>NW_027472584.1:22267500-24667500 GCF_030347505.1 Rhynchophorus ferrugineus | reverse complement strand
GAAATATTACTATAACTAAATGCTAAATTTAATAAAACTCATCTCAATTGTTGAATAAAATCAGTTAAGAAACAATTTGCTTTAACCCAATGCTCATTTGTATTAAATATTTGTATGCAAGGTTTTTCTTTGCCATCAATACTCACAGCTAAAACATTTTTTGAATTATTAAACACTTATATAATTTGTTAAACACTTTTACATTACTTACTTTTTGTTTGAAGGCCATGATATCGTGCAATTACTTTTAATAATAATTTGTCAAAACTAGTTGGTGGATCTCTAATATAAAAATCATTTGGTGTTTTTAAGAAGAATTGTAACATATCATTTTCACAGTCCTTTATTGTTTCAATAGAAAGATTCTTTTTGGATTTAAATGTTTTCTTTGTCCTTGAAGAGATCCAACCCAATTGGTAATTTGTGTCTGAATCATTGTCATTGTATTTATTTTTTTGATCTCTAATTGTTAATGAATTTAAAATATTTTCTTGTTCTTCTTCTGATTTCTCAATAAATTTATTCCAAAACTCTATTGCCTTGCTATCTTCCAAAAGCCTAGTAAGAGGACTCTTATGAGCATCAACTACATTTTGAGTTTCATCTTCTTCTTCCAGTGTTTGTAAAATACACCCTGAAAAGATATCATGTTCTACATAGATATTTTATATCAGGATCATTTCAACAAACTGTTGTAATAGCGCCTCAGTTTTCTTCTACCAAAAGATTTATGGAAATAAAGGGGCTCCTCTGAAGGTGATGATTTAAAAGGTATAATCCTAGGTCGTGTAATAGGTTCATTATTTAATGATTCAGTATCACTGGCAGATGTACTACCTAAACTAAAACAGTAAAGATATTGCAATATGTAATTAATTATAAACCAGTATCACTTACTGTAAAGACTCAGTGTCTGAAGCCTGGGATGAACCAGGTTTAATGAAATATGCTTTTTGTCCTTTAATTACTGTCATAACAATGTTTTGATACAACCACTATTTCACAATACTAATAAAGAGTTACGCAAAATAAACATGAAATAATTGAGAATTCGCAAGAACATATCAATGTTGCCAAACTTAAGAATTCATGTTGTAATAAAATTACATAAAATATAAATATATATCATTATAAATTCAACGTTAATCATATAATGGTATAAAATAATATTAGATTTTTTCCGATTATTTAGAGAATATAAAAAATAATTTCAAACAAGTAATTTGAGAATTTGGCTACATTGTTCGGTTATCTAATTAAACTTTTTTATATCTCTAACAGATGGCAGTTTTATAAAATAGAGGCGCTTTTTTTTTTAAATAGAAATAATACTACACTTTTTGTTGATTTATATGAGAATATGAAGTTCAATACGGCAATTTAAATTTAAATTTTAGATTGAAAATCTTATAAAGTTGCTAATGTAATCTTGGAGACGAAAAAGTGAAATATATGTACATAAATATAGATCTTTATGTGTATTGGTTGATTTAATTTTTTGTTATTGCTTAATTAAAATTAAATATCTTTAAGAAACGTCTTTTTTGCAAGCATGCGTTTATTATCAAATCCTCCAACTGCGACGTCGTACGAAACGACGCATGGCGTCTAGCCATTTGAAAATTTCTTCAAATTTTCTCACTTATTTTCATTCTTATTGTAGACATTATCTACAAATTGTAAATAGTATTTCATCTATAGTTAATATTATAGTAAAATTTAATGCAAAAAGTCAACTAAAACTTGAATTAACAGTATTTACACTATTACATTCCAGAAGTATTGATTTTGGGTGGATATTGATGTTTCGACTCTAAATTTCCGTGATATTTCAGTGCGGTACACGCTAGTAGTCTTAGAACAGTAAAATAAACAATATCAGATAATTAAATATTTAAAAATATGTATCAAGTTTTGTATATAAAATAACATCCTTAATTTATGTTGAAAAATAATAATAGTGAAATCGTGTGAATATTGATTTGTTTAAAAACTATGAACTTATTGGTGAATGTAAAAATTCATTTTACATCAAAAATAATAATTTTGTTATAGTTTTGAAAATAAATATAAGTAAGTATTGATATCTTTTAAATAAACAAGTTATATACTTTTGTTATCGGTAAATTGCATTTTTATTTTTTGCATGAGTAAAGTACATTTTCTGTTTAAAAGAAGTCGGCTAAAAATAGTTATTTTGAATAATACAAATGATTGGTATTGTTATTAAGATGTACATATGTTTGGCATTATAAAATCTAAATTGACGGGCCGTATAGAGGGGATATATAGACAAACCTATATGAATGATTCATTTGTATGACTTGTGTTGTACGTCAAGTTACAGATGTGTTTGGGTAAAAATGGAGAAGTGTTTTAAAAATCGATTTTACGGTGATTTTAAGATCTGTATTATGGAAGTTATATAATTAGAAATGACCAGCCTGACTCTGCCTTTGGATAATATTGATGTGAGTGAAAATACGGAACAAATTAGTAAGTTATTTCCCAAGTGTAGACCCAGAAGTGATATTAATTTAAATCCTATCAACGGTTCAGAAAAGGAACATGAGTGTGTTGAAAACTCTACAAACACTGCCATGAATGCCCAGAATGAAAATGATAGGTAAGCAGATCTTAAATTGTGTTAAAATCAAATTTTCTATCTGCTACTAATCATAACCTGTCAGTTAATACATTGGGCTCTAAATTCTTATGTGCACTATGCAGCTTTAAGTTTTTAGATTTATTTTCAAATCATTGTTTTTGTGTATTGTTGTGTCATAATAAAGATAATTATTGTATTGAGATACAGCTTAATTTGCTTTATAATTAATACACTATTTGATATATTCAATTTTAAAAATATTAAAATTTTTATGGCATAAAGATCTGCTACGTTTATTTTTTACTTTCAACACTCAGTAACTTTTACTTTCCAACATTGATCTATATAGCATATTGTGACACTTTTACAATTCAATACTTTTATAGATGGGTGGCAGATAGTTCCTGTACTATTACTAGAGACAATAATTCTCAGTTATACTCGCAAGATGAAGATAGTATATCAGAGCAAAAAACTTCTGTTGGAACATATAAATTAAGGGATTCTAGGTACTTCTTTTTTATTTCTTGATATTGTTTTATGAGGTTATGTAGTAGTGGTAGTTACAATATAAATAAATGTTAATTTTTTATAAGGATAATTGAAATAGCGGGTGGAAGGGAATTATATTCTCAAAGTAGAACAAAAGCAGTTAGAAAATCAAAGAGTAGTCATTTATTAGGAGAAGATGGAGAGAAAAAAGCTCAAAAATCCCCAATGAAGCAAGGCATATGGGAATTGAGAGCCAAAAATAACGAAATTAAGAAGGTATATATAATTTAAATGATTAAATATCAGTCTGTTAATATTCAATAAATATTTAGGTGAGAAATTCTCAAGAATATACAGAAACTATTTTTGCTTCTGAGGTTTGTTCAATGACGCATGATAAAAATCTACAAAGTTCTTCAGAACAGTCTTTAAACCCAGCTAACATGGCATGTTCTGGAGATGTAGTAGTTTTTGATGATATAGGAGAAAATTGGAATGAAGATAAAGATAAAACAGAAAATTATGAACAACATGATACAAATCAAAGTAATTTTGCAACACATTTGTATAACTCTAATATGATAGACAATGACAAAGTAACTAAGGTATTTGTATTATAATATCTATTTTATTAAATGTTTTTATGGTACATGTACATTATAGGTTATTGGAAGCTTACCAATAGCTGTCTATGAAGGTTCACCAAGAAGATATGGACCTCGACAAACTGGAACAAATAGTTCACATATACAACTTCCTAGTGCACAAAGTTTATTAGCTTCTCCAAGTGTTTACCCTCCTAGACCTGGATTTCCACAAAGAATTGTCACTAGTCCTACTCCAAGTGAAAGAGAAAAGAATCTTAATCTAGAAAACACCAATTATAATGTAAATATATATTTATTTTACCTTTTAGAATACTGTTCATTTATTTATTTAGAAGAAATCTACATCACCACCAGCAATAAATGCATCAACCTTTGATTATTTATATGAGTTTTCTGAAACTCGTAAAGTATTAGAAGAGTTTTTCAAATGCCCACCAGAGGAGGAAACCAGACTTGATACGGAATTTCAGGATTTAGATTACGAATTGAGACGACAGGCAAGTGAATCTGGAAATTCATATGTAGGAAAAAGATTAGCTAACGGTCGAAGCAGTGAACTTGACTTTTGCATGCGAATTGAATCACCAAGGAAATGTGTAACAAATTCTAAAATTCCACAGCAGGTAGGCTTATTGTTGATGGCCTGAGGTTAAATTTTCTTTTTATGGATTTGGAATTTGTTCATTTGCAATACTAAAAAAATCATATTTCTTACAATCGACTTGTATTTTAATACAAATTCTTAAAAATTAAATTAAAATTATAGTGACTCCTCAATGCCATAGGAAAATTAACTACATACTTAAAGTGTTAAAAAAACTATAGTATATTAAGTTTATATATTTTCTTTTCTAAAGCTATCTCAGAATAATTAATTTATCGAAATTATTTGTAGAGTATAACCTTTTCAGTATAAATTTATTGTGATATTTTTACGTATATTTAAATTACATCCAAACATAATGTCTTTTTTTCTCTTAAATAATATAATGTATGTATAACTTATACATATATACATATGAGTGCTTTATTTGGAAATATGCTTGCTTGCAAATTATTCAATAAAACATTAGTGTATTTTATGTATAACATAGCACATACTTATTTTTAATTATTTTAGGAAGATTTTGTGGAACATGAAAATAACTTTTTGGATCTTTCAATTGGAACAGGGTCTAGTGGAGATCTAGGAGAAACCGAAGTTGGTCTGCAAGTGGGCCACAGTCGGAATTTTACCTTGTCTCCCGAAACTACTGATTGTGACTCAAATTGTGGTGATTTAGATAGCGAAGTATCATTAATGCTTATGGAGAATGATTTAGCACCATCTGGTGGTCTATTAGGTTAATTTATTAGGCGCTCTTTAAATATATCTTCTAATTTAAACGTTATTTTTAGGTTCAACTAATGACTTAGCTGTTCCCGGCGATTCTTTGCGTTTATATTCCAGCATGCCTGTCTTAGAAGATGGCCTTTCTTCTGGGCATGCCAGTGATACTGATAATAATAATCCAACAGTTATGTTGATGAAGAGACAAATTACAGAAATTGAACGAGAAATAAATCAAGGTATGTATGTTATAGAAATATTATTATTTCTATTACTGTTACCAGTAAAATCTATAGGTCTTTGTAAAGTTAAGTCTGGAAATAAATTAACAGAAAATGGTATATCACCTCAGAAAGAGAGCATTACGACATCACCCACTAATATGAACAGTTTCGAGGAACAACTTAATCTATCCCAAAATGATTCGGCAGGTAATAGTAATAATAGCGTAATAATAATAGGCAAAGTTGAAAATCAATTGTTCATTGCCAGTAGAGAAAACTCCACCACCACCAGCACCTGCTCCTCATCGTATGGTCAGTGGCGAAAAGACTAATGAAGTTGAAGCCGCCATTAAGGACATACGATTAACCCTTCAAAGAACCAAGACATTACCTCTGCAGCGACATCCTGAAGAAGAATGTGAAGATAATTGTGTTAGCCCTGTCTGGGTCCCTAGGTAATCATACTTTATTTGTATCTAACAACAAATGTTATATGATTTAATACAGTATATTTAACATTAATAAGATAAGAGGAATACAAGATATAAATTATTTTATGGTAGTCATTTTAGGCAACGTGGATTATCAACAACAAGTGTAGATTCTGAGAGAAAAGCAAATAGCGGACCAGAAGATGGTAATATCAAACCACTTAATTTATATAATGCTTGTATTAAATATTCGTTTTTATTAGAAGAAAACGACACTGATTTGGAGACTGACCGGCTTTTAGGACAACAAAGAACAGATGATCAGGGCTTCTATGATGATAAGGTAACTGTTTCTGCCATTAATGTTAACCGTATTTTTTTCTTAATCAGTTTTAAATTTACAGAAAAAAATGTTTTGTGACTCATTTATGGGAAGGTATAGGATTAGGTATTTTATTTCTTTATTTTTGAAGTCATGGCACAGAAATTAATTTTTCTGGATGTTATTTTAATTTGATTTTACTTGGATCTTGTTGCAGTTAGTCTTAAATCTTTAAGAAAGTGACAACTAAAATTATTATTTTATTCATCAATTTATCTGAAAAGTAATGCGTTAGCCTGTAACTTATGATTAAGATATCGATGAATAAAATTATTGATTTTAAAGAATTTATTCTTTGAACGAATCTTTCGTTTGTACTTACGTGTTAGTTATTAGGAAGATTAACAATACTGCGAAAAAAAACATCATAGAAATTACATTACTCTTCAGACAACCGAATATTCTGCGTTGTCACTTTTTAAACTATAAATTTTGATTTACTGATAGCATGTTTCTAAAATCCTCGTTATTTATATTAATAGGATTGGAGAAAACCTAAAAGTCGGACAATAATGCCCCAAATTGGTATTTCCAACCCTAAACAAATGCTCACCTCCTTAGATGAAAGCTCTATTCCTTTAGTTTCCTCTTCTGACGTTCAAAACTCTGAACCTCAATCCCCCTCAGCAGTATCTGACAAAAGTCAGTCGCCTCAAAGTCAAAAGGGATCAGTGTCTTCGAATAAAACTAAAAAGGTGTGAAACTGGCATGTGCACATTTGCAGATTTTTCCTCACTGAATGCTTTGTATATAAATGAAATTTATGCTAATGGCTGGTCAGATGTCTTGATTTATTTTGAATTCAGTGAAGAAAATTCAGATATTAACTAGAAATTAGTTTAGAACTTTTGGCTTCCGTCTTGTCTGACTGACATTAATACATTTTTAACATACTAATAATGATTTACTTTAAACTACCTCCCAGTAATATAATTAATTATCCCTGAGTGACCTTTTCAGCTTCATATCTTATGCATGACAATAAGAGAATTCATTTTAACGGAGTGTTTTGTTAGTTTTGCGAGTATTCTTTACATTATATATTCAATATAGAGCGAATATATAACGATTTCGATGCCTTAGCTTTATTATTTTATTTTTTTACCGCTAATGGAACATTCCTGTTATCGATTTTGTCAATTGGTTTTTCTTCATGTAACACGTTTGATTTTTTCCAGGAGAAAGACAAGAAGAAAGGACGTAATAAAGAAGGTAAGTTTATATTAAATATATTATGTCGGTCTAAATAGAATTATTTTATTTAAATGTGCTCAACTAATGGAAATGTTTCGGTAAGTTCAATACGTTTGGGCAGGTATATGCGAGTCTTAAAACTCTTGTTAATGGCAAATTTGAAGGCAGATAAGTCTGAACAAGACAAGTTAAAAATTAATAAAATCGCTTGTTTTTCATGAAACATTTTTCGCTTGTCCTGTTTTATTGGTTTCGATTGTTTTATTATACTGAATGCATTTCAAAAGATATAAACATTCGTTTATTGTTTTCAGATGTCATCCAACGTTCAGTCTTAATTGAAGGCGTCCTATTTCGTGCACGTTATCTGGGATCAACTCAGCTGGTATGCGAAGGCCAACCAACAAAAACTACCCGAATGATGCAGGCAGAGGAGGCAGTATCCAGAATAAAGGTAATGTTTGGTGTTATTAATTTAGCCACACATTTTTCGAAGTGGCTGTTTTATATCCATCCCGCCAACTAGATTGCCTTCCTTTTAATCACACTTATCGACATATTAAAATTGGTATAAAATCATTTAAAAATTGTTTTTTTCCTGTGCATGTTGTCAACTGTTTTTGCTCAGATGTGTTTTAGGTGTTAAGTTGCGTTCATATTGTTATATTAAAAAACGTTTTAAAGAAATCATCTTCACATGATATGTTTCAAGCATTTTTACCATATTAGAATTGTTTCAGATTACTATTTCAAAAGGTGCATGAAATAGACAATTATTTTTTTGATGGTGTAGATAATTTTACAGTTTATATGGAGAATTAACTCTTTAATTTCAAGTCAATCATCTATAGTTGATATGAACGCTACTTTAATTATATTTAAAATATATATAAATATGTTTTGATATTGAACAAACTGTTTTGTAAGTTTACCCCCTTCCACGTTTGAAGACATAGTAAAAATGGAATTGTTACGTTCTAAAGATAAAAAGTTGAATAATTTCATTTTTGCTCTGTTCCAAATGCACGCTTTATGTGCGTATATTGGTTGGTTGCCTTTATGCTCTTATTTGTTTCTAGAATATGGTGTATTTAATATTTACATATTTTCCTGTACCAGTGTTTTTGAACATTCGTGTTTCATAATGAGACAACTTCCTTCCAGTGTATATTTTACTCGTTTTAATATAGGAATTCGATAGATTGTAGATTATGCACTATCCCGAATCCCTGTGTTGCACTATTTCTGATACCGTTTGCTTTGAATGCGAATACTTCTAACACTTTGTGTGTTTAGAATTTGACTCTTTATATTGCTATCTCGCTTATTATAATATACCCAGGATTCATTTAAATATAGTGCTTAATCCTATTTTGATTTATTTGGGTGGTTCATACATCATTTTTATGAGTTTAATTAATATAATTCAACTTAAAAATTAACGCATTTCCGTAATGTTATTATTTGTCTACCGCCCTAATAAATAACAAGAATGTGTAGTAGCTTGCTAGTTGAAATTATTAATGCTTCTGGTGGGATCTTTTGATTAGACATTCTTCATTTCTGTTCAAGCTTCAAGATCATCATTTTTAGACAAACTCTATACAAAATAACTGTAAACTAGTATAAAAAGTATTATAGTAAGCGATACTTCAATATAAACAATCTAATTCTGGACACGTTGTATAGAAAACCCCTAATTAGGTCATCTATTCGTTATTTTCCACGTGGCGTTTTTGTGGCTTTACGTTTGCATCCCATGCAGGCGATCTCGTATCCTTTATTCCCCATATTCTTAGCATCTTAAATGTTGTATGGATTATATATTCGGTGACATTATTTGATCGATCGCCCGCATTGTCACTTCCAGGATACGTCCAACCATACCATTCAAAGCTATGAACCACAATATTCGTATAGTAGTCCCGATAGCGGGAGTTTTGAGGACGTAACTCAAGTTAATTCAGTCGCATCAAGTCAGCTGAACGCTGAAAATGCTACAATTCAACCAATACAACCATTGAATAATGGTAAGCGCTTTGTACTTGGCGGTATCTCGTAAAACAACATTTAGTGGTGGGATACATATACTTTCCCAACACTAACGTAGTTATTACTTTAAAAGAAAACGTTTGTTTTTACGGGTAACCATTGGGTACATTTTTTAATCATTGTTTATTTTCAAAAAATTCAAAATTCCATTGTTCAAAACAAAAAACGACATTTATATTAGTATACCAAGATAGTCTGACCTATTTGAGGAATAAACAGATTTATAATATATTGTTATAAATATATATAAAACAATTCTCTTAGTATTTTTTAATGTCAAATTGCAGACGAGTTTTTATTCATTGAACAACTAATAGATTTTCAAATCGGCCACTTTATGACATTTATTTACATTTTATTTCTCTAACTATGAGGAATATTCTTACATTGAAAGAAATTGTTATGGTTAGTATCTGGACTATGTATCAAATGTCGTGTTAGTTGAATTTTGAATAACGATGATACAAGCAATGGTTAAAAAATATTTCTGTAGAGGAACCACCGTTTTTCAACACGAGTCCTTTCGGTAGTGGAGCAACAGGCACCGTATTTCATTTACTTTTCCTTGGTTCCGTTGAGGTCGAAGAGGAAGGGGGTAGAAAACGGAGAAAAAAATTCAAGAAAAATATGGTAGAACTTGCCGTTACAAAAATAAAGGTCTGTTCATTATTTTTTTGTATTATTGGTATAATGTAACAGTCTGATATTTTGGAAAGTGACGGTTACTGGCATTACATCAGAATTTCTCTCTGTTTATCTTTTAAGTCTGCCTTTCAACCATCACCACCATAATTAGAGTTTTCATTTTTAACATCAGATCGCATGTTATTTTAATGACGTTAATACAGTCTAAAAATTCACCGTCTCTCACTTAGTTTTTTACGATAATTATTAACCATATAAACTAACCGTTTTTAACTCATTTTTAACTTGGTTGTTTACTGCTGCTTTTGGGAACTGACAGGCTTTGGTAAGAAATTTTATTACCTTTAATGATACATTATATAAACCTAATGTTTTATTATAGGCACCAGATGGTGAGAGTCAACCGAGCACTGAAGTGGATCTTTTTATTTCAACGGAAAAAATTATGGTGAGATATATTATAGGTGCATGGAAAAGTAGTCCCATTTTTGCCCGTGCGTTTCTCTAAATGAGCTTTTATTACTTTCCATACATCTAATATTTAAAGCTTTTAGAGTCTACTTATTAAAGTGTCTTAACAGGTCTTGAATACCGATCTTAAGGAAATAATGATGGATCACGCCTTAAGAACTATTTCATATATAGCTGATATAGGCGATTTAGTGGTATTGATGGCGAGGAGAAGATTCGTTCCCCATGAAGTTGAAGATGCACCAAAAATAAACAGAACTCCAAAGATGATATGCCATGTCTTTGAAAGCGAGGAAGCTCAATTCATAGCTCAATCCATTGGTCAAGCCTTTCAAGTAGCTTATATGGAGTTCTTAAAAGCAAACGGTATAGAAGATCATAGTTTTGTTAAGGAAATGGATTATCAAGAGGTTCTTAATTCTCAAGAAATATTTGGTGACGAACTGCAAATGTTTGCTAAAAAGGAGATGCAGAAGGAGGTAATTATTAATTGTCAGTGTGTCATTAAAGTTGAATTAAATTATTGACTTGTATAGGTGGTAGTTCCGAAGGCGAAAGGTGAAATTTTGGGTGTCGTTATAGTAGAATCGGGTTGGGGATCAATGCTACCTACAGTTGTGATAGCGAATTTAGCTCCGGCCGGTGCAGCTGCAAGATGCGGTCAACTCAATATCGGCGATCAAATAATCGCTATTAACGGTGTTAGCTTAGTGGGCCTTCCTTTATCCACATGTCAGAACTACATTAAGAACTCAAAAAATCAAACTGTAGTTAAATTAACTGTGGTGCCCTGTGCTCCAGTTGTTGAAGTGAAAATTAAGCGACCAGATACTAAGTACCAATTGGGATTTAGCGTTCAGAATGGAGTGGTGAGCTATCTTTCTTTACTAGTACAACATTCAGGTTTTTTTTTCATGTTGTTTTTTTTAATAGATTTGCAGTTTATTGCGGGGTGGTATAGCAGAAAGAGGAGGTGTCCGTGTAGGTCATAGAATTATTGAAATAAATAACCAAAGTGTTGTAGCAGTGCCCCATGAAAAAATAGTAAACCTTCTGGCAACATCCGTGGGTGAAGTAAGTATAATAAACATCTTTCATTCGTATTCATTTTTGAATTAAAGTTTGGTGTTCAGCATATCTAGAGTTTACTTATATCCAATTCCAGATTCTGATGAAAACCATGCCAACTTCCATGTTTCGTTTGCTGACTGGACAGGAGAATCCCGTTTATATTTAATTTAACTTTAATTGAGAGGTTTGAAAGTGCCTATTTGTAGATGATAATTATTAAAGAAAAAAAAACGATTGGGAATTGTTTTGAGTTTAGTGTTTGAGACGCAGATTTATCTATTTTTTATTAGTATTAGTTCATCTGACTGAAGACAATACAAGCAAGAAAGACCTGCGCGCTCTGCACAAATTTTAACGTTCGCTAGCTTTCAGTATTTCAAGGTGATGACAGGATTGCAACAATATTAATTGACTTGTTTTATAATAAAATGCAAATGAATGTTCTGTCTCCCCTTTTTAATGAAAGGCAGTGATAAAAAAATACCAAATATCCTTTAGCTTTCCATACTAGGTTATACCTCGGGCTTTGCGACAAGTTGTACTTGTGGAGGTAAAAAAAAATACCAAAGACTGTTGGGTGGCTTAGCATAATGAAATTACTCCTAATTTAATCTTGACACATTCCACTAAATAACTATGGATATGTTTTTTTATTGAATGTTTTAAAAAAATATGTTTCTTTCAAAATTAATTGTAATAAAATAAGACATAATTTGCTCATGTTTAAACCTTATTGCACTGATTTTAAATACCCTTAATACTGCCTCCTTAAATGTTCCCATGAAGTAAGAATAAGTGTGGAACATCTTTTTTTAAAACAATCTGTAGGTTTTTTTCAATTTTGTGGGGTTGGGAATTATTTAACATTTGTCTTGTTCATAATAAAAAAAAACAACTATTTATTCTCATTACTGTACAAGCTCAAGCTAAATAAATCCTCACTCTCTGAATCTGTTTATTTGTGTTCTAGTCAAGTAAGTCCAGTTATTAAAAAAAAAATAAGTGGAGCTTTTAAATTATAATTTCATTTCGGAAATATTATAGTTGACGTTTCCCTTTTACTAACTAAACTAAATTAGATTTAGAATAAGAGTAAAAACTTAACTAAAATAATGAGTTCTTGAGTATCCCCTCTGTCGGGATATAATACCGGGCTAGCAAACAAAATTAACAGTTTTTCATTTTGGCAAAAATTGACATGGCATTTCGATTCCCTATTAAGAAACCAATAAAAGAAATGTTTTAACAATCCGTAGTTTTTCTGGATTTTATGTTGTTACATTTGTACATAACAAGATAGCTTTAAGATATGATATGATATTATATAAATATATACATATATCACATTCCATATTGGCATAAAAGATACGAAAAATCTAAATAAATGTGATTCCATCTTACACCTTATAAAGATTTAAAAATAGTCATAATTAATCCTGAGGAAATATTTAGAGAGAATATGTTTATTCATATCATCTTTATTTCCTTACACGCAAAAAGCAGCAGTTTTGAATTTAATCAACTTAACCAATATTTGTATTAGAATGGGATTTACTTTGTAAAACCTAAGCTCAAATATATGCGTTATATACTGAGTTGGGTACAAATATATTGTTTCAATCTTATCATTTCTCATTGTATAAAATTTAAAACTGATACAGCCATCACCACTAACGTATTTATTTTAAGTTAATTATGGATATTTCTGTTGTACCTTTTTATCATATGTATAATGTAGTTAGTTCATATCAGATAAAATTAAGTAAAAAAGTTTTATGCAAATACTTTATTTTTGTATACAAATTTGTATCCATCTCAGTTTCTTTTCCATACTGAATAGGGCAATCTATCAGTAACTTTTAATGTATTAGTTAAAAGATCTTTGTTTTAAGTAATGCGTGAAATTGCTTGAATTTGTTTAATTGTGTTCAAACGGATTGTATTTATTTGCAAATTTCTATGGATTATTGTATCAAAATTAGTACAGAACAAAAGAACTATGTACATGTTGTAATGCTTAGTTATTTAATATTGCTTAATATATAATGCCGAATATATTCGTATTTTAATTTACACTATTAATGAAAACGTAATTTGAGATCAGGTATAAAGATGTATTCAAATAATTATTACACTTACTGCTTATCACTAAAAAATAGAAATGAAGGAAATAAAACCGCAGCCAATAACTAGCGATAAATTCATTTTTTTTTTTAAATAAAACTTGTTTTTATTCTTATGATACGTATAAATATAGGTTGCTAGATGGGAATGAACTTTAGTACGGAGTAACCTCTTATAGTTTTGTTTAGCTTTATTAACAATATCTTCTGTTGTATTAAAAACTCATGGTTGTTTTTTAACATATCACTTTATAACGAATATTTTAAATCAACATGTAATTTTGTTTCTAATTGTCCATTAAGTGTTTACAAACAATATAAATGTCTATTAAATGTTTCAATATATTTATATCCACCGTTTTTATTTCTTTACCTGTCTAAAATAAATCTCTTGGGTAATCAATTTATTTGTCGGCAAAACCAGCTTGTATGTAGTAAAGTGATACTTTTTAGTTATTAATTTATTAATAAGCATTTTTTTCATTCTACGCTATTTTGTACATAATAATCGTAAAATATTTCATATTTACTTTCTGCCACTTTTATTATATCTTATTTTTATGACAAAATTCATCATAAAGTACACATTTTATTTATTTTTTGTCACCTAATATTATAAATAAGTTAGACACCGTAAAAATAATTTTAAAAATAGTATAAATAGGTGAATTAGTAGTTCTTATAATAAATGTTGTGAAGTCAAATATCGAAATTTAGTTGAATCATAGAACTCAAGGTAATTAAAACTGTGAATGCCATTTCACAGTTTTTCATTAAAAAACGAAAATGTTTGTTATATTCAGTATTTTCCCATACTAAAACTAATGTTTGAAATATTGTTTTGAAAATATGAAAAGTAGTATCGCTAAAATTATTCAGCATGTAATGATTGATATAAGTACAATGACTGATACATGAGTTTTTTTATAGGAATCCCCTAAATTGGATATAGATTTTAAAAAATATGATTTGTAATATACTTGTTATTGGTGTAATTGAAAGTCAATATTTACTGAAAGAAATTTATTTGTAAAAAGCCTTACATAATTTTATTTACAACAAACTATATTTCACTTTTAATTGTGTCTAAATACAAATCAATTGCACAAACTTAAAATAACAATATTAACGCAAATCATTTGTCAGATTTAATTGTGGTTCAGTTACATAGACAAACAATAGGAAATTAATTTGCCAATTTAAAATATGTAGCGGCTTTAATTTCAAATTGATCAATCAGGTCCTAAAAATACTTAAAATATACAAGTTAAAGAAAATAATAAATTATGAAAAATACGACCTCGTTCAAAATTTAAAATAATCTATAAACGTCTTAGAACTAAAATTACTAATTATTACAATCAAACCATGGATGTTTTGCATTTTGTTTCCAAAACAATTTATCATATGGTGGGATATAAAACCACACTAATTCCCAATACTAATTTCTTGGGTGTTATTAAAATAAATTTACATATAAATATAGTTTTTATTCTTCATATATAAAGTGCTACTCTTGTTTAAACAGGAAAAGGAAACATGCCATATTTCACAAAACTACTGTTTTCATAATTAGTAAGCTCAATAGCCATTTCAGATCACCTCTCAAAATACGTAATGGAGACTATTTAATAAATACAACTCAATAATTGAAAAGTGATTTGGTATGACTGAATGAGATAATTAAAAAGAGTGAACTAGCAACAATTTTCACATATAATTGAAATAACTGGTATAGGTGCGTGGTGATGATTTTAATATTTAAAAAATAGCTTATATGTTTACCAGTCCACTCTATTCAACATCCAGGTTACTTCTATCCTTTAAGTATATTTTTTAAACTTGAAGCACAGACTAATTATCCATAGCATACTTCCTTGTCCATTCCTTGGCATTTCTAATAGCTTCCGATTCATTTACTTTCCAGAGTTCTGCAACATCATTAGCTAAAGGATCATCTGGATTTGGTGCACTTAGCAAAGCTTGAATTGATAACAAAACAGTACGTATCTGCAGAGCTGGTGACCATTTATCTTTCAAGATGTCCAAACAAATTCTACCTAATCTGTCTATGTTAGGATGATATATTTTTGTTATAAACCTTACTTTAGGTGCAGACATAGGATAGTCTTCTGGTAAAAATAACTCTAGTTTAAACAGACCACCTTCAAAAGGAGAATCCTCAGGGCCCGTCACAATAACATGGAAATATCTCGCGTTGCTATCGTCAGGAACAGCACTTATTCCGGGTACCGGTTCTTGCATTAATCTCTGAGTTTCTTTGATTATCCTGCGTGGTAAAGCTGCCATTTTTACTTATCAAATGGGCAGCAATATGAAATTTATGAATTGCAGAATCACTTCACTTCAAATAGAACCGAACAAATATTATGAACTTGTTTTATTTGTAATTTCATGCAGTGTCATATTATACTGCCTAACTAAGATTTCTGTATTAACACTAAAATTTTTCAAGGTAGTCTCAACTTTTTACCAATTAGCTAGTTACAAAACAGTGTTACCATGATAGATGATAACCGAAAAACCCTAGAAATTGTAATCTTTTGACAGCTTTTATTAGGAATTCAAAATTCATAAAAATTTCATTATCCTTTAAACAAAATATAATATTGATTGGTTGGGGAGAAATGTATTTTATGTTTTATAATATTTTTCATTTCTTTAAACATATTGTTTCATTCTGTTTTTAGAGTTGCCTATAATTCAGTTAAAAAAGAAGAAGACTTTATTTAAGAAATTAATACTAGATATTACAGGAGCGCTTAGTCATTTATTTATACTTCAAAAATAAAAGCATATATTACAAAGGTTCTTAATTAACCTTGATCCAAATTTTAGATTTGATGGCTATCTTCATACAAGAAATAATTTTTGACCCAGACTAATTACATGACATGGTTTTTCCGAAGGCTAGTAGGATTAATGTTATTAGAGTGAGCGAATTTATTCTTGGTAACTATTCAAAGAACTACTAATAATTTTAATTGTTATAAATCGCTTTTCAACTTGAAAATCTCATTTTCTTCTACAATGCAATAGCAATGAGAGATATGACTTTCTGAGAAAATTACTCTGTTTCTTTACTTTCAATTTGCATTACTTAGCTGGTTTTATTTTTCATTGAATAATTAAAAAAAACTAAGCTTTTTAACGTTTTGTAAGATAAAACATACAAAGATACATTAATCATTTATTTAAATTATTACACTTCGTCAGAGTATAAATAAAAACTTATTGGTGTAAAAAATAACTATAAAATAATATAGCTTATATCACGGAACTAAAAGTATATAACATTCAATTATTTAACTATAAGGCACATTGTTTTTAAATAGAAACATTCTATTTAATTCTTGATCGGAGATTTCCTTCCCAGGCATCGCGTTCATTCTGTCGCGCTTGTTTCTTCATTTCTAGAAAAAGAAGGAAAAACGCCATATTAATTACGCCTCCCTAATAATTTTGGTGATTTTTCATTTCAATACTGACCTTTGGCTACCCGAAGATCTTCACGTTCCTTGGCACTTTGTTCTTTGCTTATTTGGCTTTTGGCCCCTAAATGGGAAGTTATCAAACGTCTGGCAGTTTGGAGGTTTGTTTGCGGTCGTTTCATTGCTGGTTTAAGATCGAACTGATGAGCCTTCTCTAGCGACAATCTACTTGCAGCTGACATGGGGCGTACTTTGATTAGGGTATTGGATAATTCAATAGCTTTTTGTGCTAAGAATATTTTCTTTAATTATAGAAAAATATATTAATTTTAAATCGATACCTTGTGTATATGACCCTAAAACTAAAATTGCATGGGTATCATCGACCCATTTAACATACATCGAATCACTATTTAATTGACTAAAGGCTGAAATTAAATCGTTGGTTTCGAAAGTCGATGGGAAGTCATACAATTCCACCATATGTTCTAATTCTTCTATTTGTTTTGAAGCATAAGCAGTATAATCTTCTTCGGCTTTAACTATTGTCACATTTGATCCCACTTTTTGGACAATCTGTATACATTTCGATTTATTTATATTAATATAGCCTATTAAATATTTCCCTACCTCAGTAAAAATGTCATCCTCCAGCTCACCATTTTCACCAAATAAATCTTCCCAATTGTTAACGTTATCATTTTTACCAATTTTCAACGTATCATCATTCTCAACGTATTTTATAATCGGTCTTGTTTTTCTGTTAATATTTTGTTTTGCTTTTCTCATAATTTCTTTCTCTTGTTCATGTTCGTTTTTCTTAATTTGAACTGGTTCATTAATTTGAGGACTAAAAGTCAAATACGAAAATTAGCCCGAAACATCCAAAGAAATAAGTTTTGAAATGTGATGAGTTATACCTTAACTTCCGATATTACTTACCTTTTAGGAATTGGTTCTATCCTTTCATCCAAAACAATAACATGTTCTTTTTTATTTGATGGATTGGTTGATTTAGTTTCACTAGTTTTTTCTGTTTTTTCACTGAGATCTATTTGTAAAGCTTTTTTGGAAGAATTATCTGTCAGGTTAATTTGATTTAGACACTCTAAGATAAACTCATCTAGATTCCTTGGTAGTAAGGACTGATTAATATTGAAAGTTGAAAGTATTTTTATAAACTCATCTTTTTGTAAAGACCCATGATCACTGGTCAAATACTGAAACAGCTAATTTAAATTTTTTGTAAATATAAGAAGAATATTGTTACCTACACAATGTAAACATGGCTTGGTTGTTGCATTATTAATCTCAAAGTTATTTAAATCAAATATAAATTGTTTCTCCGATACAAAATAGTTATATTTATTTATATCTTTATCATCGTCTATAAGTTGGCTTGGTAAAATTAATGATTTTGGTAAAAGATTACTACATTTTGTCTTCTGAACATCATTGTCCTGTAATTAGTTTAAACATTTAAAGTATTTTATGGCATGGTCTAATTTATTATTACCTTAAGAGTATATTTTTGACAATATGCCAAGGGATAGTCCCTAACATTATTTTGATATATTGTTAAAAGACCATTGTGTAATTTCCAATTTAACCAATGATATGAATGCTTTATTCTTTTTATATTAAATATTAATAATTTTGCTAAGAAAAATAAATCTTTGAAAATAATCAGTTTACTAAAATTGTAACCAATGTTAAAATAAGGAAAATTATTATATAAGCAGTCAATATCCTCAGTACAATAACATATACTAGTGGTGTTTTCATCTCTCTTTACTTCTTCATTTTCTGAGACGCTCTGAATGCCACTATATTGTTTTTTTGTTATTTCCTTTCTAGGGCATGTAGAAAAATCAGTGTCTTGTGTGTTTTGATGAGTAACTTTTTGTGCGGAATTAATTTCATTCTGTCTGGATTTTCTTTGGGCAGGAGGTACATAGAGTTGTATGGGAGGCCTTTTTTTTCTTGCATTAGTTGAATTTTCTGCCATTAGATTATTGCTAGGTTTTTTACTACAAGTTTCCTCAGGCTCTGTATTTCCTCTAAAATACTCTTTTGATGCATATTTTCATATTATACTTTAAAACTACTTACAATATATATTTTTTATGACATACTCCAATAGATTTAGCACTACCACTTCCTAAAGAAATCACAGCTAAATCTAATAACTTGGCTTGATAGCGAACAACTCTTAGATAATTTGGATTGAGTGTAGGAAATACTAAAACACTGAAAGTAAAATGAATGAAAGTAAAATTTCTGACCAATACAGCGTTGCCAAGTTAAAAAAATTACAGTTTATTTTTTTTATTTGCACCATAATGTTACTTAGAAGAAAGGTGTTTTATTCTTTTACAAAACATATTGACAAAAAAGTTAAGATGAAAATCAATATTGTAGAGTAAATGACATTAAAAGTTAATAGAAATCTTAGTAATACTTACATGTGCCAAAACACTAACAAGAAAAAACAATAACTTTGAATGTTCGAATGAAATAAAATTAAATATAAGCTAATATTATTCCAGCGCACTTAAGGCGAGAGAAGCATAAGTCAGACTGACAACATTGTGTTGTTCTTTACATAACCAAGAAGTTACGTTGTAACTTTCACCTCTATTTAAATGCCATTCCCATTCCTTTTTCCTTGTAGTAAGGTAATATTATGACAGTTATTAAATAATGCTTTTATAATATTATTCTACATACGGTATTTTTTAATAACAGTAAAGTGATCGGTTTGTGAATTTGATTATTTTTTAATGTAAAATACAGCACATTTTAATTCAATAAAATAACACCTTATATTTAAAAAACTTACCAGCATTTATCTTTATTCTTGATAATAATCTGCAGATCTTCACAAACACAACAGACAAATTCTTTTTCACAAAATATCCTATTAAACTTTATCGATAGTTTTGATAAAATTTCATCTATAGATCGGCTATTCATAGCACCAATGTATTACACATATTCAAATAAACAATGACAGTGCGCATTCAAAATCATTATGGTATTTTGAAGATATTTTATAAAATACTAACCCAACTTAATCATTGAGAACATGCCTATGTAGAAAAAATTATGTATCCATAATTTAACATATCTGGAATACCTGTCACTATAGCTGTCACTTTATCTTACAAATAGATATGTTGGATAGAATTTTAAAATGTAAGTATATGAAAATAATGCACAATAAAATATGATAATCTAAAGCCTAAATTAAATAACGAAAAAATATTAGTTATTGAAACATTCTTGTTTACTAATTAGATTTATAGTTACTTATTTAGTTACTATAAAATTAAATATCAAGTAAATTCAGCATATATAGGAATTTTAGTATATATGATATTTTCCGCGCATGTTGGGTTGCCTGCAAAAAAATCTAAATTAGAATTTGATTTTTTTATATGCTGTATTTTAAGATATAAAATATAACTACAAAAATAAATTAATATTGTTCTTCAAGGCGCGAATTTCATATTTTATAATTATCTAAAATAAAATACATTAATCAAAGAAAGGCATTTAACTCTTAACATATTTTAATTATAATGTTATTAATATATAATAGGCATGTATATATTCGTGATATATTTTCTGGTATAAAAAATAAACAAATTGTAAGATATTCTGTTATTTTAATATTTATTAATCATAAAATAGCGCGATTTATTGATTGTCTCAGGTGTATTTTCTAATTATTCTGTATGATACATGATGCTCTTAAATAAATAACGACCTTCTTCGCTGACCGTGACGAACTTAATGAACGTCATGAAAAAGCGTTTTATTTATATAAAGATCACCATAAAATCAATAGTTGGTGAAAAGCAAAGATTGGTGATGCATCTCGATCGCTCAATGTTTAAACAACTCGCGGTTTAGGACAAAATGAGCCAATTAAATATTATTTCCTTTTTTAGTTATAGTTTGTGTTTAATTATTTTATTCGTGTGTGTAACAAATTCATTAGGTAAGTGATATTTTTAGTATTTTTTCTAACGGATGTTGATTTTGTAAGTTACCATGTTAATGTTATAGACGAAGGAACACCATGTAATTTATCAACCGGACAATTTGGATTGTGCCAAAACGTACAAACATGTCCTTTCGTTATTAATATTCTTAAGACAAATAAGTCGCACGAGGCAATACAATTTTTGCAAAGTCTGATTTGTGGATATTCAGGAAATATAGCACTTGTATGTTGTCCAACTGATACCTTTAAATCTGCTCCAAATGTAAGTTTTAATAGAAAATATTATTGTTTCATATTAACTAAGTTATTTTTATCGATGTAAAAAAATTATAATAGATAGATACAAATGAAGAATTGGAAAAAACGGCGAATGTGGGTGATTTGCCTGAAGTACCTGATTGCGGCCTAAGTACTTCAAATCTTCCAAAAGTTGTTGGTGGCGTACCAGCTACTTTAGGTAAAACATTTTCTTGGTTTCATTTCCATTTCAAATTAATTTAAAGTGGCTTTTAAACGGTAAATCTTTTTAGGTGAATTTCCATGGGTAGTAGCGTTAGGATATAAAAATACAAAAACTCCTTCCCAACCGAAATGGTTATGCGGTGGTTCCTTAATTACTAAAAATCATGTTTTAACAGCGGGACATTGTATTACAGATACATTGTAAGGGTATTTCACGAATAGTATGGCGCAAATTATAAAAAAATCGCTTTTACAGATATTTAGCTCGTGTTGGGGAACTAAATTTGTATCGGGATGATGACGGCGCTCATCCTGTGGATATTCCAATTGCGAAAACCATACTCCATGAAGGTTACCCAAAAAACCAAAGACTTTTTGATATCGCCATACTTGTTTTATCGAGAAGTACCGATGGAATTGGTAAGTATCAAATTTTCAATATAACCAATATTTGTTTTATCCTGTTAGTAGTTACTGAGCAGCACAAAGTGATGATTATTTTTTAATGGGCCTGCTAATTGAAGGTACTTGTTTTGTCAAGTCATTCATTTTAAAATAATTTAGAAAGTAATTTCTAAATGATCTCTCGGAATTTTTCTATTTCTATTTAAAGAACAAGTTTATACTTCATTTGTATGATGATTTTATTAAATTAAAAAGGTCGTGCTTTAATATATACAGTTACAAAATAAAATGTATGGTCATAGATGAAATTAACAAAAAATCAACACTTCGTTGATTGAGTTAATTGTTTTTTTTTACTGTAAAACAACACGTTTTGTGAAGCAATATAAAATAAATATTCCAACAACAATAATCTGCTAACGTAATGTATTTGTTTAATTAGTTTGAACCAAACTGATTCAGCTAAATTATCGCTTCTGTTGCATTGTTAATTATGCAGTTTCTAAACTTTTATGTCCTTTATGTTTTATTGTTTCCCAAGTTTATTGGAGAAGGTTAAGAATTTTTTTCTGAATTTCAATAAGTATTTCTTGGAACGTTATCCAATAATTGTCTGACTATGAATTGTCCACATACGCACGAAGACATAGCCTTGCTTCAAAATATTGGAAATTACACAATCTTTGTTCAGAACTGTCTCTATATTTTCACAGAAAATGGTATCATTGTATATACATGTCTTGCGTTGTTTTAACGTGACCAGACTGGGTGCTTGAAATAATGTGATATAAATTAAAAACCGAATCTTTTCAAGGTCTCCTTTTCTATGAATATATTTGCCTCATTCTCTCATTAGTCACTTCCCTTAAGGATACTGGACGTTGATTTAGGTGAGTCATATAAAATAAAATACCGTTTAAAGATCCAATTTTTTCCCATCGATTTCACTTTCTTTAGAATGCATTAAACAAAAACGAATCTTTATACTTTCTATCATATATATTGCTAAATATTGAGCTCCGATCTTTTTTTTATAAATTTAAATTTTAAAAAACACAAAAGAAATTGGCTCGTTTCGTAAAATATTCATTTACCGTTGTATTATTATAAACCCATTCTAATAAAAAGAAATTCAGCTGAACGAAAGGAAAACGAAAGTTTTTTTTCGATGAGATTGAAGAAACAATTTCATTTCCTTGTTTGGACTATGTTTTAAACGATATCTTATTAAAAGAAAAGGAAGAAACTGAGAGGATGAATTTTTAAGCAAAAATTAACCGTTGCTTTAAATTAACTATTTATAGTGTCGTTGAACTTTCAGAAAGTATTTAGAAGCGATTGTTCTCAGCCATAATGAGGTTTGGCGAATATGAAGTTTGAGTGTTTTTTTTAATTAAAGTAATGATATTATTTGCAAAATTGAGTGCGTTAAATATTTACATTTTTCTTCTCTAACAATCGTGATCATTAGTCATTTTGAGATGTTTTGTTAGAACTTTGGTTTAAACCAGAATTACTGAATTAAATCTAAGAATCCGCATAACATTAGATGCTTAAGAAGATGGTGGTATATTATTTTTTATTCAGTCAGAGTTTCTTCAGTATTACTAATAAAATAAATAAGTTTTAGTTTATATAAAAAAAATTGGTCTTTTTCTGCTGATTTGGTAAAGTTTAAACCCAAATCTGATGGTAAAATTAGGTAAATATAAAAAAAAATTATTTTTAAATCAACATCATTAACTTTTTGCTTGTGAATTATCACAAAAAAAATAATTGTTAATAGTTTAGCTTAATCATAACCTCTTATTAAGTAATCTAGTTATGTTTGACGGTACTCAGTATTTTAAAATAACGTTTTAGCTATACGAACAAATAAATCAAAACGAGTTTTGTTCAAGGTCTTTAATAAAAAAGAAATCTTAAAATTATATTATATAATATTGTACTGGGATTTAATAATATTTAAATATGATTGAATAATTAAGAAGGTATTTTTGTTAACACAAAATAAAAACGTGCGGCAGTTCTTCGTTGACATGAAACTGAAAATATATGTGTCTGATCACTTTCGATGCGTGGTGACCTAGTACCGTACCGCACGAAATGTAGTACGAGTCCATTATTCATTATTAATAAAAAATAATAATAAACTAGTTCATTGTAAACTACTTTTGAAGATATACGTCTACAAAAAATAAATATAGGATGATAAATCAGCGTCGTTCAGGACAAAAAAAAACATCATCTTTGTTCTAGATAAAGTATGGCCGATATGTTTACCATGGAAATCTGATTTACGATCAAGATCCTTTGAGAATTACAATCCATTCGTGGCTGGATGGGGTAAACTATATGCCAGTAAGAAAACATGAATTAAAAGCAATTTTTTTACATTAATTTTATGTATTTTTTTAAGATGGTCCCTCTAGTGACGTATTATTAAAGGCTCAAGTACCAGTAGTACAAAATAGTATCTGCCAATCTCAGTACAGAACATTAAGCGTTATCAACGACAGTGTACTTTGTGCTGGCAAAGGAAATCAAGATGCTTGCAACGGAGACTCAGGAGGTAATAATATATCAGCCTCTTCTTTCAGCCTCTCCTTTTACCAACTATGGGTTTATCTGGACTGGACCTACTATTTAACGTGGGCTCCGAACCATGGTCCTCGTCATTAAGCCTACCGACTGGCGAGTGACCAACTTAGAAATCATCACAGAAGACATCCGGGTCTTACCCAGCCTGGTTACTGGCGTGACTGAGACCATTTTCCTTGTCGGATTTTGTACTCTTGCCTAGGACAGTCACAAACATAAATTTACGACCATGCCCCAGCAGGATTCGAACCCGCGGCTATCGCAACAGTAGGAGGACCGTTGCCTATTTTTTAAAATATAACAGAGATTTATTATCACGAACTTGTTTTTCCATACAATATTAGACCGATAACTAAATTAGAACAAAACATCAATAGTTGTATAACTTTATCATTACTGTTTTTGGAATTTCCATCGTAAATGTAAATAAAAAATGCTTGTAAATTAAACAGAAATATGATAAATTTCTTTATATATGAAATTTGTTTATATGTTTGTGGTTATAGTATAGAGTGGTCTTTATTTCGTTTTCATTTTGATAATGCTGTTGAAATTTACTTCTGAATATTTTAAAATTATTATTGTGGAGGTGGAATTTTCTATTATTTTCCATAAATGCATTAATTGTTTGTTTAGTAGTATTTAATAGCGGAAAAATCTATCCCAAATAATGAACGTTTATTATTATAAATTTGTTTTTGTGGAACAACATAAAGCAGATCAAGATAATTGCCGGCTTGGTGGCGCAGTGGTAAAGGCTTTGGGACGGTCCTCCTACTGTTGCGATAGCCGCAGTCACGCCAGTAACCAGGCTGGGTGGGTAAGACCGGATGTTCTGGGATGATTTCTAAAGTTGGTCACTCGCCAGTCGGTAGGCTTAATGCCCTCAGCACCGTTCGGAGCCCACGTTAAACTTTAGGCCCAGTCCAGATAAACCTATAGTTGATAGTAAAAAAAACCCATAGTAAAAATGAGACTTAAAAATATATATAGAAAAAAAAGATCAAGATAATTTTGTTACTTCATCATTAGTATTATTTGGAATTACCAAAGTCACAAAAAAAGATTTTTTTAAATGGTCTAAAATGTCTATATGACGCAAGTTTGTAGTAATAATAATGACTAGAAAAAAATGGTGTTTATGTTTCGTGTTTTAGGTCCTCTGATGTACGGTCAAGCGATAATGAGGCAGATTCGTTTCTATCTGATTGGGGTTGTTTCCTACGGCAGTGGATGTGCGAATCGAGATTTTGCGGGAGTGTATGCACGTGTGACCTATTTTATCGATTGGATCCGAGAGCATATTGCGACGAACTGAAGAACATTCTGTTTGTTTACCGCTCTATTATCTGGTTACAGTCTTATCACGCGTGATAAGTATTTATAAACTCTATATTAAAATAAATATTTTATACCGTTTATCTACTGTACTATATACATACAATAAATAAAATTTTTATTGTTTCAATATGTCTATGTATTGATAATTTTTACCGGATGAAATATGCAAGCACGCTATGAATACTATTGCATTCATCGCTACGGAACTATTAAAATAATTACGATCGTTTCAATGGAATAATTGAAGTTTTATTGAGCATTAATATATGTCGTTTTATGATCGCGGGAATAATAACATATTATATTATGTTTAGAGTAAAATGTATTAATTTCCGGCAGCCTGGTAGCCTATTTTTATATCATGATTTATTTGTAACGAAAATCTCA
Source organism: Rhynchophorus ferrugineus (assembly GCF_030347505.1). Lineage (NCBI taxonomy): Eukaryota > Metazoa > Arthropoda > Insecta > Coleoptera > Curculionidae > Rhynchophorus > Rhynchophorus ferrugineus. The sequence continues at coordinate 24,641,209 of NW_027472584.1, read as the reverse complement.
GTTACCAAGCCGTGTAGGACCGGATTTTGACCCAAGCTTACTATGTTAAACAAGAAAGGGGCATATAATAATTGCAAAATCCCTCAGCTGTCAGTCAATAATTGTTAAAGATTACTATTACTATTTTCACTAAGTCAGTAATTAAATATGACGAAACTCTATGTATTTATCCTACATTAGTAATATCATACGAAAATATTTATCTATATATCAATAGCTAAAGGTAAAAATGTTATTAATTATCGATGTGTTTCCCCGGTAATAAATTATTGATGACCTTTTTCCATCGATGACCTTGATACGACTTAACATTTTTCGTATTTTTCTTTTATATAATTTCAATTTAATATTTTTCCAGTTTTTTTAATAGTTATTGCCATTTGATGCTGGACATTCTATTTATATCTTAAATATTATCTATCGTGTAAAGTCTCGTACATTCAGTGATATATTGTTATGTTCTTACGTTTGTTTTTTTCATTATATGGAAAACACGGGTTTAAGTAAAGATATTTTTTTATCGTTAATTATCTACTACAAGAGGGCAAATTATGACATTGGAATTGTATATTTGGATAAAAATTGACATATGCAATAAAATAAAACTATATTATTTTCATTGTTAAAAGGATATTTTATTTATTTTCATTCATTAACTATAATTATACAACACAGAAATTAGGAATTTAATGTGCATAATCTGTGTGATGTCAACTTTAAATTCGTTTATTGTAAAAAAATACTAATACAATAATACATAATAAATTAAAAACGACTTAATATTTACGAAGCAACTATATGTAATAAATAATTTTCTTAATTTTTGTACTGTGTAATATGTATATATATAAATATGTACATTGGATTGGAGTGGGCTTTTACATATTTGAAAATATATAAAAAAATATTTTTAATGTTGTTTCTGTAATTTAAAACTAAACAGTTGATGTTTTGATAGTTTCAATCTTTGTTATCCGCGTCTACTTCATGTGTAGTCACTGAAGCCATGGTTGATATTGGTAGTATGGCTGTTGACATAGCGAGAGCAGGATTCGCAACGGCGATTATGTTATCACCACTAGCTGCTATAACCTGGACTTTGGGCGAGAACTTGCTGGATTCTTCGTCATGCTCGCTAGTATCATCAATTTTCTTCTGTGCAAAATCAATCGTTATAAATCAATTTCAAACACGCCGCAAAATACTTACGTTTGTAGTTGAACATGATTCTTGGTCTTGACCCTGAAACTACAGATAAATCAGGTCCATCTTATAAGATTTGATGATTGACAATTAGAAATAACATTTGAACACGTGTAAAACAACAAACTTAGGAAAATACTTTTAACTAACGTATTATTCTACCTAATACATCCTTTTCATGCCATTTCCAAGGCTAACTAGATCTCGAGAATTTTACGTACATTTTCAAAAATCATTTTAACTACAATAACATTAGTTTGTTATAAATCATAGAAAAATATTGTTAAAATTATAGGCAAAATAGAGATCATTTTAATTCGGAATCTATAAACTAATTCAGGTAACTCAAGGGCAATATCAAAGAAAGGAAAGTGGTCGAAAATATAGTGAATCGTGTCTCAGTTACAACATCTTAATTTAGTAATCAGAAATAAAAAGATTGTGTAGTATAACGATTGGACATTAATAATTCATTAAAAACAATGTTGATATAGATAACCAAACATACATTAAGATTTTCCATGTTTTGTTATTAGGATACACGAAATTTACTCCCAAACTTACTTGAGGAGAGCTTGAATTACTATAAGTAAATTGTGAATCTGATTCATCCAATTCAATACCCAAAGATGTTCTTTGCATATCTCTACATAATAATTAAAAGAATCATTAATATCGATTTTTCGAGTTGAATTTTGTATTACCTCACGTTTTGTTGAGATCGTTGAGACTGAAATAGTGTATGCAAAGTATGTCTTACGGACAAGGCTTCATCGTAGTCCTATATATAGAAAAAATATGTCAATGTACGATAATTCGTCATCTAAACGAATTTATATCAACTTAAGTTAGATTAGATCATAACCATGCAAAGCAGAAGCACGTATAGCTTACCTAATTTATTTGAGATAACGTAAATAGCTAGAAAACAATTTAATCTCATTATTAAATGGCAATAATAATATACGCAAAACACACTTACTTACCGGTGTGATAAACATTAAAAATAAAAAAATAAAAATCACCATATAGAAATAATTTTGTTTAAATACTTTATAAGGACTCTGAATTATTTATTAAGCACTTTTTTGTAATTTTGTTGAGATGATCAAAAAATCTGTCGGTTAATTACATTAAATTAATATTAAATCTCATTTCTCCCTTTTTTCACAACGTTTTTTGTTATTTTTCTTACTACGGTTATCATCTGCACATAGTAGCGATATGCTATGATGATATCGTTTAATTTGAGCCTCTAATTCTTTGTCTTCGAAATTTTTCGTTATTTTTTATAATCTGAATTGAAATTATCTTGTGACATAAGTACTACATATTATATCAAATTAAGAAAGCTGTGGCTAATTAAACAATAGTGAAAACTAAAATAAAATTTGCTACTTCATTTGATGTAAAACCGTCAAAATTAACAATTAATTCACACACCACATAATTAGATCTAATAAATTTTATATAGTAACAGATATTAGTATTTAAAATGTAGACAAATCATGATATTTTTACAAGGTATTTTATTCATATTAAAACTTTTGACTAGAACGAGATGTATACAGTATCAATTAGAAATAAATAAGAAATGACTGTTATCACAAATCACCATACACCAAATTGCACAAGCAAATAATAAAGCAAAAATATATTAAATACTTACCTGATTATAATACAATTATTTTAGATTATAATCTACAAAGCTTTTAAGCAATATACAGCGACATCAATCAAGCATGTTTAAGGTATGTATAATATACTGTTTTTTGAACTGTTTTATTAAATTTTGCGCGACATGTAAGTCCAAAAAGCAGTAAATTATACTTAAATTTACCATTTCCACCCAAATCAACATTTAATTTCAAAATATTATTTTCATTATGTTATCACAGTTAGATATGGTTAGAAGGAATCTAAAGCAGAAGCGCAGAAGCCTAGTCCTCAAGATTAATAACAACGTGGGGCTGAGTATGCTGCAAATAGTGTTTATGATGTCGGCCGACATTTCTGACCTGTCGATGCTCATCATTATCAGAACTTGGTTCCAATTTTATCCTTTTACTGTGATGCATATCACCTTCCATGGAAAATCGACCTTGCAATCTATTATCAGTCTGTTCTCTTTCACTATTCAGTCCCATGTTATTTTGTTTATTAAGATATACAGCAGACAATCTGGAAAATGGATATTTGAAACACTTGATGTTATCTAAGGTTGTATCTATGGAGGAAAAAACTTACTGTGTTTTAGAATAGTAACAACCAGAATCTTTAACAACTTGTCTTGCTAGAGGAAAAAGTTCATCCCTTCTGGTGAGTAATGCAGGAATGAATCTACAAATTTGGGCAGCAGCTTCGTTGACTGATAGCTCATGTAAAGTTAAAGGTTTTTCGGGCTTTCTTTTACAGTCAAACCTAAAATATATTCATAGACACTAATCATATATAAGTTCATATTAAATTATTCTTATTACCTTCCATATATGGCAGCGTATCTTCTAATTTCATCCATTCTCCTTGGGTCATTTTCTGGCATCGACATAACTAACTCTAATTCTTTGCATACTTTCTTTTTGGCATTCTGTGGTTTTGGTTCCAAGTTTGGCAATTGTTTGCTAAGTCTTTCAGCAGCGGCAGCTAATTTTGCTATTTGGCTTTCCATGAGACTTGGGGACATTATAGAACTGCCGCTAGGGCTAGAACTACTGGAGGGGGGACACGAAGGATCAAGAGGAGAATAAGGCCTAAGAATTAAAGGAGTTATTAAAATAACATTCACTAAACCATTAAATATTACCTTTTATTGTTGATATTTAAACCTGGACTAGCTACGGGGGGTAAGGCACATATTTCTGCAGGAGAAGGTGAATATATAGTTCTGGAATTCTCACCACTATCTGCCGTGTAGAAGACATGATTACTGGTGACTCTAGGGCTTGACAGTTCGATTTCAAAGTCTTCACCGGGAACCAGAGGCAACTTAAACTTTATAGGATTAGTTACCCATTCCTGGAGAGATTTTTGTAACCTACGTACGTGTAATGGTTTTGATGCCATTCCTACATAAAATCAGTTAGTAAAATGACAAAACTGATGACAAGATATTCATGCCCTTACCAACTAGAGACATTATTTCAAGAAATTCTTCTTCACCGGCGTCACATAGTTGTTGCACGTCATCTCCACCCATTTCCAACAACGTGTCATAATATAACAATAACGATGCATTCTGCATCACTCTGAATAGTTGCAGCTCAGCTTGATTGCTGGGAAATGATGTTGGAAATACTGGAAACAGAAAAATAAAATTATAATTCAGCAAAAATGCCATAAAACAGAGGCAATTCGTATCGAAACCATTACGAGTATGTTAAGAATCGTTCTCGGTTATATATCGACTTTTTTTACTAGCTAAAACCACTTTTTCTTGATGATTTCTATATAAGTAAAATCAGGATTGAAATTGTAGTTGATAAATTGGGTTAAAATATAAAGGCTTGTTACAATGAGAACGTTATTATTATACGAGAAATGTTGAAATAAATCTTCATAGAAATATAACAACATTTTTGTTAGCTTTATTTCTATCTAATAATAAGATTTGGAAATGTACAAATGTCCAGTTTTTATCCACCTTAACAACCAATGCAGTTTTAGCCTAATTACTTAGGGTATCGTTATTTAACATCGAAAATACATTCATTTACACTATAAATTATGTTAAGAACTTCATTTTGGTTTCTATATAAAATATTGAGTATAAAATAAACACCGGAAGATTAACGTTATACAACAAGACAACGCATTTTGGGAAATCCATGAAAATCTACGTAAAAACGTTTAAACATCAACTCCTATTTTCATCTGTTGTATTTATCAAATGTTTCCTCTCTTGATTATCAATGAACAACACTTTTATTATTAGGGAGACAGTGTCTATTAACAGACAATATTTTTTAAATAACACATAGTACCACGTGCATAGTTTTCCACAATAAATCCTGATAAACATTCTATAACATTAATTTTTATTCCTTATGTTATTTAATGTATAAAAATCAATCAAAAACTTTTTTTTTACGTTTTGACGACGTTTGTCATATTTGAACGGACGTCAATAAAATAAAATTAAATACTAAACTAACTACACAAGGCATGTGTTCTACCGCTACGTAAATTAAAAAAGTGTTTTATATAACTATTTATTAAAATTAGTGAAGATACATTGTTGTTTGTATTTCCTAGTGTTGTCTGGTGCGTACATGAATAAACCAGACGATTTAGCAAAATTATTGGATAATTGAAGACGATATACCAAGAAAGTATCACTATTTCATATATATGTTCACAATAACAAAATCTTATTATTTCAGGAAAAGGGAAAGCATTACTATTATTAAAAGTTAATAAAATAATGTTAAAATATAATTAATATAATTCTTCAAAGCTTCCAATTTCAAACACTGAAGTTTTAGGGATTAGAGACAAGGAGACGGATTAGAGATATTATTTAAAGTGTAAAAATCGAATTGAAAGAATTAATAATAAATCAAAGGAACTTAAAGGAAGGTTGTTTCAAAATTGTTATGTCTTTTGAACAATCGAAGAACCAATCTCAAGTAACTTTGTGTAGTTAAAAATACGGCATTGATCTGAATGAACAAATAATAAAAAATCTTTAATTTTCTAGATATAGTTCTCATTTCAAAATGCTAATTATTTATAATATATCTAGATAATTTATGAGTAATAAATAGGTAAATAAATCTAATGCAAATGAAGTAAGTAACAAAATCACTACATAGTATAAAACAAAGTCGCCTTTTCTGTCCCTATATCCCTATGTGCGCTTAAATCTTTAAAACTACGCAACGGATTTTGATGCGGTTTTTTCAATAGATAGAGTGATTCAAGAGGAAGGTTTATATGTATAATATATGCATAATATACTAAGGCAACATTGCTAATTTTAGAGGTTTCTAACGTGATGTCGTAAATTAACCTATTTTTTTAGGCTTATTTAGCAATTAGCAAAAACGCTGCCTAACCCTACGAGTTAGATTAAATTAATGTACTACAGTATTGTACACCATAAAAAGGTCTACAAAAAAGTCCGCGGTGGTATATGTTTATCTTTTAGGGATAACCCACATTAACCATTTTTATTGTTTACTTTTTACGTGAGAAAATGGCTTATTTACGAAGCTATTTTAAGCAATACGGCATTAATCCTTATCGAATTAAGTACCTTAAATACAGTGTGCAATTAATATAGATCAATATGGTTCCTTATAGCATGTAAATTAAACAAATATTTTCGGAGATATTACAAATTTAAAATTTGCGTTTAAAAATGTCTAATGTAATAAAAATTGTATGAAATTAGATATTCCAAAGATAGCAGGAAATCTTCATAGTAAGTATAGGGGAAGAGGAATTGTTTTACTCCAAATTTAATGCGTGCAGGCTAAGGGCAGTAATGAATGAAACAAAAATACTGGATCGATTTTAATCATGTTTTCATTGAGTGACATAGGCATATATATTTTATGCCCGTGCAAAGTCGGAGCGGGCCGCTATGTTTTTATATACAACGTTCATATTTTTTCTGTAGTATATTTAATTTAGTATCAGCATTGCACCCGTGCGAAGCCGGGGCGGGTCGCTAGTATATGTATATAATGTACAATTTTGTATATATAGAATACAACCAAATATTTTTTCATTTGCAAGGCATGCCGGGTATATCTAGTTGTTAACAATTATTTTTATATATTAACGTCTCATTTTTACAAACTCAGGATTTATTTGAAATGGGCCTATTGGTAACGTGGGCTCCGAACCACGATTCTCACTCAGAATTCTATCGACTAAGGCGAATTTAGAGATCAATCCAGAAGACATCCGGTCTTACCCAGCCTGGTTACTGACGTGAATGCTACTTGTCTATAAAATAGTGACAAAAATTAGTTTACAACCATGTCCGGGCAAAATTAGAATTTATGAATATTATAACAGCAGGAGGACCGTTCTGTTGCCTCAACCCCTGACAATGGCTACCAAGCCGATAGCTAACAAAACGAACAAATTAAATTATGTTTATTGTAAAAATACTACTATCAAAAAGTAAGTTTGATGTGAAAATTATTATTTACAACAAGGATAATGTTAAATAATAATTATTATAGACGTAAAATTAAATATAGTTTTAGTTCTAAAAAAATATCTCACGAGAAAGGTGGTAGGAAAGGTTCTAATACGAAAAAAAACTAATTTTAATAGATATCCGAAGGAGTTTTGGTCGTAGTATTTTCTAGACCACGCAAAAAAAACTTAAATAACCAACCTCAAATACAAAGGGAATATTCGCTTGTGAACTTAAGAAAAAATCACGCATGTCAGCCTGTTTAATATGCAGAGACATGAATGTCAACAAACCATTTGAATATCTTATAGATGGAGAGAGCCAAAGCACCCACGAAAAAACGCCAGGTACTTTATACTCCTTTAGTTTTTTTTTCGCTTTTGGTGGTTTGATCCTTTTCTCACGGGCTAACGAGATATTCTTGGTGTTTTTTTTTGGTAGGGACGCCGAAAAAAAACTAAAAACAATTTTTAATTATGCAAGAACGGGACCCTGATATAAAAACGGTACAGGTAGAAGTTTGGACCATCGGCATGTATCAAATAAGGTGGGGGGTTATGCCTTGGTCCGTCATATGGAAGGGTACGCGATTCTTTTGTATTTACATACTTCGTCATTGCCTCATTCTCCTTAATTGATCCATTGTAAGGGTGTATTTAATATTAAATATTTGAACTATAATTAATATTTATAATTAATAAAAAAACTAATGGACTTTTTAAACTATTATTGCACAGTAAGATTTTCTCATTTATTATTAAGACTCATTAATTAATTATTGTAAATTAATGTACAATAATTGTGCGCTCTTGTATATGATTGTAACTAAAAATGTATATAGATAATAAAGTAAAAAGAAGAAGAATTAATAATCCGACTGATACATTAGATATATTGATAATAATAATTATTTGTAGTCTAGTTATAATATTTATAAACTATAATACGCATAATAAAAATAATTATTAATTAGGATTTAATTATTTGATATTTTTGGTTATATTTTACGGTAAAAACCTGACGAACCTGCAGAACAAGTTTGATCTTACAGGCCTATTTGGTTGCTACCTGCGATATCAAAATGATTTCTGAAACTGCTGTTAAACGATCAAACCATTTACAGAAATACCAGATTTCCAGTTTGGAGTTTGAAATCCCAACTCGACAATCGACCAAGTGTACAGAGTAATAGCGATTGTTGAAAAGGCTTTCAAAGAAAAGACATACTGTCCTGCAATATTCCTGGATATCTCACAAACTTTGACCGGGTATGGTCTTTGGGATTAATCTATAAAATGAGCAAATTTCTACCGCTGAATTACTGTCGACTGCTGAAAGGGTATTCTCAACATTTAAACCTATTTCCGCTAGAGTTTCACAGGGTAGTATCTTGGGACCAGCACTATATCTATTTGCCGACCACAGAGTTATTTACAAAAGATATATCTTTGCCTGAGGCTGTAGAAAAAGTGCAAGTAGCAGTCAACAAGATCTACAAATAGGTTAGAGACTGGAAAATACTTAATAGCTCCAAATCTGTCCACATTAATTTTGCACTTGGCGAAATGACAAAAACTTAGACCTATGGGGAGCAAATATCTTGTTGCACTAAAACATCAACATGATATATATACGTATATACATGTACGACCATGCCCCAGCAGTATTCGAACCCACGACTATCGCAACATGAGGAGTACCGTCCTTCCTTCACTACTGCTTAGCCCAAAGTGGTCAACATCACCAATACGTAGCCGGTGCTCATCTTTGTTGCAGGATGAATGTTGTTGCCAAAAGCCTTTCTAGCTAAAAGGTCTATTTTGTCACAGAAGTCTGTTCGGAATTCGTTCACTTTTCATTCGACAGACATGGATTTGTTCTTCAATTGTGCATTTATTGTTTCATATTAAAGGAATCTGCTAGAGCTTCGCATTTGAAAGATCTCGATTTTATAGATGTTAGACTGTTAGTGTTCAAGTCTCAAAGCCACAAGTTTTGGCGTTCTTTAAACATAAACAAGCGTAAATTAAACAAACGTTCCAAAGAGATGGATTTTAGTCTTGAATGTAATATTTAGTCTCTCTTCCACACTCACCATCTTACCAATTCTGTAATAATCCGAAGCCCAAAATAACAATAATTACATAATCATTTTGAAATAATAATTTTATTTCAATAACAATATTAATAATCTTTAATTTGTTTTAATTTATTCATATATTCTCTTAGATAGAATCTTAATTAATTAAATCTTATTAATATATAGTAATTAAAAAAAATAGAACAAACTTTACAAAAAAATATGCAATATAATCCAATTATGAGAAGCAATAACAATTATTAGGCTATTTATTAAATAAAAAGACCTAATCAAAAAATAAATAAAGCATATAATAATATGGTTTTATTTATTAAGGTATTTGTTTTTTTTTCTAGGCATTAAAACTGAACATCCAGATTTCCCAGGCAAAATCTCGACTGTATAATTAAAAAAAAATCATCATGGCTTGATGATCCAGCAAAAAATTTTCTTACCGTGTCCTTGCATATCATTTTAACGCTTAAAGAAATTTAAATACATCGAGAAAAAAACAATGACATTTGTTTGTGGACAGATAGAGGGTACTAAAGAAAAAACACTTTCTCACAGTGCCTTCAAACCATAAAAAAGCGTCTTCTGAAAAAAAAATTAAATTCTCACATAGAAGATTTACATCTAATTATTATTCAAACTGACCTAAGCGTATAGGTAAGGAAGGGTTAATTTTTTTTCGGCCACTGCAAAAAATGATTATGTCTACCTAGACTCGCCGAGCAAGGGTGGGGTGCTCGCACTACCAGGGGCACGACCGAGTACTTAGGGTTCCGATTTCTACCTACCTAAGGGTCGAAATGTTCCAACCCCCACGATTTTTCGTCCAATAGGGACGTCCTCTGTAGATCTGTAGGGCATTGCTAAATTAATTCAATAGCAAAACCTCCCCCCCCCATTTAACGACAAAGAAGCCATCTCATTTTTAATGAATTGCTACCATTTTTTTTTTCATTTTGTATGGATTGACGTGATGCTGAGCAACGTATTATACATCGACGTAAAAACCAGTGCGCAAGTAGAATTTTCGAAATGGATGAGTTGGTATTAAATTTAGAAAGCCTTTAATAAAACATTATAAAAAAAAGCTATCACATAAAGACAGACAATTTTTTTTACGTTTAATATCCATCTAATCAATATATTGCTCTACCGTCTGGGGTTTTTATTTGTAAAAACATAAAGAGCCTTGTTAGTTCAGTCGTGAACGGCTATATTTGAAACGACGAAATATGGGAGACATAGATGTTTTCATATAAAATTTCTCTATAAAAAAACATTAGTTTCTTAATATTGCTTTTATTTATTTTAATAAATTTGTAGACAACGATCTCAATTATCTTTGTTCGGGTTTTTAATCAGATTTCTTTTTATTTACGTGGTAGATATAAGAATTCCATTTCCAGATAAGAATTAAATTATCTTTGATAATACTCCTGTCAAATTATTATTTAGTCGGCTTGGTGACGCAGTGGTAGAGGCGATGGGACAATCCTCCTACTGTTGCAACAGCCGCGGGTTCGAATCCTGCTGGAGGCATGGTCGTAAATGTATGTTTGTGATCGTTCAAAATTTGTGAATGTTCTAGGCTTCTGGGGTGATTTATAAGTTGGTCACCGCCAATCGGTAGGCTTAATGCCGACGACCGTGGTTCGGAGCCCACGTTAAACTTTAGGCCCAGTCCAGATAAACCCATAGTTGGTAAAAGGAGACTTTAAAATATATTTTAAAAAATATCATATAATTTTATTAAACCATTAGCTTATAATTAAAAATATATTATACTAATTTGTTAATAGAGAAGATGTATTACTTCAAAGCCAGTTACCGGTACGCAATATTAATATTTCACAAGTACAAACCCTTTGAATAAAGGACGTCATATTAAAGAACAGGATATCTTTTCAAATCATATTTTCTATATGAGTATTTTAGACTATTATAATAGTAGTAAATACAGCATGTTTTTATTTATGTATAATCGATGAAAAAATAATTACGCAATTATTTCCATAATTTATCTTGAATTATTGAAATTGGTATTAAGATTTAGAAATGTTTTTAAGTAGTTCCAACAAATAAGATTTTTGCTGGTGGCTAAAAATTTTGATAATTCTATAGATTTTTAAGAATTCATTAATTTTATAAAAATAGAAGACCAGAAGACATCCTGTCTTACCCAGTCTGGTTACTGCCGTGACTGAGATCATTTTCCTTGTCAGATTTTGCACTCTCACCTAGGACAATCACAAAGGTTAAACAATCACAAACATAAATTTACGACCATGCCCCAGAAGGATTCGAACCCGCAACTATTGCAACAGTAGGTGGGAAGTCCTGTTGCATTTACCACTGCGCCACCAAGCCAGCGTTGACGATTGTTTGCTCTTCTTGAAGATAGCAAAAATGTTCCTGTAACTTTATATGATGTCAGTATAAGAGCGAGTTAAGTAGGTTGTGAGCCTCCCAGTGTCAGATTAACCGTGTTAGCGCCAAATATTTCTGTTTAAATGTATAACATCAAAGATATACGATACCGTATGATTTGTAGACCTGGCAGGTTGGGAGAAGTTTTTCAGTTTATGATGAAAAACCTATCATGCATTATAAGGTATTTTGTTACTACATAATAATGAATGATGCATTCTTTTATAAATATACAAAAATCAATAAATTGAAAGTGTTGAATGGAAGATTTAACAGCATCTACCGCGAGTAAGCTTAGAACAGACGCTGATAAGAATATATTTTTCCAAAAGGTGATGTATCTCGGAATGACTGTTGAATAACAATATCAACATCAATATCGAATATACCAAATTGATGTGTTTAAGCACTGCGCAAAAACAGCCGGAATACGAGCAAAGACACAACAATGTTATTCTTCAGTATGAAATTGCTCGACCACATGTTGCAAAACCGAGGAAAACATACTTGGAAACATTAAAATGGGAACTACTACACTATCCGCCTTATTTTCCAAACTTTGCTCCTTCTGATTACTACTTGTACCGACATATAAGAAGTGTCCTGTCTGGGAAGCACTTCACATCTTATAAAGATACCAAAAATGTGTCGATTCGTGGATAACCTCAAAAGAAGTATCGTTCTTTCGAGATGGAATTTGAAAATTGACTGAAAGATGGGAAAAAGTAGCGGCTATCGATAAATAATACTTATAATAAATTATATTGTACTGATTTTTCATAATAAAGCTTCAAGTTCTTTAAAATTCTTTAAAACTAGTTTATAGATCTAATATAATATTCTATACTGATGTGGGTTCACTTTGTAGCATTGTGGCGTTCTTTTAGTCGATGAGGGCAGCTTGGCAACAAGAGTAAAGAACTTCAAAAATCCTCAATTGAAAGATGAAAACTATGGTAATAATGTTAATAAGAACTAAGATGAAGAATTTTTTTAAAATTATTAATTAAAAACCCGTTAGCTTATTGGACTTATATATAATTTAAAAATTACATTTATAAATTACATTAAGATCTTTATACCAGAAGAGTATGTTTGTTGTTATTGAAGAAACTGAAAACACAGAACGTATATACATACAGTCACACAGACCCAGTCGTTATGGTAAAAGACTATATCTGCATAGAACTATAGAATCTACTATAGAGAACTATAGAGCTATAGAAAAACTATCAGTCAGTCAATTACAAAGCCTATTTGGACTGTTGGGGTGTGGATAGCCTCAAAAGATACATCGTTTTATTGAGATGGAATTCGTAAATAGGCTGAATGGTTGTTAAAAGTAATTAAAGTAGTTAAAAGTTAAAAGTAGTAGTAGAGCTTCAAATGAAAAAAAAACCTTTAAATCCAATTCATAGGACTATATTTTTAAGAAAATAGTAAAAATAAGTATTTTTTTAGTTTTCGAAACCTACTTAATACCTTAACGTATCAATTTTAGATTATAGTGATCCATAATGAACTTTTAATTTCCGGTCTTCATACATACGATAATATAACTTGTATTTAATTTAAAAAACGTCTAATATTATTGTAGAAAATATCGAATAATTCACGTTATAAAAGTAAAATTTAAGGACGCTTTCCACTGAACTAAGCGAGTAGAAATAACAACGCTTGTTCCTCAGAATGTACCCTAAGAACGCCTCGCTATGAAATCGACTGAACCTCGCGCTTGTATGAAAAAGTGTCTGGAAACTTTTTACCGGCCGATTTTTTGCTCATACCCGACAAACTCGCCGCGGACTAGTTTTTGTCCGAAAAATTTTTCGAACAGACCGTCTCGTGAAAAAAAATAAATTATCGATTTTTACCGCTGCTGAGCTACCGAAATTGAACACGGCATTCTTTTAAGGAAAAAAAAAAGGACTGACTACAAAAAGTTGTCCACGATCGATTTATACAAGACGTTCAAAAATCTAAGTTTTCTTTTGTGCTATGCTCGACGAATTGTATTCTGATCATCTCTACTTTTTTTTCTTCCATCGATTCCTTAAACGACCCGATCTAACGAAAAAAACAATAAAAACACTCCATGAACAATAACAAAAATTTAACTCCATTAAAACTTGTTTTTCCTGGAACCAACATTTATTATGAACAGTCCCTTTTATTTAATTTTTCACCGCTACTGCATCAGTATTAAAACCAAAAAAAAATATTATAGTGAAAAATGTATCAATTAATTTGTATTTTATAAGACAATATTTAAATCAAATTCCTGATATAATAATCTTAACTAGTAAAATTTAATGATGAATGATTCATTAGATAATAAATATTATGATTTAAATGATTCAAAGACAGCTAATTTTAAAGATTACTTATTACTAAATCACAATACCTGTGAGTTTTTGACTGTCAGTTATAATATAATATTTATGACATACATATAAATTTGGTAAGTTAGTTGCAGTTTTTTATGATAAATTTGATAAAAACATTATACTCAAAAGACACGTACAGAAACATATTGCAATATTTTCTTAATAAACTTAAATAATCTGATAATTAATTATAGCAAGTCAATAAGGTTTTAATGTTTTTTAACCCACTATCTTAAGTAAATTGTTTCGACTGATTTTAATGTTTGACAAGTTGAAATAAAAGTAGTATATATTAAAATAAGTTGTGTATGAAAAATATATATTGAGATTAAGAGAAGTCTACTAATCAATAAATAAAAATGTGACTCATTTATGACTCATTAATTCGCAGTAATGGGTAAAATTCGAAAATATATATGATGATTTTGTGAATTAATTGAAATAATTTGAATATGAATTGAATTAAATTTGTTTTTAGTGGAGTGAGGAAAGTTAAATTTAATTAAAAAATATAATAGCACTAAAAAAAGGTTATTTATCAAAAAAAGGACTGACCACAAAAAGTTGTCCACGATCAATAAATAGAAGACGTTCAAAAATCTTAAGTTTTCGTTTGTGTTATGGTCGACGAATTGTATTTTGATCATCTCTACTTTTTTTCTCCACTCGATTTCTTAAACGACTCAATCTGACAAAAAAAAACAATAAAAACACTCCATGAACAATAACAAAAATTTAACTCCATTAAAACTTGTTTTTCGTGGATCTAACATTTATTATGATCAGCCCGTTTTATTTTATATTTCACCGCTGCTGGAACGCCAATCGATATATTAGTTAATATTAAAATGAATAAAAAAGGGAAATTTTTATTTTAAAATGCAGACAAATAGTGAACCCGTGTTTATAAATAGTTTGTATTGATTTTCAAATAAAGTCCAAGTCTCCAAAACAAAATTAACGGCCAACCAAAAAAAACACATCAATTGAATATTCAACTATGTTTTTTTCTCATTAAATCTATTTAAAGCTTATTTATTAAAACATAACCAATTAATTGTTATTAAATCTTGTAAATACGATTAAATTTCAGATTACTTGTATATTTCTTTGAAGAATGTTCTAAAAAGAAAGTTTTTCTAATCATTCGTTTTTTCCTTTACTATAAATCATTGCTAAAAAATAACAAAGATATCTATATACATCTACAAATACGTCACATATTAATATTCACAAGAACAAATGGATGTATAAATGCGATCATATTTGAACAATATAATACGTTTCCATCTTCAATTATTGTTTGCACTATTATCTTAATATACAGTGTATTTTTTATACTTTTATTATAAATATAACAATATGTAAAACTATGCAGAATCAGATTCTTCTCTAAGAACGTCAGAATAAAAACGAAAATAAATGTTATAATAAAAAATATATCAATTAATTTGTACTTTATAATACAATATTTATTTCTGATATAATTCTGCATGATATTCTTAATTAGTACAATGTAATGATGAATAATTCCATTATATGAGAATAATAAATATTATGAAGTAGAATTGAACTATTTTAAATGATTCTAAAGTCAGCTTATTTTAAATAAGGTTACTTATTATTAAATCACAATTCCTATGAGTTTTTTTGGCTGTCAGTTATAATATAACACATATGATGTTTATGGCATAAACATAAATATTGTAAGTTAATTGTAGTTTTTATGATAAATTTGATAAACATTGTACAAGACACATACAAAAATATATAGTAATATTTTCTGAATAATCTAATCAAGCAATTAATTGTATCAAGCCAATAAGATTTGACTTTTTTGTAAACCACTATTTTAAGTAAATTGTTTTAACTGATTTTAATGTTTGACAAATTGAAATAAAAGTAGTGTATACTAAAATAAGATGTATATGAAATATGTATTGAGATTAAGAAAAGCCTACTAATCAATAAATCAAAATGTGAGTCATTGATGACTCATTAATTGGCAGTAAAGGGTAAAATTCAAAAATATATATGATGATTTTATGAATTAAATGAAATAATTTGAATATGAATTGAACTGAATTTGTTTTTAGTGAAATTGTGAAAGCTAAATTTAATTAAAAAATATATTAGAACTAAAAACGGTCATTTATCAAGAACATTTTGATTTATTGTGAACGAGTATTAAATTAGAAATAAAAATAGTTATATTTCAGGCAAGTCTGAATTGATATAAAGCTGCATTGTATGATATTTATAAAAGGTTCGTTTTATGAATTCGAAGCAAGAGACTATATAAGTTTTTTTGTGTCTGTAGAAAACTTTTTGTTTATTTTTCAGTCCTGTTATACTAAAACAATTAATTTACTGCTACATTTTTCTATCTCAGTTCGTCTAATTCAAAAAACTACAGCGTGGAGAATAATTTTATATTGAAAAACACCGAATGGCTTTTTATTTGAAAATTGTTATTGCGTAGAAATTTTTTCGTTTATTAAAATTAAATATCCACTTTTGTTGCGTAACTAATAAATTACAAGTTTTTGTTGTATTTCCAATTTTTTAATCGCCCTTGAAGCATTCCTAGTCATTCGTTTTTTTTCCTCAATTTTGTCTCTTGCTATAAATCATTCCTAAAAAATAACGAGGGTATCTATATACCATTTCATATACATGTACAAGTACGCGATCTATTAATATTTCACAAGGACAAATGGTCGTATAAAAGGCATCATCTTTTCATATCATAATTCTTATCGTCTATTATGGTTCATATTATTATTAAAAATAAATACAAGCGAATTCTCCACAATACAAATAATAATTTTAAAATAAGCCTTACATTCAAATACGTATTACTTAGAAATCAGGTATTAAGAAATATGCACAAGAAAATTATGTTTATATCCTAACAATATATATCTATATATAAAACACACTATTTTTTTTTTAATTGTAGAAAACACTAGATCAATAAATAAAAACCAATTAAAGCCAATTTTAAGTGATTCATGCTTTGGTTAATTAATGAATGAAAGTACATTATCAGTAAAAATATTTGTTAATCAAATAAGATACTAAATAAATGTTTTATTCTTCGATTCTAAAATTGGGAAATTATTTTTGTGGATATATACATATTTTGAAAAAATTATTAACAGTTAACAAGAACGAAAACAAAATGTTTTAATTATTAAAATCAGTGCTGGTAAAACAGCTGTGAATAATTAATTAAACAAAAAGTTTAAATCTAAATCGGGCGTTATTTCACTTGGACGAATAGAAAAACCGTTGGTGGCTTTGGAAATATTGTTGTTAATAGAAAAAAATAGTTGTATAATTGAATTAAAATTAGAACGATCTAATATAGATTTTAGCATTCGTCTAAGTAATTTAAAAATTGTAAATAGTACATATATAAATAATTGTTTATAAAATAATGTGTATAAACAAATACAGCGTTGTTAATTACAGTATTCTTGAGCTTTTTATTAAGGCATCATAAAGTCCCACTACAATGGCATCGTGATGTTTAGCGTCTGTTTTAAAGAAACATGAAGCGAACTAGAAATATATTGATTAAAATTGTTTTATAAATATATTATAGTTGGTGTAGTAATAAAAAACGTACAAGATTTGTGATTCGTACTGTTATTGTTAATAAGTTGGTGATGAAAGCGATTATGATTTGTTTTGATTAATTATTACGTTGTGGTAGGCCAAAGATGCGTAAAATTTAAATGCCAGACCATTTACATTGTATTTTGGTTATTATTGCAATGTCACATGGTGCGCAGAAGTTCTGATATCCCAAATTAGATAGAAATAAGCGGTTATATTTAATTTTTGAGTCTATAGTATTGTTAGAGCCTACTGGTGGTAGTGTAGGGGAGATAGCCGAAGAATATGAAAGAAAAAAGTTGGATACATACCGGTGTTGTTGTGATTTTTGCCCATTATTTTTCTCGGTACAGATGGAGATATAGAATTCCGTACGGGCAACAGGATTTTCGGTGATTGTCTGGCACTCGAACTAGCAACACTGGCACTATAAGAAACCGGCAAATTCGAAGCAGAAATCGCAGGATTCGATGTCTCGGCACTGACGTTCGAATGTCTTTCATCCTCGACCGAATTACTATTAACCGTCGTATTCGAATTGTTTTGGGGTAGATCCATATTTCGTATGAACACAATTATTATTAGAAAAAGTAGTCGCATGCAATGTAGCTTTCTACTGGTGTTCAGTTCACTGCAGTAGCGGGCGATTTTGTTTTATTTTGCTTTGCGATGTGTGCGCGAAGCAAGGCTTCGCCGACAGTCCCCCACTACTTCTAGGATCTTTTTCAGCGAAAGGGGTGTATCGTTTGTCGGCTCAAAAGGACCACGATTATTCGTCCTGTCCGTCTCGCTTTTTTTTTACATGACGGCATACAGTCATAACCCCCACCCCACCACCAATCTTTGCAACATTTAACGAACTTTTTATTGTTAATTTGGATTTTCTTTCATTTAACGAACTTTTTTTCTTTAACTTTCATGGTGCATACGATTATTGGTATGTTTACTCTTTTTTTTCCTTTGTTTGTTATATAGGGTTCTGATTTGTACGTTAAAAAACTAGTTTTTTTCCTCTTGAGAATCTTCAAACTTTAAGATAACCGTATTAAAAAAAATAACGTATTTTTATTATATAGATTTGTTAACTCATTATTGGTTATAGGCGTTATATTATGCGATAAAAAGATCATACACTATATAACATTATTAATTAACATCATTATAATTATTAATTAATAATTAACGTTTTTATTTAAATTATTAGGTAATAATTATGAATTAAAACAATAAAAACATAATTAAATTAACACAAATAATTACATATCGGATCTTAATTAAATTAAAATTTTTTTCATAGCTAAATTGCTATAAAAAATTATTTTACATTATTATATTTATCAACAGCGCATTGTTTATTATTTTTTTAATATAATTAGTGATTACGTGTAATTAAATTTCTTTTATTATTTAGTAATAATTATGAAATTATTTATTTAATAATATACTTTTAACTAGAACATAATTAAATTAATACAAATAATTATATACCGTATGTTAATTAAATTAAAATTTTGTTCATAGCTAAGTTGCTAACAACAATTATCTTATTTATCAACACTCCATTGTTTATTATTTATTTAATATCATTAATAATTGCATATATTTAACGTTTTCATTATTATATAATAATAATTATGAAATTCTTTATTTAATAAAATAACTTTAACTAAAACATAATTAAATTAACACAAATAATTATACATCGTATGTTAATTAGATTAAAATTTTGTTCATAGCTAAGTTGCTAACAACAATTATTTTACGTTATTATTTCATTTATCTACATCATATTGCTTATTATTTATTTAATATCATTAATAATTACATATAGTTAATTTTTTTTAATTATTTAGTAATAATTATGACATTATTAATTTAATAAAATAACTTTAACTAAAACATAATTAAATTAACACAAATAATTATATATAGCATATTGATTAAATCAAAATTGTTTTCATAACTAAGTTCAACAACCATTATTTTACATTATTATTTTATTTATCAACATCCCATTGTTTATTATTTATTTCATATCATTAATAATTTTGATACACCTTTTCTATTTATTTAGTTAATTAATTTAAGTATTTATATTAATTTATATGATTGATGAGATTATTATATTGTAACTTATATTGTATAAGCTAGGGATGCCAAGATAATCAATTTTTTGAAAAAATCTCGATATTTTTGGTCGACATTTTTTTGACCCACATATTTAACATTTATTAAACATATCGCTGCTTTTTGAACTATTTAGGGAATATAGATATTTTTTGAATCAATATATCAATATGTTTTTTTTTAAATTTAAACAAAAATATTTAAAAGAGGAGTAATAATATTGGTACATGTTTTTAAACGTTCACTTAGTACAGTAGATAGTATTGATATATTTTTAATCCGATATATCAATATATTTTTTTTTAATATCTATAGCTTTCCTGGTTATTGCAAAAAAAATCAATATATAGATATTATTTGAATATATCGAAATTGATATATCGGTATTTTTTTAAATATGGATATTTTTCTTTTTTTTGACATCCATAGTCATGTATTAGGCACTTTTATAATTCTAATGCTACACAGCTTTGTTCAATTTTTCATATTATCCTGTATTTTGTTTTGTTTTAAATCAACCAGGGTTCTTGGCATTTAACATGGTATTTAACTACCCAGTGGTCAACTTAGATACCATTCCAGAAAATATCCTTATCGGATTTTACACTCTTGTCTATAGACAATTACAAACAATCACAAACTTAAATAAATTTACATCCACTATGGATGGGATTCGAATCAGCGACTATGTCAAATACGGCAGCCATAAAGACGATGTTTTTCACGTTAAATTTTTTTTTAATGCTAACAATGATCAGACAGGCTTGGAAAATTGCGGCAAACATTTTATAAGTGGAGATTTCGATATAATGGTCAAAGACAAGAAGGTGGATTACTGAAAAACTAACAGATTGTTATATAGCAGTCAAGTATTAAAAGAACATATACCGTTATTTACACACAGACAAATTGAAAAATCCAAAAATTAAATATGGAACCGCTTGAATTAAAAGTTCTACCACACCCATCGTATTCACCAAACTTTATCCGTTTCGATTATTTATTGTGTCGATCATAGTCGATGTCTCATAGTTTAGCTGAGCGGTATCTCAATTTTGAAGAAAAGATTAAAAAATAAACCAACTCTTCGCTTATAAAACTATTTACAATAAGGTTCCTTCAAAATTAATTCACTCTAATTATATCTTCTCTTTTATGCTATTTTTTCTAATGTTATTAATATTTAGTTTATTTTAATGATATTAATAAACCCCTTAAAATGTTATTGATTCCATACTTCAAATTTTATTCAATTGTTACTTAATATTTGTCATACATTAATTTTTTTACATACTAGCGACCCGCCCCGGCTTCGCATGGGTGCAATGCTGATACTAAATTAAATACACTACAGAAAAAATATGAACGTTGTATATAAAAACATAGCGGCCCGCTCCGACTTTGCACGGGCATAAAATATATATGCCTATGTCACTCAATGAAAACATGATTAAAATCGATCCAGTATTTTTGGTTCATTCATTACTGCCCTTGGCCTGCACGCATTAAATTTGGAGTAAAACAATTCCTCTTCCCCTATACTTACTATGAAGATTTCCTGCTATCTTTGGAATATCTAAATTCATACAATTTTTATTACATTACACATTTTTAAACGCAAATTTTAAATTTGTAATATCTCCGAAAATATTTGTTTAATTTACATGCTGTAAGGAACCATATTGATCTATATTAATTGCACACTGTATTTAAGGTACTTAATTCGATAAGGATTAATGCCGTATTGCTTAAAATAGCTTCGTAAATAAGCCATTTTCTCACGTAAAAAGTAAACAATAAAAATGATTAATGTGGGTTATCCCTAAAAGATAAACATATACCATCGCGGACTTTTTTGTAGACCTTTTTATGGTGTACAATACTGTAGTACATTAATTTGATCTAACTCGTAGGGTTAGGCAGCGTTTTTGCTAATTGCTAAATAAGCCTAAAAAAATAGGTTAATTTACGACATCACGTTAGAAACCTCTAAAATTAGCAATGTTGCCTTAGTATATTATGCATGTATTATACATATAAACCTTCCTCTTGAATCACTCTATTGAAAAAAACCGCATCAAAATCCGTTGCGTAGTTTTAAAGATTTAAGCGCACATAGGGATATAGGGACAGAAAAGGCGACTTTGTTTTATACTATGTAGTAATTTTAAAGTCTCCTTTTACCAACTAGTGGTTTATCTGGACTGGACCTACAGTTTAACGTGGGCCCCGAACGACGGTCCTCGGGATTAAGCCTACCAACTGGCGACTTAGAAATCATCCCAGAAGACATCCGGTCTTACCCAGCCTGGTTACTGGCTTGACTGGGATCATTTTCTCCTTGTCGGATTTTGCACCCTTGCCTAGGACAATCAGAAATACCAAACAATCACAAACATAAATTTACGACCATGCCACAGCAGGATTTGAACTCGCGTCTATCGTAACAGAGAGTGGACTGTCCTGTCGCCTTTACCACTGCGCCAACCAAGCAGGCGATTTTTATTTATATTTGAATTACTATTTATCGATATAATATGAAGACAAAAACTAAATTAATAAATCATAAAATGTTGTGATAACAATAGATTCCTGGTCTGGAAAATGATTAATTTAAAGTGCGTTAAACCTAGTGACCATCTTTGAGTCTAATAAAATGTTAAGTAATTTATTGTTATTACCAACATAAAATGTTAGTAATGATTATTAATATTTTACACAATAAAAAGCAAAACATCATTAATGCTGTTATATCGGTATTTTATTGTTGTGGCTAAATTATTAATGTGTATGCAAAATTATATGAAAACGTGAGATATGTTTAAAACAGAAACTTGATTCTATTGAAAATTATGAATAATATTCAAATAAATTTTGACCGTATCATCTCAAGGTAGACTTACTTGGCTTTAAAAGAGACTAATCGAGTTTTTTTTACTAGTTTTTTTAGCACTAAGGTGCATATAATTAAAATGATTTGCTTATTCAGGCAGATAAGTTTGAACGTTAGGAACTAGTTTTTCTCCTCTGTGAGAAAGGGCTCTCAGATTTTTACCTATTAACCATAAATATATAAAAAATTAAAATAATTACGTTAAAAATGTTTTATCAAAACATATGTAAGTCTAAAATAATTTTTTTTTAAATAAAATACTATTTTTCTTAATTTAGTTTAAATAATGTTGTTCGTAATTTATCCTAAATATAATGTTATATTACTACAAGTTGTAATTAGAAAATACAAAATGACAAAATAAACCAAATTTAATTAAACTAATTGCAATTCTTTCATTCAATCAAATCGAACCAAACCATTTTTTTCCAAAAGTTCAACAGTGAAGAATCGGAATAAACGATGTAAACATAACCAAACTATACGACCAAAAGTATATATCATATTAAGTAGTGAAGTTAGAGCAATTTGACATTTATCTGTAAATTTTGAGATCATATAATTATCATATATGATATACAGTAATGTTGTAAAATTTAATTGCAATTCCTTCTGCTCAATATTCTTTTTCATATTTTTATTAAAATATATAACTAACATATATATTTACTTACCTGATTATTTTTATATAATCAATATTATAGCCCAATAGATGGCGGTGGCGTCACTATTTGAAGATCTTTACGGTGCTTAGGCCGTGCCGCCATATTCTGTACTTTATGTCAAGGTGTCCGTGGATGTGTATCGTAGTAATTTCAGATAAATTTGTTAATAGATTCTTCTAAAAACAATATGTCTGAAAGTGAAAACAAAAAACTTGCCGATTTACGTGTAATCGATCTAAAGGCGGAACTGGAGAAAAGGGGCCTCGATCGTAATGGCGTCAAACAAGTTTTATTTCAAAGGTTAAAGGAGGTGAGATAAGATATGAGCTCTCGTAGCCCTTCATACTAAGTTATACTATTTACTTCTTTAGGCTTTGGAACAAGAAGGCCGAGATCCTGAGAAATTCACATTTGATTCTTCTGATGAATCAAAAAAAGGTAATAAAGTTTAAGTTATATTTTTCTGTGCTATCCCTAATTTAAAATTATTTTCTATAACAGCTGATGACGAGGAGAAGCTAGATGAATCGTTAGAAGAACATGAGAAGACAAATCCCGTTGGAATAGCAAAAGAAAATAAGGTTGACGAAGAAAAACCCGTTCAAGAAAAGAAAGACCCTAAAGAAGGATCAGATAATATGACAAAATCTCAGCAATCAGGAAATGAAAAGAAACAAGTAATTACTTTAAATTTATAAATTATAGTTATCATTGATAATAAATACTTTTAGAATAATGAAAAAAGTACAGCAGAAGAAGATGATGGCCACGAATCTCCAATTAGACTGACTTTAGAAGATGATGAAACATTACATGATGAGGTATATTAGATTATTTATATTATAAATGTAGTTTGCATTGATTACTTTAATTTTGTTTTTTACAGAATGAATCATCTGAGAAAGGTGGTTCAGAAGAGACTTCAAATGGTAAGTTCATTATTTAAATATACTAGTTATATTATTGTTTGTTAAAATAAGACTATTCTTAAATTGAGACTAATTGCATATTACAAAGAAATGTGTATATATGAAATAGTTGATGCAGCAATTATAAACTTTGCCGCTAAAGAAGAAAGAGCTACAAATCCTCTCATTTTGGTATAAGAAGATATATATACCAACGAAAGATATCCAAATTGATTTACTGAGAAGTGACGTGGATCCAAAGATATGGAGAGACAATTGGGAGATGTTAGGATGATGGAATTATATTATATTATTATCGGTGTTTACTCAATAGTTGCTTAGAAGAAAAGTGAAGATATTAAAAGCTGATTTGAAGGAAAGGAGTGGAAGAACCTGAGGACTAATGCATATTTAATTGAGTAATAAAGGCACTGAATAGCCATAACTCTTTACGTTGAATTATAAGTCATACTCAGAGTTCATATTCATCATCGGTTCATCTAAGTTCCCAGCCCAATATTCATTAGAGGGTGTTTTCAAGAATTCAACTTACCAAAAATTGTGCGTAATTGGCATAATGTTGTCAATTAAATTATTTTATAATATGCAATTGGTTTTCAAACTAAAAAAGTCAGTGATGGTAAATTTTCATGGAGTAACAATTTTAGAACAAAAACTCCTAAAATTTTATGTATTCCTATATCTGAATAATTTTTTAATAAATTACAGATAAGTAGGATTTATAATTTACATCCATAGATATACATTAATAAACCATTATTAATTTTATTGTTTATTGAAAGAACAGTGCAAAAACATGGTTTGTTAAAAGTTAAAAATCATCTATAAATCACGACGATTTTGATTTCTGTAGATAAAAAGAAGAATGAAGGTCAAGAAAGCTCGAGGAATCAAGAAGCACAACAAGAAAAGGATAGAGCAGGAGATGATTATAGGTTGGTTCTCACTAATTATCAAGTCTTATCACGACTCCATAATGCTGCCTGAAAAAACTATGTTTGTATCTGCTACTAGGAAAATTTAAATATAAACTAGGTTTCTCTCATGGAACAAGCATATAAGATACATTACAGCTCAAGGTTCTTCTTCATAGATGCTTTTGAAAGCCGATATAAAGAAGCATGTGAAGACTGAAGTGACTTGAAGGCAGGAGCATTCATCAAAACAGTAGCCGTAGGAGTACGGCCCTTGGAAGGTCTAGTCAAGATATAAGAAGATTTGAAAGTCGGTGAAGAAATAATTTATTGGATAAATTTGGTTTATATTTTAATTTTCCTGGTATTATACAAACTGGTAACTCAGAAAACAACAAGCTTCCCGGATTGAAGACATTGTCACCATCAAGAAATGACATCGTCGACATCATCAGCATCGACAGCGTAGCGTCATCGTCACCTTTATGACACCGAACGTTCGATGGAGTTTATCAACGTTAGAGCGAAGCACTGGAGTTACCTTTCTCAAATTCATGATCGTGATGGTAAAGAGCTGTCCAAGGAGGTGCGGAATTGTATAGGCAGCATTATGTTGAGTAAAGTAATTATGGAGTAGGTAATCGTTAAGTATGGTAAGAGGAATTTCTGTGATTACATGGAAAGCTGCCGACGAAAGGTTGTAATATTTTAACCTATTATAGTGACGGATAAAATTTAAGAATCATTAAATGGAAAGTAAGAATTTCCACTAAATACTTTGTGATAGTTGTATTAGTTTTTCTGACAAATATTTTCATTCATTGTATAAAAATGTATTAAAAATTAAATTTAGTGTATGCTTAGAACTTGTCTTTTTAATCTATAAATTTGATCACGTTAATTATAGTTTCGAAATATAAATTAATGCAATATGAATTCATCTCATATAATGACTAGATACATAACTCTTTACTGTGGCCTTTTATAACTGAAATTTGTTGTATTATTTTTATATAAATATTTGTAATATAATATTTAATATATTTTTAATATAGACGATTATCTGGAGACAAGCTACAAAAGAAGGTCAATAGGAAGTCTAACCCAAACGTTGTTTGGGTATCAAATGTCGCTAGAAAAACCCGCGCTAGCGAGTTGAAGACTGCTCTCTCCGCATGTGGAAAAGTTGTAGGCGCCAAGGTGGTTGTCAATGCCAGTTATCCAGGATCTACTTGTTTCGGATATGTAACCATGGGTTCAGTGCAAGACGTTGAGAAGGTTATATCTAAACTAAATAATACTGAACTCCATGGACAGATCATTAAAATAGAAAAGGTAATTTCTTAACATTAAAGCTTTCGTTAATATGAATTATAGTCGTATGTTTTTTACATCTATTAGTTTGATCAAATGAGAGTTGATCAAATGAAACAAGTTAAAGAAGGCAAATCGTCAAATTCAAATGCCAAATCAGAAAGTGATAAGAAGAATGAAAAAGTAGATGCTGACAAACCTCGTGGGGAGAAAAAGGATGAAGAGAAAAAAGGCGATGGACGCGAGGAAAGAAAACGTGGATGGTCTAAGGAACGAAAGGATTCAAAAGAAAGGAGATCCAGGGAACAAAGTCGCAGGGGTGATAAACGTGTAAGTTATCTTTTTTATTTGGTGATGGTATATTTTAATTTTGGAACCGTCTCCACATATAAATTCATAATATAGTTTATGCCAATAACAATGTTTAGATATTAGATACAATAAATGTATGTGTAGATGCGTAATAAATAGAAAGAGCACGCATTTTATATGTATAAAAATGATGTATTAGGTGTGTGAAAAAGTTTTGCCAACGTTTTACTAGTTGATTAGTACCAAGACAAATTTTAATTCTCGGTAGTTACAAAAAGACTACATTGTATTTTTATCTCAAGTGTTTAAAGAGAGCTATGATATGATGATATATATAACATCTAATTTCACCGTTTTCGTTGCTTTTAATTGATTTAACCCGTCATAATTTAGTAGAAACTTTTTCAAAAGAATATTGATGGAAATTTATTTCGACCTAGTCTAGTTAAACAAAACGTGCATTATTTTTTCATATTCTTAATACACATGTGCTACTATTATAAATATATTGTTCTGCCTTTACAGAGAGGTCGAGAAAGAGAGCATAGATGGAGATCTTCTGAGAGGCGTTATGGATCAGGACGACCGAAAGGTGTTCTAACTTTTGCTAAGATTAAAGAAGAACGAGAACGGCAAAAATTACGAGAGCGTGAACGCATCCTGCGCGAAGAATCAAAGCGTCGCCACGAAGAGAGTCTGAGACAGAGAGATATCGAAAGGCGTCAACGTCAAGAAGCTATTCGATTAGAAAGGGAAAAGGAAAAACTCAGAATCGAAAAGGAGAGAATTGAACGGGAGATGGTTGAATTGGTTAGAATGGAGAGGGAAAGGCAGCGTTTGGAGCGCGAAAAGATCGCTAGAGAGAAGATAGAATTGGAGAGGTCGCTGATAAAATTGAAGGAAGATAGGAGGGCTGTTAAAAGGCCTAATATGGGTGAAGCTGACAGGCAAAGAATGGAAAGAGAAAAGCTAGCGAGAGATAAGATGGAGATGAACTTTATGAGAATGGATGATGACCGTAGAGGTCAAAAACGCTCAGTTCCATTTAGAAACGAAGAGCGTTTCGATGATAGAAAAAGATTACCTATACATAATGAAAGACATTTCGATAATCATCCCCATTCGTCAGGAAGATTTGACGGACGACAGAAGTATGTGGAAACATTTTTGTTGCTGTATTTATATTTATTGACTTTTATATATAGTTTTAGTAAGCAGGATGTCGGTGGTCCTAGAAAATTTGGTCCCGGTAAAGATTCTTTCAACTCTCGGCAAGGACATGACAATTACTCAGATAAAAGAAACAGATTCGATGGTAATTATTCGATAGCTGATACATTAAAATAAATAATTATGACTCGTTTATTTTAATAGAAATACCACCAGGTTGCGATAGCAAACCTAACATTTGGAATCCCCAACCCACTAAGTTTGGTACAGGAGGCGGCCCGAAGCCTTGGGAAAAACAAGATTGGAGACCTGCGACTTCAGAACGGTACGTTTCAAAAAAATATTTACTTAATTAGCGTTACGAATAAATAAACCTTTTTGTATCATTGTTATAATAAAATATTATAGGATGTAATTAAGTTGAAATAATTTAGTATACTTAAGCAAATATGTATTATAAATTATTTTGGAGAAATACAAATTCGATGTTCTAGATAAAATATGTGGCACATATATTTATTTATTTTTGTATAGATCGCAAGGTGGACGCCCATTTTCAAATAACATCCATAATTCCAATAGGAATATGTCTCCACCACCAATGTGTCCTCCTCCTCCATCAATCAGCAATTCTAATGATAATAGATTGGATTATGTGAAAATATGGAATTAATGAAGATATTTGTTTATATATATATATATATTATATATATATAGTATGAATTGAAATATGTCAGGAACATTCGTTTATTTTCAGGGATTTTTCCTATATTTTTAGAAAAAATTATGTTTTAAATTAAGATTTTAGTTATATTATATGTTCTCATATTAAGAGCGTATTTCCTGATTTTACACTCAAAATAAAGGAAAACCAAATATCTCTCTTATTCTATCTTTTCAACCCACTTCCTTTTTAATATTATTTAATCACGATTTTCATCCTTGACACTATTATTTTCAAAAATATCCTTACCACAGAGGTCAACTCTTAATTGATTTTTTTCCGAGGGATGGGTTAAATCATAATACTTAAAAAACATACAGGAAAACACTCAAATGTATATTAAAACAATGTCTTAAAGGTAACATGCCCAGCTTTGTTCTAATTTCTCTTTAAACATCGAAAATTAGCAACTTATATATGTTTAGTATGTATATATAAGTGCAATCCTATAAAATTTAAGTCAATGAATGTGTGTATCGGCTTGCTTTATTTTATTTACATTCAATAAATAGTGGAAACTTTGCTTAAACTAAATTGAGACGCCTCATCTCCTTTAACAACTCCGTTCCCATTTGTGCTGGTGACCTGCAAAAAATTCAATTGCTAATTTTATAATTCTTAATGCATAGTAACACATACTTTGTAACTATGACACCAGCTTTTTCTAGGGCATT
The DNA here is from genome assembly GCF_030347505.1 of Rhynchophorus ferrugineus. Classification (NCBI taxonomy): domain Eukaryota; kingdom Metazoa; phylum Arthropoda; class Insecta; order Coleoptera; family Curculionidae; genus Rhynchophorus; species Rhynchophorus ferrugineus. The sequence continues at coordinate 24,611,603 of NW_027472584.1, read as the reverse complement.
AATTTTATCTTGAGCACCTCCTTTACCACCTGAAATGATAGCACCAGCATGACCCATTCTACGTCCTGGTGGGGCTGATAAACCAGCAATAAATGAAACTACAGGTTTGGCATTAGGGCCCTGTAAAAACATGTTATTAAAATTACTTCTTCAATTAAATTGAATGCACTCACTGAATTATTTTTAATTAAATATTCAGCAGCTTGTTCTTCAGCAACACCTCCAATTTCTCCAATAAGGATGATTCCTTTGGTTTCTGGGTCTTTGAGGAAGACCTCTAGACAATCAATGAAATCAGTACCATTGAAAGGATCTCCACCAATACCAACACATAGTGTTTGGCCTAATCCTACTTGCGTAGTTTGATGAACAGCTTCATATGTTAGGGTTCCAGATCTTGAAACTACTCCCACAATTCCTTTTTGATGGATATGACCAGGCATAATACCTATTTTACATTGTTCGGGGGCAATAATGCCAGGACAGTTAGGACCAATTAAACGAGATTTACTCTGACGTAACAGTTTATGTTTTACTCTCACCATATCATGTTGAGGAATTCCTAAGAACGAATTATTCTGATTCAGCACTAAGTAAATATATATATATATATTCTCAATTACCTTCAGTAATGCATACAATAAGAGGCATTTCTGCATCTATAGCTTCATTGATGGCAGCTGCTGCAGCTGGTGGAGGAACATATATAACAGTTGCATCAGCACCAGTAGCTGCACGAGCCTATTTACATATAACAATTTTTTCAATTCAAACATGGCACATTTTAAACTAATTTAACTACCAACCTCTTTTACTGAGTTGAATATTGGAAGGTCTAAGTGTGTTTTGCCACCTTTACCAGGTGATACCCCTCCAACCATCTTGGTACCATATTCAATAGCTTGTTTACTATGAAATGTACCTTGTTTACCTGTAAAGCCTTGGCAAATAACTTTTGAATTTGCATTCAGCTTTAAATTCCATCTAGTAGATTCATAACTATTGAACCTAATAGGTTGTGTAAATTTGGCCTCACCTTCAATTAAAATAAATCAATTTATTTTAATTGCATTACATGTATTATTCATATACTTATGAATTAAACATTAAACATGCAGCTGTGGATGCAATTTTTATAAAAACATAATTCAACATTATCTAAATTTAGACTTTTAGCTGTCGTGTAGCGAAACGATTATTAAAAAGGGCCCAAAACAAGGCGTAAACCTGACCTTTGCACTTTATAATACTCTAGGTTTAAACTTAAAAACAATACTCGAAAAAATCTTAGTTAAATAAATTATTTTCAAAAAAATTATAGTTATAGTACTTCAATATGTCAAGGTCTTGAAATGCTATTTTAACCCAAAATTTGTTGCACATTATGTAAGGCAATGGCAATACTTACCCAAAATCTTGAACAATATTCTAGCTGATACAGCCATTTCTAATTGATATATTGGTTGCTTTCTTAAGAAAAATCAGTCAATGCCCAATGCATATGTTGAGAAGTCAGTGTCTTATTTTGTCGTATTAATCTTGTTTCTAATCACTACCGATGTCCGAAAGGTTCATAGATTACCGATAAGAAGCATGGACTTCTCACTCTCTTTTACAGGACAACATACGTCATATGATCCAAAGTACACCAGTAATACTGTAATTCAAATTCCCTAGAAATTTAGAACTCACCCTGAATGTTGGTTAAACTGATATATCTATGCTGGCGCCATCTATTCATTTTTATCAGAAACATCAGTACAGTATTCTAATTAGATCTACTACAGTATTTAAAAAATTGTAAACAAACACGAGAAATTAAGGTGGAATTTTAAGTGATAGGGAGAGTTATAAAAACAACAATGTAAGTTAAGAAATAACTGTATTTTTATTTACAAAAATGTTTGTATGTACAAACAATTATTGCATAGTTTATATTGAAATTATTGTATATAACAGTAGTTAACATCTAGAGTCCGTATAAAATAAAAAAAAATATGAAATAATTCGAAATATGAATATAATGCAAACGTAACTTGTATATTCTATAAAGTGTAATTATGTTTTAGAAATAAAATTAAAAGCACTTTTAATTTGAAACTGAATAAAGACTCATTTTAAAACCAACGTAACTAAAACATAAAAAATTCAGAAGTTTTTTTGAAAATAAAAAAATTAAATCCTCTTCCACTTCCTAATATTATCTACTAAATAGTTATTAATATTAATATAAGTTAAACTAATCTAACACAAATACCTATCAGATTTTAAAGTAGTGTTGCAAAGCTGTTTATTTTTAGCACCCAGGTGTCTACTTTGTTCTAACCTTTTTAATTATATAACCCCTTTTTTCCACACTTTTGAATTCCATCAAAATTGCAAGAAAGAAGCTAACAAGTTACATTCTAAAATTGAGCCAGTTTTATACATTTAAACATTCTTGCAACACAAAAAGAGGAATACCCAATAGGCATAACTACTTTAATCACAGATAAAATAATAGTTCTATAGTTGTTTACAAAAAAAAAACATTCACACATATTTAATTAGTAGTAAGCGTAAACAAACTGGTCTTATTTTAATGATTGAAACCAGCAAAGTGTAGAGTTGAAAATATAGATCTATCTATCCTCCTAAATGAAAAAATGAAATTGTTCAAATAAAAATAGACTTTTTTTTTTAAAGTTTTGAATTAAAGTAAGGGATTATGTTTACCAATATTTCCAACTCTATATATTTAAAATTTTCAACTGAATATAATGAAAAAGTAGATAAGTAACTTACATTCAGGTGGTCATAGTTTCATGCATTGCAGAGCAATAAAATCTACTTATCTTAAAAGTAAAATAGTTTAACGCTAGGAACATGATTAAATAACGAATACCAATGGCAAATTCCTGGGCTTCAATCGAAATTGTTTATAGATTTCATTGCCAATATATGACATGTGACTAGGCACATATTTTGTAATCACAAGTTTATTTATCTAAAGTTCTCTTTGGATACAATTACAAATTCGACAGTATTTGTTTACTTCAATGGAAAAAATATTATAATCTTATCTAGAAAATTTATCTTGAGAAATAAATTTTCAAGGTACCTGTTTTAATTTGTTTAGCTTCAGTTATCAAATAAACAATTTGAAAAGTAAAATAGTAATGTAAATGTTATGCAGAGTTAATTTTTTGTAAAATTTAACACTGTTCGATTATGATCGTTTGAAAACCAACCATAAAAATAAACAAACAAATCTAACTACAAACTTTTAGCTAAAGGAACAATAGTTTTACTAGATATTAAAATATCTTATAAACTTTCAATTATCTGGATAAAACCTGAATACAGGGCTCCTTGAAGAATCCTCGTCAGACTCGTAGAAGAACTTTTTGCTGGATAACCCCTGAGTTAATCCCAATTTAACTCTACGCACAGCCTCGTTAACTAAATTACCCGACCTCAATAACGTTTGTAATAGTTCGTATGGATCTTGTTGACTAAGATCTTGATGTTGTTTATTTTTATGCCGGATACAAGTTGCGTCACACGAATCACAAAAATATTTACTGGGTATACGATATGGAGAGGCACGGGATGACTTCCGTGAAAGGTGACTGCAGGGTATTGCCTTCATTGATGGTCCCGATAACCTCAGATTTTCTTTTATTTCTAACACTAAACTATCCATGTCCGGTTGCTTTGTTGGTACAGGAGCTGTCATGGTTGCTACAGTACACAATTCAGCTGACGGCATTTCTATATCGCCTCAAAATGGAACTCAAATATCTAATTGTTTGAATGTTTACAAACAATGTGGCACTCGTGAAAAAACCTCCGTACCCAGGACACAACACAAACGTACTAACCGACAGCGTCACAAAATGGAATATTCTCCAAACCGGTGCGCATATTTACAATGCGCTTATATGCCGTCACACAACAGGATATAACCGATATTTTTCTTGCCATATTTTTCAAAATATTTATTGGATTTATGCACAATTGTTTATTAATTTATGGAAATTATTATGCAAGCCTTTTATTGTGTTTTGTATCATAATTCATACACATTTTTTTTATATTTCTATGTTTTATTGCATAATCAAAATGTTTTGATATTTTAATGTCAACTTTGAAATAGGTATTGTTATGTAAATATTTATTATAATTTTTTAGGACACTATTTTGAATACATCTATTATTTAGTTCACAATATATACTTAATTATTTCTAAATTATTATAAGTAAGATTGTTATTGCATCCAAATTTATTCAATTTAAAAACATAAAATAAGTTGATTTTAGCACATGATAGGTAATTAGGTTTAAAAATATGTTGGTAAAGAAACTACAGGATAGTTATTTAGTAGGTCAAGGCATTCCACATTTTATAATTCAGCACTTTTCTAACCTGTGTCTGGTCTTAGTTAGGTATATATGCGTACCGGGCCACGTACTGTTGTTTGGGTTGCTTTCACAAAAACATGCGCTAGCGAAAAGTAGTCCTCTATAAACAAACTAATAATATGTTTTTCTTACGCAATTTTTACGTTATTCAGGAAATATATTTGAGAGAATATTATATGAATTTTACGGAATAAGGTTAATTTGATGTTATTTGATTCTGTTATTATATTTGAAAATAGCATATAGACCCAGACGTTTTTCAACCTAAATTGTGAAACGGTGTTCCAATTTTAAAATATTGTCTTTTGAAAAAGTAGACTCGAGGAAAACAACACGACACGTTACACATTTATTTCTAAATATGGGTTTTACAATTTAAATACAGGCAAAAAAATTGTTAATTATGTAGGTAAATTGCGAATTGCAAATGTCTAGAGTGAAATTCGTGGATTACGTGACACATAATGATGTTGTTTCTTGTCGTTTACTGTCCGGCGTTGTTTTGGTTTGAGAACCGTTTCTTGAAATAAATCTCATGCTATAATTACTTCCAGTTCTTCTGATGTAGGATCGGGGATCAGACGAACAACATAATGCGAGTTTAAAACTCTCCCTGAATGTTTTAGACATAAAACCATAAACTATGGGATTCATACAACTGAAATTAAAAACAAACCATACACATATGTCGGTTATCTATAACGGTTAAATAAATAAATATGCTTTAGTTGTAAATATATCGAGGAATTGATTAAGTATGATTCATACGTAAGCACTAGTGCATTTATATGCCAACATCGATAAATTCTGAGTAGAAAAAAAATTTCCATTGTGCTATAATAACATAAAAAGAGTAGTAAGCGAAAATTATTAAATATTTCATATAATCATGTGGTCGTAAAATTGTTGATTTTATTATTTTACATCGATTTCTTTGTTAAGCAAGTTAAAATAAAGTCTCCTTTATAAGTGTTGATCATTCACCTTAACGTTCAACGACTTCTACTGGTTTTTTATGCAAAAAACGTCTATGCCAGTCAAAAACTTTTGTTCTTGAGGAACAGTTATAAACATATATACGTCATCTATAAGGAAGTCTACATAACGTTGTTTTGTAACCTTGAAGTACCGAATAAAATACATAGATGGCAGAATATTAGGCTGGTGTTTGGTATTACTTATTAGTTTTACTGTCTGTGTTGTCAGGGTTTTGAATTAAAAAAAAAACGTTAAGGTCAAAGAACATATAATGAAATACTACCAATGTTTTTAATGTTATTAAAATATCCCCGGGGACAAAAATATATCGTTTGATATCCTTGATATAAATTTGTTTTGTTAAACTAACCGTTAAAACAATCACAAAAATGGTTGCATGGTTGCATTTTAGTTATAACCGAAACTTTATTAATGAAATTTTGTAAAAATAGAAAACGGATATATAGACTTCGCCAAAATTTTAAGAAATATTGTAACTTTTCAGTTATGGTATACCAACCTATTAAAATACGCCATTAAGTGGAATGTGGTTAACATATATTTAAATATGCCTGATCGTTCCTGAGAGAGTACACCATACGCTGTTAGAATATTATCAATTAATAGTGGTGTCCAACAAATTGCGAATAATACGACTACAGTCACCAGCATGTAAATAACTTGTTTCACCATATTTGTATCATCCCGACAGTTCTTAATCTTGGTTCTACCTTTTTTGTTGTCCCTTGATTGAATAGCACTGCCGAATGGGAAGTTTTGATGTTTGAAACATGCATTTTCGTAGCTAAAAAATCAGAGAGACATCCTTTAACATTAATTCCTTATAAATTTGTTCCCAGACTTACGATTGATTGTTGGTCATAAGACAACGATGTTCCATTACTTTCCATACTTCACAACAAATGAACGTATACGAATAAGCCATTATACTGAATGGTATAATTAGCACTAACATTAACAAATATATTTCGTGGATTTTCCAAAGCATGGTGTTGGAATCGTCTTTAATACACCAAAAATATTCACCATGCTCACCTACCGGGGTTTGAACCTAATAAAAAAATAGTAAAATATTCTATTACATGATATAGTAGTGTGGTTACCCAAATAACTAACGCTGGGATTGCTAACAAAATGGACATTACCCATATTACTAGTATAATAGACTTTGCTTGCCTCAACGTACATACATATTTCGATTTCATTGGGTGTACAATAGCATAATACCTAAAAAATATTTTTCAAAATCCGCTTTACGAAATATTAAACCAACCTCTCTATGCTGATTGCTGTCAGAGTCAACACGGAACAAATTGCTGATAAGTTTTGCATGTAGTGGACACTTTTGCATAACGTCAAGCCCATAGTCCAAGTAAATGAAAATAATTTCGCAACCTAAAACATTTTCAAAATTACAATATAGTTTTATCGATACGAGTTGTCAGTTAAAATTCTATCAAAGTAGGCTTTTAATCTAAACGTGACGTATATAAATTAATTTTGAAGTTAGACTTGAAAGAATTAACAGTTGTTTTGATACTATTAGGATCGCGGTTTCATTATTTATGAGGTAAAAAACTAAGGGTTTTCTGGGACGTATTGTGACTGACGATGAAAACTGGACCTACCACGACATTCCCTCAAAAAGTCATGGGTTAGTCCAGGGGTGAAACTGAATTGATGATCAACCAACATCATTCTTTCCACGCGGTATCTGGATGTTGCCAAAAAGGTGGGAAAAGTTATAGAAAATTATGGAGAATAGTTTAATTCATGTTTATTACACATATTTTTCTCAATAAATGCCTTTTTCAATTGAAAAAATGGGAATTAAATAACAGTTAATACAATTTGAAGTTTTATTCAATATAAAAAAATAATTTAAGTAATTTTTTTGTATATTTTAATGTTTCCTTTTACCAACCAACCGGCCCTCGGCATTAAGCTTACTGACTGGCGAGTGACCAACTTGGAAATCATCCCAGAAGACATTTGGTCTTACCCAGCCTGGTTACTGGCGTGACTGGGATCATTTTCCTTGCTGGATTTTGCACTGTTGCCTAAGGACAATCACAAATGTTAAACAATCACAAACATATATCTACGACCATGCCCTATCAGGATTCGAACCCGCGACTATCGCAACAGTAGTAAATTATTTGAATACCAATAAATATTTATTAGGTATTATAAACGAATTAATTCACCTAGACCTTTAAATCTATCGCGTATAATTAAACGCATTTTTCATATATTGATTGTAAAATACTGTAGCAATCAGTCATTCAGTAAATAAATCCTAACATATGAACATAAACAAATTTCGCTAAATTTAACCCTAATTGCCTCAACATTTTTTATCTTTGAGAATTAACTATAAAATCTATTTAAAACATTTAGTTTTATGGCTTGGCCGTGGGTAATTTTACTTAATTTTTATTTAAAAATACCGAAATGTGATTATCAATTATTGGATGCAATAGACTTTAATTAACATGGTAGGATGTTTGTTATGATATCTCGCGTTCTATCTATTGATTTTCTCATTTTAGATGATTCAAATAATAAAAATATTGTGGAATTTTAATTAGAAGAAAAATAGGTCGTGTATTGATTTAGTTTGTTCAAAAATCGGAAGTTATTTATCGTAGTAAGATATTTATAATTCGTATAGCGGAAAAATATTAGGTATAATTTGAAAATAATCATATCAAAGTCATAAATAATGAATAAAATAGCTTGGTTTTTGTGATTAAATAAAAGTACTTACTTTGACTGGAATGCAGAATATAATAAGTAATAAATCAGATGATGCTAAGCTGGAGAGAAAGATATTGGTGACACTTCGCATTCTTCGGTAGCGAAAAGTGGTGAAAATAATGAGGCAGTTTCCCGTTAGGCCTAGAATGAAGCTGAACCCGTATACAACCAGAACCGGTACCAATTCCGACCAAGGAAATATTAATGTGCCGTCAAAGTCATTAAGGTCGTCGTAAGATGACATATTTCTATTCTGGCTTCTAATGTCTCGCTGCCGTTACATCCATAGCGATCTAGGAAAAAGCACTTGATAAATTTTGGAGATAATTATATCGTTATGCTAGCGTCAAAGCTACCGCACTTGAACCGAAAGCGGTGTAAGACTTGAGAGCTTTTAATGATAACGATAGATTAAATTATATCCGTCACATTATTTGGTTGAATTGGATCAACGCAATTTGCTTCGACAGATTAGACATGTCACAAAATAAATCAATAATAATAAAAACCATTTTGTTACGTGTTATTACATGATAAGCTTTGATAGGACTGATATTTTTTACGCTGCATTTGATCAGAAATAGATGTATCTATCATATAGAAACTATTATATTCTAAGGATTCAGTACGCTTCGCTATAGTTCATGATGAGTTCAGACCTCATTAAGCATTGAATTAGACGTTAGAAGAATAATTTCGATTAACTAACTAAATGAATTCAATTTAGGAAAAAAAAACCAAATTAGTTTAGAATTACTTTAATATAAGCAACAGTTAAAGACGAAAATGAAATATTTGGAAACTTTGATATAATAAATTAAATATTTTTGATGTTGCAGGATTTTAATAAAGCAAAATACCTGCCCATATAGTTAAATAATATATAATACGTAAAAATATAATAAAAGCACAAAAAGTGTAATAATTAACAAACATCATATTAATTTATGTAAAAATATATGGACCAAAAGCTTATATGTTATAATAAATGTACGACATTGAATATACATAGCTTACATGTTAGTGGATACACGATTTCAGTTGGTTAACGAAAAGTAACTGAAGCCGATCTAACGATCTAACGTCTTAGGTACGCTTGTGTTGTATATATGACGGAGCATCTCTCTCAAAATATACCTATATTTAATCTTATCCTAGTTACACTTGTTATAATCCAGGAAAATGGGAGATTGAATTTTCCCACCAATAAAAAAATAATTCTTTGTTATTACTCTATTTGATTAAAATGTCGTTGTAGAGAATGTATCTATTTTTTGCTATGTGTGGGAAGATTAGATCTATTAGGAATAAAATTTCAATTATCCGCAAATAACAATAAAATTGCTGTTTTACAAGCCTGTTCTAGGACCTACGGAATTTTTCGAGAAAATAAAGATACAAGAAACAAGAAAAGTCTTAGGAGGTGTTATAAATACTTCTAGATTCAGATACATGACCATTACTATTGTAGTAGGTTCTTCTGGATATATCGCGTCTTAAGTTAATGTAAACATAATCTGTAGGTATTAAGTTTATTAAATCACAAGCGTTAATTTCTTTTCTCATTGTCAAATAAGGTATACATAACCTGGATAATCTTTGATTGTCTGTACATTTGTGAACTATAAGATGTTTAGAAAATCATAAGAAATAAATGTTGGATATGAGGTTTTATCGTATCCGTTTATATAATCCTGAAATTTCTCCATGTAATCATTGTTGATTGATTATTAAACAGCTTATCAAGGAAAGTAGACAGATTGGCTTGGAACTTCACCGGCAATCATTCTTTAATTATACGCATTCCTTGAAACAATTAGTGTTAGTTCAAGCTGCAAGGTAAATAAAGGTGGAGTGAAAGTGCTCAAAGTCCCTTAGCCATGAGCTGTTAGAATTAGGAACGTCTGTGCTTTGGAAAACAACAATAATCGTTGGCTTCCTGGTACAAATATCGCTGTTCAGGGTGTAAGGTCATTAAAAACTGACTGAAGCTTTTGTGAATGAATCTAAGAGGTCAATTGAAAAGTCCCTGGCCTGGTACATAGATGGCGCTACTGGAATTAAATCCATATGTTTTTTAGTTAGCCCTAACCCTCAAAAGATGCGTGTATAAATTTGACAGCTGCCAGTTCATTAGTTTGTGAATTATAGCATTTTGAGTGAAGCAACCTTTGTTTGAAAAGAATGGATAAAAGAGAATTTCGGTGTTGATAAAATATTGCTTTTTGAAGGGAAAAACTACAGTTGAAGCAAATACTTGGCTTGATGCCGAGTTTCCGGACACTAAATTTAGAGGTGGTGAAATGAGCACCGAAGACGGTGAACGCAGTGGACGCCCAAAAGAGGTTGTTGCCGACGAAAATATTTAAAAAATCCACAAAATGATTTTGAATGACCGTAAATTAAAGTTGAATGAAATAGCGGACACCCGAAAGATATCAACTGAACGTGTACATCATATCATTCATGAATATTTGGGTATGAGAAAGCTGTGTGCAAAGTGGGTACCGCTCGAGCTCACTTTTGAATAAAAACAACGATGAGGTGATGGTTCGGAGCAGTATTTGAAGATAATCAAGCGTAATAAACCCGAGTTTTTGCATCGATATGTGACAATGGATGAAACATGGCTCCATCATTTCAGTCCGAAGTTCAATCGACAGTCTTCCGAGTGGACTGCACACATGAACCCGCTCCAAAGCGTGGGAAAACGCAACAGTCGGCTGGCAAAGTTATGACGTCTGTATTTTGCGATGCGCATGGAATAATTTTTATTAACTACCTTGAAAAAAGGATGGACCATGAACAGCGACTTGAACCGTTTGAAGGATGAAATCGCTGAAAAAATGGCCGCATTTGAAGAAAAAAAAGTGTTACTTCACCAAGAGAATGCACCGTGTCGCAAGTCGGTGAAAACGATAGCAAAAATCCATCCATTTCCTATTCTCAGATCTCAAAAGAATGCTCGCTGGGAAGAAATTTTCGTCGAATGAAGAGGTGAACGCCGAAACTGAGGCCTATTTTGAAGCAAAGGATAAGTCGTACTACAACAATGGATCGAAAAGTTGGAGGGTTGGAGGATTACTGTATCACCCTTGAAGAGAATTATGTTGAATAAAAAGAACTAATTTTGCCAAAAAAATGTGTTTTACTATGGTAGGCCGGGGACTTTTCAATTAACCGGTTAGTCTGCTAGATCTTGGAAAAAGATAAATTGCATAAACTGAATAAATAATAAATGAATGAATAAAATTCAGAACAAAATTTTATTTACATCAAAATAGTTTTCAAGTAAATCAAAGGTTTTTATTCTAAACCTTATACTTTTCATTATAACATATGTTGGTCCAGTATTTTTCAAACAACCCCTGTATTTAACGAACATTTATTCATATAATCCAGATAAATTCCACTCGATATTTCCAATTGACTGGACTACATGCATTGGATTTTGAGATGAAAATTGAATGTTTATTAGATTAATCAATATAGAATTGACTTCGATGTTTATATAAATTCAGATAGGTTGCTATCGAAGCAACGGGTGAGCAATTTTAAACGCGATGAACTGAAACAGAAATATTTATTGTTTAAAAATACCTTAAAATCTTTCCAAAATATTTATACAGTTCCGCATTAAGTTTCAGGCCATTTTCTCTAACGCATAGGGAAAGGTTAATCTGCAATATTTGACTTCAAATGGAATATAAATATATCGAGACCTATAGAAAGAGCAACGTTACAAATGCGCCTCAACGTTGAAACATTACTTTTCTTAATATAACCGAAGGTTGTGATAAACAAATTTTTATTTCAAGAAAGTGTTTTGAACTAGTCTGAGATTTATGGGCTATTTCCATGTTATAAAACTAAAACTAACAAACTATTTTCTGCAATAATTTATTTAAATAATATGTATTTTAGATCTTTCATCAGATGTTCACTGATTAAGTTCTAATTGTGAAGTTGAGTCTAATTGTAAAGATTAAATGTTTTTTTTATGTGGGATTTCGGTTTATAATATATATGTTATTTATATAGGGTGGACTTAAATAACTTAACTTAATACTAACTAACTAAATAACTAACTAAAAACTTATAACATAAAACTATACCTGTAAATATTTTTAAATAATTGTTGGTTGGTTCAAATTAACAACATCCTGTTTTTATTTATTTTTATTTTTTTATATTTATTTACTTTATCATTCATCTCCACACTCTTTTTTAGATATCCAAAATCAAGATCCCGATCACCAAAGTTAAACTGACGGATGAAGGTGTTATATGGCGCGATTGATACAACACTGGATATCATCGAAGGATTGTAGTATTGTATCGTCATTCCAATAAGTCGTTCGGTTAAATTAAAAGAGTTTTCTAATAAAATAAACGTGTTTGTTTTATACCCTACAAATTTCCTAACTCCAAAATCCAAAAGAGAAATCCATCGGTACTAACACTGTAAATTATTGGTGTATACAGAGTATATCACCAACAATAACACAGTATATCAGCCGATACATTTAACAGAGAGTTATATAAAGCAATACAATTTACTTCTTATTTTATCGAATTGACAAAGAACCAATCATTTTTTTATGAACAACTTCTCTTGTGCTTTCTAGGGATTTATTGAAACACCTTCGTATAAGTTGAAATCAGAAAGCTAGAAACTATTATGAATGTTTGAAATCAATGTATCAAATATAGAATTTAAAAAATAAACGGAGTAGCTAAAATTTCAATTATGTTAAAAAATAATTATAATATTAAAAGACAAGTGTGGGAAATTCAAGATTATCAGTTGTTTTAATATATGAGGACCGTTCAGTTATGTTGGGGTTAATTAAATTTGAAATAATTTTGTAAAAATAAGCAAATTGTTTGAAAGATGACTGTAAGTTTGTGGCTTAAACTGTTTCATTGTAGAATATAAAAATAGTAAGTTATAACGCAATAATTTATTTATTTTTTTTTACATTTTTTACATGCTTCTTAACTAACTAATAATAGCGTAGGTCCTTATAGAATTTTAATTACATTGTTTGTGAACTTTCATATCGACATGCCTGGTTAGGCTCTTCTGGCTGAAATCTGGGTTGGCACCTTGGTCGATTTGAGCCTTGAAATACAGAGCAGACTTAGTTTTCTGGATGCAGTGAGCTTCGACCGGTTCACTCTCGGTTCTTCTTGGACTTCCTTTGCAAGTGGGTAGGGGTTGAAGGGAGAAACAGATTTCGCCGTTTTGTTCGGCATAGCGAGTTCTCAGATTCATTCTTGCCTCACCGGATTTTCGGAATCCGACTCTAGCATACAAGGGCATTACTTTGGCGACGCATTCTTGACTGTCTCGTTGTGGTCTCTTGCTCTTTTCCACTTGGTAACTGTCGGTGAATTTGCGTGGATCAGATACAACGCAGTCAGCAGGAACGGTGAAGTCTTCGTATTTGTCGTTACTGAATTTACCGCACAATCCTCTGTTGGAATCGCGCAATTTACCGCCGGTTGATGTTACTTTGATACGTTTTCCATCGTAGATCGTATAGAAGGCACCTTGGATTTCAACTTTTACTTCTCCGTTGCGTAAAGCGTAGATTTGCACAAAACCGTTGTATAAATCATAGCTCTGCTTGTCGGTGAATTGTATTTGTTTACCATCGATGTACACAGTAGCGGCTGGATCAGAACCAGATCTCTTACGTTGACGAGATTGTTCGCATTTCAAGTTAATCTCAACTGTTTTTCCCTCGCTTTCTTCATGGTTGAAGGTGATCATTACTTCTTTAGTGTCTTCGGATGCTTGACGTACAAGAATGGCATAGTTTTCTTGTTGGTCTTTCAGTTGCTCGAAAACAGACGGTTGTTTTGGTTGATCTCTTCTACGAGCTTCCTGGGGAATGTATTGAACAGCAACAGTCCAATCATTTCCGAGAGACAGAGGATAGGTGTTGTTGCTGAAGGTCTGAATAGCGGATTGGTCGATGACGCAGGTTGCTGTAAATAAAACATGAAAATTAGTTTAAACGTGGTGGTGAAATAATGTTTAGGACATACGTCTGTGTAATTGCCATCCTTGGAGGACACCAACCAATCGAGATTTAACGTGGAACACAGGATGTGGCACCAAAAGGGCTTTAGCGTAGTCGCTGCCAAGGGAGACGTTGTAAATGGTAGTTCTTTCATCGCCACTAGCAATGCTAACGTTTACTCTTCTTAATTCCTCAGGCTCGTATCTTACCTCCACCTGAATGTTGTTCTTTTGATCATCAATACTTTCAATTTTGGTTTCTGGGTAATAATACACTTTAAATCCTTCATATACTGATTTAACGATATCAGAGTATTTCCTATCGATGTTATTGTATTGCCATTTGCATTGAATGACGTCCATGTAGTTTGCTTCGATGGTCATATTTTGACAAGCCGGGAGTTGGAAGTTCCCTTCTTTCATTTGACGTTTGCATACGTTGTACAGTGGTTTCTGGGTAACTCTGTCTTTACGTTGTTGGCTTCTCTTAAAGTTCACCTTGCCTGATACTTGAGCTGCGTCATTTTCGTTTGGACCGCACTGCATACGCATTTCATACTTAGCCTCTGGAGCATTTTTCAAAGAGTCAGTCAGATCCAAACCGTTGGTGTTCGGTATATTAGCTTTAACATCCAAAGAACATTGTTTCTCGCTATCGCCATTTCCTGTATAGTAAATCATCGTCCTAGATTTAGAATCTACGTTGCTCTTGCAGAAAGTCACTCCACAGCCGTGTTGGCGTTTCTTATCACCATCAAATTCCATCCATACCTCATACGCATGAGACTGGCCGTTGTTAATACCAGCTTCAACATATTTAAGCAAGTTTTCTTGACGTTTCTTGGGTTCACCTTGACATTTCTGGTTCAACTGGCTGTAGCTGAGGAAATCTTCTTGTTCCTTCTTCTCTGGTTGTTCTTTGTATTGTTTCTTGTGGGAGAAACGTAAGGTAACTTTCTTGGTGGACGATTGGTTTGGCACATAAGCGACCGACATTTCAGTCTGTGTGAGAGAAGAACGATCCCAAACCCATTTCAACAAAGTTTTCATATCTCCGGCTTTGTACATGTGGAGGAGATCTCCTAGATTGACGGATTGTACGGGATGATGACCCCAAGCACGGAAGGTCATGCCAGTTTGGCTTTTACCGAATTGAGTATCGAAATATCTACTTTGACTTTCTTTCGGTGGGATAATTTGTGTGTTGGGTCTTAGTGATACCGGACTGGTGCTCATCAAGTCGCCTTTGGATGTGTAAGGCCATGTGCTGTAATGCAACAGACGGGCATCCTTGTCTGGGTTTTGGACTTCGCATTCGACGGTGGCTTCGCCTTCTTTAACATCGATGTCGACATCAGCCGAAAGAGGTAGATGAGCTTGTACGTTTCTGTCGAAACCGGCAATGTATATTTGGTGGTCGCAAGGTGTGACGAATGACAAATGGCTCTGATCCTTAACGCTGAACGTAAAGGCGCTGCTAATTTTGACTTTGATCTTATCAGGTCTGCTCAGTTTTTGTCCATCTGAAATCTGGGGAGTAGCTCTAGCTTCGATTTTACCGGCCCATCTGACTAACACCGGTTTGTCGGAGGTGTACAAGAACGGAAGACCCATTTCGGTGGGGACAGAAAGAGCGAGATCCTTGATTTGTCTCAGTTTGGTGTAGCTGAATTCTTTTCCTTTGCTGTAAGTGTCTTCGTATTCACGAATGGCTAAAAATTAATGAGATTTTTGTTGAAATAATGATATTGTTGTAATAATTACTCGTGAATACCTTGAGGTAAGTTGTCGATGCTTCGGTTGTCGTATGACCACATGCTTTGAAGTCCAGCGATTTCAGCGTAGATATAGTTCTCCAATTGTTCGCGTTCCTCCTTGAAGTAGTTCATTTGTTGGGCGATATTGGCACTAGACCATTTACTATCGCCATCTCGTTCTTGGGATCTCAATTTCTTTGCTTGCTTGGACCCGCTGGTTTTTTCATAGAGGACATCGAACAATTCCTTGATGCTGGAGGTCATGGCTTTGAAGTCGTAGTATTGTTGAGGGATCTCGTTGACGTGTCCGCGGGCGTAAGCTTTCATTGCTTTGGGCCAATAACTATCAGGGCTACCGATTTCCACAAAGTCATGATGGAATTCGGAGTCCATTTCCGGTATGACGTAATCGCGGAAATTGATGTGACTCTTATCTGCTCCGTAAAGTTTGTCGTTCAACAGAGGTACAGCGGTCTGAGCAGCATCTCGTCTAATTGAAAATGATCATATATATAGTTAAATATAGTGAGAGTGGAAAGACTAAATATAACTTACAGATTATGACGGCTGCGTGATTCCAAACGAGAAGCTGATTCGATGGCGGATTTGACGGCGGCATTCAACTGTTCCTGGTATTCGATGTGAGTGTTTTCTGCCATACTTTGAAGTCGTTCGGATAAGACTTGTGGATCTCTGAACAAAACGTAGGCAGCGCTGATTCTGACGTCGGGAAGTTCTCCGGCGTTCTGATAGATCTTATATAAGACGGGAAGGGCAGCATTACGTTGGCTACGAGCCAACCTCCTCAAGCAGGAAACCATCAGCATCCGTTGGAACTGAGAGCATTGTTTCGTGCCCTCCAAGTATGGTTTAAATGCGGATAAGATATCTCTGTCACCGATGTCTCCTAAAGCAGTGATGAACAGGTGGATTTTGTTTGATTGACCTTCGGAAATCGCCCGATCAAGTTGCTGCTTGTAATAAGGAATGACGGTCTCTCTGACATATTTACGACCCTCTCTACTGTTGAAGCTTCCAAAACTGTGTACAGGGTACTGACTGTGGGATTCATTTCTATTCATATAGACTCTATACAACAAGTTACAATAAGCCAACACAGCCGTTTGATTCAATTTCTCTTCTTCCATAATTCTGGAGTTCTTCGTGAGTTCAAAGAATTGTTTCATGTAATCTTCGGTAGGTGTACGAACAGACTTAGCCATGGTCGCGACTACATCAGCGGCTTCACCTTTGGTGATTTTCTTGGACTCGATCAGTTCCTTAATGTGAAGGAAAGCAGGACCAGTTCCAGATACGGCTAGAGCGTCACGGTACACCTCCCACGTCAAACGATCTTTTCCTTTACCAGACGGACTGTATAATTGTTCAGACACTTGTTTAATTTCGTCCTTATCCATCAACCTCATCAAAGAGGAAAGCATGACGTATTTACTCAGAGTATCTTGTTTTAAGATCTTATCAGGATCCATCAGATTTTCGGCGATATCTTGCGCCATGTTTTGCACGTTTTGTTTAACATCAAAATCTGAACTTTGCTTAACCGATTTTCCGTGATATCCCATGTAGTAAGGAAGGAGTGGTGAACTAGGAGCTTGCTCCAACCTGGGTTTTTGTTGTTGTTGTTGGCTATCTTTAGGATCGTGATTGCCTTCCTGGTGTCTGTGGATATGTTGGGAAATGTGACGACGACTTCTCCTGCCCCATGATGTCTCTTCTTCGCTATCACTACGTTCCTCGCTGGAGTGATACTTCTCCATCCTCTTTTGCTTGGCATCTTTGTTTTGAGAAAAAGGATTGTCGTAGGTGTAGATAAGGTTACCAATATCATTAGGGTTGGATAAATCTTGTGGTTTTTCATCTTGATTCTTAACCTCTCTTAGAGTGACATTCACCATACTGATCACCGAACCTCTTTCTTTGTTATTGAAGGTGGGCCTGATCATAATTTTGTTCACGGTGTAACTGTTTTGAATGGTAAATCTGGAAGGTTTACCGGTCAAAATAGCGCGAGAGTGAGATTGTCTGGTAAGGAATTGTCCCAAGCTATTGGCAGTTGGTTCATGTTCATGGATATCACCAAAACCGTAGTGATACGAAGGTTTTTCTTCGCTGTTGGTGTAGTTCTTGCTTTTGATTACCTCGACTACTCTATCGTTGTCTTGTTGCAAATCGTCTTTACGTACCAACCAAGGTTGAGATTGCAAAATGTACAAGGGCAAAGGATGCATTTTGTAGGTAGTTTCCGTCTCACCGGTAACTGTTTCCTCCATGGTTTTGAAAACTCCATCCAATTTATCTTCAGAAGGGAGATCATTAATTGGACTATCGATGGCATTCTTTCCTCGAACATCCAACTGGTACTGACTGCAAATACTCTTGATTATATTTGCTTCCATGTTACTGACTTCCTTTTCAACAACGATGTTCTTAATAAGACCAGCGCTGTCCATACCAATTTCGAAGGGTTTCCCAGATAGAGCCAGTTGTTTGTAGCTCAATTGAGATTCGGGAACTTCAGTATCCCACCCGTCGCATAAATGGCTATGAATTGGAGCATATTGAGGGTCAGAAATCCGTCCTTGGACTTTGTCGTCAGATCGCTTGCTCAGGTGCAGTTTTGCTTTTAGGAAAATACCGGAATACTGGTCGGAAACTTCATGTAAACTACTGAGAGTTCGTCCGTTGACATCGTAAACATATTCGGTGTTGTCCTTAAAAGCCGGTGTTGAAGCGAGAGCATATCCCACTATAATAGTCAAAAATGCGATGTGTTTACCGAGAAAAAATAGAAGAAAAATAAAAGAAACTTACCCAGGAACAGTAATGCTAGCGGCGACCACATCGTGTCAGTTGATTTGGTACCAACCAGCAAGTGTGAAGAAGCTCCAGCGAAATCTAATATTTATATTGCAATTTCGCTGATCTAGGCATTTCCCTATCTGCATTTGGACTTAATGAATGAAATCCTATTTTCGATTAATCGACATAATGTGCTGATATTTGTTAAATTTTGCTTCGCTTCGTATGGCAACAGGACCACGTGTCAAAGTTGAAGGCGATAACGATTTAGACATGGGGTAAAAATACGTAAATCATTATCAAACCAAAGAATTACGCCTTTACATCATCCGGAATTATTTTTCATTTGAAACGCATCTTTGTGTAAGTATTTTTTTCTTTTGTTTTTACGTCATATTAAAATTCATCCCTATAATTATTATTTTAATCCATAACATTCTATTTATAAATTACGTCCAAACTTCCGAAAATAATTAGATTTCTTAATATTTTTATTTTACCAGAAAGTAGGATGATTTATTTAACAACAGTTAATAAATACAAATTCCTTTAAATATAGTATAATAATTTCCTTCCGTATTTTTTTATTTAGATGACGCTTCAGATTAATAAATTTCACTATTTAATTATGTATTTTTAAGTCAGTGGAAGCCTTTAGGCAATAATTTAATAAATTCTAATTGTAATGCCGTTTTTTAAAATAAAAATACCATATAACTCAACGGTTTTAATTAGTTACCTATGAAATACCAAATATATCCATTCTTTTAATATAAAAAATATAAAAATGATAATTTATTTACCTTTTCTAGTATATTTACGCATTTAAATGAAGGCATCATTTTTCAGACATATTTGGTAAATATTCCCATTTTTATATTATACTGTAATTTCATTAGTGGTCAATACTGTTGAGTATATCAGCTCTATCTCTATACTTCCGCTTCTTTCCTATATATAACTTTAGTTCCAAGTTGTGGTTAAAATATTTAGATCTTGGACGTCATAAGATAAACCTCATATTTAACAGCATAAATACATATAAATATTAATTGATTTGTGTTTAATTGAAAATGTCAGTTCAGGAGCCAAATTCATTTTATTTAAATATGCTATGATGTCTCTTTTCTTTTTTTAGGAAGGATTCGTCTTGTATTGGTCGCCAATAGGAATAAAGTGTTTTTTTTGCAATATCCAATATAAAAAAAACGAAAACAAATTTGCATATCAAATTAAAAAGTGGATATTATTGTACTAAATATTTATTTCATTGATGGGCTCTCTTGATTTTTAATTAAAAATAATACCTACGATACCAAATATCTTTCGTTATAGACTTTTTTATATGTTAACTCATTTTATCATAGTTCAAGAATTTTTCCCAACATCGCATAGTCCAAATTTCTCTCTAAAATGAATAAACACGTTTAATTTGTTTCTTATCAATCGATTATTCATAAACATTTAACATAATTATGTTATTGTACAGGCAAATTATTGCTTTTATATTATAAACATCCGTAATGGGTGATACAATTACACATGAAATAAATCCGCAAAGTGTTCTAAATTGAATCTAATCAGTTTTACCACCCATTATAATTCGGTGTGTGCTTTAATGAAACAATTTGAACAAGCAAATGTTTCTTTGTTAACCCTATATAAACCCTCTTGTTTAACAAATACTCTGATAAAATTATGCATAAGTATATAAATTGTTTATCAGCTTTGTTTTTATCTAGTTTCACATGTAGCTAAAAGCGTACGTTTTTATTTACATGATAAAAAACAAAATAGGTGAATATAAAAGTATTCAGGTGGTCTTAACAAACTTTAACGTTATTGTTTTAGCATCAAATTCCGATATAGTGTTTTTTTCTGTTATGTGACAATCAATGGACCTTTTCATCCGGTGGAACCAATTTTGAGCGTATCAACCGCAAAATCATTGGGTACCAAATCAGGACTGTAGGGCGGATTAATTTAATATTTTCGCCGGACAAATGGTCTGGTGTGGGCGGATATGTGAGCGCTTGTATTGTCGTAATGAAAGACGTTAGACTCTTCTTCGCTTTTTGCCGAAGATTTCTGTAATGGGAAAGAAACAGCAGAAGCGAAAAAACACCAAAAATTTCACTGAAATTATAGAATGTTCCGAAGAATGTTATGTTTGACAATGTTAAGTTTCTAATGAAAGCGTCAGATCACGTCTAACAACAATTATTAATGTCAATGCCAGAAATACAAATAGCAACCCCCCTATCTGTATTGGATTTATTACTTAACACGGTCATCAAACTAGGGTCTCAGTCGGTTATGTGACTAAAATCCACGTAATAATAATTATTTATTATCACAGTAGTATATGACAATTCCGATATAGTATTTTTTTGTTATCAATGAGAAAGATGCATATTTCAAGTTTTAAGCTTAGTATAACGCAACTTTTAAGTTCAGTTTTTTGGTTATACCAACTACGAGTTTACTAGGGTTGATCTTTATATTTCATATATTCTCTTATATTATTCTCTGTGAATATAAGAGAATATATTCAAATATTCTCCGTGACCATCAATGGACCTTTTCATCTGGTGGAACCAATTTTGAAAGTATCAACCGAAAAATCATTGGGTGTCAAATCAGGACTGTAGGTTGGATTAATTTGATATCTTGGCCGGACAAATGTTCTGGTTTGGGCTAATGTATGAGTGCTTGTATTGTCGTAATGAAGGACATTTGACTCTTCTTCACCTTTTTCCGAAGATTTCTGTAATGAGGAACAATATCCACATAACGCCAATTTCATTTTTTTTGTCCCAAACTACTGCTAAACATAAAAATGTCACTAATATTATAGAATGTTCCGAAGAATGTTATGTTATATTTAACAATGTTAAGTTTCTAATGAAAGATGACGTGGGACAACATTTAGTTCTCTCAATGCTAGAAATACAAATAGCAAAGCTATCTGTACTGAGTTTGCTATGGTCCATACTTTGCTTTATAGCCTTCTCAGTTTGTTATGTGATTAAAATTTACGTAATAAAAATTATGTTTTTTATCATATGACAATTTACCTATATTTCTATTATGTATCGTTATATAAATTTGTTTTTATTAAGTGTTTAATTAAGTTATGCATATATAAAATAAATAGCTAAGAAATTACACTGTTTAATATATCCTCTTTATTGTAGGTGCAATTTTCCATGTACTGTACGTTTATTTTGTATAAAAATAGAATAAAATATGGCAGTATATTTTCGAATTGTTGTTTTAGCAAGTAGTGTGTTTATAACCGATAGCTAGTCGTGGAAAACAAGCTTTCCACCATAATTTTAAAATATGTTTGTTATAAAGAACTCTGTTTTTTGATAGAATAATTTAGTTGAATTTAGAAAGAATGAGACTGAAATATCGTTTTTTTTTTAAGTGTATGGCAGTTTTTCGATTTGTAAAATTTTGTTTGTAAAACTGAAATAAATAAAAAGTTGAGATTTCCTCCGTATACTTGTTACTTTCTTCTCTACCACTCACATTAGTTTCATAGATTTTGCGTGACTTTTGACATTTTGATAATTATCTGTAATTTGTAAAATCGCAAAATTCGCATTCTTTTGGATTTAAAATTTTAATATGTCTTAAACCATCAATGGTTTTCATTATTTGATCAGAAACTATATTAAATTGAGGGTATCATAAAATTAGTTGCTCTCTTTTTTGCTTCAACCACCTTAATTTTATTCTTTTCTTTTTTCGAATTTATTTTCTTGATTTCAACCTAGGTTTCACAATGTAATACAACTGTACAGTGTCTATTGATTTTATGCTTAAAATATCACTGTTTTGTTTCTTAATCGGTTTTTTCTTTGTATTTTCATCATTAATAACCTTTAAATGTTGGTAAATTAACTAACCCTTCTTGATTTTCTTTCAACTGCGTTACACCATTTATGTAGCTATGTTTTTGACCTCCCACAAATTCTATTCTCTGTTTCTAATTATGTTTTTCTATGGTAAAAGCAATTAAAAGGACAAATACAATCACACCGTATACGGTGGATTTTTATTAACTTAGAGAGAATAAATAGAGACTTTGATACACTTATTTAGTTGATTTATATTATTTTTAAAGGTCTAGTAATATTAATAAAACTATATTTTAATGCAAAAATAATTTAATATAAAAACGAATAATAAATTAAATTATTTTACAAGACTATGCGTCCTTACAGTACGTACTTTAGGGTACTTAAATTTAAATATCACACATATCAGTTTACTAAAATAGGTCTCACTAAAATTAATAATTAAAAAAATAATAATAATTAATAATTAATGATTAATAAAATTAATTATTAACTAAAATTATAAATCATCAGGAAAAATCTGAAAACTATAAATTTGCGCCTGCGCAAATAGGAAAATAAACTATATCAATTATTGGACCAGCCAATAAAAATGACAATAGAACTAAGAATATCATAAACAATATCATCGTACATATCAAGAAAATAATTGAAATGTAAGACAAACGGATATCGTCGCGATATCATATCTCTACGGACCTAATAGTGGACAGGGTAATTAAAAACAATAAGCTACAGCTTTCGTTAGTTTCCGGGAAAACCAACCATATAGTGTCAACACCTTTTGGAATATCACTACAAAATACTGATGCATATATGACTGATACGGAGGCTGTTACATGCACCCACATGTCTCCACAATCATATTTGATAGAACCTTAGTTGTCACTGTTTTGTTACCGTTCAGGTAAGCCAGTTGTAAAGGTTGAAATTGAGTGGCCGCACAACAAGGTGTCAGCTCAGGCCTTGAACCTCTTAAACCTCCTCGGGTCATTACTTTCTGAAAACAATAAAAAATATATATTAAAAAAACATTTTTACTTTCTCTAAACATAAAATATTAACATATATTTTGATATTGATATGTAAGTTGGACCTGAGCCAATTTTTTTATACACAAAAAATGACTAAAAGAACATTATATAAAAATATATTGATACTCAATTATTTAAATTTTTAAAATAGATCGGTAGGAATATTCCTTCCACTATAACTATTCTCAATAGAAGGACAATATATATTTAAACTAGTATATGTACAATAGATTTGTAAATATGCCAGTAATATATTTCAGTTTGATTTATTTATTATATTCCACATTTTATTATTATGTTATTGTTAATTTTAGACCCACAATTTTTTATTTAATAAATAGATTTCACTTAAATAGATTATAATAATAATCAATAACAACTCCAATGCTGATGGAAGATTTTAATTTTTTTTATGGACAACACAATCTTATTAATAATAGGAAACAATATCCTATAATACCTGACTGTATACGAAATAAACCTAATTTTAATGAGTATCTGAAGAATATGACATCATACTCTTACGAAATAAGAACACGCCTTTTACTCGAAAGCGATTTATAACATTTTGCTATTTAAAAACGATAAATAAAAAATATTTGATTGGATATCTTAATATAGTTATCGTTAAAGAAGAAATTTTATCACGTTTGTTAAACATGAACGTCGTTTGATACAACCACATTAATTACTAGAGAAATTCTTGCTATATTTTATGTCGTGCGGTTTAATTTCATTATGTCACCTCACCTTCGCCATTTCGTAATAAACAGGCCGAATAACTCACCAAGGAATTTATATATGAGTTACTTATCGGGCTGATTAATAAACTTAATATTTACCTGTAGTATGCTGCTGTGGGTGGTAGCAGCGTTCATAATTGCCATCGGTGTAGTACAGGATCCACGGCAAAAGTACGCGTTGTAGTACTTCGGTCTGATGATCCAGTCATCCCAACCGATATCAGCGAATGATATATTGAGGCTCTCTCGGCAGCATTCATTTTTTGATACGCTGCAATCCAAAGAGCGTTTCGGTCTTCTATGGATCATAGTTCGTTTTGGTTGAGAATGAGTGTAGATGATAAGAAAAGGCTTTAAATCACCTAGTGATGATATAGGTGATTGACTTTTGTCCATTCCACAGGTTTTACATACGACATTTATGGCGTGAATGAGATTATCTGGATAATCCATCCAGGTTTTTACGACATAGGTTACATCGATCTTCATCCAACCCTCTGAAAATGATTAAGCTCTATTAATATCTATTCGAGGTGAGTTTCTCTTGTTTCGTTACCTTTCATGTCGGTTTCTTCGATTGCAATTGGTTTGGTTTTTTGGAAACTCTTATTAGTATCCCAGTGAGCTACTTCGGATATTATAAAAGTTTGATTGTGTGGGTCCATGATGTCTCGCTTCTTGTGAAACCATAGTTCCGCTGAACTAACGTCCGGACCGTGTATATCATTGGGTAATTGAAAAGGAAGACATCTGGATGGGAAGAGAACCTTCCGAAGACAACTTGCTTCATCTGTGAAGGAAATGTTCTGTTACTATAAAGTGCGTATAATATTTCCTTGTTCTAATATTGAACTAAATAAAAATTATGTCTTATTGATAGGTATTCACTCACTAGTTGCGCAATAAATATTTTATTGCTAATATTAAAATTAAAAAAAGTAGTAATAGTAATGGTAAAAATAATTCATTTTTATGTGTTTTTTGGTCTGAATAAACCCAGTAATTTTTATAAATAGAAAGATTCCATAAATATCCAAGGTAGTAATGAAATGATTATAGGGCATTACTATCTTTTAGAGTTTTTATATGATATATGATTCTATATTTAAACTTTGTACCATAAATTGTTGTAAACACTAAACTATGTAATTTGTTGTTCGTTATTCAGGGTAAATATCAATATAGTTTTTACCAGATGATGGATATGGTGCTAGATAACCCATTTCACTTTATATATATATAAAAGTTTTATCAAAAAAATGCATGATTGTGAGTATTGGATGATTTTTTTACTAGGAAGGTGTTTAAAAAATGACGTGCTTACCTTCATAGGGAAGCACCACTGCCTGAGTCGTTTTCCCATAAAAATCATCATCATAAGTACTGATGAAATCCATATCTTGATCGGGAAATAAATTTTCCGACTCCTTCAACGGTTGGGGAAGGTCGGAGAGTTGGATTTGCGGTTTTTCCTTTAGTCTCAGCTTCTTCAATATTTGGTTCTTGATATACTCGATACGAAGCGCGGTGAATTCTTCCTCACTAAGAGCACTATAGGGTTCGTTCTCGTATTCTTCATCGACACTATTTTCGAGCGACGATTCCTCATCGCTGTTCCTCATTAAATGGAACGAAGGCAATTTGAATATGGCGCCGAAAACCGGTGTGAACAACAATAATAGCACGAGCGAGAGCTTGATACAAAACATTTTGAAAAAGATTCAGAACCGACTTGTTTACAAATTGTTTTAAATTGATGCTGGGAATTTCTCTCTTAAACATAAACTCTACCCCACCATCTTTGTAGCATTTCTGTTTCGAATGATTTCTTTGAACCTTGAACCTGATATATCTCTATCGGAACTAGAGTAACATAGTGGTAAATTTTTGATAATAAAGCGAGGAATGTCACCATGGGGCACGTGCTATATAGTTGTGTGTTTATTTCCACTTTTAAATGAATGTCGGAATTTTTTTTCGGTTAAATAATTAACCCCTCATTTTTATGCAACCATTCTCGCCGCCCGTACGATTTTATATTCAGTTTGTTTCGAATAGATATTGTCGCCTCATTGTCGTTCGTATAATTATAATATTATCTATAAAGAAGCACAAACAATCATGCTTTTTACACAATTTAACAAAATTCCTGGCTGTTGAATAATCATGGAAAATAACAGATTCACGTCTTATATACGTGATCTAAAAAGAAGATCCCAAGCTAATTTATGATCCACAAAAAAAATTGTACCGTGGATACAATTATTTAGGCAGATGTTTCATTTATTTGAATCTTAATTACGACTTAGAATCAGCTGATTTCCAATTAACTAAAGTTCTAGCATCACGCATATAATTGAGAAGATCAGGAACATGAATATATCGCTTTAATTATATATTATAATTCTTGTAACCTTTTAACATTATATTACGATAACATTTTCATTTTTTTTTCCGGTAATATAGCTCATTATAAAATTTTTGCTTAAATAAAATATCAATAAAATAAATTTAATTTTAAATATGACTGATGAACTAATTGTTTTTAAAAATAACATGTTTTTTTTTTAAAGACGGTATAAAAAATCCGATTTACAAGCGAAAATATTTCCCAGATTTTTTTTTACTGGGATTTGAATGAATTCATCAAGGATCTTGATGATTCTCTCTATTCATCTAATTATATCGATGTATCATTGATGCATCTGCATATATTTCTTAAATATTGATTAAACTTGTAAACAAGTAAATTGTATCCTGAATGTATTAATATAAAAATATCATAAATAATATGTTTATATATTAATAAATATTAATCAATTGGATTGTGCTGTGTGTTTTTAGACTATCAGACTGCTATTGCAGTTGCTCTGAACGTATTATTTATGGCGCCAGAATGTCTGAATTATTGATTGTTAAAAATACAATAATTTCAAACAGTTTTAGAGAGTTGTATCATACCTAAGCAATTATATATAATAATTATACGTCACTACTAGTACTGTGAATTGATTTTGAGGGATTTACATCAGTTGGCGTAATTATTTTCACGTTAAATTTCTTGTTATTACGTTTTACTTTTATTGTATGTCATTTTGTTCATCAGGTTTCAAGAAATTTGTTGAAACTATCATAGAAGATGGCCATGACCATGAAATTATTGACGCATATTGCACAATTATAACATTAACCTAATAAAATGATGCTAGAAATTATATTTTTTATTCTTCCAGGGTTTCATCAGTCAGAAGCTGCTGTAGATACATTGCCTTCTTTATTCAATAGTTTGAGCCCTTTTGTTCATCATGATCTATCTAGTTTATTAATATTTCTAATTTCTAAACACACTAAATGATGATACTGCAATTTAAAACAATGCGACAGATATAAAAGAGAATAAAATGAAATGGGCTTATGTGCTTTAAGTATTAAAAACCATCCATTTAACAAGAAATAATCCAGAATTCAGTGAATCCTCAAACTAAGAAGAAAAAGAGGTTCATATTTCTTATTTGAATATATTTGCCTTTTACGTTAGTTTATAAAATGTTTTCGTGATAATGTTGGGATGATGCAACAGTTATCTAATGGTATTGGTTGCAAATTGAACTGTAACTTCTTTAACAGAGGTGATAGAGAGAGTTTCCTCTATGACATCATTGGGAGCATATATGAAGCCATCTTCCGCTAAGGTGTCATAAAATATTGTTTCGAAATCCTTAAAAACAAAAAGCAAAATCACAATATTCAAATAATTGGCAATTCCACAACTGAATGTATAAATTCTTGAAAAAATACCTGGTTTATAGAAGAAAAAATAATTTTTCCTCAAGACATTCGACAGATTTAGTTAGCTCCATCTGACTTTGGTCGTGTGCTTGATGCCGTGGCACGCGTAAAATAAGATTTTCAACGATTGAGACTGTAATAGCAGTCGCCGAAACATATTTTGACAGTTCCGGATTCTCATGTCAAGGATGACACCCATGAAATAGAAGATTAAAGTTGAAGGACATTATATTGTATCAATAAAATATATTTCAAAACAAAAAACCTTATTTTCTTTCGACCCACAAAACTTTTTAAACAACTATTCCTCACGACAATTTTTAAAAATAACCTTTCATTAATATAAAAATTCGTTAATTGATCAATGAAACTTATTACGTAAAACTAAAACAAAAGTACTCGTAATATTATATTAAAAACATTGTGACAGAATGTTAAGGTTCAAAGGGTACAGGAATTCCTTTAGGTGAATGATATCATACCCATGATATTATAAGAATTTGCTTGTGACGGCAATAAATCAAGCATAGTTCACTATCTTCTGTTTTATAAACCACTAATTTAAGTCGTGTGGCAAAACGATAAGAGGCGAATTTTAAACTTATCAACAAGGAACGAAGAGCTCGTGCAATTTGATACCAAATAATGTTCAGAAATATTGCTTATCGGGTCAATAGAAATGTAACCTAAATAACAGTAACAAAAATCAATTAAACCGAACCTGTTGTATATTTTTTTGCAATATTTATTGCATGGTGTGTGCCATTATCAATTATGTTTCCTCGCTAAATTATCGTTAAAAACTATTTAAAAATAATAACAAACAACAAGCAACAAATACATAAATTGTAACGTGGAATCATCAGCCTTATGTTAAAATAAATGTTAATCTTTAAACGAATAATCGTATATAGCACTGGAAAATATTTTTCTATAAATAAATGCTATCGACAGTTTATTGAAATAAATACTTAAGTAGTCGTTACTTTTGCTTTTTCACCTCAAGATTTATTTAAGGTTGAGCTGGTCAATGACATATATTGTAACATGAAAGGTCACACAAAAACGCAGATTTTTTTAAAGTATGTTTAATTTCTTTCATATAGAATTTTAAAAATGTACCATTATCAAAAATGATACACCGCTGCCATCTAGCCGTCGTAAATCTAAATGCGATATAATTATCTGTACTTGGTGTATGATACTTTCCTATAGAGGACTCTGACAACATATAGCTAAACAACAATAAAAATAATACAAAGCTTAACCGACACGAAAATACATCTAGCAGTTGCAAATTGTTTTGGGATCTTGCGATTTTGTTTAATACGTAGCAAATGAACATGACACTAGAAGTAAATGCTAATCGGTTTGGATTTTCACTGTTTGGAGGATCCCCGTACTTTGCGTTGTACGTAAACCGGACCTTGACTAACTGGATTTTTCACATCTCTTATAGCCGACTTATCAAAAAACCACAAAACCAACGACTTAGTACCAATGTGAACTGTTTACAGAATGTTGCTGTATTTCGCGCTTGGTAAGGTTAAGAATAATCGAAATTTGGAATTTTAATTAGTGAATTGTTTTAGCCATTTTTATTAGTTTTGTAACTTCACAAACAGTGCCAACTAATTATAATGTTGATATTACGCAAGAATACTCAGATAGTTATTATCCTAGTATACAATGGTCGGATTCCTTTGATTGGAAACTCTTAAAGGTATAACAACAAACATATTTTACAAAAAAATTATAATAAACACATTCTGTATGTTCAAGGTTTTGGCCAATCAGTCTTCTAACGTTTTAATATCACCACTTAGCTTAAGATTAGTTCTAGCTATTTTATATGAAGGATCTAGTGGTTCTACCCAAAGAGAATTTGAACAAGGTTTAAAATTTTCAAAAAAATCTACTGTTCGTGAACAATTCAAAGAATCTCTTAATTCCCTTCAAGTAAATACTAATAAATACTCTACTATTTAATAATAAGTTATTTTTTAAAAATGTATCTTTTTAGAGAAGTGCAAATAGTGATAATGTTCTTAAAATTAGTACAAACTTATTTCTTGACAATGAAATAGAACCTAAAGACAATTATGCCGATCTGATTAAAACCTACTACTATACTGATGTTGTAGGAACAAATTTTTCCGATACTGTAACAGCTAGTGATGAAATCAATAGCTGGGCCAGTCAAGCAACTTTTGGGTTGGTACCCCATCTGATTGATTCAGGTATGAACTATATATATTAATTGTTATTTGTTTATTGTCATATAAATATATATTTTTATTTCAGATTCCATAAAAGATATGACAATGCTACTGGCTAATGCTGTTTATTTTAAAGGCTTATGGAAACACCATTTTCCTAAAGAAAATACACATATTGATAAGTTTTATATTACACCAGAACAATCTATTTATATTCCATTTATGTCAGTCACTGAACAATTTTACTATTATGAATCTACACTTTTAGATGCAAAAATATTGCGGTTACCATATAAGGTAAGTTGATGTAATTACCGTTATAGAATTTATTTGAATAATCAATTATTATCAACAATCAGCTCATTTACTTAAATGTTTATGTGGATTTTGTTGCTGATGATTTAAACATAAAACTTTTATCTAAATTTAGTTTCCTGATTTATGTGTAATAGCACGTATTTGTCTGGAATTACCAAAAATTGACTTAAGGCTATTGTTTAGATTAAAATTCGAATTATTAAATTTTTATTTTTTACTATCATAAATTTCAAAATAAAAATTCCACTATGTTAGAAACTATCTATATAAATTGTACGAAAAAGTTAAGCGTTAAACAAACCTATATTAGAATTAATTTATTCTCATAACTATATTTTAAAAACATAAAATACAGTTCCTAAACAGTTTTGCAATTTTTCTAATAAGTAATAATGGATATCTCAAAATACTAGAATTTTATCTCAAAATTTCTGGGACTTATTTTTGATGAAATTTGTAGAAACACGTTCGTTATAAACAAGGTCGAAAATATTTCACTAATTTAGACTGGTTATCGTTTGAGGTTTATCATTACTTTTAAGGAATAGGTCGTGTCATTAATACAATAGCAGCATTGTATAAAACAAACCGCAAAAATAAAGTACTTGCAGATTTTCATATTGCGGTTGTTGTATCATCTTATTGTTGGATTAAAAAAAGTCGCCGCATTCACCAACATTTTGTACGATGTAACATTTAATTAAATGAGATTTTAATTGAGATAATAACAACTTTTGGAATCTTAACCTGTTTTCTTTAACTTAATGTGGATTATATGATCTAATAAGTTGATTATATAGTGTATTACTGTCGAATATATAATAATGTACTCTAAGTTTTGGCGAATGCGAAGCGCATTCGCCAATATTTACTAATTAATAACTGTAAGTTTTAATTTTAGAATAGCGACTTTTCGATGTTCATCGTGTTACCTTTATCGAAAGGTGGTTTACCCGATTTAATCAGGCGAATTAATTTGGCTGATCTTCATCGAGAGTTGTATTCATTGAATAAAAAACTAATACAAGTGTCAATTCCAAAATTCAAATTCCGTTTTAAATCTAGTTATTCTAGCGTGTTGAAATATGTAAGTAGGTTTGATGTTGTGATGAAATGCTTTTTGTTAAAAAAGTTTTTATTATAGTTTGGTTTTCGTACGATGTTCCAAAATACCGCTAGTTTTCCAAAAATTGCCAAAGGTAATACAACCGTGTTACGCAAAATTGTCATAAACGACATATTACAAACAACAGGTATCGAAATTGACGAGGAAGGTAGTATAGCATACGCTGCAACAGGTCCGTATTAATTTTTTTTAAATTATAATATAACTAATAATTTTTTTTTCACGCAGATGTGATAATAGGAAACAAAATCGGGTTATCGGACACTTTTAACGCCACACAACCATTTTTATTTTTTATACAAGAAGACAAAGAGGGCGTCGTGTTTTACGTCGGTAAAGTGGAAAATCCGTTACTTCAAGATCTGGAACTAAAACCGATCCAAAAGGACGACGATAATCTAACATAAAACTAATGAGACATTCTCAGCTCTACCTCGAATATCACAAAATCTACTCTATAATTTTATAATGTAGTTTTATTATAAAATATACAACTTAACATACAATGTAGTATTTTGTCAGAATATCTATAAATATAAAAAAAAACGGAATATACTTAAAAATAGAATCAAATTAGGTGAAATGATTGATAAATTGCCAAAAACATATATAAATGTCTGAATCGCAATTACGATTTCTTAACCTAAACCTGGAAGGCTGACGAAAGTACATTTTTTATGGCCAATTTACTTATTTTCTTACGTCTTTTAAATGAAAGAAAAATAATCTCAACATTTTTTCACAGCCTTATTACATATTTTAAACTGTAAAATTGTAATTGTAGTTAAACTGTAACTTCATCACTATTTTTATGACGCTGTAGACACATTAATAAAGAAACTTAAAAAATGATAATGGTTTTAATAAAATATCTACAATAAATAAAAAAAATCAATAATATACACGTCATACAATATAAATTATAAAAATAGGTTATCACAATATTTCAGTAAATAAAATACTATTAGATGTTCAGACAGCGTAGTTTCTTTCCAGGAACTCTGGCAGTGTGTTCGAATGTCTCCACACGCTCCTCGTTTCTACGACGTATGGTTTCAGGGCTAGATTCTCTTGAATCCGTTTTTCGCCTGAAAGCTATACATCCTTCGCCAAATCCCATTAACTTTTCCAAGTTTAACTTGTTTATTTCGATGATAGCTAATACCTGGAAAGTTATTTTAGTTAAATCACGGCTGTTAGTCAATAGTTATTTATTTACTTTCAGTCTTATCTGTTATCTGTTTAATAATGATCGCTTATAACATATTCGCGCTGGATACCCATACAAAATATCAAGTATTACAAATTAATGATAATATTTATGAATAGATCATTGCCGATCTGAATACAAAATGAGGTCGGTTAGTTTTATTAATATAATTAAAACTACAATTGCTATATCCATTTATTTTCCAAGGAAAAACCAATATTTATTATTATGAAAAAGGCGATTCCTTATAAATCACGCAAGACAGGAAAACTTCTAATGAGTAACTTTTAAAATAAACAATTAAATTGATTTTATTCATATGAATCAACCTTAATCTGTAATATTAATTGAGAATGCTAAGAATATGTTATCCGTTTTTTTTTCTAATACTAAAGACGAAGTTATAAGATGCAATAGAGAATTATGTCTATTGTAGAAATTTATCTATTTCTATTCTTGTCAATGTCAAAAATATTTATACTCCAAATTACTGGTAAATATAAATAATAATAAAGCCAACTTTTAAAAATAGTACAAAGAACTATTTTATCCTTATCAATAGTATAATAGTCATAAATCTAATAAAAATTAAGGGGCCTTGCCAAGAATAAAAATTTTTATATCCCAATGTCTCTCTCATAAATATAAATAATAATTATTTTTCAATATTCCAAATGTTAAAAAACTGTAAAGCGACTAATACAGAGGTTTATTGTTTGGGTATCAATTTCAAACTGCATAGTCTAATCAATTACTATAATAAAAAATAATGGGGTTCTTTCAATATCAAAAATATTTATATCCCTGGAAATTTAATATTATAACAGGCGAAAGTAATAATAGAACTTTAATTCAATTAGTATAGGAAAATAATATTTATTACTAATATGGTAAATAAATATCACTAATACTACTTGTTATTAATTGTGTAGATATCAATCATAATACAACATATTTCCCATTTTAGAATTTCATAAAATTCTAACAGAATTAAGAAATAAAGTATCAATAATAATTGATGATGTACTTTTAAAAACATTTATATTATCAATGTCATTAACACGGTACAGACAATAATAGTTACATTTGTTAATCCTATATTTTTATATGTAAAATCCCCATAAAATATTGTTTGGTTCCAAGTGATAAGTTACTTCTGATAAATTTTGCTTGCCCTCAAATATATACTCATA
The DNA here is from genome assembly GCF_030347505.1 of Rhynchophorus ferrugineus. Classification (NCBI taxonomy): domain Eukaryota; kingdom Metazoa; phylum Arthropoda; class Insecta; order Coleoptera; family Curculionidae; genus Rhynchophorus; species Rhynchophorus ferrugineus. Next base: position 24,577,331 of record NW_027472584.1, on the reverse strand, counting down.
AACGGGAGAAAATGTAAATATACTTAAGTTTTTTTAAAAATTTAAAACCAAAATTAGCTTAGGCATTCAGATAGTCCGGTTTAGTTTACTTACTTTTTCTTCTAAACTATACAGGTGGTGGTCATAATGATGCGGAAAGAATTTACGTGTAAAGTTTGCCAAACGTATTAAATATTCAACGTTATGTCCGCTTGGTCCTTGACAATCTGTTATTTGATGAGCGATTTCTTCTACGTTAGCATCTCCAAGCCATAGAGGATTTTTTGGCGTCGCTATATATAGCAGTACTGTAAGTGTTTGCCCTGTAAACACAATTGGAATATTAGAAAATCAGTTTTCGTACTGAGTTTAGTTTTCTTACCGCTACTTGAGTGAAAATCCGTAAATTTTGATATATAGCCACCTTGCTCACATTCCCGTTGTGATAAATACGATAGAGCTGTCTCACCCTGCACAGAATATGCTACACCATATACTTCTGCCTAAAAATGAAATTACCAATTATTTTTAGATCTTTAAAAAAATCGATGTGTTTTAAATTAAAACAAATAATGTGACTTACTTCACTGTCTTCAATTAGCGTAGCGACTCGGCCAGGCTGAAACAAATTATAAATATTTTGTTACATCCTTGTCTCGCTATGATTGTATTAAGAACACACAATTGTTTGATAATCCCTTTTATATAGACGATAATACAAATGTTATTGGTCAAAGGTTAGTTTTGGCGCTGATCCCAAAAAATAAAAATTTTAAAATTTAGATTTAATATACTATTTTCGTGCAAACATTTACTTAATCGAAACTATCACTAAAATGTAGTAAAACCTACTCAAAAATAAATATTAACTGAGCGATTTTAACTAATTGTCTAATAAATTTGTGGGTAATTATAATAAATGATTAATATAGAAATGTATTTAATATTTACCTTTTCTTCGGTTCCTCTATGGGTAGTGTTGCCTTGCCAAAACATTCTTTTGTAGCCTTTGACGCGGCCCAGTACGGCCTTGTTAAAGGTAAAACCGGGTTTCCAACACAAAGAACCATACGCGAAAACCAACAAATTTTTAGTTTCATTTTCGGAAACTTGGTCATCTAAAATCGCGGGTTCCGCCATATGATCCATTAAGCGATGAACAGTGCACCTCCGTAAACCGCTTTGAGACCGAGTGATTTTGTTCCTGACGCAACTAACACGATTATTTCAATGAACTTGTCCCCCGTAAAACTCCTACGACATGTACGGTTAATTTTGTCCTATACGAGGGCAAACAGATAAGTAAACCTACCAAACTCCATAACACTATTAAACTGACGAAGGAAGTGGATATAATTTCATGGTATATAACTCAATACATTTGTTCCGTTTTAACTTATAAGGTTATTTTATAATTCACTTCACGTTTTACTTCTTGGTGAACAGGGTTGTCAGTGTTCATCAAAAGTGAAAGTAAAATACAAGTGTACAGTTATATACGACTTTTTGTTAGAAAATTTATTTATTTTTTAAAATTTTCTTCATGAAATTAATGGTATCATTGTACTATATAATTTCATTTCACTTCATTCAGTGTTGTTGATTTTTACCATACTTTTAGAAATACCTATATAATTTCATATATATCTACCCAGAGCATCAGTTTCACTATTTTCGACAGTTAATTTAAACTACTTGAGAGCTTCCACAACATAAACAGCTCGTATATAGTTGCTTTATAATCGTTGTTGTCTCGCATCAACTATTTTTATTTTTCATTCCGAGTATAGAATCAGTGCTCTTGTTTATACCATCTAAAAATGTATCACAGAACAAATTAGTGAATATAAATGATAATTAATATATTTGGGTTAATTACAGACTAAAGAAATGTATGAATTTATTTATCATTATACAAATATTCTCAGTTTGTGTGGTGTTTGATCGATATCTTCAGTATTTTAGATTTTCATTTTAAAAAATCGTACAAGTGAGGTCTTTTATACCCATTTCAGAGAACTACCGCTTGTATGTTTCAGTTATCTTTTTTGTTTTTTAGGTCAAGGCTTAAACAGTTTTGAGATGAATTTGCCATATTTATATATTTCAAGGTATGTTCAGATAAAATACACTGTAAGCGTTAAGTTATATGATCAGTACTTGTAATTCTGTAGGGAGTTTAATCTCGATAAGTTTTAAATTTAATTTTCATTCAGTTTATTGATGAATTTCAATCATATTTATCCACATATCTTATCAATGATTAAATATTGGGATCCCATCAGTTAATTTGGTTTTGATAATGGGTTTAAATACAATGAATTTTGTAATAAGGTAGAAAGGATAGATCATAAACAAATTGATACACATTTATTTACATTCTAATTTCACAATAAAAAATAAAAACAATAAATTCCACTGACCATTGGATATTTTTGATATACATTTTGAATGACCTACTATCTAGTCTTAGATATAGTCTTTACATGAAATAAAGATCTTTAGGACCATGACACTTTACTTATAAAATAAAAAGAAATTTGATTCCCGATATAATTTATAAAGAAATAAAAATTAAAACTCTGTATTATACAATCGTTAGAAAATTTGGTATTTTTGGACTTTGATGGTGCAAAGTGGCAGTTTCATTCCTATCAACACTGAACATCAACACATACCTAACAATGCTGCTTTTGCAGAACAAAAAAATATAATACATTCGTCCTAAAATGTGTTTACTTGAATCCTACAAGTAACCCTAATCTTTGGCATTCCTTTCTTCTATAAGACAAACGTGAAAAATATATTTTCCTTTCCAACATTTCCTTCAAATAATCAGAATGTAAAAAATTCTAATTTGTTTCCTACTACAATTAACTCACTAACCACACACATTATATACACAGGTTTACAATAACTTATTGGAAATATTTAGCTTCTTTGGAAAAAAATAAATGATTGGCGGATAAACACACGTTCAAATTTAAGAAAAGAAGCAACCGGATATTAACCCCAGCTTTAGGTGTTAATTATTAAATAATTATTTTAATTAAGCTGAAAATAAATTTATTATACATGCCATTAGAAACAATAAAAACATACTATTAAGGAAATAATAATATGGATTTATTATACGGTGTTAACAAAATAATATGCTATAACAAAGATCGGTAACAACAAAATAAATTTCAAACTCTGAATTGATACAGCAGACTCAAATGACCCAAGATGAATTACGAACAAAATTAATATTAAGACGGTAGTAACTTCATCTAATACCTTGATATAAAAATAATAAAATAAATAATTATTTACAGTTGTCATTTAATATAAGAGAAAGTAACACTAGTAAATAACCAGTTTTTGTTCTGCGTGAAATCAAATTATAATATAATTATTATATTATACTAAACAAAGTTAACAACCTAATCTTTAAAATAATCAACAACGCTCAATAAAGTGATACTTTGTCTCAGTTTTCAATCAATCATTGGACAAATGTATTCAAATATAGCAAAAATTGGTATTGCTATCTAGATTTAATGCTCTATTGTGAGTCATACACGTAAAAATAAAATAACAAATTAACAGTGTGGCGGAATAAATTTAACAGATATTTTTGTTTTATATCGTAATTCTCTCTTGACATCAGGAGCCTGTAACTAAAAATAGATTCCTTCGTAATAAGAAATAATTCTTCAATCAATTTGAATATTTTAAAGGTGGTGAAATGCGTGGAATATTCTTATTAATATTACATATTTTCATTATCTAGATGTTTTTGTAAAAAAATAATAAAATCGATTAGTTCCCTACCTCCTTAAACATTTACCAATTAACAAAGATACCGTATCCAAAGTAAATTCAAAATATTACTATTACATATTTTTACAAGTTTTGTACTGAAGAAACAAATTTGTAAATACATCTATTAACATACAAGTGTAAAAATAGACTTTTTTACTTTATATGAGATATATTTGAAATTTACTTTGGGTAAAAGATATCAGCTCAAGAATAAGCACTACCGTTGAAATGTTGTATCGCTCGATTGAATACATTCTCAACCGCAGACTTTACTAAAAACGCTTTTTACAAATCAAAGTTTTTTTTTTGATCCACAGCATGGTATCACCCAGTATTCCCCAGAGGATAATATTAGAATATTTTATGATAAATCATTTCACCATTAAATATTTTAAATTCCCAAATACTTCAGATGTACATGCCAGTCATGCTATGAAAAAATTACGCTATAATATTCTATGTACAATTATGTGCAACACAAACAAAAAATTACAAATTATTCACTTATGATAGTTTCCTCTGTTTTAACATCGGTAATACCTTGCATTGCCTTTGTTAACACAGTTGCGTCTTTTAATGATAAAACTTGTAATACTTGTGGTGCGTCACCTCCTGATCCTTGTATCATCATTGTATGTGTATTCAGACCACTCGGTGTTACTGTCAGCGTTTCCATATTGTCTCCATTATTAGGTTCAACCTAAAACATCCCAAACAAATTTCTTGAAAGTCTTCTCATTGACGTTATGTTGACTTTATAAGTTTTAAAAATGTATCACACCCTCCCCAGGGTCTCTGATTAATCTTTAAATTAATATTCCTTCAATTTATTAGAAACTGACATTTATATGCGATAGTTGTTTTCCCATTATGATTGAATTTTAGATAAATGAGAGCGTGTCATAGATATCTTGATTGCAACATGTAATTCGCTATTTAGTATAAAATAGAAATAATAAAAAAATGTAAATCTGGAAAGATTATTAATACGAATTTCGTTATGAAGATTATATGACACCAAGGCACTCAGTTATGTATGATAATGTAAAATATTCCCAAATTAGAGACCCTCATACAACTTAGAAGATGAAGCAATATTTACTAATAATTTCTAACCAAACACAGAAAATAGCTACATAATACAAGAGTAGCTGTTCAAATAATGCAATTAAACTTATGATAATGAACTTGCCATCCAATTAAACACTAAAATACTTTCTAAAACAATTGAAATTATGCAATCGAGAATGCTGGAAGAATATTCATTTTATAATGAGCATAGATAATAAAGCATAAATACAATATTTATATATACTACTCTTGTTCAACTTAACTTGATGCAATAAATAATATTAAATTCCCCACAGAAATAATAATAATAATAATAATAATAATAATAATAATAATAAAAATAAAAACAAACCAAAACACGACAATTTACCTTTACCTTTGGTACTTGAACAACAGGTGTAACACAAACAGTTCCATCACTATTTGTATGGAGTTGTTGGATGTTGGCTACCATTGTTTGATACATTGATGCAGACACTGGAACAGTTATCACCCCGCTCACTGTGAAAGATATTTTTTTTAAATTAATTTTGTTTAACTGCTATATAAATAAAGTTTAAGAGTACATGAGAACTACATACCTTGTCCATCTTCACCCGTTAATATGATTTGACCTTCAGTGTTTAGTGCTACAAAAAATAGATTTAAAATGTTATATTACTCATTAAAAAATACAGTATTCTTTAATTTAAATAAGTTTTAATATTAATTATGCATTACCATGACCATCATCCGCTGTCAGAATTAGTTGACCATCAGAATTAAGTGTGGCTTCTGTAACAGAATTAAGGTCTACAACTTCGCCTTGTGAACCACCTTCACTAATAGCTTGGATGGTGTGAACAGGCGTACCTTCCCCATTTCCTGACTGTAACTATAAAAAAATGTTTGATATATGGAACAAAACTTGCGAATTATTATTCTTACTGTTGCCATTCCTTGCACATGTGCTGTAGTGCCATCCGGTAATGTTATAATGGGATTATTAGGATCTACTTGTACAATACTGACTGTACCGTCTGGATTTGTAATTGTGTGCAATACTGTAGGAGCATATTGCGTCGTAATCTATAATAAAATAATGTCATGAAATAAACCAATCGCATAATTATCACTTCATGAGTACATATAAAAAAATTAATGGTAAAAAAACAAAACCAAGCTATTTGGGCACTACAATAAGAAATACTATTTAACGAAATCATAATGTGGACTACTTTAAATTAAAAAGAAAATAAACGAAAAAAATATATAGACTTTTCAACGATGTCTTTAAGCCTTGTTATCGATGAATCACAATTAATTTTGTACTCCACTGGGGTTAAAAAAAAAAGCAGGAAACAGCTTTACGATCAATGACAAGGATTAAAAACTGAATCAATTAAAAAGACACATCAAGCCATAAATTATTTGAGATGACGTGTCTTTCGTGAAATACGGTGCAACTAAAAATACAGGCAACACGGAAAGTGTATTAAAATTTACACACGTCCACATCTGAGCTATAGCCTCCAGGGTCGAGGCAAACCTGAGTTGATGATCCCGACATGCCTTCAGGTGAGGCCGCGATTATCTGTGGGGACCCATTAGCTTGGATCTGTATTTTATGAGTGGGCACACCTGAAGAGTGCATTTTTAAGACGCCAACTGAATTACACTGAAAAATATTAAATTTATAAAGGCACTATTTAGGAAGCCCATCTTTATTGCAGTTTTTTATATCATATATGATAACTTATTAATAACACAATTTTACAAAGTATATCGCAAAACTCCCCAACTTAAGTGACGCCGTTGAAATGGCACTCAACTTTTGAGTATACAGAGCCATCTGCTGGCCGGTTGGTTAACCTTAAAGTCATAGTTGCGCCATATTTTGGCGATTCTACTTGCGCGGCGTTATTTAGTCCGCAAAATGTCCCCTATATGTGTGTTTTTTGTATTTTGTGACAGTGAAAGTGTTTTCTGTGATGATTTTAAGAAACCTAGTAAGTTTTTAATTTCTGTTATAGTTAGAAAATATCATCTTTGATTATTTGAAATGTCGATTTAAGTTATTTACGATGTTAAAGTGGTTTTTCTAATTTTTTGAAGATAATTTCAGATTTTCGCCGGTGAAGTCCACCATAGATGAAAAATTCTATTCCCCTGTTATACCCTTTTCCTAGCCACATTGAAAGAAAGCACAAAAGCGTAATTAAAATGTACTACCACAAAGGGGATAACATCGCTTCCAATGAGTTTTCTGTCTATGTAAATGTATGTTATGTCAAAACACAACATTATCTAATAAGATAGGAAAAGTAAGATTAGTAAAAGTAAGTAAGATTAATGAAAAACATTGAACGAGCTACTTTTAAAAACTGGGAAGTCTCTCAAGCTTGGGAAGTTTTACTATATGTACGTATATATCTAGACAGGCCTATGTTAATGTTATGCTGTTTTGTTCTACTAATATCACCCTGGCCCAATATAATATCAGGGTTTTATTTTTTAATAACTTACATTTGCGTTTGATGTTGCAGTCGCATTGGCTTTTTCATCTTCCTCTGTAAAAGCTGGTAAAAGATCTTCACGGCCATGAAATTTATAACAATTTATTACTATTTGTCTTAAAGCATGAGTCCAAGATATCTATTTTAAGAAAAAGCAGTATATTTTAAAAACAATTTTATTAAGCAAATCCAATATACCACCTTCTGTTTTTCATCTTCGCTTCTAGCATCCATTCGGACATTGGCCCAAGGAAGTTCCTTAGGCCACCAAGGAGGCCTAGTTGACTCCTTGCCCCATCCTGGTTTGCCTCTACCAGTCGAATATTTTAACATTAAAGGAATAAAAGCGCGTAACTGAGCTTGAGTCATTTTTTCTACTGGTGTTGGAATACCATCTATTATTAAGGGGGGTAATTCAAATAATGTTGGATCTTCTTGAATCGGTGGAGGTGCTTGATTTGCTAGAGCATTCTCAAGTTCTTCCATAATTGTAGATTTTAAATTTTTGATCACATCTTCGAGGGGTTTTGCTCCAAACACTTTATAACTTGTGTTTGGTTTTCCTGGAGTTGCTACTAAAACTATAGCTTGCTGACCTACCCTCGTTGCAAATTCATCAATAGTTTGCTAAAACACAGTTATATAAAACAAATGTATTGAACAATATATTAAATCCTACTCTTAATTTTCGTAGCAATCTATTTTGTTGGCGTTTCCTTATGGATGGGTTTGTTTCAAACGTATGTGGTCTCTTTCTCTTTTTTGATGACACGATGGCTGCTGCCGCCGCAACACCAACAGGACCTACAATTATTAATGCCTTAAAACAATACTAGAAACTCATAATTTTTACATTACCTGCGGCCGCCAATTGTGCTGTAACTTCATCCCCCATGGCAGCTGCCATGAGATCTGTATTACTTTCATAAGTTGAGCCCGGAGATGATGAACACTGATCATCATCATCTTCTGACTGTCCAGACATTGCTGTGGGAGATCCCACCACCATGGTAATCTGGTCAGCTCCATTGCTTGAACTTCCATTTGTGTTCATATTAGATTCGAAAGAGCTTTAACCTAACCATTGAAGGGAGTCCCTATAAAAATTATCAGCGTGATTTACATTGGGATAACATATGAAACCTTTAATTTTTATAAGGAACAAATGTTCCTCAAAAAAACACCAGTTATTACACATGTTTTTATTTAATACAGTTTTACAATTAGATAAATGATACAACTGTAACACGATATAACCTAACAATTTATTTTTTTGAGATTTAATGTATATTAAAATAGCAAAAAATCATACAAGACATGTATATATATGCAATTTTAATATATTTTTATTTAAATGAGTCATCTTGTACTGTAAGATTAAAACACCGGGATTTATACTATTCACTGTCATAAAAATCGATACTTTCTGTATAGAAGCATTATATTTAAATCATCCATTTTATATTCAATTTTTGTTGAAATTCAAATATTTCGTTTGATATTTGGAAAATAAAATTTTGTTTTTGAATCGTATTTTTTAACGCATGCACATGCAACAGACACAGTATGTGCGCACAAAAAGATGCTTTGGCGCGAGAGATAATGGAAGGTAGTAGAACATCTTAAAATGACATTTAAAACGAAATTTAAACGTTTAACTGTTAGATACAGCATGTATGACGGATAGTGATGTTTAGCTTTATGGCTTTATAATGTTTGAAAGTTCGAGAGATTGAAAACATAGGCATAAATAACACGTTTTCTTTAAAGTACCCCTGTCTTGACCAACAACAATGGAGCAGGCTCAGTTAAAATTATTACTACGGCTGCGTACGCACCTGCGTGAATCGGATACATTTAATGGAAAATAAGGTTTCTTAGCGCAGATTTCCGAAAATTCCACAAAATATAACACTTAACACTGTTAGACCACTTTAAAAAACATTTTTTACATAAGTAAATATTTAGTGAACGCCATGGCGTTCCATTTACGTCACATCGCATATAATATTGATCGAACTTGGCGTTGGATTTTGATTCGGAGCCATATTACGCGAGTTTGCGCATTATTGTTTATTTTTGATTTGTTTCATACGTACCTTACGTTGTTTTGGTATATAAAGAGCCGTTTTTGAAGGTTGGAAATTCAAGCATATTAACAAAAAGTAACACAAACCCTTCACAAACACCACACTGTACCATTCATGTTGTAATTCTTAGTAGTATTTCATTTATGAATTGTTTTTAATTGGTGGTGCCATCTTTGTACGGGTAGCCCAACTAATATTACAGGAAACTGTGTTATCGATATATTATTGGTTCATATGATCGAAATATTAAATATAGAAAATTAGACAATACAAAATAAAAACAAGGGGTTCTTTTCAAGAGTAAGTATGTGTGTTAAAATAAAAGAACTAGGTCATGATCAAGTTAAATGCCAATAGAGTAAATATTATAGAAAATGTAGCTATCTTCATTTTGAAAGGATGAAAATAAATATGTCTTTAAATATGTTTTAAAGGGGTATGTTTATAGCCAATTTTAATTTGGATCAGTGAGTATATTTTATATTTATATTATGTTTACGGTGTCTCAATAATATAATTGTTGAAGGGTCTAAATATAGACGTTAGGTAATATTTCATGATTTCTATAGTGGGGATGTGTGTTACTCATTATTCATACATTACATTAATTGGATTTTTTTTGTAGATTTTATTTTTTTCATTGTAAACAGACTGTGATTATCTCCAATAATGGCTTACCCTCCACCTCAAGGGAAACCACCTTCTTATCCAACACCTTATAATTGTGAGTTAAATGTTATCATAATTCTATATTAATTTAGTATGTAAATGGCATTATTTTAGCTCAATATCCTCCGGCGCCTAATCCAGGCTTTACAACTCCTAATGTGCCTGGATATGGTCCTTCCCCAGGGTTTATTCCTGGACAACCAGGGTTGCCTCCACCACCATATTCTTATGGTCCTGCAGGTCCATATAGTGGACCTCCTCAAATGGGCCCAGTAATAAATCAGCCTGGACCAACTGGTCCTGTTGGAGCACCAGGTAAATTTAATTAGACTTTTGTTCTGGTCCTCTGTAGTTTTTACTGATGAATAAGCTTATTAAGGTTAGATCAGCCTTTTAAGCGTTAAGATGCAGTGAGTTCATAGTTCATACTAATCTAGTTATATTTATATGGTAGGTTTTACCCTGACATAATAACTGCTTTTCTTAACTTAAATTGTTTATTGTTGCAAACATTATTGTAATAGGTACTTCTGATAAGAGTGATTTTATTTCTGAAAAGATAAGTTTTGGTATTGGTTTAAAGTAACAATAGAAACTCTAATATTTACCATTTTAATATGTTTACAGTCACATCAGCTTTGCTGCTATCTTTCAATTAATTTAATGATTGTCTTCCTTGTACAGTGGTTATATTTTTCCATACAATCAGTCTACAGTAATAAGGTTTTTTGTATTGCATTACTTTTAGTGTATTGTTTTGTTCTTTTATCAGAGATAGAGTGAACTTTTTAATGTTTGTTAAGAAAATAACCTCAGATGTATGCTGATAAAGACAAAATATATTTAGTAAGCTGATGCCCTTGTGTTTATCACTTCAAGATTTTCTGTCATGCCTGAGCTAAAGAAATTGTGGCATAATTCTAAAAAGTCTACTATACTTAGAAAGTTTAAGAATTTTTTCAAAATTAAAAAGTCTCCAAAGAAGAATGGTTATTTCAGATTTTTTACTGAGGAAGAGCAGAGGTTTGTTTTATTTTTATTGTATTTTTTTAATAAATGTTATCAATTCTAAATTTTATTATTTTACAGGAGGATGGATGAGTATGCCGCAAGGTATACCCAATTGTCCACCAGGATTGGAGTACCTTACTATGATTGATCAGTTACTAGTTCACCAAAAAGTTGAAGTAATGGAAGGTAATACTAATATTATTTTTATATTATGTATTATATATTAGTATTTGTTTTTTAGCACTTACTGGGTTTGAGACAAAAAATAAGTTTACAGTTAAAAATAGTCTAGGACAAAAAGTTTATTATGCAGCAGAAGAATCCGATTGTCTTACCAGAAATTGTTGTGGACCACTCAGGCCTTTTGATATGAAAATTTTAGATAACTACCAAAATGAAGTTATACATTTGCATCGTCCTTTGGCATGTGATAGTTGCTGCTTCCCTTGTTGTCTTCAGGTATTAACAATTAATTAATTTTTTACCTCACATGTACAGAAACATACTTCATTTCATTTTTTAGTATTTCATATTTCAATCTCGTATATTGAAGTTTTTTCAGTATCTATAATTTTAATTTGATAGAAACTTTTGAAATTGGCTTTGGCTCTTGGAAATGAAAGCAAACACCCAAAAAGATTTGAATTTGAGATGCACTTCTAGTATTTCAGGTGAAATGCATTATATTACAATCTAGTTCGAGTACTTTTTTTAATAGACTCTTGATCTCTGATTCTTGACACAAGTTGACATTTGATATTGATATCAATTGAATTGTTTTTTAGCGTTTGTTTACACTGTAACAGAGCCTTGTTTTTTGAATTATTTAATCATGAATGGGTATCCCTGATTTCGCGAAAGCTAGCCCAAGATTTTATATTAAAATCAATTTAATTGTAGAGTATGGAGGTTTCCGCTCCCCCAGGAACAATTGTTGGTACAGTGGAGCAAGAATGGAGCATATTTTGCCCTAGTTTTGCTATAAAAAATGCTAGTGGTGATACAGTTTTACGCGTGGAAGGCCCATTTTGTACAATGAGTATTTGTGGAGATGTCGAATTTAAAATTATGTCATCAGATGGTAGTGTACAAGTTGGTAAAATATCGAAACAGTGGTCAGGTATGATCCGAGAAGCATTTACGGACACTGATTATTTTGGCATCACTTTTCCCATGGATTTAGATGCTCGAATGAAAGCTGTGATGTTGGGAGCTTGTTTTCTCATTGTAATTAGGCCATTGTTTATTTATATCTATAAAGTAATAACATTTTATTTTTTTTAGGATGCAATGTTCTTTGAAAAAGCCAAAGAAGTTTAAAATCTCTATATACTATTCATATGATATTAATCATTCTCGAATTGCTCTATTTATGTGTTTATTAACTTGTTCAATATAAGCATTTTGTTTTTATTTTGATATTTTTTGTATATTTTTTTCTATGGATATTTAAAATGCCAAATCTTTCGCGTATGTAGTTAAACTAAATATGACTTATATAGTGGATATTTTAAGGTTTGTATCGCACAAATATTTAATAAAGTTTATTGTTGAAGTTATTTAACTCTATTATTTTTTCTAACGCAAGTTCTTTGATTTGAATGGTTAATAAGACGATGTATTAATACGTTCGTCGCAAGTAAATATTCCAAATTAGTAATTGTTCGGTTAACTGTCGGTTCACCACCCAGTTACGTAATTTGTTGTTAAGTAATATAAGGTAAAAAATGTTTTTTTTTTGGCTACGACCGGTTTATTAATCAGGTAAAGGAAATAAGGTGTATCCTGGATTTTTTCAAATATTGACGTAGTGTTATGACAGTTCATTTAAAATAAAAGCCCCGCGGGCAAATTGCAAAAATTGCCCAATTATAATTAAAAAAACCTTGATTCTGACGAAGGAGATCACCTAAAGGTAGGGAAAAAAATGTTAATCTCAGGAAACGAGAAACACGCTAACTCATCTTGTCTTAGCGTGATTATATCATTTTCACTTATTCCTCTTAACGCTGCATGCTGATTCAATGGCTAATCAAAAACTTCGAATATTGTTTATCCTGTTCTGTTTACAGGGTTCAAGTAAGTTTCTTATATGGTTTGGTAAGATAGGTTGTGATTCGTTTTATAGGTAAACAGAAACCGATATCGGATAAGCTCGATTTTGAAGATGGAAAGACTGTAAATGATCAACCAGATGTGACGAAGTTAAGATTCCTCTGTAATACCGGTGGTTGTAATTCCACAGATAATTCACATTCGATACAAACTGAGGTGTTAGTTCATGTGAAAACTAAAGTTTATCCCAATAGAACTGAATCATCCGAAAAAAGTACATCAGATGTGCCAATTTTAGTTGGTTTTAGGGGTAACGTACTATATAATCAACATATTTATACAATTCTCATACATAATCTTTAAAGGTTCGCAATTGGACGAGACAAGAAACGAAGAACAGTTTAGAAGTTCTGCCAGTTATTTAGAGAATGAGATGATATCCAGAGATGATAGCATACGTCATACTGATACTGATTTTACATATAAAAAAGTTCCGATCTTGCCAAATCGTAGAGATGGAAATTACTATTTCCAGCCTCACTTTAATCGCTTTAGACCTATGGTAACTCATTACGGTTAACATATTTTAGAAACATTTTGTACACATGTATAATTTTCAGATTTATGACAATACTCCTCAAAGAGTGCCAGGGCGATTTAGTGGTAATGATTTGGAGCAGCCTCTTCCTCACTTTGAACATACATATAATCGACATTATTTTGGCGAAGCACCACCACCACAATCGTTGCCGTATCCTAAGACGTTGCCTCACAACCCTGTGGCTTTTAATGGTATTAGTAGAAGCCAATGGAGACCTAGATACAGACCAAACAAATATGGATTTGATAATCACTTTGGGTAAGTTAAGTATAATTATTAAGAATATGGTTGTTATTAATGATATTTATAATTTATGTAATTAGGCCACATGCTACGAATTCTAAATGCACCTGTGAAGAGCAGTCAACAAAGTTGAAGTCCAGAACTTCTATTGATGATAAATTGGCTCCTTTATAATAATATAAGTAACAGTGGTAGATGTGTAATACAATAATGTCAATTTTAAATGTTTTTGTGTAATTTCATTTGGCTATTTTATATGTAAAATAATTATTTTATATCTAAAATACTAAATTATACATTTTATATAGAAATAATTAATTATGGTGATGTAATAATTAATTAACTAGTGCAATATTAATTATTTTTCTTCAAAACTTAAAATGTTAATTGATTTGTGTTAATTTGTAATATTGCTATACCTAATAAAATTATATTACTAATTATTGTTTTTCTTTATTAATAAACCTTTTTGTCATGATGTTTCTCAAAGCATGTTCGGATATACTCTGTTTCCATAGTGAATGCTCTTAAAAAATAATGATACAACGTTAGGTGAGATGCACTCTATTACATTTATTTTGCTTTTTTGAAGGAAGACTTGAGATATACCTTGTATCCTGACTGAGCGCTCTTAAAAAATAAAGGGATAATGTTAGGTGAAACGCACTATATCAGATATATTTTGCCTTTTTGAAGGAAGATTTCAGATATACCCTGTTTCCTGACTGAATGCTCTTAGAAAATATACTTATAATGTTATGTGAAACGCACTATATCAGATATATTTTGCCTTTTTGAAGGAAGATTTCAGATATACCCTGTATCCTGACTGAGTGCTCTTAAAAAAATAAAGTGATAATGTTAGGTGAAACGAACTATATCAGATTCATTTAGCCTTTTTGAAGGAATATTTCAGATATACCATGTTGTCTGACCGAATTAATTTAAAAAAAATTAACAACGTTAGGTGAAACGCACTATATCCGATTTATTTTGGCTTTTTGAAGGAATATTGCAGATATACCCTGTTTCCTGACTGAACGCTCTTAAAAAAATAATGTGAAAATTTTAGATGAAACTCACTATATATGTTTGAAGGAAGATTTCAGATATACCCTTTTTCCTGACTGAATAATCTTAAAAAAATGATATTATATCGTTAGATTAAACGCACTATACCAGACTTATTTTGCCTTCTTGAAAGAAATGTTCAGATAAGCTCTGTTGACTGAATCTTCGTAAAATATATAATTTCAGTTTTTGGTTTAAAAAAATAGAATTAGTGACTGTGGAGTGATTCTTTTTGCTATTTGAAGGTATTAGAAATTATACACAACTAATTACAATATATTAAGTATATTTATCATTTCTTGTAAATAAGTAACATCACATATATTAAATATATAATAATAAATTGACATTATTTTGCGAAATATCTCTTTATGGATTATGAGCTGTATAGGTGGTAACTTTTCCATTATCATTAACGGTTGTTGATGCTTCACGGAATGTTTGGGGTTTTCCGTCCACGTTTGTAGTTACACTTTTACTTGAGGTGAAAACACTTTTGAATCCATTGCCATTGCCATCACTTGATGCCCCAAAGCGTGTATTTACATTAGGAGCACTCTATAATATGAAAATGTTTCCGTTAATAAAAAATTCAATTCGTTTCAATACAAAAAAAATTACCGGATTTTCTGGATACACTGAAGCTGATTGTGAAGTGCCACCAGGCCCAATAGAACCACTAGCAAAAGCAGCACCGCCATCTCCTCCAATAGGACCTGAGAATGTGAAGCTTTGTCCGTCTGGTCCGGTAAAACCGCCACCATATCCTCCTACAAATCCGCCACGATTTCCAATATCAGGTGCAGCAAATCCACTGCCGAATCCTCCAGCGAAAGCACCGTTGCTTCCGGAGGAACTTCCACTAAATCCTGGAGCATAGCCGGCACCTGCTTGTCCTTGAGCTAATTTTTGTATACTTGAAAAAATATATAAAAAGCCATGTTAAAATATTCCTATTATACTTTAAAATATATAATTTTCATTATCAATTAGTATTTTATACTTCGAACTTACTGGTTTAAGAATTCTTGATTGTATTTATTCAAATTGAATATGTAGTTGCTAAATACGGAGAAATCAAATGGGGGAAATGCGGGAAATGCAAAATTAGGCACTCCTGTACCTGAGAAGCTTCCTGAGTATCCATATCCTCCGGAATTTCCTTGGTTAATATCATTTCCACTAGAACCTAACAGGGACATATAATTTTAATATATATTATACAAACAATTATTACAGATCAAAATACTTCTTCAATCAATTTTATATCATTTAAAGACAGGATTATCTAAGAGGGATAAAGTTATTACACAACCCCTATTTAATTGACCTTTAATTAAATATGCCCCTACAACATCTGGTCTCCCAAATCACCGCAAATCTCATGCATTTCTATTTTATGAATTTAATATTTTCAGCTATATAGAGTAACACAAATTGGATTTATTACTTCTGCAAGAACAGTCAACAACGAAAATAAATAGAACTTTATTTAGCAAAAATATTACGTTAATTTAGTTTCGCCATTAAATGCAATTTAATAAATGCAGTTTGAGAAATTATAAATATTAATTATAATAAAATGTAGTTGTAAAAATAGATGTTTATTTTCATATTTAGTGTAAAATTAAATATTCATTAGTATGTAATGATAATTATATTAACAATCGAAACAATAAAAATTTTACCAAAAAAGTCTAGATGTATATTGTGTTGCTTATTGTCTACACTGTCTTCAGGTATATGGAACCGAACAGTTCAGAGAATATACCGAATATAGGCGAGTTATATATAATTTTAAAGTTAAACATATAACTTAACAGATTAAAATTCTTACAAAAAATTATGGCATTTTTTTATCACTTAGAATAAAACTGAATAACGGGTTTTATTAATTTTTATACAGAAATTTATGCAAGATAAAAAGGCTTAGAAAATAAATGTCAAGTAAAAAATGGATTTTAATATGCCATTAAAATCAGTGGTATAAGAAACTTACTGTGGGTTGATATTCAGATGAACGTGATCAAATATGGAAGAATGTTCATTTATATTTTAAATACGAAACTTGTTTTTTTCATTAATTAAAATAAATATTTTCTTCCAACATTTCTAACTGGGATAAAAGTATATAAATGCAAATTTGTTTCTAATTAATTAAATGGGACAAATACTAATTATGATCAAGGTTAAGGTAAAAATAATTTTAAAGGAATTATTGAGAGGTAATCCTTGACATATGAAGGTTTTTATGTAAAAATGTAATCTTAGTTCATCCGTATGTGTCATTATTATGTTTCGTAATTTCAGGGTTATATTGTTTGGATTTTCCGCAACGATCAAATAAATAACATACACAATAGTAAGCTGCGGTTAGATTTGCTTGTGGAAATTATATTTTCTCTGAGGATACATAATAATTGAGCTATTAAGCAACAACAAACTGGTAAATAATCCGGCATAGTTGATATTTTATAACAGGTGTGTGTGTAGATTAAATTACAGTTGCGAAAATATTTACCTGAGTAGCCTGGAGATGCGTCTGTAAACGCTAACACAACAACAAACAACAATATTTTCATATTCACTATTATTTCTCTGAATATAAGCTTATGAATGATTTAAATTTGCCAAAGCTGCTTGGTTTTATTCAGGTATTCTTACCAAGGCAGTAGCGTACCACATATCCCGCTTTTTTCAACTCAAACGAATTTTCTGGGTTATCAAACTGGCTACCCGATACTTATAAACTTTTTTTTTAACTAAAACATGTCTTTCTAACGGTTTTTTAATAAGTTACGTAGTTGTTCGATGTGTTTTGGAGGTCATCGAGGTCAATATTTTACTATAGCTGTTTTGTTTGAAATCAGTTGGTTGTATATTCATTTAAAGCCCATGTACCTCATCTGTGTTTTGTTTTGTTAAATGTTGCTTTCATTATATACATTTTAATATAGCTTCTAGGTATTCATTTTTGTAGTCTTCAGTGATACGCCAATGCCAAAATGATTTGAACTAAAACGTTAATTTTGCTATGAGATAATCTTCATATAATCTTCTTCCGCTGAATAATACACGTAGTGTTTGATATAAACGTGTATAGAGTGCATTTTAATAATACAATTTAATAGAGAACCTACCCGATACCTACCATTGCTTTAGAAAGTTTCAATAAAAGCTGTTTGATTAACATTAAAGTCATTTAGGACATGGTTCATTTAGTTTACAGTTATTATATTCCTCAAGATATATTATGACGCCATTTTTAATCTTATAACTATGGTTAAGGATCCACATCATTGTATTTTAATAAGAGAAATTGACTAAATAAAGAGCATCAATTTTATTTTCGCGACTTAACTAGGATTGTTGGAATATTTTCCTCCTTATTACGATGTATAGGCAATTTCATTACCATCATTATGGAATACAATATCACTCACTGGATCATCCATCTACTTTGTTTTGTGGCACTAACTAGTTTTACCTACATTTCCGAGGCATGTTCACATAATTGAGATTCAGTTTCGTCATTGGGGCCTCTGATATTATTTTTCAGATCGTTATTTTGTGTCTGTACTGTTGGATTTGTTTCAGGCTATTTTAATGAACAAGCAATCAATCAAGAGTATGTAGTTAAGATATATTAATCAGTATAATTAATATTTAATTATTATGTTACTAGGTTAAATATACTTTAGTAGTTTATATTGCTTAATGTATTTAATTTTAATAAACGGCTATAATGGTGTTCAATAATGCGTTTGAAATGGGTTTACAAGATTTAAATATATCAAAATAATTTCAAAAAGATAATTTTGTGACAAGACGATGTAATATGAGATCTACACTACACCATATTCACCAGACATTGCACCTTTTGTTTAGATGGAGGCAGTTCAGTTTACAGTTTTAATTGAAACAATCACTTATATTAACTAAATTTACATTTAAATGTACTGTGTAAAGAAACAAACCGTCACTTATTCTCGAACCTAATTATTTTTAAGTTATAATATGGTAATTCTCGAATATTAAAATATATTTGCCTCGTTTAAACAGAATTTACATCTAATAGGGGTTATTTATTACGCTATATTCCGCACTGATCGTGTAAAACACTATTGAGTATTTTGTATGAGCTTTTGAAATTAATTAAAGTAATTTAAATGTTTTCAACATTCCTAGTAAACACGTCAGATAAATTTAATCCCTTTAGACTGGAATTTAGATGCGTGTATATGCCAGGTGTTTCAGAATATACACAGGTACTTTTCTATCTTTCTTATTTTTCCTCTTTAATTATATATATTAATTGAAAGATATTTGATAAACTCATAGAAGGAACATCTGATGAATATTATATTTTGTACTACGTTTTTTATAACGTTACCTGTTATTCATATTTATTAATGATGATTATTACATGTGTTATTTATTTGATATAAACAAAGATGGTGATGTTTTATCCATTGTTCATTGTATTAGTATGTCAGTGTTGGTTAATTAGAATTTCCAATATGACGAGCAAAAAAATTACAAAACCTAAAAGAAAAATACTTAGGGGTAGAGAATATTTCGAGGTAGCATTTTTTTGACATTTTTTCGATGGGAAGATTTTGCTTGTTAAGTATTTACCACAATATAAAAGATATTATGGAAGATGGGAAAGTAATTTGATATACCTTGGAGGATATTAAAACTTTCGGAGTAGGTTATAAACAGACGTCTCAATTATTTCGGTATATATTAACATCGAAACATTATTTCGGTACAGTATAAAAGCTTTTATAAGGAAAAAAAACTAGTAAGGTAGGAATTTATTTAAATTGCATTATGTGACCGTTGAGTAATATGTTTTAAATGCTGTTGAGTTCTGTAATTTTGCTTGATATTCGATGAGTTGGATGGTAAAGGAATTACCATGATAAAGTGGAAACATTCCTTGTGATTTCTGGCTTAATGTCTGCTTGACTTGTCTCTGTCCAATTCCAGAGTCTTATGTGTCAAAGTTTCTACAAATACCAGGGTGACTTGATAATGTTTTTTAATTTTTTATGTTGTATCAGACTTACTCGTTTTAATACTCCTTATCACCGATAATATATTGCGATAATATATAATCATATTGCTGATAATACAGGACGTATTTTTTTGGACATAAAATTAAAATGATGGCAAAATGTTGGAAGTATACAATTTACTACAAAAAGAAGAAGCATCTTTTTGTCATTGACTCAGAAAGTTTTGTATAAAAGCAACAGAGCTTAGCCCTGATAAAAACAAGTTAAAATAATCGATTTTATTAATAAATAAGAATAACGAGAAAATCTGGAAGATTTGAAGGAACATGACGCATGAGTATAAAGCAGAAATAAGATAAACTCATTATTGTGCGTGTACATGTGTGAATGTAGGATTAATTCATTATTTTTTTGGTTGATTATTTGGCACGTTACCCCATTTGTCTTAGCCAGCATTGATTTACCAATTAAAAAAAAAACGGTCATTGTGGAATCCTCATCCATATGTGGGAAAAAAAAAAGGAATTCCTGTTCATTATTTTTCGTGATTGTTATTTTTTTGGGTATTGGATATATACCAAAAACGAATGTAGCTCTTTTTATCAGCCGTCGAGCAATACGTTATGTGGATAAATTAATAAATATACCGCTAAATACAATAAGCTCAATTTGTATGTTTTAATAACGTCAATTTTACGTTTGTTATAAATTATTTATACAATTAATACGCGTATATTCAGGAAGAATTATAAATTTTTTCAGCAAATTTGTTGATTATTTTTTGAAATCAGTGCCTAAATCGTAAATGACTTACGTTATACGGAGTGTACATCTGTGTATCAAAGTTTTACTGATTAACCTAATATTGGATAACTTTTTATAATTATTCAAAACATTTTTTTCTGGATATTTTCTAGAAATTCATCACTCACGTGTCAGCTATAAACATATAATAAATGTGTGCAATAAAATATCAACTGAAAAATCAAATTAAATGTTATATCTCCTAAAGTAATCAATTGAATACATGCAATGCAAATTTCTTACCGATTCAAATATAGTCGGTCACTGAGCATATAAAATATTTAGCATAAACAAACATTTAATAATGCTAATTTCCATATCAACCAATTGTTAATATGTTCGCAGTGATATCGTGCATTTAAAAATGTGATATAATATAAAGCGGAAAATATGTTCTATTTATTTATAATAAATGTTTAATAATTCATTGTATCATCGAAAGCAAACGTTAATAGCCTGATATAATTAATAATAAACCATAATAATGGCAATAAAGCACAATATATTATAGAGAATATTGACAGCGGTGCAATAAAATGATTTTAAATTTTAAAACACAGATCCAGCCGAATAAAATTGTCCATGAAAACGAAATATTCAACTCTACTCATAAAAATATGTTGTTTGTTGCTATATGCATTAATTTTGGCTTTAAAATATATGCTTTTTATTTGTTGTCGGATATATTGTATTAGAATATAGTGTAATGAAACGAAATTAAGTAAAATATGAATAATATCACGTACTTTTTCATCATTTTTTTATTATTATTATCACCATATTACCGAAAAAAGAAGATTTCGGAAAATAAGATCAAACAAGGTTCCCAGGAGATAAATAAAAACTCAAAAGACAGATACGACGACTTTTGCTGACGATACTGTCATAATAGTTTCAGGTAATGACCAGGAGGAAGCAGCAATGAAATTTCGAACATCAGTAAACAAAATTAACAAACGGACCAAGCTATGGAGAGTAAGTTTGAATGAGACTAAATCTGCCCACGTCAATTTTACTTATATCCAAGTGTCATAGCTAACACAGCTCTGTAAATAAGAAGGAAGAAGAACTGGGTATTTAGAAGAATGTGTGAGCAATTGGAAGTAATTCTGCTCTGTTAACATACACTAAAGTACTGTTCTATAACGAAATTTTTAAGTATATATGAGCATATGACATCCAGATAAGGGGTTGTGCTCAGAATCTGGACATAATTTAGCTGTTTTAGAACAAATTATTGCATAAGAAATAGTGATCCCTATAGATACTTGGAAATTGATAACATTAACCAGATTACTAATACTTATTTATTATATCAAAGTTGAGGACTAAGCTTTCTGAGTTGGTGTAGTGCGGTGTTAGTGCAAAAGCAGAGCACAGTGCCTGTGTACATGTTAATATTAATGTAAACAAGTTGATGGAACCTAAGAGAATTTAATGCGAATACTTTTAGTTCTTTTTTTAGTTTAGAACTGTGTATTTAGAAGAATGTGTTAGGTTATTTGGAAGAAATTCTGCACTGGTAACATACAATAAAGTACCGTTGTATAAGGAATTCTTTAAGTTTATATGAATATATAACATTCAGATATGGGGTTGTGCATGGAATCTCGATATAATAAAGAGGTTTTAGAACAAATTATTGCATAAGAAATAGTGATCCCTATAGATACATGGAAATGGATAGCATTAACCAGATTATAATTACTTATTTATCATATTAAAGTTGAGGACTAAGCTTTCTGAGTTGGTGTAGTGCAGTGCTAGTTCAAAAGCAGATACATAACAGCAACATCATGTTAGACAAAAAGCAGAACAGATTAAACTCAAAGTCAAGTAACTTACTGGTTAGTGGGAAGATAGTCTCAACTTGACCTAAAATCAAAGAGATTGATTTATCAGTCAATCGTAAAGTCAATCTGGGCCTATAAGGTGTAAATATTGGGTTGCACCACTCCATCAAACTAACTAGTAATCCAACGCAACTAAAACAGAGTTTTACGATTAATTACTAATGCTTATCGCTACGTAACCAACGAAGAGCTGCACGATGAACTCCAAATCAAATGGATCTACAAAGATATCCAAGATTTTGCCTTAAAACATGAAATAAGATTGTTAAATCACAGCAATGTACAGCTACTAGACAAAACGTAGGAAATCAGAAGATTGAAGCGAACCAAACTACACAGACTTTTTTAATGTATAAGTGTATTCTTATCATTAGCTTAAGTAGATTAGTTTTATTTTAATTCGGGAAATACCTACTGATGTATTAATCTCGTACTCGCTTTGCTTGTGTATAAATAAAAGTACAACAGAACAGTAATAATAAATCAATTTGTAACTTAAGATTGTGCTAAGCATCAAGTATTACTCAGATTGTATTTTTTTGTAATATCACTGAGACATTATTTAATAAAAATCATTTTTTATATATTTATTGTATATTTCTGAAAATCTTCAACACATTCAGTCAAAAGATCCGGTATTTTTTGTCAAAATTTAACCATTTTATATTACTTTTACGCTTGGACTTGTTCCATTAAGAAACGATTGCCATGGTAACTGGTGGTTGAGAAAGGAACATTTTTATTACAACATAAAATGATTTCCTAATTATAATGAATCGAGTATATTTTGGTGTCAACCCCTCGTGAAATTTAATTTGAAATTATCAATTTTGTTAGGAAATCTGTTTCTGAACGAACACGAAAAGAAAATATTTCTTTGTAAAAACGAATCGTTTACATCAAAGAAAATTAATATGAGCCCTTATACATTTCCGTATATAACGCTAATGCCTTGTAGATTTCAAGTTGGTCAAAGCAATTAGGATAAGGCTCAATGATTTCCACAAATTCCTCTAGAATTAGTAAGGTCTTTCTCAAACTTTTCGAAGATATTCCATTTTCACAGTTTCAGTTTGTTTAGATCACCGTTCTAGTTATTTAAACTTACGTTAAAGGTAATTCCCGTTACTGTTCCTAATTGCGTCCCATTTTATTATTTAAACATTTTGTTGAACAACATGTTACAATCTGGCTATATGATGTCTAATTTTAATGAAAATAATAAGGTTAGACTTTCTTGCAATGGAAAAGGGAGAAAAAGCGAAATAAAGTAATAATATTTGTGTTGTCAAAGAAATCTTTTCTGCCAGCTTTTTTCTTTATGCTTAAGTAACTTCATTATTCTTTTCTTTGACTTGCACCAAGATAAAAGTGGAAAATCTGAGTTTATTCTGTTTTATTTCTATTACACCACAATTTTCGTGCATATCTACGACGAAAATATTTTGCAAATTTATATAACAAACAATCATGTTTCTATAAAATAATACTACTTCAGTATATTCTCTGAAAAAAAATATTACAAGGTGCAGCAAAAGAAAATTTGGGTATAGGTTTGGGTATATCAATCGGTAAGCTAGCTTTTGAGAATTCAATTTCTAGGGAGGTTCTGTTAGTAGGACTCTACCAAGTGCCAGGTCATTAAAAATCTGTCTTATATACATCTATATATATTCATATATACAGGGGATGACCAAAATTATATGAACATTTGGCATAAACACAATATTTATTTATTCTTTAATTACACCACAATTTAACTGCATATCTAGGACGAAAATATTTTACAAATTTGTATAACAAACATTTATGTTGGTATAAAATATACTACTTCAGTATATATTCTCTGAAAAAAAAACAAGATATCTCAAAAGAAAACTTCGGTATAGGTTTGGGTATATCAATCGGTAAGCTAGCTTTTGAGAATTTAATTCCTAGGGAGGTTCTGTCAGTAGAACTTTACCAAGTGCCAGATCATTAAAAATTTGTCTTATGTACATCTATATATATTCATATATACAGGGGATGGCCAAAATTATATGAACATTTGACATAAACACAATATTTATTTATTCTTTAATTACACCACAATTTAACTGCATATCTAGGACGAAAATATTTTACAAATTTGTATAACAAACATTTATGTTGGTATAAAAAATACTACTTCAGTATATATTCTCTGAAAAAAAAACAAGATATCTCAAAAGAAAACTTCGGTATAGGTTTGGGTATATCAATCGGTAAGCTAGCTTTTGAGAATTTAATTCCTAGGGAGGTTCTGTCAGTAGAACTTTACCAAGTGCCAGATCATTAAAAATTTGTCTTATGTACATCTATATATATTCATATATACAGGGGATGGCCAAAATTATATGAACATTTGACATAAACACAATATTTATTTATTCTTTAATTACACCACAATTTAACTGCATATCTAGGACGAAAATATTTTACAAATTTGTATAACAAACATTTATGTTCGTATAAAAAATACTACTTCAGTATATATTCTCTGAAAAAAAAAACAAGATGTCTCAAAAGAAAACTTCGGTATAGGTTTGGGTATATCAATCGGTAAGCTAGCTTTTGAGAATTTAATTCCTAGGGAGGTTCTGTCAGTAGAACTCCACCAAGTGCCAGGTCATTAAAAATCTGTCTTATATACATTTATATATATATATATTCATATATACAGGGGATGGCCAAAATTATATGAACATCTGACATAAACACAATATTTATTTATTCTCTAATTACACCACAATTTAACTGCATATCTAGGACGAAAATATTTTACAAATTTGTATAACAAACATTTATGTTCGTATAAAAATACTACTACTTCAGTATATACTCTCTGAAAAAAAAAAACAAGATGTCTCAAAAGAAAATTTCGGGATAGGTTTGGTTATATCAATCGGTAAGCTAGCTTTTGAGAATTTAATTCCTAGGGAGGTTCTGTTAGTAGGACTCTACCAAGTTCCAGGTCATTAAAAATCTGTCTTATATACATCTATATATATTCATATATACAGGGGATGACCAAAATTATATGAACATTTGGCATAAACACAATATTTATTTATTCTTTAATTACACCACAATTTAACTGCATATCTAGGACGAAAATATTTTACAAATTTGTATAACAAACATTTATGTTCGTATAAAAAATACTACTTCAGTATATATTCTCTGAAAAAAAAACAAGATGTCTCAAAAGAAAACTTCGGTATAGGTTTGGGTATATCAATCGGTAAGTTAGCTTTTGAGAATTTAATTCCTAGGGAGGTTCTGTCAGTAGAACTTTACCAAGTGCCAGATCATTAAAAATTTGTCTTATGTACATCTATATATATTCATATATACTATATATACTATATATATAATAAATTATTTCATATAAAAAGACAATGTTGGGAAAGGACATTTATATATATATATATATATATATATATATATATATATATATATATATATATATATATATATATATATATATATATATATATATATATATTAATGACTATATATGAAATTAGAAATGACTTGAAGGCATAACAGTACAAATCATATTATATTTTAATTGGAATACAGATTGTCTTCCTGAAACCTTCCGTATAAGCAATAATATTTTAGGATTATTCCCTGGTGAAAATTAAACAACTTCAAAGGATATGTGTTGTGGTTCAGTTGAGAATAATGCGGTACAAATTAGTAGTTGTTCTTATGCTTAAGGGACCTGTTTTGGGGAGATGGTGTTTACCCATTTTCACAAATTTTACTGCCACTGCTAAAATAAATTTGAAAGACAACAAATTGTTTAGCTAGTTCTCTCAGTTACACGTTCGAAATACATGTGTTTTACGAACTTTGCTTTAATAGAGTTTTAATACGTTTTATTTTGATGATTAAAATCTTTCATAATATTGATAAGTTGTAATGAGCTTTGACTGAAAATGTATTTTACAATATCTACCTTTAGATACATTTGGAAAGGGTTCAAGATCAAAATGAAGCGAGTTTAACGCAGTCACTGTGAGATATTTATTAAAATAAAGTCATATAAATGTGTTAATTGTCGAATAATGTAATAATTATAATAATTATATTAATGTCGATTGTCGAGTGGTGATTTCGAAATCCAAACTGGAAATCTGGGTTTTCTATAAATTGTTTAATACGTTTTAACAGCAGTATTTCAAATAATTTTGGTATAGCAGGTAGTAGCGAAATATGCCTGTAAGTTACAACTTGTCCTGCCGATTTATCAGGTTTAACTCTCTATTAACGAGTTAATTTTTTTATTACTATTTAATTACTACATTGTTACTAGTCGTTTCCTACTAACCTACAATTTGTCTTTATGATAACTTAAATCTAGGTATATAACTAGGAGGACTCATCGGCCCTATCTCGGTCTCTGGTGAAATAATGTTTATACATGTCACTGCTGTATTTTTTAATATATGCACCTCACTACACAACACTACACAAGATCAGATGGTTTGATTCTTTTGAGTCTGTGTCCTGTTCTCGTAGTATCCAAGCTGCAATACGTCAATATTCTCATGAGAATGAAGTCTTTCCTCACATCCGCTTGCAATGCTTTTGATTTCCTGACTGACTGTGGGTATCTGAAGGTCTCGATATAGGTAATAAGTCCTATAGTATTTGAGTGCTCCCACAATACCTCTCAGGACTGTGTTCTGAAAAATTTGTATTTAATTTATGTTATTCAGTATTTGCTTATATAATAACAATTTATTATGTACCGATAATTGTGATTTTCTTCCAATTAGCCAGTACATTTTCCTATATTTCATTTCCAGTTCTTTTTTTCTTTATATGTTCTTTCCAGCGAAGTTTTGCATCAATATTCATTCCGAGATATACAGCGCTGTTGCTATATGGAATAATAGTATTATTTAATGTTATTGGTGCTTGTACGGTCTGTTTGTAGATGAACTGCACATGCACAGATTTACTTTCATTAATTTTTATTCTTCAAGCATGTGTCCAATTATTTATACTGTCACTTGCCTGTTGTAATTTTCATGAGGCTTCTTCACTATTGTCTCCGACAGATATAACCGCAGTATCATCAGCAAATGTAGCCATCGTAATATTCTCCATTTGTGGTATAATACGATTGTAGAGTAGATAAAGCATTGGTCCCAATACACTTCCTTGTGGTACACTTTCTTTAACTTCTTTTATTATAGAGTAAGCTTCTTCTTGTTTGACTCTAAACATTCTGGTAATGTACAATTTTAATAGTTCGGTGTGTTGTTTTGGTAACATTTCCTGTAGTTTATGAACAAGGCCCTCATGCCAAACCTTATTGAAGGCTTGTCCTACATCTAAGAATATAGTTAAGCATACTTTTTTATTTTCGTAGGCTTTTTAAATAATATCTGTTATTCTGTGGACCTTGTCAATTGCTGAATGCTTGTTAATAAACCCAAACTGGTGTATTGGTATTAGGTTTTTTCTCTCTATGAAATGACTCTCTCTATGTTAATTGACCTAATATTTTTTAGTTGTCCATTCACACAGTCGTTAATTCCGATTTCAATTTTTATTACCCAAAAAAGGCGGAATCATATTTGTACACTCAATAAAACAAGCTTGTTTGAAGAATTGATTATATGAAACCCAACTAGAGTTATATGAACTATCTATATATTAACAGGCAAGGCGCCATATCATATTTAAGGTGTGAGTGTTTTATACGCAAATATTAGAGAAAATATGCAAATTTTCGTGTCGTAAATATGGCATATTTGAGGGTACACGTGCCAGCTACTAACAAACAAGGTTAAGTTTTAAACTAAGTACGTTATGTTCCAGACGCTGAATCTAAAACGTGTGATTGGAGACTAAATAGTGCAAAATCTGATTAACATTTCGGTTTATGCGAGAGGAAAGCTTATACTGCAAATGAAGTGTAAATAACTGCATTTTGTTCTATATTATATCGATGAAAAAAAAATCTTACATTTTATTTGGATTGATCTAAGGTAGTATTGCACTGAAAATAAGTCTCGGCTCTATTTTAGCTAGTAAATAACAAAATCCTGGTCTTTTTTCATTCGTAATACTAAGTGAAGTTGACAGAGTGTAAGTTTCGTATTTTATTCGTCAAAAAATCGAACACCATTCACCATCACTTTCTAAAGCGGATATTTCCGTTATCTTATATGTTATATAATGATTGTACTCCAGTATTGTTAACACTGGGCGCGGCAATCCTAAGAAAAGCAAAAAAGCCTAATCTTACCAACAAATATACTGACTGGGACAAATTCAGATTAATACCACAGGAACAAATCAGTTTAAAAGTAAGACTTAAAACTATAGATGATCTTGAGCAACAAACCAAACATATAACTGAACAAATTCGGTCAGCTGTAAAAGATGCTACCCTAATAGCAAGAGAGAAATCAGAATATGAAGTACTTTACCCCCTCGAAATTAGAGAAATGATAAAAGAAAGGCGAAAAGCTAGAAGAGTATGGCACCGAACTAGAAATGCTGCAGACAAAACTATTTTTAATAGAATTAGTAATCAGACGAATCAAAAGATCAAAGAATATAAACAGAATTGCTTTCAAAAGTATGTAATTGAATTAAGCCCACAAGCAGACAAAAATTATTCGCTATGGAAAGCAACTCGAAGATTTAAAAGACCAATTATTCGAGTACCGCCATTTAAAAATGATCGAAATGAAAGCTGAATTGTTCGCACAATACTAAGCTAACATATTTCAACCTAATGAAACAGATTCTACCATGGATACATCTTCTGTTTATCAACCCGATGTAGATCTAAACCTAATTTCTCTATTGGGAGTTGCCACTGAAATTGATAACCTCAATCCTGAAAAGGCACCTGGTATAGATTTCACCTGGATTATTGAAAGAACTGCCACGAAAAGCAAGTTGACAGTTGACATATATATTTAATGCCTATTTAAAGCTGAAGCATGTCCCGGAATGCTTTAAGGTGGCACAAATAATTATACTCAAAAAACCTGACAAACCTGCGGAACAAGTCGAATCTTACAGGCCTATTTCGCTACTACCTGCAATATCAAAGCTATTTGAGAAACTGATATTTAAACGTGTTAAACATTTGGTAACAATACCAGATTTCCAGTTAGTTTTTCGAAATCACCATTCAACAATCGATCAAGTGCACAGATATGCGGCTATTGAAAGAGTGTTTGAGGAAAAGGAATACTGCCCTGCAATATTCCTGGATGTCTCACAAGCTTTTGATCGGGTTTGGCATTTGGGATTAATCTGTAAGATGAGCAAATTGTTACCGCGTAACTATTGTCAATTACTGGAGTCATATTTATTCGGAAGAAAATTTAGAGTATCGCACAAAATGGCGTTCTCGACATTTAAAAATATCTCGGCTGGAGTTCCACAAGGTAGCGTCTTAGGATCTCTGCTGTATCTGCTCTACATTGCTGATATTCCAACAACAAAAGAAACACTTCTTGGAATCTTTGCTGACGACACAATTATTATGGCAAAAGATATATCTCTGCCTAAGGCAATAGAAAAAGTGCAAGTGGCAGTCAACAAAATGTACAAATGGACGAAAGATTGGAAAATTCAACTTAATAGCTCCAAATCTGTCCACGTTAATTTTGCATTGAGGCGAAATAATAAAAACTTAATTATATCACTCAATGGATGCCCGATTCCTCAAGCAGAATCAGCTAAATACCTTGGAATCCATCTTGACGGTAGATTAAATTGGAACCATCACGTTAGACAAAAACCAAAACACATTAGAACCAAAATAAAACAACTGTACTGGTTAGTCGGAAGATACTCTCAACTTGATCTAAAATCGAAATAAAAAGAGGTTGATCTATAATACAATTATAAAGCCAATTTGGTCCTATGGGGTGCAAATATGGGGTTGCACTGAAAATTCAAATCAACTAGTCATACAACGCTGTCAAAACAAGGTTCTTCTATTGATTACCTATGTAACCAACGAAAAACTGCGTGATGACCTGGAAATCAAATGGATTTGCAAAGTTATCCAAGATTTCGCCTTGAAACACGAAAGAAGATTACTAAATCATACTAACGTGGAAGCAATACAACTTCTGGACAGCGCGCAGGATGTCAGGAGATTGAAGCGAACAAAACCATACGAACTTATATAAGTGTATACATTTAGTGTAAACTATAGCTATAAGTTAATAATTAATAAATAATTATAATTTTATAATTGAGGAATACATACTGATGTATTTTCTCGCACTCGTCTTGCTTGTTAATTAATCCAAGTACATAGGAAAAGTAGTAATAAATTAATTGTAAATTAAGATTGTACTAAGCGAATCTAATAAAGATATAATGATTGTTAGTTGCTAAATCTTGAACGAATAATAAGAGGAAGAATAGATGTTGAGGTGTCTCGAATAATACTCATATATTTATGAAAAAAAAATGAATCCTTTGTGTGTAAAACAGGACGTGCCATTTTGCAAATGAAGCCTATTTCTGTTTGGATAAATTATAGACATGCATAAAACTAGGTTATTTATCCAGGGAATTTCAAGATGATTGGGGTGAAATGCTAGCACTTTTGCATTTTAATTTCCCCTTCAGAAAACGATTTCAACCCCACAGGCTCAAAATTGATTGATGATTTATTTACACGCATCATTATGAACGGTTTTATATACAAAAAAATCTGACTAAAAAGAAAAATTGTTATGATTTGTCAATTGCGTATTTGAAAAATCGATCCAATTTGATGTTTAAAAACAAGATTGTTAAAAATAATAATTATTCGTTTACTGCTTTCGAAACTTTCTGGTGCTTGAGTGAAATTGTGCAAACAATTTTATTATATTTGAATTTTCCTCTATTAAAGTATTTAGGGTAAATAGATATGGTTCGGCGAATGGAGGTAAAATGAAATGAAAATGGAATGAAAATGTAAAATGAAGAAACAATGATTGAAAATAAGGAATGTTTCAGGCTCTGGGGTCCGCTACCTTGGCTAGATCATTTGACAAGTGTAACAAGCAAACTAGAAAAAAAAGTTGCTGTCCTGTTGGAAATCGACCTGCGCGTGTGGTTTTAACGTTCTAACTATTATACTACAGAAACATTTGCTTACAATGTTTCTAAAACTTCTCTAAAAAGCAAACTGGATGGCTTTTGCATTTAACTACTTCAGATTTTTCGTCACGTCAGTTCAGCAATAACATTATACACCAATATATGATTATTTTAGATAAAAATATGTGAAAATATTGCATGTGCATTTGAAATTTAAGGTTTTCCCTCAATTTCCCCACTTTTCCCCTTTAGATCCTAACTTGGTTCCAATGGGACCACCTCGGAAGTGCATTCTTTCGAATAAAAACAGATTTTGAAAATTGGTCCATAATTGACGGAGAAATCGGCGAACATACATTAAAAAATATATAAAGCCGAACATAGAACCTCTTCCTTTTTTGAAGTCGGTTAAAAACGATTTCAATTTCTGACAATTTTCACTGAATAACAATAAAAAAATTTAGTATTCCTCGATTCCTAGAGTCCTTTTTTGACGATATTTAAATTTAATCTAATAAATCTGGATCTATAATGTTACCTGTTGTGAAAATAATAACTTTTTTGTATTTTGTTTACCAAAAACCAGAAATAAAGATGACAAGATTTTTTAAATTACAATAATTATTGGATTTTATACTATTAAATTAGTACTGACGAAAAGAGCATGATGTTTTTGAAACTTTCTGATACTTGAGTGAAGTTGTTCACGAAACTTGCCACACTTATTTAATACCAAATGGTTATTTTAAAATTAGAATTAACTATGTTTAATATGATCTAGTGAAATTAAATTATATTTTTTGTATGTAAATCTGATTTTTGAAAACAAATTATGTAAAATATCTAATTACGATTCTACTTAAAGAACTATTTAAAATTCTGACGATTTTCACCGAATAACAACAAACAATTTTACTATACCTTATATTTCTTCGATCAAAGTATATTAAATCCTTTTCGGTGATATTTAAATGTAATCTAATAAATCGGAATCTATAATTTGCGTCTTATTGTTAAAATTCCGATCATTTTTTGTTTTGTTTACAGAAAAACCGAAAATAAAGATGACATTAAGAAAAAAAAAAGACGGTTTGTTGATGTTGCGGGAGGTTGTTACCTATGAAAGGAATAAACCAAGATTAAACCTTGATAGAATTCTATATTATTCTCTTTAGTTTTATCGTATTTCGTACACGTACCTGTTTTGTATTTATGAAATAGTTAATTTGGAAGCGACTAAAAGATTTGAAAACGTTAGAACGGTCTCGAGGGTGATAACAAACAACAACAAATAAGTTGCCGGTTTCCGATCATACTGTGCGATGCAATTGTGTCCCAGGAGAGAAGCCAGGACAAACGTAGGCTCAAGGCCCCCCATTGGGACATTTCAGTTTCACAGTGCGATCCCAATTCTAACTGGGTTGCGACATTTGACCATCTATTATACGAGTGCGCCTTTAGAACAAATAGAACCTTAAATAGATTAGCTAATGACACTCTGCTGTTTCTGACTGCTCTGTATTCCTGACAATGTTGCCGTTTAATTGACGAAAACGGTTTGTCGGAAATTTCTCTTACCTTTACTTAACCGTTTTCGATTCCGATTCACTACGCATTATTATAAATCTTCTTACTATAAATACGTCTTGGTTTTTTTCTCAAGCACTTTAATAGTTGTTATAACATATTTTCTATACAGGTAAAGTGTAGTTTATGAAGTATTTATCTGAATAGATGATAATCAGGCGGAGCAATGTCCGGTGTATACTGCGGGTGTGACAGCATTTTCGTTTTTTGAAATTTCCAATAATATTAATTATTAAATAATGTTACTTAAGTTAGTAAACTAACCCACCTGGAGCAAATACGATTATTGTTGAAGACATGGCACATTAAAGCCAACGAATCAAAATCCACGCATATAACGTTTACTCTGCGTAGAAGAACATGTCCACCAGTGAATATCAATCATCGTCAAGTCCCCCAAGCAGAGCATGTTAAATATCTTGGTATGCATTTAGATCGACGCCTAACCTGGAAGAAGCACATACTCTCTAAACGGAAACAACTGGGACTAAAATTATACCAAATGTATTGGCTCATTGGGCGCAAATCCAAGTTATCATTAGATAACAAGGTATTGCTGTATGAGTCTATACTCAAGCCCATTTGGAGTTATGGAATTCAACTATGGGGTACCGCTAGCAAATCTAATATATCCATCATTCAACGGTTCCAAAATAAGGTGTTGCGTGCCATTGTTGATGCTCCGTACTATATTTCAAATAAAGTGATACAACGCGATATTCCTCTAGAACCTATAACGAGTGTAATTCAACGTGTTTGTGTGAAGTACTTCCAAAGAGTGTCAGTGCATCCCAATGTACTCGCTAATCAGCTAAATATGCGACGTGATAGTGAAGTGCGTAGACTAGAACGTTTAACACCACCTGATCTGATTACTGGACATATGTAGACTTTAGAATAAGCTTTAGAATAAGGCTAATTAATTAAGATAATATTTTATACAGAAGATTGCTTAATGAAGTGATTTTTACATGCCATGTATATATAATATAGACAGAAGAAATATTTATTGCCAATAGGGCAGATTGTGGACTCACGAAGAGTAAAAAAGTTAATAAACTGATGGTCTATGTAGAGAAATAATCCTAAAAATTATGAATAGGAAGAGTCAAACTGCGACCTTGTGTAACATGAATATGGTAGCAGAATCGGAATGCACTGTAATTGTGTTTGTGAGTGTTATTGTTACTTACGAATCAGAGACTAATGACACCGACATGGAGCATTTAGAATAAACCTCAATATCTTTATTTGCAACACATAATTTTTTTTTGATAACGTCTGATTTGATGATTTGATAATATCAGTAATGTAGAGCAGATACAGAAGAGGTCATAAGACGCCGAAATTTCAGCCGAAATAGTTTTAAATGTCGAGAACGCTATTTTGTGCGAGTCTCTAAATTTTCTTGCGAAAAGATATGACTCTAGCAGTATGTGCAAGATTTAGTGCACACATGATAGCCAGATATGCAAATATTCTAATTGAGGCTGATGATATACTTGATCTATACAGCAGAGAAAACTTTTTCAATAACTAAATTAAAAGTGAACATTTACGGTAAAACATTGTCGCTTGGCTATTCTTCTTACAGCAGTCTTAAGTTGCTCATCTTGGATGAGGTTCTTCATTTTCGCAGCTTCAGAATTACACTAGATCTATCCAAATGCATTTCGCCACTAAACCTTGTCAAAGGCTTTGGTTAGGCCCAAGATGACCGTTCCAAATCTTTCACGTCGGTTAAAAGCACTGTTGATGTTTGCGGCCAGCTGAATGAGCCTGATGAACGGCTGAGTGTTTGGGGCAGAACCCGAATTGCTCATCTGGAATGATATTGTTGGTCTTCGTAAAATCATTAAGAGCGTAAAGAATTGCTTTTTCAGCAAGGAAATGGAACTTAGTGGGCTGATAGGTCTGTAGTCTGTTTCTTTGGAGATAACTGCTATGAATGCATGTTTCCATGTGGATGGGAAGTGTTGCAGCCTCAGAATGGCATTTTTAAGTTGGACTATCGAGATATTAACGAAATCCCGAGCCTTTCTTTTTCTTTTCTGTTATTTTAGGAGTAACTAGGTGGTCTAGAAGATAACTTGGATGCACTTGAGAGTGAACGGAGTTGGCCTTCCTAATGATTTCGTCGTCTTCGGCAACGTTTGTATTTGTAGCAGGAGGGAGGCTTTCCATCTGGGCCTCATAGGTTTTAGCGAGGAGCTCGGCCTTTTCGTGGTCGGTGACTGCGAAAGTTTCTGTCTCCGCTGACTTTAGGGGGCACTTGTGTTAGGATTGTGTTAATAGACATCGTGATGATTTTTACTTGTTTTTACCCTCCGTGTCGCTTTGCATCGCCATCCAACCAGTCGCTTTTTTTTGTCCGTAAAATAATACAGTTTCTCCAAGTAAATTAATAATTTTTCTTTTCTAAACCCGTTAATATTCACACATAATTGGTAGGCCAAGTTATGAAAACTATATGTATGAAGTGTGCCATTAAAAAGGGCACAATAACAATCTGTATAAAAAACTGAAATTTTCGGATTCAAAACATTTGAACTACGTAAGATGTAATATGATAAAAATAATGTGATATTTGTAAATAAATAAATTAAGGGTGGTTAAATAATATCTCAACGATCTTGCACCACCGTAGGAGTGATAATAATTTTTCGCTATCTCACTCGGCGCCATTATACTGGAGTTTGGCGTATTCTCTCGGTATTCATCAATGCTATTGTCTCGATTATCTGAACTAACTTGAGTCCATTTAACGCTACATGTTAAAGGCGTTACCGACGGCTTTCACCGACATAAAATCAGAAGATATAATCCCGAATTCTTGAAACACACCACCTAGTGCGAGGTGGTTGGCAGCGGCTTTTTGTGTTTTTCGTTTTGCTCTATTTAACAATTGTTTTGGCGGTGCAATTCCGATCCGATCCGATCCGATCCGATTCTTCTTTTATTTTCGGGTAGTTCGTCAACCGTTCGCCGAACAAAGACCATTAAGACGTTCATTTATTTATATTTAAATGCCATCAAAGTAAAACAACTTATAACAAGGCAACGCCGTACGGCATAAGTCTTGGCTTCTTGAAGGACTAATGTTTACTGTCAGGAGAATTTACCGCTTTAACAGAAGTTCCCCAAACTATCCGTCTATTTCATCTTGAAACTTAACACAAGCGAAGGAAATTTTCTTGTTTATAACCCTTATTAATAAATCGAAAGGTCCAAAATTTACACAACGGTTACAATGGATTTATGTATGAAAAATTATCTCGCCTAATTTTACACTATTTGTTTCAACTTTTACGAACTAAACACTAACAAAAAACCAACTAACCACTAAGTTTTCACTTATTTCCATTATATAATTATCATTTATTATTATTATAAGTATTATATTATTGTTATTATAAGTATTATATTATTATTAGTATTATTATATTGTTATTATTATTTACTATAAAAGAATTTACAATATACTGTGTTACTGTGTACTAGGGATGTCGAAAAATATCGATATATCGATATTTTGCTTATATTTTTTTGTGACCATAGTAAAAATCTCATTCATTGGAAACTATCTCGACAAATGTCACAGCTACGCGTAGTTTTTTAAGTTAATTTTATGTTTAGAAAAATGTGTTGACGTAATATAATTATTTATTATTTAATAGAGATAGTCAATACGAAAATAAGTTCATGTTATAGCAATCAGGCAAATTCGAATTAAAATA
The DNA here is from genome assembly GCF_030347505.1 of Rhynchophorus ferrugineus. Lineage (NCBI taxonomy): Eukaryota > Metazoa > Arthropoda > Insecta > Coleoptera > Curculionidae > Rhynchophorus > Rhynchophorus ferrugineus. Next base: position 24,540,126 of record NW_027472584.1, on the reverse strand, counting down.
TCAAAACAAAACATAAAATATAAATGTGAATCAAATTTGTGAGAATAGTTATAAAAGACTATATTGTAGAATATGTAAGATTTGTGTACATATAGTCTATTTAAAATAGCAGTGAATTCAAGTCATCTCAATTTAAGACGTCAATTCGTTGCAACGCTAACAACTTTAACTTTGACGTTTAGTTCATTTTAGCTTTTATATATTTCAACATTCTAATGCAAATAAGATAATGAAATAAAATATTATAAAGTATCATTTGTTTTAATATTATAATTCAATGTTCACTGCTATTTTGAATTTTGTAGCTGTTTATAGTATACGATAAAGAATACCCTGTGTAAGCGTGTGCATTTAGTATATATGCACCAGTATAATACATGAAACACAGTAATATTGTATTGTATCTCATTGTATTTCTCACTTTTACGAGTACATATCAGGACAATTAATGAAAACTCACAAAAGGTGGATTAGGCCTACAGAGGAAATCATCACCCCATAGGTGGTGCGGAAAAGAGTTAATTGTAAATGTAGTAAGGATACAAATACAATCCAACAATGTGTTAGACATAAATATTATGTCAAAATAAATTGTATTTATTCCAATTTTTGTTTTAATATTTTATTTATATATTGTGTATTTAATTGTGCCTTACATAGATTATTTTGTTTTGTTTATTTTGTTCCTTTTATTGCTATAAAATTTGTTATGCGATATATCAATTTTTCTACATTATTTATCTGCTCTATAGAATTATATAAACCGAAAGAAATAGATTACAAAGCTTCAAATCTTTTGTTATCAATCTATTTCATACTTTCTGCTGACTACATCTTTTAATTACATTATAATAAAAATTCATGATATTTTATATAAACATCTACTTTTTTGATAATCTCATGAAATATGCCTAAAATCAAAAAGTTATAGGTATAAAGTATATAATGTGTGATCATTTTTCATTGTTCAACAGCTAAGAAAAATTGTTCTTGCTTAAGGACTCCTAATAAATGAAATGGTTCTGGGGACATACACATCATTGTACTAGAAGTAATTCCAAAGGTTATTAAGATGTTTCTGTAAATTTTACTGGTATTAACTTCTGATTCATATCAGGCTTCTTTAGTAAATACATTTCTTTACAAAGCACTAACTGAATATTGTTAATTTGTGCACCAACAATTAAAATAAATGTTGTAAAGAATATTAATAGTTAAAATATACTTAATACTTTTTTTTGTTGTAAATTAGAATTTTTTGTAATATTCTTAAGGACAACATCATTATTATTTTTCCAAAAAGGGGTTTATCTGGACTGGACCTACAGTTTAATATGGCTCCCAACAACGGTCCTCAGCATTAACCTTACCGACAGACGAGTGACGAACTTAGAAATCATCCCAGAAAACATCCGGTCTTACCCAGCCTGGTTACTGGCGTGACTGGGATCATTTTTATTGTCGGATTTTACACTTTTGCTTAGGACAATCAGAAATATTAAACAATCACAAACATAAATTCACGACTATGCTCCAGCAGGATTCGAGCTCGCAAATATCGCAACAGTAGGTGGACCGTCCTATCGCCTTCACCACTGCGCCATCAAGCCGGCTGTGTTGTTTTTAATTTTGATATCCTACTGCAAGAAATACGCAAAACATCGAAAATTCATAGCTCAGTACCCAAAGAGTCTTATTTAAGTTATATTGGGTGAGTGATCTATTTGGTAATGTTGCTATAACTGTTTTAGAATAATTATTGCTTTATTCAAGCTAGTATATAGTATATAGCTTTGTATTGTCGAAGAAAATATTAGTTCAGTACAGGTCGATTTGTCACTAGTAACTTAATTTTGCGTTAAAATTTCAAGAATTTTAGAAGTTCCTGTCAAATAACTCAAGAAAACTTGAAAAACAATTGGGTGAACTTTAAATAACCTATAAATAATTTATTAATTATGGTGTATATCGAAAGATAAACCGGATATAATATTTTATCTTAAAAACAAGACGGTTTCAACACATACAAATATATAAAAGTCTTTTTTTGTCTTGTTCGTTTTTAACTCGGTCGCAGTATCTAACGAGAACACAACGAATGTAACTATAGATTCTCTTCTGAATTAAGTTTTGGAAGTTCTTAATCTTAACGCACTCCGTGCAAAATCTTAATTGGAACCGGATTTCGAAAAACATTCGTTGAATGATAATTAGACAAGCGAGCGAATTGGAAAAAAGTCTCATTTACCAGGGACTTGATACTTTCCAAAACTAATAAATATTTTTCCAGTGGGTTTAAGGATTTTCAGTGGTGTATCCTTCCAACTTTTTTCCATTTTAAACGTTTTTTTTTCTGGCCGTGCTTTTTTTTGAGGGGCATCCTAATCAATAGTGCTGAAATCTTTTTTTATCTCTATATGTTTTACTTTTGTTCTTCGAAAAAATAAAAGTTTAGAACAGAATTATCGAACATTTGATATCCATCATTACTTTCACACATTTTCTTAAAAATCTTTCAGCTGTTTCCATGTATTTTTATGGTTTTTTTCACATTAGAAATGTATTTACTGGGAAAAATTAGTACGAACTATATTAATCAACATATTTTTCATCGTCATCATCGAAATAACAATGCTGATTTGGTATTTCTTGAGAATTTGGAAACTGTGTGACAGTCAAGCCATGCCAGAACTGCTCATGCGTATCTATTCTAAACTGGCTTGACAGTACGGAGGTCTTCGTGTAATTTATTGAATGAAACTATGTTTCCCTTAACACTTTGTTAACAACACTAACTATTATACTAATTAACTAATGAAAATGTATGAATGTTTGATCATTGAATGGATGATTGTTGGCTTAATTGGCTTAATTGTGAAGATCGTGATTCGGAGCCCATGTTAAACTGTAGATCCAGTCCAGATAAACCCTTGTTGGTAAAAGGGGATTTTAAAATATAAAAATAGGTTAAATTTATATTTACAAAATTTTGTTGAGGTAATATTATTTATTATCTAATAAAGAAAATTACTATTAGTAAATAAATGTATAATATCTGTAAGGACTGCTAAAAGACTTAAAGTTAAAAAATGGAACACATCTAATAAATAGGAATGATGATAGATGAACTACTCGATATCAAAGTTGTACGAATGGGACTGGCAAATAAAATCGCAGGGCTATTTTGAATACGCTTTAAACAAACTGTCCCGAAGATTTATGTTTGTGATTTTTTAATATCCTTAGGCAAGACTGTAAAATATATATATATATATATATATATATATATATATATATATATATATATATATATATACAGAAACAATCCTAAAAATTATGAACAGGAAGAGCTAAACTGCGATTTTGTGTAACATGGTTATGGTAGCAAAATCAGAACGAACTGTAATTGTGTTTGTGAATGTTATTGTTATTTACGAATCAGAGACTAATGACACCGACATGGAGCATTCAGAATAAACCTCAACATCTTCATTTGCAACACTGAATTTTTTTTTGATAACGTCTTTATTAGATATGCTTAATTATAATTTAATTTATTACTACATTTCATTTGTACTTGGATTAATTCACAAGCCCGACGAGTGCGAGATGGTTTAAGCTGGGTTTTAGCTTAATAAGTCTTGAAATTCATTATATTCGATTTGTTTCGATTCTCCATGTTGTTCCCTGTCAGTGACATCAAAATCATCACCTCTAAATCATTAAAACCAAAACTGACAGTTGATATATGATGGAGCAGCATCCCCATAAGATTATCTCCATTCTTTGATTAAAATACATGCAAGCTCTTAATAATGTGTATACATTTAAGTTTTCAATGAAATACTCTGTACTAAAACTCTTGAAAGATTTTGTATATGAAAAATATAGACATTTCAATTGTGTTAATATCTTAACTATAACTAAAATATCTTGACTCACTGTTGATATGTTAATGTTAGGCAAAAAAAAAACAAAAAATTACTCGTACAGATAAAAAAATGATGCAATACTAAGCAGATAATGAATATAACGACAGACCAAACTACCTAATATCTGTAAGGACTGTTAAAAGACGTAAAGTTAAAAAATGGAACGCATCTAATAAAAAAGGATGATGATAGATGAACTATTCGATATCAAAGTTTTACGAATGGGACCGGCAAATAAAATCGCAGGACTATTTTGCGTTCAAGACGCTTTAAACAAATCGCCGCGAAGATAGTAAATGACGCAGGCCATTTTTCTATTCGAATCCGAATCAAAAAAAGCAACTCTAGAATCATCATAAATTTAATTAAAGTTAATTTTATTTCAAAAATTACTCGAATGGGGTCCTATAAAAGTTAAAAAAGTCAGGGGTTGAATTACGTCTTAAAGCAGGCTTGAACTTGAAATTAAGGAAACCTCAATTTAATCCAAATTTATATCCCTTCGAAAATTAAAACAATCTGTTACAATATTCGACGTATACTCTCGAAGCTGTTAAAGTTCCCTTTTATAATTCGGATTGTACATTTTTAATTATTATAGAAGGAAAATACGATTTGTTTTAAGCGTTTTCAAGTGTAATTGCTCCATTTTTGAAAACATCTTGTTAGCTCACGTACCATATTTTTAAAACGTATTAAGCAATAAACTCGCATACAACAGTTTTAAAACCTCTCACAATTTTTAAACTTACTTGTTAATTACCACCATTTTATTTATTAATTCAGTAATAATGTTATGTAGTCCGTACGTAATTATACCAAACACATTTATTTTCAAATATTGAAAAGTCCCTGGCCTACTATAGTAAAACACATTTTTTTTGGCAAAGTTTTTTTTATTCGACATAATTTCCTTCAAGGGTTTCCAACTTTTCGATGTATTTTTTGTAGTACGATTTGTCTTTTGCTTCAAAATAGGCCTCAGTTTCAGCTATTACACGAAAATATCTTCCCAGCGAGCATTCTTTTGAGATCTGGGAACAGGAAATAGTCGCTGGGGGCCAGATCTGGAGAATACGGTGGATGAGGGAGCAATTCGAAGCCCAATTTATGAATTTTTGCCATCGTTTTCACTGACTTGTGACACGGTGCATTGTCTTGGTTAAGCAGCACTTTCTTTTTCTTCAAATGCGGCCGTTTTTCTATGATTTCGGCTTTCAAACGGTCCAATAACTCTATGAAATAGTGGTTGTTGATGGTCCTTCCTTTCTCAAAGTGGTCAATAAAAATTATTTCATGCGCATTCCAAAATACAGACGCCATAACTTTGCCACCCTACTGTTGCGTTTTCCCACGCTTTGGAGCGGGTTCATCGTGTGCAGTCCACTTAGATGACTGTCGATTGGACTTCGGAGTGAAATGATAGAGCCATGTTTCATCCATTGTCACATATCGATGCAAAAACTCAGGTTTATTACGCTTGATCATCTTCAAACACTGCTCCGAATCATCAATTCATCGTTGTTTTTGATCAAAAGTGAGCTCGCACGGCACCCACTTTGCACAGAACTTTCTCATACCCAAATATTGGTGAATGATATGATGTACACGTTCAGTAGATATCTTTAGAATGTCTGCCATTTCATTCAATTTCAATTTGCGGTCATTCAAAATCATTTTGTGGATTTTTTAAATGTTTTCGTCGGTAACAACCTCTTTTGGGCGTCCACTGTCGTCCACTGTCGGTGCTCATTTCACCACGTCTAAACTTAGCATACCAATCTGTGATGGTTGACTTTCCTGGGGCAGTGTCTGGACACTCGGCATCAAGCCAAGTTTTTGCCTCAACAGTATTTTTTCCCTTCAAAAAACAATATGTTATCAACACGCGAAATTCCTTTTTATCCATTTTTTTACAATAACAAAAGTTGCCTCACTCAAAATGCTATAATTCACAAACTAATGATCCGACAGGTGTCAAATTTATACACGTATCTTTTGAGGGTTAGTGCTAAATAAAAAACATATGGATTTAATTCTTGTAGCGCCATCTATGTGTCAGGCAGGGGACTTTTCAAATCACCTGTTATATAAAAAATATTTTTAACAATAAATTGAACCGACTTCCAAAAATAAATAAGGAACTCAATAAAAAGTAAAAAATAAAAAGGTCGATACCGAGCACAAAATTAGACAGATTTGTTTTGTTCGTTATTTAATTTGGTGTATACGTCACAAAATTATATTATTGTTTTTGTATTGTTTGGGCTTGGCATCAACTTCAGACTGACCAGTTGGTAGTAGTTAAAATAATATTCTAAATACATAAATTGGTTTAGGTAGGTATTAAGCTAAATTGTGTGTATATAGTAGAATATTAAATATTATAGTATATAGGTTAAATAAAGTTTCTGTTTATTTTTATTTAGTTATTACAACGATTGTTCTGTACATATTTTATTTTAAAACGTTTTTTTCTTGCGATAAAACGTAAATTTCATTATTTTTTACATTTTAGTGAGTTTCTTTTTGACTTGTTGAAGTCAGTTCAATTTTTTGTTAAATATATTTTATTTTTCTCTTTTTAGTGTTAGATATTTACTCAATAAATTAGGCAGTTATTTTATATAATATTACAATGGGTAGGCGTAGCCCGTAAGAGGAAAAACAAGAATAAAGAAACAATGATTAAAAATAAGGAGCGCTTCAGGCGCCGGGGTCTGATATGTTCTAATCTAAAAATAAATATTTTTAAATTTCAATAACATAAAACAATTTAACAGGGAATCTATTATTAAAACTGATCCTATTCTATGTGTGTCGTAAATCAAAGAATGTTGAAAAATGGTGAACAAGAAAGTCTTTTCAATAAAATGATATCTTATTGCTCTTTGGAGTATTGAAAAAAAAAGTGGAGATCTGAAACTGTTTATCCCTAGAGAGTATCAGATAAAGTCGTAACCAAAGGGCTTATAGTGTTTGGTCTTGTGTTTAGTATCCCATCTTAAATTATAAGGATGAAAGAAAGCTTGGTTCTTTCATGTGTGCGCTTATATTTATAAAATAAAATCCAAGAGAAACACATGTGGAACAAAGCAAAAGCTTTCATTTCAAGGAGGGTGATCTTTATACGTTATGTTTGGTATTTGTCATGATATCGTCAGAATTAATCAAAAGCAATCTGTTCTTTTTTAATATTACGTTAAAATAAAATGATTTATAAGACGAATTGGTCCATATTAGTTTAAAAACTGGAACTAAACTAAAACAATAGGATATTTTATTGTTCTTTTGAGAATGGAAAAACTTGGGAGAGAGTAAAATTGTTTATCCCCAGAGAATATCAAATAAAGTCGCAACCAAAAGGCTTATAGCGTTTGGTCTTGTGCTATTATGTTGTATTTCAGTATCCTAACTGAAATTATAAGTATGAGGGTAAATTCAGTTCTTTTATGTGTGCAGTTAGATTTATAAAATAAATTCTAAGTGGGACATACGTAAAACAAAGCAAAATCTGTCATATTATTACTCGTCCAGTAGATAGAGCTTCGAGCTTTGTAAATATTGTTTTGATTTATTATACATTATACACACAATATTACAATTCATCAAAACTAATATTTAATTTTTGGGTTAGTTATCGATTTTTGTGATTTATTATGTTTATTAAGGATAATTAATTATTCCAATATAAATTACATTATTAAGGATAATGAAATGTCACTAAACCAAACAATAACAAAAAAGTCATAATTTGAGAATGCAGATGTAAAATTTATTATTAAATTAATTATATTTAAATATAGTTCTAAATGTGTAGTTTTTTATAAGGTTTAAAAATATTTGTTTCATAAATCATATTTTGGATGATAAGAGTAAAGCTAGTGGAGGATGTGCAAAAGTAATTCATGTTTTTATCAATACTTGGTTAAGGTTATTTTAAATGTTTAAAAACTTGTTGAAAGCAAAGTAAACCAGACTATTTCCAGTAATATTTCAAGTGATAATTGATGATACAAATATATCAAGTCATTAAAAGAGAAATAAGTATAAATTGGTTTTTTGGTTGGAAGAAAATTTCAAAACTGATATTAACAACTTTTTTCCTTATTGCCTTGTGATAATATATTATATATATGCGAGATAGTTTCGAAATATTGTTGTCTGTATGATATCAGTGATTAAAACTCGTATAAAAATTAAATATTATGGGCTAGAACAAATTAAAATCCTTTGGAGAAATAAGTTATCAAAATTTATTGCACTTTTATGAAAGTTGACCCTTGTTCCGTTCTGCGAGTTTCCAACGCAATAAATTGTCAAAAATCTAAAAAGTTTTAAGAACCGGGTGAATCAGACGTACTTTAGGGTAGTATTTTACAATAATCCATATATTATTTATAAAAGAATCCGAAATAAAAACTTCCCAGAGATAAAGATGCTTGATATGCCAGAAAATTATTTCATATTTCAATACAAGTGTGGTTAATGTACCGCGTTTAATTTCTTTACTATTAGAAAAGGATGCAACATATTGTACGGTAAGTCGTCTTCATATGGAAGATTTATAACGTTATTTCGATATATACTTTGTGGAAAATGTAATATTAAGTAAAATTTTTCAATAATAATAGGTTCTTGTATGTATACTGTTCATTTTTTCAGTTTAAAAATGTATTTGCAGAGAAAAATTGGTACTATAAATTATGTTCCATTATTTAGTATATCGCTCGTTTTTTTCTGGCAATATCGCGAAACTGTGTGCCTTCTGCCATTGATATTCACCTGGAGAAGAGATAATCAGAGGACTCTATGTTTGGTGAATAAGCTGGGTGTGACAGAAGTTCTCATTCGAGCTGCAACTCTTGCAACGTGACTGTTGCCCAGCGAGAGGATGACTTTCAGTCGATTACTCGCTGTAGCTGGTCTATTTTGCAACAATTCATCAATTAATTGTAAAGTAATAATAAAATTTGTAAATGTAATAATAACAGTTTCTTGGTCTCACGATATTAACCAGATCGGGATAGATTGGTTACTTTTCAGTCAGTTTTTTACGAATCTGAACATAAATTACAGAAAACCGAAAAGAAAATTATATTCTATTGTCAGCTTATCGGTAGTTTAGAAGTTCGCCGTATTATCTGATAAAGTGCCTCTTAAACGTTGGTATTCGTTTAAATGCTGATGTTTGTAACCCTGTAATCTGCTGTAATATCATTTGTTATTGTCGTCAAATGGTTTCAGATGTCGGCGCTGTCGCAAACCACTAAGTTCTTCTTCCTGAATTCGTTAATCCCGAAAAATAGGACGCCTCATGAATTTATAGATGGGTTAAAACACACATACATACACAAGTTCACATATCAAGGGCGTATCGTCCTAAATAAAAACGGCCAGTCTATCAGCAGATTAGTGATATATGCGAATGATATGGCTCGAATGGGAATGGATACTCGAAATGGCGAAATTCAAAATTTTTATCAACGGCAGAGAAAGCTGAGCTTAAAGTAATATTTCAGCCATTCTCAGTTCATTAATAAAGGAGTGCAAATAGATCACCGCCAACTGTCACGTGTCGTTCGGAAACATGGGAGATTAATTAATTTTACTACGTGACTTAGTTGCGTGATATAGAAAAATCCTAAATCTATTCACTTTCATTATCCAATTGTCCTTGTTATTGTTTGATTATAATTATTGATCTGGATAAATTACAAGTTTAATTTGCTCAAACACTGTTAACGTATTCTATTTGTAATTTAGGGTCTTCTCTGGAGAAACATAATTGTTAAGTAATGTTCGAACAATCCGGATTTGAGACAATATTAAATATCTCCAGAGATGATGGTCTATTTTGAGTTTAGAATTTTGTTATAGTCGGTTCGAAATTTTATTTTATATATATTTAGTAGCTGCTAGAAATTTACTTTATCGAGTAGATAGTAGAGAGAGGATAGTTGATAATACTGTATCTACTCCGTTTACTATTTCCAACTGGTAAAATCGGCTACAAAACTACCTTAATAAAAAATATTATATATCCCAAGTTTTAATACTAAAATAGTGGTTTAACGCAGATATTTACTTACTCTATCTAAAATCCAATAACCACTTTATCTATTATATTTATAATTTACTTTATATAATATATACTCAAGATAATAATAGATAGTAGACAGGGTATAGAGATATCTAATATCTAACTATAATATCGGGTATATATTATATAGAGTAAATTATAAATATAACAGATAAAGTAGATATTGGGTTTTAGATAAAGTAGATAGTAAATAGAGTAGATAATAGATACAAGTTAAAATTGATAAAGACTTATCTCAAAATCACAGTTAATCAGTATATTAAATCATTGGATTTGATGAATAAAATTTGTAAATGTAATAATAACAGTTTCTTGGTCTCACGATATTAACCAGATCTGGATAGATTGGATACTTTTCAGTCAGTTTTTTACGAATCTGAACATAAATTACAGAAAACCGAAAAGAAAATTATATTCTATTGTCAGCTTATCGGTAGTTTAGAAGTTCGCCGTACTATCTGATAAAGTGCCTCTTAAACGTTGGTATTCCTTTAAATGCTGATGTTTGTAACCTTGTAATCTGCTGTAATATCATTTGTTATTGTCGTCAAATGGTTTCAGATGTCGGCGCTGTCGCAAACCACTAAGTTCTTCTTCCTGAATTCGTTAATCCCGAAAAATAGGACGCCTCATGAATTTATAGATGGGTTAAAACACACACATACACAAGTTCACATATTAAGGGCGTATCGTACTAAATAAAAAAGGCCAGTCTATCAGCAGATTAGTGATATATGCGAATGATATGGCTCGAATGGGAATGGATACTCGAAATGGCGAAATTCAAAATTTTTATCAACGGCAGCGAAAGCTGAACTTAAAGTAATATTTCAGCCATCGTCAATTCATTGATAAAGGAGTGCAAATAGATCACCGCCAACTGTCACGTGTCGTTCGGAAACATGGGAGATTAATTAATTTTACTACGTGACTTAGTTGCGTGATGTAGAAAAATCCTAAACCTATTCATTTTCGTTATCCAATTGTCCTTGTTATTGTTTGATTATAATTATTGATCTGGATAAATTACAAGTTTAATTTGCTCAAACACTGTTAACGTATTCTATTTGTAATTTAGGGTCTTCTCTGGAGAAACATAATTGTTAAGTAATGTTCGAACAATCGAGCTTTGCGGCAATTTAAATATCTCTTGAGATGATGGTATATTTCGCGTTTAGCATTTTATTATAGTCTGTTCGAAATTTTATTTTAGGGTAAGTTCTAGACTGTTGTAACTAATATTTTATATAATTCTGTATTTAATTGCTGTTGCCTAAACATTTTGAACTAATTTCACTAAGTAGTTTATATAAAATATTGAAATTCATGCTGCAATATCTGGTAATGACTTCAAACGTTTTTAAATTATTTTAAGTTGTATTTCTGATTGTTTTTTCTTAAAATGTTCAGATTAAATGATGAAATTATTATTCATAATTTCGAAATTAATGAGAGCACACAATTCTTATTAATATAGGACGTTTATCATATCATATTGTAAATCCCTTAAAATTAATTTTCAGTTCTAGCAGTTTTTAGTGGACGGATTTATATAAATATGAATTAAAGATGGAGAAAATTGATAAAGGATTGCCGATTTTATGAAGTGAATCGGTTAGGGCTGGAAAATTCTCATCGAATGATTGCATTATGTAAAATCGTCTTTAATCATTCAAACTATGGAATCAAGGACGTTGGCTAAAGGAAATATTAAAAATGAGGACGAATTTTAAACTTCAAAGGCAGCCAACTGGGGCTTTCAAATAATCCAGTTTTATTAACTAAATAAAATGAATATATTACGAAAAAGTGCAGCCACGTAGGTGGTATGAACTTAATGGAAAATTTCAAAACTTTAGTTTTTCATCCTGCTTCATCGCCAAACTTTGGGAACGTAAAATTTCGTTAAATGAACCGAATAAAAATTTTTGTTTGAAAGAAATTTTAATAATATAAAAGATAAATTATGACTTTTCGGGATTTCTATTTAGCTTTTGAACAATTTTTGGGAAAAACTTTCGATTCCTCAATTTCCCCGGACTTTGATTAAACTACACAGTGCATTTAAACAACTATTGTTATTTTATTAAAAAAAACACTACGGTATTTTGTTATCGACTAAATAACTTATATCATAACATTCCTAGAAAGAAAAGCAATAAAATTTACTTAGCTTGTACTATCTATATTTCATTTTCAGTAATATTTCGTATATATTTTTGTCTAAAATAAAAAGAAAACAAAATAACTGTAAAACTATATTGAAGTTCGTCTGAGTTACCACAAAGAAATCCAAAATAATAATGAAAAAGTTCTTTTTACGTTAACCCAATTTATAGTGGGACAAAACAGTTGAAGAAACCATTTTAGTTTACATAAACTAAATCAGAATTGCTTTCTGCAAATATTTATTTGTGTGAACACAAGGAATATTAGATAGAGTTACCCGCAAAACGCAAATATTTCTTTAAACAGTTTTCGTTATTTTTTTAAACGATAAACTGCTGTCTAAACGTTTGAAAATCCCCAACTGCTTTAATTAATCTTCCTATTCTAATAACGCTGAAGTCGAATAGGATCTAACAAAAACTCACAAATTTCCTCTTAAAGTTTCAATAATAAACTTCCTAAATCCTTAAAATCAACTTTGATATTTGAGCAGTGAATTTTGGACATTCGTTAGTTTATTTAAAGTAAAGGGGGATTTTATTTTGTTACCATTTATATACGAGGTTCTTTCAATCATTACTCCAGCATATATATTATCTTATTTAAATAAATTAATCAAATTGTTCTACCTAACATTTTGTAAAAATGAGTTTTATTTAGTTTTGTTAGCATCACGTTAGACAAAAAGCAAAACACATTAGAACCAAAATAAAACAACTATACTGGTTAGTCGGAAGATACTCCCAACTTGATCTAAAATCAAAGAGGTTGATCTATAATACAATTATAAAGCCAATTTGGACCTATGGGGTGCAAATATGGGGTTGCACTAAATATTCAAATCAGTTAGTCATACAGCGCTGTCAAAACAAGATTCTTCGAATGATTACCAATGCCTATCGCTATGTAACCAGTGAAGAACTGCACAATGACCTGGAAATCAAATGGATTTGCGAAGTTGTGCAGGATTTCGCCTTGAAACACGAAAAAATATTACTAAATCATTCTAACGTGGAAGCAATACAACACAGCGCACAGGATGTCAGGAGACTGAAACGAACCAAACCATACAAACTTGTGTGAACATTTAATGTGTATTATTAGTGTAAACTATAGCTATAAGTTAATAATTAATAAATAATTATAATTTTATAATTGAGGAATACATACTGATGTATTTTCTCGTACTCGTCTTGCTTGTTAATTAATCCAAGCACATAGGAAAAGTAGTAATAAATTAATTGTAATAATAATAATTAAGATTGTACTAAGCGTATCTAATAAAGATGTTACAAAAAAAATTAGTTTTGTTAATATTATCATATATTGACAAGTGGGGGGACTTTATTTTGTTACGTTTTATATACAGTGTATTCGTAATTATTATTCCATACTGTATTATTATATATATCAATAAAGTGATTAAATCATCCTACCTAATTTACATACCTACCTAGTTTTGATACTGATACACTTTATTAAATAAAACAACAATATTATTTAAAAAAACCCAGAAGACCACCCACCCTATATATAAAAACTTCATGTTTGACTAATATGTATACAGCAAAATACAAATATCGTTGTCTGTAGTGTGTTTAAAAGGGTCTGTTTTGAATCAGAAATTGTTTATCTAATTTAACCAGCATTTGAGGCATTAATTTGCGCCTAAATAACCCCTCAAACAGATGTTTGTCTTTACGTTTAATATATAGAGGTAGATGTTACTAAATATCGTCACTATACATAGCTGTTTATTATAAAATGGTAAAAATATATTACGGCTTTATTGAAATGTTTAATTAAAATTAATGAAAAAAAGGGTGAGTTGATTTTGAGGTTTTTTTACATTATTTATTGTGAGGAACAGTAGACATCATTCTATTTTTAGAAGAGATTATGTAAATTGTGATCTAATGAAAAAAAATTCCCAAAACTAATTCACGAACTTAGTGTTTCATAACTAATCGAACATTTAGATAAAATTGTATTATTATTCTTATTTTTAATTATCTCAGTAGGTCAATAAAGCCTCCTTTTTAACCGAGAAGAAAAAGAGAACCATTAAAAAAAGGTGTTAAATAAATTAACTTAGTTAATTTCGTTTGATATTCCTTCTGTACATTATTTTAGACAGGGCAGTCGTTTCTTCTTCGCTGAAAGATTTTCCATGAAACTGAAATTATGCATATAATCTTAAAAAATGTTTAGAGCTAGAGAGAATTTTGAATTTTATTTCCTTACCTTATTGGTTTGATCTGGGTGATCCAATTTCGAACGTATTAGAATAAAATCTCTTTTTTACATTTCTCCCTCCTTCTCTCTCTCTCCTTTATATAAATGTCATTTCTATATTTTTGGAAGTTATTCGAATTAGATGGTTAAATATATTTCGAGGACAACCCTCGTATATAAAAATCTGTTTTAGATTCTCTGGTGTCACTGGGATGTTGAGAAATGATTTTCAATAAATCTCGATACTGAAATTATTGTTGATCGTTTCATTTTTAAGAAAGTATAGTATTCAGCGGGAAAAATGCTTTAGTTCTATTGTATAACAGTTGGTGAGAAAAGAAATAGTGTATGGTTAAGGGAAGTTAGAATGTAATTGGCACCCAGCCAGGCTCTAATATAATTTTTAGAAAATCGTCCATGGCAAACAATTGCAGACAGACTTATTTTGATGAAATTGTCATCCGTAAAAATACTTTCTGTTTTATAGTTACTCAATTTCTTATCCTAATTTATTCATAACAACTGGTAAAAAATCGGCTCAAAACTACCTTAATAAAAAATATTATATATCCCAAGTATTAATACTAAAATAGTGGTTTAACGCAGATATTTACTTACTTTATCTAAATCTATCCAATATCTATTTTATCTGTTGTATTTACAATTTGTAAATGTAATAATAACAGTTTCTTGGTCTCACGATATGAACCAGATCTGGATAGATTGGATACTTTTCAGCCAGTTTTTTACGAAATTGAACATTAATTACAGAAAACCGAAAAGAAAACTATATTCTATTGTCAGCTTATCGGTAGTTTAGAAGTTCGCCGTATTATCTGATAAAGTGCCTCTTAAACGTTGGTATTCGTTTAAATGCTGATGTTTGTAACCCCGTAATCTGCTGTAATATCATTTGTTATTGTCGTCAAATGGTTTCAGATGTCGGCGCTGTCGCAAACCACTAAGTTCTTCTTCCTGAATTCGTTAATACCGAAGAATAGGACGCCTCATGAATTTATAGATGGGTTTAAACACACACACACAAGTTCACATATCAAGGGCGTATCGTCCTAAATAAAAACGGCCAGTCTATCAGCAGATTAGTGATATATGCGAATGATATGGCTCGAATGGCAATGGATACTCGAAATGGCGAAATTCAAAATTTTTATCAACGGCAGCGAAAGCTGAGCTTAAAGTAATATTTCAGCCATCCTCAATTCATTAATAAAGGAGTGCAAATAGATCACTGCCAACTGTCACGTGTCGTTCGGAAACATGGGAGATTAATTAATTTTACTACGTGACTTAGTTGCGTAACGTAAAATCCAACAAGCATAATTCATGCGTCCATAGTCCATTTACGATATTGTGTATGAGCAGTACGATATAACTTAAACCTACATGTTTATTAATCGTATATCCTTTATATATTAATTATTATACGATTAAGCTTAACTGATTCAATTACTCTCCTGTTATTATTATGTTTACATTTCTTTAAAATCTAAACTATATTATCATTAATATCTCAAAAATTTATTAACGTATTTCCAATTTTTATCGGTTACAAAGTAATCTAATTATAGGCGCTTCAAAAAGTAATCCATGGTTTTTAGGCCCTAGAAATAGTAATACGTGTTTTTGGTTCAAGAATAACTAATCAATATTTTAGGTTGGTCAAAAACTAATCTAAATTTGTGCTGAGAATAAAAAAGTAATCCAAAATTTAGATAAGTCAAAAAGTAATCCATGGTTTAGGTGCCTAAAAAAGTAAACGAACGCGGTGCATTAAAAATAATTTGTTGTAGGCGTGTGAAAAAGTAATCCATATTATAGATGTGTCAAAAAGTAATCTATGTCTTAAGTGCGTGAAAAGCAGTTCAAGTTTCAGGCGCATGAAATATAATCTATTTTAGGTGCGTGAAAAATTAATACATAATTTTAGCCCATAAAAAAGTAATCCTTGTTTTAGGTACGTCAAAAAGTAATCCATTGATTAGGTGCATAAATATAACCCAACGTTTTTGTTGATAAAAAGAAGTAATCTACATTTTAGGTTTCTGAAAATGTGATCCACATCATCGATGTCAAAAAGTAATCCACGTTTTAGGTGCGTGAAAACAGTCCAAGTATTTTGTTGATAAAAAAAGAATAAATATGTTAGACGGTTGAAAAAGTAATCCATATTATAGATCTGTCAAAAAGTAATCTACGTTTTAGGTTTTAGGTGCACTAAATATAAACTATTTTCGACACCTGAAGAAGTAATCCTGATTTTATGTACGTCAAAAACTCATCCACATCTTAAGTGCTTAAAAGAGTAACCCAAATTTTCTTCATTAGAAAAGTAATTCAAATATCAGACGCGTGAAATAGATCTTCTACGCTTATTAATATTCATTCAGCAGTTGAAAATAATGTGATACAATTGTATTACAAGATGCTACATTATTAAAAATGTTTATAAAATTTACGAAATTAAACAATATGAAATATGAATGACAAAGAATGTATTCCAGGACATTAATCAATTAGCTATTAAGTAGAAGTCACTTAAATTCAATAACTTAGACGTAAAAATAACTAAAAATATAAACATTATTTATATTATTTTTACCGTTGTTTTTTTAAAAGTGAATTAAATTTATTCTGTTTCGCGTATTTAGATAATAAATCATTAACGTTGTGTCTTTTCGATGAAAAAAACTTTTATTTATCAGAGCGGGAAATATATTTTGCACCCTATGTTAATATATTCATTAGAAATATTGACTTTTCATTCATTATAACTATGTAAATGGGGCCTTGTTAAAATGCTAATCTTCTTATTATTTTGTTGTCGGGATATCACTTGAAATTTATCAAGAATACAAAAATGTTTTTGGTGACATTTTGACAAACATTTTACACGACATCCTGATGCCATAAAAAACGTCTTTAAGCATACAGCCGACACTTTTTAGCTACTGTAATTTTTCATACTCAGTGAGTAAAATAAAACCAGATTTTGTTATTCTAATTAATTTTTTTTTCTAATTTTTTAAAATCTATTGTTTACAATAATATAATGGTTTGTTCCGTTGTTATGTTAAAAATAATCTTTTAATTTCATCACTTTAACTATATAACTACAAAATATATTTCAATTAATTTTGTAAGCTTGGCTATACATTTTTTTTTATTAAAACATTCTGGCTTTTTTTATTGGAGTTGGACTTATGTGCAAACTCTCGAATAAAATTTAATTAACTTCAATTCTGTATCCGTCCATATTTGAAGAAAATAAGAATTATTGCGTAAAAGAAATAACTTTTTATATCTGATTTACATATTTAAGAAGAGTCCTCCTCAAGGGGATGAAGTTTATATATATGTTTTTTGTGTGTGTTTCAGTATTAACTGTCCTAGCAGGAAATATAATGTTTTGATTTATGCGAAATATAAACTTATTTGATTTTTTTTTCGAGAGATATTAAAAAAGTTTATTGTAAAACTACTAAGTTACAAGAAAAATAATTTATATTTCTTTCTCTAACTATAACGATGAACAGTATTCGTACATTTGGATTTGAGCGGAAATAATTATATATTATTTAGTTGGTTTTTTATTAGAGATATATAATTTCAATATTAGGTGTCTTCACAGGGGGTGGAAGTAATTTGGTTTTAATACTTTAAATTTAAGTAATCATTAAATTATCTTGGCCTATAAATAAATACTCAATATGTGATGTATTGAAATAATGCTGTTTTTTTAATTTTAAGTGTGGAAAGAATAAAAATGTTTTCAAATCATATTCATCAAACTAATAATATAAATAAATAAATTCATTAATGGAAGTTGCTTTAATTTAAGGTTTTGTTTTTTCAAAGGGTAAAATGAAAAGATAAATAATATTTTAGATATCTATTATAGTTATTATAAATAGAGATGTTATTAGTTGAAGCGTTATAAGTTTACTAGGTGCCTTTTTACCATTGCTAATTCAGAAATTATATCGCCATGAGCAAGACTGAAAGTCTATGAACGATTTGAAGTTTAATTCATGAATATTTGCATACGTTACCATAAATAACAGAGGTAATAGATTGCTTGCAGCTGAGTGTCTTATTAGAAATTCATCGTGTCTGGACTTGGCTATTCACGGTTGTTGTTCCATCATCAATATATGCTGTTCAGTCGTCTGTTCTTCATAGTTTTGTTATCCATTTTTGAATCGATCGAATGAATATGCTGACGTCAATATTTTACACATTTTGCATATTAATTTTCTGTTTCTCACACAATGCCATTCTCTTAGGAGCACAACTGTACCAGTAAAGCTGTATTTCTAATTCTAACAGCAGCACTGTTCAAGCAGGTATTAACTTAAGCTTTAGCACGAAGGTTTCGTAGTAGTTATTTTGTTATTAGTGGCAAAGATGAGAGATACAAGGATAGTTTGAAAACTTTATTGCGTTACAAAGATAATCCAACCCTTTAATGGAAACTACTCCAAATAATTTAACGAAATGAAATCTATATCTGTCTTTCAATCAAATCCCCTCACTTATCACGGCATTAACAGATATTTTTGAAAGAAAATCGCTATTTACAACTTCGAACTAATTAACTAAATTCTATTTCGGTCGATGCTATTTATGTTAACTGGTATCTAGGGAACTATATATGAATGAATGTATTATTAGTGATATTTTTATTTACACATAGTTATGTTATATACGACATACTATTATTAATTACATTTTTTTGACAACTTTTATAAAACGTAGCGTTGAGATTTTTTAAAAGGTTTTTGCAGAATTTCCTTTTGGTATATTTTCCATCATAACTATATGAGTCAATATTTTAAAAGTTACTCCACAGTTTGGTTAAGGTATTAACGCATTTAATCATTTTTCCTAATATTTACCTCAAAAGTATTAGTAGTAATTTCATAGACGTTTAAACGTTATTTTTGGAGATTTAAACATGAAAAAAAAGTAAGGAAATGTTAGCTTTTATACTTACTTTTTCTCTTAGTTTTCTATGCATATTTATTCTACTGTATTTCGAAATATTCTATATGACTTTTTGTTTTGTTTTCTTATATATTCAGGTATTCCTCCTATCCTTGATGTCACCAAGATTTGTCTGAAATCAGTTACGTTATATACTTTTACCTGATTATTTTACATTATGTTATAATATATATGATTATATGATATATGCTATATATGATATATGATATATACGATATATGATATATATGATATATATGATATATATGATATATATGATATATATGATATATATGATATATATGATATATATGAGTGAAAATATTGATAATATAAAAAAAGACAAAAAATTTCTTTTAACGATATATTTTTTAACATAAAGATGGGTTACATTCTGCTCTTATCTAAAATACATCAATAAAACGGACACAAAATAATAATTATCTAAGGCTAATACAGACCTCAGTAACAGCAGAATTTGTTCTGAAATATGAACGATGTAACTTTTATACACCATATACTTTTATCTTTAGAAAACTTAATAGTAACATTAACGTATAGTTACATAAAAACGAAAAATTAACAATATACGAAACGAAATGAAAGTATCATTTATTTTATACGTTATTAGTGTACAGCGATAGATTTTGTACAGCTCGAGATTTCGCAGTTTTTCATTTTTGCAAATCAGTTTTCATTTTTTTTTGTTACATTACTTCTAACTACATTACTTAAATTGTTAGCTTATTATAGAATTTCACATTATAAGCATCCCTGTTAAAAACATGTTAGATATTTAGTTAAAAATCTATTTACAAACTGATTAAAAACTGTAATACATTTTTTTTTTGTATTTTTATTCAAGATAAAACACGTTTACTGTAGTGGTATACATGTAAACAATCATTATATTTGGTATGAGTGTAGTACAGTAAATACTTTTGATGAGTATTATGGTAAAATCTTATATTTTAAAAAATGACATGGCTGCCAAAATGCATAGGTGAAACTCACGATTAAAATGTCGCATTTCCACAACCTTATATTGAACCATTTTAATGGCATTCAATGTACATATAATATTATGAAATTATATTTATACAGTATATCTAATTTGATATTACTGTTGACAATAATTAGGGTTGGTGTGATGTGTTGCTAGGAATTAACCCCCATGTTTACACCAATCTGATTTGGTGAGAGACTAAATTAATTTAATATGGAGTAACGTCAATCAATGCCTATTTAATGCCATAGATGACTTACGATCCCACTTGCAAGTAGTTCATTCCTTTTCACTAAACTGCCACCCAATTATCGTTTAATCACATCATACTTTACCCCGAAAGACAATTCACAACACCCCTTTGTTCTTCCTTAATGAATAATACGCTTTAAATATTTCCCAAAACCCGAGACCAATGTTTTATGTTATTTTTCGTCAAAATCGTGGATATATTTGTTGCCTACTATGTAGTTTTTAATTAATATTATTTGTTTCTTAAATAATTTATTAAATTTTTAAGTTTTGAGCTTGTTATTTAGATTAATGTTACTTTTATTATTATTCTTATATATTTTGTTGAATGATTTAAAGGAAAAAACTATCATTTATGTAATATAACAGTCACTTGGGCAATTATAAAATAATTGGTAACAGTTGTTTTATTGCTGTAAATATAATTTTGCCCATAATATAATATTTTATAATAATAAAGTAATTTAAAATAAATTGTGAAATATATTGATAATATGAGTCTTAATGCTGTATATTATATCTGAGAAATTTAATTGAATATTCGTTTTTTAACCAATTAACACTTCCTTTTGATACATATACGCAAATAAAATGAGAAAATATAAATATAACGACGTTACTGTTTTTATAATTAACAATTAACACCATTTCACATTATTGTTTAGCAATGGTACGTACTATTTTTTTGTTCGGGATTTATATCTCGTACGTTTAAACAGATATAATTGGTTGAGTGTTTTTACAAGCCTTTAATAATTACATTTCTCATAGACAATTAAATATTTTTAGATATTGTTTAACTTTAATTATATAACATTCGCATCTGATGTTTGTTCAAGGTTAGACGTACAAGTTCAGAAAATGTAAACAGCCTTATTATAATTAGAAGAAGTATCAACTGGGGATTCCGACGAGAAAAAAACGTCTTTTGAAGAATCGAAATTAAATTGCTCGGAAAAAGATGAAAGAACAATCGCTTGACCAGTCAGATAGCGAGAGCCGAAAGCCACACACAAAAAAGCTAAATGCGCACGGTTATTTTGTTAGATTTTTCGTTGTTTGGCTATAGTTGTGTAGAAAATTTAACGTATGTTAATAAAAACCGTTATTGCCCAAAGATACCACCAACATCACGTTGTAATCTGACCACTATCATTAGATAACCTTTTCGTTAAGCAAAACATTGACCTAAAATACTCAGGTCGCCATAGGGCTCTTGATAAAGCGCTAAAAATATTTTTTACCTTGGGTGTTTTGATTTATTGACTATATCTTACCCTCAACAGTATATTAACTGATATTAACATTTTAGTTTATATTTTCTAGTACCGTGTTTTTGTTAGCATTATTTAATTTATTTAAAAGTGTGTTTTAACATCTTTAAAATGTTCATCCATGTTTCGTCTTACCAGGTGTACAAGAAAGTCATTACCGGTTTGTCAGAAGTCACTAGGCTTAAGTATGTAATATTATGACTTGATACATAGGTTCTACTGACAACAAGCTTCAAGGCTATACATGTTATATTTCGCAAAAGTAACACTAACTATCTAATCAAAAGAAAAAAGCCAATGAAAGTCATCGTTTGCTTGTAGGAACTTGTACTGAAGCATGCTTTAACCTTAAAAATCCGTGAGGTGTGGTTTTGGGAATTCAAAAGTGGCGATTTAGATGTGCAAGACAAATAATGTTCTGGTAGACCGAAAAAATTGAGTTATTGGAAGAAAATCTAACCCAAATCTGCCTACTATCATTAGATAACATTTTCGTTAAGCAAAACATTGACCTAAAATACTCAGGTCACCATAGGGCACTTGATAAAGTGCTAAAAATATTTTTTACCTTGGGTGATTTGATTTATTAAGTATATCTTACCCTCAACAGTATTTCAACTAGTTTATATTTCCTAATACCGTGTTTTTTGCTAGCATTATTTAAATTTATTTAAAAGTGTGTTTTAACAAGGGTTATATTTTAAAAACATATTTGTAATATCGTTTATTTTTTGAGTAAAACAACTGAGTATCCAGCTGTATATGGCAAAATTATATCTTATGTTTTCTCTCTTATCCATCAATGTCTTTGCGTCAGATTGCTTGTTTTGAATCTTTTTTTATGATGGATATATATAGGATGGCATAATTTTGAACCCTAATAGACTATTTAGCTTAAATTTTTATATTTAGGTAATGTGTCTCATATATTATTCAATTCAGACGTTTTTTTTTCATCTAATATAATAATAAATAACAGTTTTATTTTTAGTTTTTTTTAGTGAAATATTATGTAGAATGTCACGATTTAAAGCTGGAGTGGGTGACATGAATAACCCTTTAGGTCTCTTATGTATGTATAGATGTATACACAACTTCAGCATATTGGTTTATGATCTATTCAGTGGATACATAGAGTACAAAACATTTAATATTCCTAGCGAAGCGAATGCAACGTTAAAATATCTGAAATGCCGCTTGGCTATGTGGAAGGGAATGTTGTTTTATTTTCACGAATAAAAAAAAACGAATGCTTTAGGAGCAATATCAATTTCAAAAATTCATTTCTTTTAATGGAAGAGATATATCTAAAACACAATTAAGTTAATTATCTTAAAAATAAAATATCAACATAATAATTTCATTTAGTTGATAATATTCTATCTAGTTGACTGTAATAATTATTCTTTTCTATCTAGGACAAAAACTAAATTAGCAGTAATTATTATATCTAATTTTATAGTCTCTGTTTTGATTTTTTTCACGTAGTTTTGATCATATCTTAGATTACAAGTTCGATTTTTAAATAATACCGAAGAAGGAAAATGTCCGATCTCGTTCGATATTGATTTAAAAATGAAAATCTAAATTACAGTTTCTTGGTTTGTATTATTGACCTTTTCAATATATGGCTAAATGAATTGATACCGTTTATCACCTATGCATTTTGTTCAAAAGATTTTCAGTTCTAAAATGTATTTTTATCTATCAGATACAAATTTATTATTTGTTTTTATAAAATCTATGTTAGAAACTGAAAGAGAATCGCGAACCTAATATAATGTTAACACAAAGGGAACAAATTTGTTTGTTTTTGTACCAAAATTAGTACGGATATATCTTATTCTTATCCTAATATTTACAATGAATGTTTCTGTTTTTTTTTTGTTCAGCTCCCTAACTAGCACCTATTCGAACTTTTAACTTAGATTCTCAAACTTTGATCTACTTATTTTATCAAACAATTTTATTTTACAAAAGACAACGGAAAGGAAAATATCTTCTTTTTTTTTCAGTTAGTTTTGAGCCCTTTGTGTTGCAATTAAGAAACACTCTTAAAATAGTAGGACGTTCTTTGAGAATATCGTATCCTTTATGTTTTCTTTGCTGCATTTAAATTGACAACATTTCATTTCTTTGTCTCAGTTAAAATGACGATTTACGAAAGCGCTAAAATATTCATTGAGCAAAATCAATTTAAATACAGTACGGGACTATTTTAAGAGCACTCCGACAAAATCTAAAAGTAAACTTAACATGCCAATACCTCACTTATAATGGCCAATGTGAGTGCGATTGTAACTGCGAACCTGGGAGAAGTACATGCAGCTAAACCCAAACCTATTGATAGGTGGGACCATCCCGGGATTGGTGATGCAGAGTTCTTTCCACGTTGCATAGCGGCTGGATGTTCACCTTTAACAACAAATTATTGCTTTACTTAAAAACCTACTTTATTACAAATTAATAATATATTTATTACAAGTAAAACAACGTTCAAAATACGATATTTTCAGTGATTTATAACATCTGGTCGCCTTCATATTTGTTTAACGACTGTTTTTCAATAATTGGGTTAAATATTCATTCATACTTCGTTTTATCAGGTGTACCAGAAAGTCATTACCGGTTTTTCTAACAGAAGTCACTGGGCTTAAGTATGCAATATTATGACTTGACACATACTTTCTGCTGACAACAAGCGTCAAAGCTATACATGTTATATTTCGCAAAAGTAACACCATTATAGATTTATACGTTTTTGAAAATGTTAAATTTCATGCCTGAAAACATACATTTGCGCCACTCATTGACCAAGAGTGTTCTGGTAGATCGAAACATTTAGTTATTGGAAGAAAATCTAACCCAAACTGAAAAACAATTGACAGATTGAATGTGGCTCAAGAAACGATTAGCGACAGATTTCGAACAATGGGGAAAATTTGAAAGATTGAAAAGTGAGTGATTTTAGAGCATGATAACGCGTCGTCTCATAAAGCAAAACCGGTCAAGGAAGGGTTTAAAGGACTTGGATGGGACGTATTACCCGCCGTACTCTCCAGACCTCGCACTGTCTAACTATCAACTTTTCGTATCAATGCAAAGAAGTTAGAAAATAGCTCATAGAATGGTTCTCTTCGAGGAGGCATAGAATTCCTGAAAGATTGGCAAGATATATAAAATGATATGGCCAATACTTTGAGTAAAAATTTCTCAATTTTCTTGAAAATTATGTAGATTTTTTTCCTAAAAATCGGTAATGACTTTCCGGTATACCTGTTATATTAACCTCGCAGATATCAAACCTCTAAAGCATCAAGACTGTTTTTTTTTATAGAGCAGTCAATGATTGTCAGCACTATTTTTAGCAAGAAATTATAAATAGAGCTACAAAAGTTCCTGATAGAACCTATTATAAGTTACATTATCTATGGTAAATACCTCAGAATTAATTCACAGTCCTCGTATACCTGGGGACCGAGAGAATTGGAAACAAATAATAATGCAGGTATGAAAATCTATGAAACAGATGCGATTAAATATCACGGGATTTATTTTTCAAGGTTAAAATTCTAAATTTTTATTCTTTGTACTAATAATTACCAATCAGTATAAATAAATAATAAAAATATAAATAGAAATGGTTTTCATCCGTTATAAACATAAAATTCGAATCGTGACTTAAGACGTATTAATTATAATCAGTTAAAAATGCTTATTTAACATAGTGAATGGATCGATTACGATATATATAGGTATTAAAATAATACAGGATATAAAAAAATTGTTAAAATTATTATTTTCCTTCAGTTGGTACAATGATCATCTGCCATTTAGTGTATTTTGTGAGTTTTAAAAAGAAAACTATGCAAAACCATTATATTCGACCATAATCCACCATATTCACTCAATATAGCTCTAGCCGACTAACAGGTCAATTGAAAAATCGCCGGCCTGACACATAGATGGCGCTATTAGAAATCCATATGTTTTTTAGTTAGCCCCAACCCTCAAAAGATGCATGTATATATTTGATAGCTGTCAGATCATTAGTTTGTGAATTATAGCATTTTCAGTGAAGCAACTTTTGTTATTGCGAAAAAAATGGATAAAAAGGAATTTCGCGCGTTGATAAAATATTGCTTTTTGAGAAAAAAAATACAGTTGAAGCAAAAACTTGACTTGATGCCGAGTTTCCGGGCACTGCCCCAGGAAAATCAACGATCAAGGATTGGTATGCTAAGTTTAGACATGGTGAAATGAGCACCGAAGACGGCGAACGCAGTGGATGCGCAAAAGAGGTTGTTACCGATGAAAACATAAAAAAAATCCACAAAATGATTTTGAATGACCGTAAATTGAAACTGAATGAAATAGCAGACACTCTAAAGATATTAACTGAACGTCTACGTCATATAATTCACGAATATTTGGGTATGAGAAAGCTCTGTGCAAAGTGGGTGCCACGCGAGCTCACTTTTGACCAAAAACAACGACGAGTTGATGATTCGGAGCAGTGTTTGAAGATGATCAAGCGTAATAAACCCAAGTTTTTGCGTCGATATGAGACAATGGATGAAACATGGCTCCATAATTTCACTCCGAAGTTCAATCGATAGTCATCCTAGTGGACCGCACACAATGAACGCGCTCCAAAGCGTGAGAAAACGCAATAGTCGGCTGGTAAGGTTATGGCGTCTGTATTTTCAGATACGCATGGAATAATTTTCAATGACTACCTTGAAAAATGAAGGACCATCAGCAGCGACTATTACATAGCGTTATTGGACCGTTTAAAGGATAAAATCGCTGAAAAACGGCCGCATTTGAAGAAAAAAAAAGTGCTGCTTCACCAAAACAATGCACCGTGCCAAAAATCCATAAATTCGGCTTCGAATTGCTTCCTCAACCACCGTATTATCCAGATTTGGCCCCCAGCGATTATTTCCTGTTTCAGATCTCGAAAGAATGCTCGCTGGGAAGAAATGTTCGTCGAATGAAGAGGTGATCGACGAAAATGAGGCGTATTTTGAAGCAAACACCAAATCGTACTACAAAAATGGCATCGAAAAGTTGGGGTGCCGCTATAAGCAGTGTATCACCTTTGAAGGAAATTATGTTGAATAAAAAAACTAATTTTGCCAAAAATATGTGTTTTACTATGGTAGGCTGGGGACTTCTTTCCAAAACTCAAATTATTAAATATTATTTTTTCAAATAGATTATTCGTTCGATATTAAATGAGTATTTTGTAACTTTTTTCACATAGCATATATAATTATAACAGTTTTTTTCGTATATGCGCGTATATTTTTGCAAATTGCTTCGGATATATTCTAAGTTAACTCAAGTTAGACGAAAATAAGTTCAAGAGGAAACTCAAGGAAATAACACCTAATGCTTATGTAACGTGTTTGTTCGAAAACTTTGAAATATCTCCATAATGGATTACATACTGTCCTACAAATAGATATCAAACAACTTCATTCAGGCTTAAAGACTTGGGAATGGCTTAAGGGACTATTTTGGGCACAATTCTCTTTGTAATTGACATATAGAACAAAGTCGATTCGAATGCGTTTCAACTTCTCCATTACTATACATAATTAGTTTTACACAAAAGTCAATTAAATTCCTCACAAAGCAGAAAGTTTTTAATTGTTCTCTCGCCAAGTGTATGCCTCATTATTGTTGATGTTTGCGTTGAATTCCTATTATTATTATTATTATAGCATTTTTGGAGAAGAAATGTCTAGATTTAATTTATAGATGAAAATGTTTTGTATATAGGTACAAGAAAATAATAATGTGCAATTTATTAAGTATATTTTGTTACAGTTGTGCGTGATAAATGAATATAAAACAGTCGAATTTTCCGTGAACACGCTATAGTCTTTGTTTAAGTATGTCAGTGTTAAATTCAAGTGTTTTTAATACTACTTCAATAAAATAACAATAAAACATTGTTTATTGTTGTAATTTTTAAATTAAAACTCGTTATAATTGATGATTATAATTATTACAGCTTTATTTTAGAAATCAATTCGTTGTGTATTTGAAGAAGTGCACCATTATTAAATCCACTCTAATAATATCGAACTTTTAATAATAAATAAGAGCATATTTTCATTATTCATTGGTGAGTTATCAACCAATGAACGTTCACTTTTAAAACTAGAATTTTCATTGGTCTGTTTAATAATGCATTGCAATATGTAACTATATCAAGGTATCACAGTTTATATAAAAAAGTTTGCTATAAAATATATGATTAGTATTATTTTTTAAAATTATTCACTGTGAATTTTGTATTGCTCAATTAAGAAAATAGATATTGTTTGGAATCAGTTATATTTAGGAGGAGAAATGCTCGGAGAGGTATTTAAAGATCTTCAGATGATTGTACTGATAACTCTAATGATGATCAATATCAAGACATATTATTGCTCATTAAATATCATATTATTGGCATGGATGATATACATGACGTTTCATGATTTTTTTGGTTACTATTCAATGTTATTTGACGTAAAAGTCCTAGAACTACTGGTGAAATTCAGCTACATTTATGTAAAATAATCATCGAAAATTTTGATAATATAGTGCGTACATAATTATCTATTTTATGGTGGCTAATTTACGTCATCCATAATAAACAGCTCAAAAAGAATTCACATTACTATTACTAAACATATTTTTACATTTTTATAGTTAATTTTATGTAATTATGTTCGAATTTTACGTTATTCGATTTCCTCTGACATAATATAAATGCAGACATAGAGCGATTAAAATAAGTAACTATAAATTTTAAGAAAAAATAAAACCGAAAAGGCAATTACGTGCGATTTTCATCAATATGCTCAACATATAATCTGATTAAATGGTAATTGAATTTCGTGAATTTAATATTCCCATTTAATTTATTCCATTCGCATAATAAAAACATTTTCTAGGAATAGTCTTATCTTTGGTATAAGATTTCCCTCCTTATATTTATTATAAGTTGAGAATCTATACATTATTTTTATGTAAATTGGTGATTGGATGTGATTTATGTCGAAATAACAAATATCGGTAGATTGTCTGATTATTTTTTGAAACACGATTTTGAAATATGAATAACATTTTAATGTAAATTAAGACAGGAAAAAAATATTACCCGTTAATTTATAATTCTCTGATTATTATCGTTATATTATACTTGGGTTGTGAATTAGTTTTGAGGGATTAACATGTCAAATTTCTATTTATTGTGTTTTCTTTTTATATTGTTAGAAATCAAAATTCATTCTTGGTTCTTATATTTTGTGGGGATTGAAGTTAAAAAAAATGCCTGCGTGTGTGTTAAAATGGTATTGTATCCCGTAATTTCATATGATATATTACTAAATCGATTACTTAAAGAATGTGGAATATTAAATATTACATTAGGAATATTAAACATTTCGTATTGATTTTGCAGATATATCATCAGGAAATTTTTTTTCCTTGCAAAGCAGACAAAATGAGAAATTCGGATATATAAAACAGAAAACTAGGCCATGTAACGTATGTAATATTAAAATAGCTGAATATACGAAGTTAAATGAAATTGGAATATATTTTTCTCTAGTACACTTTGATATAATATAATATAATATAATATAGTTAAAACAAAATAAGTAACAAGTTACGTATTGTTTTTTTAATTATAATATAAAAAAGCAGATAGAAACTTTATTAAAAATGATATTAACGTTTTCACATTTAGTTTAAAACTTTTCAGAATATTATTAAAATTTCGAAAATAAAATGTTCAGTTTTGTTTAAATATTGAATAGCTCCAATGTAGGATGATGACAATATTTGAAGATAATCCTGCATGAGTTTAAATTACAGACAGTGAAATGGGCAGTTTAGAGCTCATTTTCATATACATAACGCTAGAATGTTAATGTAAAGGTAAGCCTGGAAACTTTAAACTGTTGTAAAAGTTTTTGTTATGACACTAACAACGTAAAACTGCATTAGATGAATATAATACGGATTTACATAATAGATTAACACTTTTATTTTTCAATCCATACTTAAGCGTGGATTTTTACGCTCCTTTATACTATTAATTAAATTTTTGGGATTAATATTATGGATACGTTTAGATACAGGGTGTCCACCAAGAAAAATCATCCCATCGATATTATTTAAACAATGTTGAAACTGTTATTGTGAATTATTTCTGAAGAATTTACTGTAGATGACGAAATATATGTTATATATCCCATTTTGCAATATTTCACCTGGATTATTGAAAGAACTGCCACGAAAAGCAATCATCATGTTGACATATATATTTAATGCCTGTTTAAGGCTGAAGCATGTCCCGGAATGCTTTAAAGTAGCACAAATAATTATGCTCAAAAAACCTGACAAACCCGCAGAACAAGTCGAAACTTACAGGCCTATTTCCCTACTACCTGCAATATCAAAGCTATTTGAGAAGCTGATATATAAACGCGTTAAACATTTGGTAACAATACCAGATTTCCAGTTTGGTTTTCGAAATCACCATTTAACTATCGATCAAGTGCACAGAATAACTGCGGCTATTGAAAGAGTGTTTGAAGAAAAGAAAAGAAATACTGCCCTGCAATATTCCTGGATGTCTCACAAGCTTTTGATCGGGTTTGGCATTTGGGATTAATCTGTAAGATGAGCAAATTGTTACCGCGTAACTATTGTCAATTGTTGGAGTCATATTTATTCGGAAGAAAATTTAGAGTATCGCACGAAATGGCGTTCTCGACATTTAAAAATATCTCGGCTGGAGTTCCACAAGGTAGCGTCTTAGGACCTCTCCTGTATCTGCTCTACACTGCTGACATTTCAACAACAAAAGAAACACTTCTTGGAACCTTTGCTGATGACACAGTTATTATGGCAAAAGATATATCTCTGCCTAGGGCAATAGAAAAAGTGCAAGTGGCAGTCAACAAAATCTACAAATCAACTTAATAGCTCCAAATCTCTCCACGTTAATTTTGCATTAAGGCGAAATAATAAAAACTTAATTATATCACTCAATGGATGCCCGATTCCTCAAGCAGAATCAGCAAAATATCTTGGAATCCATCTTGACGGTAGATTTAATTGGAAGCGTCACATTAGACAAAAAGCAAAACACATTAGAACCAAAATAAAACAACTATACAGGTTAGTCGGAAGATACTCTCAACTTGATCTAAAATCAAGGAGGTTGATCTATAATACAATAATAAAGCCAATTTGGACCTATGGGGTGCAAATATGGGGTTGCACTAAAAAATCAAATCAGTTAGTCATACAGCGCTGTCAAAACAAGATTCTTCGATTGATTACCAATGCTTATCGCTATGTAAGGAATGAAGAACTGCATGATGACCTGGAAATCAAATGGATTTGCGAAGTTGTGCAGGATTTCGCCTTGAAACACGAAAGAAGATTACTAAATCATTCTAACGTGGAAGCAATACAACTGCTGGACAGCGCACAGGATGTCAGGAGATTGAAACGAACAAAACCATACAAACTTGTGTGAACATTTAATGTGTATTATTAGTGTAAACTATAGCTATAAGTTAATAATTAATAAATAATTATAATTTTATAATTGAGGAATACATACTGATGTATTTTCTCGCACTCGTCTTGCTTGTTAATTAATCCAAGCACATAGGAAAAGTAGTAATAAATTAATTGTAATAATAATAATAATTAAGATTGTACTAAGCGTATCTAATAAAGATGTTATAAAAAAATTGCAATATAAGCAATATGTTTCTGAATATTTTTTCAGAAGAAGCTACGTGTATTTTTGGTTATATAGATATAATCCATTATACGAGAGAGATAAGTGACAGTATTTTAGTATTACTATATTTTGTAATATTAAAATGATAAAAAAAGGAATTTATTGTTAAATCAGTGAACAAGAAAATATTAATTAAGATAAATTTAATTAGATCGAGAATTTTTCAGTTAATTTGTTTAATATATACACTAAAATTGTTTTTGTATATGTTACATTCATGTATTATGTTGTTTAAAATAAATTTCCTGATGTAGTCTGACTAATTAAATTATAAAGGAATTTGTTGACTAAAGGTAATTAATTAAAAATATTTGGCTGGTTATATAAGAATGTTTTCATTTTCTGTAAGAGTATCAAAGAAATCGTCTTCATCTAAAAGGTTTTACAAAAAAATATGTTAAAGCATGAGATATATTATATTATATACGTTAGATGACTTTGGCAAAAACTATCATTTATTATTAATTTTACCTGAGTTCAAAAAAAGTAAGTTTCAAAAATAAATCGGATTAATTAAATTGGTAAATATTGAATGAACATTGATCGTGTTTTATACAAGAAAACTCGAAAAGCTTCGAGACGTAAAAAGTTGTTTTTATCAACTTACCAAATCTACG
Organism: Rhynchophorus ferrugineus; assembly: GCF_030347505.1. NCBI lineage: Eukaryota > Metazoa > Arthropoda > Insecta > Coleoptera > Curculionidae > Rhynchophorus > Rhynchophorus ferrugineus. Next base: position 24,507,705 of record NW_027472584.1, on the reverse strand, counting down.
GCGGCATAAATTTGGTTTTCGTGCTTTTTACTAGTTAAGGCTTATTAAGGGAGTTAGAAGTTAAAGTACCATTTAGTCACAAATAATTATACTCCGCCAATAAGTGGATTTTATTTATTCATTTCTCGAGAAGGAACATTGTTTGCTTTATGTAACGAGGCGTTAAAATTTTTGGATGTATTACTTTGTTTGCTAAAAGTTCTGATCGAAAATACGTTAATATGTTAATATAATATTACTCACCGTTTAACACATGAAGAAGAACAGATGCCGAATCTAAGTTTGATGGACTGCAAGTGTAGTTTCCAGAATCTTCCGGATTAGTGTGGAATATTATTAATGTGCTGACGGTTGTATCTGGTCCTTCTTGATCCAATTTGATGTCGATGGCATTTTTATCATACTTCAATACTCTTTCACCATCGTGGTACCAAAAAATGTACGCTGGTTCTTCAAGACTTTGAGTGATGACGCATTTTAGTTGGACAGCGCTTCCCATTTTTACGAACATGTCGGATTCTCCTAATATCTCAATTTTCGGTACTGAAACAAAATAATATTGTGTTAAAATTTTTCGAAGTATCTTAGATATTTAAATAATAGGTTGGAAAAGAAGTAATTTCAGTTTTTTAGAGTATTTATTCATACATATTTCTATGATTTCCAGTTTTTTGACAAAACCATAATTCCGAAGTTCCTATTTCCCAGATTTTAGGGCAAAAACTGAACAAACTAGCTTCTTTTAAAATCAGCTTTATATCATTAAGATAATCTTACAGAACCGAAACAAATGGTAATCGGATGGAGCATGATTTGGTCTATACGGTGGATATATCAAAACTTCAGTCAATTGCTCTCAATATTCGCAGAATCATTAAATGTGTATGTGGTCTAGCGTTATGGAGATAGAAGATTATTCTATTAATCAATTCTGATCGTATTTTTTAATCGCTTGCATTAGTTGTTGATAATAGATATTTGTCAGAGAATTTCAACGACTTCTCAGCGATTGGTTGGCTAGGATGAGTTACATCTTTAATATCAATATTTTCAGAACCAAAAGAAGTAAACCAATTCTGATATTCGTTTGAGCATTTATAACTCTTTATGACAGAATTTTAAATGAGCTTTAAAAGCAGAAGCTTGATGATGAAGATGAAAATAAAACGTATTTTCGTTTTTTGGGAACTAAAAAAGCAAAATTTGATGAGATTAAATATCATGTTATACATAACGCATGTAATGCTTTCTATTCTTTGTACTAATAATTACAAATATATATATATAAATAGAAATGGTTTCTATCCATTATAAACATAAAACTCGAATCTTTAACATAATTTATATAATTATAACAGCTTTTTATGTACTTATGAATATATTTTTGCAAACTACATCGGATATATTCTAAGTTTAGTCGAGTTAGACTTAAAAACTTAACTTAGTTATATTATATGTATTAATTATAACATGGATTTTCAATAAGCAGGGGACACACGGAGAATCTATAGCCACCTATTAGGAAAAACTGAAATTATTGTTTTCCAAATTACTGTAGCCTAATGATACATTCATCTGCTATATATGCAAATTTCATATTAACGAAAGTTCAGCAGACTATCAGGCATAAAAACCAAAAACATATAGTTTAAGAGTTGTTTAATGTATTAAAAATAAGTTACAGGAAAGTTTAAAATGTTCTACGGCAAAGTTTTATTGCTACTTTGTGAGTAAGTATTAAGTTGAAGTAAGCCAATTAATATAGAGCGTTGAACCAAACCTCTTAAATATATGAACTATAAAAAGTAATATTTTAAACCGCGAATAAAAGAGAAATATAGTTTAATCTCTAAAGAATTCGACCACAAAATAAGTTGGGCTTGTTTTAAATAGTATTCGGAACTTCTAAACAACAAATATCGCAACTATATAAACATGATGAAGTATGCCTCACGATTTTTATGTCAATAACCCTTAATTGGTTTATTATTTTATTGGGTTTGTTTGGAGAGAATGAGTATAATTTCAAGAAAAGTAAAATTGTAAATTTGACGATGTTCTGTTTTAATAATACCACTCAAATAACATAGAAGAAAATCGTAAAAATAAAGCTTTAAACATCTAAATAATTTGTGTATAAAGTATAAAATCGAAATGGGATTGTAAAATAGGGAGCGATTTATAATACATGGAATACAGCCTGTTAAAAGTTTTGGAAATGTTTTGGTTTTCAACATAGTATAGAATTACAGAGTATAGGAATTTAAATAGAAAGTCTTGTGTCACTCACTGTATTCACCAGAGACAATGACAATTATTATGGAAGCTACAGGTAACAATTGGGAAGCTACGTCATAAAAATAGAAAAAAGAAGACTGACTGATATTATTTTGAATGTATGAAAAAATCTACTAAATCTAAACTATTTTTGTAACAATAACCCTGTGTGACACCTGTTCGTGTTGTGATGTGAATTACGTGTTTTGAATTCCATATTCTATTGTTAAAAACATTGTTTATTTTATATTGTTATCTAACACGTCACGTTCCTTAGAAATAGTGTGAATACTATTTATGCTTAAAAGCTTTATTACTCCACAACGGCAGTCGATAGTCTTTCATACATATTGAATATTCAGTGATGTTAAGAGAAACGTATGAAAACATGAAACTAATTTTAGCCAAAAAGTCAATTACAAAGAATACAACTGGGGAATATTGTTATTTTCTCTGTTTGTGGGACAGTAGAGACACCAAAAACTATGAAGCTAAAGATTGGCCAAAAAAAAAACAGTCTTTGTTTCATACGTTCATAGTCAACAGTCATAGTTCTAGATCAAACGTTAAATATGAACCTCTTATTCCACAAGAAAATGTGATTCTTCCATCTTTACATATAAAATTTGGTTTAATGAAAACTTTTGTTATGCCATTGGGTAAAAATGGTAAAAGATATTTGCATTTTAATTTTTTTTCTGTAAATTTTTCAAGGAAAGCATATTTGTTGGCCCATAGATAAGAAAACCTATAAAAAAACAATGAATTCGATGAAAATATTACCGCGAAAGAGTTAGCGGCTTGGTTTTCTATACCGAGCTTTTAGTCTATGACTTGCTGCAACAATTTAAGTGGTGGGGTGCAGAATATTTCAAAAAATATATTTCTTGCATTCCTATTTCGATATTCCCGCTAATCTTGGAATGGTGAGTGACGAACAAGGCGAATGATTTCACCAGGATATAAAACAGATAGAAGAGAAGGATTAAGTTATTAAGGAAGATAGAATGCTGAAATGTTAGTAGATTACTGCTGGTTTGTAATGAAAAAGGATTCTACTCTTCACAAGAAGAAAAGTTAATATTTCGTCATTTTCTTTCAGAATATATGGCTCATTTTTTCTGTTGTCCACTTAAACCTAATCTATTTTGATTCATTGTGTATTTGCAAATATACATTACTATTTATTTTAATAAAATTAATAATGTAAATAAATAAAGATTTTCATATTGTCTTTATTTATCATAACTTTCAAATGGCACGTGTTACAAAAAAACCGTTTAAGCTCTTGTGTTAAGCAGGTACAGTTTGAAAAGACAGTTTTATTTAATGTTATAAAACAAAAAAATTGCCACATAATATAATTAAAATATGTAAATTGTAAGAAACTTACCAACAACATTAAGTGTGATGAAATGGCTCATTTTAGGTTCGGTGCTGACTTGACATTCGTATTGACCAGCATCTCTGGCTTGGACGTATTTAACTTGTAAGGTCCATGTGTCTGTTGATTCAACGAGGAAAGCTTGAAACCTGTCATCGGCTATGAAAGTGTATCTATCTACAGTTAGGATGTGAGCATCCCTCTTCCTAATCCACGACACCGACTTGTTACCCAACTGTTTCACTTTGCATGGCAAGTAAGCGTGAGTTCCCAGCTGCGTTGTGATATTTGTTGTTGTCGTTGGATCAAAATACGGTCCTGTATATAACCCTGTAAACCTTTTGACTGCGTGTGCTGCCTCTCCACCAGAAAACACTGCAAATAAAAAAAGATTTATGTTATTCATCAACATCATGTTAGACAAAAGGCAAAGCACATTAGAACCAAAATCGAACAACTATACTGATTAGTCGGAAGATACTCTAAATTTGATCTAAAATTAAATAGACTGAAGACAATTATAAAGCCAATTTAGACCTATGCACTAAAAATTCAAATCAATTAGTCATCCAACGCTGTCAAAACAAGGTTCTCTCGATTAATTACCAATGTCTATCGCTACGTAACCAACGAAGAATTGCACGATGACCGGGAAATCAAATAGATTTGCAAAGTTATCCAAGATTTCGCCTTGAAACATGAAAGAAGATTACTAAATCATACTAACGTGGAAGCAATACAACTGCTGGACAGCGTGCAGTATGTCAGGAGATTGAAGCGAACCAAACAATACGAGCTTGGCTATAAGTTATTATAATTTTATAATTGAGGAATACATATTGATTTATTTTCTCGCATTCGCCTTGCTTGTGAATTAATGCAAGTACGAATGAAAAGTCGTAATAAATTAAATTATAATTAAGATTTTACTAAGCGTATCTAATAAAGATGTTATAAAAAAAGTTATTCATGGAAAATTGAGAAACTTGAATGCAATTTTTTTAAGTACTATTTAAAATGCACGTCCATGCCAAGAATAATGACCACTGTTTTGACAGAAAGAGAAAGAGAGAGGTAGAAAAATACCGAAATGGAATTTATAAAACATATGTGAAACGAAAATTAGATTTCAAGTGTTCAATATTTATGGTAATTTTTCCTTTTTTCCACATGAAGATTTATCCCAAAATTAAATGGTCTTGTCATAATTCGCTTGTGTGTATCTTCGTATAAAAAAAGAAACGATGTTTCTGACGTTTTTAGTTGGGTTTTTCCTAATATTGTTCTAACTAATGCGTTCTTTTCTATCCACTAACCTGTTCGGTGTATATACTGTTACAACAATCATCTCCGTATAGGAAAAAAAAAACAGTTCAATGTATTATATTTAATAAACTGGTTTATTTTATCGTCTTATTAGCATGGGTCATTCTGGTGAATCCTCTTTTTTTTATTTTCACATGTGGCAACTATATATTGCTATTTTTGAATTGTTTGATGTAATTTTTAGCACTTATATAAAGAAACATATTTACCGAAGTCGTATAGGTCTAATTGACATTTTAAAACAGACTTAATATGTCAAAAATATGATTATAAGGATTTTCGATATAATATTTTTTATGCTGATATAAAATCATATACGTCATCGAACGAAAGACCCGATTTTTAAACCAACCAAAATGAAATAAACTTCATTTACATATCGGAGAAGACACAAGATGGAAAAGTACACGTAAATGGCATCTTAAAAATAGGAATGTCTCCGAATAAAATTACTGTCTCAAAAATAATCTTTTTATTAAATGATAAAAATCGTTCTAAATATAAAGAAGGAGAAAAAAGCAGACTTCATCGAAACAAACATTTCCTTTATATTCACGAATCGACGAAAAAAATCATCGAAGATAAATAGAATTTAAAAGACATCTGTGGGACCCAAAACAGGCTTTAAATATTCAATATTCCCGCTTAATTTATGCTTAATTTCATTTCTGGTTTGTTTCCGATGCCCAGCGAGACAGAGATGCGAATGAAAAACCATCAATAAATTTAAAAATTTGTTGATAGCCATTAATATGATAATAATGTTTTGATTTGTTTGGATAAAATCTCCACAATCACTGTCAATCCGCAAATAAACCTTTGAAGTATATTATGCCACGAAATACATTCTATTTTATTTCATAATATAAATTTGTTTATTTAGCGGCAGTGGTATTTATCGCATTTTTAATACTTAACTACTATTTGAAGCTTCATCATAATATTTAAAGTGCTGCTATTAATCGATGCAAAAATGGAATCTGGTGAATCTGGTGATTACCAACTAGGTAAGATTGTATAATCCAGTGAAAATCTTCCAACGTACCATGCAAATCCAAAGAATGAATTCATGTGTCATCTGTTCAAAGTTTTCTGGTTTCAATATACAATTTAATCCAATAATTTATTGTTTATTGTAGTTTTAACAGCTTACGGATCAATACACTATGAATGTGTTTTTTAATGTTTATATGTTATATGTTTAAGTAATACTTCTAATACTAATAATAAGTTTTTGACCATTCTCTTCTATCCATTATTTTTGTTTGCTTTTAATATATATATATATATATATATATATATATATATATATATATATATATATATATATATATATATATATATATATATTGACTTGTAGTTGACAATAACATGCATTTAAATGTTAACAAAATGTCATCAGTAACTTAATGCTTAATTTAAGTTTATTGGTTATGTATTTATTTTTTTTACTATTTATTAGTTTACTATTAAAGGTGTAAGATAAATTAAATTCTGATTTAATTACAGAATATAAACTGAGAAAGTTTGAATGTGCTGAAATATATAATTACATATAGGGTTTTGGTAATATTATTTAAAAAAGTATCAAGATAATATATGTGGTATGAGATATAAGAGAAACTTTTTTATTTTATCATTGGCCTATTAGAATGTTAGGCCCCCAAGGTGCTTTATAGAACACTTTTAGACCAAATCCAATCCTGTTAGGGCATTCAATATGCTGACATAAAAAATAATATACTATAAGTGGAAAAGTTGAGGAGAGTTATAAATTTTTTCCAAAGGTTTTGATATGTGAAATAAGCGTGTTTGTTACTATCCCATTTTCTATAATATTATTAAACATGATATAAGACAATATATAAAAACGACTCCCAGATATATTAAACTTTCAAACTTTTATTGGATCTCTTGTCGTTTCCTATATAGAACAAATCAATTCCTTTTTTTCCACTCTGAAAGATCTCAGCGAATGCTTTCTCTTCGCGTGTAGTTTCCTGTTTTTAATTAATAAAAAAAAATATAGACAGCAGCAGCAGTCGATGTAAAGTTGAAAGTTTTAATGAACACATATTTCTGTAAATTTATTGTCAGTCAGATTTTTCAACAGAAATTCCCGTTGTTGCTTCGGAACTTTTTTTCGACTGCAGACTGAAAAATGTGTTTTCCATGTTACAATAAAAAAAAAGACTACAACAAAAATGAAGCAATTGAACGAAGTAATGTAACAAACAGTATATCTTTCTGTGACAATAACAACTGGCTATTTTAATACCGTTGGATTAAAGCAAGTCGTTGGTTGAAATTAATCATCGGCAGTAGTTGGCAACTAGAGATTAGTCTGGATTTGGAAATGAAATTGTTAAATTGATGAAATTGCGCCTGAGCTATCGGAATGCATTTTAGAAGAGCTGCTCAATAGCAAATCTCAAGGCGCTTTTTCCCCCCAAACGGACAAAAAAATACATCATCGTAAAATATTTTTCAATAAATTTTATCGCCATTTTATACACGAATATTCACTATATTAAAACAAATCAAATTACCCAACTGTCTTCTTTATATCACGTTTAAAATAGAGAACAGAAACAAATATTTTTATTTTATATCCGTTTTATTGTTTATAAAATAGATGAACAGAGCCTGTAGACGAATAAAAATGTTTATGATGTGTTTAGGATATTCACAAATCGTAGTAATGCCATTATTGATTTTTTTAGATTTCTTTTATGAGTCGTGTTTTGGTATGATATGTTTTATTTATGTGAACTAGCTGATATATTTTTATCAAGTACATTCATTTACATTTGTATAACAAATGTTAAAATTAAAATAATGTAAAAGTACAAATATTTTAAGTATCATAACAGATGTGAATATGATTAACCGATTATAATTTCAAATAAAATTTCACTGAATTTTAATATTAGATCAGTTTTTATAGGATTTTTCATAGATTCGATATAAGGTAATCATTATAATACCCATTTTAATATTTTAAACAATTATTGACCTCATTATAATATTTTACACTGTTTTACACCTTGTTTATTTATTGTAACTATAGTCTCATTTATATGATTTACTATTTTACGAATGTTATCATAACGGAAGTAATACTGAAAATACAATTTTTTTGAGTATCATAATAGGTAAAAACATGGTTCTCCGATTATAATTTTTTAGTACATAAATTTAATACCCAACAAATTTGACAAATACTTTAATAACTTAATTGCTACTTCATTGAAATAGTTAATTATTAATTGTAAGTAATATTTAGTGCTTGAAAGCAGCTGGAAGCAAACTTGAATTTAAATTTAAAATTGTTAAATTGATGAAAATGTATCTGAACAATTGGGGTGCATTTTAGAAAAGATACCCGACGCTCTACTTTATATAAGCAGTATTGTTAAGTGCTCCCTTGTTATGCGTTTGTCACTGTTGTAATAAAACGACAATTTTATGGAAGGCATACTTATTATTTGCAATTTCTTAAGAAGTATCAGTTCTGCGATTTTTTTAGGTAACAGAAATTTGTTTTGTCACGAGAACAACTTGCTCCCATGGTGATAATTTTAGAGTTTCATTAAATAACAAGTTTAGGTATATTTCTTTGACCCATCTTCATTCACTACGAGTTATATAAGATATCACACATTAAATTTACGATACTTTTATAAACTGGAGTTCGTTTATTACTCTAAAGACCAAACTTAGGGGCTACTTAATTAACTATGCAGTAAAACACTTATTACAATACTCTTTAGATATGTATTCAATAATATTTATTCACGACTAGAATATATTTACAATTCTAGTAAAGGAAAAATAATCAATTTCGTCATTGGATACAATAACTTACTGTAATTTTAACAGCTTATAGAGTAATATACTTTGCTGATTTGACCAAACATATAAAGTACTTTTTACAGTATTTAATTTGATTTGATTGTTCAATCACTACCAGTTTATTATATTTACGATACTATAATAAAGTGGAATTCATTTATTACTCTAAAGACTAAATTTAGGAGCTAGTGAATTATTTTTGTAGTAAAATAATTATCACAATACTATTTAGTCATATATTCAACAATATTCATTCATTATTACAGTATATGAAAAACAATCAATTAAGTATGTTTAAGTAATCTTTTAGGTTGTGGATTCTAACTTAAAAGAGTTGAATTACATTTAAATTTACTTTATCTAAGTGGAATGTAGATCTTAAAAGGAAACACATTAGTTAAATAGAATTTTTTTAAAGGCGAAACATTTATTCCTCTTGCTTTAACTACAACATAAAATGGAATGATTTTTTTCCTTGGGTGTACCTTACAGTCGAAATGAAAAGCCAATTGATAAAAGAGCTAAATCAAATAAATAAATAAAAGATTTTTCAACCGAGGTAGTGGAGTTCGGTAAATAATGACGGTTAAGATAAATTTCAGGCCAGCGGGTTTTTTTTTATTCGGCGCATGGGGACTTTTAATGATATGTTCCTGTGACGGGGCAAAAGAGTATCCCAGTATTTTATACGAACGTAATCACATCTGCAACCTTATCGACCGGAAATTGTTCTAGTACTAAATCCTGAAACAATGGTCCCTCTTTGCCTCTCTAACATAAAAAAAAGGATTCGACATACCTGTATTGGTAAAAAAAAGGTAATTCGGAAAACGTGACAAAATTGTGATTTATCTTTTCACATAGCGTTCCGTATAAAGAATATCTGTTTTAGAGAGTTTTTTTTTATCATATTTTATAGTAGATTTGATATAAGGTAATCATTATTATACCCACTTTTAAATTTTTAATATTTTAAATAATTATTGACCTGATTATAATATTTCACATTATTACTTTATCTGTTTTTTTTTCTGGTTACTATAGTCCCATTTTTATGATTTACTATTACGCAGAAGTTATTAAAACCGAAATAATGTAAAAATGTTATATTTTTGAGTACCATAATAGATGAGAACATGATTTACCGATTATAATTTTTCATAAAATATCACTGAATATAATTTTAATTTTTAGCTATAATTAATAAGATCATGTTTTCTATCGTATTTTGTCGTAGATTTGATATAAGGTAAATATTTTAATATTATAAATAATTATCGACATGATTACAATATTTTACACTGTTTATTACTTTATCTGTTACATCTTTTTTTCTCCTGTTGCTATGGTTACATTTGTATGATTTACTATTAAATATATGTTGTTATAACGAAAATAATGTGAAAATACAATATTTTTGTATCATAATAGATGAGAATATGATTCGCCGACTATAATCTTTTATAAAATTTCACTGAATATAATTTTATTTTTAGCTATAATTAATTAGATTTGAAGGTTTTAGGGTAACAAGTTTGATTATAAATAATACATATTATATAGTAGAAAAATGTATCTACTGACCTTCAGGAAATGTTGAGATTTTGACAAAAATAATTGACAATTGTTAGGTTGAGTTTTAAATATGAATTATGCAATCAAATAAGGCGTATTGCTTTATGTGACAATAACGATACTTGTTATTTTAATACCGATGGATTAAGGAAGCCGTCCGTTTAAATTAATTATCGGATGTAGTTGGCAACTACAGATTACTCCGGATTAAGGAATGAAATTGTTAAATTGATGAAAATGTATCTGAGCTATTGGTATGCATTTTAGAGAAGCTCGACGTGCCACTTTTTATAAGCTATGCTGTTAAGTGCTCCCCGGTTTTATGTGTTTGTCACTGTTGTAATAAAATGGGAAATTTTATGTTGAGGATGTTCTTATTGCACAGCGAATCCTCAGAGAAAAATATAATTCCGGCAATTTATTAGCTAAATGGAGTTTGTTTATTTATATATTCCGATGTAAATATGCCATAAAATATCAAGGATTCAATTTTTATTTATGACAACATAAAACAGATATTTATATTGTGAATTTTTATATATAAATTAAACCCGGAAACATATTTGTTTATATTAATTTACTTTTATTCTTACTTCGAGAGGAACAATAGGCCGTATAGGACAATAAAATATTTTATGATGTGTCGAGGATATTTACAAATTGCGACATTATTAGTATTGATTTTTTTATGACTGAGGCTGTTCAAATCTTAACAGAATTTAGTAGATATATTTTGTTTAGTGTTTCATTGAGTGACTTTCATAAATTAACTAACATAATTGACTTTAGTTATAGTATTTGTACTTTTGTTTCATATATTGAGGAAATACAATTACAATTACACTCAATTAGTATTCACATGAATTGGTTATTATTGAAATATCTAAATGTGAGACAAACATTCAAGACAAAACTTTTTAGGGCCTCTTTAAATACGTTCTTCTCCACTTTATTAGAGAAGATCTTATATTAAGCGAGACTGTCAACAAAATGATAGAATCTGGTACTCTCACAAGAATTGTCTCATTTACACATCCTGTTCACTCAAATATACAGGATGGGCCAAAAGTCCCGCTATCATTTTGATTGCGCGCCATCTTGGTTATATGATGTTTAGCTAGGTTTCGCTTTAACCATTATGTTGCGTAGAAGTCCAAATTTTATTATGGCTTAATATACACCACAAGTACGAGCAGAAATAGTGACAATATTTATCATCGTCAATGGTATTTGACGGGACTTTTGCCCCACACTACATATCCTAGCAACGCTGTATCTCTGGTATGAGTTATCAGACTTTACGCTATTGGTGGTTACTAGCAGGTATAATTTTCACGGTCCTCGGCATAAAGCCTACCGACTGCTAAATGATCAACTTGGAGATCATCCCAGAAGACATTCGGTTTTACCCAGCGTGACTGTACTCTTGCTTAAGGACAATCACAAACATATATTTACGACCATGCCTCAACAGGATTCGAACCCCTGACTATCACAACAGTACGAGGACTGCGTCAACCAAGTCGACAATAATAACAATAACAGTTTGCCAAATATGTTTTTAATTAATGAATCCTGATATATTTTTGTACTGTTAGCTAAACGTTTATCCATATCTAATCCCTAGTTGAAACTCTTCATCACCTTGCAATTTGTTGGCGCTTTTATACATATGCGAGGGAAAAAGTTTTCCAATTTGCGGACCTGCAGCTTTGGAGAGTAAAAAAACTAAACTATTTCCATAAGCACCACCGAAACATTGGTCGACGTGATTCTGTCTATTTAGGTGAAAAGAAACCCATAAAAGTTTCCACAGACATTGTAAGGATATTCGCCACAAAATCTTTTACATTTCATAAAAATACGTTCATTTATGGTTTTAGTTTTTTATATCAAACTATTTTTAGTTTATTTATGATTAACTATGTGATAATAACAGCCTGTGAGTTAGAAAACCGTGGCTGTAAAAAAATATTGTAAACTGATCTGAACAGTTTGCAGAAACTGTAACAAGTCTCGTAAGCGCTTAGTTAACTTTTCTATTTTAATATGCTCCTCTTGTTGTTCTCATTATTTTTCCATTAACCTTCGTATACCGTTCGAAACTCAATAGGAACTTGTCACCTGTAAACACCAACGCACCTTTTGTTTGTTTTTCTAGAGATCGTTAATTAAAAGTGTTCAATAATTAATATAGTAGACTATGAAAGTATCTTTTGTGGAATAAATTATCTCGATCCAATGAGCTGGAATTGCTCAGATGAAGAAATGTATTTATTAAGGAAACATTGTTTTTAGAGCAAACATTTTATCACGTTTCCATTGTTATTTTTAATAATTGTTCGAAAAATATACGGTTATATTGATATAACGTGAATTTTCGTTTTCAATATTAAATAAATAATTGCAAAATCGAGGACGATATAACAAAAATTTGTTTCTAACTACTGTTATTCGACAATTTGTTTGTATATATCGTTTATATAATTGTGCCATAAATTATTTGCACTGTATTCACAATAGATAACAAAACTATCATCCATAAACCCTAACGGTTATTTTGTTTGTTATTTTAATGAGATCTATCATTAATTAAAAGTGTCCAATAATTGTTATAATAGACTGTCCAGTGAGAACTGGAAACAATTCAACACGTACATCACTGTATTAATCATTTATTCAGTGAAAAGTGTTTGTTTTAGTAAATTGCGATGAATTTGATTAGTATACCTATTGAATGGTTGTTATTTCGGTTTGTTTGAAACTTGGAAAGTGAAAATAATACAGTCAACGAATTGAAAAAGTTTTTTTACTAGTCTATAAGTATAGAAAATTAAAATCAATGAAATGTTCATAATATAGTAACTCTTATTCTTCTTCTTTTATGTGTATTGGGGTGAAAGTTTTCCAATTCTCAGACCTAAATAAGACGATAAAAACACTGTCACCGCAAAAACATCGATCTATTTTATATAAGTGCAATAATAACATTTCATAAGCTAATTATTCATTTTAGCCAATATACTCAGTTGATAATTATACTAGCCTAATTGTTCCGATAAAATATTGACAATTTCGATTTATACCGAAACGACACTATACGTGAAAATTATCACCTGTAAATACCGATTGAAATAATGTTTATTATTTTAATGATACCATTATTAATTAAATTAATTAAAAGTCGCTGATATTATTGATAATTTAATAACAGTGTTTATCTTTATGGTCGGAATTTGTTTAGTTTGCTGATTTGTTGAATTGATTTATTTTAAACAAACAAGGATATTAATTAAAATTATTTTCAGTTGTAAGAACTAATAACTATATAATGGCTACAAAATTTGATGATGATTATTAAAAATAATGTACTATACGTATAGGCAGATAAAATGTACATATATCAAGGACCACGAATAATCCGATCCTTATATACAGTAACTGTCGTTAACGATGTTGTGAAATATTGCTGTGGTTCAAACAAGATTAAAGAATGTGTTAATGTTGGTAATTCCATAATAATTTTAGGAAAATATTCCATTTCAAGTGGAGGCATGTGTTCATGCTGTAAGCTTTTGTTTAGATTAAAATATAAACAGATTGGCGGTATCTTGAGGGCTTGGACGGATTCAACAAATCACCGCTTTGTATTTCTGATAAAATTCTAAAAAACAACTTAAAGCTATTCTATTTTCCTATCATTTTTGATTAGGAATTTTATTTTTAGGTGACATTTTAAAGAACATTCGAAAATGTATATTGGAAGTGTAATTCAAGATTTAAAATAAAATCCCTTATATCATATACCTTAAAATTATGTTAGTATATAAATATATTGTTATTGCAGCAAAGTTCTGTATAAGGTAGACAGTCTCAAATATATTTATCAACATGTAAATATAATGCAAATAAAATATTGAAATATTAATGAATAAATAAAATTTTGTATTCAAAAATATCCCTTAAATTTCATTCACAATCTTTATATTGTTTATGTTTAAAAGGAAAAATACTGTTGAAATATTCATATTTGAATATTTTTAATGAGAAATGATGCCTAAAGTATTCCTAAAGTTTTACTCTGGATGGACGAACAAGAAACCAGCTGAAGTTGTGTGTTTATAACAGTTTTGGTTTAAAGTAACAAAAAGTAGCACTCCAGTATTTGACCCGGCAACCGACATACACAAAAACATTTCGACGCTAAGCTTTTTAGTATTGTCTAAGTATATTCTCCTGCTTTCAACGCAAGATTTTCGAGTAAATATATCAAATATTTGTCAGACTCCTCCATATACGTTATTAAATATTTATAAATCTTTTCGAGTGGAACAAAGCTTCTTTTTTTATAATTTGAATTTCATGATATATTCAATGTATTTGCGATAAGGGCGCGAAGAAAAAAGGATAACTTTAACACGGTGGTTGGTGAGTGAGTTCTAAGCGAACTCCAGTCCAATCGAATCCAGATAACAATTTGGTCTTAAGGGAGTTTTAAGATATAAAGGGGATGTACATAACAGCCCTGGAAATAGATTTAGGGACGGTTAGGGTACCTTCAGGACCCACGGGAGGATATGAAACTACATTTATTTTTATTTTATTACATTGGGAAAATATTCGAAAAGGTATCATGGTACAAACCATATATTTTTAACGATTTTAATGGTTAATGAGAAACTATATGTTTCTTTTTTTTATTTTTTTTATTGGATATTTTAATGTGTATCAGTTTTTATTTGCAGAATTTTGATTTAATGAATACTAGATACTACTCCAAGTTATTATCTCAATATATTATCTACTATCGATAACCTCATCTAGATAGTGGACAAATTGGTAACAATGGGTAAAAATAAGAGACAGAATTGAGGTATTGTCTTTCATTACGACAATTTTAGATCGCACATATTTTCAGTGGCTTATAAACAATTAAGTTAAATTGACTAAGTAGTTTTAATGCATCCAATACATAACCCAGACCTTGCCCTGTTTGATTACCCTTTATTTTGATCTCTAAAAAATTCTAACGGTGTAAAGCTTATGACTCTATCAGGGAATTAAAAAAAATCATTGCTCAAAATAAATTTTCTTTTAAAAACACGAAATAGACCAAAATTACATATTTTATCAGATAATATTATCACACGATCTTGATCAGGTAATGTGATTTCGTATATAATTAAAATGAAGCTAAATACAGTAAAAATATATTTACATTATTCCCATTTCAATTCAACATATTTTTGAGTATCATAATAGATGAGAATATGATTCACCGATTATATTTCTGCAAAATTATAATGGTGTAAAGCTTATGATTTTGTCAGAAAGTTAAAAAATTCATTGTTCAAAATAGTACATATTGATTATCAAATATTTTTTTTTTAAACATGAAACAACCCAAAAATAGTTTCTCTTTAGGCCACAAAATTAAATATTTTATCAGATAATTTTATCACACGATCCCGATCAAGTAATGTGATTTCGTGTATAATTAAAATGAAGCTAAATACAGTATAAATGGATTTATATTATTCCCATTTCAATTCCACCCCTTTAAATGGTAATTACATTTCCATTTATTTTTTGTGATGCTGGTGAGGTTGGGAAGGTCCAAGTTTGCTAAGGACGCAAGTGCCTTTTTGTCCTATACACAAAATTTCTTTTGTTTCGAGTCTAACCACCATTCATTCGATCTATTATTTTCGAAATCGAGGTTAAAGGTTTTCGAATAATTTAACTAGTCTTGTATGATGCGAACATCAAAGACCTTTTACCCTTGAGACAAATCTTTTATCATCAGAAATTCGAGAATTAATCAAATGTCGAGCGATTTTTAAATACATTATTATGCTGACTCTGGTTATTTCAAGAGATCATTTCCATTTTTGTTTTACTTCAAGAGTTATTGTTATCGTTTAACTGTAATTCGTTAAATGATACTTAACAAAACAAAAACAAAATTGTTATATTATGTTACTAATATTATTTTTGCAAATAAATATAAGTAATTAAACAAACTATAAATAGAGATATGTTGTCCGTATTCTACTAGATCTCTATAAATGGTAATTACATTTCCATTTATTTTTTGTGGACAAGGTTGGGTTTGAAAGGTCTGGCTTTAGTGAGGATGAACCTTTTTGTTCCATATACAGTTTTCTTTTGTTTTGTGTTCAGTAGTTATTCATTGAAGCTATTACAGATCTAAAAAGGACGATTAGTGATTATTTATTTTTTTTTGAACAATAATCAACACATTATTGTAGTCATTGTAATAATGTTATTATTGTTAAGTGATAGTTGTAAACAAGAGTGTTAACAATATGTCCATATTAAACTTGTAAAAGTTATAAGTTTAATATTATCAATAACATGGATTCAGCATTAGCATATAAATGGTAGGAGATAATTCTATTCAAAAACATTAAAAAAAAATTTTAGGTTTACTAGAAGTAAAACAGGATAACGTAAGACATATAGTGATTTCTATTAGTGTGTAGACAAATAAAAATAATATTTGATTAAAAAACTGGTATATATGAACCAGTCTGCCAAAAAACCCTGGAACTCATTGTGTACAATCTGAAAAAAGTCGAGATATTTACGAAACAACAAAGTAAATATGTTTTCCGGAAAAGGCCCAAGGATAAGTATTAAATGTTAAAGGTAAAATGGCAACAAAAAATGTTCGTTTTTCCGTAAAACGTTTACCTTTTGATAGGCTTAAATGTATATATAGAAAATATGATACATTGACTTACAAATGTGAACAATACTCGCATGTCTTTCCAGTTACAGTTACACGATAAAAATGCTACTAGAACTATTCCATTTCCGTTATATTTTTGTTAAGAAATTGTATTTTTAGGTGGAATTTTATGAATATGAGGAATTGTCTTATTAAGAATTAAAATAAATTTTGGCGTGTCATATGTTTTAAAATTAAGTAAATATATAAATATATTGTTTGTGATTATTTCAAACTTTCTCTGTAAGGTAAGCATTCTAAAATATATCTGTCATAGAAATAAAGTATCAATAAGAAGTCCATATATTACTCATGAATGAAGAGTCTACTTCAAAATTATTAAAGCCTTTAGATATAGACCATAGACCATAGTCTAGGTGACAATTACAAAGAACAATAAATAAACCTTTAGTAATAATTGTAAAGATAACTCAAGTTTATTTATAAATAATCAAATAACTATATATCATAACATAATATTCTATAATTCACCGATTGTTATATTACAAATGACCTCATTAATTATTAATTAAGATTAGATGAGATAAGTTTAAGAAAAACAATTGTATTAAAAAATGGAAGATATTATTTGCATTTTTTATCTTGAATTTTTTTAGCGTTTTATTTGAACCCAAAGAATTAAAATCTAAACTCGTTCCCTCTGTTTTATAAACCGATTAAAATCGATCAATTTCCAATTTAAAATTAAGAATTCTAGGCGGCGAGAAACACAACAATCTTCTTCTTCTCTTTTTTTTTTGGTTTTTTCGGTTCTTTCAATATTTATTTTTGCATAATAATAAAGGCGGAAAAAAGAAGCTGCCGACGCATTTAATAAAAGTTTTTTCCCTTTGCTTTATTTTTATGTATAACTTAATCTTCTAATCAATTTTTTTCTTCATTGAAAAAATGTCTGTCAAGCTACCGTCAATTAGTAAAAAGGTTTTTCTTGTAAGGCCCATTCAATTTTTATGCCTCGATATTTCGGCTTTGAATGTAATGATAGATTAGGGTCATAAGTGACATAAAAAAGCCTCGTGGTATTTCTTTTCCTGTTTTGACTTAATTAACGTATAGAATTTTATCAGTTTTCATGGATGGATGCTGTAAATGATCACAACCAATCAATTAATTTCGTATTAGGACGGGTATTCTCGTCTAGAGGTCTAAATTTTTAACGTTTTGTCGAATAATTTTGCCAGCCTTCTTTTTAAATACATTTATTGATATTTTATACAAAAAAAAATGGATAACAAAAAAATTTTTATCAGTTATTTACAGCTGGTGAAGTTGGGACTAAAAAGTGGGTGGATAAGATTGTAACCCTTCTGGTTATCTGAAACATTCTTAATTAGTAAGAATGTCGTTGTAGCCTCTATAAAAGAAAACAGAAAAAAAACTCAAAACCCTCAGTCTGATTATAATATTCCTTCCTTCGATCTGGATATTCTACAAGACCAAAACTTATATAAAAAATATACATAAACTTATAAATATATAAATACTCGCATAAACCAAAACTTTAAGCCGCATATCTTCTATTTAAAATAACAGTGAACTTAGTCATCAAGATGTTTAATGTATTGCCTATCGTAATTTGTAAAATTGTTTTTAGATTAGACAATATTTTTCTTCTAATTTTATTTTAGTTAAAAAGAGATACAATGCTATCTGATAAGTTCGAACATGTAATCGACAGCCTAAAAAGCCAACCAGTTGTCAAACGTCTTCAAAATTCTTCAAAATATTTGTTATAATAACTACATGTTACAAACCGGCAAACGTTTCAGCGCTTTGCTTGTTTTGATACATTTCAAAACGCTTTTTATTATTACTCCATGTTCTGTTACATGCATATGTCCTGGCTGAACAATATGACCGCAGAGTATTACGTCTTCCTCGCTACCATTACATATTTAATCTAATTGATATGGGGTGTGGCAAATAATTATTGCAATAGACATGCAGGTAGAGATGGATATACAAGCAAGAACTGTCTGAATATATCGAAGGAAGCATTGTCTACAATAACAGCTTCTGTTTCCTCGTAACATCTCGACATAGAAGAAGAAATTGAGAAATGGTGGAATCGAGAGCAAGTGTTAGATTGGAAATTAACAGTTTGGTTATTTATTTGAATAGCTATTTCGAAAGTGATCGAATGAAACTTTCTGAACGTAGGATTATGATTCAATGCAGACAATTACCAAGACAGGGTGATAAGAGTGGCAAGAACTAAAGACGAGTATATAATTGATATAGGATAACTCTAGAAAATCATATTGTAGAGTGTGAAAAATTTCTGTGCATAAAAGATAGTTCAGAATATACTTGAGCATTTTGCTAAAAAGTACGAGGAAAGAAAGAATACTAACTGTTCCGCAGATATGGCAAATACATTAGAGAGAATGTAGTGATTGAATCAAGAAAGATCTATACAGATAGTGACAGAACAAATTAAGGAGAATACAGTAATATTAAAATAACTTTATGAGGAAACATTGTACCGAAGAAAACAAGAACTAAACGTAAAAGGTAATAATGCTCCCTAATGAAAGTAAAATACATTATTTGGATATATAATTGTTAATTATATATATATATATATATATATATATATATACATATATATATATATATATATATATATATATATATATATATATATATATATATATATATATATATATCACTATATGAAAACGCGCCTATAACTCTATTTCATAGGTGGCGTGGAAAAGAGTTCAATGTAAATATATTAAACACAACCCTAATCTACAACCTATTATAACTCTATAATCAATTGCAGTTTAAGTCCTTCGATCATGTATATATTAGATTTAGTATAATATTAAAATAAATTATATTTGTTAACAGGTTTGTTTCATTAGTTTATTTAGAATAGAATTTTCTTATATGTCAACGTCAAAATGAACTAAAAATCAGAGTTGATGCGGCAACATTGCGACGATTTGACATCATCGACTTAGATGACGTGAGTTTACTGTTTTATTGAACAGGCTATAAACATGATAATTGATAAAATCGAGATCTGTAACATCAGACCTAGTAACCTTCAACTGTAAACCACAAAATATCGACTGTTTGTTTATAATTTTAGGCTTTTAATGTTTCTTATTGCGATTTGTAAATTCTACAAGACTCAAACTTATAGAATATATTAAAAAACTGAAGTTTTATTACTTTAAACGAGAAATATTTTATAAAGGCAGCAGTTATACACTCAATTAATAATTGTTATAAACCCCATATAAACATGATGATTGATATAATCGAACTCTATAATACGAAGCGAACGTATTTTGAACTGTATGCTAATAATAAATGATGTATTCAGCATGTGCGGAATCTTATTTCAGTTCGGATATCACTTTTTTAAAATTAAAATGCATTTTGCTTTTGGTATCATTTATTCTCATGGCTTTTTACTATATCGGTATTTCGAATTTTTGCAGCGTACGAAACGGTACAACGTGAAAAAGTAGCAGTGAATTTTTAACGACGAATCTATTATTTCATGGAAAAATAGACTTTATTAAAATGTATAGATGGCTATGCGAAACATTTTTCATACTTTCTCAGTATAAAAGAGTTCAATATGCGAGAGTAGCTTTTTCTAAAATTGTTTCTCGCCCGTTTTAATTATTGTTTCATTTTTTATTGCCTAGCGCAGCGTCAAAAAGTGTTCCTGTTAATTGGAAGTAAATTTCTATCGCCCGATGTAAATATTTGTCTCCAATATTTTGTTTTCATTCGTTTTATTCCCACTAATCTGTCTAGAGAATACTTGGTAATTTTTAAATATATTTATATATACAGAGTATCTAATGGAAAAGTTTATTATATATTTTATCAGTGATAAAAGTGTTACTATTGATTTTAACTGAAATAAATGTTGTAGTCATGAATATTTCGCTTCTGTGTTATTGTAAAAGGCTCTGCTGGACTCATCCATGATTAATTGTGCTTGGGGTTATCAACAAAACAAAATGTTACACTTTATAATTAGGATATGATTTATTCCAATCATACAATAAAACTAATGAATGTGGAAAATGCAATTTTCAAAGTTACATAATTAGCGTCTGTATACACTGTATAATACAGAGATACTAAAAGGTGAACTGTTATTTTATGTAGAGTAATGTCAAAACCATCGAATTTAACAGTTAGGTTTGGTTGTGTTACTTCACATATTCACCAATAGATATGGCTGATCAAAATACATGCAAACACCTAATAGCAATAAAAATATTTTATTCTCATGTATCCATTTATACTGGACATATGTAGACTTTAGAATAAGCTTTAGAATAAGACTAATTAATTAAGATAATATTTTATACAGAAGATTGCTTAATGAAGTGATTTTCTATATGCCATGCATATATAATATAGACAGAAGAAATACTTATTGCCAATAGGGCACATTGTGGACTCACGAAGAGTAATAAAAAAATGTATCTATTTAGGTAATACTCTAAGTAATTTTTAAATATATTTTATATACATTGTGTTTAACGGTAAAGTTTATTATATATTTAATTAGTGATATTAGTGTTATTATTGATTTAAACTGAAGCTAATTTTCTGGTCATAAATATTTCGCTTCACTGTTGATGTAAATTACTCTTCTGGACTCACCCATGATTATTGTGATTGGGTTTATAAACCCAAGAAAATTTATCACCTTTAAATTGGAATATGATTTATTCAAATCAAACAACCAAACTAATGATTGTGGACAATGCAATTTTCAGTACTCCACTATTAGCGTCTGTATATACAGTAAAACATAAAAATACCAAAAGGAAAATTGTTATTTTATGTAGAATAATGCCAAAACTACCAAATTTAATAGTTAGTTTAGGTTGTTTAAACTTCACATATTCACCAATGTATATTGCTGATCAAAATATATGCAAATAATTAATAACAATATAAAACTTGTATTCCCATGTAACATATCTGTCTAGGTAATTAGGACCAATGATGTATTTTAATTAGAAAATGATTTATTTAATTAACATGTTTTAAATAGTTTTTTAATATTATTTATCATAAATTATGTTGAAATGTCTTAATGTGATGTTGAAATCTATTAAAACAACAAATTGGTTGGTGATATATTAATGTAATCGTACTTGACTATTTTATATTGTTTTAACTTTTATTGGGTAGTTGTTTCTGTAACTGGATCCTCTCTAAGCTCTAACAAACTTACGTTGAAACATGGCCTGTTCCATCCTTTAAAGAATAAATGCTGATTTAGCCAATTTACTGCATTGTTATCCAAGACAAATGTCTTGTCTTAGTCATTCTGTCCCCAACCAGAAAGTATAAATACAAGGCCCGTCTAAAATAATGGCAGCCATAACCTATAAATGTGGTTACATTTCTTACTATTTTAATTGATTTATTTATGTAGTGCTATAAAAACCTTCCTCATTCCATTATAGGGCCATTTCAGTGATTGTATTAATAAAAATACGGTGTGTCTCAAAATCAGACGTATAATATTAAAGTGACGCGAATTTTTTCTTCGGCGCGCCTCTTTATTTCCTTTTATTATCCAAAAGAAATGTAAAATCAATACAAAATGTCCGCACTTTGTTAAGAACGTACGAATTGGCATAATATTCCATTTCTTGCTATTTAAATTCGATGAAAAAATCACCTGTGAACAAAATTTTGTCTTCTTTACCTTTCCATACTGTGGAAAATATCTAATAAAATCATCCGATGAAAAATGAACGAAAATTTCATTAAATTGGTTGTAAAAGACGGACAGGGACAAAAATATATAAGTTAGAACAAAAAGGTAATAATACAGAAGGTAATATCTGATGACGTATCTAACGCAGAAAATGGGAAAAGTTGGGGAAAAGTACCTAAATGCAAAAGCAGAACAAAGAATAAGGAAATGATGAAATTATCGTTGATATTGCCGTAGAATAGGGAGAAAAGCTTATCTCAATTGTCACCTTATAACCAGCTCAGATGGATCAGTTCATCGGCCATATTGTTCTTAAAACAGAATTATGGAAAAATATACTAGCACTGATTACAGTATAATAATAGCGGTAATCAACTAAAATATATCCGCTTCGGCCTTATCACAACTACATAAAAATGTATTTTATGGAAAAACCGAAAGAGATTTTTATTTATGAGGAATATATCTTCTGTCATTTTCGGAGATAAAAGGTCAATATTGTTGGTTCTCTCTATTATTCATATTTCTCGACACAACAGCAAATAATATACAATTATGTTTATATGAATATAAAAGTAACAGTATTAATTTTGAGGGATCAGCGTTATTTTTTGAATGATTAGCTCTTAAAAAACTATAGGACTGTATTTGGTTTAAGTGAGCATGCGCATTTCCTTGACATTGCTTTGAAATGCTACTATATAGGTCTTTCAATGGAACTTTAACGTAGACACTTTTGCGTAATTTCCTCGATTTTAACAATTCAATTCAGGAACAAAAAAAGAAGAAATCGCTTTTAAAACAAACTTAGTTCCAATGATTTCGATATGACAGTGAAATAAATTGTGATAATATGCTTTGGGTAAAATTATAGATTGTATGATTCAGTCTTTCTTGCATTTTAATAATGTAAAATATATTTATTTTAAATTAAATATACCTTTATAATTATGTTGACCCATATATTTACTACAGATTTTTTACTTCATATTTAAACCTTTAAAGTTCGTACGTCATTAAAATAATAAACATACTCTTTTACTTCACATATTGGTAAATTTTTCTATTAAAATTTATTATTATTCAGCTACCGGCGACAGAACGGTTCTATTACTGTTGCGGGTTCTAATCCTGCTGGGGCATGCATGTACTTTATGTTTGTGATTGTACTTTATGAATGTTTTTAATGATAACAGTGAAAAATCCGACAAGGAATAACAATTCCAGTCACGCCAATAACCAGGCTGGGTAAGACCGGATGTCTTCTGGGATGGTCTCTAAGTTGGTCACTGGCAAGTCGGTTGGTTTAATGCCGAGGACCGTAGTTCGGAGTCCACGTTGAACTGTAGGTCCAGTCAAAATAAACTCTCGTTGGTAAAAAGGAAACTTTAAAATATAAAAAAATTATTTATACTGAAAAACTGTAAAAAATATAATTAGAGTTAAATTTATTCCTTGAAGAAATAAACGCGACAGTGATGTAAAAAATGACGTCAATATTTAATAAAATGCGCGTGCGCAATTTGAACCAATTATAAATTATTTAAATTGAATTTTCGTATTGTTTTGGTTGTAGGTTCAAGTTTCATTTAGAGTCATCAACGCCATTTTTAAACATTCTTTTTGACGGACTACCTGAATACATTTTGTCTAATTTTTTTATTTTTGAGATCTTTTGCCATATTTTTATTAATTCTTATTTAACTAAGTGATAATTTGAGACAGTTAAAGCAAATATTCTTGATTTAATATGTTTTGATTTAAGATTGTCGTCAGTGGCTCGGCGTTTTATATCAAACATATATTTCTGGAAAATGTGTTTAGAATATCATTAATTAAACTTAGAGAGCCACAGAATCGGTTTATACCTTAATTGTATATGTTGGAACAGCTTTTAATAGGATTTGCATTTATATTTGACGATACTGCTCTCTCATCCTTCTTACTACCTTTGCTACATTCAATTTTGTTAAAAGTGTTTAGGCTCTATTTATACAAGGATCTGGCCTCGTCTTTAGAATTTTATCGACATTCAAAAAACAGGATTTAAAAATTACGATGGTGTACGCACTGCGGCAACTGTGTTTTTTTTAAGAAATCCTGCAAGGGTTTAGATGACATAAAAGCGTTGGCTGCCATACATAAAAAATATCTCGCCTTTTTTATCGAAACTCAATGATATGGTCGATTAATCACGTCAAAATTTAATTAATAGGTTTTTATCTTAATATTAGGTACAAGAGTAAGTTTTAAAGGCTTTTTAGGTAAGATATATATGTCGCGAAGCCGCCATATGTAATGGAAGAGATTGATTTATTTTGTAATAAATTTTGGTTACCCATAACGATAATAAAGTCGAGTTGAATAATGTATCTTTTTTTAATTTTAATTTATCTCAATAAAGTTGATAAAACCAGTAATTTATTTATTGACAAATGGACGAATAATCAAAATTCGAATCGTTTATAAACTGATTTATACGGCACTTAAATATGGTGAGATATTTGCTGAGAAATTTGACGTATTAATGACTAAGTAATTACACAATGGAACTGAACAGCCAAAGGGGTTTGAATTAAATCATATCAATTTCAGCTAAACATTGTCCGTTTTGGTTTTGTTCCTTACAATGTAATAGCGTACCAGAGATATTGGCCATATCCATGTTTTGCATTTAAAACGTAGCAATAACGTTCTATGACCTGACCAAAATATTCCCTTAACTTTATTGACTTGATTGATTTAACACTACCTTTTGTTCGTTTGTCGCTCTATTATCTCCAGGAATAAATTAATTTGTATTATATCCATATGTTTAAAAGCATACATTTAAGTTTTAGAAATATTTTGAAGTTTCAGCCACTTTATATACAGGGAATGTACAAAATGTTATGAATACCTGATATATACACAATATTTATTTATTAATAAGGTGTTCAGCCATCATTTGTTGTTAAAACAGTTACAGATCTTCGGAAAGTAGATTGGTGCGTGCCTGAAAATATTCTACAGGAATGTTGTCCCATTATTGCGCCAAAACATTCGCCAATTGCTTCAATTAATTGACTTTTTCTTGTAAATTTTTGTTATAAGTAGAGTGTAAATTAATATATATTGCTAAAATACTATTACTTATATAAAATGCGATGCTCTATTTGCTGGTAGTATATGTAATGGTTTTTAATTATATGAATTAGTTTTAGAGATTTACGCTATAATGTGTTTTCGGTTAAATATCTTATCAACAATATTTTCATCCATACCATAAAAACTATTGGCTAAAGCTAAAAAATAACATTGCTTTCATTTTTCTTACACCGCAATATTGATGTTATGTGGAAATATGAACTTATTTTGACACTTAATAATTTTTTGCACTTTTTCCATAGAGGAAAAAATGTAATTTTTGGCATCTTTAAACTTTTTGTTATAAGTCTAGTTTAAACAAAGATATATTCTTGAAAATATCACTACTTATATAAAATTTGGTGCTCTATTTAGTGGTAATAATAATTTTTAGTCACTTGAAGTAGTTTTAGAGATTTACGCTATAATGTGTTTATGGTTAAATTTTATTTCAACAATATTTTTGTCAATATCACAAAAACTGTTAATTGAAGCTCAAAGGTAATGTTATTTTCGTTTTTTTTTACTACATAATATTGATGTAATGTGGAAATACGGACTTATTTTGACACCTAAATTTTTTTAATATTTTTTCCGTATATATAATCAGGAAAAAATGCAATTTTTTGAGATTTTAAAACTTTTTGTTATAAGTCTATTTTAAACAAAGGTATATTCCTCAAAATATCACTACTTATGTAAAATTTGGTGCTCTATTTAGTAGTAATAATAATTTTTAGTCACTTGAATTAGTTCTAGAGATTTACGATATAATGTATTTTTGGTTCAATTTTATTTGAACAATATTTTTGTCAATATCACGAAAACTGTTAAGTGAAGCTCAAAAATAATGTTATTTTCGTTTTTTTCATCATAATATTGATGTAATGTGGAAATACGGACTTATTTTGACACCTAAATTTTTTTTATAATTTTTCCGTATATATACTCAGGAAAAAATGCAATTTTTTGACATTTTAAAACTTTTTGTTATAAGTCTATTTTAAACAAAGGTATATTTCTCAAAATATCACTACTTATATAAAATTTGGTGCCCTATTTAGTAGTAATAATAATTTTTAGTCACTTGAAGTAGTTTTAGAGATTTACGATATAATGTGTTTTTGGTTAACTTTTATTTCAACAATATTTTTGTCAATATCACGAAAACTGTTAAGTGAAGCTCAAAAATAATGTTATTTTCGTTTTTTTCACCATAATATTGATGTAATGTGGAAATACGGACTTATTTTGACACCTAAATTTTTTTAATACTTTTTCCGTATATATACTCAGGAAAAAATGCAATTTTTTGACATTTTAAAACTTTTTGTTATAAGTCTATTTTAAACAAAGGTATATTTCTCAAAATATCACTACTTATATAAAATTTGGTGCCCTATTTAGTGGTAATAATAATTTTTAGTCACTTGAAGTAGTTTTAGATATTTACGATATAATGTGTTTTTGGTTCAATTTTATTTCAACAATATTTTTGTCAATATCACAAAAACTGTTAACTGAAGCTCAAAAATAATGTTATTTACGTTTTTTTCACCATAATATTGATGTAATGTGGAAATACAGACTTATTTTGACACCTAAATTTTTTTAATACTTTTTCCGTATATATACTCAGGAAAAAATGCAATTTTTTGACATTTTAAAACTTTTTGTTATAAGTCTATTTTAAACAAAGGTATATTCCTCAAAATATCACTACTTATATAAAAGTTGGTACCCTATTTAGTGGTAATAATAATTTTTAGTCACTTGAAGTAGTTTTAGAGATTTACGATATAATGTGTTTTTGGTTCAATTTTATTTCAACAATATTTTTGTCATTATCATAAAAACTGTTAACTAAAGCTCAAAAGTAATGTTATTTTCGTTTTTTTCACCATAATATTGATGAAATGTGGAAATACGGACTTATTTTGACACCTAAATTTTTTTAATACATTTCCGTATATATACTCAGGAAAAAATACAATTTTTTGATATTTTAAAATTTTTGTTCTAAGTCTATTTTAAACAAAGGTATATTCCTCAAAATATCACTACTTATATAAAATTTGGTGCCCTATTTAGTAGTTTTAGAGATTTACGATATAATGTGTTTTTGGTTCAATTTTATTTCAACAATATTTTTGTCAATATCACAAAAAATGTTAAATGAAGCTCAAAAATAATGTTATTTTCGTTTTTTTCACCATAATATTGATGAAATGTGGAAATACGGACTTATTTTGACACCTAAATTTTTTTAATACTTTTTCCGTATATATACTCAGGAAAAAATGCAATTTTTTGACATTTTAAAACTTTTTGTTATAAGTCTATTTTAAACAAAGGTATATTCCTCAAAATATCACTACTTATATAAAATTTGGTGCCCTATTTAGTGGTAATAATAATTTTTAGTCGCTTGAAGTAGTTTTAGATATTTACGATATAATGTGTTTTTGGTTCAATTTTATTTCAACAATATTTTTATCATTATCATAAAAACTGTTAACTAAAGCTCAAAAGTAATGTTATTTTCGTTTTTTACACGATAATATTGATGTAATGTGGAAATAAGAACTTATTTTGACACCTAAATTTTTTTAATACTTTTCCGTATATATACTCAGGAAAAAATGCAATTTTTTGATATTTTAAAATTTTTGTTCTAAGTCTATTTTAAACAAAGGTATATTCCTCAAAATATCACTACTTATATAAAATTTGGTGCCCTATTTAGTAGTTTTAGAGATTTACGATATAATGTGTTTTTGGTTCGATTTTATTTCAACAATATTTTTGTCAATATCACAAAAAATGTTAACTGAAGCTCAAAAATAATGTTATTTTCGTTTTTTTCACCATAATATTGATGAAATGTGGAAATACGGACTTTTTACTCAGGAAAAAATGCAATTTTTTGACATTTTAAAACTTTTTGTTATAAGTCTATTTTAAACAAAGGTATATTCCTCAAAATATCACTACTTATATAAAATTTGGTGCCCTATTTATTGGTAATAATAATTTTTAGTCGCTTGAAGTAGTTTTAGATATTTACGATATAATGTGTTTTTGGTTAAATTTTATTTTAACAATATTTTTGTCAATATCACAAAAACTGTTAACTGAAGCTCAAAAATAATGTTATTTTCGTTTTTTTTCATCATAATATTGATGTAATGTTGAAATACGACCTTATTTTGACAACTAAATATTTTTTACACTTTTTCCGTATATATACTCAGGAAAAAATGCGATTTTTGGCGATTTTGAAACTTTTTGTTCTAAATCCAATATAAACAAAGATATATTGTTGAAAATATCACTACTTATATAAAATTTGATGCTCTATTTAGTGGTAAAAATGGCTTTTAATTATCTGAAATAGTTTTAGAGATTTACCCTATAATGTGTTTTGGTTAAATTTTAAGAACAACGTTTCACTATTAAAAATAATGTTATTTTGTTTGTTTTACCATAATATTAATGTTATGTGAAAATATGAACTTATTTTGACACCTAGTTATTTTTTACATATTTGAATTTAACTGGACAAAATACACTATAGAAAATAATCTAATAGTGTGAAATATGATAACCTTGTTATAAGTCGTTATCAAAAACTCGAAGAAAATAATAATTGTATAAAGGTGCAGTAACGTTTTCTCAACAATCTTGTTCTATTCATTCTACAGAATACTTAGGAAGAAAGAAAGTCTCTAGGAATGGTAGTTAATGATATTTAGAATCAACAATGCTTCTGAATCTCCTAGGACAAATTGTTTGTTGTCGTATTCTTTTTAGAACTGTCGTACATAACCTAACAGCCATAACATCGAAAGATACTCTATTTATACAAACGGCTACAAATGATGCTGAAAGGTTTTTATGCCTTTCCCGTAATTAGTTAGGTAACAAATATAGCGAGCAATGCTGTCTTATTCTCACCCACAGATATATGTTTATCTCGACGTAGAAAAGGCATTACATGAAATAACAATTTCCGAAAATGTTCCTTTCCCTAACTAATTCCAAGTACAATAACTTCCTGTGACAACTTATACACGTTTGTGCAATTGGCTTTTCCAGAATGTTAAACTAGGGGTACATAAATAGAGAAGGAATCCATGTTTGGCCCATGATATACTCAAAATTCCTTGACGTCATTACAAAAACAGCCCCGTCCTAAGTTATTTTCAATATCGTCTATATAATATCGATTTATGAATTCATATATAACATTAATGTACGTACTGTCTTTATAGAAAATCATTTTACGCGTTTCGAAAGTCATATTTATACATCTTGTTATTAATTTTATATATCGGATGGTAATTTTAATATAATTAAATTGTCTATATTCAATTATGAATGGTATAATCGAAATATATTGGGTACGGTGAAATAATTGAATGTTTCGTTATAGCAAACAACATATTTTGATTTAAATGGATGAGTCTCCGACAAAGTTGGGATAGCAGCAACATAAATTAACGTATAATATTGAAAATATATCAATAAAACAAACATGAGGTATCTTTTAGATGTCGTTAAGCTGATAGAAATGCCAACAAAAGTATTCGATGATCACTACAAAGATACAAAAACGCTTAACCACAATTCTCATAAACCTACACAGAAATGTTTGTATCTATTGTATTAAATTTGTCGATTGTTATTCCATTATACAGTTCTGTCAATAGTGTCAATATTATAAAATAATGCTTTAAATTCACAAGACAAACCTTTAAAATTAATTTACAATAACTTCAAATAAATTAATGTAACATGATCATACATAACTATACTTATTTTAAATGCAATTCTGATATTTTCTGTCCCTCTATCTTATTTAATTTAAAAATGTTGCTATTTTTTGTGATATGACAAAATTCAGGTTAAAATACTGGTGTATATTTGAAAGCATACAATGTTTAAAAAGCACTCTAATGCTTAAAAAATGATAAATTAATATCATATTAATATTTTCATAAAATAAAGATTCCCTTTTAAATTAATTTATTTCAAAAGAGAAACTGTTATTTTTCTGATTTGGTGAAATTAGGGTCAAAGCTCCAGCGTATATTTGAAAGTAAACAATGTAAAATATTTACTTGACCTTCGGTTAATTCCTTTCAGACCTTAATTTTTGTTTAAGCAAAGGTATGTAAGGAGATTGTTCTTTTAAAATTTAAAAAAAGTAAGGATATGTTCCTTCTTATAACGTTTTCTTTACTTTACTCTTCTTTCGTTCCGTGAGAATAACATTCTTTTGGGAAAAAATGTCTAAAAAAACTTAAAGCACAAAAAAGCGTGGTGTTTCATCCCCTCATATCTTTCCTATTGTTTGTCTGATATGTAGCTCTATAATCTTTTTCCTTGTATTGCAGAAAATGTAAGACTTTTTTTTATAAAATCATATAATTTCAAATTATATTATGTTGATATTCAAAATAAGGCAAGTTTAATAAAACAATATTTATTCCAAAAAGGAAAACAAAATAATACATACTTTTATATATACTGTTTCCATTTTTCTCTGAGTCATATTTTTTAAAATATATTTACAAATACGGAAATAATAAATATAAATTAAAAGAAACACACAGAATTTATACAGTTTTTACATTATATTTCATTTTATTTGCATGAGTAAAAAAGCCTCTTATCTTACTAAGTTAAGTATGTTGTAATATGTTATGGATACATGCTTTAGATTATTTTCTACTGTATTCATTTATAACACACTTTCAAAAAAGCCTATGCTAAGTCATTTTCAATATTTCCTACATTATATCAATTTCCGAATGTATACTTTGCATTAATGTTTCCACAGCTTCGGGGGAGAAAATTTATGTTATACCATTTATCAAGTCCCTGGTAGATTTTTTTATGAATAATGTAAAATATTTATGTTATGTTCTCTTGAGAATTGATAAGAAGTTATCCATTCTGTTTTCTTGGTACTTCATTAATTTTACTAAAGTAGAAATTTGTTTTTGTCATCGTCTGTAATATGAAATATTTCTTACAGACATTTTACTATGTTGTTTTAGTTATTGGAAAATTATTACTATAACGATAGATAATTAAAGGCTAAGATAATGTTCATCATAATATAGTTTAGGCATTTCATTTAAGTTTCTCAATACAAGTAATATTTTGAAAAACTAAATTAATTTTTTTCATTATATTAATATTTATAAAGTGTGTGTCATCCACAGCAAAATTATGATACCAAAAAAATTTATATTAAAATAAATTATTTTAAATACCTGGAATGTCTTTCTGAAAATTACGAAATAAATTAATTGCATTTATAAAATAAAAGTTTGACTGTGTGTTAATGATATATTTTTATATATACTAAAATAATTATTTAATGCAATTAAATATATATTCATTTCATGCTATTTAGAGATTGATTCTATATTTATTTACATAATAATATAATATTTCCTTTCTTTCATCTGATTTCTTTTATGTTATAAGATACACAGTGTAGAAGTGTTATAAATTAAGCAGATCTTATTTACGGTATAACATACGTCTATAGGACAATATATTGCTTGAGCTAGAGAAGCATTCTTTCTAAACGCATTTTTCCTATGAAATTTTCTCGCAAGTTTAATTAGTTTTTTTTTTCGTGGAACTTGTGCGGGAAGCAGGGTTGTAAAACGTGTTACATTTTAACATACTTGTTAAATGTAGAAACTTAAATTGGATCTGCGGAGTTAAAGCCCTGTCCATAGTCATATTCCAAAGTTTTTATGTTTTTGATATTTGACAATGTAATCACCTTGAATGAGACTTGCCGTTTTCTGATTTGACAAGTTTTTTAATTAAGGACACGAACTAGACAATCAAAGTTCTCAAAAGGTTATAATAAAACACCCTTCTTTGTGTTCAACTTTTAGTTCGTTCGGCTTTACCCTATCTTGAAGAGAAATTAAATAATTGCCATGGCATTAAATAAGACGCAAAAGTTGTTCCGATTGATTTTTATTATTTATAGCATAAAATAATTTCTATCTATTTTGAATAACATTGTTTGGTTAACTTTGTTTGGGCTTATCGTGTATCGATAATATTTAGCATGAGGCAAAAATTGGTCAATTATCTATAAGTCTCTCCTATATTATTTCTTGAATATTGTAAAATATTTATGTTATGTTCTCTTGAGAATTGATAATAAGTCATCCGTTCTGTTTTCTTGGTACTTCATTAATTTTATTAAAGTAAAAATTTGTTTTTGTCATCGTTTGCAATACGAGATATTTCCTACAGAAATTTTAATATGGTGTTTTAGTTATTAATATTATTAATATAATAATAGGTTTTAAATGTTAAAGATAATGTTCATCATAATATAGTTTAGGTATTTCAGTTAATTATTTTTTTCATTATATTAATATATATAAAGTGTGTGTCATGGACAGAAAAATTATCATATAAAAAATGTATATTAAAATAAATGATTTTAAATACCTGGAATATTTATCTGAAAATTATGAAATAAATTAATAGCTTTTATAAAACAGAAATTGTTTCAGAATTGTTGAAGTATTAACTGTCCCTAAAATACAATCATACTAAAAATATAGATACATATGTATATTCATTTATAAATTGATAGATTGATTAACAATTTTCTTACTGATTAATCTGATTATTTAAATTTTATAAGAAAAATAGTGTAGAACAGTCATAAATTATGTAGAACTTATTTATGATGCTTTTGTTATCGTCTATGATACGAAATATTTCTTACAGCAATTTTAATATGATGGTTTAGTTATTAGATTATTATTAATATAAAGATAGGACTTGAATTATATTTATAATATAATCTCTATAATAATTTTCAATCATATTATTTAAATGTATTTATTTTATAACTAATGTGTTAATTATCGATATAGCTCTGAACCTTTTTTTGAGCTTATAGAGTAAAGTTATATCAATAATATTTTGCATGAGGCATAAATTGGTCAATCATCTATCTTGAACAATGTGTTTATAGGACACTATATACACTATATATACGAAGTATTTTTGGGCAGCCTACACTGTGCTTCGTCTAGAGATCCCCAGCCGCACAAAAAAATATCGTAAGTTGTTACATTTGATTTAATTAGAATGGCATAAACGAGAGAAAGACCGAAAACTAACGGAAGCGATAAAAAAATGGCAATATATCGTCCAATTTCTGGTTTGGCGAATCAATCGTTTGAGCCGAATCTGATAAGCTTTCTAATTAAACCAGATAATGATGGGATTCTGCAAATCTCATTAAATGATAAAGGCCGTACCTTGTTCACTATATATAGAATCTTTCTAAATAAAACCTCATTTAAATATTTACGGTATAGGACAAGCATGAGTAATATTTAATTAATTGAAATCGTTAAAACTACGGTGATAACTAGTTAATTATGAAAAATATCGAAGATTTTACGTAGTAACTATCGAATACTTTTTAAACTGCTGATTATAATTTAAGGAAATAAAATGAATTCTGCTGATTCTGCCATCTGCATAAACCTAAAATTCAGCGTCAGCCTATTTTTTGATGTGAAGTATGCGTCCAATGAATTATTATTTTAAATCTTGATGTACAATAAAATATTTTATAGGAAATATCTTTGTTATAATATTAATATTTGATGTAATTTAATAATGCAACTATATTGGATAAAGTGGATAATAAAGGTATATGATATATTGTTTGACTATTTTATATATATTATTATCTTTATATTAGTATCTGTAAACTCCCTTGTTTTCAGTTGAGTGGAATATCTAATATAGTTTGTCATCATTCATCAGCAAATACATTTAGATATTTGACTTAATTTTGACTAGTGGCGTTTATAGAACAAATTAATTATTATTGGCTAGTTTTAATATACTCTAAACTTTATTTTTGTTAATATATAGATACTAGCGCACATATTAACTGAACTATATAATAATAATAACGAGATTTAATAAATCTCATTAAATGATATGGTGAAAATTTCGTAATAATAATAATTTTTAATGTGTATATAGATTAATATGGAAACAAAATATAGTTATAATATTTATATTTAAATATTATATGGTTCAATAGCCAATAATTTAATTAACCCAATTTCAATTATAGACGAGACTATTAAACTGGAATTAATTATTGCAAAGCTTTGAGTATTATTATGTAGTAAGTTATACCATATAAACTGTGGCAAAAAAAAAACGAACGAGAGTTCAATGGAAATAATTTATTCGTAGAATCAATTTCAAGCTTCTTAACTGTGAATTATTGAAGTGAAGTTTAAATTAATGAAACCTTTTCTGGTCGGATTAGTAAGTTTAAAATCCGAGAAGATTTACCAAGAGAAACGAAAAAACAGAAAACATCTATTCAAGTAATTTTAATGCCTGTTTTAGTACTCAATAGAGTCACTCGAGTTTTTTTTTAATGATTACTCTATATATTTAAATAAAACCACTCTCGTGATAACTTTTACGTTTTTAAATTATATATTTATGGCCTGAATTACAAATTATATACAAAAATATAAATAAAACATAATTTACTTCACCATCGTACGTTTTAGATTAACTTGTCCAACGTTGTAATTTCGTATGAGGTTTTTTTTTCTTTCTCATAATCGTCTAATGCTTTTGGGACGCTATTTCATGCATGCTTAATAGGATCCCGTCCCTAAAAAAGGTTCTTAGAACTAGCTCAGACCAGTAAAACTCACAGCTGATTCTCCTGACAAATTAGGCCAATAGTTTTTTTTTTTCTTAACGAACTCTCCAAGCCCATACAGAAAAATCCGAAGTACGTAAAATAAAATTCCCATTGATATAAAAACATTATAAAATTTTGAGCTAGCTTAATTTTAACGGTCTGCTATATATCACCTCAAGTATATTTGTATTCTGTAAATAATATCAGCTATAAAACACTGACACGGGGCTTTTTCGTTTTATTCTTTCTCCTTATTTCGCAATATACGTCGATGTTATATAAGTGCCAATTTCGCTAATTCTTCACTTACAAAAATATCTTAAGTGAAGATTCGAGTAAATAGGATGCTTATTTTATTTAATATACGTTTTATTAGCTCCTATTATTCTTTTTCTCTTTCATAAGGCCAAATCTATTTTACATTTTCAATTGGACATATAATTCGACAAAGATTGAAACATATTATTTCTTTTTATATATCTTTCTATCGTAGTTTATCTTTATATTTTAAAAGGTTTGAACGATAATGTAAAGGAACTAGGTGGGATTTCCGCTTCTTTTTAATTGTTGTATTTGTCGCTTTTGCCAATATCTAGCGGCAAAAATAATTACTATGAATGGCAACAAATACAAAACTGTATCTTAACATGGACGTTAGAACTTTAGTTCATAGCTCATTTACGAAGACTCGATGCTCACACACCCCTCCCCTTTCATATTCAGTTGATTTTACTGTGTTTCATAAAATGGTGGATTTTTCTACAGATTATTCCAGTTTTGTCCTTTAATTTTCATTTGTCACTTATTAAATCTCCATTTATTATTTTCAATTTACTAGTATTCATTAAATATTCTCTATTAATTATCCTCAACTTATACTTATTTATTTATTTATTCGTTTATCGTTATCTATTGTATTTTCAATTATTATTCCCTTGTATCCTCGCATATTTCCCATAATCCTTAAATTACGGTAAATTAAAGACACTAGTTTTATTGTTGTAAGTATAAATATAAATTA
This sequence comes from Rhynchophorus ferrugineus, assembly GCF_030347505.1. Taxonomy (NCBI): domain Eukaryota; kingdom Metazoa; phylum Arthropoda; class Insecta; order Coleoptera; family Curculionidae; genus Rhynchophorus; species Rhynchophorus ferrugineus. The sequence continues at coordinate 24,470,899 of NW_027472584.1, read as the reverse complement.
TAGCTATTCTATAAACCAGAAACTAACGCCAAATTAGCTAAAGTTTCTAATGTGTGGTTATGAACTATGGATAATTGAAGCATATATAAAAACCAGTAAAAGTGGTTTTGCTAGCTCTTAGTGGCAGCATATCTAGCGTGTGGCCTTTGGTTTTTGACTTATGCGCATTGTACGTTCATCATAGCTGGCGATGGAGATGTGAGTGCACAATAGCAAGAGTATAGGATATTTATATAATTAAGATTTTAGCTTAATCCTAGTGAGGCCTACTAACCTTAGTGTCAAACATTATTCAAGTCAATTATTGTTAGTGTTAGGATATAAGCTAGTACATCATACCGTGTGCACATGTCAGGCTTCATTCTAGCATAGTTTATCATTGCTATTAGTTGGCGTTATTGTTTGTTGTCTGTTACGATTGTCCGTCAATGTTATTGACCACTATGGACTACCATGGATTTTTGTTAACCATACTGGTTATTTCATCATTGTTATTGATTCCCATTGTTATTGATATTACCAATACCATAAATTGTAAGTACCTGTCGGTACATTACCTTCCAGTATATAACTGTCGGTACCGCTATATTTCAAAATAACTTGACATTAAAAATATCTGTCGTGATTACCAATGATACCTGTTATATTTCATGTATTTTTAAATTTCATCCTTATTATTGAATGTTGGTTGTTGGTATGTTTTTATCTTATTTTTAGAACTGTCACCCAACTACCTCGACATCAAGATTCGCACTCTTAGAATTTTCTTTAGTTACTCTGCCATTTATTTTGTACGTAGTTGCTGTATATCTTATTTGGATATATGTTTTTATTTTTGTTACAAATGTTTGTTATATAATCTTTTATAATTAGTAATAACAAACAAATTGTAAAACCAAATTATATAATCAATTAAATATGATGATATATGAACTAAAACGATTTATTCATATAATAATTTTATTCGTTATATTTTAGTTCAATTTCAAAACTACTTCAGACTTTAAGATCTAAGGTAAGTTCAATAAAATGTATACTATTAAATAAGTTTGCAATAATTTCGGATTAGAAAAAGGCTGTGCAATTTCTTCTAACTGGAAGTCCAATTATAACTCGCATCAAAAAGTGATTTGTTTCAGCAAAAAGATATATGCACTACCGGATCAATACAGTTGTTTTATTGGGGATTATTAATGTACCAAACTTCCATTATCTTCGTGAACGAAAATGCTTATTCCTTCGAAGTAGTAAAATCGAAATTATTTAACCCTAAATCATTTTCAAAATATTGCCAACAGTACAGTAACTTTAGCTGTACAAAGGCAAGATGAATGAGTACAAAAAAGCGATACATGGTCGACACTACAATGACCTTCATCAACTTCGAATTGATAAATAGCTATAGAGCAAGTGGTTATGTGATAGAATGTTTTCCAGATACCAAACAGTTATAACATCGATATAATAACCTACTTAAAACTGTCTTAAAATTTTTAAGCATTACATTTTTAGGTATAATATTTTTATACGAAATCTATATTATCTATTTTGTCATTTTTGCAATAGTTTTAATATTATTTAAGAAAGAAAAGTGTAAAAAACCAACTGGCGTTGAAAAATATAAATCTAAACGATGCACATTGACAGAACCGCTTCGAGCAAATAAAGCTGATGTTATTTTTTAATTACGATGTGGATAAAATTTAATTTAAAAATAATATCACCTTATAGTTATCGAATTAGTCTAAAAGGTTCCATTAATTTTACTACCTACTGCCGATATACAATAAAATAACTCTCTTATTAAAAACTTACAAATTTGTTAGGGCAGATACACGATATAAAGCATAGGGAAAAAATAAAATCGATCGATATGGTGATACTTTTCCCTTTTTCTTTGGGTTCAAACTAAAATGCAGTAAATAAGAAAAAATGTGTCGTGTATGGAGAGGATGTGTTGACTGAACGGCACTGCCCGAATTGCTTATCGACATTTCGTTCTAGTAATTTCGATCTCAAAGGAGCCTCACGTTCTGGACAACTAGTTGAAGCTGATGAAGATAAAATAAATACGTTGGTTGAGATAAATTGTTGCATAATAGAACGGAACATTGCCAAAAATATTTTCAACGTTTATTTGTGGAAATAAATTTATTAAAAACATCTTTAAAAGTTTCGACATTTTTACATAATTTATTAATGTATGATTGTCACATTGAATAATGTTGTTAATATTAAAATTATTATTTACTTTCTATTTACTATTTTTTCAATTGTTTGATTTATTGATTAAATTAGTTAACGTTTATTTACTAGGCTCTCTTCTTACTACTATACTTTTTAATTATAATTTTATCTTATCATAATTCGTTAGTGCATGATTGTGGCTTTGTTATAAAAATAGCAAATATAAATTTACCAAAACCATTCTGAATCTACAAACATATTCTGTTTTAACGTCCTCTTAAATTTTTTATCGCTTATTTGTTGATTAAATTATGTTTATTTGCTAGACGACTCTCTTTTCATTGTTATACTTCCTTAAATTATTAAAATTTCAAATACGTAATTTATCTTATCATAATTCTTTAGGGTATAATTGATGTTTTGTTATAAAATATAGTAAATCTATTTTTATTAAAATTATTTTAATTTTATAAATCTTATTAATTCTTACATTAAAGATTTAATATATGTTATATTAAAATTATTGATGAATTATAGGTTATTAAAAAATTATATCTATTATTACACCTGAAAAAAAGCCTTTGATCCTTAATTATTGTTTTCCCTAAGTTTCTAAAGGGATTATATTCACTGATCTCTTGGGACACTAGGGTTGTGTGAGGATTATTATTAAGATTTTATCTTTGGGGCCATCACAATATGAGCATTATGTCGGAGGGCTTTGGTTTTTTCGCAATTCTCACAAACGATGCTAAATGTTTTTGTTTTAATTGTGTTTAAGGGCGATAAAACTTATTTTTCATTCGGAGTTCTATTTCCTACAATAAAAGATAATGCTTTGTTTAATATTTTAAACAATGTTTTATTTTCTAGCGATACAAATTCTTTATCTGCCGTGTATTTTCCAACACTTTTTTTACTCAGGTCCGTGTTTGCTTGGTTTATGTGGGTTTGCTTGTTGCCATAAATCAAGTATATTTAAAATCTTTAAACTAAAGAAGTCGGATGAAAAATGGCACGGAGTTATGATACAAATATTTTTCTTTGGTGAAAGTTAAATATTTGTTTCGTATGCCTTAAAAAATGTATTTTCGTTATCATCCTTTTTCCCTATGCTGAATAATAAAATGGTTATTATACCGAGCTGAATTTTTGTCGGTTAAGATGAGATTTTTCTGAACTTATACTCGTTTATTTTTTGCACGTATTTATCTTTTCCTATGTCGTCAAGTTTTTTCAGTATCCCTATTTTTGTTATCAGTTTTTTTCCTCTTTATTATAGCAATCTTAAAGTACAATAAGCTTTTATTTTAGCATCAAAATATGTACTTAGTTTCATCTCGTCATCATTATAGAATTTAAAATTTAAACTCTAGTTTATGATACCATAAAAAAATATATTTATTTTGTTAAAATCTTCAGATACGGTATAAAATCACGTCATTTCTAGTTCCTTTCTAAAATCAGTGTAAGCTGATATGTGTTAATTGAAGATTAATTCAAGTAATACTAGTATATTGAATATATTGGATATTTGGTTTAATATTTACTGATATAGAAAAACAATTTTTTGTTTTTGATGTTTGGTTTTAGTTAACTATTATACATATTTTCAAATAACTTGAATAATAGAGGCCGTAGTATAACTATAAGCTCTTAAGATACCTTTTTAGTTTATTTTATAGTAGTTTTATTCAGTTCGGTATGGAAATTCCTTTTTAAGTAATCTAATCTTTTAATTATTCAAAGGATAAAACTATCCTGGAAGTGATCCTAGATTAGGATTGCTTGCAACAGGATATTAAATCCTAAAGAAAATTTAATACGATATTTTATGGTTAGTGTTGAAGAGATAACGACCAAAACGGAATCATAATAAATATAGCAAGAAAAAAACATATTATTTAAGTTTGATTTATATGTTTTTAATGCCGAAATTTTAGTTTCTCTTTTAATGTTGGAGTATCATTTGTCAACCGCCGGTTAGAATTTGTACCACTCAGTGAACAAAATTGATGAACCATAGCAGCCTGTAATTCTTGTATAAAAGCTATATCTTCAATGTTTTTGCGATTATTTTTTGTTATTAATGATTTACCAGATGTAATTGATACGGAAGCTTCATTATTTCCTTTTGAAAATCATTTATATCAATTATTGAATGAGAATATACCTCCAGACTTACCGTAAGCGTGAAATAAGTGATCCTTTTAAAACAGAACTATTCGGAACATCTTGTTTAGCCGGGTTTATCTCGCATAATAGAAATCCGCAGCTAGATTTAATTATTCTCGACTTGATTTCAATAAAATCACAATCACGTCAATATCGATCTGCCTTACATAACGATATTATTCCGTCAGTCTAGTTGGTTCCATAGTGAGATAAACAAGACTTTGATTAAACTATTTAAATTATGAAATTTCTCAAGTGCTTATACTTCTTTTATCGTATTTGATTCCTTCGATTTATATTTATTCTTTAGTCGTGGTAATGTTGGATTTAATGTATTTATATATGAGGGTTGAATTTTATATTTCGAAATTTAATATTGCCAATTCTATTTCTCAACATACTTTATAAACTCTAAAGGCCTTTTTTGTTGTCGTTTTGTCTTTCCAATATGACTTATCCAATAGCCTTGGAGGTATTTCAGTACTAATTTTGAATTCAACTACAACAGCAATATTATTGAGTGCTTAAAAATATAAGTGAGAGCTGTTTTTCACCATCAATTCACATATATGAAGTAATGCTAAAATATGAACTTATTTAAATGTATATTCAATAAATTTGTTTTTAGTTGCTGAATTAGAGTGACAACTATAGTCTATTCAAAATAACAGTGAACTTATATCATTAAGATATTTAGTGTGTTGCCTGCCGCAATTAGTAAACTTCTTTTAGAATTAGACAATATTTTCCTTCTAATTTTATTCTAGTTAAAAAAGATGCAATGCTATTCGATAAATAAGTTCGAACTTGTAACCGAATTAACCAACAAAAGTCGCCTGGTTGTCAAAAGTCCATATAATTCTTCAAAATATTAGTAATAACTACAGGTTATTAACCTGCAAACGTTTTTTAACGGTTTTCTTATTTTGATAAATTTCAAATCACTGATTATTGTTACTCTAGTTGAAAATTACTCTGGCCGAATCCAGATAGAAGAGACTGTATCTTTAATCAGTTACTTCGAACAGGAACGAGATAATGGAGGTCCCTTGTTGTTAGTAAAATGCAATAGAGGGTTAAGCATTTCTTTTGCTAAATATTAGGTTGCTGCGGTTTTTATTGAAAATATATTCAGCGTGTTGCAGCTGCACTGAATACTAATATGGGCACGGTTATTGAAATATCTCAAAAAATGAAAAATATATTCTTGGAATCACCGAAAAGAAGCTGTCCTCATACAAAGCCGTTGGTTAATCAAGATCTGCTTGATGTTAGCTCTATGCCATCAAATATATGAAATGTATAAAAATAGTGAGTGGTTTTTACAATATAAACCTAATTTAATACAATTACTTTAGAAGAAACTGTTAATCTGGAAAGTATCCATAGAAAGCTTAGAGACATGCAGCCCTTTGAAGGATGTAGAACATGAACTGACATGATATAATAACCCACGAAGAGGTCTAATAGAACTTCCACATATTGCTTTTAAAATAATACAATTTTTAAAAGCATATAATAAAATCAAAGAAAACTTATATCAATATGTGTATTTAAATGAGACATGGATATATCAAAATGCGAACAATATACCCAATGGGCACTCATCTCAAGATGATAATAAAAATTGTGTTTAGACAATAAAAGTTGATGGAAAAAAGTAAACGTTGGAATAACAATTAATTAGGTCTTATTAATTTTAAAATGTATTACTAATTCATTGGCGATATATTGTTCTTTATGCTAGAAACAGGAATGGATTTGCATTCGATTTGGATGAACTCGATGAGATGCATTGAAGAAGAAGGTAATAAATGATGGAATCATGAACAAGTGTTAGATAGATTGGAAATTAACAGCTTTATAAGTCTTTTGAATAAAACTTTCTGAATTATGAGTGTGACTCAATGCTAACAATTTCCGAGACAGGGTGAGGAGAGTACAAAAAACTGAAATTGAGTATATAATTAATATACGATAACTGTAGGAAATTTTATTGTAAAGTGTACAACAAAAAACGCATCTAGAACTCTAACTCATAGGTGTAATGGAAAATATTTCACTGTAAATATAATAAAACACAACCCTAACCTACAAACTATTATAATTATTTAATTAATTAATAATGTTAAAATAAATTATAAATGACAACATTATTTTTGTTTAATTATTTTATTCAGATTAAAATTTTGTTGTTTTTTCAAGTCAAAATTAATTAAAATTGAGAGTCGATGCGGCAACGTTGTTGATGTTTTGATGTCATCGATTCAGATGACGCGAGTTCGCTGTTTTATTGAACGGATTAATATATACATATAGTATATACACAGGTATTCAGTGCCATATATACTTAATAATTTTACTGAATACCGTAATATAATAATGGCAAGCATATAATCAGCAATATAGTTGCTAAAGTTTCACCAATAGGGAAAAAAATCTGAACAATTTATGAACACCATTTAAATTCTTATGGGTGTGCATATATCAGACTTAATTATTGCAACCGTATGAAGTTGGAAAGCATTTTGAACGCTGCTAATACCTCAGAGACCATTAAATGAGGCTATTGTACATTAAACAGATTAGTAGAGTGACATATTGCTCGTTACATTCTAATTAAAATTATAACATTTCTTTACTTCCTTGTACTTGTTAAAGTTATTACACAAACGTGCCATTTATATTTCATGCTTTATTATCGCTATCAGTTAAGTTAATAACAAAAAAAATTGTTTATTTTCAGTAACAATTTATTTATATCGATTCTTAGTAGTTATTAGAATATTTTTGATATGTAAAAAAGGAAAATATATAACAAATCATAGTGATATTAGAATATTCTCTGGAAAAAAAACAAAATTCGTGTTTTTCGTTGTTTCATTTGGTAAAATAATTTCACCATAAATAGGACAATCTTATGCATAGTTTTTTTGTCCAAAAAGGATGAATAAAACTTTTATCTCGGGCTAGTAGATTGGATATACAAATTTCCCACAGGCATATGCATTCACAGAAATGGAATAAAGTTTCTCATTTCTATCTAAACTTAAATCATTTTCCGTCAACTTGCATTTATGTTTATTTATCACTTGTTCAGTTAAAACTCATTTACGGGGTAATATCTTAAGCCATTCTAATTAAGGAATTTAAAATTTATGGCGTATTTTTGCCAGTTTTATTTTCGAACTTATTTCGGTATAAATTTTAAAAGTAGCCGTAAAAAATAAAACCTGCCCTTTCAACGGGAAATGTTGCTCGCTTTACCAAAAAAAGATTTTGCCGCATTTGTTTAATCAGTAGCTTAATAAATCCGAGTTAAATTTAAATAAATAGTTTTCAGCATATTTTTTGTATAGTGTATAATGTTTCTTTATTTTCCTAGCGAGAGGGAATTCTTAGAAAACAAAAAAAAAGCTTATAAATGTACATTACATGAATATTAGTTACTTGTTTTGAGTACCCGAAGAGATGTTCACGACAACACATCGAATAAAAGGTTAAAAAAGACGAAATAAACATAATTTAATATAATATGATATCCAGTTTTTCAATATTTATTATGGTGTATTAATATATAATTAAGTAGGAAAAAATTAATGATAATGTTGTAAAAACAATATATATATATATGTTTGTTTTGTTTTCATAACGAACACAAATGTTCCTTTTTTCCAAATTAGTTTTACCAGAACTGCACACATTCAATAAAAATTGAGTTCTGTCTAAACATTTTTAAAAAATGTAACCAAACAATAATTAAATCAAATAAATGATCAACAAACATAGTTTCCTATAGTTATATAAAAGTATTTACGGATTTACCCGTCACATAACTTAAATTTGCCGGTATAAGATTATATTGTTATGAATTTTGTTTTGAGATAATTTTGTGCGCCTTTTACTAACGGTTTAACTAGGTATAAGTTGAAATGGTTTATATGTACTTTTGATATTTGTAATTGTAACTCAAAAAAAAAATGTAAACAGTATTGACACTTACCAATAAAGAAAGTAAGAAATTCAAGAAGGTATAAATACTCCGTAATCATGCAAAGCTTAAAAGTAACTATAGTAAGAAGGACACTACACAACGTAGTCATTTCTATTGCATCGGGAAATGGAATAATACGGCGTTATACCCGTGCGAACTGAACAAGGTTCAGCGTGAAACTATACCATCTCGCTCGCCCTAGGTAAAGCGAAAAGTGCGAGATACGAGACGGCGCCGTGGATACCGCGGAAAGCTTGCAAACTACGAGGTTTCCTGCGTGAAGTTTGCAGATTTTCCTGCAAATTGGGCTTAAGTTTCTATCGTCAAGACAGACATAGTTTGTTTTCAGTTTTATTTCAAAACGTAAGGTGTTAGGTGCGACATAAATTCATGGAACAGATAGACGCTCAGAACTTTACGTATAGTTCCATTTAATCTTGAAATTATTTTATCGATCTGAAATAGAATACAAGAAAATGTTGGAATACATTAATTTTTTTATTCCATAACACAAATCCTATTACATAAAATAATATTAAATATAAAGTTTCGAATCATATAACACGTGTCATATTATTTTATTGCAAGTAACTTTTTACGAAAAGTTAATTTACATTATTTAATATTTCCTTAGTTTAAAACTTTAAAATAAAATATCATAATATAAAAAATACATTGAGATAACTTTAAGCCTAGCGATATAATCTTAAGAACATAAATATTTTCTATCCCATCTTTTATTACTTTAAAATCAACCGGGTTAGATCGCTTTTTTATTTCAAAATCTTCTTACGATGAATATATTTTATAATGAATAGTCTCAGAAATTTCATTGATGTATTTTTCCGTCCTCCTAAAACTCAAGTTTATCTAGAGAGGAATTAATTAAGTTCCAGTATGATAAGTAAGTTTAATGGAGACTGATGGTAGTTGTAGAATTTAAAAGGTTCTCAAAATCACGTCGATATTTTTTAGTCATCATTCTTATGATAGGTACCTAAATATTGGATACAGTTTTTTTCAGTTTTCGTATATTTCCCAGTATTCGATGGCCCCAAAATTGTATATCGTGAAAGCAGTTTGCCCAATCTTTGATAGTGGTCGGTTTTCCCTTAAGATACCGATATGCGGTTTCGTTTCTCACTTCAGGGAATTCCATGATTTTATAATATAAAACAATTTTACGGATATTTACATATATATTTCGTTGTTAGAGTTTATTGAGCTATGAGGGAAGTAATAGGAACTTAATTAAATAGAATACGATAGATAATTTGTAAACTGGAATTTTAATAATAACAATTTAACATGAAATATTCAGTCTCTCTAGATTTCTTCGATAGTCAAATAAATTAAATAAATAAGACTTTTATTAAAATAGTTAAATTATTTAATTTCTCTAGTGCTTATTTTTATTTCACCATATCTGATTTGTTGCTTTATATTCAATCTTTAATAACCATCATAAGTTTAATTAATTGTCATAATGTGGAACATAATTACGAGATTGACTTTTATATATCGGAATTTGGTATTATCTAAAGTATATGGAATTTCTCTTCAGGGTATTTAATTATTTTATAATATAAAACAGTTTTCTGAATAGTTAAATATATGTTTTGTTGCTAAAGTTAAGTCATCTATGAGCGAAATAATAAGAACATAATTGAATGGAATACGATGCTCACTTTGTAAACTGAGATATTAATAATAATAATTTGACGTAAAACATTCAGACATTCTAGTTTTCTTCTACAGTAAAATAAGCAAGCCTTTTTTTAAAGTATATAAATTATGAAATTTCTCATGTGCTTATTATTTTTTGCCATTTTTGATTTGTCGCTTTATATTCAATATGTTAGCCATTTTCTAAATTGAAAGTTCAATATTAATAAATTAATTTAAAGCCTTTGATTGACAATGTGTCTTATAATGCATAATTTATAAGGATGTTTGCTTATAAGACATGGTAATATTTTCATTAGCTTATAGGTCAAGGAAATAACTTATAGATCAATATCTATCAAGATTTCATAGATAATATGTATTTTTAGCACAATTGGAGATTGAGTTTTGCTTGTTATTATGCCTATATAATGTATGTGTTGAAATATATGTTAAAAATAAACAGAAATATTTAAAAAAATCATCGATTTCCTTTAGAAGTGAATTAAATTATGTTGGAAGGATATAGAACATTAGATTTGAACAAATAAAACACAAATTGTTTAAAAATAAAATTGAATATATGTTATTCCAATTAATACAAGATAATAGAGATGCGTGAAATCTGTTTATATCGATGTATCAATATAGGGAAATAGCGTATAACAACAATTAAGACGGCCTCTATTAAGTTAAGTAGCATGCGACGTGTTAGATTCAACAGTAAACAGCTAACTCGTAGGTTAGGCAATTGCGCCAGTAGTAACAACAAGCAATTAAGTAACGGTTGATGCAATTTCACATGTACTAACCTCAACACTATTGTTGGAGGTGTACGCCTTAGCTTAACGTTGGCGCGATCAAAGCAGCCACTACAAAATTTTAGGCCAGTAAATCCAAATTAGCTGGACAGATCCAATTTAGGCCTCCGGCTTTTACAAGAAATAATGTCAGAGAAAATGAACGGCCTTTCGGTTCAGGTATTTATATTACATGATCAGTTTCCTTATTTGAGGAATGCAGCTTAATTAATTTATTTATGTTACTTGCTTCTTATTATGTCGTTATATTTCGTTTTAATTCTTACACAAAATATGGCTTGTTAAATATTTATTCTCACTAATCTTAAATGTTTCATTAATAGGACAATAATAATTTACAACTCATTAATTCCAATTTTAATATTTCAACGCCTGGTGTTTTCTATGATAATTTTCAACTTGTTAAATAATTATTTTGTTTTAAATGCTTGTTTTTTAATACGTCAGTACTTATTACATATAATAAGTATTTAAAAAAGGCCATTTTTGCTGTAACTTTTGTAATATTTAAGAAACCTGTATACCGTTGTATTCATAATTAGATTAAAAGTCTTAAGGTATCTAAAAATAAAAATAATATTATTCTGAAGTAAAATGAATTGTAAAATAGTAAACTTGTCAGTTGATCCGGAACTTTAAAAGGATACATGTGTCCTGATATGGAGGTTCTGGAAGTATTAGTTAGTTTACATTGAAGATATTTTTAAAATTAGATTTTAAGATCTTGATAATATTAAAATATAATGTTTCCTAATAGATTCAACATACATCTGTGTATAAAACTATGTGCCACTGCACATATATGCTTGCTTAAATCAAGAATACAAGACAGGAAACTGCATCATTTTATAATATATAAATATATATTCCAAATGACCGAAAACCTCGAAATTACATGAGTCCTGATATGAAGGTTCTGTAAATATTAGTTTACGTTGAAGAACAGAACTTACAAGAACTTTTAAAATGTTAGTAAAATTAAAATTATATATTTATTACTAGATGTACGTTGACATAATAATACGTACCACTATAGATATATGTTTGTTTAAATTAAAAATACAGAAAATATTATCAATAATAAAATACGATTTTATTATCATTAGTTCGCAAATTATGAAAATTTGAGAGTTAGTAAATAATTGTACGTCGAACTCGATCAGCATTCTAGATTTAATTGTTATTAATATCATTGTTCTTGTCATAGTTTTTGAAATACCGAAAACATTAGATAATAACTATCGAATTCAATAATAATAAAAAATCTACGTTAGACTGAATAAACAGTAGATAAAACCCAGATTAAATCAACAACAAAATTTCGAACGAATACGGAACAATCACCTTCCTAGATATATATCCAAACTATGTTTATTCAAGTATTTTAAAAGGCTCTTTTTAAACGTATTTGTTTCTGGAAAGCTTATTGTTAGAACATTTATATTCATTTATCTTTTTTTTTCCTAAACTGCAGTTAAACAGTCAGATAATCTAGGAGTTCTCGCTTGAGTAAGACAAATTGCCCTCTCGCAAAAAAAAACAAAATTATATAAACAAATGTGAAGTAGCCGTACTAATGGAATATAAAACAGCAACATCCTGAATATATAGAAAATAAATGCGGTTCTTTTATAATGTTCCTTTAATGTACTTTGATATCGACATTATTAGTAAATGAGGTCTTAAAATGAGGTTAAATATATTATTATTACCACCATCTAGAGGGTAACAATCTGTGTTCAATATCAGCAACTTTATGGTAATTAAGTTTAGATAAACGTACTTTATTTTATAACGGTATTATATATGACATTTTTAAAGGAAATTTAATATAAATACTGTGAAAATACTTTATTAAATAACAGGTATTATTAAATTTAATTTTGAAAATAAGAAAAAGTAATCCATGTTTTTAACATTTAAATATACTCGCAAAAGAGCTTTTAACGAGTCTTGATTTGACTATATATTTTTCTTTTAAGAAGTTTTGGATGGACTGTATCTGTAAATGTAAAACAGGAATCGAGATGAATACCTTTTATAGAACAAAATCAAAACTTACCTCTATCATCTATTAATCTATTAAAAATTAATCGAATTGATTAAAGATATTTAGGAAGATCTAATTAAAAATGAAGACCGTTTTTATTTATAAAAATCCATTATTGCGTTAGTTAAGAATTAACTTTCCTTAAATAATTAGGAAAATTACGGTTGTACTTCTACGCCACTGAATATAATTATAAAGAAACTTTTTATTGGTAAGAAGAAAAAGTCTACAGCAAAGAAGGTATGGCTTAACATTTGCATATTTTCTTTTTCGGCTTGTTGTGTGGTCAGAAAATTAACATATCTGAGAAAAAGCCGTGGATTATAATAAATTATGCTGTAAGAAACTTTTCATCGAGTAAACAAATTATAAAGTTGTCACATCCAGAAGTTTTTTCTCCCCTGAAGCCCAACTAATGTTATAGTGTCTAACATAAACGAATCATATGGTCGCTATATACGTATATATGTTTTAAAAATTATATCGTGTTTGATATTAACACCTACTATATTTTTATCATTAAAAACATATATTATGTTTGTGTGTGAAATAAATACTACAGTAAAGAAAAATCATATATGCATATATATATATATATATATATATATATATATATATATATATATATATATATATATATATATATATTTATGCTCTTTTGATTAATATGTAATACGGTCTTCATAAATATTTTTGTCCTCCCTTTATCCATAATATACGAAATATTGAAGTTAATTTTACCGAAATAAATAAATAATATTACAATCTTGTACAAATGGCGGCTGAAATATTAGAGTCAATATTTGATATATAACAGTATGGCTGAAATTATAAACTTCCCTTGTTGGAATCCTTACCAGAAAACGTTACTTAATTTTTGATAAATAAATAATTATTTTCCATACCAATAACGATAAATCTTTAAATATCAATCATATTTCGAATAACATCATTAGAATGATTGTGTTTAATTATTTCTAATAATTTGAGAATTTCTAGTACAAATACAATGTATTGTACTGAATGAAATGTTATACAATCAGGAACTTTCATTTCTGCTAATAAATTAGTGTTATTATTTTACAAAAAGTATAATTGACTCTTGACACACAAAGTGTTGTAGATTTTATTTAACTAAATATATACCTTATGAAAATGTTATCGTAATCAAGAAATTAACTACATACTAAAAGATATAATATATATTTTTTAAATACAAGTTTATTTGGTCCCAAATTTACCAAAATAAAACATAAACAAACTAATTCAGCTCAGTTCAGCTCGTGTAATGAGACGTGGGGTAAAAGGAACCTGAAGATGGCCTTCCAAAAATATATTGCTTTTTTTATTTAATTAATATTATACCACGTACCAGCAGAACTACCACATATTCTTGTCGACTTCCACATTGTTCAAATTGGACCAAAAGGAGTTTTTTAGTTTTAGTTGTACATCCATTAAAAGGGTATGATTCTTATTATCTTAGTATGGTTAGTGACGTTATTGATAAATTAAATAACACAATGAAGTCATTTTTAATATAACTGTGATTTTAGAATGTAGCCAACATCACTCATATAGTATATAGATATAGTCATCTACATTAACATCACTTGTACAAATTTCATAAGCGATCTTCAGTAAAAGATAAATAAAAATAATTCAAAATCTGCACGAAAACAAAACACTTATCATGTCGTGGTTTCAGTTTAATTGGAATTAAACAATTTTTGGTATTTTTCCACATATATACTCAGGAAAAATTAAGATTTTTAGCCATTTTTGTAGAATTTTACGCTGAATTTAGTGGATTAATTAATTAATAATATTCGTAACATATTTAAAATTACAGAGATAATTGTATGAATTTGGCAAAAATTATCTTATACTAAAATGCTGTATATCTCAAAATATATTGATCTAAAAGAAAATTAGATAGATTTTTTATATTCTTTGTCAAAAAATACATATATCATGTCGAACTTTTAGATTAATTGGAGTTCAAAAAATGTGTAGTACTTATCACAATAAGTAATTATTATCATAATGGTGATATGATAAAATAGTCAACATCCTTTAGAATAAAGAAGAGAACAAAATTTTTTTTGGGCGATGTAGTCATCCACATCAACATTACTTGTCGTACAAATTTCATAAACGATGTTTAGTAAAAGATAAATAAAAATAATTTAAATTCTGTACGAAAACCGAAGACGATTCTTCGGGAAAAAAGGGGATTTTTGTGGGAACGCGCGGTGTATAATTTAAATTTGGCCATTGTTCCGATTCTCACCTTTCACTGGCATTAATTTAAGCTTTTAAATCTCGTTTAAAATTCTATATTTTTTGTTAACATTGGTACGACAGACTGAAAAACTGGAAACACACGTTTGAGTAAGACAAATTGCCGCATCTTTAAAAAGTGAATTTAAATAAACAAAAGTTTGGGCTTTAGATATTTGAACGACCCTTTATTTGCATTTAGCCGCTTCTGAAACAAAAAAATATTTACCCTGTTTGTATGGCACCCTTATTTTATTCTTTAAACAAAAAGGAAAAAAATATACGCTAGCGCTGATAAAATAAAACGTGAAGGCGTTATATTTCTATTTCATTCTCTGGCAGAGTATCGTATCATATGCAATTCCATTTTTATTTTTATACGCTATTCCCGTGTTTTGGCTATTTTTAACGTTTGTCTACATATCGAAAGAGAAAAAATATTTCAATATGTTTTTTTTATCGATATGTCATCGCCAGTCACCGTATCCATATTATTTAATATTACCGAAGCCTTCTACTCCGTAATAACACCGTTTATATTTACATATTAGCTGAATTGGGTTAGATATTCTAACGCACACATCAATTGACAATTGGATATAAAGCCAAGGACAAGCTACGACGGTTTGTTTACGTTTTCCGAATGAATAATGAATGCATGACAGATTGATTGGTATGCAGAAAAAGAAATGAAACCTCGGTCTTCTTTTCCACGATCATTTTTTGAATTCTGTCTCGAACCATGCTCGTTTGTGTATCTTTTATTGATTGAATCGATATTTCTCTTTTAGGTATTTTATTTTATTGTTTTACTATACATACACCCATATATATATATATATATATATATATATATATATATATATATATATATGTGTATATGTATTCGAGTATTAATATTCGAACGTTTTTAGTACATGGATAAAGTACCATACAAAACATGCTATACAAAAATTGAAATTTTCAGTCACTTTAAGATTTTTAAGTATAATTGTAATATATAACATTTTCATATTTTTCGCAACAAAATACGTATAATGTCGAAGTTTTAGTTGAATTGGTTTTACGCTGAATTTAGTAGATTAATAATTATTTTAATATTCCTAACATATTTAAAGTCATAGAGATAATTGTTTATATTTGGCAAAAATTATTTTATACAGCAATTAGTAATATCTCAAAATATATGTAGAGTTACAGAGATAATTGTATCTTTTTGGCAAAAATTATCTTATACAGCATTTAAGCCATATCTCAAAATATATTGATCTGTAAGAAAAATAAGTGGATTTTTCGTTTCCTTCGCCCCAAAATACATATAATAACGAAGTTTTAATATAACTGGAGGTCAAATATTTTTTAATACTTGTTCCATATACTCAGGAAAAATTTCGATTTTTTACCATTTTAAGACCTTTTGTTCTAATTTTACATCAATCTTACCTATATCAATAAAATATTACTATTTATGCAGAATTTTACGCTGAATTTAGTGGATTAACGATTATTTTAATATTCGTAACATATTTAAAGTTATAGAGATAATTATATCTTTTTGGAAAAAATTATCTTATACAAAATTTGAGCAATATTTCAAAATGTATTGATCTAAAAGAAAAATAAATGGATTTTTCGTTTTCTTCGCCACAAAATACATTTAATGTCGAGGTTTTAATTTAATTGGAGCTCAAATATTTTTTAGTACTTTTTCCATATATATACTCAGGAAAAATTGTGATT
This sequence comes from Rhynchophorus ferrugineus, assembly GCF_030347505.1. Taxonomy (NCBI): domain Eukaryota; kingdom Metazoa; phylum Arthropoda; class Insecta; order Coleoptera; family Curculionidae; genus Rhynchophorus; species Rhynchophorus ferrugineus. The sequence continues at coordinate 24,453,984 of NW_027472584.1, read as the reverse complement.
TTTGGCCATTTTAAGACCTTTTCTTCTAATTTTATATCAAGCTTACCTATATTAATGAAAATATCACAATTTATGTATAATTTTAGGCTGAATTCAATGGATTAACGATTATTTTAATATTCGTAACATATTTGAAGTTACATATATAAATGTGTCTTTTTGGCAAAAATTATCTTATACAGAATTCAAGCCATATCTCAAAATTTATTGATCTAAAAGAAAAATAAATGGATTTTTCATTTTCTTCGCCACAAAATACATTTAAGGTCGAGGTTTTAATTTAATTGGAGCTCAAATATTTTTTAGTACTTTTTCCATATATATACTCAGGAAAAATTGTGATTTTTAGCAATTTTAAGACCTTTTCTTCTAATTTTATATCAAGCTTACCTATATTAATGAAAATATCACAATTTATGTATAATTTTACGCCGAATTCAATGGATTAACGATTATTTTAATATTCGTAACATATTTGAAGTTACATATATAAATGTGCCTTTTTGGCAAAAATTATCTTATACAGAATTCAAGCCATATCTCAAAATTTATTGATCTAAAAGAAAAATAAATGGATTTTTCATTTTCTTCGCCACAAAATACATTTAAGGTCGAGGTTTTAATGTAATTGGAGCTCAAATATTTTTTAGTACTTTTTCCATATATATACTCAGGAAAAATTGTGATTTTTAGCCATTTTAAGACCTTTTCTTCTAATTTTATATCAAGCTTACCTATATTAATGAAAATATCACAATTTATGTATAATTTTACGCCGAATTCAATGGATTAACGATTATTTTAATATTCGTAACATATTTGAAGTTACAGATATAATTGTGTCTTTTTGGCAAAAATTATCTTATACAGAATTCAAGCCATATCTCAAAATTTATTGATCTAAAAGAAAAATAAATGGATTTTTCATTTTCTTCGCCACAAAATACATTTAAGGTCGAGGTTTTAATTTAATTGGAGCTCAAATATTTTTTAGTACTTTTTCCATATATATACTCAGGAAAAATTGTGATTTTTGGCCATTTTAAGACCTTTTCTTCTAATTTTATATCAAGCTTACCTATATTAATCAAAATATCACCATTTATGTATAATTTTTCGCAGAATTTAGTGAATTAACGATTAAATTAATACTCGTAACATCTTTGAAGTTACAGATATAATTGTGTCTTTTTGGCAAAAATTATCTTATACAGAATTCAAGCCATATCTCAAAATTTATTGATCTAAAAGAAAAATAAACGGATTTTTCATTTTCTTCGCCACAAAATACATTTAAGGTCGAGGTTTTAATTTAATTGGAGCTCAAATATTTTTTAGTACTTTTTCCATATATATACTCAGGAAAAATTGTGATTTTTAGCCATTTTAAGACCTTTTCTTCTAATTTTATATCAAGCTTACCTATATTAATGAAAATATCACAATTTATGTATAATTTTACGCCGAATTCAATGGATTAACGATTATTTTAATATTCGTAACATCTTTGAAGTTACAGATATAATTGTGTCTTTTTGGCAAAAATTATCTTATACAGAATTCAAGCCATATCTCAAAATTTATTGATCAAAAAGAAAAATAAATGGATTTTTCATTTTCTTCGCCACAAAATACATTTAAGGTCGAGGTTTTAATTTAATTGGAGCTCAAATATTTTTTAGTACTTTTTCCATATATATACTCAGGAAAAATTGTGATTTTTGGCCATTTTAAGACCTTTTCTTCTAATTTTATATCAAGCTTACCTATATTAATCAAAATATCACCATTTATGTATAATTTTTCGCAGAATTTAGTGAATTAACGATTAAATTAATACTCGTAACAGAATAAAATTTACAGAGATAATTGTATCTTATTGGCAAAAATTCTGTTATAACACATTTAAGATATATCTCAAAATCTATTTATCTAAGAGAAAAATAGATGGATTTTTCAGTTTTTCCGCAACAAAATACATATAGTGTCAAGGTTTTAAGTTAATTGGAGGTCAAAATATTTTCAGTACTTTTTTCCACATATTTAGGAAAAATTGCGATTTTAGGCCATTTTAAGACTTTTTAATCTAATTTTAGTTCAAGTATACCTGCATTAATGAAAATATCACATAGTTTATATAGAGTTTCATGCTAAATTTAGTGGTATAATAGTTATTGCAATGTTGATAACATATTTAAAGTTATAGAGATAATTCCATTTTTAGTCAAAACTTATGTTATACGGTTAAGAGCTGACATATATCAAAATATATCCATCTAATAGAAAAATACATGTAATTTTTAAGTCAAAATTTTGTAGAAAAATTTGTTATTTTTTTAAGAAGTGAAATTTGACACTGTATCAAATGGTTGTGCAATTACATAGAAATGCATATTGTGAAATCATAAGTTTTCAGTGTAGTTTAACAGAGAATATCCACTTTCAATTAATTTATTGTAAACACTGCTGTAAAAATAAGAATTAGATGTGATACCATAATATGGTAAAACAATATGTTGTACCACTTTACACTTTTATAGTACATACTATTCAGATAAAATGTTCTTTGAACGCACAACATACATCCAAAATTCAAACCTGTATTCTTAAACTAATTTTTAAAATGATATGTTCAAATTGAAATAACGCAATACATCTTGTCGAATCCCATTTTATTGGAAAGCTCTATTTCGTGTTAGGAATTGTTTGGGCTCGTATTACTTTATACAGACTTTCCCAATATTTACACAAATTGATACCGAACAGAATGGAAGGAGGAAATCCCCCTAATTATTTGCAATTGATTGAAACAGCCGGTGGGAGTCTATTCATTTCTTTAGAGGAATATTACAAAAAAGAAAACGTCCACTGTGAAAGTATCTATTTGAAATAATTATTACCTCTTTCGCTGAACCGTAATTTTTATAATTGCATGTTTGCCGGTTGATTCTTTGATTTATTTTATTCCTGCTGTTTTATTATTTGCCCAATTTATGCTTTTAATATAGCCGGTATTCAAATTCTCCTTATACATTTATGGATGTCTTTCATAATTAAATTGTTACAGCAAGTATTTCGTCTCTTACTACATTAAGCTTCCACTTGGGATCCGGTATACTTCGGTTACGGAAAAATTAAAAAAATCTATCTATGCGTCATTGTACTCTTCTGGCATTGTACATAATTCTCATTAATTGAATAAGTCATTAAATACACCTTTTGTGCCACTTAGTAGTATAGATATTTTTATTGTTTATTCTTTTTTTCTCCATGTATAAGTGCCTTTTTCCTCTCTTCGCTTTTCAAGTCCTCTTGCTTGAATTGGTGTTTTTACTCTCTTCTGAAGTAGTTCTCTGATACATTCATCTCAGCTTCACTTATGTCGTCTTGCGTCTTCCATGCATTGTAAGTATCTTCATCAACTGATTTGTCTCTCTTTTATGTATACTTCCACTGATTCAATATTGAAATATTTTCTTATTTCTTTATTTCTTATCGTATCCGCCTTCGTTATACCTCTTACTCTTTTAAGGGATTTAATTTTTGCTGTTTGTGTACTGCCAGTTTACAATCATTGTAAACCGGTGAAGAACAACCATTTCGTAAAATAACGATAGGAATTAAGTATAACGTTGCCAATGTCTTATATTTCAGTGAAATTTAAATCACTCTCGCCCAAGAAAAAAGAACAGATAAAAATGTAAATGTACTTAATGATATTCGAATTAAATTAAAACGCTCTATGAAAGGATTCCTCGAATCCTCAAGCAATTGCCGAAATAAAACCGACAGATCTGTTTTTTTTCGGTTAAATTTTTAAAACGAGATGTTGGAATTGAAATAACGCAATACATCTCACCCAATCCCATTTTAATGGAGGCCTCGATTTCGTGTTAGGAATCATTCGAGTCCCCCCTATTAGTTTATACGGACTCCGCCCAATATTTACACAAATTGATACAGAAAAGAATAGGAGTAGAAAATCCCACTAATTATTTCGATTTATTGAAAAAGCCACTGTAATTCGGTTCAATACCTCACCGAAATATTTCGTAAAACCTTCGAAGTCTTTTCTACCGTGAAAATATTAATCAGCGATATCAGGACGACTCAAAAGTTTTGTAACTGTTTCGATCGACTTGGTGATTAAGAAGAGGAAGGGGTTATATTTATCTTGAGACTAATAAATTGAATTAAAGAAGCGATTTCTTTAAAACATCGTAATAAATCTAGTTTATTTATTTATGTATTATAAAATTAGTATTAATAAACATAATTTGATTAGGTAGAGACAAAATATATAAGGCTTTAAGGATAAATAAAATTCCGAAGTTTTATTAATTATCAAGGAAAATTAGAGGAAGTAAATAAACAAGCTACAACTAATGAGGCCTTTGTAAAGATTGCCCACACATACACAGGCGAATCTTTGTTTAATAAAGTACAAGTTTCGTGTATGAATATGATTTAGCCTTAACAAATGTTTAATGTTAACAATATATTTTCTGCTATTAAGAGATACTTGTTGGATTTAAGATATATAAAGGATAAATAAAAATCCGAAGTATTATTATATGTATATGATTTAGTCTCAACAAATGTTTAATGTTAACAATATATTTTCGGTTATTGAGAGATATATATTGTAATTATATTTCACATTGTGGAGAAATTGGTGTTACATTTTAATAATATATTTTTTAAATTATTATTTAATTAATGCATTGTTACTAGTCGTTTCCGTCTAACCTACAATGTGTCTTTATGATAACCTAAATCTAGGTATATAACCAGGAGGACCCATCGGCCATATCTCAGTCTCTGGTGAAATAATGTTTATACATGTCATTGCTGTATATTTTAATATATGCACCTCACTACACAACACTACACAAGATCAGATGGTTTGGTTCTGTTGAGTCTGTGTCCTGTTCTGGTGGTATCCAAAAGCTGCAATATTTCAATATTCTCATGAGAATGGAGTCTTTCCTCATACCCCTTTGCAATTCTCTTGATTTCTTGACTGACTGTGGGTATCTGAAGGTCTCGATGTAGGTAATCAGTCCTATAGTATTTGGATGCACCCACAATACCTCTCAGGACTTTGTTCTGAAAAATTTGTATTTTATTTATGTTACTCTTTGCAGAACATCCCCATAATTGAACTCCGTATGTCCATATAGATTTCAATATTTGCTTATATAATAGCAATTTATTATGTACTGACGATTGTGACTTTCTTCCAGTTAGCCAGTATATTTCTCTATATCTCAATTCCAGTTCTTTTCTTCTTTATATGTTCCTTCCAGCGAAGTTTTGCATCGAAATTCATTCCGAGATATTTAGCGTGGTTGCTATATGGAATGATAGTATTATTTAATGTTATTGGTGCTTGTACGGTCTGTTTATAGGTGAACTGCACATGTACTGATCTACTTTCATTAATTTTTATTCTGCAAGGTTGTGTCCAGTTATTTATATTGTCACTTGCCTGTTGTAATTTTCGTGAGACTTCTTCACTATTATAATAATCGCAGTATTATCAGCAAATGTAGCCATCGTGATATTTTCCATTTGTGGTATATCACAAGTGTAAAGTAAATAAAGCATTGGTCCCAGTACTTTTAATAATATATGAAATTAATCGACTAATGCAAGCAGATAAAATATTTCTCTCCACATATTAAACCGAATAGGGAAGGAATGATATCGAAAATAACCGAATTGGATAATGCTGGTTTTAAATTTAAATTTGTATGATAAGTCCACAAACACAAGGTTCGATTTCCGCCATATAAGCTGATTTAATTGAAATCTACAAAGTAAATCCAACTAAATGTTCTCTTTTTGTTTGATGTTTTATGAACATATTGGTCGTATAAAGGGATTAATTTTTTATTACAAATATATCAGTGTTATTAAATATAGCTAAAATATATATACTTATTCAATCAGCTTAAGTTTCAATAATAACAACGTTACATAATATGACGAAGTATTCGATCAAACTGAAGATTTGGTATGTTACGTATTGTTCATGCAGATAGTTAAATTGTAAACACAGTATACTTCATTCATCTTTAACCACAGAGTGGAATACATCAATGTGATGAAGGAAATCTGCTGGAACAGTCATAATGCAAATAGTCCCATTCAGAGTGGAAACAGTAAACGGACGTATAGTTCGAATACAGTGCATACTATTCCAGTTCCGTTATATATTTTACCCGAATATGATTAATATTTACTTATATACTCAAATTAATAGACAAGAAAATATCATTGCTGAAATATATACCACTATTATACAATATTGCTTACAAAATTGTATATATATATATATATATATATATATATATATATATATAACAAAATAATAATAATTAATCATCAATAGAGTAATATTATTAAGTAAAATCCCTTAATATAGTAAGAAAATAGTGTGCCAGTAACTATTATTTCTATTGTCTACTTTCATAATATTACCAAATATGATTGGTCGATTTTATTTTTCAATAATGTTGAAATGAACGAAATTATTGTTATTATCACATACCCATTTATCTTCACAAAATTTAAGTCATATCTCTACACTAATAAACACGATAACTATACTAATGAAAATATCACCATGTATGTAGAATTTTAGATCCAATTTAATGGTTTAATAGTTAACATATTTAAAGCTACAGAGATAATTGTATTTTTTGACAATAATTATCTTATACAGCATTTAAGTCATATCCCAAAATATACTTAGCTGAAAGAAAAACAAATAGACGTTTTGTTTTCTTCACCATAAAGTTTTACTTTATTTGGAGCTCAAAACCTTTTCGGTACTTTTTCCATATATAACCAGGAAAAATTGTAATTTTCAGGGATTTTAATACTTTTTACTCTTACTCTTACTATTTTAGTTCAATGTCTATATTAATGAAAATATCACTATGTTTGTAGAATTTTATTACACTTTTACATTACTTAATTTAATGTTTAAATAATTATTTTAATATTCTTAACATATTAAAAGATATAGCGATAATTGCAGTTTTTGTCAGAAATTATCTTGAAATCATATATATTGAAATGATATAATATTAAAATTATCATGAATAAAGTAAAATTATTAACTACAATCCTTTAATATAGTAAGAAAATCGTGAACCAATAACCATTATTTCAATTGTCTACTTTCATAACATTACTAGATATGATTGGTCGATTTTATTTTTCAATTATGTCGAATGGAATGAAAATATTTTTATTATCATATTCCCACTTCATCGAAAAATTGTTTTATGGATTATAGCGAATATATCCAAAAAATCACTAGTTTTGCCGTTTCTGTGAAATAAAATTCGAGAGTTAAATCAAAAGTAAACATATATTTTTATGTCGTATTTAATTTTTGCGTTAAATATACTTTATAGTTTGAGAACTTGGAGATGTTTATAGCTAGAAAAACTACGTTTCCTGTTATATGGCTTGGAATGAATCGTACGAAAGCATATAGAATTACATAGAACTATTTTAGTTGTACTGTGGTTGATTATATATATTATTTATGTTATTTTTGTTCAGTAGCTATTCTTATATACGAAGTATACACGTATTTTTTGTTTTAAATTAATTTCGAAATTATTTTTCTTTGGAGTATCAAATATTTTGCTTTCCTTGTTATCTCTGTTATTCCTTTAATGATGTTGAGATGTTGGGAATAAAAAATAAAATTAGGTGCAACATAAATTGTTTTTTAAAGAACGTTTTATTTTTTAATTTAATACTTCGTCTTGAGGAAAAATCCCAATTACCGCAAAGTTTCTTCTTAAAGTTGTCGAATGAATATCATAACAAAACTTTAAACCAAAAATAATTTGTTTACTTAAAAAAATAAGCTCTTTTGCTTTCTGTTTAAAAAATATCCTGACGGAAGTATATGAAAACGAAACGTTCTTCAAGATTTTCAAATTAAACGTGTTCTGTGAAATACGTGCTATTCGAATACGTACGTGATTCATTCTATCACACAGGAGTACTATAAATGGACATTAATATAGTTTGAACAGATTTTCGAAATTAATTGTGCGCGATTTCGATTTGATGCCTGTTGTTTCTAAACATTAACTCACAGCGAGAATTACACAACGATATTTCTAAATATCACAATAAAATATTTAATTGTGGATGGCGATGTAATATAGAAAATATAATTTTCATTTTACAAAGTATTATTAAAAAGAAAATAAAGGAGAAGGAGGTAACAAATTAGGGATCCTATAGATAAAACAATATTTAATAATAAAGCTCGGCATAGGCGATAAATTCAATAAACTAAAGTAAGATTCAATAAACTCCTATATTCAAGAAGTATAAGCATATAAAGAGGCCGATTGCTCACGTTGGAGTGTAATCAAAAAGACTAAGAGGTATATAACATCTATACCACCAATAAGAGGCAACAATGGACTATGGGCCAGAGAACATCTAGCTGAAAGGGAATAGACGAACCACATCATAATTAGCAGTGATAACTTAAAATCACTATTTATGATACCAGTAATCCAAGAGAACTAACCAATGACATATTAATCACTGGAGAAATCTTAAAATAACTGCCTATTAATAATTTAATTTACTAATAGTTTTAACGTAGTTTGTACACTGAAATATGTGCCTGCATATTAGAAAGTGGCGGAAGATATTATGATACAGAAATCTGCCAAAAAACTTAATGATGTCAAACCATATAGACCTATTTTTTTACTGACAATTGTGTCGAAAGGTTTCGAGAAAATATTACTGAAGAGGATCGGTCTAATAATAAAACAAAGCAACCTAATGCCGGACTAAACTGAGTTTGGATTCCGACAAAAACATTCAACAATCGACCAGATCCAAAGAATAACGGATATCATTGCGCGTTCTTTGGAAAGCAAAAATATGCACTGCAGTTTCTTAGACGTAGTACAAGCTTTCCATAAGGCTTGGGACCAGGTATTGATATATAAATTAAACAAAAAGCTGCTAAAGCAATATGCAGATATATTAACATCATATATCTCCAATATAATTTTGAGAATTAAACAAGGATAATATTTTTGACTAAAAGAAAGAGAGTGCCTCATAGCAGCACTTACTACATACATAGCTGCATTTGCAGATGATACACCACTGTTAGCAGTGGGCAAAACCCAAGAAATATCTACAAAAAGACTACAGGCAGTTAACAATAAACTAATAAACTGGACCAAACAATGGGGAATAAAACTAAATGAGCTGAAATCTGTTCCTTTTAATTTTACCAACAAGAAACTAAACAACCCACCAGTCTTGAAATTGAATGGTGCTATAATACCATATGTAAATAGTGCTAAATATTTGGGAATGATACTAGATATCAGATTAAAATACAAGGCACATCTCAAAAAGAAATTAGCTGAACTTAAAATAAAATATTAACTGCTATATTGGCTCCTTGGAAGAAAATCCAAAATGCCAATTCACAACGCCACGTGTTCAAACCAATTTGGTATAGAATTGTAAATTTAAGTATTTCAGAACAAGGTATTGAGTAACGTAGTGGAAGCATCTTGGTATGTACGCAATGGAGATTTGCATCGTTACCTAGAAATTCCTCCTGCCAAGGAAGAAATTAAAAATTTGGCTGGGAAATACGAAGCCAGGCTACATCTCCATGAAACCAGAGAGGCGTTTCAGCTACTAAATCAACGATACTCTGTTCAAAGACTAAAGAGAACTAAACTTTGGGAACTTATGTGATAGTGTTTGAGTCAAGGGGTGTAAAGTGTGAGAACGGAACGATAGACTGTCGCTGGATAGACTATAGTGTGTAACTTGTAATAATAATTGCTACTATTAAATTAATGGTTGCTCTAGCAGACCAGATTTAATAATAAATACATAAAAAAATTAAGCATTATTCAAAAAAATAAACGGAGAATCATATTAACGAAATTATGAAAATAAACAATTGTTATATTAGTTATCAAAAAGGCATTTTCTTTCCAAAAATAGTGCGTTTTTCTTTTTGCAATGACACAAAATAACTTTAACTGTTTTTACTTCCTATCCAAGAAAAAAAAGGTGTTATAAATAGCTTTTCCAGATTTACTTAGCTCCAAGCGAACAGAATAAAACAAATTAGTTTCCCTTTAGCTGTCGAAAAGGAAAAAACTGTTTGGCGGAAATAAATATCCGGCAGCAGCAATGTGCAATTTTGAAACAAGTGTTGCAAAACGGTTTTAAGCAAGAAAAATCTTTGTTAGAACAAAATCAAATATTAGCTGGTAACAGCAGGCCAAAAGACAGTAAAGTTATAAAATATCTTGAATATTCTTGAAAAGAATCGTCAGAGATTTGCCACCAGACAAGCTAGGACGTTCTACTAAAGAAATAACTTTGTTTTACATTTTAAAATGAGATGAAATTATATCAATACAGATTTCAAGCTACTTTTTATGTACTGAATATACAGTAATATTAGAGGATTATTAATAATTAGCGAAATATTCATACACTATTTAATTAATATATAATTATAATATGTCCATTTTGTTTCGACTATTCTAAACGAAGTAATAAACACCTAATTATTATTAGTCGAATTAGAATTAATTAGCGAACAGGACAACGAGCCCATTTTAAAATATTTCATATAGAATTAGCAATTCCGTGATAACATCAGAATTTGTTTTAGTTAATTAGAAGAAGCCATAGAAATTTTTTGTATTTTGTATTTCATTCGGTTTCTATATTTCACAAATGTTAATTGTTCTTTGTGGTTTCTTTTTGTTATTAACAATTAGACTGGAAAATGCCACAAAAAGTATTTCGTTTTTAGTTTAAATTAACCAGATCTTTTTTTTTACTTTAGAAAGAATATCGTTTTTGTTTTGTGATCGATTTTATACCAATTAACAAAATCGTAAAAAATTAGGTAAATTGTGTAACAACATACAGAAAATATTTTCGGAGGCTCCGTTTAGAATTTAATAATGACAATTTAATATTTTTATTTAGCATATTCCAACAAATTATACTAAATTATATTCAGGAATTGTCAAAGCTTCTTGTCGCCGAACCCATTAACATATTTTGAAATTGCAAATTTTTGTAGCTCGCATAACAGTCTGAATAACCTTGAAGCCGTATTGCTATTGTAAAATTCACCTTTAGGATAAGAGTATCTAGAATTTCCTTTTATCTCAGCTTTTTTGATAGAGTCAAAAAATTGTTTTATATGTTAAGTCGATTTTTATATTTAACGTCCTTGAAGCCCGTCTTAATAGATATACTGATTAAATATAGTCTATTCAAAATAACAGTGAACTCACGTCATCAAGAAGTTTAATGTATTGCCTATTGCAATTTGTAAATTAGTTTTAAGATCAGATAATAGTTTCTTTCTCATTTTATTCTAGTTAAAAAGGAGATATAATGCTGTCGGATACGTTCGAACATGTAACTGAATCAGCCTACACAAGTCGCCTGTTTGTTGTCAAAAGTCTACAAAATTATTTTAGTTATTTGATATAGAAGAAGAATAATTTATTCACATATACTTTTTTGCAAATATGGGAAATACTTTATGGAGAATGCAGTGATTAAATCTAATAAATACAAGTAGTAACAGAAGAAACTAAAAGGACATATTGTAATATCAAAATTACTTTACACGGAAATACTGTACCGAAGGAAACAAGAACTAATTGTAAATAGGTAAAATATATTACTTGGATATACAATTATTGATTTAGTGGATAAGGCTCCAGAGGAGTAGGAAAATAGTACGAAGTAAATATAATAAAACACAATCCTAACCTACAACCTGTTATGAACTGTTATGACTGTACAATTAATTGTAGTTAAATTTCTTCAACATATGCACTAGACGTACTAAAATATTAATATAAAATCATTTATTAAATAATTGTTTCATCTAGATTTAATTTTGTTATATATTAAAGCTGAACTAAAATAAAACTCAAAGTTACTGCGATAATATTGCGAGGTTTTGACGTCATAAATTTCGATGACGTGAGTTTACTGTTTTATTGAACGGGCTATACATATCTTTAGGTTAGTGCATTGTGGTTAGTAGTTAAAGTTATATATTTGGTAGGAAATTAAAGTTGCAATTCACCAAAAATCAGATGTTCTGAACAATATCCAAAATCAGTGTGGTTTGATATCCAAAATCAGTTAGTTCTTTATAAAAGTATTAAAAGACCATTGAGGATCAAAAATACCTCAGCCAGTTGTTCTTATACTAAGCAATTAATTAATTGGAAGGGACAGAGGGCTTCAAAGTTATGTTTAAACTCATCACAATGCAAAAGTATGTTAATTTTCATCACAAGTCACTTAAAAAATTGATTTTTGTTGTTTATTGTGGTTGATGGTGTGGATTAATAAATGTAAAGCTTTAATAACAAGCTTGCTTTTTACAGTTATTTATGTAAACACATGATACTCGTACAGTAAAAAAAACTACTTCATATATGTTTAGGGACCTGTTTCACATAAAAACGCTATGAAAAATTTTTATATTCGATTAATAATGGCATCAAATATATCGCGATATAAATTTTCTCTAAAAGTAGTTGTATTTTGTTTGAGGAAATGAAGATTGAGATTCCTGCGTTCCCTAAGTAATCTAACATGTTACCAAGACTACGGAGACGCTATTAGCTCACTATTCTATGTGAGAGCACAAAAGAGGATTGGATACCAAGTTCTAAACTGTTAATGTTACGAGGAATTACACGCTGGTTTTTGTTATATTGGCTCTTATTATTGATTTAATGGTGTGGGTCTTACACACAAACACAACGCAATGTAAAAGTATGTTGATCACATCACAAGTCACTTGAATAATTGTTTTGTAGAAGATGTAGTCATAAATCAAGATAAAATTAATCACAAAAGACATATATTATCTGCAATGATTAAATTAAGTTAACCACGTTAATATGTTGTTTCATTGGGATTCCACATGAAATGTGACCAGATTAATAACAACTCTTTCGAAATTTATAGGCTCCACCGATAAGGAAAAAGGAAAACTTTTAATTTATCAGAGAGTAAAAGCTTAATTTATATAATAAATATTTAAATTAAGTTGGGAGAAAAAAAATTAAAAGAATGGACAGTCTTTGTTTAGGATGGTGTAAATGAGGTTTCCATAAAGTGATATATTTTAGGTTTGTTTACAGAAGAGATAGAGGTACCCGTATATGCCTTTATATCTAGCGTCGGATAATTCTATCAAAGCTCACGAAAATGTCTGATAATATATTGAAATGAAGCGATGAACCACCTAGACAAAATGAAATGGAAAATGACAGAAATAAAATATATAGGAATTTTTCCTTGAAGATAAAGGTATATTTTACGAGTTTGAAATGTTTGAATTAGGACGGGATATATGAAAGAATCTCAATCCATTTTTATCCTTGCAGCATGCAGACGCTTACTATGTGGTCTCAAAAATCGAATAAAATTTTTACAGTTAGATTTCGACTCGATTTAATATTGCAATTATTCCAATCTTTTATGCTCGTTTTTTAGAGCGCGCGTATTCTAATAAAAATTCACTCTTTCATACAATATTCAATCGATATTTTTAATGTATGAATTTCCCAGTTTTATCGACACCACATCATTGATATGGTTTCTTATTTTGATTTCCCGAAAATTCGTTCTCTGTAGTAACTCTGTCGATTCTATCAAACGATTCCAATTTTAATATTTCATATGATCTATATATAGATCTGTATTATTTAGTAGTATTCTATTCTCTTATTTTGGTCCATATTGCTTTGATTCTCTCGGAATGGGATCTTTTTCGTTCATCTGACTACTTGGTTCCAGGTTTCTTGGGTTTTTCTGTCTGGTCCAATTACCAGTCGCAAACTTGCTGCCTATAAACATTTCTATCCTGTGTTTTTGTCGTGTTGTTTAGACTCCTTTTAGATCCTCTTTAATTGAAACCGATTGAGCTGCGAGATCCCGATTTCCTTATTTGTCCTTAGACCGTGTGTTCATTCTTCAGTGTGTTTTGTGCCTAATTTTTTTCTAATAATTTTTCTTACTTTCTTTTGGATTTTTGCAATGTCCCTGTTTCAATTCAAAATTACAGCTGCTGTTTGTACATCTGACCTGTATTTTCTTTTTTTAGTTGTATGCTTCAATAGCATTAGTTATAGTTAGTAAAATGTCGTATTAATAGTTAGACTAGGTTTCAACAGTTCATTATCAAACCCATCTAATAAAATAAATGGGAGAAACATAAAATAAAACTTAAATATCTACATTTTAAGAATATTTAAACAATTGAGTTCGGTGTAGTATTAATTATTTTGGCCCAATTGCTTTCATTCTCTCGGAATGGGACCTTTTTCGTTCATCTGACTAGTTGGTTCCAGGTTTCTTGGGATTTTCTGTCTGGGCCACTTCCCAATCGCAAACTTGCTGCCTATAAACATTTCTATCCTGTGTTTTTGTTGTGTTGTTTAGACTCCTTTTAGAGCCTCTTTAATTGCAGCCAATTGAGCTGTGAGAATTTGATTTCCTTATTTGTCCTTAGACCGTGTGTTCATTCTTCAGTGTGTTTTGTGCTTAAATTTTTTCTAATAATTTTTCTTACTTTCTTTTGGATTTCTGCAATGTCCCTCTTTCAAATCAAAATGAGAGCTGTTGTTTATATGTCTGACCTGTATTTTCTTTTTTTAGTTGTATGCTTCAATAGCATTAGTTATACTTAGTAGAATGTCGTATTAATAGTTAGACTAGGTTTCAACTGTTCATTATGAACAATTATCAAAATAAAATCCAGAATACTCCATGGATTGTTTGTTACCTTTTACAAGAGTTTCATGAAAATAATCCATAACTTCAAACCCATCTAATAAAATAAATGGGAGAAACATAAAATAAAACTATAAATATCTACATTTTAAGAATATTTAAACAATTGAGTTCGGTGTAGTATTAATTATTTTGGCCCAATTGCTTTCATTCTCTCGGAATGGGATCTTTTTCGTTCATCTGACTAGTCGGTACCAGGTTTCTTGGGTTTCTCTGTCTGGGCTACTTTCCAGTCGCAAACTTGCTGTCTATAAACATTTCTATCCTGTGTTTTTTTGTGTTGTTTAGACTCCTTTTAGAGCCTCTTTAATTGCAGCCGATTGAGCTGCGAGAATTCGATTTCCTTATTTATTCTCAGACCGTGTGTTCATTCTTCAGTGTGTTTTGTGCCTAAATTTTTTCTAATAATTTTTCTTTCTTTCTTTTGGATTTCTGCAATGTTCCTCTTTCAAATCAAAATGAGAGCTGCTGTTTGTATGTCTGATTTGTATATTCTTTTTTTAGTTGTATGCTTCAATAGCATTAGTTATAGTTAACAGAATGTCGTATTAATAGTTAGACTAGGTTTCAACTGTTCATTACGAACAATTATCAAAATAAAATCCAGAATACTCCATGGATTGTTTGTTACCTTTTACAAGAGCTTCATGAAAATAATCCATAACTTCAAACCCATCTAATAAAATAAATGGGAGAAATATAAAATAAAACTATAAATATCTCCATTTTAAGAATACGCAAACAATTGAGTTCGGTGTAGTATTAATCTATGAAATAATAAAAATTCTTATGTAGTTGTACAATAAAAACACTATTAATCATAATATCCACGCCTGCTGCAAAGGAAAAGATAATACTTTATGGTATGTTGAAAATAGAATCTTGTCTTAATAAATCACCTGAACAGGGCGTACAAAAATAAACATGTAAAACTAGATAGGGATTAATAAATTTAAAGCTCCATTTTATAACGTTTAACTTATTTAAGTAAACATATGATACTCGTACAGTAAAAAATAACTACCTCATATATGTTTAGAGACCTCCGTTACATAAAAACGCTATTAAAAGTCTATATATTCGATTAATAATGGCTATCGAATATATCGCGATATAAATCTGCTTTGAAACTAGCTGTATTTTATTTGGGGCAATGAAGATCGAGATTCGTGAGTTCTCCAAGTAATCTAACATGTCACCAAGACCACCGAGACGCTATTGGCTCGCTATTGTATGGAGAGCACAAAAGGGGATTGGATACCATAAAACTTGATAGCAAGCCGAAACCGATGCAGGTAAATTTTTTTAAAGTGTTTTGGAAGTTCTAAACTGTTAATGTTACGAGGAATTACAGGCTGGTTTCTCTTGTATTGGCCCTTCTTATTGATTCAGTAGTGTGGGATTTTCTCTCGATTTAAACTTATTTAGGTTGTTTCCTTTGATGCCGTTTCTTTCTTTATGTTAACTCTAGGTATTACATGATTTGAATAACTGCTTTAGACCACTTTATCTCTATCTCATTCTATTTCGAATTATTACGTTCGTTATTAGTTAGACATTATTATTGGTTATGCATCTATAATCGTGTGTTTTACTTCTGTAGTTTTAGATCTTAATATTATTAAATTTATTGCTTAATTTACACTTTTACTTTTACCAAATGAAGTATATCGTTACCATTTTACTTTCTCAAAACACCTCTTTTATTTATTGAGTCTTAGGTTATGATATTTTTAAACTTATTGCTTCTGTAGTTTTACTTTTATCAAAATAAGAATATTGTGGTTGAAAAAAATAGTGTTATTTGAGAGACTATTTCGCTTTGGCCTTTCTGTTCAACAACACATTATTTAATTGTCATAAAATACTCAAACAATGAATAATTCTCATTATTAATATCTCTCATATTAATTATTGCAACTATTAAGTTAGTTACTAGATATACTTAATTATTTGTCATTTGTCTAATATTTTCTATCTTATTGTTTAATTTGCAGTCTTATTTTTATAAAATGGAGAATATAGTGTGTGAGTAAATGGGTTTAACTGTTATTTAATACTATTATACTTTAACATTTCCAATCAGTAAAAAATAAAAATCATGAAAAAGACTCAAAATCTGTTAACCTAAACCATTAAACTTTTTATTATTATACCCTTAATACTCTTCTGTTAATTGTTTTCTGTAAATGTGTCTTTGATATTTTTGGTCCCTTTCCATTCTTCAAAACCTGTTACCACTCGATGCAGAAATGGCGTCCTTTCATACATTTGAAGCAGCATTTCATTGAACATCTATCTTCCCATTGCTTGTAGTCATTCAAAGATTGTGAATCGGTACAAATTCAATTTTTCTGTCAATTATTCTTGAGTTTGTGTTGGGTTTCCATCCAATAACTCCTGCAGTTCCCCGATTTCAAACGTTTTCAGTCTACTAGGACATTCTTTGTCTTGAGCTTTAAAATCGCCATATTATGCTGTTGATTAGAGTACGATCACCATAAGGTTCCACCACCAAAAGATTATTTTAAGAAACTATTTTTTTCTTGAGATTTTCAAAAAATTATAATTGTGATTTTGGAGGAACAAAATGACATATATGTTAAATCCTAATATTGCATTCTTATGGCTAATTAAATCTTTTACAAAAACAATAAAGTATTCCTGTAAGAGGTTTTTGGCTCTATTGATATTTGAAGCTCATCAATAGACTAGGAATATCCGAGCTTTGTATATTATACGATTTAGTTCGTGAATATAAACGGGTAACAAATATTCCAGAAATTGCTAATTGATTTTATTTCTCTATTTACTATTTTAACAGCTTGGTATAAAGTTTATTATGAAGGTCGGTACAAAACGAACTTATCTCATCACCATTCACCATCTGAAAAAAATAGGAGGAATTTTCTTAGATACCACAGTACAGATAGATTAAAACTTTGAAATTGGTTGGTCTTTATTCAGGATAAAAGGCTGCCGGATCCTTTATAGAATAGGTTGGTTAAGCCGAACTAAAGTAATTAAAAAAGTAAAGTTCGTAAGTCTCTGATTAGGAAGCTGTAAATCAGGCTCATGAAAAGCACCTAATGATTCTTTGATTCAGTTATATGTTTATCTCGAACTGAAGATTCTAAAATGGTTCCACTTAACTTATTTAAGTTTATATCTACGTCATTTTAATAAAAAAAAAGATACCGTATTAGTCTCGTCTCGATCATTTCGACGACCTTACTGGACCGTAAATTTTATCAGTATATTTTCACAGTTGTGGTTTTATAAACACGGATATTATTGGATTTTAACTTCCTTTATTATTCCCCTCCAAAAAAAAAAGAGTGATTAAAATTCAATGACGACAGTGATGTATTATACTAATAAAAAGCATAAATATTTATTCTGAATACAGGTTGGTTGTATTATCGGCAACATGTGTCGGAAAAAGCTCTCCACGTTTCCATTCAGGTGATATCGTGCTGTTTTTGTGGAAAACTTTTAATATAAATGAATTTAGAAAACCAATTATAACAATACCACATGTGCTCTTGTAAAAAAGTGAAAAGTGATTATTAACATATTATATTATCTAATATATATAGCCTATTCTCTTTTTTACCATGTATTTTTCCATTTTTTTCTGTTGGTTTTCAAATCCAGACCTTGTTGTTCCATAATTTAGAAAAGAGGTTCAAGGCTTGCAGAGTAAAATACAAACCACATTCTTATTATAAAGTTTGTGTTGTCTGAGAATTGATTTTAAAATTTATATTTGTTCTGGACAAGATCTGGCTGGCCTTTCATGCAAGTTGTTGTGTTTGATCCAGGTGGATTCCTCTGTAATTATATACATCAGTTCTCAATTCTTTATGATGCAGTTCAGTTTTCAAGCAGTTTTCCAGTCACCAGGAACCTTTTCAGCTTGCCAAATGTTTTGCATGATCAATGTGATTTCTGTTACAGTCCTTGAACTGACTGACTTCAAAAGTTTTGTAACAATTCTACCTTCAGGTATATATTCAGGTGATGTGCTGTTTCTGTGGTTTTAATACAAATTAATTTAGAAAGCCAATTATAAAGATATCACATGAACTCTGGTAAAAAGTTTGATTATTAGTATATCGTATTATCTAATATATGTTGTCTATTCTCTCTTTCTCCATATATTCATTCTTTCCATTTATTTCTGTTTTTGCTTTCTAAGTCATCTTACTTCGGCTTTTCTTCTCTTTTGAAGTATCTCATTCGACATTCTCTTTAGATACACTGAGGTTACCTTCTTATGTTCATCCTCTTGGTTCTTCCTTCCCATATCCTATTTTCCTGTCTTACGTTTTCTATGCGCTGTTTTATCCTTGTTAAATTCCTTGAAGAATTTCTGAAAGTATTTCTTCTAGCTCTCTATTATATGTCTCCTTTACTACTTTGTATATATTTATATAAATCTCGCTAATAAAACAGATAATGCACGTCATCAAAATATATAATGCAACTAAATTTAAGTTTCCATCTATTTTGACTCGAATGACTTGAATAAAGTAATAAAATAAATATAACATTATAACATACAATTTATTTTAATATCTAATTCACAGATAATTAAGTAGCCACAATAGTTTGTAGAATAGATTTGTTTTATTATATTTACAATGACATATGACAACGGTGTCGACCAGTACTAACACAAAGCCAATTTTATAGATTGATTTGGTTACATGTTCGGACGCATCAAACTTCATTCTGTTCCTTTTTAACTAGAGTAATGATAATTAGTAGAATGAGAAAAAAAAATTCTCCGAGTTTAAAGGAAATTTACGTTTTTTAAACTGAATTTATGTAGGTGACGTGTATTGGCTGTTTTATTGGAAATACTATAGTTAGTTAAACGCTTTTTCTCTTCAGAAAGTTTTAAACATTTTTAGGTTTAATTTATTATTTGTCGTCATTTCTCTAAATTGTATTCGTGTGTTTTTTTTTGCTCTCATCTATCATTAGTTTAACTTTGACTCTTCATTCAGGTTTTTCAAGCTCTCTTCTTTTGTTAATAACTTCCTAAAATAATTCCAAATTTGTTCAGTTATTTGTCCTTGGTATTATTTCGTCTTTCCGTGAAATTTCTGGATTAGTATTTCTACATATTTTGACTATTGACTATGAATTGACAAATTCTAATTGAGTAGCCTTATTGTCATGACCTCTTCCTATACCTGTTTCGCGTCAAACTCTTACGAAAAACATATTCGATTTTAAATAGGTTAAAAAGAGACCATATAGAACAAAACGTGAATCTATTTTCTAATAAAAGCATTAAGTTACTGTGGATATACTCCATAAACTCCGAACGTAATATATCTTGGCAAGATACAAAAACAAAATTTTCGAAAGAAAATTTATCCCGCACTATGCTGGCGTTATCCCAATTTTCTTATTTTCTCAATTATAACAAACACACACGAGGAAACGTAGACTTTTCGAGATTTTGTTAACAGTTTCAATTTTAACCAATCCCGAATGGTTTATTACTCGAGTGCGAAATGTATTTTATAACGAACGCTAGTAGTTTTTTTTTATTTCGTACAATTAAATTTACATTGTTAATGTTTTATATCATCCATGCTATCTCTGCGTTTAAAACGGCAAATTGATTTAGTTGAAAGTTGAAAACTAACGCTTGGTGAATTTGAATTTTGGGAAAACGTGATTTTATTTCAATCAATTTATCAGTTGTATCATGTTAAATTAGGTGTACGTCATGAATAAACACGTAACTAAAATTGGCTTATTAACTATCTTTAAATGAATACTGAGAATATCCGTTCAATTTAAGCATATGAAAGTCATTTAGCTTCGAGTGATATTGAATGAAAACAGTATCCAGATTAGCTAAATAACATAGAAAAACACTAATTAAAAATAAAATTCTTGTAGCACTTGAACCAATCTTAAATTAGAGGTATTTTTCCTGGGTTGATTCCATATGTTGAGAGACTATTATTTACATAACTACACATCAAACAATTTCGTTTATTTACCAACTAGGATACTGTTTAATAAAAGATAAAAGCTTGATAAGTATTGCGGTGGCTTTTTTGTAAGAAAATCAATATTGTTGGCTGAGAATATTTACTCTTACTATCTTAATTAACTTAAAGATTAAACTTCTCGATATAAATATCCCTATATTTTATTAAGGCCTTTACCAATAAGTCATCCAAGTGCATTGCTGCTGTAATATGTTATATTATATCTAGTTACACGTTGTAAATTCTCTTTATAATACTAGTTCTGATCATTAGGATTTATTATGTGCATTTGATCTAGGTTGGAAGTATAATGTCTCTTTCAAAGTACAATGAAGAATCAAAGCGTTGAACAATGTTGAATTTTTGAAGCCCATTGTGTGGTGACTTGCTCAAACACTTACAAAAATAAATAGTTCTAGTAAAAGCCAATAGAGCAATATAGTTACTAATACAACGTATTTTGAATCATAGAAACAGCAATATAAATATAAACCTACCTCTATGTTAACTAAATATCTTTATTTGTTAATTGAGTTTTGGGCTTATATAGAAAACATACTTTTAGATAATTGGTAAAAGCTTGATAAGTATTGTGCTAGTTTTACTTCAAGAAAATCAATTTTAATAGCTTGAGTGTATTTATTCACTTTTACATTTTCTGGTAGAATTTAAGGATGAAGCTTAGGAAATGAAAATATTCATTCGTCAAACGGTAATACATGTGACTGTAACATTTATGACTCAAAGAATCTAAATTTGAAGCATTATATCTGTTTGAATGCGCCAGAGCGTAAAACAAGTTGGTATGGCTGAAGCAAAATACATATATTAAAAATAAAGTTAAAGATAATAGTTCTACGAAACGGTAAAAACGCTAACTACTTTGTATAATACATTCAACAATATAACTATTTAGGCAGATGATCATAGTAAGAATAAAGGTAAACATATATATTGAATAAAATGGTATGTTGAAACAAAAGAAACGAGATAAAAAATCAGAAAACAATGCTTTGCTCTCTAACGAATTCGTTAAAATACGAGACAACGTTTTTTAATTCACGATAAATTGGAATGTTCTGAAAGATTCAACGAATATTGGTTACATTTTGTTTCAATAAAGATTTTATTATTGATACATCTCGAATGGGAATTGGAGTCCCCTGAAGGTCGGAAAAATGAAAAAAACTTTTTTTTAATACACGATTTACCTCGCGTAAATAAAGGCACGGTTTGGTATTAGTAGGGCAGCTCTAAGTTCGTATCTCTCTTCGATTTTGTTTTAAATATTAGATGTTATTTCTTTTATGTTACAGCGTTATGTATTGGAGCTACTTCGGGTTATTGATTTGATTGATTTTGTTATATTTTCATCATATTCCTGCATTAATATTTGAAATAACATTTACTTGATTAAAATATACATATTTAAAATATTTATTACGAATTTTGAACGGCCTTCAGTAAGAATGATATTCAGCGAGAAATGAGACTAGAACTTGAAAGTTAAAAAGTTGACGTTATGTCTCTTAATTTTAAATTACAGCCCCTGGGGATTTCTTGCCAGACATACCACCAACAAACACCAATACATGAAAATAAAGCTGACAACAGCACTGCTGTATTATATTAGTTTTGTGAGATTTCCCAAAAGATTGTGCTGTTTCGCTTATTTAGTATGCATTGTTAAACTTACCGTACTTCCTTCAGACACTGACTTGCTATATATTCGAAGAAAAAAAATCTATTTTTCTACTTTCAATTTTGAAGTAATAACAGTCAGACAAAAGAACGCTCTCTAATAATTAATTTTCTTGAATGGTAGTCTTAATTCTCTCGGCTCGCTTTAGACTTTTTGTGACAATTTGTTTTATTTGTTACTTATTTTGGTAGAGAATGGGTGAAAACAACTTTAATTAGTCGAATATTAATTAACAGGATTAAATTGTTTTGTCTCTTGATAGGAATATCACAAAAAGAATCGCATTATTTAAAAGTTAAATCTAGTAACACGAAACAAATAAAAGTAAACTGGGTAAGCTATTAAATCGCTCATAAAGCTTGGATAAGGCCAAATATAAGCAAATAACTATTATGACAACAAACAATGATATGTTAATAAACAATAATTTTAATCAATTTTATCTGTAAAAAAATATAATTCGTAAAATTGTTATAAAATGATTTTAAAAAGTGCGACACAAGTTGGTGGGAAAAGACGTTGAATATTTAAATGATTTTATGTCTAGTAACGCCATAGTTATCTTGTAAAATAGTTTCGAACAATTTTAATCAAAAGTTGCCAAACTGAATGAAAACGAGAATAAAAAGAAAACGGCAAATTGGTGAGAAAAATTTTTTTAGAGAAAGAAATCTTTTTACTGATTTGGTTTAATGTGAGTTGACGAGTTAAAGATGGGATTTAGAGGATGAAACGTAGCTTCCATCGTTATTGATTATAAATCATTATTAGAAAGATAAAATCGGGTATATCTTCAAACAGAAATATCGGAAAAAAAATTGATAACGTATCCTTAACTGGTGGATAAGGAATGTTAATACGTGTTTTAAGCAGAAATATTGTTATTCGAACTAATATTAAACATTGAAAATGTAGAATCATATGTTGATATTAATAATTAAATATGCAAGGTTCTTAATAGTTGTCACCTTAGGTTTTGATAAGATTTTTTATTTTTTGAATCATCTGAAAGCAACTTAGGGACCAATTCAGAAGACATCTAGTATTTCCCAGTTTGTTTATTGCCGTGGCTGAGGTGGTAGTTCCTAATATAAATGAACATTCTTACCTTGGTGAGATTCGAACTCCTGTATAACTTGCCAGGTATAGGAAAATTGTCCTATTGTCTTAACCACGGTGTAACCACCCAATTAAATGTTCAGCCTGATAAAACTCAGATTACATTTTGCAGGTGCTTAATTATATCCATTTAACATCATTTTAAATAAAAAAGAAACAGTGTATAATGATTCTTAAATATTAAATAGCTAATATATTTTTTCATAATTGTGTGGTATATGATGATCATTTCATTATTCTTGGTAACATTTTTTACCTACAAATGTCTTAAACGCTCTAGAGTTTTAAAATGTTAATTAATATCATTCTAACATCTCTATTAAATAAACTCTACAAAATTAATTTTGCAGAATGATAACACTTAGATAAATATTGCATAAACTTAATTATAAATAATTTTAACAAAATTTTAAATAATAGAGGAACGTAGTATAATTATTCTTAAATTTTATAAAGCTAATCTATATTTTCATAATTCTGAGGTACATGATGGTCATTTTAATAATATATAATATAATATTTTAACACTATCATATCAATAAATATTACTTTATAAAAATGAAGTATGTTATAAATTAATTTGTTAGCTTGATAACATTCCATATAAACAAGTTTGTTTTTACGGTGAAATATCAATTAATTTCGTAACTTAATATTGCTCGTTATAGATATTGCATCATCAGGTACGAAAAGTGTTGAAGCAGAATAATTATATCCTTGTTAGAAATCTAATTATGTAACGGGGAATCAGATAGTATAGAAGATGAAGGCTCTATATAATTAGAACATCAAATTTTCCCGTTTATACTGGGAACAATAATTATTAGAAAGGTATTGAGGTTATTTGTTTGCATTTAGTTGTGTCTGTTGGCCGTTGACATTACGAATGTTCATGGAAATTCATTATCTACGACGAGATTAGACGGTTTTTTCACGGAACGCCATTAATTTTCTACATTACAAAACAATTAAATAGAAATAAAAATACTTAATGTCCGCGATAACTTTAAAACATCAATGTCTTACAACGATTAGTGATGTAGTTACGGCATATTGGTTATCATCTCCTATCAAGTCGACATTGATTGATGAATGTGGGTCTGATTTTCTCAAGTCACCCAGTCAATACCGGCAAGAATTTCAAGTAACAGTGGAAAAGACCTTTCCCCGCCTACTCTAAAGCAAAGCCTCGCTTGTTCGCTTTTTTGTTTTGTTAAAACGTCTGAAATTACCCCAGTTTTTTACCGCCAACTAAAAATATAGCCGAACGTAAAAATATAGCAATTCTAGGTTCATTAGTTTGTTATAACTGATAAATATTCTCTAGATTATCAGGATAACTCGTCCGAAATATTCCGCAATCAACGCTAATTGCAACGAAGATATATAATAAAGCCAAACGTCAGCAATAAAAATTCTCAAACAACCTAAAAGCTACTACTAATTCAGGAGAAGGAAAAAAGCCCAAAGTAAACTTAAGATACTGAACTGTTTTAAGAGTTCTTCATTCAAAGTATTTCAAGCCGAGAAATGGGAAAAACATCGCGGAAAGATTCAGGTAAATGACAAAAAGTAAAAGAAATCTAAGACGAAAGGTATACGGCCAGCTATATGAGGACTATTTATCTTTTGTCAAATGCTTTTTAATAATTAAACTCTATTCATATTTTAGTTGATAATTAGATATTTATACTAGTAATGACTATTCTATTTTTATGATAAAATATATAAATGTAACTACTTTATTTATTTTATTATATTATTGACCAAAATAAATGATAGTCAGAGGAGAAAATAACTGAGTGACCACCACATGCATTGTGTTTCTATATGCTTTTCTACATCATGTTAGCAAGATCTGAAAATGTTCCAAGGACTGATGTTTGCGTCAAAAGAAGAAGTTCAAGCCTATATTGGATTAATGGATTATTCTTGAATTTTGATGAAGTTGTATCTTGTTTAAAGTTAAAGCGTTAATTAGTGGTAATATTATTTTATATTAATTATTGTTGTATATAACATATCTCATATATGTAAAAATTTATGTAAGTTTCTATCTGATTAACTTTTTGAGATCTGGCTTGCTCTAGGTTGTGTATTATTGACCGAAATAAATGATAGTCAGAGGAGAAGATATCTGAAGATTATCACCAAATTCATTGTACTTGTGTACACACTATTTGCCTTTCTACCCATCATATTGGTAAGATAAGGAGATGGATATTTAAATGTTTTATATTGTAACCTATTTTGAATTAATGTATTGTTCTTGAGTCCTGATGAACTTAAGCTTTGCTTAACGTTAAGGTGTGAATTAGTTTCAATATTATTTTAAATTAATAATTATTAAATTATAATTTAGTATAAAATAAGAAATGGGTGATATGAAAAAAAAATGTCGATAATTATAAATATGACGCATTACTATTCAGACATATATGTCGTAAAGAACCTATGAAGAATTTACGAGAAACGTGATCAAAAAAGCTTGAGCCTGCACACCTGAGGTGAAAAAGAAAGTGTACTTTTATTATAGAGGTAGGGATTCTTAAACCACCTTCGTATTTCCAAATCGCTTTATATTTGGGTCTTGTAAAATTCTTCGTGTATTTAAGAAAAAAAAACTTAATGGAATAATAAAAAATATATTCAATATGTGCTCTGAGAGTCCTAACAATAAAAACCAAAGGAAACTTATTTTTTCTCTATTTATTATTCAGTAGGGAATATTTAAGTTATATATAGAATAGTGTCCTTGTGGTTATACGTGAATGGGAATCAAATTATCTTAAACAATTATGCAAACGACTATTAAGGGTTATAAAATATATATGTATATATTATAAAAAATTTCGTGGCAAAATTAAAAAGTTATTATAATTGACGGTAATTTAAATAGATTACTTAGGCTAAAATCGTAATAAAACAATATTCTCCTGACGAAATAATTGTATAATTAATTTACTTTGGGGTAAAAAAAGCGAAAAGCGGTATCAGCAAATCGATACTGATAACACAATTCTGGATATCATATTCTTTTTGGGTCAATAAGTTAGTCTCGAGGGGATAAAACTCAAATAAGGATAATTTTCCATGACAGAGTGCCAATTTAGAAATTAAATTAAAGCAGTTAAACGAATAAAGCTATTCAGCAAGGTAATGGGGTTAATTGTTTGTAAAACTTTTGAAGATAACTTTTACAATGCCGAGAGTAAAATATCTTTGAAAAATCGAAATATATACTGGATGTTAGAGTTTGGGCTAGATAATATTAATGAGGATGAGGTGATAACGATTTTATACGGCAAGTTATACACAAATACGACAGAGATATGTCGAGTTTTTGAAAATAAGTGAAACTGAATATTTTTGGCACTTACCCCTTAAACGGCGAAAACTAATTGACGTTCGTTCTGCACGGCAAAGAAACAAAAGAGCGTGCACGCGAGAGCAACCAACTGAGACCCGGGATTGTCGTCACAATGTTCCGCCATTTTGCTCATATACATTTGCGACGGAACAAAGGATTGGATACGAACATAACTGGATTAGGTTTCGGCAAAGCAATCTGTATGGCCCTTATTACGTCCCTGGTAACATAGCTCTTGTGTTGGCGAATCAAGCCAATTCAATTAGTTCGTTCACTGACAAACTTAATATGCTAAGTAAAGTAGTCACAGATTCTCCAGATTTTGAATTTGCATTGCAACCAATTCTACCTTTTTTCTCGCACTCGGTCTCTCTATATATATCTCTTTCCAACTTCACATTTCCCTCTCGTTTTCTTATAGAGCTGATTTAATATAGTATATCCGAAATGACAGGTATAAATGGATTATACCAATTAGCAATTCATTTGCTCTTTACAAATTGAATTTGTGATATAATTATTACGATATAGTTCAATGCTTTTATTAACAATATTTAATTAATTATTATCAAATATTTAAAATCTATAATATATACCCAATATATACTATAATTAAATATATATCAACTTAACACAATTTTCATTAAAACGGACTATAATTATTGTTAAATATTTAAAAGAAATTATATTTTTTTACAATTTTGGGGTATATGATAGTCATTTCAATATTTATACCACTATTTTTTACATACAAGTAACTTTAGACGTTCTAGAGCTTTATAATGTAAATTTATATTACTCTATAATGATGAAGTATATCATTAATCACATTATATCGAGTTTAAGATGACGAGATAAATTAAAATGCCTGCACAGTCTTATATACGATGACTAAAATATCATTATTTTGTATTCGTAATAGTTATCGTTAATGTTATGTTTATATTTTTAGTTTCTAATTTTAATTCCTCTTCCTATTTAGTACGAAATAATTGTAACCGTATTTTGATTACAGTAACCGTATTTCGTTTTAGTACGATTTGTTCTTATTGCTCTTTAAATAACAATAATCTTATTATTTATAATTAAGTATTTCGAATATATAATAAATGCCAAATATATATGCCATAATTTAATATGGTTTTAAATAAAAAAGAGTATAATTATAGTGCAATTTTAAAAAGCAAACATATTTTTTCATAATTTTACGGTATATGATGGTCATTTCAATATTTATACGACTATTTTTACTTACAAATAACATAAACTCTCTAGGGTTTTATAATATCAATTAATATTACTCTATAATAATAAATTATATCATTAATCACAATATATCGATTCTAAGAAGGCGAGATAAATTAAAACTCCTGCAAAGTTTTATTATATTTGATGAATATTTTAATATTTCATCGTTTTGTATTCGTAATAGTTATAGTTAAAGTTATATTTATGTTTTTTTTAGTATGTTATTTCAATTATTCTTCATCTTATCTAGTACGTTTTGAAAAATCGTAACCGAATTTCGATTACAGTTCATTTTAATTCTACGAATTTAGGCTCAGTGGATACTGACAGATGACAAATTACTATTAAAGCGGTTTAATACTTACGGCTTCCTAAATTGATTTACATTATTGGCGAAGGAAATAATGCACAATCTATCTGTTTACTTAACGAACGATTTATGTTTAACAGATGTCGCTTCCATCGTTTAAAAAACAGCGGAGAAAAAAAAGTCAATTCAGAATGACAATCTTTTAGAAGCCATGTTTATTTTTAATATATGAAACCGAAAAGTTTGATAACTAGCAATTTATTGGGGTTTGAAATTGTGTTATAATGTTTGGTGATTGTTAGTTGTTTATAATCATCGAATAAAATACTGTGAAAAATGTTCATTCGCTTTAAAATAAAATTGAAATACATAAATATTGATATCCCGATATTTTAATATTGCAATTATGTGCATCTATATTGTGACTGTGGCTATCCAATCTGGATGAAAAGTTACTTTATAGTAATATCAGAAACTTGAAATTTCCGATAACACTGATTGTGTTTCAGTAAATATATTTCGATATTTTATTGTTAAAAAGGTAAACTTCAATGGAAATCTAAAAAAAATATATTTACTATACTCATTTCTGCTGTGCAAGTGTAAACACTTTTGATTGTATATGAGTTGTATATATATTGTTCATGAACGAAACCCTAGAGCTAATACAGAGGGATTGATACAGTGTATGTAGCTACAACAACAAAATTACAGTTCTGTAGATAATACAAAATAAAAGTGGACTATATATAAATTTAAAATAAAACAAAACAAGATAAAAATTTATATCTGAAAACAGTAGTGTTAAATATATTTTCATAACGTATTTATTGATATAAGCGTAATTGATTTTAAATATAGGTTAGATTTAATTAGTTAATCCATGGTTGGCAAATAAAAAAAGTGACCAATAAATTTTACGTATTTAAACTGTCTTACTAAATTATTTTTGGATCCCACAAAGAATATTAATTTTTATTAATTCCCTTTCTGGGTAAAAAAATCGATGTATTCAATTAATTGATATACATTGTTTTTTAAGACGGGAATACAATGTTGTCATATCGCTCGATATTTATGGAGTATTAAAGAAGTTGATGAAATTTATCAGAGTGTTATCCATTGTAAACCAGGCTCTTAAGGTCAATGTTAATGGTAATTTGGTATCCTCTGCTACAATTAGAATAAAGACAGAGCCAGAATGATTTTGAGTAGGAACGGATTAAACGAGGCGCCATTACAATTTATCGCTATATTAACGTCCAACACAGTTGAGACGCGCAAGCCTTTAATAGCCATTGACTGTCTAGATTAAAATCAATGATATACGGTTGATCAGTTTAATCACAGGATCATCGCGTTCGATTTTCGAACATAAAATGACACGGTAGATAAAATATATGGTACAGCTTATAATTAGGCATAGCGTCTGGACGTCTCTATTTAAACCAACGAGAGCGGTTCCCTATGGTTAACCCAAAACCTGTTTTCTGTTAACAACTTTGAATAGAAGCTAAAAACGGATGGTGTCATTTTGTTTCGTTCATAGCGTCTCTAAACGTTCGAAATAAAGCGATATGACCTGTTCGGCAACATATAAATCTTGTTTTTCCTGTAAAACGACTTTATTTTTCACGTATCTACTATCATATCTACTTCAGAATTCCAATAAAGAGAATGACGTAAGAATCAATATCATTTCAGTTACATTTCAAATGTGTTTTAATATTATCAGGTCATATGTATCTAAAGGCTACATATGCTGATGATACTGCGATTATAGCTGTCGGAGACAATAGTGAAGAAGCCTCACGAAAATTACAATAGGCAAGTGACAATATAAATAATTGGACACATCATTCCATATAGCAACAACGCTAAATATCTTCTAATGAATCTCGATGCAAAACTTCGCTGGAAGTAACATATAAAGAAGAAAAAAAAAGAACTGGAATTGAAATATAGGAAAATGTATTGGTTAATTGAAAGAAAATCACAATTATCGGTACACAATAATTGCTATTATAATAATAAATAAATTGCTATTATATAAGCAAATACTGAAACCTATATGGATATAAGGAGTTCAATTATGGGGATGTTCTGCAAAGAGTAACATAAATAAAATAAAAAAATTTCAGAACAAAGTCCTGAGAGATATTGTGGGTGCACTCAAATACTATAGGATTAATTACCGACATCGAGACCTTCAGATACCCACAGTCAGTCAAGAAATCAAGAGAATTGCAAGAGCGCATGAGGAAATACTCCATTCTCATACAAATATTGAAATATTGCAACTATTGGATACCACCAGAACAGGGCACAGACTCAAAAGAATCAAACCATCTGATCTTGTGTAGTGTTGTGTAGTGAGGTGCATATATTAAAAAATTCAGCAGTGACATGTATAAACATTATATCACCAGAGACCAGAGATAGGGCCGATGGGTCCTCCTATATATATATACCTAGATTTAAGTTATCACAAAGACAAATTGTAGGTTAGTTGAAAACGACTGGTAACAATATATTAACTAAATAATAAAAAAAATGTATCAAACTATCAATAGATTCTTAAATACACTAAATTAATAATATAATGTGTGTATATTTGATTACACACTGAATTTCCAACAAAACGTTCCAACTAATAATCTTTGAATTCGCGTAAAAACTAAAATTATTTACAATATATAAATATATACAACATGATGGATTTAAATATTTATGATAACATCGAGACAAAGAAAAAAATCGACTAATCATGCACATAATATTTTTACAAGACTGTTTTATTAAGAGATGAGTTTTAGGATTTTTTGTTGTCAAAATTTTATTGTTCAAGTTCTTGTCAGACCAACTTTATGTAACGTTGTCTGTCTGTTTACTTGTAAATACCTTTATGCTGCCATAAATTCGAAATTGCTACTAAAAATTAAGCATTGTTTTGGAAGTTTTACTCATTTTAGAGGAAGCTGAAATATGCATGGAAACGTTCTGTTTTCATGGGCATATCATCTTAAATGTTTCATTTGTATACGGCACAGTTTCGAGACCACGTACATAATCTTCTTCGTTGTTTTTCTTGTTTTGATGCCTTCTAAACAGAATGTGATATTTTATAAATCTTATACCCCACGAAAGATAATACAGATGCGAAGTTTTCGTTGAAATGATCATACTTATTCTGGATTAACATCAATAAATTGACAAGAACTATTTTAGGACTTAATAATAATAATTGTTAATTGATATAAATATTAAGACCTGTTGATATGATTTTCTGTTAACTTCCCCTGATATCATAAAATTAATAGTGACATAATCGAAAACCCTTTATAGTACGCTATCACGCTTGCAATTTGCCAACATTAACTTGATTAAGACTATAATACCAAAACTGTGAATTAATTTTAAGGGGGTTCCAATAACTTAATATTTTTCAACTTTTCTGTGATATTCGTTTAAGAATGAATTTAGAATTGGTAATTTTAATACTGCGTCAATACTATGTTATACAATAGTACATAGTAAAAATAATGTTAACAATATATCACAGTGGAGAAGATACAGACAAACCCATAAAATTTAATTCATAGTCTTTATAGTGTTTATTATTAAAAATGTTATGACGATATTTCATAGTACAGCAACATTAAAGGTGATATTGCAACACTGTTGTTATGCAGACATCGTTAAATGTTATATATTTATAATGGAATAGTAACGAATGATTTTGGACGCAGTTCACATTAAGTGGAGATTATTAGTTAATGATATATTAAAAATAATGGAGAATATAATGTAGGTGTTTATGCATTGAGCTATAATTCCATTATTTGCGTTTAATAAAGCACGCTAAGTTTTGTATAAAATATATCTGAGGTATAAGAATTTTAAAAAATTTTTGCTTATTACCATATGCATAAAAGAATGTTTATTAAACATCCCTATATTATATTTTTAGCGTATTGTTGTATGCTTACGTTTGAACTGCAAAAACCATGTTTGGAGTGAGTATAATGAGCTATTAGACGAAATAAGGCTACGCCTTAGGAACGTTAAAAAGAGGTTAGTTGCTATCAGTATATATGGTTCATGAGATAGTGCTTTAATGCAGTTGTGGACTTTTAGGAGAAATATATTCGCTGTCTAGAACTGCCAGTATAACACCTTTTATTGGAAAAGAACATTAAGAACTTCACTATCTATTTAGTTATATATAATAATATACATTTCAACTGTATTTTTCAAATTAAGTGTTTGAAAAAATAAAAGTACAATTTAATGACGATATTTTCGTTTATCGTTTATTCGAATGCGTAAATAGCCAAAAAAGTACCTATTTTACCATATTATCAAAACATAAGTTCATCTGCAGATTCTAAACTAATGGGAATAAGAAAAATATAACTTAACTAGCAAGTTTGCTACAAAATTATACATCAGAAACAATATTTTCATTTGAATGCCTATAATATTAATTAAATAGGAAGAAAAAGTCTGAAAATGGCCAAAAATCACCATTCTATCTGAGTATATATATGGAAAATTTATGAAAATTATACATCTCTCAGAATAAGCTCTAAGTATACTAGTACCACTATTCATATATGTAAATAACGAAAAAAGTATCTATTTTACCATGTGAATAATGGTTTAAAAAATATGCTGAATTTTTTTCTATTGTTATTTTTCTTAATCTTAACTTAAGTTCGACTGTAGATTCCAAAGTAATAGGAATAAGTAAAATATAGTTAGACTAGCAGATTCGTCATGAAATTGTAC
Organism: Rhynchophorus ferrugineus; assembly: GCF_030347505.1. Classification (NCBI taxonomy): domain Eukaryota; kingdom Metazoa; phylum Arthropoda; class Insecta; order Coleoptera; family Curculionidae; genus Rhynchophorus; species Rhynchophorus ferrugineus. The sequence continues at coordinate 24,420,535 of NW_027472584.1, read as the reverse complement.
ATAAAATATCACATTTTCATTCAAATAGCTCTAATATTAATGAAATACGGAGAAAGAGTCTGAAAATAGCCAAAAATCACCATAATTCATGAGTATATATATGGAAAAATTGTGAAAATTATACATCTCTCAGAATAAGCCCTAAGTTTACTAGTACCATTATTCATATATGTAAATAACGAAAAAAGTATCTATTTTACCATATGAATAATGGTTTAAAAAATTTGCTGAAATTTTTTGTATTGTTATTTTTCTTAATCTTAACTTAAATTCGACTGTAGATTCTAAAGTAATACGAATAGGTAAAATATAGTTAGACTAGCAGATTCGTCATAAAATTGTACATAAAATATCACATTTTCGTTCAAATAGCTGTAATATTAATCAAATACGGAGAAAGAGTCCGAAAATAGCCAAAAATCACCATTATTCCTGAGTATATATATGGAAAAATTGTGAAAATTATACATCTCTCAGAATAAGCTGTAAGTTTACTAGTACCACTATTCATACATGTAAATAACGAAAAAAGTATCTATTTTAGCATATCAATAATGGTTTAAAAAATATGCTGAATTTTTTAGTATTGTTATTTTTCTTAATTTTAACTTAAGTTCGACTGTAGATTCTAAACTAATAGGAATAAGTAAAATATAATTGGACTAACAGACTCGTCATAAAATTGTACATAAGAGACCTTATTTTCATTCGAACAGCGGTAATATTAATTAAATAGGAAGAAAAAGCCTGAAAATGGCCAAAAATAACAATGCTTCATGAGTATATATGCTAGTAGTACTATTCAACCATGTAAATAACGAAAATAACATATATTGTACCATAAAAATAACAGGTAAAATAATATAATGATTTTTCTAAATGTTGCTTTTATTAATCAAAAGTTAATTTCATCTGTTGATCCTAAATTAACAGGAATAAGTGCAAATGCAACTAAATATATGCTTGAAGTTAAAATAACTTCCCAATACTTTAAAAATATACACAAAAATATTTGTATTCCTAGCAATGGAAAGAATCAAAATCAATAAATTAAATAAAACAAAATAAGATATATTTTTTTTATTTTCAACCGTTGACCTTTGTTTTTAACAGGATCCTTTTTTATATATATTCCAACCAGAATCTGTCGACTGAAATAAATAGAAACGTAAAATTTTAAGGTATAATATAACAAATAAAACGGGTTGATATCGATGCCCATTAGGGACATTGACAAATCGAAATTGCAACAGCAATTTTGGTTAATTAGTATTTAATAGAACATCGAAAACTTAAATGTTGATTCCAATTAAACAAGTTTTGGATCTTGCAACTCAGATATTTCGAAGTCTAATTGTTACTCTCGGTATTACTGTTGGTTAAATGTGACTGAACTGTGATCATAATTAATATAAGGTGGGTCTTAGTGGCTTTGTCCGGAAAACTTTCAGTCAATGATACCATCAATTAACCAGATTTATTTATGTTGTTTTTTTTACTATAACTATAATTTTTACGGTCTCATAAATGGTTGCTGTCAGTTCTATTCTGTGTATTTTATTTTATTATATATTTTTAAATAACTGAATGTCATGTCATGATAAAACTTTCGTCTCCATCTTGCTTACACATCTTCTTTTCATGTTTGAGAGCAGCTGATTCAACAAAGGTTAAGCTGCCTGAAAATTCTTTGAGAATTCGAGCTGAGTTTTCAATCAATATGTCTTAAAATTCATTGTATTTAAACTTTTTTTAGAACGTTTTATTGACCGTTCTTTGACGTTAACGTCAAAATCACTATTTCTAAATCGTTGAAACTAAAACTGACAGTTGCGTTATGATGAAGAAGCATGATCGTTAGGTGCCAAAAGTATTTGATGACTGTTGAATAACTCATTAATACTGAATAAAATGTTATGTAGAAAAATGTCTAATGCATCGAATTTAACAGTTTTCAACATTGATATTTTGTATTTTTACCAACAAATATCACTAATCTATTTTATATATACATCTGTAGTTTCGAGTCCATGTTAATTTTGCATTGCGTCGAAATAATAAAAACTTAATTATATCACTCAATGGCTGCCCGATTCCTCAAGCAGAATCAGCTAAATATCTTGACGTATCTTGTAATCCATCTTGACGGTAGATCAAACTTTAAACATCATGTTGGACAAAAAGCAAAACACATTAGAACCAAAATAAAACAACTATACTGGTATACAAAGAGGTTGATCTATAAGATAATCATAAAGCCAATTTGGACCTATGGGGTGCAAATATAGGGTTGCACTAAAAATTTAAATCAACTAGTCATACAACGCTGTCAAAACAACGTTCTTCGATTGATTACCAATGCCTATCGCTATGTATCCAATGAAGAACTGCACGATGACCTGGAAATCAAATGGATTTACAAAGTTATCCAAGATTTCGCCTTGAAACACGAAAGAAGATTACTAAATCATACTAACGTGGAAGCTATACAACTACTGGACAGCGCGCAGGATGTCAGGAGATTGAAGCGAACCAAACCATACGTACTCATATAAACTGTATACCTTTAGTGTAATCTTTAGCTATAAGTTATTATAATTTTAAAATTGAGGAATACATATCGATGTATTTTCTCACACTCGTCTTACTTTGAATTAATTCAAGTACAAATGAAATGTAGTAATAAATTGATTTATAATTAAGATAGTACTAAGCGTATCTAATAAAGATGTTATAAAAAATCTATAGTTTCCATGACAATATAATACAATTTTTAAAATTAATTTCACATTATTTATAAATGGCAATGTAACTCATCCGTAAATATATAACATAAAGTACAATATTTTGATAAAAATAAAAATCTCAATGGATATATTATTAGAGGGATATCTAGAGGCATTTTGAATTTTTCAGGATATGTATATATTGACTCGAAGGAACTAATATAATGTGAATAATATTTCCATATAAAATATAATATGACTATCTGGTTACCACTATGAAAGAATACGTTGCTCACTTTTCAAAATTTACTGTTATTTACTCAATGACCTTTTGGCTATTTGCCAACCGTAGAAAATTATGATAGATATTTATAGAGTGTTTTATAGGAATAGGAGGATCGCTCATTCTCTATTTTTTATAACCGATAAAACTTATTAGAGGAAAATAAAGAACAAATTAAAAATTCATAATATTAATGACAAGTTTTGTTATCAATCATATCATCATTATATATATATAATTTATTCATAATTGTATATAAATATAAGTTTGAATAAAAAATAAAACGTATGGTATAGCAATTTTAACATTGTATTGATTAAAACTTCTAAAATATGTTGTTATAAAACATATACTTATATTATCAATAATACTAATATGTAATAAGATTAGATCCACGTAAATTGTCTACGTTCATCTGTGTTTTATTAGAGAGTATTAAGGAGATACTAACCCTGAAAGATCCTTTATAATTAGAAAAATTAGTGGTGGAATGAAGTAGATACATTTTACAAAAGCAGATAAAGTTAAATAAGTACAGTAAAGTATAAGTAAAGTGCCAAACCGTAAAAGTTCCCTTTCCAACCGAAGCAACTTCGATCTAATGCATTCTAAGTCAGCCGTATAATTCTGTTAATGGGCCCTTTTCCATGTCTTTATGGTATTAGAGGTATGTGGGAACCACAATGAATTTTATGACGATTCTTTCGACATCAAAGTGTCTGAAATAAAAGTCATCCGCACCCCGAACATAAATATGTAGCTTTTGATTCAAGTTCACGCTTTTGCAATGTTCGGTTTTCCATTTTCTTAATTTTTCGCATGAATAAACATTTTTTGTAGCTTGTCGCGTACCCTTTCATGGCAAAGGTGACTAAATTACAGAAGATACTTTTCTAAATTTAACAATTTAGATAAGTATTATCTCCAGTTAATGTCAACTGTTACACGGAAACTTACCTCATTTAATAATTTTAATAATTATTTGTTTAAAGTTGGGTAATATAATATTACATCAAAACGAGATAAGTTTTCTAATTAGTTTTTATTAAGGAATATGCAAACAAAAACTTCCCACCAACTCGAAAGTCCACTCTAAATAACTATATAAATAAATTAGCATACTTGATACTTCTTTTGTTGACATTACGTATAAACTGGATTCAATTTTTAATTTGTATTTATGACATAAAAAATACGATTTACAAGGTGCCTTCCAAAGTGGACGGGGTTTAAACTACAAAACATTAGGAGGAGATCTACCTTGATCTGATATTTTTAAAATTGTTTTTTCTTAAAAGATCTTCCAGTTTCAGCACATTAATTGGTGAAATCTGAATACAGATTATTACATATACAATACATATACATTCAACTATGAAAACCTAAATGTTGACCAATACTTTCAATATCGCTGTGAACAAGAAATGTTTTCAGTGGATGTCTGAATCTGTATTGAGTAATTTTCACTTGTGGGAAGTTTATGACAATTATACTTCATCGATTTCAATATGTGAATATTGGTTTCAACATTTTAAAAGTGGTGATTTTGACACCGAAGACAAAGAAGGTTCTGGAGAGCTAAACAAATTTTAAGACGAGGACTTGAAGAGATTACTCGAGGATGATCAATGTGAAACTCAAGAAAAATATGCAGAATTGTTGGGATTAATGCAAGAAACCATCTCCACTCGCTTGAAGAACATGGGAATGATCTAAAAATTTGAATATTTTGTAATAGAATCACTAAGACACAACAATGTTATTGTTCAGCATATCAACGCTCGACCACATATTGCAAAACTAGAGAAAACATATTTGAAAACAATAAAATGGAAAGAAACTGTTAAGTTACTATATCTATGAAATTAATGTGTAACGTTTTAGTCTGTTAACACTTTCATGACAGTGAATGAAACCATTTTTGATCCAAATCTGAATTTCCTCGATTAATCGCGGGTCGTATTTGCCTGGTCTAATGCCATGTGATTACTGGCAGGTATATAGTCCAGTACAGGCAGGATTGTATATAATCCAAGCGATACCACTAGGAATAAAGCAAAGAAGTTCGAATGTATCAATACAAATAAACAGAGAAGAGCCTGAGATAATATAAAGAATTTAAATATGAACTTGTTATGCTTAAAGTAATTCTCATCCAGTATATCTCAGTATTATTATCAAATTATTGTTAATTATCAGGTTGATGAAACTATAAATGTATTTATTTGTTGGAAATTCAAATAATATAGTCATATCTCCCTTTTCATGGGCAGTATTTTATAAACTGTTTAAAATTTATGTACTACTGTACATCCGTAAACATTTAACTTATCTGCTACATTACATTTCAGTATTTTCTTCACTTTGTCACTTCATTTGAGATAAAAAGCGGGGTTTGCCATTGATACGTAATATATCAAAAGATTCGTATCTTAATGGGACGATAAAAGTTGGCCAAGCTATCATAAAACATTTATAAAGCGATAAAATATAATATTTATTAAAAAGAGTTTAGTAGTTTTATATATATACCGCAAATGCAGGTTTAAATTTATCGCACTAAATTATCTATGTTAATTAAACCATATTACGACATAGATATTCGATATGGACCGACGGAATACCCTTTCGTAAAAGGTAGCGGCGTTATCGATATTATATTTTAAATAATCCGACGATAAATCGATACGATAAACCGGTGTATTTTTTCCTCCTGTTTACAATCTCGAAGAAATGGCTTCTTTTCGTTTAAGAAATTTAAGATTTCAAAGTAGACGCTAGCGCAAATGGTTATTTTGTGGACTTAGATTCAGTGACCTACAAAGAAAGCATTGCTACTCCGGAGCACTACTAAAAGTAAGCGTGTTCAAGCTCTCTCAGAAAGCTGTATAGAAAAATAAGATATTTTTTACTCGAAAAGGAATCTGTATAGTTCATTGATGGACGAAGGACTGCATTTGAGTAACCGATATAAAATATCTGAATGATTTTATAGAAAACTATAATAGATATTTATTATTTAGATAAATATACATTATATAAAATTTAAGTTATTTAAAAAGAAAGTTTCAAGACTTACTAGGTGCATGATGTGCTATTTCTTGTGGCCACAAAATTCACTTGAGGGACTGACTTATGGTTTCATAGGCGATGATATAGTGGAAACAAATGCTCATTTTGTGGATCAAAATAAATAGCTATAACAAATTATATAAATCGAAAAAAATTACAAGGATCACTAATTCTAATTATTATAAGTTAATTATTATAAATTCTAGTTATTCTTATTATTATAGTTGATAACACAAGTATACACTGTTATGAATACACTAAGCAACAAACATTATTTTATTATTAAATACATTATTTTACTTCTGATGTACCGGAAAGTAATTACCAGTTTTCTTAACAGATGTCCCTAGGATTAATTATGCAATGTTATGATTTAACACATATGTCATTTTATTCTACTGACATCAAGCTTCAAAGCTATATATGTATCTTGCGACAATAACACCGTCATCATAGATTTAAACGCCTTTGAAAATGTTTGCGAAAGTTTCGTGCCTGAAAACGTGCATTGTGGCATTACTTTTCTTGTGTAATCAATAGAAAAAAGCCGCAAAAAGTCATCGTGTGCTGGTAGAAATTTGTGGTAAGCATACTCTAACCTTAAAAATATGCGAGGCGTGATTTCGAAAATTCAAAAGTGGTGATTACGACGTGCAATACAAAGAACGCTCTGGTAGACCGAGAAAGTTTGAAGATGCGAAAGTAGCAAGAGATATTGGACAAAAAGACGCACCCCTAACTCAAAATCAATTGGCAGGAGCGTTACATGTGACGCAAGAAACGATTAGCGACCGATTACGAGTAATGGGGAAAATCCAAAAGATGGGGAGATGAGAGCTACATCAACTGAAAGACAGGTAAATGGAAAATAGTCTGGGAAATGCTGTTTCATGATAATGCGCAGTCTCGTAAAGCAAAACGGACCAAGGAAAAGTTACTTACATGGGACATATCATCGCACCCGCCGTACACTCCAGACCTTGCCCCGTCCGACTATCAACTTCTCGCATTAATGGGACACGCGCTTATAAAGAAGCACTTTGTCAATTTTGAGGAAGTTAGAAAATGGCTCGATGACTGGTTTTGTTTCCATGTTTACTGATCATATAATTTCCACAAATAAAACAAAAACACTTCGAATGAACTTGGCAAAGTTGTCTCTATATTTTAACATGCTTGGAAGCACAAAAACAAGTTCAAAATGATGTTTAATGCAACGTCAGTTGACAACCCTTTTAAGAGCACAGTGCTGCCACCATGAGCGAAAACTAGAAACAATCTTGACAGAGGGATTGAAGATCTGAGTTCGGGGCATCAAATAACGTAAAGAATTTGAAAAAATTACTCGAATTTCTAAGCTCGTGTAATAGAAAAGTCCTAATGCAATACTACCAGAAAAAAAATACCTGAGAAAAATAGAGCTACGTAAATGAGAAAATTACGCCAGTAGAGAACCAGTAGAGCATTATATTTTTTAATATTTCAACGCCACAAAATATAATTCTGGAAAATCCCTCGTTGTACTAGCGAAGCCCTCTTAAAATAAACTTTTATTATATTTTTAATCAGCTATAAAACGAAACTAAACTTTACTACAGTCCCTGCTACTGATGTTACAAGCTATATTGATTAAACTAATTTATGCTGGAGCATGTAAAGTTATTTAAAGCTTATTAGCTGTTAATCGGGATTAGTTGATGCACATAAAAAACTCATAAAATTGATTGGACCTTCTTTATAATTATGGATAATACCAAAAATATCGTTAGTTTACGTCGCAATTTCTTAAATTCATAATAAACCTTGTAAACGCACAAAGGGCCTAATTAATAAAGTTACAATTTACAACAGACAGGGCAATCGCATTAATTTGTATTATCAGATTCCGGGTACGACTTAAATTAGTCTTATAGCTGGGACAAACTAAGGAATCGGCCTGAAAAGTAACAATATTAAGGAGAAATCTAAAACTTATTTGTCGGTTATCTTCCGAGATTACATATATATGTGGTGAGAATGTAAGAAAATTAGATTATTTCGAATTACATATAATTAAGATAAAATATACTAATGGTACCTAAATTTGTTATTTTACTAGAATACAAAATCTAGTCAGTTATACGAGAAAGGTGAATATGTAATATTCAGAAAGTTATTAGATATGAAAGTAAAATAAAGAGGTTTTTTCAAAGAATATTTTATTCTTCCTTTTATATTTTAAAGTCTCCTTCTTACCAACGAGGGTTCATTTGGACTGGACCTACAGTTTAACGTAGGCTCCGAACCACAGTCCTCGGCATTAAGCCTACCGATTGGCGGTGACCAACTTATAAATCATCCCAGAAGACATCCGGTCTTACCCAGCCTGGTTACTAGCATGACTGGGATCATACTTCTTGTCGGAGGTTGCACTCTTGCCTAGGACAATCACAAACATAAATTTACGACCATGCCCTAGCAGGATTCGAACCCGCGACTATCGCAACAGTAGGAGGACTGTCCTGTCGCCTTTACAACTGCGCCAACCAAGCCGGCCAGAGAATATTTTCTGTTGAAGGCTATACATTACAGTTGTCGATGTTCTGTATGAAATAAAAACCTCAAAATTAATTTACAGAATATTAATAGCAATTAATATTAAGTAAATTAACGTTGCATCTTAAATTATAACTTTTAAAAACATAAAATTGGTTACCAAAACGTCTTAGTTCAATATAAAGGAAAAGATAGAGCGTTTGCAAACCTAATACTAATAATTTAATCTATGATATCTATTTGCTGACTCGAAATGGTATCGAGAAATATCTAGGCTAGCATAAATCGGAAGAAACAAAAAGAAAAAGGTGAAACAAATGGTTGGACTGGTTCATAGAATATGGATTATTCTGGGAATAGCTAACCAACTGATATTAAAGTGTTGAAATACTATATACAGGGTAGTATTCATATCACGATTTTTATTGATGTTAAAATTTTATGTTGAAATTTATTATAAATGTTTTTTTAATAGAAACTGTTATAATGTAAACGAAACCCTTAATTCTAAATAGTTCACGTACGACTTTTCACAGTTAAAACTAGAGATAAAATAACGGACTTGGTTGGCGCAGTGGTGAAAGCGATAGGACGGTCCACCTACTGTTGGGATAGTCGCGGGTTCGAATCCTGCAGGGGCATGGTCGTAAATGTATGTTTGTGATTGTTTAATATTTGTGAATGTTCTAGGCAAGAGTGTAAAATCCGACAAGGAAAATGATCCCAGTCACGCCAGTAACCATGCTAGGTAAGACCGGATGTCTTCTGGGTTGATTTCTAAGTTGGTCACTCGCCAGTCGGTCGACTTAATGTCGAGGACCGTGGCGGATAAACTCCTAGTTCGTAAAAGGAGACTTTAAAATACATTTAAAAAAATGTTATTTTAAAGAATTTATTTCATATTAAAAAAAATTAAAAAAAAACAACGCATTTTCTTACTATTCTTAGTTCAGTGATAATTAATTAATAAGCGTAATGCGCATTAGATTCCTCTCTAATAAATAATAAATAAGTGGAAGTTACAGGAGTTTATAGATAGCATATAATATTGTTATTCTCATTCATGATAAGAACTGACGGCTTCAACTTTGATACTAAAAAAAACTTTCATTTTATAAAGTCATTCTAATCACCTTGGTAAGAAAAAAATATGAAACACAAAAAACACATTAGTAAAACTGATAAATAATTTATACCTTGTCAGCTTGTTCTAGATTCAGAAGTTTTATAAGCCCACATTTATAGAATATTTATAAACAGCTTGTATATTCAAATTTTAATATAAAAGAAAACATAATACGGCATAAATTATGAAGCCGCAATGGACGTTGTCTCTATATTATTCGAAGCCTTATATAAATTAAACAATACCCTATATCGGTTAACTATTTAAAGCGTGTTATTTATTTTAAACAGTATTTTTTTTAATGAATGAAAGTAGATTTATTAGGCGGTATTAATCAACGTAAGGAATGAAAAATACGCAAAGCGTCACAAAATTCAATTTGTTACAATCAATTTAAATTGTAGAATGGATAGATACAGCTGTGATAGGAACTCATTTGTTTTAGATCAATCTTAACCTGTAGTATTGCTTCTATTTTCTCAACGTTTATTATCAAATATAGCACCAATACGAATATATGGTACAAAAAATAAAGGAAATAGAATAAAGAAGTACTCACAATATTACAAGTACAGTTACAAAGAGTATTTACTTCAAAAAACTTTATTCGAATATATATATATATATAAATCAAATTGTTGTTGGAATAGATATAAACATAGATTATATAACACAATGCTTCATAGCAACATAGCGAGGCAGAAGCGAATTCAATTTATTACACGCAATTTAAATTGTAAAATAGATACGTACAACTATGTTGCAGATTATTACCACCAATATATCGGAATTTGATAAAATTTAGTTTTTCTATTAACTGAAGGAGTATGAAGTAACAATATATGTTATATGAATAAAATTAAGATTATATAAATTCTTATTAAAAAATATGTTTTCAAATATTATAAAAACTAATATATGAGAAAATTTACGGGAATATGATTAAATATGTATGTAGCCGGCTTGGTTGGCGCAGTGGTATAGGCGACAGGACGGCCCTCCTACTATAGCGATAGTCGCGGGTTCGAATCCTGCTGGGGCATAGTCATAAATTTATGTTTGTGATTATTCTTAGGCGAGAGTGCAAAATCCGACAAGCCGGCTTGGTGACGCAGTGATAAAGGCGATGGAACGGTCCTCCTACTGTTGATATAGCAGCGGGTTCGAATAAGTAAATTTATGTTTGTGGTTGTTTAAAATTTGTGAATGTTCTAGGCAAGAGTGTAAAATCCGACAAGGAAAAGGATCCCAGTCACACCAGTAACCACGCGGGGTAAGACAGGATGTCTTCTGAGATGATTTCTGAAGTGGGTAACTTGCCAGTCGGTAGACTTAATGCTGAGGACAGTGGCTCGGAGTCCACGTCAAACTTTAGCCCCAGTCCAATTAAACCCATAGTTGGTAAAAGGAGACCTTAATATATATATATATATATATATAGATATACATATATATATATACATATATATATATATATATATATATATATATATATATATATATATATATATATATATATACATATATATATACATATATATATATATATATATATATATATATATATATATATATATATATATATATATATAGATATACATATATATATACATATATATATATATATATATATATATATATATATATATATACATATATATATACATATATATATATATATATATATATATATATATATATATATATATATATATATATATATATATAAATCCGATAAGAAAAATGATCCCAATCTCGCCAGTAACCAGGCTGGGTAAGACCGGATGTTTTTTGTGATGATTTCCAACTTGGCCACTCGCCAGTAGGCTTAATGCCGAGGGCCGTGTTTCGGAGCCTACGTCAAACTGTAGGTCCAGTACAAATAAACCTCTAGTTCGTAAAAGGAGATTTAAAGAAAGTCTAATATGGTGTGTTTAAATTTCCATCAACATATCTAATATATCTAAATTATACCATCTTACTATATAATAATACGTGTTTTATATATTTAAATATATCGAAAAGGTTTTATAAACGTTCTAGATGGAAAGATTTAAGAAAGCCTCATAGAACCTCAAAACAGAATTATAAATGAATGCTTTAAGGTAATCTAAAATCATTTATTTCAGTAAAAATCAATTTAATAGTAGCGGGATTCAGATTAAATTATATATATATATATATATATATATATATATATATATATAAGTATATATATATATATATATATATATATATATATGTATATATATATATATATATATATATATATATATATATATATATAAGTATATATATATATATATATATATATATATATATATATATATATGTATATATATATATATATATATATATATATATATATATATATATATATATATATATCATTAAAATATTAAAGTAAATGCCCATTTTGCCCCATACTAGCTAACGTATAAAATTACACGGGCTTCCCCTTATTGAACCCTTCAGGTTGCCACATTTTTTAAAATGTTTTAAAACATTTCTTCAAATCCTAAAAATAAATATTCAGTCTAGTTCAGTCTTGACATTCCGCAGGATAACATCCTGTTCGATTATTAATGTAAGTAAATCAGTGATTTTTATATTTAAATAGAATTATTATTGATATTGATAACGCAAATCAATTTGTCGTATTATAAACTGATAATCAAATATTTTAACAATTATTTCATTGATTTATTTCAACACTTCCCCAAGTATTAACTATAAATACGAAAATCCATATTAAATTGCTTCAGAATTAGTGGTGTCGAGGTTATGTGAAGCAAAAAGAAATCCATATATATATTGATAGTTTTATCTTATTCTGTGAAGTAAAATATTTTTCCATATATGTAGTAGTAAAAAATTTGCGATTTTTTGCTATTTTCAATTATTCTGCTATCATTTCCAATTAAATTAACACAGGGCAATGAAAATCACAGGAATTATAAAGAATTTTATGCTGCATCGAACGGTTGTTTAATAAATTGGATACAACTTTTGATTGTTAAATTATGAAAGGAAAAGTGTTTTTCAAAAAAGCACTGGATTTCTTTTTGCTTCACATAACATCGGCACCACTAATTCTGAAGCAATTTAATATGGATTTTCGTTTATTTCATCCCATAGTACATACATTTTGAAAGTTTTATCTTATTCTGCGAGATAAAATATTTGAGCACTTTTTCCATATACAAGACGTGAAAATTTGTGATTTTTTGTTGTGGTTATATATTTTTGCTGCCACTTCTGTTAAAATAATAGCAGGTTAATAAAAATTACGGCATTTATAAAGAATTGTATGATTAATGGAGTGGTAGTATAATGATCTTTCTAAAACTCTTAGTAGTCATACTATAAATAAAAAATAAAAAGATCTGTTTATGTCATATAACTTAAAAAGTACACGTTCTAAGATAATTTAATATGTAATTTTTCATTTCTATCACCCTAAAATACATGCACATTGAGACTTTTGTCTTTATTCGAGAGATAAAAAACTTTAATTTTTCACATATTTAGTTTGGAAATATTGTATTTTTTACCATTTTAAAATTTTCTTCCTGTTAGTTTTACACTTAGCTGTATGATGGTATAATAATATTTATATAACTTGTAATTTTTAATAAATAGCCTGAAATCCATTAAAAAATAACACATAGATTAATTTTCAGTATATTGAGTATTAGAGATTAATATTTTTCATATATTTCTTCTAGTGATATGTTTTTATATTTCTGATCTGTTCGTAAGCAGAATCGTTCATTTAGATTAAATTAAATACAGTATAGTTTTATCATCAATGAACCCAATAATGTCCCCCTATTCTTGAAATATTTTAAATATCTAGGGTTGAAAGCATATTTTCACCTCAACATACATCAAAATATTCATGGGAATATTTTTATAACTCTAAGAAAATATAGGTTGAAATAACAAAAAGGGTATAAGTACTTTTTTTCCATCTTTCAATGTTTGAAAGAATGGGGTTTCTCAAGGCTATAGGATATAACGGAGGATAAAATACAACACTGTTACATTACTGTTGTTATTATAAACATTAAGATACATCCGTTTATTTCATACTGATGCACAGGAACAAGATACACAGCATAGGGGAGAATTACATTGTGAAAGTTAAAACGTTATTAAGCAAACGTACAACAAACATACTTAATGGTAGAAATAATATATACATACGATATATACGTTATAAATGGTTAAAATATATCGATGTTCGTTATCGGATTTTTTTAGGCATGCTGATAAAAAATTATGGTATATACAAAATAGTGATAAATTAAAAATCCAATTTTTGAAACCAGTGAAACGGGATCTCTTTTTTTATCAATACGTTTTATTGTAAATACGCATATATTCATATTAAAAAATGCAATTCTAGTTAAATTTTATTGGATCGCTCTAGTCTTTGACGTTAAAGTAATTAAAACGAATTGTGCCGTTTCAAATTTCTGAAAATTCATTTAATACATATGGTTTACGTTTTTATTTGAATTTGGATTCTGTTTTTTTTTTAATTTAACTGAACTCTTAATAGAGTAACGCCTCATTGTTGTGATAAATTGAGGTATGTTTTTTACTTTTCACTTTTACTTTTTATTATCAAAATGTTTCAAGCACTTTAAATGGGATGATTTCGATTTAAACAACAAAAAATAGTTTAACAAATAAAACTCATCAGTTTAATTTAAGAAAATTGAGAACAAAAAATTTTTAATGTATAACCTGAAAAGTCGAGTTTTATTTATCATAATAGATAGATGAATTAATAGTAGGATTTAGAAAACTAATATTATTTATATATTAACGAATATCAAAAGAAACTTAACTTGTAACTTGTAAAATTTGAGAGTAAAAAAAAAACGAAAAATAAATAAATGGATATTAAATGGAGTGGATCAAAATACTAAGTATGGGGGTACTGGGAAATATTTGAACACGTATAACGACTAACGGAAAAATCATTCACATGTAACGTCGTGATAGAAATAGCGGGTAGAAATAACTCAAATAAAAACATATTCCGCGAAATATAAACATACTCCTCCGGAATCAAACAGTAAGTCTTCATTTTTATTTCGCGCATCAGCGAACAACACGATGATGCCGACATTATCTCTCAAATCGCGGCTATTATGGAACTCATTTACAAAATGAAAGAAATAAAATGCAATTTGCAGTCAGCTGATGCAACTCCATATATCCCATTTAGTATCTGTTCCTATTTCTCAGTTTCTCAATGCATTTTATTTCATCCCATTATTACTATGGAGTCACGCTTGTATCTACGAGAATCAGTATAGCGTTACCATTTGAAATTTACGTCGGCGCCTTTATTACAACATGTCATTCTTTGAATGAATTTATTTACTAGGTACGGTATTTAATTTCAAAGGATAGATATATTCACATAATATAAACTAGACGAAAGAAAATCGATTCTTAAAGATTCTGTAAACTTTGTATCATATAGTTCTTTGCTCTGCTTTGTTCATCTAACTTATTTTCTATAAAGTGTTATTAATTACTCGTCAAATTATTATGCCAGTTAATTTGCGAAACTTTGTCATAGTCGTTGGCATATCGGAAATTGCGTGTTTTTCGAAACTTAATTATTCTTGCCTGACAAACATTAGCTTCATCTTTATTAATTTTTTTGTGTGTCGAAAAAGAAACGATAAAATGCCGTCTATTGAAAACGTTAATATTTTCTCGAAAAATTTACATATATAGGTTTTTTTTATCTAGATATTGCTTTACACATTTGTAACTCACTCTGGTTTAAGCAAAATCTAACACAGCATAGACGTGCTTTCCTAAAAAAGCGGATAAACATAACGTCATATTGTAGTCGCTTTGGTGGTACATAAACTAACATTGGAATGATACAGAGAAGATTAGCGTGGCCCCTGGGTAAGGATGACTCGTAAAATAGTGAAGCATTTCACATTTTTATCCTATTTAGAATAGAATTCCCCATGGTTCTGTCCTTATTCCCGCCTTCTTTAATGAGCAATAAACTCTATATTTGATATTACTAATGCAAATACAGATCTGAGACTCTTTGTAGACAACATCATGGTACTCTGCTCTCCTTTAGACTCCAGGGAGGCTTCTACGATCATGCAAAAATGTCTGGATGGACTCTGAATGGACTCTGGCAACTGGATTTACAATATTCCTTACAAAGTCATCAATAGTAAATTTTTATAGAAAATATCTTTGTTACTAGGCCCCATTTCTTGACTGAATGATCAACGTATTCCTATTAAAGAGAGTGCATAGTTTCTTGGTGTATATTTTGACCAGACACTTGGAAGGAGCACATATACAATTTGAAACAGAAAACCAGTAGGGACTTAAATATACTTGATAAACCAAGATGCTGTCTTACATGCATATAAATCTATAATACGCCCTAAACATGATTATGGAGCTTTCTTTACAACACCTCCTACACATCCTATCTACGATCGCTTGAAATAGTTCAAAATTATGCTCTACAATACCTTGCTGAAAAAATATAGAATATTCAAGATACTTCCTCTTAGAGAAGCCTACAGATTTTGCCCCATATCATCAAGTAATAAAATACTAAATCTATCTACCAGAAGCAGACCTATTACATCAAGATTATAGAAATGATCAACCTTGATATTGACAAAATGATGATGATATCTACAGCTTCACATCACTTGTATCATGGATTTTTATATCGTTGTCCGCAAATAAATCCCTTACGGTCAATAGTAAGAATAAGTTTAGCCCCTGTGTCCTCAATGGCTGATTATTTTCTTTCACTATATACAAGGTATCAAATTTTATACATGGATGGTTCCAAATCGTTCGAGCAGCTGTTTATGGGTTATCTAGAACAGAAATTTATAAGTTTCATAATCTAGGCAGAACTAACAGCTGTATGGACAAGCCTCTACAAAATTTACTGGAGGTTGAGTCCGGTGAATGGTTGATTTGTACTCATTCCATGAGCTCTATTCTGGCAATTGAGGGTGCATCTTTTAGATACCATATTATCGTCCGAATCTATAACATCTACCATGTTCTTATTGTATAGAAGAGAATGATAAGAGAGAAGAGTTTGGGTTGAAAGTCATGTGGGCAGAGAAGGTAATGAGAGAGCAGACTCCAGAACTACAGAAGTCACTCTACATGGCAGATATATTTCTAGTCTTCCATATTATATGGACGTATATCCCATTTTACAACTAAAATTAATAATATTGTTTAATGAAATGGGACTTGCTGGAGGGCGATAATAAATAATGGTTCATTAACTATCTCATGACTGGTGGTGATGTTCTTTTTGTGTATGATTATTGTGGACTCGTAAATACGGTCCGACATGTTTTGTTATCATGTGAAACTCTAAGGTCTATTCCAGATAAACATAACATACACAGAAATTCCGAAGCTCTCTTTACTAAAAACCACATCCATAATTCCACGAAATCCATTTGCAATATTTTATTTAATCCAAGTTATCTTATATTTAATTTTATTTTAGAGAAACCAGATGATTTCATTTTTATAACCATTACTTTACATTTTATCCACATTTTTTAACCGAATATATAAATATTATATTATGTATTATGAATTATAATTTTTACATTGTTCTATTTTCAATTTGATATGTTTTATATACAAATATACATATAATTTATTACAAACAATATATAAAATACAGAAAATCAAATAAAAATTTAAGTTATTAGCATAATAAATGAAAATAGATAAAATGAAACAAATGAAAGATCTGAACAAACGTGGTGATCAGCACTAACTTGATTTTAAATAAACTAAAAACGGTCATATATGTCGAAGTAAGAGAGAAAACCTTGGGAGAATGTAAAATTGAATGAAAATAGATTTTTAGCGACTTTATTACGTGTGTAATTTTAACTTTTTAAATTTTATTGCATACGAAACGGACAATCAATCAATACATTGTCATGGGTAGAATTGTGTGTTCAATGCCTTATAAATTTTTGTTATTTTGTGTTCGTTAGGCCATATTGAATGTGCTTTTTTCGAAAGCTGTCCAATAGTTATTTGCAATATACAATGTTGGGCGTTATTTTACTTTTATTTGCCGATAGAGAAAGATGATTTATACGGCGTATTTGACACAAGGGCGTTCACAAGGGAATAAGTTGAGATAATTGGCTTCGAAAAAAATAGGAAATAAATGTAAACAAGAAATCCGATAGAACATTTAGATAGGCCGATCGATTTAACTACGTCAGATAATGAAAACTAACATATATTTATATAAACTTACACATATTATGCTCAAAACCCTATTATGGTTGTTTTCTTGCGAGTAGATTATTATAAGAAAGACTAATTAGCAGTCTTAATCAATTAGAGCGTTATGTCTATTAAATTGTTTGCATAATTGATAAATAATTATAGAATTTGGTAATATGAGTAATGAGCATAATAGCAGTAACAAAGAATCACAAGAATATTGATTTATAACAATAATATAGGATAGGGAGATTAAAAAAAAGTTTACCTTATATAAAGACTTTAATAGGAAATTTAAAAACCAATTAAAAAACACCAATTAGAAGCATTACGAAACATTGACGTCATTACGTCTGAATTTTATACCGATTTTATTTGGTATGTATTATATAAAATAACTTTTGTTCTAGCAACCGTATTAAGACGTATATAAGTAACCGAAACTTGCCATCAAATGGCATTATTATTTAGCTATTGCCTATATATAAAAATTAAGACACAATGTATGATGAAATTATGTATTTTATCTTTATTAAGTGGTTATATATGAGACTTTAACATATAATGAAAGAAAGCATTGCTAATAGTTTTATTTATTTATTGCTTAGTTTATTTCAAAATTTTTATGATGACAATTTTAAAATATAGGTGCAAATGTATTTGACAGTTTCTTGGTGTATATTTTGACCAGACACTTGGAAGGAGCGCATATATAATTTGAAACAGAGAACCAGTAGGGACTTAAATATACCTGATAAACCAAGACGCTGTCTTACATGCATATAAATCTATAATACGACCTAAACTTGATTATGGAGCTTTATTTATAACACCTCCTACACATCCTATCTACGATCGCTTGAAATAGTTAAAAATTATGCCCTACAATACCTTGCTGAAAAAATATAGAATATTCAAGATACTTCCTCTTAGAGCAGCCTACAGATTTTGCCCCATATCATCAAGTAATAAAATACTAAATCTATCTACCAGAAGCAGACCCATTACATCAAGATTATAGAAATGATCAACCTTGATATTGACAAAATGATGATGATATCTACAGCTTCACATCACTTGTATCATGGATTTTTATATCGTTGTCCGCAAATAAATTCCTTACGGTCAATAGTAAGAATAAGTTTAGCCCCTATGTCCTCAATGGCTGATTATTTTCTTTCACTATATACAAGGTATCAAATTTTAGACATGGATGGTTCCAAATCGTCCGAGAAGCTGTTTATGGGTCATCTAGAACAGAAATTTATAAGCTTCATAATTTAGGCAGAACTAACAGCTGTATGGACAAGCCTCTACAAATTTTACTGGAGGTTGAGTCCGGTGAATGGTTTATTTGTACTCATTCCATGAGCTCTATTCTGGCAATTAAAGGTGCATCTTTTAGATACCATATTATCGTCCGAATCTAAAACATCTGCCATATTCTTATTGTATAGAAGAGATTGATAAGAGAGAAGAGTTTACCTCATTACGTCTGAATTTTTTACCGATTTTATTTGGTATGTATTATATAAAATAACTTTTGTTCTAGCAACAGCAAATGGTCATTATTATTTAGCTATTGCCTATATATAAAAATTAAGACACAATGTATGATGAAATTACGTATTTTATCTTTATTAAGTGGTTATACATGAGACTTTAACATATAATGAAAGAAAGCATTGCTAATGTTTTTCTTTATTTATTGCTTAGTTTATTTCAAAATTTTTATGATGACAATTTTAAAATATAGGTGCAAATGTATTTGATAAGGTCAATTTGACATTGTTGATTGTAATTAGAAGACCAAAAACAGTTTATATACATTTGATGATGAATTTTTGATTTTGTTAAATTTATAGGACCTATGTATGCTAGACCTATCTAGTATCTAGTATCGGACCAAAATACCTTCTAATTTTAAACCTTATTTTTAACATGGCATAGTACTTCGTCAAGGATGTTTACACTATCTAAGTTTGGACATGATTTAAGATCTTAAATACTCTCACCTATCTAATTATGTTCACAACATGAGTTTTTAAACTAGGTCTTTGCTTATTTTCTTTTCTATTATTTTCTAAACTATCCTATTTCCTTTAATACTAATTATAGAATTGTTCGAAATATTTGAAAATTTCGATTCTCATAACACATCCTGGTAAAGCATAATTCATGAACTAGATATTTGTTATTAGTTTTTATGTAATCCAATGAATTCTTATATCAACTAATTACAATTATATTTAAATAAAAAAGACGAATTAAAATGATTGTTTTATAAATATGGATAGCACTCAATCCCGGTTCTTTGTGGTAACAGTAAACAGAGTAATCGATTAAAGGGACCTAAAAATTTTAAACTTTCAATCCAACGTATGTAAGTGGATTTTCAAAATGCATTATCGTGTGACATAACAAAATTTCCGGACCATCTATCATGCCTTCTCCGAGGAAGAAAAAAGTAGAAAGTAAAATGATAAGGTCTCTCAGTATCTCGTCATATATTGATATAAAAAATAAATGATACAACCTTGTCAGATTTGAATGTACCGTTCTTGCTGATTTGATTTATAGTACAGTGTTTCTATATGCTATTCATACGTTTCTCCTTTTATAAATTTGTTTTACCCACAATATTCACATATTTTCTACCAAATATATTAGGTTCCGAAATAATATATTTTTACAATGTTTATGTTCGGTTGAAAAATAACCAAACGCTCTTTTATTAAAAATTATAGTTATATCTATTATAACAGTGGTAATATGTTTATTTATTGGTAGTTGGTTATACGTTAAAACCAAAAGGGCTCTAACAAACATTGATAATTTTAAACGTTGTACTACTTTGTATTTCAACATACTCCATTCATAATATAGTGTGATTACTGATTTTGATTCCTTAGAAGTGTTAATTTCGACATAGTTGATAAAAAGTCTACAAAGAAGTCTTAAAATAAAACAAATCTGTTTATTTTTGAGCGGAATACCGATAGTTTTAAATTCTAAAATCAGTAATGATAGGTATCTAACATATGACGATCATAGAAGTATTCTTCTCGGAATACTTTGAGGACAACGTTCAAGAATCGTGTTGAGTTCTTCATGAAATTATGAACTCCAAATAATAAGACTATATAAACAATCAGTTCATTTTACTTGTTGTTATAATTATCAGCAATATGACATAACGTAATGTCAATTATTGTGTCTGATGCTGCAGTAAAGCTTTTTAACTTGATGATTTTAGAAAATGTTAAAGGTTAATCTTCTTTTTAGAGAGTCAGAATATACTATGCAAAAAAATGGCTAAATTTACTGCTTACAAAAAACTGATACTGCTATTTCCCATCGCATTCTTATTGGATAGAAGACGTGTATAAGAGAGACGAGTCTGAGTCCCCAGATATGTGGACGTAGAAGGTAATGAGAGAGCAGACCCCAGAACTAAGGAAGACACTCTATGTGGCAGATATATTCCTAGTCTTCCATATTATATAGACCTATATCCCATTTTACAACTAAAATAAATAATATCGTTCAAGTGAAATGGGACTTGAGGAACGGCGATAATACATTATAGTCCATTAAGCAAAGTATTTCTTTAAAATTGTCTGCTAAAAGGTATAAACAAGTCCCATTAAATAGGACAAAGATACATTGTTACTTCTCACATTCCTGTCTTATGACTGGCGATGTCCTTCCTTTGTATGATTATTGTGGACTGATGTCTGATGCTGTAGTAAAGCTTTTTAACCTGAGGATTTTAGAAAATGTTAAAGGTTAATCTTCTTTTTAGAGAGTCAGAATATACTATGCAAAAAATGGCTAAATTTACTGCTTACAAAAAACTGTTACTGCTATTTCGCATCTAGAACATCTATCGCATTCTTATTGGGTAGAGGACGTGGATAAGATAGACGAGTCTGGGTCCCCAGATATGTGAGCGTAGAAGGTAATGAGAGAGCAGACCCCAGAACTAAAGAAGCCACTCTAAGTGGCAGATATATTCCTAGTGTTCCATAGTGTATAGACTTATATCCCATTTTACAACTAAAATAAATAATATCGTTCAAGTGAAATGGGACTTGAGGAACGGCGATAATACATTATAGTCCATTAAGCAAAGTTTTTCTTTAAAATTGTCTATTAAAAGGTATAAAGAAGTCCCGTTAAATATGTTAAAGATACATTGTTAGTTCTCACATTCCCATCTTATGACTGGCGATGTCCTTCATTTGTATGATTATTGAGGACTGATGTCTGATGCTGTAGTAAAGCTTTTTAACCTGAGGATTTTACGAACAAGGACATACTGAGCGAAAAAATGTGTAAATTTACTGGTGATAAAAAAACTACAACAGTTTATCCTAGACTAAATATTTCACAACGACAAAAGTAATCCGAAATTATCTTTAACCTTTTTTATGTTTCACTTTACTACTGTTTTAAATTCATTTATACTGAGAAGTGAGCTCGAGATAACAGCGCGGTTTTTATTGGTTAAAATAAACGACTTTAATAATACCTGTAATATTTAGGGAACTGTGGATTGAAAAAAAAAACTGTACTCAATATTGAAATTGCCTGACAAAGAGTACAAAGGGTTAGAATTACTGACCTGGAAATAAGCTCCAAAAATCTGATTGTATTAATATTCAGATGGGGATTTACAAATGATGTGTGTTTGTGTTTCTGTGTATGGTGGCTTGTGTGCTGGACAAAAGCGATAAGAGTGTGGCCATTCCCAGTCAGAGACGTATATATATTTCCACCGTGCGAGTGTACACGATAAAACTCATTTTTATTACAAATTTCCAGACCTTAATTTTGTTTTATTTCGTTACTTCAACATTACAGTTTGTTGCTTTTTTTATATAATACTATATGCAACTGGTTATCCATCAAATAGTCTTTTTTCTATGTTGTTGTATATTAATACATTTAATACATACACCATATAATCCAGATATCTTTCCATGTGATTATTGAACTTTATTAACTTTATTTATAATACTCAATATTATTATTTCTTTTATTTTCACCAATAAGTGGCACTTTTAAATATCTACTTATCATGTTTATCACACATTAAAATTAACAATTTCAACTAAAGTTCAAATATAATTAAAAAATCTGATTTAAAATAAGAATATATACGGAATATTAGGTCACGAATAGTAATAATAATTTATATTGGGGTAAATGCTGTATTTTTAAAGAAAATCTGAATGTTTCTGTGATCTGATAACAGTAATATTTAAGTTACAAGGTTTAAAAATGAAAATTGTTTTTTTTATTACAATAGTCTAACGAAAACAATAAAAAATAAGTGTGGAATATCAGATTGGGCTAGAATTGAATCCTTTTTCATATTTCCTGAAACACGAAATAAAAGTGTGGGAAGTAAAATGATTTCAATAGCGATGGAGTTGTAAAATTTAATGTTTCCTTTAACATTCTTGTTTAATTATTTTCATCGTTATTTTTCAACGGGATGCCGCTGTATATGTAACAGACGTTTCCTTTATTTTTAATTAAAATCCAGAATCCAAGAGCCAACGAATTATAACTTAGTCTGAACAGAAGTGTCATTAAACTATCGTACTTCTTCTTCATCTGGATTCGTCCGTAACGTAACTAGGGAGCCATTAAGCCACAATATCATCTCAATTATTTTTGCAATTACCTTTAGCCAGAAATCCATCGTATATCACCGGAATTCGGATAATTTCATTTGTAATTTAAAATGGTTTAGAAGATCAATATTTCAAAATCCTTTTGTTCTTGTAAAAAAAATTAATTGCCACTTTTACAAATTGCTTCTACGATAGATCAATCCCGTAACATTTACATAATTTTGTTTTCCTTTTTTCATTTTTCTTCCCTTGCATTGATTTCTTATCCATTTAACTCTGAGTCCATTATTGTATTTTATTAAAATCTATAAACTTCGCCCAATTGCCATTTTGATATATTGTTTAGTATATTGTATAGTTTAGTATGTAAAATGTAACACAAGAGTCTAATTCTGGAGATTTATGGTATAGGCGCAAATATTTAAATTTGCAACGTTGTCAGTTCTTGCAAATTGTACGTACATTTGAAGAATATAGTATAAATCTATCTATCTATCTTGAATTTACAAATTAACCTAATATTTCGAGTTAAATTTTTCTGGTACCTATAAAACATGTAATACGAAGAACGTTTCACCTTTCAATTTAAAATAATTTTGAAAGGAAAAAAGAGAAAAAGAGAAAAGTTATAGTTCTTGTAAATTATTCGCGTACCTGAAGAGTATAATATATATTCTCGAATTCAAAAATTAATCTAAAATCTCACTTGTCTAAAAAATTAGTTTATTGTCTATTATTTTAAGTTTGAACATGTTTAATTTTAATAAAAGGGAAAAGTAGAAATAGCATATAAATTGACAAATAAAACTTATTTGTCAATATATAAAAATATCCACTTATCTTTAAAATTACTCAACAATATATCTTGCAACGGAATACCCACGATGTTTCCTCATGAAATTCATTCATTCATGAAAAGCAAGAGATGCATCTTAAATTTACTTGATGACTATATTATTTTAAATAAATAATAATTTTAAATAAATAATTTAAATAATAAATTTAATATTGTCTTTCATTTATTATGATTAAAATAAAATCTTCTTCCTTTAAGGGAGGGTGGGTACCTAGAAACTATTGTGGCTTATATAACAATTATATATCCTGTGTTTTTGACCTTACTTCTATAAAACTCAGTTGTGTTGCTTTCTGAATGTTATATAAATCTTTGAGTTAATAAATATAGTCTCTTCAAATTTGCACAGCTTAAATTAGCTCGTGTTTCACCCAATATAGCATAGGAATTGGAATTTTAACAGCTAGTTTGGTTGCAATCATATTTTTATCTGATTTTAAAAACTCCAAGATTTTGATATAATCTTATGAATTCCTGATCGATTATCCTCAAACTTAGAAGTGGTAATATGTTTTACCAAAATAGGAACCTCCAAACTTAAAAATCTTCAAGGGAGCTAAACTTCAATGTTTTTGTTAATTTTTATTGTCGTAAAATGAAAAATGTAATCAAAATCAATCTCATTATATAAGCCTTACTAAAACTAGAATAAAGTGTAATAACATGCATTACAAGCGAACAATAGCTGAAATAATATGTTAATATCTTTCTAATCTTAATCCTCAAAATAGGGTATTTGTCAATATTAAGTCCTTATTCGAATTTAAAGTAAACAGTATATTGTACGATTACATAAATAAATCTCGTCGCCAAAAAGATTGACTCCAGGAAAATCACTTTCCTTTCGCTTAACTCTTTCATTAAAAAGTCATGAACCATTTAAAGGAACACTAAAGACGTTTACAGACTTCTGTTGACATTATACATGTGGTATTTGTAAAGCTTTTACGACAAATCGGTTTCTAATTTAAAATATAAGAGAGACGTAATTAATAATTAATTTTCAATAATTTTAGCTTGAATAAGAGATTACTGACGATCAAAGAAAATACGTATTAATAACAAACAGTAAATATATAATTTAGTTATACATATTTGTATTTCCTATATCTCTCCGAGTAAAGAATATTTCAATGTTTCACCCTTTAAATGCTTAGATTTAAATCTAAGCAGAATTTCAAGATAAAATAGCTTGAAAACTCTGGGGAGGGTATTGCAGTGTTGCAGGTTTGAGACACATATCCTTGAGGTAGTCTCCGATAGTATTCAAACGTTCAATTTATTTGCTTGCAACTTCTTAGCATGTACAGAAATAGGACCTCATTTTCCTTTAAATTGTGTTTGCTATATTGGCTTTCTTGTTGACATCAAGAAAGAAAAAAGTAAAGTCAATATTGCTTTATACTTTGCCTTACGATAAATATTCTTAATAAAATTGATATTTTATCGAACAGTTTTTAGATTGTTGAAAATATGTTGATAATTTCATTTGGAAATACAATAATAATTTAATTTATCTATTCAACTTAAACTACAGTAAAAACTCTGAAAATTGCCACAAATCTGAACTTTTTCTGTGTAAATATATGGAAAATTATCTTTTAGTGCTAAAAACTATAAACCTATTTATTTGAAATATTCCTTATTATAAAATAAATATAAACCTTATTCTTTGAAATATATACAAGTCAAAAGTATATATCAGAGTATATCTTAATCAATCATGAGAAACTAAATAGGGAGTACACTGTTAAATTTAGGGTAAAATTCTACATAAATAACGTACTTTTCATTAATTTGTCTCTAATAATGATGAAACTACAGTTACACGTCTGAGAATTGCCAAAAATCTGAATTTTTCCTGAGTATATATGTGGAAAAAGTGTAAAAATATTGTTAGTCTCCAAATGACGTAAAACTTTGTTATTGTATGACTTTTTAGCGTTAAAAACTGTTGAACTCTTTATTTTCAAATTATATATCACATTTAGAAATGCTTATGAAAATATCTACAAAAAGATTTTTAAGTCAAAAGTCAAATAAATGAATATTTTTAAAACAAAAACGATATACTAAATTAGGAGTACACCATTGGATTCAGCGTAAAATTCTACATAAGTAGGGTAGCTTTCATTAATTTGTCTCTAACAATGATAAAACTACAGTTAAAATTCTGAAAATGGTCAAACATCTGAACTTTTCTGAGTATATATATATATATATAGAAAAAGTGTTAAAATATTTTTATTTTCCAAATAACTTAAAACTTTGCTATTATATGACTTTTTGAGCATTAAAAATTGTTGAACTATTTATTTTAAAATTACATATCACATTTCTGAAATATTCATGTAAATATATATAAGAATTTTTTTAAAGTCAAATACAAGTAACTGAATATTTTTAAAATAGCTACGAGAAACTAAATAACGAGTATACCATTAAATTCAGCGTAAAATTCTACATAAATAGTGTAGTTTCCATTAATTCGTCTCCAATAATGATGAAGCAATATTTAGAAGTCTGATAATGGCAAAAAATCTGATTTTTTTCTGATATATATGGAAAAAGTGCAAACATATTTTTGATTAAATTTGGCTAACAGCTTAAAACTTTCTTATTATAAAATTTTTTAGGTTTAAAAATCATATAACTATTTATTTTGAGGTTATAAGCAGTAGACTGTCTTATAAAATCTTAAAAATAGTCTTATTCAATATAATGTTATACACAAATACTAACATATTCAATTCAACATATTTGTGTATAACTGATAATTTACAAATTACATAATATGTAACGTGATATTTATTGAACATTTTCGAATATCATTTATTAAACACGAAAATTGTTGTCAGTATAATTGTGGAAACATGCCATTAAAATATAACGTTAACACTATAGTTATATGATACTTTTATAGGTATTAATCAAATATCCTAAGACAGAAATTTATTGAACTATAGGAAATCAGTAAATATCATGTTCTCTATTTAATTTAGAGTTGAATTCCATTCCACAAATGTTTATATGTTCAATGTATTTATTTGGATTCATATTGTAGTTAAATTTATTTAAATTCTAATAATGAATAAATGTTAGAATTAAGGAGAAATCTTGTTTTTAAACATATTAAGTTTCCAGCTAGGGTTCTAACCTATTATGTTATTAAATTTCCACACTATAATAAATGACATTTTTAGAAAAAGATTTTCAACGTGAATACAGATTGTCGGACAAAAGCTCTTTGGTACTTGCGAGAATTTACAAGCATGTAAAATTGTTCAATTTGTCAAGAGATGGGTTTAAAAGCTGACCAATTAATCATTACGTTGTGAAATAACTTTTCAAGACTAGCTTTTATGATATACACCTCCACATAACAATTGGGACGTAAATAATCCATAAATATCGCAAAATTACAATACTATACCTCAAGTTAATTTACCGTTAATATCACTGTTTTTACGCTAGATGTTTTATAATAACATTCAGTGGTTGAAACTAAGGAAATGAAACTTAGTCATGACAACAATTTCTTAAATATTTTTATACCATTGTAGCAAAAACGTATCGTGTATATATTGTTCCAATCTTAATTGTTATTTTTATACATTCAAGAAATCTGTATAAAAAATCACACACAATAGGATATTACATGCGAAAGAAATAGCCGACCAAAATAGTAATGTCAGGACATTGTTAAATAAATTAACGAAACAAAAGGTTTCAAGTTATCGATAATCTGAACAAGTCACGCGAAATGTTTAGTAGTTATTGACGACAGACGAATAAGGTAAATTCAACCGTCTAATTATAAATGTCTTTGACTCAGAGGTTTGTAATCACGGAATGCATCAGATTGGAACAAGAGAAATTAGAATTTGGGTTACAGTGTTTGATAATTCTGCCAGTCCTATGCAAAATACTGTGTTTTTTTTTCACTCACTGTCTGTGTACTGATTTGTCACGCAAACGCTAATGTATTTGTTAAGTGTTAGTTAAAAAAAACCTTGACCATCAGCTTCAATTCTCAGTTTTAAACGTCACTAATTGTTTGCGAAACACTCTCTATCGATTTCTCTCTATATATTTATCTCTCTGTCTTCCTCTTTCTATCCTTGATGACCTTCTGTCTAAATTATCATCAATTTTAGGTGGCAATTCTTAACTAACACACATTAGTGCTTCAAATTGCCATTTCTAAATATCTGGATAGACCTCATTTTCTAAGGGTAGACATTGCTACTATTCCTAAGTTCAATTTATTTGCTTACAATTCCTTAGCATGTACAAAAAAATAGAACCTCACATTCCTTTTATTGTGAAAGAAAAAAAGAAAAGTCAATATTGCTTTATACTATGTCTTGCGAAAAATAATATTAATAGAATTTATATTTTAGCCAAGATTTTTAAAATTATTGAAAATATGTATTTTATTGTTGATATTTTTACTAAATTTCAATTTCTTAAATAGTAAGGAAACTATAGTAGAAACTCTGAAAATAGACAAAAATCTGAACTTTTTCTGAGGAAAATATTTTTCGTCATAAAATGACTTAAAACTCTGCTATTATATCATTTTTTTTATTACTAAAAATATAGTTTTTTAACCAATTTACTTTGAGATTATATATCACATTTCTGAAATATTAATCGAAATATGTATAAGATTTTTTTTAATTCAAAAGTTAAATAACTGAATATTCTTTAAACAATTACGAGAAATTAATAAAAGATACACCACTAAATCAAGCGTAAAATTCTACAGAAGTAGTTAAAAGTCTTAAAATGACCAAAAATCTGAACTTTTAGTGAGTATATGTATGGAAAAACTGTAAAAATATGTTTAATCTTCAAATAACATAAAACTTTGCTATAATATAAATTGTTTAGCGTTAAGAAGTGTAGAACTGTTTATTTTCAAATTATATATTATATTTCTGAAATATTCATGAAAATATCTACAAGAAATTTTGAAGTCAAAATTCGAAACACTGAAGGCTTTTGAAACAATGGCCAGAAACTAAAAAAGGAGTACACATTGAATTCAACGGAAAACTCTACATAAATAAGGTACTTTCATTCATTTGTCCATAATATTGATGAAACTATATTTATTCATTTCCTGATTCATTTTCCTGAGTATATATATATATATATATATATATATATATATATATATATATATATATATATATGTATGATCTTTATCCAATAACTTGGCCACAGTCATTCATAATCTTCAGTATTCACATGAAATTTTCTAAATATCTTGATGGACCTCATTTACCTTCAATTTGTACGAAATAGCAGTTAGTTTTGGCGAACTTATTATTATTATAAATTTTGCTCTTACTTGAAATCAAAATGATAAAGTATATTCTTCAAATCATTGTACTAAAAAACCCTCATAGTTAAATACTACATTTAACATATATTTTGATATATCTTCCCGACTTTACGAAAATTATAATGCATATAAACATATTAGTATTATTTATTTCAAAATACAACGCCCTATTTTACGTTGTAAAAAAATAGATACTACGTCATTTGCCTGATAATTTTGTAGGTAAAGGAAATTACACTTGTGTACAACAAAAATAAATTCATAAATATTAATTAATCGTTTTTTTCTTATGGTCGTAGAATGATCGCGTGACAAAACGTTAACTTGGAACAAAAAGCTTTCTCCCCATTATCGTTTAAAATTGCAAACAAATTTGTTTGAACAGCTTTGCAAATACCACATACAAAATGTCAACAAAACTAACTAAACATCACCAATGTTCCATTAAGCAGATTCGTGATTTTTTAATGAGATCCACAATTTATCTCATTCAGTCTAAATAGTTGCACGATTTTCTTATACTACGGTAATATTTATATAAAAATACTTGTCTAGTTTTTCGAGACAACAATAAAACGACAAAAAGACAACAATTTAAATGAAATCGTTCTTTCGAAACGAATTTAATAAGAAAATAATTAAGGACATTTATCTGTTCGTCATGGTAACAGGTCGGTAACAAATATATAATTGCCTCTAATCAGAAGCTTATGAAATAATTTAAAAATACATCTTGGTTAAATTAGAAAGTTTAAGCCAAGACATTTTCTTTTTATGTTTAAAAATAAATATGTTATTAATTACTAAGAATTTTTTGAGACGTTATTGAATACAAAAGTTTAAAAGTCTTCAGTCTAAATAGTTGCACGATTTTCTTATACTACGGTAATATTTATATAAAAATACTTGTCTAGTATTTTTCGAGACAACAATAAAACGACAAAAAGACAACAATTTAAATGAAATCGTTCTTTCGAAGCGAATTTAATACGAAAATAATTAAGGACATTTATCTGTTCGTCATGGTAACAGGTCGGTAACAAATATATAATTGTCTCTAATCAGAAGCTTATGAAATAATTTAAAAATACATCTTGGTTAAATTAGAAAGTTTAAGCCAAGACATTTTCTTTTTATGTTTAAAAATATTTATGTTATTAATTACTAATTTTTTGAGACGTTATTGAGTACAATTTTTTTTCAAATTTTTGTTATTACATACACATGTATCTTTTGCAACCATCTATGAATAGAATGGTTCAAAATGAAGTATTATGTAGTGTTCAAAACCAACCAGTAATTTAGGAAACTTCATTACTATCGTAACGCATAGAGATAATTCCAAATTCCGACAGATTACTATGGACGCTTTAAATTTATAGTAAACCCTGTCTTGTTTACTTCGATGACTGTAATATGTTATTGGTTGCGCTATGATGTTTGCCATTTGCAATTTACTATTACGATTTAACAATTTCCACTATTGTTATCACTGTATTAAGAAAAATAGTTGTGAATATAGTAGATTATGAATTCAATTGGAATTATTTTTTTATAAATTGAGCACCATATTCTGAAAAATTATGGTAACACATATATTTTCCTATATTTCAGGATTTTTCATAGAACAATGTTTGGCAAATACGGAGGACACGGTAATGCCGCTTGTAGAAATATTTTTTATTGTAGATATATATTTTAAAATTGAATCATGCATTTTCTAATTTACATTTTTATTAATATCGTTAATGTACATAGTAAGATAATAACTGATACTGATTATTATGATATGTATCTATAAATAAATGTTTTATGATAAATGAGATATAGATATTTATTACAAAAGTAGTATTTTTCTGTATACTGACAAAACAATATCGAAAATGTGCCTGGAAAAGCAAGGAAAGAGAAGCGTAGAAGTATTATATTGTATTAGACCATTTCAGTTATGAAATGACAATCCGATTGAAAATGGTTTTATAAATAAATAATAAAATCAAATCATGTCTAATATCGTTGGTATGTTATTGTCTCCAGAATGCGTAATATTATTAAAGTGGATTGGTAAGCTGTTAATAATAAATCATCTTATCTGCCGTTATTTTTCCTTTTATAATATTTATGCGCGTCTATTTTTAAAACCATTTGTTGTTGTTTATTACGTTTTAATATCGGTGAGTAAAACGTGTCGCAATATCAGACTTCATTTAATTTAAATTAAGAAATAAATCACAACTTTATATAGTTCGAGTAAAAAAGTTTTGTTTCTCAAAAATTAACATTAGCATTTTTCAGCAAGGATAAATTACAAGGAACATGCAATTTCCGATAGCACAACGACACTGACAAAGTTTTATAAATTAACTAACAGAGCAATTTGACGACTAATTTATGACGTTAGAAAATAAGTTGCTTCATTAAAAAATTACTCTTACGGGGTGCAATAAAATCCGTGGAGATAAAGCAGTTCCACGTTTCACCTGATAAATATCTTTACAGTCGGAAGGTTAAGTTCATAAAATTATATTATTGCACAAACTAACATTAATTTTTCATTTAGCCATTAACATAGGTATCTAAAAAATTAGTGATTTGGTTTATTATAGAATTAAATGCAAGTATAATTCAATGTTTAACAGATCATCAAACATTTCAATGTTCAGTAAATATGATGGGTAAACTAGGATATCCTAGCAAATTACTAGAAATTACCATACTAATTTTCCCAAAGTATAATTTCTATGATAGCGATTATTTTCAAATAAATTTTTATTTATCATTAATAATAATAATACGTTAATAAGCATTATAGATTTCTTGGCACCATGAAGAGATGCCAGAAAATATGTTAAGTGTGATATTAAATTACTAGGGGTTTTTAATACTATGTTTTGAAGAATATATATTCTATTCAAAGTTATTTTGTACATACGTCAAAACGTCGCAATGTTGCCGCATCAACTATGAGTTTTAGTTCAGTTTGGTTGATATACAACAAAATTATAATCTATATAAAATAATTGAAGAAAAATACTATCAAATATAATTTATTTTAACATTATAGTACATTTAAAAAATACAGTTAATTATACAGCCACAATAGCTTATAGGTTAGAATATATAGCTTATAGTTCAAGATTTTTGCATACGTTTGATAAACGGTAAAAAAAACTTACAAACATATTTAAGATACCATTTAACTATATTGTTTAACATAATCTGAAGCATTTGCAGCAGTGTGTTAGTTAAGAAGTGTCAGCTACGAATTGTTGATAATTCAAACAGAGAGGATCATATCACCAGAGGTCTAAAGAGAGTGAGAGGGAGACATACTTTAATAATTATTCTGAATTGAAATAAAAGTTGAAGATGTCTGGGAGATACAGTTAAAGATTATAATAATACATTATTTCCATTTCTTTTACCTTTGAAGCAAAATTCTAGGTTTGTGAAGGATATTCCTGAAGGAGTTCCTGCAATATATTAATTTGGTTTATTCTAGTCACTAATTAATGTTTGTGTTTATAGCAGGAACTTAAACTTTACATAGAAACTATTTACTAAATTAAACTTAGGAGAAAATAATATAATTTTTATAGATAATTTAACAATATAAAATAGACGTTTAAGAAGCTACTATTCCCACAGCATTCTAACTGAAAATATTCAGCGATAAAATAAAATATTTTCTGTTTTTCTTTGTGTTGGTTGCTCGATATTGGAAGATCCACCTGTATAAAGTAGCTGTTAATAAATAATTCCTTTTGCATCCCATCAGATACACAAAAGAACTTTTTTACCGCGAACATTGAGTTTTGCGATTGATGTAGCTTACTCTATAAATATTTACTTTCAAGATTGTCACAAATGACCCATATCTCGCCTGCGCCAAGGTTATTCAAAAAATTTTGTTTACCGATAAATCGTGTTTGCTTTTAATAAAAAAATAAACCAACGCAATATATATATATATATATATATATATATATATATATATATATATATATATATATATATATATATATACATATATATATATATATATATATATATATATATATACATATATATATATATTATTTTATTTTTTTCAAGAAATTGAAAAGGTGTATCATGTAGTTATACATTATGACCCAATAAAGAACGATATCTAGTACAGCTTACTATATAATTTAATTAATCATATAAATAATTAATTTTTATTTTAATGATTATGTTATTGCGGCATTCACGAAAGAAATGTGAAACTGATGTTTTAATATTGTTAATTTTTTAGTAATATTATCAATGGTATCGAAATTAATAAGACCCAATAAAATGTCCTATTACTTTTATAATGTAAAGTAAATATAAATATATATATATATATATATATATATATATATATATATATATATATATATACATATACATATAAATATTTTTTGTAATAATTATAAAACCGTAAACGAAGCTAACCGCGTAATTATAAATATAATTTTTGGGGTTGTTTAGAAATTCCGTTAAATTTATAATTTATTTCGCCACTTTAGATTAAGGCCGTAATTTTGTCCAACTAATTTAACAGTATATTCTTACTTCCGGTTTAATTGCTTAATTATTCCATCTGATTAGTTCTGGGATTTGGAATATTGATGAGTTAATTAAGGAATCGATATTGAAAAATGTTTAAATTAGTTTTTTATTGGTTTATTATCGGTGCAAGTATCAAAGAAAAACTCATTATACCTTAACATCTAGGAATTAAGGATGTAACTAATTAATACATAATATTTTGCTAATTATATTTTAATCGTTCATTGATTAGAATGCTTTGAGTGTTATGTTTGCTATAAATTATTATTATAAGTTATGTTATTTATCGTTCAAAAGAAAATTCCAATTTGCGTTTTATATTTCGTTCTAAATGAAAGTCTGTTTTGGTATGTTCCATTCAATTCCTCCTTCGGCAATAAGTGCGAAGCTTTTAAATCACATCAAATTGAAAGTAATGTATAGCTACAAGAGCAATATCAGCACCAACGACGTATTTTTACGACTATGCACTTATCAATACCCGATATAAAAGGAAAGTAAAAATAGCTTAAACTTAAATTGTATCTTTAAATTCGTCGAGCTGCCGTCTAGATCTCCATTATTATGTTTCAATAGAAATGATAGACGTTTCTATATATCATCGAACGTTATAAAAGTCAGCAATATGCCACGAAAAAAAACATAACAATTTTAATAACAACTTTAACAAGTTTATGTATTTCACAAAGAAGATGAAAAATATTAAAATATTTGAGTGAATTTTATATAAAACGGCTGTTTGTTTAGTGGTATTATCAATAGTATCTATATTAATAAGATATAATAAAACTCAAACGTTTCCTTGTGTTATAAAAATAATAGGAAAAGTGTATCATGTAGTTATATATTATGAGCCAACAAAAATTTATATTTAAGGCTGTTTTTATGTATAAGGTGTAATTTAACGGATAACTAATTAATTTTTATTTTATTATGTTCGTGTTTTAGTGACATAACAATCAAATAACAAAGAAATGTTAAAATTGTAACATATTTAACACATAACATAATAACATTATAAAACTGTTATACGTTTAGTAGTATCAGCAATATTATCTATATTAATAAGGTCCAATACAACTGACTCATGTTTTATTGTATTGTCATGAAAATAGAAAAGGTGCATCATGTAGTTATTTATTATGATCTAGACATATCGATATCTACTGCAGTTTCATTTCTATGATATCATTTGATGTACAACCGAATTATTTTTATTTCAATATCAATATTTTGCTAATATTCTTAATAATAATTCATAATGAGATGAAAACTAATGTTTAAAGATTTTTTTTTGAAAGAATATATGAAGAAAATATTGTCGAGTATTAAAACATTTCAAGGAAGTGACGAAATCGTTCGTAATCCCTCCTTCCCTTTTACTTTTTTTCCTATAAAAATAATTCGGCAGTCCTCGGTGACTTCGCTTGGGCGGTGAATTTTTTAAAAGCTCTTTTATTTAAACCATCCATTAGGAGAATAAAAACCTGTATTTTTATGTCACGATGTGGGTTTTTTTATTTTCGAAACAATTTGTAGAATAATAAATTGCAAGCAAACGAATGGAGCAGGTTTTGTTTGTTTATTTATCAGTATCCATAACATTCCTTGAATTTTAATTTAATTAAAAATCAGTTGCCGTTTTCTTCCGCTTCCCTTAAATCGATTCCCTGATAACAAGAATAATTGTCCTTGTAGAAATTCAATGATTAAATGGAATTGCTATCAAGGAATAAAACTTATTGACAATTGATTTTATCATTCCCTGTCTTTCTGATATCGTATTGTTTTATTAAAATAATTAATTTACCGAACAAATATTTTATAAAATAATTATAGAAATGCCTGTTATATAGAAAAAGTATTGATTTATTACGGTTAAAAAGTTCGAAAGCTGTAAAGTTTGTAGAATCATAGAATCATTTACATTTATTTACTAATACTGCAGCTTATTTATTTACTTAAAACACTTTTTTTATAGAATTTAGCTTTCTAGTGTAATAAACTACATAATTGTGCGTTATACTATTTTTTGGTTGTGTATTATAAGTGTAACAATATTTTTTACTGTAGTTAGGTATAACAATAAAAAATGAGTGTATATGTTAAAGTTGCTGGAATTCCAAACAGCTGAGACTTTGCCTAAAACCGAGAATATGCGTAAGAACAAGCGAACTATGCTCCAAGACATTTATACGGTTACAAATTTGTGCATTTACATGCACTTACGACAAACTTAATAGCAGCCTAACATAGCTTTATAGAAAACTGGCTTCTTAGTGGTTTAATTTTCAAACTCCATAGCCTGTTACGAATTAAACCAAACTAATAACAAACTTCACAAAATGGTTTATATTTATTTAAACAAAAACAAACCTCTTTAAGCCTATATATATATATATAATATTTTCTCCATATAATCGGGTAATAGTGAAAGAAAAAAAAGTCTTTTTTGGTATATAAACTCGATAGAAAAACAAACGTTCTCTATGGAACTTAGAATTATTGAACCGAAATAACATAAAGTATATAGAGAAAAGACGAAAGCATATCCGTAATATAAAAGAATATCTGAAACGATTGAAAATACTGTAAAGAATGGGGGTTTTGAATTTGACAGGAATCCTACTGTATAAAATTGAAATATTTACACACAAACCTAGAAAACAGCGTTAGAGCAAATGATATGTCTATTTTGATTTTATAACTTATCCGAGAGTATAAAAGTTAAGCTTGAGCTAATAAGATATATGTGCATTTTGTGATTTAAAACAACGAATCCCCAAATTGCCAACAGTATTGTTCATTATTAAAAATAGTACAATATTATTGAGTACAAAATGGGTACTGTACCTGTTTAGATGGTAATATATCACATGCTGACATACCTGAAACAAAGAAAAATTATTAAATATAACAACATAATGGCTCATAATAATGTTAAAGCGTTGGAATTAAAAAATATCTGTATATATATATATATATATATATATATACAGATATTTATATATATATATATATATATATATATATATATATATATATATATATACATATATATATATATATATATATATATATATATATATATATACATATATATATATATATATATATATATATATATATATAACAATGGCCTAAATTTACCACTTTCGTGTTTTCGTTCATGCTGCTATTCCACCCATATTCCCACTTTTTGCCGCCAATCTTGGATTAAAGTTGGGATCCGCAAGATGCGCACGATATCATAAGCTCTTAATCAAACAACGTAGTGGAAACTTCAGAGAAAAGCGGGCTTGCTTCCCACAAAATATTACGTACTCTTTTTAATATAAAAGATGATTTGGGCCGGAGAAAAATGGCTATTCTTTTGATTTTTAAATTTATTCGATTATTTTATATTTCCACGTTATGGCGGAATTACCATGTACCAATGAATATTTATTAAATTTAATGTTTCTGTTCGACTTTTATCAAAACACGATGGTGTAATCATGACTGGTTTTTTTTTTCACTCGCCTCTTTTGCAAACTATGCGAGAACGAATTTTAAAATTGTTTGTATATCATTCAAAATAGAACTGAAGTGTCAAAAATTATCTGAAACGTGCTGATACAAAATTACATTTATTTGATATAGTTCTGAGAAACGTTTTTACTAAAATTATTTTTAACAAAAATGAATATTTAATACTTCTAAAATAATAACATACAAAAAACTGATATTATTTTTATAGTCCTCTCAATATTATAACATATAATAATATTTACCACATATTAAGGATCCGACAGCTCTAATCTATAAAAAAAATATCGATATTTAAAAAAATTGAAATAATGTAGTTAGATATTATGACCAAAAAAATATCTATTGCAGTTTTATGTATACAGTATAATTTATCGTATAACTATTTACTTTTTAGGTTAATATTCATGTTTTTAATATCGATATTTTATTTTACAACTAAAACTTCGATACTCTAATTTACGCCTAGCGATAGTTCAATTTAATAACAATATCAAAACATATCGATGCTTGATATTTCAGTAACACTCATGAGCAAATGATAAAGAAAAATGAAACTAATGTTTAAATATTGTTGGTTTTTTAGTAGTATCATTTCTACTATCTATATTAGTAAGACCCAATAAAAATGTCTTGTTTTCCTGTAATGTGAAAAAATAGAAAAGGTGTATCCTGTAGTTATATATTATGAGCCAACAAAAAAACTTTATCTAGTGCAGTTTTATGTATATGGTGTAATTTATTTATGTAACTAATTAATGTTTATGTTTAATATCGATATTTTACTTTATAACTAAAATTTCGATACTCGCATTTGCACCTATCGATACGTTGACATTAGATACGAATTTTTCGACATCCCTACCACATAGTCCTTCCCTTTATTACGTTAATAATGTTAAATATAAAGATGTAACAAATATATTTCAAAGGTTATAACAAAAAAATTATGCGTATGAAAGTGATCAAATATTTTTTAGCATTACTGTGAATGAAGTTAAAGCTATTTACAATAGGCACCGTAACTTATGTGATATCGCAAAAGTTGTCATCAACGCTGTTATCATGTTTTAATGTTTATTACATTTAATACAATTGACGTGTAAATAACATATTCTTTCGTTTACAAAATTTTCTTTGGACAAATAACCGGAAAAGGTCTTAAAGACAAGGTACTTTATATACACAGTACATAAACATTTGAATATATCCGAATCATGCTTGAAAACGCAATAATTTTGTAAAAATCCACCAGACATTGCTCCATGTGATTATTATTTTATCGATGCCAGATAATCTGGGTGAGCAGCCTCGGATTAACAAAAAAAAACATGAATTCCATTTGAATTGCCTTTATATTATAGTTCAATAAAACAGATATTGTACATGCAATAATGTTATTGTTAAAGTGAATATGTGCTCTTTTAGAAACGCGATTAATTTAATAATTTGGTATCAAAAGCACATCGAGCTGTGCGATCGTAGCCAATAAATTCAATAAAACAACACACGTTCAAATTGGCTAAAAAATTGTAAAAAGGGTTTTTCGGTTTCGATTAAATTAGATGAAAAACATCCATTTATCCTGCATTTTATTTGGCAATTTAAAACCGACCAACCGCTGGACAAATAAAATATAATGCTACCATTAATTTAACTAACAAAGTGCCAGGGCCACAAGCCCAAAATCCAAGAGAATATAAATTTTCGGCAAGACTTCTACAGAGTTTGACACATCGGTAAGGTAGAGGGTGCTTTTTTCACTCAATGCTTCTAATGGCGTGATAATTATGGCGGTGGCTTCTTTCCATTTTATCTAATTATTATTATCTTCAATGCGCTTAAAGGGTATGTTTGTAAACAATTCTAATTTCGGACCTAAGCTTTTAGTACATTTGCTTTTGAGTATTTAGCGGACGGAGAGTTAATGTGGGTCTCAACCATGGTCAGTTGCCATCAATCAACCTCGATCATCACCTCTCTCAGTTTTGGCCAATGTCTAAGCTATTGGCTTACAATGATTATTGTATCACCACAAGAGGTCTTATTAGATTTTGTAATAAACGGAATTATTTTAATTATATTAATTACTTTCATTAATATATATTTCATTGATATAATACAATATTTATATAACGTAAAGTAAAGTGTCATTGCTGAGTTTGTTTCATTATATTTGATGAAATCTTCTTGAGGCACATCTTATGTTTAAAATAAAGCCCGTAATCGTATAGTTCTATTTGAAGGTCCTATAATTACAGCAGCGCTAGTACAAGAGTAAATCTAACTTAATAACATACAGTTGCTTTAATTTATTTATCAGTTCACTTGCGGCAACTATTCATTTTCATTGTGTTAATCAAATGTAGATATAGTGTTTCCCCCTTAGTAAACTAATTTCTCCTATCAAACTTTCATTGTGCTAAAACAGTACGTAGAGTGTTTCCCTGTTTAGCTGCTTTATGATAGTAAATAGATAAATCGTAACTGTTTGGATAACTGAAAAATTATATACATTGAGTATATATGATTTTGGATTGGTTTTGATTGAATCTAAATATCAAAGCTTTATTAAATATATAGATCATATTTATTATTTAAGGATTGTAAATTGATTTTGACGCTTCATAATTATTTAACTGGAAAATATGGTCTTTATACTTCAGCAAACTGACATAATAATACAATTTTCAAATGAATTATGGAATAGGCAATATGACTAATTTAAAAAAAAAACTATTTTATGACAATTATTTACTCGAAGTAAAAGTTATTTCTAAAAAAATTTAATTAATTGGAGTTTGAAATAGTGTAGTTTTAAGCGGGCGCTAAAATGCTTAAAATCTGTTCGTGACGTAGTTGTTTTGGTCACATTGGACGGTTAGTATGAGTACAAGTCTTATTTGTACATTATTTTAATAGTTTTGTATTATAATTATTTGTATTATTAAATATTGTAATAAATAATTATTTTTTGTATTATTCAGATTAGATAATGTGAAGTTCACCTATACACCAGTGAAACTCCAAAATAAATTGTATTTTCGTTCTAAGGCAGAAAAAAACCAATTATCTTCTACTAAGTCCCTACTAACTTTGTTCTTTTTACAATTACCAAATAATACGAGAAGTTATATTTAATATAATATGATTGATTTACTGTTACAAGTGCATGATATCGACAGATATTCCTAAAAGTTCCGAATGCCAACCAGAGAGAAGAAAATGAAATTCTAACTGAACTCACTGAACATTCATTGTTGTTTGCCATCAAACAATCATAAATTCAAAAAAAAAACAAGGAAAAATATTAATTAAATACATGCCTTCAACAAATATACATCGAATCCCATCATGGTTACTTTAAAAAAAGCTGGTTTCTTGTACATCAAAATCAAATACTTCGATGAGCTATAATTCACCAGGTTAACGGAATCGATACATATTTAGTCGAACAATGTGATTTTATCAAGTTTTTACAGCATTGTATGGATGTGTTATGACCGACATACGTATCAAATACTTAGAACAATATTTTTCTGCTTTTATTTCTATTAACATCTTAGTAATCACTTTTTTTTATTGATATAAATCAATATTTTTGTGATTCTTTATAACAATCGCCGTGCCCATTACATCATAAATACATTATAAATCCATGAAAATGCATTTAAATTCAAAGTATAATATACGAATATTTATTTAGATAATTGCTATGGGAATTGGATGAGTGTAGGTTGATTTGAAGTTGAAATTGCATAAGTTAGACCCAGCGGAAGATAAACTGTGTGTGTTGATTCCCTTTTGAAGTGACCGCAACAGCTTGCTTTCAAATCAAACGCGTTTCATACATTGAAGTTATTAAAGCAATTTTCGCACGGGGGGTTTATTTTCATATATAGAGAATTTCATCGTTCTATCTAAGGTTCACCACCTCAAAATTAGACAAGGTCAGTTTTATAAAAGGTTTTATTTTAATCGCACCGCGAGAGGGTTGAAACAAAAATGGGATATTAACAGTGAGAATACAAAGCAAGCGCTATGAAGTTTAGGAAATTGCTCCTTTAGGTATACCTTTCAGGAATTATGGACTATCTTGCAGAATACGCTAATAAATTTTATTGACGTATTCCATCCATCCAACAAACTATAAAATGAAAATATATTACTGAATTAATAAATCTACGTTTTATCGCCACTTGATTCATTGAATTTGTAAACAGTTTGTTGTTTTATTATCGTTTTCATTACCTTTATTGCAACGAAATTAAATTTATTGAATATCATTTTTAACAGTAAATGTTCCACCGTATTACCGAATTAATTATTTATGCTTCCTATAAATTCTGATAATACATTAATAATATTACGAATACTGTCAGATATATATTATTAAATTTTTTATCTTAAAATAACGCTACGAAGCAGTAATTTCTATTCTTCTAAGGGACTAAAGACGATACTGCGAAACAGAACAATGGAGAATATATTAAAACGTCTCCTACAGATCCCTTTGCATTTGAATTATTATTTATTTTAATATAGGTGCTTTTAAAATTGCGTCTTGCTGAATCAAATCTCTGATGTTTATTACAGATTGAATAATAATGACGCTTTTCTGATTAGTATTTTAACCGTTATTAAATTTATTGTATAATTAACGTAATTTACTTAAATTCTGTTTAATTTTTCCAATTTTCTACTTCTTTATAAGAATGGGAGTGATATATAGACTTAGACCATATATACTGCAGACCATTTCTTTGAACTCAGTCAGAGTGAAGATATTTACGTAATGTTCTTTTCTAAGAGTTAGTAATTTAGTAGCAGAAGAGCCCCAAGTTTATATTCCTATCCTATTCCTAGATGTTCCTTGCTTCTTTCTTAGTGCGAAGAATACTATCTTGTTCTATTATATGGCAGACTATTTATTTAATTTCAGAGTATTGATTTTTTAATTTAATTGTCAAAGTGAAGATATTTAAGTAATGTTCTTTTCTAATACACATCTAAAGCAACACCAGTGTAGTAGCAGAAGAGCCCCAAGTTTTAATGGAGGTGTAGCCTTGTTTAGTGTTCCATGGGATTTTTTCTTGGATTGTACGGATTCTTAAGGTTTTGGTGTAAATGTGCTACCTGAGAGTGGCATAGCCCATTC
Source organism: Rhynchophorus ferrugineus (assembly GCF_030347505.1). Lineage (NCBI taxonomy): Eukaryota > Metazoa > Arthropoda > Insecta > Coleoptera > Curculionidae > Rhynchophorus > Rhynchophorus ferrugineus. Next base: position 24,377,377 of record NW_027472584.1, on the reverse strand, counting down.
CTTTCCTATTCCTAGATGTTCCTTGCTTCTTGCTTAGTGCGAAGAATACTATGTTGTTCTATTATATGGCAGACTATTTATTTAATTTAACAGTAATCAAATATTTCTTTCAGCTTAATAATAAAATTATTAAAATATTTTAATAAACTGACTAATTTGGTCTTGTATTTAAATACTAGTATTGTATTCACCTGTAGTCGAAATTCGTCCACAATTTATAAAGTTAAACATTTTTCTCACATAATAGAGTAAAGAATCTACTGCTTCTTGTTTGTCTTATATCCCACAAGAGAATTTAGAGTACTAATTTTTTAATTTAATTGTCAAAGTGAAGATATTTAATTAATGTTCTTTTCTAATGCAGGTGTAGCCTTGTTTAGTATTCTGTGGCATTTTTTCTTGAACTGTACGGATTCTTAAGGTTTTGGTATAAATTTGCTACTATTCCTTTCCTATTCCTAGATGTTTCTTGCTTCTTGCTTACTGCAAAGAATACTATATTGTCCTATTATATGGAAATTTATGAATCAATATAAATAAGCCTTTATAAATAAGTACCGAGTTCAACCGAATATTTTTTACTGATATAATTCAATGTACATATAATAAACAGTTGTTTCAAAATATTACAGGTAATTTTCTTGCGACTTATTAGAAGTTTATGTATAGCATATTATTATTTTTGAGCTAGTTAACCTGATTTTAGAATATTTTGTCGGTCACGGCATCGTCAAGGTGAGCATCACATTAGTCGTTTTATTTTTATACAATTATGCCTATATATATATATATATATATATATATATATATATATATATATATATATATTATTTTTCTTGGTAATGAAAATTTAAAATCAATTAGTGAGTGTAATTAGGACAGTATTTATTTAAACGAATATGAAGTCTTGTATTCCAAATAATATTATTTGGTTTGAGATTGCCACTTACTATTTATATAATGTAAATTGCTTTGATTTTCGTGTTATTGATTATAGTGAGTTAGCTTCTTTCCTTTGTAAATTTGCAAGTCAACTGTATTTTTGGTCTTTTTTTAATTTTTGTTAAATAGATTGGAAATAGGGCGGGTGTTTTTTTTGCTAGAAACTGCTAACGATTAACTGTTCCGAAATGATTAATATATTTATTGAAAAAAATATTAGATTTCAATTCAGTTAAGGAAAGGAAATTGTTTCTAAGCATAATTAATAAAATTATATTTCCAACAAATGATAAAATCCAACATTTAATTATATATAATTTTTTTAATGCATTAAAGCTTACAATCAAGTATATTTTTATAAAATTTCAACAATCATTCCAGAAGATATCCGGTCTTGCCCAGCCTGGTTTCTGGTGTGACTGGGATTATTTTCCTTGTCGGATTTTACATTCTTGTCTAGGACAATCACAAATATTAAACAATCACAAACAAAAATTTACGATCATGGTCCAGCAGGATTCGAACCGGCGACTATCGCAACAGTATGCGGATCGTCCTATCGCTTTTGCCACTGCGCCACGAATCCGGCATATTCAACATTTTGAATAGGTAAATACGGCTTAATAAATGATTTATTAAAATCCTAAAGAGAAAATGTAAAAAGAGAAAAAAGGTAGTGGTACTGTGTGAAATTAAACTGTAAGACGTGGTTACTGAAAAGTATCGTTGTAAGACAATATTTTTATTAAAGAAGTCAAGATGTTTATGACAAAAATACATTTTCTAAAGATCGAAATCAATTTAACAGTAAATCGTGTTCGATAACGATTTATCTTTCTATAGTTCATGAAATGGATATTTAAGAAAATGTCAGTCCATATTGTTACTTTTAAGCTGTTGATATTTGCTTCCCGGGATTTTCACAGCTTGGGGCATCAGCATTAACTCTGAAGTACAGTGAATATCAAAAAGGCGAGCATACTTTTTCTTCTCCCTCTTTGTAAACAACCATTTATATAAATCACAGTAATATGAATATTCTGCTTGCTATTACGTCAGGGATGATTTCGCCGCAAAGGGAAATGGAAAGAAAGGATAATTTTAAAGATTTTTCCCGTACAGGAATTATTAAATAATGGATGTCTCTCACTGGATTCGTATTTGTATTTCTTTATATGCCAATTATTCTACGCTGAATACAACACTTTTCGTACGCTTTAAAGATAAAACCGTGCTCATTATATTTCTTAATGGGAACATAGTAGGGAAAGTATGAATGTGAATTAATTTTCAAGGACTTAAAAATGGATGGATTAGCTTATGCTATATTGCCTATGGCATTTCTGTGACTGCCCGGCAATATTCCTGGATGTCTCACAAGCTTTTGATAGGGTTTGGCATTTGGGATTAATCTGTAAGATGAGCAAATTGTTACCGCGTAACTATTGTCAATTGCTGGAGTCACATTTATTCGGAAGAAAATTTAGAGTATCGCACGAAATGGCGTTCTCGACATTTAAAAATATCTCGGCTGGAGTTCCACAAGGTAGCGTCTTAGGACCTCTCCTGTATCTGCTCTAAATTGCTGATATTCCAACAACAAAAGAAACACTTCTTGGAATCTTTGCTGACGACACAGTTATTATGGCAAAAGGTATATCTCTGCCTAGGGCAATAGAAAAAGTGCAAGTGGCAGTCAACAAAATCTACAAATGGACGAAAGATTGGAAAATTCAACTTAATAGCTCCAAATCTGTCCACGTTAATTTTGCATTAAGGCGAAATAATAAAAACTTAATTATATCACTCAATGGATGCCCGATTCCTCAAGCAGAATCAGCAAAATACCTTGGAATCCATCTTGACGGTAGATTAAATTGGAAGCATCACGTTAGACAAAAAGCAAAACACATTAGAACCAAAATAAAACAACTATACTGGTTAGTCGGAAGATACACTCAACTTGGCTCAATATGGCATTACACTAAAAATTCAAATCAGTTAGTCATACAGCGCTGTCAAAACAAGGTTCTTCGATTGATTACCAATGCCTATCGCTATGTAACCAATGAAGAACTACACGATGACCTGGAAATCAAATGGATTTGCGAAGTTGTGCAGGATTTCGCCTTGAAACACGAAAGAAGATTACTAAATCATTCTAACGTGGAAGCAATACAACTGCTGGACAGCGCGCAGGATGTCAGGAGATTGAAACGAACAAATCCATACGAACTTGTGTGAACATTTAGTGTGTAATATTAGTGTAAACTATAGCTATAAGTTAATAATTAATAAATAATTATAATTTTATAATTGAGGAATACATACTGATGTATTTTCTCGCACTCGTCTTGCTTGTTAATTAATCCAAGTACATAGGAAAAGTAGTAATAAATTAATTGTAAATTAAGATTGTACTAAGCGTATCTAATAATGATGTTATAAAAAAAATCTCTGTGACTGTTTGAGCCTGACTCTCATTTATTCTTATTGAACCAACAAATCGTATACAATATATTATAAATATATGTTTTCAGTTACCTTCTCGTATGTATTTTAATCAATTCATTAAAGCATGAGGGTGGCATCGAGAGTGAGATTGAAAGGTATGATTATCGAAGGGGAATGAAAAAGGACCCCAAATTTAGGCATTTCCCCCCTGGTCTTCGGATGCATAAAAACTTCGTAAAAACTTTTTTACCCAAATTAACTTTTTTTATCCCATTTTATATCAAATATGGTGAATTTGTACCACACCTCATTCGGCTTGCTTCCCCCCTTTTTTTCGGTCAGCCAGTGTACGTATGAAAAAATGTCACAAGAAATTGCAATTTCGTTTAAGAGACAAATTTACACTCCAAATATTGTGAACAATGTTGAAATTGTAAAGGCTATTTAAAGAGGCGGCTAAATATAAAAGGTAAAACTACGTTAATTAAGAGCATTCGTGCTTTTAGTAGTTCGTAATCAAATATTTCTTTCAGCTTAATAATAAAATTATTAAAATATTTTAACAAACTGACAACTCACAAACAAATGAGGAATTAAAATTCTATGAAACAATTTTATAACTCCTAATACTCTTTGCCACGTTCATTTTAACTCTTGATGCATACATTAACATATTTATCAATTGCAATATTTTGTTATTGCTTTGTTAAGAAATGCATTTACCAATGAAATCTGAAATAAATCAGAAGTTAATACCACAAACTTTAGAGAAATATCTTAATAATATCTGGAATTATCTCTAGTAGAATGATATACTATGTCTTTAGAACTATAACAATTGCTGCCAGTCCTTAAGCAAGAAACATTTTTCTTGGCTTTTCTCTGACCAGGCACCAAAGTAAATCGAAAACTGATTTAGAAAATATCAGTATCTTGTAAGCAAACAGAAGAAACGGTTCTTGTTACTCTCAAATTGTGTCAATGATTGTCGTGATGACATTCTCGCATATGACGGGATTTTCTTTCACAACTGTATATACCTTCCGATAGAGAGAACACATTAATTTGATTTCTTTACAAAAAATGTTAAATATAATTTTAAGTGACCATACTATTGTCTATTGTTTTTTATCCCAACTTTGGGTAACTCTTTAATAGTTCAGGAAAGTGACAGGATATCTAAAATAATAATTAACCAACTTCGTTTGATAATATTTTAACACACTCATTTTCTGTTCTGTTATCATTTCGAATGTAAAATTAAGGGATTTGATTTTCGATTAAAAATTACGGTAGGCAGTTTTGTGGTACAACACTGCCAGATTTTGATTTTCAAAATTAGGTGTCCGTGGTTGATTTACATAAAATAAAAAAGACGAATAATCTACCATAAAAGAGTGACGGTTATTTCTGCCTGCTTGACTTGGGCGTATTTCATTTCACTGCAATTTATTTATTTGTAGTGCATATTACACAAAAAAATTAGGCATACAAATGTTTCCTCGATATAAGAGTTTTAAACATGCCAAAAAGGGAGGCAAAATATTTACTAGGCCGATTAACATATAATATATACAATATTACTGATGATAAATTTAAAACAATTTTCTGTATTTAAAATATTATATATGACAATGTAAAACAGAAACAATTGGTTATCTATCAGGAAAAAAGGACACGTTTGCGTCAAATATGTCAAAAGCATCAGCGGTAAAATAAAATAACAGAATACCTTTGTCGTTCTTCGCTGGCTCTTCAAATTTCGTTATATTGACGTCATATATTAAACGATTTTTCTTATAAGATGGCGTATATTCTTCAAACACATCACTTCAGTTTCCATACATGCTAAATCGATATATGTCACCATATGCACCATTTGAATTATAAAAAGAACATAAGCGAAAAGTTGCCGTTCTCAAAGTTATATATGAGAAAAAAAAGAGAATCTCTTTTTATCCATTCCCAAAGTGTCTTGAAACCCAAGAATATGTTAGAGCGCTATTTAATAGTTCGAATGATGGTTTGATATATCGGCCCGTACTCTTTGAGAAAGATTTCTACCGAGAAGCTTACGCTGCATTTTTAATCTTTTTCCAACACGGAAAATATTTCAAAATTATCTTGGCTTTCCTTTTGAGTCCCAACGAAATATTATTTTTAAACGGAAATAAAATATATCGACCGCTTAGATATATAAAAGCGGGAACGATATAAGAATTGATCTTTAATTTTTCTAAAGCTCCTAAATTGTTTGATAATTTATCGATAAAAGGAAGTCGTTTTATTTGATAAAAATCAACGTTCCTTATATTTTTAATTTAAAATACCTCGAATTACTTTCAGATCTAATTCACGTACGAGGGTAACATTTTCAGTTAAAAAGTTATTTTATTTTTTCCTCATTATATTCGGTACAATGTTTCTCCAACGCTCTAAAAATATTCGCCTATATCAAACATTTCCCAGAAACGAATTTGGCCAAGCAAGCAGATGGAAGTCTGGGAGTGCTAAATCAGGAGACTATGGAGGATTTTGTCATTTCTTGTTCGTGTTATGACGTGATACTTAAATCAAACTTTGTAATCATATTATGAATGTATGAAAGCATCTAAAAAATAATTTTGTTAGTAGCGATATTCATACTAGTCACATTAATTCCTCATCGTTAGTCTCGCTAAAACTCGAGACCGACTAGACCTATTCGGTTAATTTTGACTTTAAAATATGTTCAGAATAAAGTCCAGGGAAGGTTTATGTGGTGAGAAAATATGCAATAATTGCGAAGAAAATATTAAAAACAACAATTTTGTTTTCCCAAAGTGCCAAAGTCATGCACTTGGGAAATCTAGGGGTGGTAAACCAGGAAAATAGGGAGGATAAACGCCTATAATTTATACACAGTGAATTAATGAAATCATCTAAAAACTAATTTTGTCAGTAGTAATATTCATACTGGTCATATGAAATGTTTCTTGTTTATCTCGCTAAAATTCTATAGGACTGGACCGATTTGCTTAATTTAGATTTTAATATAGTTGTCGAAGTCCAGGGAAGGTTTATATGGTGAGAAAATATGAAGTAATTGCGAAGAAAACAGTAAAAACAACAATTTTACAAACAAGTATTTGTATAAGGTTCGGAAATGTATTTTGGGACTAAAAATGATGAATACTGATTAAATGAATACGATTAGAATATACAATGTATATATATATATATATATATATATATATATATATATATATATATATATATATATATATATATATATATATATATATATATATGCGTTAGTGAAAACTAAGAATACAGTTGAAATATTTGGACCGGTTCATATAGTAATTCATAAAATAAAAACAAAAAAATTTCAAGTGATCTACGGTGAAGCAAAAAAAAAATTAACAATAAAAAAACGAACCGCCGCAACATGAATTGTTTAATAGTTCATTAATTCGCCGACAGTCGATATAACAAAGCTGTCAGCTTGGCATGCTAAACATACAAGTCTTGCGCAAATATAATGGGAGCCGGCAAAACCCTAAACACGTATTTTAAATTTTTAACATTTCATTTAGATTCTGAAGAGGGATCCGGAGCAAAGTGGAAAATAAATGTTCAGCCCTGAAAAAGGGTGTGAAAAATCGATTGCTAATTGTTGTTAATTATGAATAAATGAGAAAAAGTATCACCGTGTCTATCTCAGTTTCGTTTTTTTTGTAGTATTGATACTTATTGCTCGGCAAAATTATGTGAAACCATCATAGTTAATAGTGGATTTTACTGATTAGTTTGAGATTGTTTAGTATTCCTATGTACAAGACAGTTATATATAACTAAAAGTATATAGTGTGAATATAGTTGACATCTTTAGATTATCTAAAATATATACTTCGGTGCTATGTACGTAAAAGTTCAACTGGTAGAGAAATTCGGAGAAAAACGAGGCAGTCTAACAAATAGCGGTTGCGCCATCTGTCGTATTTATTGCAACCTTTACACCGCTATTTTACCAAAACCGTAAAAAGAGGAACTCTCGTTATATGGGTTAATGCGTTTCACTAAAGTTGTGCTTCATGACGAATTTAACATTTTAACCCACATATGTGTAAATAAAACGGCAGACTTCCCATAAAACAAAGTTAAAGAATATATTACGTTCTAGAACATAGATATAAATGGAAATTTTTCAACTTTCATCAAAATGATTTCCCTTGCCTTCGCGATATTCCATAGAATTTTTTCTCCATTACACATCTTTTACATACTTTTACGAAAAGTGTTTTATTTCAATCTTAAGCATGCCTCAAATAGATATAATATATAACACTCAATACGCCTCAGGCTTGATATATAGACATATTGATACCCTGACATTCTAAAACTAACTTTTTAAACGTTTAATTTAACGGTAACAGTGACTGATAACTTTTTTGTTCCATAGAAAATATGATCGAAATTCGCTTCGAATTGTTTGGTTCCATCATATCGTCCATATTTGACCCTCAGTAATTGATGACTATTTATATACCCGAAAGAAGAGAAGCTTGTGGTTTGGCTCGAATGGAGAAGCAATTGCCGAAATTATAAAGCCAAATATAAATGAAATACCCAAAATAAAAATTATTATATTATAAACCCAAAGCAAATAATTTATTTTTAATACAGCTGGTGTAAATATACGGGTGTATAGATATACATTAATATCGAGCAGCCAGTTTTTGTTGCTCAATAATACTAACCACGTTAAAGAAAGAAACGGATGAACCGATGTTAGATATCAGGATTATTTGATATCAATGTTGTGCTATTTCTATTGCCAATCAATTTCTTTGGTCAATAATATATCTAGATTTTTATATTTTTCTTCAGTTATTAATAAAAAATATTTGAAATAATTGAAAGGTACTTATTACTCTTAAACAAACAAACTATAAATATTTCAGAACAATGTCAGCCGATAAATATAACGTTAGAAAAGAAGATTTAGAACACGCTATATAACATTCTTTATAATAATAGTTTGAAAGACAATGTTTACCATTGTGTTACGAACTTTTCGGCAAAGCTAAAATTTCAAGCTTCCATTGTTTTTCTGTATTTTTGTTCACGATATTTCAGTCAAAACTTATCGCCAACCGTTCCACTTTTCGAAAGTCTGAAAATCTAGTTCTATGGCCTGGATGAAATTTTACGAAAATGATAAGTTTTGAAGAGGATTATCAAACTTAAATGGAGAAAAATAATTAAATGTCCTAATAACTACGCAAACCGTAATTATACATATATAATATTAGTATTAATCATGTAATATAAACTTGCATTATCAGCAGGTAATCGTGTAGATTACCGTAGATTAACACAAAACGTAATACCCACATTTGTTAAATAAAACTAACTTTATTCACAATATACTAGTAACATAATTTGTGAGGCTATGATTCCCATTTCTTATTTTGTTAAATTTGTTTATCTCTAAGTATAGTTTTACATAATGAAACAATTCTCAAACAAATATTTAATATTTTAAGGTCTTTTTTTTTGGTACTTATAACATTGAAAATATCCATTTCAATATATCCTACAATGTTAATATTTATTAAAATTCGATATTTGTATTCAGTTTTTTGTATTTAAAATATTATATATGACAATGTAAAACAGAAAGAATTGGTTATCTATCAGGAAAAAAGGACACGTTTGGGTCAAATATGTCAAAAGCATCAGCGGTAAAATAAAATAACAGAATACCTTTGTCGTTCTTCGCTGGTTCTTCAAATTTTGTTATGTTGACGTCATATATTAATCAAATAATATGAACTTGTATTATCAGCGTCGTGTAGATTACCGTAGATTAACACAAAACGTAACACCCACATTTTTTAAATAAAACTAACTTTATTCACAATATACTAGTAACATAATTTGTGAGGCTGCGATTTCCATTTCTTATTTTTTAAATTTCCTTATCTCTAAGTATAGTTTTAAATAGTGAAACAATTCTCAAACACATATTTAATATTTTAAGGTCTTTTTTTGGTACTTACAACATTGAAAATATCCATTTCAATATATCCTACTATGTTGATATTTATTAAAATTCGATATTTGTATTCAGTTTTTTGTATTTAAAATATTATATATGACAATGTAAAACAGAAAGAATTGGTTATCTATCAGGAAAAAAGGATACGTTTGCGTCAAATATGTCAAAAGCATCAGCGGTAAAATAAAATAACAGAATACCTTTGTCGTTCTTCGCTGGCTCTTCAAATTTTGTTACGTTGACGTCATATATTAATCATATAATATAAACTTGTATTATCAGCGTCGTGTAGATTACCGTAGATTAACACCACACGTAACCCCCACATTTTTTAAATAAAACTAACTTTATTCACAATATACTAGTAACATATTTGTGAGGCCATGATTTCCATTTCTTATTTTATTAAATTTGTTTATCTCTAAGTATAGTTTTACTTAAATTTAAATGGAGAGGATTATCAAACTTAAATTGAGAAAAATAATTAAATGTCCTAATAACCACGCAAACCGTAATTATACATATATAATATTAGTATTAATCATATAATATAAACTTGTATTATCAGCGTCGTGTAGATTACCGTAGATTAACACAAAACGTAACACCCACATTTGTTAAATAAAACTAACTTTATTCACAATATACTAGTAACATAATTTGTGAGGCTATGATTCCCATTTCTTATTTTATTAAATTTGTTTATCTCTAAGTATAGTTTTACTTAAACTTAAATGGAGAGGATTATCAAACTTAAATTGAGAAAAATAATTAAATGTCCTAATAACCACGCAAACCGTAATTATACATATATAATATTAGTATTAATCATATAATATAAACTTGTATTATCAGCGTCGTGTAGATTACCGTAGATTAACACAAAACGTAACACCCACATTTGTTAAATAAAACTAACTTTATTCACAATATACTAGTAACATAATTTGTGAGGCTATGATTCCCATTTCTTATTTTATTAAATTTGTTTATCTCTAAGTATAGTTCTACTTAAATTTAAATGGAGAGGATTATCAAACTTAAATTGAGAAAAATAATTAAATGTCCTAATAACCACGCAAACCGTAATTATACATATATAATATTAGTATTAATCATATAATATAAACTTGTATTATCAGCGTCGTGTAGATTACCGTAGATTAACACAAAACGTAACACCCACATTTTTTAAATAAAACTAACTTTATTCACAATATACTAGTAACATAATTTGTGAGGCTATGATTTCCATTTCTTATTTTATTAAATTTGTATATCTCTAAGTATAGTTTTACTTAAATTTAAATGGTGAGGATTATCAAATTTAAATGGAGAAAAATAATTAAATGTCCTAATAACTACCCAAACCGTAATTATACATATATAATATTAGTATTAATCATGTAATATAAACTTGCATTATCAGCAGGTAATCGTGTAGATTACCGTAGATTAACACAAAACGTAACACCCACATTTTTTAAATAAAACTAACTTTATTCATAATATACTAGTAACATAATTTATGAGGCTATGATTTCCATTTCTTATTTTATTAAACTTGTTTATCTCTAAGTATAGTTTTACTTAAACTTATGGAGAGGATTATCAAACTTAAATGGAGAAAAATAATTAAATGTCCTAATAACTACGCAAACCGTAATTATACATATATAATATTAGTATTATTCATATAATATAAACTTGTATTATCAGCGTCGTGTAGATTACCGTTGATTAACACAAAACGTAACACCCACATTTGTTAAATAAAACTAACTTTATTCACAATATATTGGTAACATAATTTGTGAGGCTATGATTCCCATTTCTTATTTTGTTAAATTTGTTTATCTCTAAGTATAGTTTTACATAATGAAACAATTCTCAAACAAATATTTAATATTTTAAGGTCTTTTTCGGTACTTACAACATTGAAAATATCCATTTCAATATATCCTACTATGTTAATATTTATTAAAATTCGATATTTTATGATATCGCGAATATAATGAAAACGCGAAGGAAAATCCCGCACATTAATTTTCCGAAGGCTATATATGTACATTTCGGAAATATGTTACAAACGTCTACAATACCTATATTGTTGTTTAGAAACAAGATATTGCAATATTTATCTCCAGACATATTGAATAGTCAGGCATAACGTTTTATGTATCAATATTTCTGACTTATCTGATACACTTTTCAATACATATTTTTCATACTCAGAGGATTTTTATTCAAAAGAAGCTTTACAAATATATAAAAGCTGACTTTTGAATAAAAGGAAAATAGGAAACCTTAATATTGTAGAGTAAATTCGAATAAATTTGAGTTTCACTAGTAAATGTACTTTTAAATTTCAGATAAAGGATAATCTCATAATAATTTTAGTAATTTAATTAAAAATAATTTCAATAAAAGATAAAAATTGTGAATTTAGTGGAAAGTTTAATTAAAAAAACATATACAACCAATATTACAACGTACAAATATCAAAGTTTTTGCTTGATGTATATGAAACATGTCTGTCTGGTGTTTTGTCATCAAAATCCCTTGATAAAAATTTCAAATATCGAATGGTTTTTAATTGTGGAAGCGTATTCGGCCGACACAGTTCCATTTTCTACAATTCGGTTATCAAATTTGAAACGAAAATCAAAAATGCCCACCATAATTCGATAAGAGGCTTCTGTATCGTACTTCAAATAATTACACTTTTTCATCGATGAATGTACGTATTATTGTTACGTTTTTGTGTAGTGTATTAGTCTCCCTACCAACAAAATATTCATTTATTGACAGGAAATAGAAATAAATTTACTTTAAATGTTTTTTAGAGTCCTCGGAATATTAAAAGAATATTGCATATATATATATATATATATATATATATATATATATATATATATACATATATATATATATATATATATATATATATATATATATATATATATATATATATATATACATATATATATATATATATATATATATATATATATATATATATATATATATATATATATATATGATGCCACAAGAAGGAGCAGTGACAAATGTTATTGAAAATAATAGTTCCATTATTGCCACTTAGCTAAAGAAGCCATATGTTCCATAGACAATTACAGTTAGAGCCATAATTAATAGGTGCTTTTGCATCTTTGATCTGCATCAGAAAAAATGGACAGTGATTATTAAAAAAAAAGATTTTAAAAATCCTATAAATGGTTTTAATTTGTCTTTAATGGAAGTTATAAAAGATATTAGGAAGGAATGTTTTCATATTTTAACGAGAAAATTTAGACGTGAAAATGCTGAGCTCAAAATTCATTTAATAAAGAAAATATTATAAAAATGCTTTACATAAAATTACATACTGGTATTTAAAACATTTCTAAATCTCCATATTGAGGAATGTGATCGAAATATTATTCATACAATATTTATAATAACCACTTCTACCAATTATACTGATGGTAAAAAAGGAATGCTTTTATTTGTTCGCTGATGATTACTGCAATTGTCTTTGAATAATTGATAATTGAAGATTCTATATCTTGTATTTTGACTGTATATTTTGAAATACCGGTTTTTTCGTTCAAATTAAATTGCAGAATGAAAATAACATGTGTGTCCCATTCCTTTTTTAGCGTTTTATTTAATTCCGATTGTGTCGCTAAAAAATTACTGTTTGCAAAGGCTAAATCGTTCATTTCGTCATTAATTGTAAAAGCGTTTTGAACCTGCGTAATCACATTTTCTACTCTTTGTGTTCGGTTTCCGCATAAAAAAGACAAAAATATCGTAACGTTGTCGTTATGTTCGTCAAGGGGCTTTCGCATGCCACTACCAATAATTAATCTTTATCAATTATTCCCATTTATAACGCAAACATTAATAATACAAAAATATCACATCCATAATTGGGTAATTATTAATATTAATTTTATATAATTAGATAATTAATCAATACGTATAAAGGGAAATCAATAGACTAGTTATTATTGAACTTAGAGAACCTATGAAATATATATATATATATATATATATATATATATATATATATATATATATATATATATATATATTATATATGAGATGTAAAAATATATGAGAATGAGACTTTTATCCAAATCCAAATAATCGGAAATTAATGGAACTTGTAGCTTTTATAGAGAATTTTAAACTACACTGAGTGGTTGTATAAAAAAAGTTAATAGTAATAGTTTCAAAGTTATACAATGAAATGTGTATTTTTAAAAAATGTATTTTGTGTTTATTTAACATATTTTAAAAACTATAGGTTTTAGAGCAATTTGACATGGCAACGTTTTAGACATTTAACAGCGTTTATTTCAACCTAAAATACATATATTATGAGATTTTTAACTTAATCCGAGGGGTGAAAATTGTTGCCACTTTGCCCGTATATATAGATATGCGATTTTTACATTTTCAGGTTTTCTGCTGTTGTTTCTATTCAAATAATCACGAGTTGTGTAACTTGTAAACTTGTAGCGTATATAGAGAATTTTAAACTGCACTGAACGGTCGTATGAAAATTTTCGCCACCCTTAGTTTTTTTTAATTATAGAGTGAAAAGTACGTTTTCAAAAAATTATTGAATTTCTGTTTATTTGATCTATCTGAAAAACCATTATCTTAGAGCAATTTGACATAGATTTCCAATAATTTCACCGCAAAATGCATATATTACAACAGTTTTATCTTAATCAGTGAAAATTTGCGTTGTTTTGTGTTTTTCAATTTTGCTCTCATTTCTTTCCAAATAATTACATGTATAATTACTTTAGTGAAACTTCTAGCGCTTATAGAGAATTTTCGACATTGAATAATAATTTTCGTGTCGTTTTTTCTTTTAAAATTATATCGTGAAAAGTATATTTTCAAAAAATCAGTGAATTTCAGTTTATTTCACATATCTTAAAAACTATACATTTTAGAGCAATTTGACATGGATTTTTAATTTGTTCACCCCAAAATGCATATATGAAAAGAGTTTTATCTTAATCCCAGAGATGAAAAATGTTGTCACTTTTTCCATATATACAGTCGTGAAAATTTGCGATTTTTTGCCATTTTCAATATTTTTGCTGTCATTTCTTTCTAAACAATCACAAATTATTGAAACTTGAAGAGATAATAGATAATTTTAAGCTGCATTGAATGGTGTTATAATAATTTTCGCGTCCTTCTTTGTTTTGAACTTATATAGTGAAAAGTATATTTTCAAAAAATCAGTGAATTTCAGTCTATTTCACATATCTTAAAAACTATACATTTTAGAGCAATTTGACATGGATTTTTAATTTGTTCGCCCCAAAATGCATATATGAAAAGAGTTTTATCTTAATCCCAGAGATGAAAAATGTTGTCACTTTTTCCATATATATAGTCGTGAAAATTTGCGATTTTTTGCCATTTTCAATATTTTTGCTGTCATTTCTTTCTAAACAATCACAAATTATTGAAACTTGAAGAGATAATAGATAATTTTAAGCTGCATTGAATGGTGTTATAATAATTTTCGCGTCCTTCTTTGTTTTGAACTTATATAGTGAAAAGTATATTTTTAAAAAATCAGTGAATTTCAGTTTATTTCATATATCTTAAAATCTATACATTTTAGAGCAATTTGACATAGATTTTTAATTTGTTCACCCCAAAATGCATATATGGAAAGAGTTTTATCTTAATCCCAGAGATGAAAAATGTTGTCACTTTTTCCATATATATAGTCGTGAAAATTTGCGATTTTTTGCCATTTTCAATTTTTTTGTTGTCATTTCTTTCCAAATAATCACAAATTATTGAAACTTGAAGAGATAATAGATAATTTTAAGCTGCATTGAATGGTGTTATAATAATTTTCGCGTCGTTCTTTGTTTTGAACTTATATAGTGAAAAGTATATTTTCAAAAAATCAGTGAATTTCAGTTTATTTCATATATCTTAAAATCTATACATTTTAGAGCAATTTGACATAGATTTTTAATTTGTTCACCCCAAAATGCATATATGAAAAGAGTTTTATCTTAATCCCAGAGATGAAAAATGTTGTCACTTTTTCCATATATATAGTCGTGAAAATTTGCGATTTTTTGCCATTTTCAATTTTTTTGTTGTCATTTCTTTCTAAACAATCACAAATTATTGAAACTTGAAGAGATAATAGATAATTTTAAGCTGCATTGAATGGTGTTATAATAATTTTCGCGTCGTTCTTTGTTTTGAACTTATATAGTGAAAAGTATATTTTCAAAAAATCAGTGAATTTCAGTTTATTTCACATATCTTAAAAACTATACATTTTAGAGCAATTTGACATGGATTTTTAATTTGTTCGCCCCAAAATGCATATATGAAAAGAGTTTTATCTTAATCCCAGAGATGAAAAATGTTGTCACTTTTTCCATATATATAGTCGTGAAAATTTGCGATTTTTTGCCATTTTCAATATTTTTGCTGTCATTTCTTTCTAAACAATCACAAATTATTGAAACTTGAAGAGATAATAGATAATTTTAAGCTGCATTGAATGGTGTTATAATAATTTTCGCGTCGTTCTTTGTTTTGAACTTATATAGTGAAAAGTATATTTTCAAAAATTCAGTGAATTTCAGGTTATTTCACATATCTTAAAAACTATACATTTTAGAGCAATTTGACATGGATGTTTAATTTGTTCACCCCAAAATGCATTTATGAAAATAGTTTTATCTTAATCCCAGAGATGAAAAATGTTGTCACTTTTTCCATATATATAGTCGTGAAAATTTGCGATTTTTTGCCATTTTCATTTTTTTTGCTGTCATTTCTTTCTAAACAATCACAAATAAATGAAACTTGAAGAGACAATAGATAATTTTAAGCTGCATTGAATGGTGTTATAATAATTTTCGCGTCGTTCTTTGTTTTGAACTTATATAGTGAAAAGTATATTTTCAAAAAATCAGTGAATTTCAGTTTATATCACATATCTTAAAAATTATACATTTTAGAGCAATTTGACATCGATTTTTAATTTGTTCGCTCCAAAATTCATATATTAGAAGAGTTTTATCTTAATCCGAGAGATTTAGAAAAATGTTGGCACTTTTTCCATACATAGTCGTGAAAATTTTCGATTTTTTGCCATTTTCAATTTTTTTTTCATCACTTAATTGTGTTAATCAATAAAAATCTATTCAATAAAAGTCACTCCTATTTTCTTGTCGAGTTCTAAAAGAGACTTATGGTCCGTTTTCAGGGATTCATTTTACCAATAATGTTTGTTTCCTAATAAAATTTTCGTAAACTGTATCAAAAATAGCTTCAGCACAATTAATGAATAATGTGGCCCACATCAATGAATCCATTTTACTTATATTGAAGCCCTTTCAGATAATAATTTCATTGAAACCTTCCAGATATATCTTAATTAATAAAATTTTATAGTATTATCGATATAAAAAATCAGAATCTTCTTATATAAAGTGGTAAAGCAAAATTAGCTATAAATGACTTACAATATAAAGAAACAAACAATTAGATCGAAAATGGAGATTTATTGTAACCTAAAAAATCATATACCTAATAATATAGAATAAATATTCCCTATTTATATTTAGTGTTGATGTAAATGAAAATTTGCTGAATCATAAAATTATATCAAAGGTTATCTTTCACCTGTTATGTTGAGTTTGAATATAGCAAAGTTTCACCTTGAAAGAAAGAAAATATTACGCTCAGTAAATTCTGAAATGAATTGTGTAGTAGTACTTGAAGCGTAAGTATATGCTATTATATACCAGTGAGTGTCGTTGACTTGCTCTCACTTACAACCATTAACAATTGCGTATAAAACGTCACAATTTCCATTATATTCTGCAGTCGTTCAGCGTACATTAACTTCAAAACAGAAACTTCAAGTTTCAAACAGAAACGTATCCAGCTTTTTCGCTCGTTTATATTTTAACCTGTTAAAATGTAGTAGTGAGTTTTACCCCTGTATATTGTGCAGATATTTAAATACTTTTCGACCAAACATCCCAACCCTGCTCAAAAGATTTAAAGCTGTTTTTCTGAGGGATTATTAAGGAAATCTTCTTGTAAATATTTTCTTAACAATTTACGGACAAGGGCAAAAATGGTCTCATTTCGAATTATGAGAATGCTCGCTTCACGGTTTCCATCTCTGAGATTATTTAGACACATTACCAGATATTTAATTATTATAATTGTCATTTTTCGGATTTAGATTTAGTTGTCTTGAAAGGGTTATACAATGATTTTGGACTATAATGTAAATCGCCTAGAAAACAATAATATCAGAAACTTTGCGTGTTTCTATAATTTAGGATCCCAACCGTCCTCTACTTCTTCCTCATAACAATAAGCATTGTTTCCTAGTCCCTCAGTTTCACCTGACAAAAACAATTCCCTATCCATAATTAGTAAAGATTCATTAAGTTGTTTAAAAAGTTTCGGGCGTTGTTGTTTTATTATTTATTGTATTTTGAAGTAAAAACAACTTATATATAAATATTATTTACTATTATACTTACTTACGTATTACTATAATATTAATTTCCCACATTTGCTTTATCTTTTCTATAATAAACATAAACAACAAAAAACAAAGAAAATGCAGGTATTCTGATCATTTTTTCATTGAGATTTCAAAGGAATTGCTTGAGAGAAATTGGTACAATATAAATTACTCAAAATATTTTGCTTGATTTTCTACGATTGTTATCAAATAATCGACCTATTATTGCTTTTCTTTCTACAAAATTTTTTGTACTTTAAGAAAAACAATTCATCGAACCATTGTCTAACTTCTTCGAAATTGGCGAAGTGCCGTCTGCAAGCGCGTGTCCCATTGATGCGAAATATTGATAGTCGGGCGAAGCAAGGTCTGGATAGTATGGCGGGTTAGATTATATGCACTAACCAAGTTATCGTGCTGTAAAATCATTTTAACGTGTCTTGGGCTCAAGTTTGGACGTTCTTCGATCAATATGTGGTTTAAATTAATCATTTTATTGTCAGTAGCGATCCCACTATATAACATTGTCTTGCGATCAAAGCCAGTTGGCCTTGGAGTCGACCTTCGCCAGGTGATAACAATGATTTATTGTTCTTAAGGTTTTCAAAATAAATCCATTTTTCATCAACCATCACTATACTTTCGAAGCAGAATTTCATAAACGATTTCTCGATTTTCCATATGCCTGTCATTCAAGTGATGTGGCAACCAACTTCGCATCTTTTGGATTATCCCCATTACTCGTAATTGGACGCTAATCATTTCTTGGGTCACATATAAAGCTTCTAACAATTTTTTTTTGAGTTTGGTAATCTTTTTCGGTGTACCAGAATATTGGAATCAGTACTCTTGAATTATCGAAATAACGCCTCACATGTTTTTGAGGTTGAAGCATGCTCGTCGAATGTCTGTAAACAATGACATTCAGCGGCTTTTTTCTTTTGAGTGAATAAGAAAACTACTGCGTGCCCAAATGCACGTTTTCGGGCACGAAGCTTGACACTTTCAAAGAGGTATACATTTATCACGGTGTTCCATTCGCAAATTATAACATGTAAAACTTTGAAGCGTGATGTCAGTAGAATAAAATGACATATATACCAAATCACAACATTGTATACTTAAGCGTAGCGACTTGTTGAAATAATAAATATCATCGAAATAAAAGCAATTCTATAGAGAATGAATCTGAAAATTACTTGAAATATTGGCGAAAATTCCTAGATACAAACCAAAGATATGTAATAAACCAAGTAGTTTATGAAGCTATACCGTAATAAAATTGAATTTTAAAGGAATTTATAATAGAATAGTTAACAATGGAAATACTATATGCTGTTGAAGGCAGAATAACTTAAAAAGATTCTCGAAAAAGTTAGCGTTAAAGGATTATAGACGGGCGTTTCCATGGTAAAGGTTTTCCTTTAAGAAAATGATATATACGTCTTGGAGCAATTAAAAAATAAAACGCAAAGGAAACTATAAGCAGGGCCTTGACATTAATTCCGCAAAGAAAGGGGTGTCAAAGCTCGAAGCAGATATTTTTGTTCGTAATTAAATTTTTGAATGTAGATGTAAAGCAAATTGTAATTTAGTTAATGGAGTCAAAACGTAGCCGGATTACTTAATAACGTGTTATCCCTTTAAGTTCCAAACGTAACTTTGTTTAATTGAATTACATAATTGGCACGAAAATTGTTCAAAGTATTTTCAACGTTTTTGAGACAGTTCCAAGATGATTGCGCAAGGTGTCTTATTCTGGGTCTTAATTATATCGCGAATTAATGCAATTGTCAAATATATCCCGTTTACAACCCGGGAAACAGTCCCTTTCGGCCGTTAACACAAAAAAATATTCAAAAGTGTGCGCCTTCGCCATTTTGTAACTGGTTTTATTGACATATTTCGAACTATAATCATTTTACGGCGTAAATATAGATATGAACGATATTATTCTATCTTCGTTTGAAGAACTTGTAAATGAAAATTCATAATTACGAACAATGCGAAGTTGTGGACAGGTCAGAATTTCCACGGTATGTTCCATAGAATTTATTAACGTAGATAATAAACAAAAAAAAAGTGAGAATGATTTGTGGTACGTTTTCTATGTCACTGGCGACTCCAAAAAAAAAACATATCCGAAATTTATTTCCTAGAAGCATTTTGTGATATCGATTTTTAACCTGGCTGTCTCTTTCAAAAGCTGTATAGGACAGCGTCCGCTTGGCAAATTATTTTCTATTATCTTAAACCGATGGTACGTTTAGCTGCAAGATTACAAATTTTAACACTTATTGTTAACTGTTGTATATCCAGTTTATAATATGGAGTTTTCTTAATGTGAAGTGTTAATACATTACAAGAATCTAGTAAATATGCAAGTAAATATTAAATATAATAATAATATATAATTGCATAAATGCATAAAAAATTGTGAGAAATTATTTCAAGTGTTAACACATAACAATCTGAAATAATTCTGAAGAAATATAACAACAGTTTCTTATATTCTACGAATAAGGTACTTGAAAATACCATGGAGCATACTTAACTCTCCAAGATACTTTAATATAGAACGCAAAATCGAAGTTACAAGAACTTTCCTTCCTTGAACTTCCCCAATATGAGCAAATATATATTCACGGTTCTTTGCACATCTACATCATCTTTCCAAACTATTTATAACTCTCTCTTTGTACATTAATCTCAATAAATCATAATAAATTATATTAAAATTGTAGACATTTTGTAATTGTTATTATGAATTATTCCCTTTATCCCTTTATAGATGATGATATTTTTCATAATGCTTTTCATATTTAGCTAAAAAATTATTGTTTTCATTGATTAGATTTTTCCTAATAAATGTTTTTAAATTCAATTTTTAAAATAAATTTTTAAATCTCTAGTAATACTTATTCAATGAAGCCAGACTACAGCATATGTGAAATGTTACGGATCATACTTCATCTAAATATAAAGCTGGCCGAATCACAAGTTATTACACTTTGAAAATGAAGATTCCTGGAGCCCATTTTCATTACATTTTGTTTGCTACTTAAAAAAGGAAAACATGATGCAGGTTCAAAGGTATAGGTGATGGAGAAATATTAGTGCTTAAATTGAGCGTAAATATCAGAGCTGGAATATCTTGGCTTCTTCGACTAGATCGACATATTTCATTTTGCTATAAAACCATAACATAGTTTTTAACTATTTACACACGACGGGGTCCCAAAATAACCTCTATAATTGGGTATCCCCATGAATTAGAAATCTAGGGTGCAATAGAAAGTATTCTTTTGTGAATCAGCACCGAAAAGAAATCAAATTAAGCCATTTTTTAAACGAATAGCTACAACTGATGAAAAGTACATTACGTATCAAGCCATGCACAAAAAATCTTATCGAAATCCGCAAAAACTTCTCTGTTCCAAGGAAGATGTTGTTAAGACAAAAGCGTAGCGACAGTAGCGTTACTTTCTCACTAACCAAGATTGTTAAAGCAGAACCCAGAAATTCCATTACGAAAAATCAATAAGTTCCTCTTTAAATTCTAATTAAATTGCTATCTAATTATTGAATTAATTAACAAACTTCGACCTCATAATATATGCAATACCAATAATGCGAATAAGAATGTATTAAATATTGGATTGTCGATATAAACAAAATGAATCGTATGCCTTCGAACTGAACACGCTTATTGGAGAAAGTTTTCGGCTCTATGTAAAGCGGACCCTAAAACTGAGGAATCTTTTAATTACTTAATATCGCTGAATACCTTTTCTTTCAATAGGATATTGAAATTCAAAATTAATTAACGTAATAATATGCCGTCATCATTCAGTCAGTCTTAATACGAATCGGAAAGTCCATTTTTTTATTTTTGATCGATATTATAAGCAAATCAACTTTTTAAATAAATAAATGAAATGTTATCGAACGAATAATTAGTTGGAAGTTGGAAACAACGTGTTTATTTATAAAATCGACTTTATTAAATTCCGAACATAAATATTCCGTTTTTCCAGCTTTACAATTAATTTTATTGTTCTAGATTGCCGTTGGAACACTATTGATTACCATAGGTATGACCTTCACCATAAGTATTCTGGTAAGCCGATACGTTTGAAAGATGGTTAAAATAATCATGAAATCATTGTCATTTGTTTACGATTTTCGACGTGGATTATAACAACAAAAGTGCATTAATCAACATAATTTGAATTTTGGCGATAAATCTCCATCAAAAACCTCCGTGTATCACAGGTTTAGTGAATTCAATCGTGGTCGTAGTTCGCTGTCCGACGAGTTTCGTGAAGGTAGTCCAAAATCGTCTGTTGTGCTAGAAAACATCGATGCTGTGTGCGAAATAATTAAGCAAGATCGATATGTCATCTACTGTGAGATTGAGGTATCCTTAAGCATTAGTTCCACCAACATATATGCGATTTTATATGAACACTTAGCTGTGCGAAAGTTATGTTCGCGTCGGATCCCAAACAATTTGACAATCGCTCAAAAAAAGGTTCGTGTCGAATGGTGCAAAGAAATGCTTGAGAAATTCAATCGCGGTGCTTCGAGAGACCTTTATAAAATCGTGACAGGTAGCGAATCGTGGATATATTTCCAAGGTGAACCAAATTGAACAAAAGTTGTTCGCGCGCGAAGCACTTTAAAGAAAATGGTGCCCAGTTTCTCCCGGAAAACTCTTCATATTGCAACAGGATCGTAGAACAGTAAATTCTGATTGGTACACAAGAGATGCCGGATTGTTCTTCATTATGACAATGCGAGCTCTCACACATGGGCTCAAACAAGAGACTATTTGAGCACTCAAAACATCGAATTGATCAGTCATCCGCCGTACATCTCTGATTTGGCATCCAATGACTCCTTTTTATTCCCACCCGTGAACAATAAACTGCGTGGTCAATGATTTTCATCGCCCGAAGAAGCGTTCAAAAATCATGTTTTGAAGACACCTCATTCGGAATTGAATAAGTGATTTCAAAATTGGTTTAAGCGTATGCAAAAGTGTAGCAATCATCGTGACGAGTATTTTGAAAAACAATAAAAATATATTCCCAGCTTAACTACTTGTTTTTCTATCTATTTTTTTTTCCTATTGCCGAAATATAAATAGTGACGGTACAAAGAAGTTTTTCAGAACAAAATCTTGAGAAGTATTATAAGTGCACCGAGATACTACAGGACAAATTACTTACAATGAGACCTTCAAATACCGACCGTCACTCAGGAAAGCAAAATAATTTCAAGGAGGCATGAGAATAGAAGACAATACTACTACGACAATAGTAGTCTACTGCATTGAGGTGCATTTAATAGAAAAATTGCAGTGTTTATGCATACATATAATTACACCAGAAACAAAAATAGGACCGATGAGTCCTCCTCGATATATACCTAGATAGTCAGCAACGACTATTAACAATGTAATAAATTAATTTAAAAAATATTGTAGATCCGAATATTACTAAAAACTAAAAATTATTTTAGTATGGTTATTTATCATTAACAAGACAATTAACAATAAAACTACTATTGTTAGAGTTGTAGAATGCAGTAGAAGAAATATAGCAATTTATACGAATGGGCAAGCAAAAATAGCACTCAAAAAGTAACAAATCCGATCAGATTTTCAGATTCGTAGGTTGGCCCAGTTTGATGCGAGCTTTGATTTGTCACCATACAGAGTTTTTATTACTCACCGTACCTCAAATAATCGAATGAAATGCATCTGTTCAGATGAATCCAGGGATCGATTTGATAATACATTGGGCTTTTTATAAACGAACGTTAATTCTAGGGGATTTGGCTATAGTTCAGACCGCACATAAAATTTTCCCATGCATGTCGAATTTTGTATTTTTATTTCACACAAACGCTTACCATAACAGGTTGTTAAAATCCACAAAATTACGTTATATCAGTAAATTAAGCAACAGTTAAAATAAAGTAACACATAATTTAGTAGATTTCGATTTTATTTGGATAATATTAGATACACAATTACTGTTTCACAATTTTTAAGGTATATTATACAGGCAATTGAAATATTCCCGGCCCGACACATAGGTGGCGCTATTATAATTAAATCCATATGTTGTTTAGTTAGCCCTAACCCTCAAAAGATGCGTGTATAAATTTGACAACTGTCGGATCATTAGTTTGTAAATTATAGCATTTTGAGGGAAGCAACTTTTGTTATTGTGAAAAAAATGGATGAAAAAGAATTTAGCGTGTTGATAAAATATTGCCTTTTGAAGGGACAAAATACAGTTGAATCAAAAGATTGGCTTGATGCCGAACTTCCGGACACTGCCCCAGGAAAATCAACCATCAAGGATTGGTATGTTCAGTTTAGACATAGTAAAATGAGCACCGAAGACAGTGAACGCAGTGGACGCCCAAAATAGGTTGTTACCAACGAAAACATTTTTAAAAATTCACAAAATGATTTTGTATGACCGTAAATTTAAAGTTGATGATTCGGAGCAGTGTTTGAATATAATCAAGCGTAATAAACCCGAGTTCTTGCGTGGATATGTGATAATGGATGAAACGTGGCTCCATCATTTCACTCCGAAGTCCAATCGGCAGTCATCCGAATGGATTGCATATGATGAACCCGCTCCAAAGCGTGGGAAAATGCAACAGTCGGTTGGCAAGTTTATGGAGTCTGATTTTGGAATTAGCATGGAATAATTTTCATTGGCTACCTTGAAAAAGGGAGGACCATCAACAGCGATTATTACATAGCGTTATTGGGTCGTTTGAAGGACTAAATCGCTGAAAAACGGCCGCATTTGAAGAAAGAGAAAGTGCTGCTTTCACTAAAACAGTGCACCGTGTGACAACTCAGTGAAAACGATGACAAAAATCCTTCGAATTGCTTCCTCATTCACCGTATACTCCAGATCTGGCCACCAGCGACTATTTCCTGTTCTCAGATTTCAAAAGAATGCTGGCTGGGAAGAAATTTCTCGTCGAATGAAGAGGTGATCGCTTTAACTGAGACCTATTTTGAAGCAAAGGGCAAATCGTACTACAAAAATGGTATCGAAAATTGGGAGGATCGCTATAAGCAGTGTATCAACCTTGAAGGAATATTGAATAAACAAAACTAATTTTGCCAAAAAAAATGTGTTTTATTATGGCAGGCCGGGGACTTTTCAATTGACCTGTTAACGCTTTACTTGTTCTCAAGACTTGGTAAATATTCTTCGTGAAAACGCTGAAATGAAAACCTCTTTAGAAAATATGAACTTTACTAATCTATATATTAGATACTTATATTAGTTCTCATCATTTTATGTTACTTTAGCAAGCCATTTATTGAGAACAAAGGTACAATATGTATTAATTAAAAATAACTTCCATAATTTTCAACCCCAGTTCAAAATACCGCCTTCAGAATTATATTTGGAGCATTCCGCACTAGCCTGGTTGAAAGCTTACAATGTAAACTACTCGCTACTGTAGCCTACTCGCGTTCGTCTCTTTCTTCTCTGAGAACACTGACAACATCCCCACAACACGAATGTATACATGTCCGTCGATAGTTTTTCGGAGGGCTTGCAATCGACTGATGATTGTGATCGCTGCTGCTTACAACAGAATCACCGCTATATCACCATGGCAGTTCTCGAATATACCTACAGACTTATGCATAAAGGGTCTGCAAAAAGAAACAATCAGTCTCTCTATAGCAAAACGGCTCTTCTGGCAGATAATTAAGGAGAAATATCCGAACCATCTTTCCACTTACACAGACGGTTCAAAGCGCGAAGACTTCGTGGGTGCGGCATATAGTTCAAGTCTGTTTGAGGGGCACTTTTGGCTTCCATATCTGACCAGTATTTTCTCTGCGGAACTGCTGGCTATCTATCCCGTATCTGCCTTGGAATAGTCACTGACAAGCGGACCAATAATGATAACAAGAGATTCAAAGAGTTTCTTGTTCTTTCAAAGAGAGAAACTGAGATCGGCAAAGGCAGTCCACCATCTGGCTATATATATATATATATATATATATATATATATATATATATATATATATATATATATATATATATATATGTATATATATTAGAGAGCTGAACACAACATTACAAAAGATGGAAGTAAAGATAATAAAAAGATATACCCCTGAGCCTCCTCCCATAGAGGAATAACCAGAAAAGAAAAAGCCGACTATTTGGCGAGCAGGAAAGAAGACTCGACTAAGTGTATTGTTTTGCAAGGATGACACTAGAACGTGCATGAAAGCTCTCTATAAACAATTGGATCAACTAAACTGGTTTGTTTGGTAAGTTTGGGAGAACAATAGGGTCTTTCACCAGCTTCCCAACATCATCAAGATTTGTAAATTATAATTGAGTATCCTCGCTCGACTATGGATAGCGCACTATAGACTTACCCACGAATATTTGATGAAAAGAAGAGCCCCACCACTGTGTGACCAGTATCAGACTCAGCGGACTGTCAAGCACATTTTTCTAGACTGTCGGAAGCATGGAGTTCTAAAGAAGCAACTCGGGATGCCGAGGTCATTGAAGCAATTAGTACAACCAGAGCAACTAGAACTGCTGATTAACTTTTTGACAGCCGTGGACCCGCTCCAGCACTTATTACATCCACTGAGAAATTAGATATTATGTCCTTTTACACACTAATTCATTTATTATTCTAAATGTATTGTCATTAATTTATCTTACACTTTATATATACTATATATTCTTAGGCTATTGAGTGTTACGTATTTACTATATAATGTATTATATTTAACCTAAATACCACATTGTAACCGACCCTAAATAGCTTAAGAAGTTGATGGGCTGACAAACAAACACATAAATAAATAAATAATAACTATACAAATAAATAATACATAACGGAGCAAAAATAAATATATATTTCATTATAAAAATAAAGTAATAACGTTTTGTCTATTAATTATACTTGAATTAAAGTGCTTTTTAATGAAAGATAGAACAAAAACGTGATTGTACAGTGACTAATTTTAATGTTTTTTTCACGGAGATTTAGTAACGGAAAATGTGGGTGATGGAAAAGTTTAGGTGGATAATTAAAGAATATTCTATTTTTCGACAAGAACAGTCGAAAAATGGATTGCCATCAATCATTTATGAGCCGCGATTAACACGAAAGCTCGGCAAACTTTTTAGGGAAATTAATATAAAATTAGTACATAAATTCAATAACAATTTACCAACTGATTTCGGTAAACCTAAAGATAAACTCTCAATTAACAAACGATCAAAGATTTATTAAATTCAATACCTAATTAGCGGCATCTTTGATATGGTTTAGGCGATTGATCGAATTTAACACAATAAATGTACCGTATTTTTATCCATATTTTATATAACGTGTCGGACGTTTTGCCGTACTTAAAATTAAATTATTACAAATTGAATTCCGACGGAATGCTCAAACTGTTCGAAATTAAATTAATCTGCTTTGTTTAAATTTTATTCTATTAAACATAAATTCAATTATTGCGGCACCTATTTTTTAACAAAAGTCTCCGTACCAGTATTTATTCCAACTTGTAATTGGCTACAATCTAATTAAATTGTAACGTTATAACAGCTGAAAGTATCCCATCAGCGTCGAGAATATAAATCAGTTTAAATATAATTCAGTTTTTAATCTAAAATTATATATAGATACAAAACTATATTATTCCAATATTACCAGCAAAATATTTAAAATTAATATAAAATATATATTAGATAAGATAAATTCTATCGAAGTCAAGTTGAAACCTAGCTTTCTATTAATTTACTTGATCTTTTTATTCATTACTATTTACAATGTTTTTTTTATTAGTTTTTATCTCTAATTGTATTTATCCTATTTTATGTCTTATGTAACGTTATAACAGCTAAAATTATTCTATCAGCCTCTCTATTCATTTACTTTATCTTTTTATTTATTACTATATATAACATATTAACTTTTTTATAACTTTTATCTTTAATTATTATTTCTCCTTTTTATTTCTTAGGTAACGTTATAAGAGGTGAAAGTATCCCATCAGCGTTCAGAATGTAAATCAGTTTAAATATAATTCAGTTTTTAATCTAATATTATATATAGATACAAGAATATATTATTCCAATATCTAAATTACCAGAAAAATATTTAAAATTAATATAAAATATATATTAGATAAGATAAATTCTATCGAAGTCAAGTTGGAACCTAGCTTTCCATTAATTTACTTGATCTTTTTATTCATTACTATTTACAATATTTTTTTTATTAGTTTTTATCTCTAATTGTATTTCTCCTATTTTATGTCTTATGTAACGTTATAACAGCTAAAATTATTCTATCAGCTTCTCTATTCATTTACTTTGTTTTTTTATTTATTACTATATATAACATATCAACTTTTTTATAACTTTTATCTTTAATTATTATTTCTCCCTTTTATTTCTTAGGTAACGTTATAAGAGGAGAAAGTATCCCATCAGCGTTCATAATGTAAATCAGTTTAAATATAATTCAGTGTTTAATCTAATATTATATATAGATACAAAACTATATTATTCCAATATCTGAATTACCAGCAAAATATTTAAAATTAATATAAAATATATATTAGATAAGATAAATTCTATCGAAGTCAAGTTGAAACCTAGCTTTCTATTAATATATTTGAACTTTTTATTCATTACTATTTACAATATTTTTTTTATTAGTTTTTATCTCTAATTATATTTTTCCTATTTTATTTCTTATGTAACGTTATAACAGCTAAAATTATTCTATCGGCCTCTCTATTCATTTACTTTATCTTTTTATTTATTACTATATATAACATATTAACTTTTTTATAACTTTTATCTTTAATTATTATTTCTCCTTTTTATTTCTTAGGTAACGTTATAAGAGGTGAAAGTATCCCATCAGCGTTCAGAATGTAAATCAGTTTAAATATAATTCAGTTTTTAATCTAATATTATATATAGATACAAAAATAAATTTCTACAATAATTATATTATCAGTAAGATATTTAAAATTAATGCAAAACCTATATTAAATAAAATAAATTCAATTAAAGTGAAGTTGAAACCTGACTTTTCTATTAATTTACTTTGTCTTTCAATTTATTTTATTTTTTATGTAGCGTTATAATTATCACTTTATCTATTAAATAACTTAATCATTTTATTTATTAATATTTACATTATCTTTTTTTATATTTATTTTTAATTATTATTTCTCTTTTTTGATTTCTTATGTGTCTATAGTAATATTTTTTTAACTTAATAATTCTTAACTCTGATTTATTTATAATAATTTTAGTATTAATTAAGAATCTATTCTAATTTGGTTTTTAATGAAACAGAACCAACCAATAATATATATGACAATAAAGTATGTTTCAATTAAACAGTTGATACCAATGTAATTGAATGGAACGACCGTTTTATTGTGATTCAAATTAAAATAAGTCCACGAATAGTAGCAGCCAAAACCCCTTAATAATTACCCTCATGTAAACATTTATTTTAAAAGCATTTAAGATAGTAAGAGTCGATTGTATATTGGTGATTTAAACAGGGTAATAATTTTAGAGGGGGCGAATGTATTCGGCAACGTTTCCTTTATTTCCTGGCCAAAGCTTGCATCTAATTTGCGAAGTGTTACTGTGATGTTATATGGTAGAATTTAATTGTTTATTTCTGCTGTCAAATTTTAATGTTAATTAATAGTTTCTGTTT
Organism: Rhynchophorus ferrugineus; assembly: GCF_030347505.1. NCBI lineage: Eukaryota > Metazoa > Arthropoda > Insecta > Coleoptera > Curculionidae > Rhynchophorus > Rhynchophorus ferrugineus. Next base: position 24,347,582 of record NW_027472584.1, on the reverse strand, counting down.
ATTATATTTTTCAAAAGACAAAGATTTGACAGAATGTCATACGCGATCTTCAGGGTTGGGTTCATGATTTTACATTTCCGTACGGTTAATTTTTTCTCGGCGTAGACTTTGTTGTATTTTTATTTGTTTTTATTTATAGCCTTCTAAAGCTATTCTCACTTTTTGTTTCTTATGTGAATTTCTTCTACACAGCTTCATTGCTATACCAAGTGGTGCATTTGTAACCAATAATTATCACAAGGGTATCGTCCATATATCTGAGCCATTGAAGTGGTTTGTAGTTTTCGGTGCTTTTTTACACTTGCAGATCTTTCACGAATAGAATTGTATATAGCGGTGGACACGTTAGTGCTCCTGCTACTTATTTACTGCATATTGCTTTACGAGTGAAGTAGATGCTTTTCTAAAAGTGCTTTGTCCATTTATTATTGCTTCAGATATACTGAATTTGCCATTTATGATATTTAATGCCTTTTAGTAGATATTCTGGCTCAATAATGATATTTTCTAAGTGTTCGATTAAGTGGCTTGCGTTTTCCACTGAAGAATCCACTTTGTCCCTATATATTTGTAGTTCTTCAGTTAGGAATCCACAATAATATAGAATCTATAGAAATGAATATTATCACAAGAAGGACAAGAAATAGAAACAGCAAAATAAAGGTCAAAACATCAACTAGAAGTAATAATAGGTAACGATTATAATATTATTATTATATTATAAATAAACCAATATTTGATACTGCGTATATAGAACAAATTTTGATGAAAAGCTTTATGGAAAACCCAACCAGCACCCAAAAAAATTTTTTGAATACATGCACTAATATAATAATCTGCAAATAATTAATTTTGATATAAATTTTAATGTGTAACCTTTTTGATGGAAACATCAAACTTTAAATAAAAGCTGCGCAAACATATATTAAATATTTGAATAATTCAGTTCTAATTTAGAAGGCAAAGGTTCCAGTTAAAATTTTCAATTTTGCGGGAATTAATGGGAATATAAAAGGGATTAGAGCCGTGTGTTTTAGGACAGTTGAAACATAATAATTAGCACTATTTTTTTCCCTATTCGTGTCGTCTATATTTAAGATAATAAAAGATTATATCATCATTAAAAATATCGTGTTGATTCATTTAATTTGCATTGTTGTTTATGGAAACGCAAAGTATTTTTCTTAGTTTTCGGATTATGAATTAATTTTGCGGGATTTGACTCATTACAATATATTTTAAGATCATGCTGTTCGTGTGACGTGAAATTGAAATATTGCCAGAATAATAGAAAGAGCTTAATAGCTAATAATGATTAATATTTATTATATGTATTCTTTCGTTAATATATGAATTTTTATGTGAAATTAGTCTCAATAAGTCAGTTAAAATGTACGTTTTACCTTTAAAATTAATACACCAAATTGTTATTTAATAATTTAAATTGCAAAAACACAGTAATCTTTTAATAGGCAACGTCAACGAATAATATATAATAGCTAATAATTGTTTTATGAAGTTTGTACCGCTTGGAGCATAATATTATGCCACAGTGAAACATTAATCGTTCGGTAAGCAGAGGCACCTTTGCCTAAGGTGTTTCTAGCTGACTGACTAATTTTGGGATTAAAAACTTTCGCCCGTTTACCTTTTTAGCAACTTTCCAAAGTTTGCTTAGCGTCATAGTGTAAATAGAATCCTGAAACTTTCCAAATTTAACTTAATTTATACGTTAAAAACCATCAACTGTAACATATGCAGTAAAGCCTGGGCCTCTAACTCGGTTATTCACAAAAGAACAGCAAATTAAAAGGTTTTGAACCACCAGTATAATTATCTTAGTTAAAAACATCAAAGGCCAATTTCGAATAGTAGCCGAGTGAGAGGAAACTTAAATATAGTTCAACAAACATTCTAATTAAATTCATTCCTCAAAAAAACTGTTTTAAATGACTACTTTAAATCTCTTCATAATAGCAGCTACTAATAAACGATATAAACTAACAAATTTATTAATTATACTATCTTATATCAAAGTTAGCCATAGCATTCTTTTCGTTAACCTCTGTTGAGGTCTTAATAGACTAAAAATTGTCAATTAATTTTGAGATTCTTTGAGGAGGATCAACATTTATTGATTTTTTACGTTATTATTTACGATGTAAGTATAAGGTTATCACTAGTTTATTATTGAATTAGAAACTTTATCGTCAAAAATATTACCTATCGTTGAATATTAATTTCTGCTTATATAACAATAGCCGACTTCATTCATATTTTTAATGTGTGAATTATATATATATATATATATATATATATATATATATATATATATATATATAGGTATAAAATTAAAGTCTATTTTATTATACATATATGACAAGGGGTCCTTTAAAATTAGGTCTGAACTTTTCAGAGTAAAATTAAATTATTACAATTTATTTTGAAATGCGGTCTCAAAACGTTCCAAATTAAATTAGCCCGTGTTGTTTAAACTTTATTGTATTATGTGTAGATTGAATTAGCGCACTCATCTATTTTTAACAAATTGGTTACAATTTAGTTAGGTCAACGAGGGAAGAGGCATTCGAAATCCCTCTGGAAATGTTAAAAATAAATAAGGGTTATATTAAAACGGTAATATTAAAACGTTTTATTGGGAGTTTTGGAAACTCCATTACTATCAGAAGAGAGTCCGAAAAAAAGAAGAAAATATTGTCTTGTATAAATCAAGAAGACTGTTTCCGAAACAAAGCAAATTTTGCTAACATTCTTTAAAAATACCAGCCGTTAACTGATTCTTTTATCTTAATTGCCTGTTAAAGAAGTTCTTTTTTTTGGGAATGGCCTTTAATCTGAATATTTCATCTACACTTATAATGTCGACGGGTAAAGGACGAACGAGTGGGAAATATAATAAAATGACTGTGGTTAATAGAGTTGCAAGGTCATCAAAATGTATTGTTTGGAATTGATTTCAAATCAGCATCCGCATGTCATTATTGACTTTACTCTACGTTAAATACAGTATAATGCAGATGTCTATTAGGCATTATTCTGTACCTATAATTTATACATTGAAAATCAAGGAAGAGGTATTCGTTTTCATTTTATTATATAGGTTTTGAAGGGCTCGATAAATGAGAGCGTTATTCAGTTCTTCATGTGGTGAAACTCAAATTCGACCAAAATATATAAAGTTAATAATATATACAGAAATATATTTGATATATAACGTTAATAACAGTAAAAAATCTCTGTATATTCAAACACATGTAAACTATCTTAAGAACTAATACTCTTACTAACGAACTAACTTTTTTAAATACCATATAATAAAATCATAATCAAAAAAATATTACTGTAAATTATTACTGGCATTCAATCACTCAACATTATAACTGAAGTATCATGAGTAAGATTATTCTTAGAACTGAACAAACTACAGAACATCAAATAAAAGTATATATGATTTTTATTTACTTTTATATAATAATGATAAACATGAAGTATTAAATGTAGTAACATATATTTTATGTTAATTAAAACAATTGTTTTCACATAACTTAAGTTTATAAAGTAAATAATTCAGTTATTGATAAAAGGTATAAAGAATACATTTTCATATGGCTAAATAGTTAAAAAACTGTTTTAAATGACTACCTTAAATCTCTTCATAATAGCAGCGACTAATAAACGATATAAACTAACAAATTTAATCCTATATCAAAGTTAGCCATAGCATTCTTTTTGTTAACCTTTGTTGAGGTTTTAATAGACTAAAAATTGTCAATTAATTTTGAGATTCTTTGAGGAGGATCAACATTTATTGATTTTTTACGTTATTATTTACGATGTAAGTATATGGTTATCACTAGTTTCTTACTGAATTAGAAACTTTATCGTCAAAATTTACCTAGCGTTGAATATTAATTTCTGCTTATATAACAATAGCCGACTTCATTTATATTTTTAATGTGTGAATTATATATATATATATATATATATATATATATATATATATATATATATATATGTGTATATATATATATATATAGGTATAAAATTAAAGTCTATTTTATTATACATATATGACAAGGGGTCCTTTAAAATTAGGTCTGAACTTTTCAGAGTAAAATTAAATTATTACAATTTATTTTGAAATGCGGTCTCAAAACGTTCCAAATTAAATTAGCCCGTGTTGTTTAAACTTTATTGTATTATGTGTAGATTGAATTAGCGCACTCATCTATTTTTAACAAATTGGTTACAATTTAGTTAGGTCAACGAGGGAAGAGGCATTCGAAATCCCTCTGGAAATGTTAAAAATAAATAAGGGTTATATTAAAACGGTAATATTAAAACGTTTTATTGGGAGTTTTGGAAACTCCATTACTATCAGAAGAGAGTCCGAGAAAAAGAAGAAAATATTATCTTGTATAAATCAAGAAGACTGTTTCCGAAACAAAGCAAATTTTGCTAACATTCTTTAAAAATACCAGCCGTTAACTGATTCTTTTATCTTAATTGCCTGTTAAAGAAGTTCTTTTTTTTGGGAATGGCCTTTAATCTGAATATTTCATCTACACTTATAATGTCGACGGGTAAAGGACGAACGAGTGGGAAATATAATAAAATGACTGTGGTTAATAGAGTTGCAAGGTCATCAAAATGTATTGTTTGGAATTGATTTCAAATCAGCATCCGCATGTCATTATTGACTTTACTCTACGTTAAATACAGTATAATGCAGATGTCTATTAGGCATTATTCTGTACCTATAATTTATACATTGAAAATCAAGGAAGAGGTATTCGTTTTCATTTTATTATATAGGTTTTGAAGGGCTCGATAAATGAGAGCGTTATTCAGTTCTTCATGTGGTGAAACTCAAATTCGACCAAAATATATAAAGTTAATAATATATACAGAAATATATTTGATATATAACGTTAATAACAGTAAAAAATCTCTGTATATTCAAACACACGTAAATTATCTTAAGAACTAACACTCTTACTTTTTTACTAGCGAACTAACTTTTTTAAATAGCATATAATAAAATCATAATCAAAAAAATATTACTGTAAATTATTACTGGCATTCAATAACTCAACATTATAATTGAAGTATCATGAGTAAGATTATTCTTAGAACTGAACAAACTACAGAACATCAAATAAAATTATATATGATTTTTATTTACTTTTATATAATAATGATAAACATGAACATTTTCACATAACTTAAGTTTATAAAGTAAATAATTCAGTTATTGATAAAAGGTATAAAGAATAAATTTTCATATGGCTACATAGTTTATTGTGTTATATATATTTGCCATATTATTGCTAATAATTTTAGAACTAAAATAATTAGTTCTTGTATTTGTCCTAGATAGAACATGGTCTAGGAAATTATGTAGTTAGATTCACTCCAATAAATTTTATCCTTTATACCACTAACAATATAACAATAAATTTAATAACAAGTCAGACTTATTTGATAAAATAATACTTTCTTTGACTACATTTTTGCATCGCTCCTATTTATTCCACCATGCAATCTTTAAAAGGGCAGTTGTCATATATTATAGGTAGTTTCCTGTCAGCAAATGTATTTATTTCAATCTATCATATGTAATGACTATCAACTACTTATGTAATATTCTGGAACTCACCATTACAGATAGCCCATCTGTAATTTGTCTTCTATGGTTTTCGTTAACCTAGTGCTTCCTACTTTGCCATGTGTTCCACATGAGGACTAAAAACTCACCAACAAATGGTAAATTAAAACATCCGTTTTAACTCTTGATGTACAAATTAATTTACTTATTACCTGCAATGTTTTATTACTGCTTTGTTATGAAGTTCATTTAATAATGAAACTTGAAGTTGATTGGAAGTTACTATCAATAAAACTTACAGAAAAATATTAATAAATTTTACGAGTATATTACTTCTAATAAAATTATAGGCTATATCTCCAGAACTTTATTAATGATTACCAGTTCCTAAGCAAGAACAATTTTCGTTAGCTGCTCTGGATTCACCAGATATCAAATTAATTGAGATTCTTAAAATTCAAAATGGACTAATGACTTTTTTGTTATGAATCTGAAAAATCTACTTTCGAAAATCTTAATCGTTTGTAAACAGAGCACAGGTGATTCTCGCTATTATGGAATTTTGTCGAGTTTTTCTTTCACAGCTGAATATACCTTCGAAGAAAACAGATACATTAATTAGTTGTGCCTACAAATAATGTAAAATTTGGCTTTATATGATCATACTTTTCTTAATCGTTAAATAATATCTATCCACAAGTAATGTGAACAAGAATCTTAAACAATACTGATTGAAATTAAATATAATTATTATTTATATTAACTCGCTCACTTTCCATGTTCCGTGACCTGTGCAGCGCTGCCAAATATATATCACAACGTAAAAATACACTTCCGCGCTCGATTTATGTACAACAGAAGCGGTGAATAATCTACTATATTAGAATTGGAGCTGTCAGCGGGCAGCGGGTCAGCCAGGTCCATTGAAAATAGAGCCTAAAATATTTTTTATATACTATGTGTCACCGATCTGACGTCTATTCCTGGTCGCTTGATTCCAAAAATTCTTCCTCCATATAAGTAAGCTTTAATCGTGCGAAATTTCAAGGCTCCCGGTTCTCCCGTTTTCCTCAAAAAAGGAGGCAAAATTTCCGCTAAGCCGATTAATATATAGCAAACAGTTAAGCTGCGAATATATTTTTATTGTTTTTCAAAGTACTTGCCACGATGATCGATATACTTTTGCATACGCTTAAACCAATTTTCAAAGCATTTATTCTATTCTGAATGAGAATGAGAGCTCGCATTGTCATGATGAAGAACAATCCGGTGTCTCTTGTTTGTTTTCCTTATTTCATTGAAGACTTTTGACAAACAAATGGTTGTGTACCAATCAAAATTTACTGTTTTACAATCCTCTAGAGCCACTGTTGCAATATGACCAGGTTTGCCACAGAAACAGGCCCCTTTTTCTTTGAAGTGTGCTTCGTGCGCGAACAACTTTTGTTGAATTTGGTTCATCTTGGAACACCCATACAGTCGACTGCTGCTTACTTTCGGGCTCATACGAATATATCCATTTTATAAACGTCTTTCGAAGTATCGCGATTGAATTTCTTAAGCATTTTTTACACCAACCGACACCAGCCTTTTTGTTAAATTGTGTGGGATCCAACGCGAACAAAAGTTTCGCACAGTTAAGTGTTCATGTAAAATAGCATTTATGCTCTTGGAACTAATGCTTGGGGATGCCTCAATCTCACAATGGGTGACATGACGACATTGCTTAATGATTTCGCACACAGCATCGATGTTTTATGGCACAATAGCCAATTTTGGACGACCTTCACGAAACTCGTCGGACAGCGAACTACGACCACGATTGAATTCACTAAACCAGCGCTACAAGGTGGTATTTGATGGAGCTTCATCGCCAAAATTCAAATTAAGTAAATTGACGCACTCTTGTTGTGATAATCCACGTCGAAAATCGTAAAAAATCATCGCACGAAAATGTTCATGATTCAGTTCCATTTTTTGTCGGACGAAACTATCAACTAAATATTAAATAAACAAGTAGCGTCCGTGTTACAAAATGTTCTGAGTACGTGTATCGTCAAAATTTTCAAACTTTACGATGGAACCGTCAGATGGACTCATATGACAACGGTGTTGCCAATTCCCGAAATAGAAATAGTGACCCTCGTATGATACAGTACAGGTTACACCATCTATTACAATTCCCTCGAAATACATTTACAGTTCCAACATTTACTACGGCAAATTTATACCGACATTATTCTGGCGATGCAAACCACAATGAATATTTCAAAACTTAGTAGGCACCATCACCCCGACGTAAGAATAAAACAGAACCGAGATAAACTATTAACGGGGTCTTCAAAACGCATTGTTTGAATTTAATTCGAAAGCAACATCCGCATCCTCATTTTAGACGCTAGTTTGCATTTAGCACAGTGTAATGACGAGATGCAGCAGGTGCATCAATCCATGGTACGTCATTCTCTATTTACAAATTCAAAATTTAAAATCAATAGCATGCTCTAATCACTACTATTGTAATTGCAGGAGGAATATCTGAAATTAATCCTCACGCTTGCAGATAGTAATTAATGAAACCCCAATGTATCAGTAAATTAATAAAATGATCGCAAATATATCTGTATATACAGTAAACGAGCATATCTGGTCTCAAAGTAACTCAGAAACGCCTACTAATTTTATAACGTAACATTTTCAAAGATGACCTTTAAAAATATTACCAAAACCTCCCTAAACCTCTTTAAATTACAAGAGATCTTTTGCATTTTTGGGAGTACTTGAATTCGTAATTAGATCTCAAAATATTCGAAATTAAATTGCCATGTTTTATTTAAACTTTGTTGTATTATTTACAAATTAGCACAGTTAACAGAACTTTCTTTACCGGTAATTTTTACGTCAACTTCTCAAATGGCACCAATTTAATTTATAAGGCAATCTAATAATAATTGTGATGATGTTAACAGTTTAAATAGTTTAATTACGATATACTATATATAGTCTATTAAAAGTTTACTTGTACATACGTCATCAAGATGTTTAATATCTTGCCTGCCACCATTTGTAAAGTCGTTTTAGAGTCAGATATTATTTTCCTTTCCATTTTATTCTAGCTATAAAGATACACAATGCTGTCTAATTAGTTCGAACACGTAAACGAACGAGCCTGTCAAAGTCGTCCAGTTGTCAGAGGTATGCAAATATATATAATAGAGGACTTTAACTACATTATATTTACCTTTAACTCTTTTCCACACTACCTATGAGGCAAAGTTTTAGGCGCGTTTTTTATGTCGCTGTATCTATATGAGGCCTAATAAACCTAATTAGCAATTATATATCCAAGTAATGTATTTTATTTTCATTAGAGAGTATAATTACATTTTTACGTTTATTTCTTGTTTTCTTTGTTGCAGTTATTCCTTGTCAAAATATTTTGATCATAATGTATTTCTCTTTAACATCTTCTATTGCTGCCTGTGTACAGATTTCTTAATAAAATCAGATTTAATCATTACATTATCCATAATGCATTTGTCATATCTAAGAAACAGTTAGTATTCCTTAACCTCATGTGTATCCTAAACAATTACGCACATATCTATGCACATAAATCTTTTACATCCTACAATACGATTTTCTACAGGTATTTTTGTACAGTATAGCATTGAATCATAATACCACATCTAACTAAGCTGTTAATTTACAATCTATTGAACACTTGTTCATGATTAATGTCTTCTTCAATGTGTCTGATCGATGTTCATCCAAACCGAAGGTGTAATTGTGGACAATAATTATTTCCACATATCCAAACAGTTCTTGCTTGCATATCCTTATCGACATACAGGTCGACATAATAATTCTATTATAATAATTCCTTGTTACACTCCATATCAAGTCGATTGAATTGAATATGCAGTGATATGGAGGATGGGCAATACAATAAACATCTTAATGAAGCGAGTTCACTGTTATTTTGAATAGACTATAACTACATTGTATATGAGATCTCGTATAGGTAAATATATTCAATTAATCTGAAATATAATTATAAATAATGAATGTAATATAAAAGCTTTAGTATTTTTTTAACTTAGAAGGTATGAAAAACAAAAAGTTTGTTTTTGATGTCTGAAGAATTGCTCTTAAAAGGTTTAAAATTCAAACCGTTTTAGTTTAAAGTAAGCAGACTCTGACATATTTTAAACAATCCTGATTTAAAAAAATAATGTATACTATCTTATTTGTGATTAATTTTCACAAATGTTCGCATATTATCACCTAAATTATAAAGGGTTTTTCAATGTGCCACTAACTTTTTTTTTTATTACTCTTCGTGAGTCCACAATCTGCCCTATTGGCAATAAGTATTTCTTCTGTTTATATTATATATACATGGCATGTAGAAAATCACTTCATTAAGCAATCTTCTGTATAAAATATTATCTTAATTAATTAGTCTTATTCTAATGCTTATTCTAAACTCTACATATGTCCAGTAATCAGATCAGGTAGTGTTAAACATTTTAGTCTACGCACTTCACTATCACGTCGCATATTTAGCTGATTCGCGAGTACATTGGGATGCACTGACACTCTTTCGAAGTACTTCACACAAACACGTTGGATTACACTCGTTATAGGTTCTAGAGGAATATCGCGTTGTATCACTTTATTTGAAATATAGTACGGAGCATCAACAATGGCACGCAACACCTTATTTTGGAACCGTTGAATGATGGATATATTAGATTTGCTAGCGGTACCCCATAGTTGAATTCCATATGTCCAAATGGGCTTGAGTATAGACTCATACAGCAATACCTTGTTATCTAATGATAACTTGGATTTGCGCCCAATGAGCCAATACATTTTATATAATTTTAGTCCTAGTTGTTTCCGTTTAGAGAGTATGTGCTTCTTCCAGGTTAGGCGTCGATCTAAATGCATACCAAGATATTTAACATGCTCTGCTTGGGGGAGTTGACGATGATTGATATTTACTGGTGGACATGTTCTTCTACGCAGGGTAAACGTTATATGCGTGGATTTTGATTCATTGGCTTTAATGCGCCATGTCTTCAACCATAATTGTATTTGCTCCAGGTGGGTTTGTAGGTTTATTGATGCTGTGACTGGATCTTCATGGGATGCTAAGATTGCTGTATCGTCTGCATATGTTAATGTGCCACTAACTTAAAAAACAATTAATTTTACATAATTTTACATATGTATCGATTTTTGTCAGTAACAAGAGTAAGTGGCGAAAGGTAAATCTGTTCAGTGTTGTCAAAACAGATTGTTATACATAAGCTACGTCGAAAACAACGTCCGTATCTAATTATACGCGTCATTCCGTATTTAGGCAATGTATAATGAGGTTGCAAGTACGACATTACTCCATCGTACGACGTTATGTATATACAGTTTAGAAATTTAAAATCAATAGACTGTTTTAATTATAACTCTAATTGGATGTCGCGCAGGATTCCTCCCAATTAATCTCCTCACATCCGAAAGTGCTAATTAGTGCTTTTTTTCCTCTCTCGTACATTCGTTATGGAAAGTTACATAATTTTAATTAATACAAAAATGTTTTGGCCGTTGAATTGATGGTGATTGGATATCAGAAACGAAGCGGTTCTAAACAATTTGTGGTTTACCTAGCGAACGATTAAATTTTCTGTGTGTTCCATAAATCTAGAGCATTTTGTGGCGGTTCTTCTCAGCAGCCATTAGGTCTGATTAAAATTCCTTAGGGATCGCTGTAAGTTCGCACGCGACCGCATACCTCAGATTTAATTCTACCAGTTCTACTTATTGCTTTATTCCAGGTGTCATATATCTGAGCAATATTATAACTGGTTCTTCTTCGTACAGGTGTCCATAGAACTCTAATTTTACTCCACTTAACGTAGCAATAAGTATTGATATTATTTAAATATTTTTTTCATGTTAAGTAATCAAAGAATTAAATAACTACTCGCTAGTCATTTCATATATCGAGTATTCCATTAATTCACTCCTTTAAAATATCTACTCAATCCTACACTGTTTCGGAAACAACTTATCATAATCTACGGTATTATTATAACCGACCCAGGAATTAAGAGTATAATTAAAGGAACGAATTATCCAAAAGAAGTGAAGGAAATGGTATCTGAGAAACGAAAATTGCAAAAAAATGGCATCAAAACAGAACACCTGACAATAAAAATAGTTTAAACAAAATTTAAAATAACCCAAAGACTAAGACAAAAGAGAAATATTGGAAATTAGAAACAAAACCATAAATGACTATTTGAAAAATTTAACAGATGATAAAGAAACTCATTATTTACTCTGGAAAGCCATAAAATATCTAAAGCGTTCATGTCTATACAGTATTGGGTACACAGTACGTCACAATCACCAAAAAACAGAAGTATTTGCTGAATATCTATAAAAAACTTTCAAACCAAACGAAACTAATACTGAACATAATTTGCCGGACATAGAAGCTGAAAATTCGATGATTGAATTAGTCACGCCGAAAAAGCGAACCAAAGTTATTAAAACTGAACACTAACCCCAGAAAATCACCAGGATACGATTTAATAACAGGAGAATTACCACAAAACTACCAAAAAAGCGAATTATAAAACTCACCAACTTGATCAATACAGCATTTAGATTAAAACATGTACGAGGCATTTGGAAGATGGCGGAAATAATAATGATCCCAAAACTTGGGAAGTCACCAAACGAAATAAAAGCCTATAGAGTTATATCACTGCTGAAAAGAATAAAATCGATCATAGAGAGAAAAAACCTAACACCAACACACCAGTTTGGGTTCAATATAGTACAAACATTCAATAAGGCAAATTCAAGCAAAAGTACAGGCCTTCGATAAGATTTGGCATAAAGGCCTTGTTCATAAACTATAGAAAATGTTACCAAAACAACATACCGAACCATTAAAATCGTACATTACAACCAAAATGTGTAGAGTCAAACAAGAAGAAGCTTACACTACAATAAAAGAAGCTAAAGCAGGTGTACCACAAGGAAGTGTACTGGGACCAATGTTTTACCTGCTCTACACTTGTGATATACCACAAATGGAGAATATTACGATGGCTACATTTGCTGATGATACTGCGATTATAGCTGTCGGAGACAAAAGTGGAGAAGCCTCACGAAAATTATAACAGACAAATGACAATATATATAATTGAACAGACCGTACAAGCACCAATAACATTAAATAATACTATCATTTCATATAGCAACAACGCTAAATATCTAGAAATGAATCTTGATGCAAAACTTCGCTGGAAGGAACATATGAAGAAGAAAAGGAAAGAACTGGAATTGAAATATAGGAAAATGTAATGGCTAATTGGAAGAAAATGACAATTATCAGTACATAATAAATTGCTATTATATAAGTAAATACTGAAACCTATATGGACATACGGAGTTCAATTATCGGGATGTTCTGCAAAGAGTAACATAAATAATATATAAATTTATCAGAACAAAGTCCTGAGAGGTATTGTGGGCGCACCCAAATACTATAAGACTGATTACTTACATCGAAACCTTCTGATACTCACAGTTAGTCAAGAAATCAAAAGAATTGCAAGGGGGCATGAGGAAAGACTCCATTCTCATGATAATATTGAACTATTGCAACTTTTGGATACCACCAGAGCAGGACACAGACTCAAAATAATCAAACCATCTGATCTTGTGTAGTGTTGTGTAGCCAGGTGCATATAATAAAAAAATACAGCAGTGACATGTATATACGCTATTTCACCAGAGACTGAGATAGGGTCGATGGGTCCTCCTAGTTATATACCTAGATTTAAGTTATCATAAAGACAAATTGTAGGTTAGGCGGAAACGACTAGTAATAATGTAATAACTAAATAATAATAAAAAAATTGTAACCGATTTTTTTGGTACCAATTGAATTATGGACTATATGGAAGGGATTCCTGTAGGACAATTGATATTATGCATAAACGATTTGACTGTATAATTATTTATAGCCAAGTTGATTTAAATTGACCATCAAAATCGTACAAAAAAGTTTAATGTCCTTTATATTCGATAACATTTTTTCGTAATGTGGTTTTTTATTTAAATGGCGACTATTTCAATTGAGATAAAATATACATCTTCCCATTAGTCAATATTACAATATTCGTCATCCTACAACTATCCATAGAACTTCACTTTTTCTCTATTTAACGCAGCTATAAATATTTTTTTTATTAATTATATCTTAAATTAGATCTGATTACGACAATCTTAATTTACAAGTTAATTTAAGTTACTGTTCTAGTGTACTTGCATTAATACACAAGCAAGACGAGGATGGGATTAATAAATCAGTATGTATTTCCCAGATTAAAATAAAACTGAACTACTTAAGCTAAAGTTAAGAATACACTTGTACACTAAACAAGTTCGTCTGGTTTGGTTCGCTTCAATCTTCTGATTTCCTGCGTGTTGTCCATTAGAAGTATTGCTTCCACGTTGCTGTGACTTAGCAACCTTATTTCATGTTTTAAGAGAAATCTTGGATCAGTTCGCAGATCCAGTTGATTTCGAGGTCATCGTGTAGCTCTTCGTTGGTTACATAGTGATAAAATTGGTAATTAATCATAAACATTTTGGGTGCGTTGAATTATGAGTCTTTACCAGTGTAGAACTCTGGTTTTATTGTACTTAACGCAGAAGTAAGTATTGATATTGTTTACAAATCTTTTAATGATAGATAATATTACATTCAATAGAGACTGGCTAGTCATTGAAATGCAGAGCGACTTTGGCCGAGGCCCTTATAATCTATGGAATTCTGATTACCAATTCTTTTTATTAATGTGATTCCAGCAGGAAATGAGTAAGAGTGTGGAAATTATTGAGAGAAAATGTGACCTCAACTGGCCACCAAACTTATGAAGAAACTTTTAACTTCATTTATATAACATAAACAAATTTATAAATATTATTATTATTTATTCACTTATCCTTCATAATAAAAAGTTAATTAAATCGATTGTATTAAGTGTTTGAAACGGCGACCACCTCAACTGAGATAAAAAATATATCTTCTCATTAGTGTTTTTCTGAACAACTAACATGGGTTTAAGCTGACTGACTAAGTCTTGTAAGCGGATTAAACGTCAATTTAGAATGATTTGACTGGTTTATTTATCCGCGATTCAACGTGCAGAATTCCAATTAACCGACACAAAAAGTAATTAAAGAGAATTACATGTAAAACAAATGGGAAAAATGCGAATTGAAACATTAGAATATAGATTTTCGCGCTGGTTTGGTTTAATATTCAAATGGTGTACAGCTTGGTGCTTGGACAGTAAGCCCCGCATTTTGTGCTATTTTGAACATTAATCCCGAAATCTATAAATGTTTATTAAAAATGGAAACTTAAAACGGCTTTTTTGCAATATTATTTATCACAGATATTTATCAATAGAGAATGATAATAAACAAAAAACTGCCTCAATATCAAACAGTACCATAATATATTTAATAGTGTCCGAATAAATAACACAAATCATTACGTTAAAGTAGAGCCCAAGAATTTTTTCGTTTTTTTTCTTGTTGAATAAGGCACAATATTTCCTAAAAAAACCTTTTCCAACATATTTCAAATGCTGACACAGTAGAGTAGAGGTTAAATTCTTTACTTCTTAAAAAGGTTTTCTATAAATCTCATAACGTAAACAGAAAGTAGCTTAGATGCTCTTCTGTACATACAAAGCAAAAATCGAATACACCAGAGATGTGGGATTATATGTTGTTGTGTAAATGTTTATTATTGTCAGATGACAGGAAATAATGTTATTAGTTTTGAAATATGGCCTTAAAAAATATATTTTAATACAACAGTACGTTTTTAGTTAAGTTGGTACTGCGTTTAATATTAAAACTACATAAAATAACAATATTAAATTTTAACTGTTAGTGTTTTTTAACGCTACAAGATCCACTATATATCCCAGACTTTTCTCCGTGTTGTTTTAGTTAGGATCATTGAAAAGGTCTCTTAATTATGTAAATTTGGTTTCCAAAGTATCTCGTGAAAATAAATTTCTGGTCCAGATATATTAGAGATTGTACAATCACAAAATTATGGTTTTCGGATAAGAGATTATCAATCAGAACGATTTAAAAGGGTTTTCTATAAATATCATAACGTAAATAGAAAGTAGATTAGATGTTCTTCTGTACATAAAAAGCAAAAATCGAAGACTCCAGAGATGAGGGATTATTTGTTGTTGTGGAAATGTTTACTATTGTCACATGACAGGAAATAATGTGATTAATTTTGAAATATGGTCTTAAAATATAGATTTTAATACAACAGTACGTTTTTAATTAAGTTGGTGCTTTGTTTAATATTAAAACTACATAAAATAACAATATTAAATTTTAACTGTTAGTGCTTTTTAACGCTACAAAATCCACTATATATCCCAGACTTTTCTCCGTGTTGTTTTAGTTAGGATCATTGAAAAGGTCTCTTAATTATGTAAATTTGGTTTCCTAAGAGTCTTGTGAAAATACATTTCTGGTCCAGATATATTAGAGTTTGTACAATCACAAAATTATGGTTTTCGGATAAGAGATGTCAATCACAACGATATATTTCATGTTTCCTCGAATATGGAATATGAATATTCAGCCAGTGTATGCAAAAACACATGCTTCAAAAATGAATTAATACGTTATATAAACACTGGACAGCATTTGAATAACATTGGTGTTATCATTAAGATATAAATAAAGACTGACAAGGATTTAGTAAATATTCAACAATAGTTCGAATTTAAATTTTAAAATAGTTTGGAAACTTAAATGTTAAATCGCTGGCTGAAAACCTTGTAATATATTAATTCAGCCAGAGAGGGTTGAGTGACCCTTTGAAATATAAGGTCGCTGCTGAATAAGGAAAGAACCGTTTGTTAGATTTTTCGCCACATTATTTCTCCTTTATATTAACGAGAAAGTTTCCTTAATCATTTGTGGAAACTCGGGCACATCCGAACTTCTGATTGTTTTGATTCTTTCTGCTTGTTCAGCTTCCATTTTTAGTTATTCGGCGCGATGTTTTTGCTTATTGAAATAAAAATCAACGCTGTAACTTTGGAGATGGTTTACTCTCTCTCTCTCTCTCTCTTTCTATGTTCCATTAAAATTACGTTCTCCAGAAGTTATCGCTGTTTATTTTCGTCATTAAAAATCTCCGATCTTCACAAAAAAAATTAATAAGGTTCCCAAGGTAACTGGTCAGTACAAGGAAATATCACAGGCGTCATTCTCTACAAATTTGATTTCTGTTTATGCGCTTTAGGTTGCATAAGGAGTTGGTCGAATTTTTAAGAAAATTTCTATTATTTACTAAATTTTGATTAGTTAGTGTTATTTTTTTAGCTTTTTAAGAAGATTTGATTGCCTTTAGATATAAAGATCCTTTAGAAATAATCCAGTATGTTGCACTCGATGTAGATTTAATAATTGAAAAGAAAAATAGCATAACCACAAGTTCTGCATGAAATGCATTAGCATCAAACAGAAATTGGACAGCAATTATTCAGAAATAACAAGGGGTAAGATTCCAAATTCATTGAATCTAAAATGTCTCACTATAGTTATTCTTTAAGAAGTGGCTTTAATACCAAATAAAAAATATTGTATTTAATTACACAATTTCATCATATCCCTATTCCTGGAGCCATAGCTTTGCAAGTCCGACAAAATAACTTTTGCGATTTCACTTTCACCCTCACCTCACCCAATTTTATTGATTTATTTGCTGCCAAACATCACTGAGTACATATATAGATCATTACTCCATTCCTAAAATAGGTTATTAAATAAACAGAATACCATAGTCCACAAAAAAATTCATATATGTAAAATGTATCCTAGTAAATTAATATGAAGGCCTTTGAGAGTTTGAGTCAGCTTCACGTGAACAAACTTCATGAAAACCCCCTACGTGATAAGATTTCGTATCTCCTGAAATATAAACAAGAACTTAGTTCTGGGAATCCTCACATGCGCATGATAGTTTGAGTTTGCAACGTTGCCAGTTGTTGAAAATTATACGTATACTTGAAGAATATAATTAGAATAAATTATCTTGCATTCACAAGTTAACTTAGTATTTCTTCCTATTGAGACCCAAGTTAAAATGACTTTATATATTTTTCGTCCACTACAATATAAAAAATATAACATGAATAACATTTTATAAAGATCTTTCATTTTAAAATAATTTTGAAAAGAAAAAAGAGTAAAAACAATATTTATAATATTTATTAATATATAAACTTTTAAACTTAAACTTTTTATGTAAATATTTATTAATACATAAACTACAATAAACCAAAGTTATGGTTCTTGTAAATTATACGTATAACAGATATTCTGGAATTCACAAATTAATCTAAAATATTACTTGAAACTTAGGGTTAAATTTAATTCCGATTCATTCAACCTCTTGATTGCTTGTAAAAGGCAACGTCGCATAATCAGGAGGAAACTGCCGAAGTTTGACGAATACAGTTGGGATTCTCCAGAATTAACCACTATTGAAATACAATAACTCAAACTTGAACAAAAATCACTGTAAAATAATTTGTGTATAGAACTAATAATATGTAATATGTGAATATTTAAAACATATTGTGTAAAGAAAGGTAGAAATTAATCGTTTACCTTGTATAACGGAGATATAAAAGCGCATATTCACCGATGGTAATAAAGCGGTAGTCTTCTTTTTTTTGTATTGTGTATGAACTTGATAAATTGCATTTCGAAAATTGGTCGATCCATAGATACCAATAAAGTCTAGTCCTAGATTTATATTCGGAAAAAGTATATTAACAATGATAATGTCCAAGTTCTATAAAGGACAAAGAGTTGGAGCGAAATTTTTATTCATTGTCATTGCGTATTGTGCTAGTTCAAACAGAACTGGAAGGAGGTTATTGGCTGAAACCCAATGACATCCAG
The DNA here is from genome assembly GCF_030347505.1 of Rhynchophorus ferrugineus. Lineage (NCBI taxonomy): Eukaryota > Metazoa > Arthropoda > Insecta > Coleoptera > Curculionidae > Rhynchophorus > Rhynchophorus ferrugineus. The sequence goes on along the minus strand of NW_027472584.1, from coordinate 24,328,903 downwards.
TCGGAAGACGGAAAATCAATAGAATAGCCGTAACCCTTTACTACAGGCTCCGGAAGCTTGGCCCGAATCATTATTACATTCTAAAAGGCAACACATACCTATATCAGGACTGCTTACTTTTTCTGCTGATTTCAAATTGTCCCAGACATCGGGTTTCCCGAAAGCTTCTTTACCCTCCGTAATGCACTTCTAATACCTCAACTTACATATCCTGCTTTTCAAGCCAGATAACAAAAACTGGCAACGATATCTTTTTCTCTTTCCACGAATATTTTTACATTTTCTTTAATATTTAATGTATCCTTTTTGTTATAAAAATCCGGTTTTCTCTCTAATGTAGATAAAAATAAAATTTACGATAAAATTAAAAACACACACCAACCAATCAACCAGCCTAATTTACACGGCACCTTCACACAACCGAGCAGCGTTGCCAGATTTCCCTTTTTTACGGTAGGTTCACTGACTTCGTTGAATTTTTGAACGAATTTTTTTAACGAAAAGTATATTCATAGGCGAATAATTCATGACAGGATTAACCAAACATCAAAAATAAAAAGTATTATCTGCTATCTCTTTCTAGTACTCAATGGATTGTAGTTTAATTTCGAACAAAACCTAATCACCTTTATAATAAATCGTATAAGTAATGTGAATAAATTTTGAATATTATTTTTGTAAATTCAAAGCCATTCTGTGATAATATTGGATGCACTATTATTATAGTATTACCTTTCTCTTTATCCATTTCACCACTACAACAAGAGCACATGAATTACAAAATACGATGATGAGTATTTTGAACTGTTTTGGTCCACCAAGTCGTTTTTGCTCAACAAACAGTATCAATTCTTATTCACGTGATGGGTTTCCCTAAGTTTTCAACACTACCGTCACATTCATAACTTCAACATAATGTGATATACCAATTAAATAACTAAAACGAATAAAATGTGGTCCAATTTTAAATATGAACAGAATGAATGTGTAAGCAGTATATATGCTGATATACGTAAGTCAACTCCACATACATAAAAGTATAAATCAATGGCATTGAGGTTCGAAATTCAACCGCAAATAATACATAAATACAACCTAATCACCATTTTAATTGGAAACATAAACTCAAAGCCAAATGTCCATTTTTCCCCAAACTTAAACAGGAATCAATTTTCTGTTAAAAAAATAATTATACCGTTGAAAAAAAAAACGATTTAATAACCATTATCAGGACAAAGAAAAACAACGAAATGGAAACAATGTAAACAGACAAAAACCTTATTATATTTAATTGAATAAAATTGAACACGATTTTCAGTTTGAGTAATTATCAGAGATAAAAAAATCGTTTTAGTAAATTTTATCTATACCATTATATATAAATTTATCAGTTCTGTATAGAAAACAAGTTCATATTAAATAAATGCATTTAGAGCGAATGGGTTTTTCGTCCCTTTACAGGCAAATAGTGTATTCTATATATGTATATAAAAAAGTATTCAATACAATGAAATTGATGAAATAACGTTTTCGTTTATAACGCTCTCTAAGAGAAAAAAATTCAGAAACGTTAACATCGTAAAATCGTGTTTATATATTTTTATCATGACGTAAAATATTTGTAACAAGATTAATTTTTTATAGATTATTAACCAGATTTCTGGTTTAAACTTGATACGGCTTGACAATAAAATAAACTAATTGAATAAAAGTGCATTCTTTTTTTTGACGTTATATTGCTTTCATTCTGGCGAAGCTATAATAAGAAAAATACGTTTCATGGTCTGAAGTGTTAAATCGTCGTACTCCTGGCGCTTTATTTTATTTCCTTTTTCTGTTCAATATTATTATTGGATCTTTCGGTCTCCAAGCAGAGTTCAATTTCAATTATCTATTTTTTCCCATAATTTTGCGAGTGTTTGTACTTCTCCTTCAGCCTATTATCTTTCAGCTTCGAGCGTGAGAAATAGAAGAAATTTGAAGTGCTAAATCCTACTCAATACCTCCTTTTTATTTTCCTATAGTTCGGTTTTAAACATTTAATTTAGATGTTGCAGTTTTACACCAATTTATTATTCTGAAAGATTCATTTAAACTCTACTTAATTAAACATTAAGAAACATTCTCCCTTTGGCTCCAAAGTTATATAATAACTGAGGTGCGTAATAATTAAAAAAGAAGAGACTTTTTGAGAAAAAATATGGAAAATCCTTGAGAGTTGAGAAAAGTAATACCCAGCAATGGGTAATACTTTAAAAAATATGTTTACACATTTTGCACTGCAATATCTACTTTTTTGACCATAATTTCTTCCATTTATAGAAATAGAATAACTGTAAAAATTAATTCAAAGTTCAGTTTATTCGCCAGATTTAGCTCTCTTTGACTTCTAGCACCTTTCACACCTCTAAAAATACTCTCGTATAAAATATAATTGAGGGAACTAAAGTAACTTTCATTATTATAAATTATTTTGTTTTTTTATTATTTATTCTTCATTCTGTTTGTTATTATTCTGTTTGGCTTGGATCATTTAGAATTTGCCATTACTAGGATATATTATTGAACATTTGTAAAAATAAAGCGAGATTCTCTATCTGGCGTCAAAGTTTAACTTTTTGAGATAAATAATAATGTTTGAATATATAATGTTAGATATATAATATGTAATGAATATATTCACACAGTACTACTGCCCCTTTGACCGCACAAAAATAGAAATATAAGCTTATTCGTCAGATTTAGCTGTCCTTGACTTTTGGATCCTCGCGCACCTTTAAAAACTCTCGTATAAAATATTTATTGAAGTTAAGAGAACTAAAGTTACTTTTACAATTATAAAATATACTTTCACTTACCGATCAACTAACAACAAATCAGAGAATATATTAATTTTGTCTATTATACCTGAAAATTATTAAAACAAATATTATAAATTGAATAATAAAGTTATGTTTATAACATTATATAGGGGATAACTTCTTGGGGAAATGTCTTTTATAAATTGGTTGATCTTAAGTAAGGTCTTAGGTCTTTGGTTAATAATTAAGTTGGAAACTTAGACTTTAGAAAGTTGAACTAAAGGAGTTAAGCATAGATATAATAAATACATAACGTTTTGTAATCTGGTGCGGAAATAACGATCGATGAAGGTTCCTGTTTCGATAGATAATTACTACGTGTGACAATTTAGGTCGATTAATATAATATTAAGTGAAATAAAACAACGGTATTCGATGTAAAACATCGATTATAATAGAAACTAAACGAAATCAAATAACCGTATTCGATGTATAAAAGAATCGAAATATTCTTTTCATATCTGATATTTTCCTGATGTATAAATTCAATATTGCTGCAATTTCTACAACCAGACAAAACAGTTCAATCCGATTTACTTATTTTTGTGTAAATATTCGTCCGACTGCTATTGGAAATATCAATTTTAAGTGCTTCTCCCTCAGCTATATTTCTTTCACCTTCAAGCGTGAAAAATAGGAGAAATACACTTCATGATTTCAAGTGCTAAATCGTCCCACTTTGCTCTTCCCATTATTTCCAACTTTCTACGCTCCAGCATTATTATTGGGCTCAACCCACGCCAAAATTGAATTTCTCAGTTAAAAGCAAATAGAAAAAAATTCGTGGTCCAAAGAAAAATTTTAATTAAATTAAATATTGTTATTTGCAAACTTTTATTTACTATATTATATATACTCTATTCAAAATAATAGTGAACTCACGTCATCAAAATGTTTAATGTATTGCCTGCCGTAAAATTTCACACAGTCACTAAAATATCTCAAAAATTCAAAATATAATTGTGAATTCACCGAAAAGACCATCCTCATACGAAGCGGGTGACGAATGAAGATCAGCTTGATGTTAGTTCTATCAGAGATTAAATATATAAAATGTATAAAAAGAGAGAGAAGTTTTCACAATATAAACATAATTTAATACAATTATTTCAGAGAAAACTGTTTGTTTGTTAAGTTTGAAACTTTGAGGGATGTAGAACATCCTTTCATACACTGTTGAATAATATAGGAATTAAATGATGAGAAATTAGTTCATGAGAAGGTCTAATAGTACATCCAGATACTCCTTCTAAAAGAATACAATTTTTAAAAGCATTATTTAAAATTCCGTATGTACATGAGACATGGATATTTCATAATGAGACATTGGTTTACTCATGGCAAGATGATAATAAAAGTGGTATTAAAACAACAAAAGTTCACGGAAAATGTAAAATTTGAAATAAAAATTGATTAGGTTTCATTAGTCAAATCATTTAATAATAATTCATTGCAGATAAATTATTGTTCTCGCTTTGATGTCATCCATTTAGATGACGTAAATTCACTGTTTTATTGAAGGGATAATATATATTAAGGATAATATTTCCAAGATTATAACATTAACTATTAAAAATATATTGAAACAAACAATATATACATTTTAAATCCGTAAATGTTGAAAGGGCCTTTTTAGAAATATACATTTATTTCGTATTATTGATATCGTGATAATTTATGATATATTTATTCATAAACGAAAATGTACCAGTTCACAATAAGGGAAGTCGAAAACCGCGATATATATTCTTCCATTCTTTTGCCATAAGAAGATATTCCGAGTAGATATAGGTGGCCATGCTTTGTGTGTGAAAAAGGGTGATTTATCAAAGATAGTTTTATATTTCCATTTAACTGTTTATATTAAAAAGGCATAGTTTATGAGTTTATATATCAGGAGATGTCATAAAAACTGTTTCGTCTTAATTGTGTTTAATAATTATATTGTGTACCTATCAAAATATATTAAAGAAAGGTCTGTTAAATTGTCAAGTGCAGATAAAGTTGTTATACATAAAATTATTTCATGAACATATTAATTACATCTAGTTTATTTCGCTTTATTCAACAAAATATATTATTAGCAAAAATCAATAAAACATTTAGTATTTTATTAATTAATTTATATTCATTTACATTTGAGCAAATATAAACATATATTGTACATTTTATGAATAATTTCATAAATGGAAATATGTTTCGTTGTATCGTATTATATTATATAATGCTCAAAAAGTTTAGGAAATATAAATTCATTATATTAAGTAAAGCCAGAATATAAGTATGTATAGGTTATATTTTAATGTATAGTATTTGAATTATTTATTATTACGCATATGAAGTTCACCAATATATGCCATTTTCTTGTTTTAATAAGTTTAATATCAATGTAATTAGACAATATCAAATATTAATAAAATAAAAAATTGACAAGTAGTAGATAAATAGAAGAGAGAGAGAGAGAGAGAGAGAGAGAGAGAGAGAGAGAGAGAGAGAGAGAGAGAGTAATAAAAATCACTGAGAAATAAATGGTTAATTGAAAAGTCCCCGGCCTACCATAGTAAAACACACTTTTTTTGGCAAAATTAATTTTTTTTATCCAACATAATTCCCTTCAAAGGTGATACACTCATTATCGCGACTTTCCAACTTCTCGATGCCATTTTTCAGTACGATTTGTCCTTTGCTACTAAACAGGCCTCAGTTTCGGCGATCACCTCTTCATTTGACAAAGATTTCTTCCCAGTGATCATTATTTTGAGATCTGATAACAGGAAATAGTCGCTGGGAGCCAGATATGGAGAATATGGTGGATGAGGAAGCAATTCCAAGTCCAATTCATGGATTTTTGCCATGGATCACTGACTTATAACACGGTGCATTGTTTTGGTGAAGCAGCACTTTCTTTTTCTTCAAATGCAGCCGTCTTCCTACTTCAAACGATCCAGTAATGCTATGTTATAGTAGCCGTTGATGGTCCTTCCTTCCTTTTTCAAGGTAGTCAATGAAAATTATTCCATGCACATCCCAAAAACTGACTTTTATTACGTTTGATCATCTTCAAACACTGTCCAGCTTTCCCATATCCAAATATTCGTGAGTGATATGATGTACACGTTCACTTGATATCTTTACAGTGTCTGCTATTTAATTTAATTTCAATTTACGGTCATTCAAAATCATTCTGTGGATTTTTTAATGTATTAGTCGGCAAGAACCTCTTTTGGGCGTCCACTGCATTTCCCTACGTCTAAACTTACCAAGCATACCAATCCTTAATGGTTAATCTTCCTGGGGCAGTGTCCGGAAATTCGGCATCAAGCCAAGTTTTTGCTTCAACTGTATTTTTTCCCTTCAAAATGCAATATTTCATCAACATGCGAAATTCCTTTTCATCCATTTTTTTCACAATAAAAAAAGTTATTTCACTCAAAATGCTATAACTCACAAACTAATGATCCGACAGCTGTCAAATTTATACACGCATCTTTTGAGGGTTAGAGCTAAGTAAAAACACATTTAATTCTAGTAGCGCCATCTATTTGTCAGGCCGGGGACTTTTCAATTGACCTGTTATTTATAATATATAAGTTTATATGAAGTTTATTAAGTTAACAAGAATATTAATTATTTCAGTGTAATTGTAAAATCTCAAATTTTAATATAATTAAATATTATTTATATTCGGCAAGTAGTATTTAAAATAAAATGGATGGTTTAATTTTTATATTAATTATACTAAGTTTACAAATAATTACCATAGATTCCATGTTTATAAAACTAAGTAGGAATATAAATAAGACTATTTGTATAAAAATAATGATTTACATTCATTTTATGTTAAGTTTGATAAGTTTACAAAAATGTAGAGGGTTCCGTTGCTTTAGATAGATTAGATAAATTTTCAAAAAAAATCTCAAATATTTCTTTGGGATTGGGGAATAATACCTAAATACTAAATAATATATCTAACCTTTAATGCCCAATTAAAATTAATAACGGGATAAATTTACTAGTACAAAGAACTTCCAACGGATAATTTTCTAATGGTTTCTGGTGAGAGAAGCTTACTAAATTCTCAGCAAGTTTCATAACACTGTATTAGCTTTATAAGCGTTTTAGGATTTTATGCACGATTGGTCAGTTGTTTCGGAGTAATTCTCTATGAAACTTCGTAAATTGTGTAATAATATCCTATAAAATTTAGAACCTGACATGTTTCTGATTCATCAAATAATTTCTGATGACAACATTTTAATGAGTATTACAAAGTAAAAAATTGTCAATTAATTTGAAAGTATTTTCTTATTTATAAAATATAGTATATTTTGTAATTTTTAGTGTGTAAAATAGTGATAATACAGATATAATATACCTTTAATATTATTTCATTAATAACACAGTTTTTATTTTATTACATTATGTTCCAAATAGAGCTTTGATACTTGTCGTATTTTCAATTATTTTTCTAGACTACAGCGCTTGATATTTTTGCATCAAAAATATGTAATATCCACCGATTTCCAAAACATTGTATTCAAAAAAAAAACACGTTTGAAGTGATGTTTTATACAAAGCTTTAAATTTTAAAAATTTTTCATTATTGCTAAAACTTCGTGTAGATTTTCGTCACTTCTGGAAAAACTAAACTATAATAAATATGTGGCTGGTGACTTCGCTTCTTCCACTTATTAACATTGTTTTATCAAACATATACATATTTTGAAAACAATTTCGTTAATAACGAAGTTAAATAGTTTTTTCATTAATAATACAGTTTTAATTTTATTACATTATGTTCCCAATAGAGCTTTGATACTTGTCGTATTTTCAATTATTTTTCTAGACTACAGTGCTTGATATTTTTGCATCAAAAATATGTAATATCCACCGATTTCCAAAACATTGTATTCAAAAAAAAAAACACGTTTGAAGTGATTTTTTATACAAAGCTTTAAATTTTAAAAATTTTTCATTATTGCTAAAACTTCGTGCAGATTTTCGTCACTTCTGGAAAAACTAAACTATAATAAATATGTGGCTGGTGACTTCGCTTCTTCCACTTATTAACATTGTTTTATCAAACATATACATATTTTGAAAACAATTTCGTTAATAACGAAGTTAAATAGTTTTTTCATTAATAATACAGTTTTAATTTTATTACATTATGTTCCCAATAGAGCTTTGATACTTGTCGTATTTTCAATTATTTTTCTAGACTACAGTGCTTGATATTTTTGCATCAAAAATATGTAATATCCACCGATTTCCAAAACATTGTATTCAAAAAAAAAACACGTTTGAAGTGATTTTTTATACAAAGCTTTAAATTTTAAAAATTTTTCATTATTGCTAAAACTTCGTGCAGATTTTCGTCACTTCTGGAAAAACTAAACTATAATAAATATGTGGCTGGTGACTTCGCTTCTTCCACTTATTAACATTGTTTTATCAAACATATACATATTTTGAAAACAATTTCGTTAATAACGAAGTTAAATAGTTTTTTCATTAATAATACAGTTTTAATTTTATTACATTATGTTCCCAATAGAGCTTTGATACTTGTCGTATTTTCAATTATTTTTCTAGACTACAGTGCTTGATATTTTTGCATCAAAAATATGTAATATCCACCGATTTCCAAAACATTGTATTCAAAAAAAAAACACGTTTGAAGTGATTTTTTATACAAAGCTTTAAATTTTAAAAATTTTTCATTATTGCTAAAACTTCGTGCAGATTTTCGTCACTTCTGGAAAAACTAAACTATAATAAATATGTGGCTGGTGACTTCGCTTCTTCCACTTATTAACATTGTTTTATCAAACATATACATATTTTGAAAACAATTTCGTTAATAACGAAGTTAAATAGTTTTTTCATTAATAATACAGTTTTAATTTTATTACATTATGTTCCCAATAGAGCTTTGATACTTGTCGTATTTTCAATTATTTTTCTAGACTACAGTGCTTGATATTTTTGCATCAAAAATATGTAATATCCACCGATTTCCAAAACATTGTATTCAAAAAAAAAACACGTTTGAAGTGATTTTTTATACAAAGCTTTAAATTTTAAAAATTTTTCATTATTGCTAAAACTTCGTGCAGATTTTCGTCACTTCTGGAAAAACTAAACTATAATAAATATGTGGCTGGTGACTTCGCTTCTTCCACTTATTAACATTGTTTTATCAAACATATACATATTTTGAAAACAATTTCGTTAATAACGAAGTTAAATAGTTTTTTCATTAATAATACAGTTTTAATTTTATTACATTATGTTCCAAATAGAGCTTTGATACTTGTCGTATTTTCAATTATTTTTCTAGACTACAGCGCTTGATATTTTTGCATCAAAAATATGTAATATCCACCGATTTCCAAAACATTGTATTCAAAAAAAAACACGTTTGAAGTGATGTTTTATACAAAGCTTTAAATTTTAAAAATTTTTCATTATTGCTAAAACTTCGTGTAGATTTTCGTCACTTCTGGAAAAACTAAACTATAATAAATATGTGGCTGGTGACTTCGCTTCTTCCACTTATTAACATTGTTTTATCAAACATATACATATTTTGAAAACAATTTCGTTAATAACGAAGTTAAATAGTTTTTTCATTAATAATACAGTTTTAATTTTATTACATTATGTTCCCAATAGAGCTTTGATACTTGTCGTATTTTCAATTATTTTTCTAGACTACAGTGCTTGATATTTTTGCATCAAAAATATGTAATATCCACCGATTTCCAAAACATTGTATTCAAAAAAAAAAACACGTTTGAAGTGATTTTTTATACAAAGCTTTAAATTTTAAAAATTTTTCATTATTGCTAAAACTTCGTGCAGATTTTCGTCACTTCTGGAAAAACTAAACTATAATAAATATGTGGCTGGTGACTTCGCTTCTTCCACTTATTAACATTGTTTTATCAAACATATACATATTTTGAAAACAATTTCGTTAATAACGAAGTTAAATAGTTTTTTCATTAATAATACAGTTTTAATTTTATTACATTATGTTCCCAATAGAGCTTTGATACTTGTCGTATTTTCAATTATTTTTCTAGACTACAGTGCTTGATATTTTTGCATCAAAAATATGTAATATCCACCGATTTCCAAAACATTGTATTCAAAAAAAAAACACGTTTGAAGTGATTTTTTATACAAAGCTTTAAATTTTAAAAATTTTTCATTATTGCTAAAACTTCGTGCAGATTTTCGTCACTTCTGGAAAAACTAAACTATAATAAATATGTGGCTGGTGACTTCGCTTCTTCCACTTATTAACATTGTTTTATCAAACATATACATATTTTGAAAACAATTTCGTTAATAACGAAGTTAAATAGTTTTTTCATTAATAATACAGTTTTAATTTTATTACATTATGTTCCAAATAGAGCTTTGATACTTGTCGTATTTTCAATTATTTTTCTAGACTACAGCGCTTGATATTTTTGCATCAAAAATATGTAATATCCACCGATTTCCAAAACATTGTATTCAAAAAAAAACACGTTTGAAGTGATGTTTTATACAAAGCTTTAAATTTTAAAAATTTTTCATTATTGCTAAAACTTCGTGTAGATTTTCGTCACTTCTGGAAAAACTAAACTATAATAAATATGTGGCTGGTGACTTCGCTTCTTCCACTTATTAACATTGTTTTATCAAACATATACATATTTTGAAAACAATTTCGTTAATAACGAAGTTAAATAGTTTTTTCATTAATAATACAGTTTTAATTTTATTACATTATGTTCCCAATAGAGCTTTGATACTTGTCGTATTTTCAATTATTTTTCTAGACTACAGTGCTTGATATTTTTGCATCAAAAATATGTAATATCCACCGATTTCCAAAACATTGTATTCAAAAAAAAAAACACGTTTGAAGTGATTTTTTATACAAAGCTTTAAATTTTAAAAATTTTTCATTATTGCTAAAACTTCGTGCAGATTTTCGTCACTTCTGGAAAAACTAAACTATAATAAATATGTGGCTGGTGACTTCGCTTCTTCCACTTATTAACATTGTTTTATCAAACATATACATATTTTGAAAACAATTTCGTTAATAACGAAGTTAAATAGTTTTTTCATTAATAATACAGTTTTAATTTTATTACATTATGTTCCAAATAGAGCTTTGATACTTGTCGTATTTTCAATTATTTTTCTAGACTACAGCGCTTGATATTTTTGCATCAAAAATATGTAATATCCACCGATTTCCAAAACATTGTATTCAAAAAAAAACACGTTTGAAGTGATTTTTTATACAAAGCTTTAAATTTTAAAAATTTTTCATTATTGCTAAAACTTCGTGCAGATTTTCGTCACTTCTGGAAAAACTAAACTATAATAAATATGTGGCTGGTGACTTCGCTTCTTCCACTTATTAACATTGTTTTATCAAACATATACATATTTTGAAAACAATTTCGTTAATAACGAAGTTAAATAGTTTTTTCATTAATAATACAGTTTTAATTTTATTACATTATGTTCCAAATAGAGCTTTGATACTTGTCGTATTTTCAATTATTTTTCTAGACTACAGCGCTTGATATTTTTGCATCAAAAATATGTAATATCCACCGATTTCCAAAACATTGTATTCAAAAAAAAACACGTTTGCAGTGATTTTTTATACAAAGCTTTAAATTTTAAAAATTTTTCATTATTGCTAAAACTTCGTGTAGATTCTCGTCACTTCTGGAAAAACTAAACTATAATAAATATGTGGATGGTGACTTCGCTTCTTCCACTTATTAACATTGTTTTATCAAACATATACATATTTTGAAAACAAATTCGTTAATAACGAAGTTAATAAGCTTTTTTCATTAATAATACAGTTTTAATTTTATTACATTATGTTCCAAATAGAGCTTTGATACTTGTCGTATTTTCAATTATTTTTCTAGACAACAGCGCTTGATATTTTTGCATCAAAAATATCTAATATCCACCGATTTCCAAAACATTGTATTCAAAAATAAAAAACACGTTTGAAATTATGTTTTATACAAAGCTTTAAAATTTAAAAATTTTTCATTATTGCTAAATCGTGTAGATTTTCGTCACTTCTGGAAAAACTAAACTATAATAGATATGTGGCTGGTGACTTCGCTTCTTCCACCTATTAACATTGTTTCATCAAACATATACAGATTTTGAAAACAATTTCGTTAATAACGAAGTTAATAAACTAAAAACGAGAAAGATATAATTTACATAAAGAGTTTGTGTTCATTTACAGTTTTATTAATAAAAGCATATTACTAACATAGAAGAATTTATGTATTCTAGGTGAGTGCTGACAATTTTCATGGTAATTTACTACTTCGCATCCTCCATATTTAAATGATTTCGATTTTAGTTGTACCCATTTCCATTTTTGAAGAGATTCGTTAAGCCGGAATATTTAGAAATAAGCTTAATTCTCCCGAATCTAATTTAATTCATGTTAAAAGTTTGCCAGTCCGCTAGTTTATTCCAGAATACTGCTTTAGTAAATTGCTGTCGAGTGCTGGATATATTCTCGGTGTAATGTTTAAGTTTCAGAAAAATTTGATATTACACTTCAGTAAGGACAGAATACGTACGCTTCAGACGAAATGGGATAAAACGTCGAGAGGACATCTAATTCGTTGACACACTTTCGCTGACGCTGTTAGCTGGGGAACACTCTAAATACTAATAAAAATAAATCGAATTTAAAAGCCTACCCTAATTCTTATATCAAGATTTAGTAATTTATTCGAATTTTCCTGCTAAATATATTTTTTTTTACTTATAAATAGTAACCTAGTTTTATTATACCAGGTGTACCGGAAAGTCATTAGTTTTTATAACAAATGTCGCTAGACATAAGTATGTAATATTATAATTTGACCTATAGGTCACTTTTTTCTTCTGGCATCAAGCTTCAAAGCTATACAGCGTCGCTGATTTATATCTTTTTAAAAATGTCAAGTTAGTTGTCTTATTTAATAAAAAGAAAAAAGCCAATGAAAGACAGAAAGTTATGGTAAGCATGTTAAATATGACTCAAGAAACAATTAGCGGCCGATTACGAGCAATGAGGAAAATACAAAAAGTGGGAAGATGGAGGGCCACACCAACTGAATGACAAGCAAATGGAAAATCGAAAAATCGTGTATGAAATGCTACTTCAAAGGTATGATCGGAAGTCATTTCGGCATCGAACAGCGACGGGTCATGAAAAATTAATTTATTTTGAAAACCTTAAGCGTAAATATTATGGTTATCACCTAGCGAATCCGGTTGTTCGACTCCAAGGTAAATTTGTTTTCGTCGCAAGAAAATGCTCTATGTTTGTTGTGTTCAAAGTGACATGGTGTATTACAAACCATTGAAATCTGGCGAAATAATGAATAGTAATCGCTACCGACAACAAAATATCAATTTGAACCACGCACTGATCGGCGAAAAACGGCCAGAATGGGCTCGAAGACACGGTAAAGTGATTTTGTAGCTCAATAATCCTCCGTCTCCGGAGCAAAACCGGTCAAAAAAGCGTTAAAAACACTTTGATTGGTCATATTATCGCACCCGCCGTACTCTCCAGACCTTGCCCCGTCTGACTATCAACTTCTCGCATCAATGGGACACGCACTTGCAGAGCATCACTTCACCAATTTCAAAGAAGTTATAAAATGGCTCGATGAATGGTTTTGCTCAAAAGACAAACATTTTTTTTGGGATGGCATCCATAAATTGCCTGAAAGATGGACAAGATGTATAGAATGAAATGGTAAATACTGTGAATAAATAAATCATATAGATTTTTCCGAAAAATAAAACGGTAATGACTATCCGGTATACCTGATAGATATAAAATTTCTTTTATATATAAAATTATATATCATAAATATGTATGTAATATAGTTTTATAAAATAAATTGTTGAACATCAATATTACGAATACTTGTATAAAGGTGACGGAACTGTGTTTATATACGGTACAATATACATAAAGAAGCTGATATTTTAAAATCCCGGTCTTGAAAAAAAATGTGGGATGAACATATACGTTATTTTTTATCACACATGCAAAATTAGAGTTAGACATGTCCAGGACCGTCAATTTATCATGGCTTTTTTACGGGGGAAATAGGTATGAAAGTTATCGGAGAGCACTCAACTTTCCGAAAATTTTTATCCTTTGAAAGGGCATAGATATATGCTCCCCTAGCTCGGCCCAAACAATTTAGGGAAAGGATTACCAACATTTAGTTAAATAAATGTGCCGAAAACCTTAATGCCCTCAACGCAAAGCGTAAACACTGGCTATTGCTCCTTGGCGTGGAAATAAGACGCCGTGAAGAAGGTCTCCACAAAGAGGGTTGCGTTACAACATCCCGAACAGCTCTGACAGAATACCTATTTATGGTTCGACCCCATTGATTCATCGGTGAAAAGGGATTCGGTGACCTATCGGAGAAACTCTTGCTCTTAACTCTCATCATGACATGACATGATTTGCAACCCTTATACCATCCCAAATACTTTTATCTTTCCGCTGATATATTGTACTATTTTTTTCTCGCTCTTTAAATACCACCGTATTACTTTTAATTATTTTATTTATCATTTATCTCTACTATTAAACAAAAAATCCTTCACTATGTTCGTATATCGATGTAAACTTATTTCAAATAGTACAAGACTTTTGGAATTTGAATGAAAATGAATGTAAATTTTTTTTGTCTGACTAATATTATTTATATTCTTAGATAGACCTAATATATATATATACATATATATATATATATATATATATATATATATATATATATATATATATATATATATATATATATACATATATATATATATATATATATATATATATATATATATATATATATACATATATATATATATATATATATATATATATATATATATATATATATATATATATATATCTTTAGCTATGGCTTATTAATTTTTTGGCAAATTTGTCAATTATCCTGATAATTAATCTTCGTTAAAGTCACACAGTTATTTAGTGAATATATTTTTATATTCGAATATAGTCAGTCTAAAAGGTCCAAGAAGAGACTGCAAGGTTATTAAATATTATTGATTGTTTAAAAAGTGTGTATAGTTAACTATTAACTCGTATTTCTTCACTTATTACAGTAAGATATTAGCAAGCAATATCAAACAATTTAAACCTCCATTCATATCTGACTTATTGATATCCCAACAGATTCATTTCGATATAGTTCAAAACGAGGCTAGACCTATGTTCATTTAAAAATATAAAAATCACTATAAAATTAATGATTTGTTCCTTTAGTTTTATTTGAATTAGAACGAAACATAACCTAATATTATAGTTTAATGCTTAGTAAAAGGTATAGAGCGCGCAAAAGAAATTTTAACAAGAATTTTAACCGACATAATATTTTAAATAATCCATTCTCTTTATCAGAAGCTTTTCCAACTATTACGGCATCGAAAAAGGGGCTAAAATAGAGTTTACCGTTTTAGTAGCGAAACGCGAGGTATATATATACGCGCGTTCTATATCTAACATCTCCCGTTCATATTTCGCGATTAATATAAAATCTATAAATTCGCTTTCATCCTCTTAAAATCGTTTTCGTGTGAGAAAACCGGAGATTGGGCGAAAACTCCGCTGATTTTCAAGTTAAATAACCGAAATTGTTTTTGTTACCATTGAGCTTTAATATGTTTCGACATGTTTACTCATAACAAGCGCTCCTTTGCCAACAAAGATGTTTAAATTTAATCCGGTATAAAATACTATCTAATAAGGTACAAGTGTAGGAATGTTCGTCGGGTCTGTGAGTCGGTTGAAATGTGTGGCTGCCAATGCGATTATTTGTCAGAACACTCAATACTATTTCTGGAAGGAATTTGCACAAGAACTAAAAACATTGGTTGAAGCTCTGTGGAAGTGATACTATTACCAGGGGACGGAGAAAAGAAAAGAGAGCGAGGCGTCGTCGTGATGGTCTTTTATAGCCTGGCACTGCATAGTACCAATCCACCGGCGTTGCCAACCTTTGTACTTGTTGATGAATTCGTGGTGGCCTAAAGGGTCGTGGCGGTCACCACATAACTCCCCTCCTAGTGGAACTGCCGTGGAACGGACCTCTATGTGGTGCAGGTTCCGGAGTGCAACCGCAATCAAGCAAACAAACGCCTAGAGACTGCTGATGAGATGGGGATCCCAACCTGAGCGAGAAGTTTTACCGGATCAGCTGCCATCGGAGTTGTAGCAGGACGTCGTTCGTCTTGGGGCGTTTAGCTTTGTTTGAGGGTACCTATAAGTATGTTACGTGTCCCGTTTCGTGATGCGAAGGTGTTCATGTATTGATGGTATACATGATGGGCTTCTGTGGTTTTCGTGCATCAGGCTAGTCTCCTGGTGGCATCAACAACAGAGTAGGAACATCGTCAACATCTTCAAACTCTGTTGGAGCGTTTGCAGCAATATGGCACGGTGGTCAATCCTAGTAAATGCTGTTTTGGACTAACCGAAGTTCACTTCCTCGGATATCGGTTCTCAGAAAAAGAAACTGAACAGCTCCCAGACATGGTGGTTGCTATACGGTAGTTTGGACGGCCAGAAACGGCGAGAGGGTTAAGAAAATTTCTGGGGATGATTCATTTTTATCGGAGATTTATACAGAACCCAAGTACCCCTACACAAGCTTTCAATTATGGGGAGCTTTGTCAATGATATTCTTTCATTGTCTGGTCATAATCATCTATACAGTTCCCCACTAGTTTCACAAAACTTTTTTATCCATTTTATTAGAAAATTAACACTAGGATTCTGATTTTCAAGGGATTGAGAACAACTTGAGGATTGACTTAGACTGCGAAATTAGGCTCTAGATGAGAATATGGCTCCAATACTTAGCGATGAGAGTGGACAACAAATAAAGGTGAGTATATAATTAATATACAATACCTGTAGGCAATTATATTGTAGAGCGAGAAAGATTTATGTGAGTAATTTTTTAGAATATACATTAGCATTTGCTTAAAATGTATGAGGAGAGAAAGAATACTAACTGTTTTGCTTATACGACAAATGCATTATTTTTGTGTGAGGGGCTGTTGGTTTTTAATCAATAATAGTAAATAATATAATAATTAATAATAAATAAATAAAAAAGAAGTATCTAAGGAGAACAATAATTGAAGTATTCTTGGGTGCCTCCAAGAATGAGGCTTCAAATTGTACTCTCAGTATGACAATCGAAAAGAAACGAAATATTTAAAATATTAAACTAACCATTTGGAGAGATTTTAAAATAGAAACCGTTTAAATATCTAAAATTATATATTTTCTATGAATCTGAACGACAATAAAATAGCTACAATGTGAGATAAATTGAGACGAAATTTTGGGGTGGATTTTATTTATTAACAAGACAAACAACCAAAGAGAAATTAGCTGAGCAAGTAAGAGGGTTTTATATGTTTCAAGTCCCAAATTAGGTAGTGAAATTAGTGAAATAAGGAACAGCGGTAAAGTCGCTTATTTATGTGGTAGTGTTAAATTCGGCCATAATTTTATCTGACACAACCACTAAGGAAATAATTCAACATTAATATTAGAATTTTCGTTTCATCGAGGGAATATAGTTATACTGCTGATACTGATAACAATTAGTATTACTGTAATAGTGCGATGTAATCAACAAATCATCAAATTTAAAATATTCTATAAATAAACGTAACGTACTTATTTAGGAAGTGTAAACCAACCTCAAATTCATAAAAGTATATTAACTGCTTGGACATATTTCTATATAATGGTTTTTCTAAATTCTGAAACATCACAAATAATTGAAAATAAAGTTATATGAATTTATTTATGATGAATACAACAATGAATTGTCTGTTAGTGGGGCTAGATAAACCTTACCTTGATCAATCTTCTTCGTTCTAAAAAACTCAAGGTTGTTCAAAAAGAACTTCAAAAATAAACAAAAGCCGGCTTGGTGGCGCAGTAGTAAAGGCGAATCCTGCTGGGGCATGGTGGTAAGTTTATGTATGTGATTGTTAAAAATTTGTGATTGTCCTAGACAATAGTATAAAATCCGACAAGGAAAATGATTCCAGTCATGCCGGTAACCAGGCTGAGTAAGACCGGATGTCTTCAGACATGATTTCTAAAATTGGTCACTCGCCAGTGTATAGGCTCAATGCTGAGGACCGTGGTTTGGAGCCCATGTTAAACTGTAGGTCCAGTCCAGATTAACCCATTGTTGGTAAAAGAAGACTTTATAACAAATAACATAAACCAAGCTCTGTATTGACTTGATACCATCTCTTAAAGGACTGGAAACACTGAAAAGTCATTATATTTTCACTGTGTCATCAACAAAGGTGTGTTTAAAGTTTTAAGACATAATTTATGTCAAGGCCTCAATATACTTTAATTTAAAATTATATTAGTTAAATTATTAATTAAATGTTAATTAATTTAGAGAACATTATTGCACATCAGGCATAAACTGAGGTGTAAAATAGAGTTGAACTATCTTTTAATAGACAAAATTCTCATATTTTCTGAGAAAATGTATTTCGGAAGTTTGTAACCTATTTTCGGAATGTTCGAAATGGTTTAGTCCGAAGAAACAAGTTAGAATGCAAACTGAAACTTTAAGAAAACCTCAACGATAAGAATCGTAGGGATTGGAATCAGTGGTGCTACTAAATGCAATCCATTTTCCAGTTATTTATCATAACGAATACGACTTAGTTTTCGTAAATAAAAATAACAAGTCCGCAAACTAACTACAGAGAATTTCAACTATATTAAAAATAGGCTAGTAATGGCTAGAGCTTCAGTTACCATAAATAAACTGTACGAGCGAGTTTCGTTAAACGAAATTGGTCATTACTCGAGAAAACAAACGTGAATTTTAGTTCTACAGGATTAAAACTATTTCGGAATTTTATACAAACCTTCTAGGAACCTCTAGACTGATTACAAATTCTGTTCCTTCTTTATTTCTATTATCTGTCACATAATTTCATTGATATTTCAACGTCAATTAATTACCAGCTCAGATCTAAATATAATATTTCATTAATTAAACTACTTTAAGAGTGAGTAAGAGTATACATGTATTGTGTGTATACATAACTATAACAGATGTCAGTAACTGAAAACAAATTATAAGCTTATGTAAACGTGATGATTAATGTGTTAGTTTACAATCAACAATATCCGTAATAAATCTTGTTAATTATGAAAATCTACAACTGGTTTTATAAACAATAACAGAAAAGCTGAATTCGTATTTTACTTTCTGTTTACCATTTCTATACGAATATCGAAAGTTTTTGACTCTCTTGATGAAATATATATATATACATATATATATATATATATATATATATATATATATATATATATATATACATATATATATATATATATATACATATATATATATATATATATATATATATATATATATGTATATATATATATATATATATATGTATATATATATATATATATATATATATATATGTATATATATATATATATATATATATATATATATGTATATATATATATATATATATATATATATATATGTATATATATATATATATATATATATATATGTATATATATATATATATATATATATATATATATATATATACATATATATATATATATATATATATATACATATATATATATATATATATATATATATATATATATATATACATATATATATATATATATATATATATATACATATATATATATATATATATATATATATATACATATATATATATATATATATACATATATATATATATATATATATATATATATATATATATATATATATATATATAAATCTAAATCCAAAAATGCCCCATAATTCTTTTATATTCATGATATTAAGTTAAAATTAGAAATATATTTTTTTTAAATAGAAAATAAATGTAAATAAAAAATAAAAAACTAATTGAAGTAGTTTCATGTAATTATATATAATAAATGAAGCTCAGTTAACTCTAGCGTGTCTATTAGCTTTTATAGATAATTATAAGGGTTTAAATAGCTGACCCTTAATGATACTGTGAAATATTATAGTGTCAAGATGTTTTTCAGCTCCAATATAATGATGAAAGTATTTAACCCTTCTATGAAAGCCATCTTCCCTAAATGTAAATTAGTACAACGTTAAATTTTCGGTTATTCTATAATTAAAATGCCACTTGTAACTAACAAAACTTGGTCATAGTGCATGACAGGGCGAATAGCAATTGATTAAATTCGCTTGTTAGTGTGATATTTTAGTGGTATGTATGTAACCTATTTAACAAGTCACTATTAAATAATAACGTATATCTGATGCTTGATGTGTAAAATAAATTGAAATTTTAGACGTGTTCCTTCTTAAGTAAACAAATCGATTTATATACGAGTCATGACAACTTTTGCCGCTGTCAGTCAGGAATTATTAATTATTTTACAAATCTTATATCTAAAATTAATATTAAAACCTCTACGTATACGTCAGGAGCATATAAGTCCCTCACAAATAAGCTATTATATAATACACATCCTTTTCGTTACAGAAATTAAGTTCAAAGCATACAAATTAGTATTTTCCTTAAGACATTTCGAAATTAAATGACAGTAAGTAACATACAGTTTAGTCGATATAATTGAAATCCAATTAAGATTAAAATTATACAGCAAAAACATCAAAATTATTAAATATATAACACAACTTTGGAAAATACTGGGAATAAACAGGAAACAACAGCAAAATATTTAAAAAATGAGACAACGGACTAGACACGAAAATCGAATTTTATTTACAATTTATATGCTCGAAATATTAAAAAGAAATGATTATCTACATTAAGAAAATATAAAACCCAAGTGGATTATAAAAACCAAAGAAAAAATATGGAAATAAATCTTGAAAAAATAGTGACAATAGGGAAACAACAAAGGAAAACCATCAAACCTATTAATATATACGAAAAAATCCATTTAACTCACAATAACAGAAAATAATCCGATAATTATAATATATAATTTATATATTAAAGAAACTATATTAATGTGTTAAATAAGGCAAGATGGTAAAGAAATGTTCGAATATTCTTTGTCACTTCCTGATAAAAGTTTGATGTTGTCATTCGAACTCAAATTTCAACATTCATTAATTCCAAAAAGTTTTCGGAATATTTAATCATGGAGCCATTAACAGTGATGATCGAAAGTTGAATTATGATTGGATGTGACATAAACGGGATATCGCTTACATACATTTTTTAATGTGAAATATTGAGGTTAACGACTGATCTCTTACATAACAATATTTTTGTTGAATTAGAAGTTGCGTTAGGATCGAATTTTTTGAAATTAATAAGATTAAAAAGAAAACGTGTACCATAGTCTGTTGTATTGTGAATAATAATTATGTTTTAAATATCAAATTTATATATCGCCTTGTGAAAGGAGTGCTCTGTATATGTTATCGAAAATTAATTAAGGATTATAAATTTCTTGTAGCTATGAAATTAAATATTCCATGGAAGCAAATGATATATTTACCTGTGGTATGCATAAACTTTGCATGATCCGGATTTCTAGAGCTTTAGTATTCCCTCTACAAGCTATAGGTAAGAGGGTTTGAACGACTTAACATCGAAGATGTACCTACGTCATATTCCTTTACAAAATAGATGAGGGTTCCTTTTATTTTCCTGTGATCTATGCACTGTTAAAGGAATTATTGTAAGTGTTTTATTTGTTTATTAGTTGCTTAAACATTGCTAGCGAGTGACTCAATAAAATATAATGTATTATGCGTACATTGCCTATTTAACTGACATGAGTTGAAAGTAATTAATCAATAATTAATGCTGATGAAGGTTATATGTCAATAAAGCAACATTAAATGTTTAATGGATCGCTAATCCGTTTTGTCGCATGTTATGAAGTCATTTTATTCTTAATAATAGGCTTTTAAGTACGAATGTTTGTTATTAACGTTGGTATATGCATGTATTCTATTTCCTGTAAGTTAAATAATTATACTAATAAAACTAAGAATATAACAGCATTTAAAAGAATAAATGATTGAAATGTGAAGCGTAAGATTATCAGAACCATATTCGAAGTCGGATTTTCAGGTATTGAAATTCTAATATGATGCTATCACCTTCCTCGAATGTTCTACAACAAAAGTGTTGACTGCTCTATCAGATAGTTACCTGCAAGTTTGCTACACTTTGTCGATATCGCTTTAGCTCAGAAACTTTCAGGACAAAGCGTTATTAAGTTGGATTAATATAATGATAGCTGAAATATATATATATATATATATATATATATATATATATATATATATATATATATATATATATATATATATATATATATTGTTTTCAGAATTTGGATTATATAATAAATCACATACAAATAATATTTTATGGCCATGCAAGAGATATAAATAAAGAGTGCGTAACAAATAACATCGAGTAAAATTTTTAGTAATATTAACTAAACGCATATTTTTAGCTTTTAAAATTATTTGGGACATTACATTCTATAATGTTTCGTTCTCGATATAAAATATTTTATGTTATGTTATAGTTTATTGAGTCCATTTTATGATAGTTTATATAGACCACTTAACATTTTATATTGGTTATGGTCAATTTGGAATAAAAATTTTACTGATTTTATCTCGATTATATTACTGAAATCGAAATATACGCTCTAGATGATATTTGTCGTAGGGTTTTCAGTACTCCTCGTTATAAGAAAACCACGAATACTAAAATTTTAAATTGCTCTTCATTGTGTTAATATGCTCTGTACTCGATATTTTTGTATTTATATTTTTAAATATTACCAAAATTTATATGAAAATCATTATACTACCATTCGATTTAGCATTAAATTCTGTACAAATCCTGTAAATTCCATAAAACTGCGAATATCTGATTGGAAATTTTAACAAAAATACGATAATGACAAAAATGTATATCTAGGATCAAGGAAAAAATCTTAAAATATATGTATTTTGGTGTACAAGAAACCAAAATCAATGTTAAATTGCTTTAGAATTTATAGTTTCAGTCATTTTCAGTAAACAGAAATCCACTGTTTCTTTTGAAAACACGCTTTTCATTGTATAACTTAAAATTTAAAGGTTATTTGAATAGTAATTTTCATTAAGCTGTGATAATTTGAAAGGTAATGAGCGCAAAAAAATCTGAATATGGCTAAGTATCGAATTTCACGATATTTATATAGAAAATATATGTATTTTGGAGTGAAAAAAACGAAAATATCTGTTAAATACCTTTAGGGTTTAGAGTTTCAAAGTTATTTGAAATAAAGAGAAAACCAATAACATTTTTGAAAACATAATATTCACTGTATAACATAACACAAATAAACAGATTACAAATTTGTACAAAATAAACAGAACTGATATTAGGTACACTCTAAAATGGTTATATTAATTCAATTAATCGATATAGAGATGTATATATCAAAAGTCAACGAGCAAATGGACATATAACAAATGTTTTATGGGCTTCCTGAATATTAGGGCATTATTTTATGATACCTCAATGTCCACGATAAGTTAAACAATAAATATTTGGTATAGTTTCGCGTTTTGCAACTATGGAATTTTTAATAATTGGTTTTGGGTTTATCGACATTCGCAAATATACCTAGCTAGTGTTCAAAATGAAATTAATGGAGTTAAATCATCAGCTGTTACTGAAAAATATCTCTGTTGATGAGGTTAATACATCAATTTCAAAAAAAATATTCGAATAATATACCATGTTGCTAATATCGAGAATTTTCTTAAATTTATTTATTAAAACTATTAATACAATTAACTTTAATCTGACTTAATCTATTAACAAACAAACACAACTAATATATTTTCCACCCAGTTAGTGTTCAAACATTTGAAAGGTCAGACGTTTTTTGACATTATCCACATTTAGAAATCTGAACACTTCTGTGTTGACGTCATTCTGGATTCTTCTTTGGTGGGAAATGGTAAATATTCTGATAATATCCGTAACGATATCAATTTCTAGGTCCCAATGGAGGTCACAAATGCGTACGTACCAAGGTGCATTCACAATAAACTTCGGAATATTAGTTTGGAACCTCTGAATTACTTGGACATTGAATTCCATAGCTCCATACTGGTATCAGTATCTGCTGCTATAAAATAAGCTTGTTGTAGATTGACAGCTGGGAGTTTCGATCAAGAAACCAATACATTTTCCTGTCGCGCTTCTTTTTTATGCGCTCATTCGATCTAAGCTTGGCATCCAGGGTCATGCCAAGATATTTTGCCATCATGACATATGGATATGCTTGTCGTTAATAAAGATGTAGATGTAGATTTTGATCCGTCCAGTTTTATTAGATAGCAACTTGATCAAGAGAAGTTAGGAGCTTGCAGGTTGAGCTCTCTATAGTCCCTGCTACTGCTGATATCGTCATATCATCAGTAAAGATAGCAGTTGTGCTATATATATTTTGGGGAGATCACTGATGTAAAGGAGATAAAGCACTGAGCCCTACACACTTCTTTGAGGCACACAAGCCCTTATCGGCCTGGGATCAGTGTATGTGCCTTCATGTTTAACACAGCAGTATCAACTGAGATTTTAATAGCAGGTACAAATGCTTAGGGATCTGTGATTTTATTTTATATAGAAGGCTTTCATGCTATAAGGTAACAAAAACCTGTACAATAATGAGAAAGACACCAGAGCACACACCTTTTTCTAGAGATTTTTCAATTACATGTGTAATTCGATGTACTTGTTCAATTGATGTGTGGTCATAACTAAAACTAAGTTGATGAAATGGTATTTTATTATTTGCTCGAGAATAGGTTTGAGACGTTTTACAATCAATCTCTCAAATAGTTTAACAATAACAGGCAATAAAGCAATAGGACGATATGATTCGACTTGACTTCAATGACTTCAGCAGTTTTCCATGCATGTGATGCATTGCTTAACCGAATGCAAGCATTAAACAGGTTAGTTAATTTAACCAAGGGCTTTCTTTGGAGTCTTTTAAGAATCTGTCACGTAACAAGATAATAACTCGGTGCTATTTCCTAATTAAACTGGCTTAATTTCTTTCAAATTTTCTGTAGGAGTAACCATTGTAATCCTCACAGAAAAGTTATTGGGATTGAGGAATGGTAAAACATTATCTCGTTGGTTTGGCTGGAATCTTTTTTTCAGACGCTCTGCAAATATATTTGCTTTTTTAACGTTATTTCGAGCCCACTTCCCATCAGGCTTTCAAATAGATGGCACTAAGGATATCGTATGTTTCAGATGTTTAATAGCTTTCCAGAGTGAATACTCGAAATTAATATTCACAGAGAGATTCGAATCGATAAATAATAGGCACATTATTATATTACAAAGATAATAATGATTGATTGGGGAAGAAAGAAATTACGAATTTTAAATAAAATAGATAATATAATTTAAAATAAAATGTGTGATACATAATAGGGATTTGGCAACGTACACGCAAATATAGATAAAAACATAGGAGAAAGGTACTAAATTATTTTTTTCTTCTGTCCGTTTTCGCATATTGGGATTGAACATCAGACTTGTACTATAATTAAACTATTTTTATCAGCTGACCCAGTATTTTATCAGCCGGGGGACATCTTGATTAAGAATCTCACCCCCCTCGTTCAATGGGTGAGGGGGCAGATCGCAACTGACAACTTGGTCCACAAATATACGGTTAGCACCCGATAAATCCTATTAACTCGACATGAAATATCTCTGCCGCAAGCCATAGACGGCGCCTTTTTATTTCGTGAACAGTGCGGAATTAATCTTCGCAATTTTTTCCTTCACACCAACCTGGTCTCAACTTATGAATGGCGCTGCTGCTGTTTTGATTCACCCCTTTCGAAAACATTTTTGTTTGGTACAAAAGGAACTTAAAATTATTAAATTACCTTATTTTTTTATTATTTAATTAATACATTGTTACTAGTCATTTCCGTCTAACCTACAATTTGTCATTATAATAACTTAAATCTAGGTATATAACTAGGAGGACCCATCGGCCCTATCTCAGTCTCCGGTGAAATAATGATTATACATGTCGCTGCTATATTTTTTAATATATGCACCTCACTATACAACACTACACAAGATCAGATGGCTTGATTCTTTTGCGTCTGTGTCCTGTTCTAGTGGCATCCAAAAACTGCAATATTTCAATATTCTCATGAGAATAGAGTCTTTACTCATGCCCTCTTGCAATTCTCTTGATTTCTTGACTGACTATGGGTATCTAAAGGTCTCGATGTAGGTAATCAGTTCTATAGTATTTGGGTGCGCCCACAATACCTCTGAGGACTTTGTTCTGAAAAACTTGTATTTTATTTATGTTACTCTTTACAGAACATCCCCATAATTGAACTCCGTATGTCCATATAGGTTTCAGTATTTGCTTATATAATAGCATTTTATTATGTACTGATAATTGTGATTTTCTTCCAATTAGCCTTTACATTTTCCTATATTTCAATTGCAGTTCTTTTCGTTTCTTCTTTATATGTTCCTTCCAGCGAAGTTGATGCAAGATGTAAATTCATTCCGAGATATTAAGCGTTGTTGCTATATGGAATGATAGTATTATTTAATGTTATTGGTGCTTGTACGGTCTGTTTATAGGTGAACTGCACATATACAGATTTACTTTCATTAATTCTTATTTTCCAAGTTTGTGTCCAATTATTTATATTGTCACTTGCCTGTTGTAATTTTCGTGAGGCTTCTCCACTATTGTCTCCGACAGCTATAATCGCAGTATCATCAGGAAATGTAGCCATCGTAATATTCTCCATTTGTGGTATATCACAAGAGTAGAGTAGATTAAGCATTGGTCCCAGTACACTTCTTTGTGGTACACCAGCTTTAGCTTCTTTTATTGTAAAGTAAGCTTCTTCTTGTTGGACTCTAAACATTCTGGCTGTAATGTACAATTTTAATAGTTCGGTGTGTTGTTTTAGCAACATTTTCTGTAGTTTATGAACAAGGCCTTCATGCCAAACCTTATCGATGGCTTGTACTACATCTAAGAATATAGATGAGCATACTTTTTTACTTTCGTTGGCTTTTTCAATAACATCTATTATTCTGTGAACCTGGTCACTTGTTAAATGCTTGTTAATAAACCCAAACTGGTGTGTTGCTATTAGGTTTTTTCTCTCTATGAACTACTTAAAATGATCAGAAATCATAAAACTGCTCTTAAAAAATAAAAATCAAATCTATGTTATGTTGCATATTAAAAATACACTTCTCATACTATAACTTAAAAACTAGAGGTGGTACAAAAATGATTGGACAACCGTTCGATTCAACGTAAAATTCTCTATAAACCATTTAAGTTTTATTAGCTTCCTTATTGGGAAGGAAATGACAGCACCAAACCTCAAAATGTCAAAGTCACCCATTTTCACGACTGTATATATGAAAAATTACCAAAATTTTGTATCTCTCGTATTGAGATAAATAAAAACCCTGAAACAAATGTATTTTGGGGCGAAATAAACGAGAAACCATGTTAAAGTACTTTAAAACTGATACTTTTTAAGATATGTTAATTATACAAAAATCCACTAATTTTTTGAAAATACACTTTTCATTGCATAACGTAAAAACTAGGAGCGGTACAGAGATCAGTACGCTATGGTTCGATTCAGTGTAAAACTGCTTATATACCCTGCAAGATTCATTAACTTGCGATTATTTTTATGGAAATGGTGGCAAAAGAACAATTTCCGCGACTATATAATATATATATGGAAAAACTGTCAGTACTTGTATTAAACCTGTATTAAAATAAAAGCCTCAAAAAAATATACCTTTCGAGTAAAATAAACAAAAGTCCATGCTAAATCGCTTTAAAATGTATAATTGTAATGTATGGTAAGATATCTAGGGAAAACAGAAATCCACTCAATTTTTGAAAATATATATCTGATTTAATAACCTAAAAACTAGGGTTGGTACAAAAATTATTATACTACCACAGAATTCAGCCTTATATTCTTTATAAACCATGCAAGTTTCATTAACTTACCATTATTTGGAGAGAAATGACGACACAAAAAATTAAAATTAATAGTAAAATATCACACATTCCAATGAAAGTTAATTTATTTCATTGATATAAAACTATTGTATCGTATGCCAAACGAAGGTTCTGCCAAAAGCGTACCTATAATTCGTCGACCAAAATAGGAATATATAATAATTCTGAGAAATTTCTGTTAATAGAAGATGCATCTGCAGTTATCCAATCTTTAAATGTATTCAGAATAAACATGCTATCCAATCAGATCCAGTAACATCAATGCCTGATACAACATAATTAATCTACGTCGTCTATAATAAATCAACAAAATTAATTCACAATTCTAGTAAAATAGACCTAGTTTAAGTCAAGTTGAAATAAAGATAAGTGATAGTTTCGAAACTGTTTTGTGGAATTAAGAAAATTAAAATGAGAGAAGGTGTTTAACCACAGAAAACTAGATTTCGAATTCAATTGGTTTTAGGATTAGGCAATGTTGATCGTTACCCCTTTCCGAGCATATCAGATCGAACTTCGTTACTTAATATGTTTGTTTATTAAAGTTTTAGGGTCGACGAGTTGCCAATAACACACTGTGAACCTTTGTAACTGACACTGATCGAAAGAAAACTAGAAAACCGTTTTTGGCGCCCCTGGTGATATCAGATTTTGGTCCAGTCCCATTGGGATGTTCCCTATTTTATCTGATTCCAAACTAATTGCTATTATATAGTAATATTTTAACCTCCCTATCGATTTTCCAGTTTCCCACCATGAAATTTCAATATAACATCGTTTGTTTTAATTTATCTGTATTATTTTTGAGTTCTTATAATTTAAAATCACTATATAATATTTTAGACGTACTAGCTCTAGGATTGTGCTTCATATTTCCAATAATATTTCAATTGCTGTCTAATATATATATATATATATATATATGTGTATATATATATATATATATATATATATATATATACACACACACATATATATATATATATATATATATATATATATATATATATATATATATATATATTATTGAAAATATATATCTGGTTCAATAACCTAAAAACTAGGGTTGGTACAAAAATTATTATACTACCACATTATTATACTCCAATTATTTTTGTACCACCTCTAGTTTTTAACTTATAGAATGAAAAGTGTATTTTTAATATGCAACATAACATAGATTACATTTTTATTTTTTAAGAGCACTTTTATGATTTCTGATCATTTTAAGTAGTTCATAGAGAGAAGAAACCTAATAGCAATACACCAGTTTGGGTTTATTAACAAGCATTTAACAAGTGACCAGGTTCACAGAATAATAGATGTTACTGAAAAAGCCTACGAAAGTAAAAAAGTATGCTCATATATATTCTTAGGTGTAGCACAAGCCTTCGATAAGGTTTGGCATGAAGGCCTTGTTCATAAACTAGAGAAAATGCTACCAAAACAACACACCGAATTATTAAAGTCCTACATTACAACCAGAATGTTTAAAGTCAAACAAGAAAAAGCTTACTCTACAATAAAAGAAGCTAAAGCAGGTGTACCACAAGGAAGTGTACTGCGACCAATGCTTAATGTACTCTACACTTGTGATATATCACAAATGAAGGATATTACGATGGCTACATTTCCCGATGATATTGCGATTATAGCTGTCGGAGACAATAGTGAAGAAGCCTCACGAAAATTACAACAGGCAAGTGACAATATAAATAATTGGACACAAGCTTGGAAAATAAGAATTAATGAAAGTAAATCTGTATATGTGCAGTTCACCTATAAACAGACCGTACAAGCACCAATAACATTAAATAATACCATAATTCCATATAGCAACAGCGCTAAATATCTCGGAATGAATTTACATCTTACATCAACTTCGCTGGAAGGAACATAAAAAGAAGAAAAGAAAAGAATTGTAATTGAAATGTAGGAAAATGTGTTAGCTAATTGGAAGAAAATCACAATTATCAGTATATAACATAGAGATATAAAGCATAATACATAATATAAAACTAGAAAACCATTTTTGACGCCCCTGGTGACATCAGATTTTGGTCCAGTCCCATTGGGATGTTCCCTATTTTATCTGATTCCAAACTAATTGCTATTATATAGTAATATTTTAACCTCCCTATCGATTTTCCAGTTTTCCAACATGAAATTTCAATATAACATCGTTTGTTTTAATTTATCTGTATTATTTTTGAGTTCTTATAATTTAAAATCACTATATAATATTTTAGACGTACTAGCTCTAGGATTGTGCTTCATATTTCCAATAATATTTCAATTGCTTTATATATATATATATATATATATATATATATATATATATATAATTCAAAAGATATATATTGAGAACTGAGTGGGATTATTATGAAATATTATTGGAAAAAAAATTAAACAGTTTCAGGAAGATGTGATCTGAATCTAAATTAATTTATATGTAGTTATCAAGTAAGTTAGTTTGCTACTAAAATTTGAATTTAACTTCGAAGCCACGAGTAACCATGCCCAAAACTAGTTTTAAGCTTAAAGTAATCCTATTTTAGAGGAAATAATCCCTGTGTTACATAAATAGACACTATAACAATCCTCATTTAAATTTGTGTTCATTGAGTATTAATACTCGATTTATTATTCGGAAAAATATTATTAGAAGATCTATATTTCGTAGTAAAAGAGACGCAGGATCAAATAACAAATTAACTGATGAAAATCGTTATTTTATTGACTTATTTATCCACTAGCCACCTTATACTAACTGAGCAAAAAAATGAATAAAATCACGAAAAACCTAATTTAAGTGAAAATAGCCGTTTCATAGCATCATAAAAGTCCAATAAAGTAAAATTAGATCAGTTTTGTTTGTAGATGAGTTCAATGCAATATTGTTGGCGAATTCCGATCGATAACATTTTTCGTAAAAAGTTTAATATCCAGTATGGATCTCTTAATTTTAATAGAACCATTTTCACATTGTAATTCTTAAATTTTTAAAATAAATTCGAAATGTTATTAAAGTTAAATATTGTCATTATTATATTTTTGAGTATGTTAACAAGAATAGACCCACATCGCAAAGTCAAACTAGGTCGTCTTAATTTTATGTTAGTTAGTTTAAAACATATTAGGACGGACTAGCTAGGCCATTAAGGTCTTGAAAAACGATATGGTATTGCGTCCAGTCACAGAAACAATGCTTAGATTCCCACACCTACTTCTTGTTGAATAGTTTGGACTTTGATTACGACCTAGAGTGGTTTACCATTAACAGCTGGTCTTAACACTTCACAGCTCTTGAATGCCTTTGATCGTTTGCCCCTTGGAAATTACAGCAAAAATTTAAAGGAATATCTCAGTTCCATTCGGGTTTAAACTTATTTCTCGTGCCTTTGTTCGACACTAAAATATATCAACCTACTATTAGATAATTTTGTTCGTTATTTTATGCTAACTTATATCCTAAGAATAAATTCAGTAAATAATTTTAACAAAATATGTATCCAATATTCAATTTTTGACGAAAAAATTATTTTCTGTTCGCAAATTTTGTAATAATTTGATCATTAGAATGGTTTATTTCTGAGATAAACGTTTTTTATTTTGTTAAATTATATTTTGTCATTGAATTATCCTTAAACACATTTATTAGATTATTATTATTAAAATATTACAGCAGGAAACGCACAACTTAAGATATTATGATATTTTCTTGGATCAATAACGGATATTCTGTTGATAATTGTTCTTCATCGAGTGTTAGATCAAAGAAACATGTAAAGTTACTTCATCCCCAAAAGCAGCGATGCAACTGTTTTTGATAATTTATAATAATATGACAATGATTTATCAAACATATTGTTTTTTTTTTGCAAAGTAAAAGATTATAACTTTTTATTTTGAACAATTTTAAATTAATTTCAGCAAAATCTAATCAATAAATCCTTTTTTGTAATATATTGTAAATTTTGCGTTTAATATTATCTCAATATAATCTATATAACCAATAACAATACATATTTTGAATGAAAATTCGTGCTAAAAAGGCCAGGATTATAAAGCCAGAATTATCAGTGTGTCACATGTCAGAACATTGTGAAAATTTAATTATTATATAATCTAAAACTTATATATTTAACCGAAATAAATATTTCATTCAGTCAAACTGTGTAAGTACAAACCTAAATAAAAATATATCATTGTGTAATGATATATAGCATATGGCACATTAAAAATAATAAATCTTGTACTTAAAAGTAATTTTTTTTACAGGTATCTGTGTCTATAGAACTAGCTATATTTTTATTTGATGCTATTCAGTAATTATGTTACATTAGCGTGTAATATCATAATATTTTAATACAAACAAAACTGTCATTTTTATGATGAAAACCGAGAAATAAAAATACAAATAAGACATAAAATAGGTTATAAATGTATGGTTTATAAACTCAAGACTATATATCACACAAACAGATTTATTTCAATTTTTGGTTCTTAAATTTTATTTACAAAGACATTTTATATTCTAACTTTTTTTTTCGGACAAATGATTTGTAATATCCATGCATATATTTAAGGTTCGATATTTTATTATTAAAACAAAACGGAAAGGAAGAAAAATTGTCTTGTATTATATTGATGAATACAGGATATAAATTCGGCACTCAAAAAGGCCACAAAAAGCAACAATCTGGAAAGAAACTACATTTATCAACAGGAACACGGTTAAAGAAATTTTAGAACCTTTGAATAGTTATCGTTTTCTTTATTTTCTTTTGCCCGCTTAAGTTTTATGCGAATATTTTATGCAAAGCAAACATCCGCGTGTTTTTAAAATTCACCTTTTTAAGTGTTTCCGTTTTTTTATACGTAATATTTAAGCAGTACGTAGAAGAAGCAGCATACTGGAAAATTTAAATTAATGCTTTAGTCCTTATCTTCTCTGTCTATTGTAATGATCTTAATAGCTGTAACTACTAATTCAAGATATATTTTTACATTGTAGTATATATATTGAAAATCTCGAAAGTAAAATACTATAAAAAGCAACAATCTGGGCAGGAAACAGTATTTATCTGCATGAGTACTCCTAGAAATTTTAGAGCTATCGAATTGTTAGCGTTTTCTTTATTTCCTTTTGCTTCTAAACTTTATATGGATATTTTATGCCTAACAAATATAGAGACGTGTTTGTCAAAAAATATTTTGAATATTGTATTGGGTTTCTTTCGTATTATTGGCACTTTCTTTCCCGAATATTCCTCAGAAAATATCCCTAATTCGGATGTTCTATTTTTTAAAAGCTCCTTTTTATTTACGCTCGTTTTCCTTAATAAAAAATAAGTTAACATGATGAATAGCATATCGAAAATATTGGATTTTTTTGTTAAATGAAATTAAAATAGTGTTACATCACCATTACTCATTAACTATACAGCTGACCCAATTACTTGGAGAATCTTAAAAGAGGTCTCAGGAAAGATGCCTTCTCGTATCGTTCTATAACCCTTTTACCTGTGATCTCTAAACTTTTCGAAAAACTATACATTAAGAGACTCAAAACAATCACAGAGGAGAGAAATATTATTCCAGACCATTAATTTGGTTTCCGCAATAAACACGGAACAACAGAACAAATGCATAGATTAGTCAACAAAATTAACAAAAACTTAAACGATAAAAATATTGCTCCACTGCATTTCTCGATATTTCTCAGGCCTTCAACAAAAATCATTCCTCACAGAAAGACATTTTACTGTCAAACAGGGTGACGAATACGCTGATCTACAGCCAATATATTGGGGTGTTCCGCAGGGCAGTGTTTTTGGCCCATTGCTATATCTGTTGTATACAGCTGACCTACCGACCTCAAGAAACACTACTGTTGCAACATATGCTGACGATACAGCGGTTTTATCATCCAGTCAGCCAGTGTGGCGTGACGATGAAACCATATTTGATATTGTGGTTGAAAACGTGGCGTATCAAAGCAAATAAGACAAAATCTACCCACGTGAAATTCACCTTTTGTAGAAGAGCTTGTTCGTCAGTAAAATTGAATAATCATGAACTTCCGCAAGCAGACAACGTTAAATATCTGAGAATGCATTTTGATCGATATTTGGCATGGAAAAACATATAGTGACTAGCTGATAGGGCGTAAATCTAAATTATCATTCGATAACAAAGTTTTGCTCTATAAGTCAATACTTAGGCCCATTTGGACCTATGACATTGACCTGTGGTGTACTACTAGCAAATCTAACATAGATATCCTCCAAATGTTCCAGAACAAAGTGTTGCAAGTCATTGTCGATGCCCCATATTATGTGTCCAACAAACTGATTCAGCCCAATATCCCTTTAGAACCCATAACGAATGTAATTCGAAGTGTTAGTGCGAAGTGCTCTGAAAGACTATTAATGTATCCCAATGCACTCGCCAAACAGTTAAATGTGCGCGATGATAGTGTAATGCATAGACTCAACCGCAAACTATCATACGAACTGATTAACCGACACATAGAGTGAGATATAAAAATAAGTTAGGATATACTTTAAAATAAGTTAGAATAATATCTAGAATAGGATTTAGATTATAAGTTTGTAAAGCAGATCACTTACTGAAACTGATCTTCTACTTATCAGGATGGTTACATTATGTAACGGAAATCATATAATAATACTTATTGCCCACGGGCAAATTGTTGACGTTCTAAGAGATTAATAAAAAAAATACAGCAATCAGCATAAAGTTATATTTATTTATATTTCACAGCTTATTGTTGAAAGTATATTAACTGTTCCAATATTTAAATAAAAACAAACATTAATTCGAGAAAAGTTATACACGAAAGAGTCGTTTTAAATTAAAAAATTAGCTGTACGAAAATATTGATCTTTCAAGCCTTAGCAGTATCAACAATAACAATTCTTGTTTGTCTTCTCGATAGCTTCTGCAGGCAAAAAAAATTGGGGTGTGTCAATCTATGAGAAATGGTTCCGTATTTGTAACGATCGAATAAATATTTAAGAGAATCTTAATAAATAAGGAAATAAATATGAAAGCAACACGTTCACGGGATTCGAACAAAAAAAAAGATGCAGAAAGATACTCAATCTGACAAATAAGAGGCGCCTCGAAAAGTTTTGGGGAGAGATCGATTGAACTGTTGTTTCGATAAAAAGTTTGTCATTGTGTTCATTGAAGGAAAATAAAACGAAGCCAAGGGTATTTTCTTTTATTGAAATAAAATAACCTGAAGAATTGATTTCCTTTTTCTGGCGACAAACATTGATATTGGGGCTACGTCTTGATAAGTTTAATATTGGGTTGGTCCATAAGTTTGTACGCTACTTTTTTTGTTTAACGTAACTGACTAGTTCATTGTTACCAAATACTCCACAATTTACTTTAGAAGTGATATAAAAAATGCTAATTATAAAGAAAACACGAAAATATATAAAAACAAAAATCAACAAAATCATCTAGAATATTTGTACTGGACAGTTTATCAATAAATAATATTATAAAATGGCCATGATATGATGATCTTTGTATTATGAAACATATTTAATATTTCTTGAGAAACGCTAATTTTATGAAATCGTATGTGCATGTAGTTTTAAAATTTAAATTGAAGCAATTTAATAATTAATTTTAATATTTTAATGATCCATAAGTTTGTACACTATTTGTTTGTTTATGGAAACTGACTAGCCCATTGCTATAAATATACTTCAGAATGATCTGTAAAATTATGTAAAATAACTCATGGTATATTATTTTCAATTTTTTTTTCTAAATAATACTTTATAAGAATAAGGAAAAGTATATAAAAAACTATATTGGATACTTTGACGCTATTTTTACGTAACGTGAATAATTTAAAAGCAATTTCGTTGAAGATAAACTTGTTAGTGTTGTTATATTAGATTTTTTTATTCAAGAACCATCGTAGTTTAATAAATTACGAATTATAACCGTTGTAAAGTTTACGTACGAGATGTATTAAAATACTAAACTATGTTATATAATTATTTTATTCCATTTTGTTAAAAGACCATTTAATGTTGTTTTTGCAATTTAATGAAATGATTATCATACTATAATAAGTTGTGACAAAATATTTTAAAATTAATTAGATACTTAGGGAAAGTAATTAACCGTGTAGAAAATGTTATATCAATTGTCTGAAAATAGGTACTAAAGAACAAATTTATATCTAACGTTATAAAATCGTAAACAAGACGTCGACCAAGTAAACTGCTGATCTACTATCCCTGGCAGTAAATCAAAGTTCTTAATTCAGGAGAACACAATAGCTCCAACTCCATCCATTACCGTTTCCAAGACATCCCCACATCAACCAGCTATTATTTTTATCAATCGATTTTTTTCTAGGTATACGCTGAGAACCGATAGTTTCCTCTTAAATATTTGAACATTATTTGATGAAGCCCCGCCATATAAAAAATGTTTTCCGTGACATGTCGATTTTTTCTGGACCGCCATTACTTATAGTGTTTTTATGTAAGCCCTCTTTTTGTAAAGTTCTCGCAGCGCGAAAAATATAAAAACAATTACACCATAACTTTTGTTAACAACTGGAATTTCGTCCTTATTTAAAAACTCTCGCTGCACAAAAACACATTTCGTTCTCCGTTTTAGCACTTTTTTTAAAACTGTGGTTACCGCTTCACTGGATATAATTCAGTTTCAGCAAAAACATTCTTTATTATTGCGATGAAATAATGTAACCCTTGATGGAACATAAAACTTATGCTACAAACTTTAAAATCAAATATTCATTAATATATGCTCTGATACAATATGCAGGAGTATTTAAACAATATAGTGTTTTATTATAAATTACTTAGAACTATTACGCTACCAAAAGTT
Organism: Rhynchophorus ferrugineus; assembly: GCF_030347505.1. Lineage (NCBI taxonomy): Eukaryota > Metazoa > Arthropoda > Insecta > Coleoptera > Curculionidae > Rhynchophorus > Rhynchophorus ferrugineus. Next base: position 24,291,880 of record NW_027472584.1, on the reverse strand, counting down.
ATTCTGGAATTACGCTTAAGTTAGTACATAATCTTCGATATACAACTTATCTTTGGATATAACTTTCTGTCTGGAAAATTAATCTAAAATACGATTTCATTACATGGCATTACTCAAGTACTCAAAAGGTACAAGACCTTAATTCACTTGTTCCAAGAGAAAAATACCCGAACTTTATGTGTAAAAAGGAAACCTCCTGATTGCTAGTGTCTATCGTCTCCTCTAAACCGTTCCAGGAAGAAGCGGTTACGAAAAACAATCCGAAACCTGGATTACGAGAATTCGTGGACGTCCATAAAATATTCTCTTTAAACGCTTTTGACACGCCTTGATCGGTTTCCGCTTTCCTTTCGTCTCAATATTTAAAGACAAAAAATATAAGAGAAACTTCCTTACCACGGTTTTAAAGTGCTAATAAAGCACTTAAGGAAATTATTTTATCGAGAAAATGCTAATTATAAAGAAAAGAGAAAAATATATACCAACAGAAATTAATAGATTCGTCTACAATATTTATGATTGTTTATCAATCAATAAAACTATAAAATGTCGACCATACACTGTTATATTATGAAACATATTTAATATTTCTTTTTTATGAGATAACAATTTTATCAAATGGAATGTATAAGTAGTTATAAGCTTCAAGTATCAATAAGAGTTGAATACTTAATTGACAAACTTTGATATTGAGGTTACCTTTTGATAACTTTAATATAGGGGTGATCCATAAATTATAATACACCATACATATACAAATATATATATATATATATATATATATATTGTTAGTGTTGCTATACTGAATATGTTATACAGTAACATTCCTAGTTTAATAAATAACGAATTATAACTTATAAAATTTACATGAAAGATGTATTAGAATGATAAATTAATACAATAATGTAAAAATAACATCGTGTTATATAAAACATAACAATATAATATGTTGTGTTTTATAATAATTTTGTTATATTTTATTAAAGAAAAATTTAGTGTGCCGTTAAATGAAATATTTATCATACTACAATAAGTTTAGACAAAGTATTTTAAAATCACTTAGATACTTAATTACCTAAAGTCATTAACCATGTATTAAATAAATTGTTTATTTATAATTAAAAATATACCAATAGAAGTCAATAGCTTCATCTGCAATACTTAATTTAATTGCTTATGATTGTCATTTAATAAATTAATAAAATTATAAAGTAACCATCCTACACAGTTATGTTATGAAATATATTTAATATAGTTTTTTTAATTTTTATATTTTTAGAGATTTTAACCTTAACAAATGTAATGTGTACATAAATATAAGGTTTAAATTTCAATAATACCTTTAATATATCTGTAGTTAGTACATAGAGATATTATGTAAAATATTAAAAAATTAAACAAATAAATTTTATCCAGTGTTTTATTCTTTGATATATATATATATATATATATATATATATATATATATATATATATATATATATGTACTGTTAATAATATGTATGAATTTGTACAACGAAAATACTATTTAAATTTTTTGTTATCTGATAATTTAGCGATATATTGGAAGATGAACTGAACGAAGAACAAAAGCTAATATATTTTCTCTTTTGAAAATTGATCTGAAATACAATTTCATAGGAGGCGTTATGAAAAATACTGAACATACAGTTTGCGGGACCTTAATTCACTTGTTTTAGTGGAAAAAAGTCTCAAACTTTTCACGTGTAAAAAGGAAAACTCTTGATTGCTACTCTGTCTATCGTATTTTTCCAAGGCGTTTCTCGAATGAATCGGTTAGGAAAAACAATCCGCGACCTGACAAAATCTTACCGGGCTATTTGTACCGATAATAAAGGATACATGTAAAAAAGTATTTTCACAAAATATTATCTTACTTAATTGTGTCAAAATTTGTTAGTATCCACTCTATTTTTGTCATTATTAAAGTTCGTCGACCTAAATGTCATAGAAAAAAAAATAGAAGTACATTCAATATATATAAAATATGAAAGCTAATATTACTTAATTTTTTCCACATGATAGAAATATATAAAAATATTCGTATGTATATATTTTTTTTTACCATTTATTTTTTATCAGAAAAAATTATATATCAAAATATTGTATATTTACAGCCCAAAGAGACTTTTGTTATATGTTTCTGTTTACATTATGTTTTATATCAATTAGTTTGATTTTGTTTACTAGACGTTTAATTTTTATTAAATAAGGTACAGTATTATGACATTATGATGAGATTAACATCAAAAAATGCTCGATGCTGCGAACAACACCTTAATTCACTTGTCTTAAAAGAAAACTCTCTGAACTTTACGACGTTAAAAAGGACAACTCTTGATTATTACTCTATCCTTCCCCTTTTTCAAGGTATTTCACCGAAAGAAGTGGTTAAGAAAAACAATCCCCGAACCTGGATTACGTGAATTCGTGGACGTTTATAAAATATTCTTTTTTACACGCTTCTGACATGGCTCGATCGGTTCTTTTTTCGTTCTCCTTCTCGCCTCGATATTTAAAGATAAAATGTAAAAAAAGAAAAACTTTATCCTTAACCGTTAACTCAAAATTATCATTATCGCGTCCAAATTCGCCCAACCGTAGACACGGAATGTATAAAAGGGAAAAGTGTAAAATGGTAAAAAAGTTCAACATTCATACAAAAAATATACAGAAGCTAATGTTATTTTATTTATCTCTAGCGATGGAAATCTTTGTATGCTTTTTGCACATTCACTTGCTATTTTATCTTTTTCACTACGTTAAATATATAACGACATTTTCTCGGCTATATTTAATATTAATGCCGAATTGTGCTCTTCAGAATCATCGATCGTGCATTTTTGTAGTATCAGACACTGTCCAAAGCACCAGTTAGGATAATATCATACCAGCGAAACCATCTAAAATATTGGGCTTCAGGAAAGACTACTGTCCTTAAAGAAGCACACAGAAGAACTTAAATCAGAAGATGTCATGCCTGATTCATTGACGCATATATTCTTCGTCCTAAATATATTTTTGTTTTAAAATCTAGTTTTACCTTGTACATGGCTCCATTTTAACATGGTATTTAACTATACGTAATTATATTATTTGCTTGTTTAGACATTCATTATGTTTCGATATTTGTTAGGTAGATTACTGATTTTATTTAATTGTTCTTAAATTTCAAGCATCATATCTGCTAATTTTTAATGACGGACGGATTTTAGTCTCTTAGTTTGTCCGTAGATTTTTTAGTCCGTATTGATTCAAAATCCAAAAATTGTAACGCAATGGGGAAATTCTAAACCAATAATGTCACTCAATCAATATATTTAATATTAAGAACTCAAGTGATTAATAAATATGAACAATTTCATATAAGCATCATATGATAATATCAGAACGATACTTCTCGAAAGAGCAGTCCAAGAAACCAACCAAGTTTCTCCTGCATAAAAGGCCAAAGGTTCTCCAGCTACCAACTGGACAACGTATCCCGTACTGAACAAAACCAAGCATCGAGCATTAATGTAAGACTAAGCGAGCAAATAATGTATTAATTGAAAGCACAATTGCAGCTTATAGTTGAAATTATAGTTTATAGTGTACGAGAACTACCTTAAAAATTACTATAAATAAACTGATGGTTTGTTAAAACAATATAAATTATAAATATACGTAATAAAGGTAATAATACGTATGTAAATCAACTAAAGCTACAGCGAAATTTAAGCATAAGAACACTAAACCACAAGGAAGACTGGATCAATACTCTTGATATAATAGGATTTAAAGAGATTCAAAAGAAACGACATAGCCCTTGGTAGGATATTTACCCCTTGTGCGTTGAAAAAATACTATATGCCATATATACATATGAAAGTGCTCAGATATGATAATAATAACACGTCTTATTCTAATGCTATAAAAAAGTAAAATGAGTTTATTTAAATATTTCGGTCATATTGGGTTTTGTTTCAAGTAATATCACAAAACTTGAATTAATAATATAATGAAACAAATATTTATATCTATATCACGAATAAAACTACTAACTTGAAACTGTCAACAAGCCTTCAACCAAATAGTTCAGTTATGTTTAATCATACAGAAAAATATTGGTCTCAGTCTAAAGCCTGTCATATAGCATGCAATATTGTGGATTCATTCAGTCTAAAACATTTTAAAGATGGAGTTAGAGCCAATTTTTTGCCAACAACGCATAAAACATGGACTAGCATACTCATACTAAGAACTTGCATTGACCTAGTAACCTCATACTTTACAGGTTTCTGCCCTATCAGAATTTTCTTCATATATATTTATATATATATATATATATATATATATATATATATATATATATATATATATATATATATATATATATATATATATATATATATATATATAATACTTATATATTATACCGAAATTAAAAGACTCCCTGTTATTTTATTTTTGATATTTCTTTGGGTGTTATATCTCCCATCAAAGCTTATTCTACACAAAACTATATATGTTTTATGGAAAGAAAAAGTTATATAGTTGTTTTGGAAGCATAAGCGGAATACTTGAACGCAGCTTATCTCAATATAAAAGTTACAAATGCCTTTATCAAAACATAATAAAATTAATTTACTTGAAACTCATCACGATAAACACGCAAAAGGGCTAAAAGAAAACGATTACGTAGCCATGATGTTTTCAAAGAATCAATTTGTTGGAACTTTTCTCTTATCAAATGGGACAAGAACAAAAACTAAACAGAGAGAAAAAATATTTTCAATGTAAAACTAGGTCACCTAAACTAACACCGTATAAAAGAAACTAATTTTAGTGTTATCTACAGTTCCGAACACATTTGAAAGGTGAGATGAGAGAAATCTAAAGTCGACAATAGGGACCGTCATTGTGTCTTTATGTTATTTTAATTGAAACTTTTGTTCCAAATCAAAATAACACCCGTTATTTTTTGCGTAGCCAGAATTAATATAAGGTATTAAATAAAAGGATTTTTAAAAATTTAATTGCTTGTTTACGCTCTTGTTTTCGTTTGAATTAAAATGGATTTCCCGGATAAATATTTTGTTTCGAACACGACGTGAAAAAAATTGGTCTGGACAATAACAAAGTTGGAAAACAACAAACACATGTTAACTTTTATGGGAATCACTTCGGGAATGCCACAAAACTACATTAGATAATCATTTTTTAAAAACTTCCTGACGTGATAATTATTTTATATTAGAATAAACAGATTATTTTGCAGTTAGTTAATTTGGTTTCTCTCTGGCCAACCATATTTATAACATAACAATTGTGTACTAGTTTTCATAATTAATAAATTTCAGGTTATTTTTAATTTAGTATTGATTTATAACATAAAAAATTGTACTTTAATTACAAAGTAAGAGAATTAGAGTCACAAATTGAAACTCAACATAATATTTTCTCAATTAAATAAAGATAAATTCAATGTAAAACAAGTGGGAACCATATCTATAAATATTATGAGAATTTAATATTGATTTATAGTAAAAAATGATTTCTGTTACAAAACATACGTATTATAGCCATAAATTGAATATTGAAATTACTCATTTTAGTAAAGTTGAATTATAAATAAGGCGAAAGAGTTTAAGAAATATTATGCATAAGACATTAAAATAAAAATACATAGTTCATTATTAAAACAACATTTTATTTTGTAAAAATTCCCAGCTTCTTCTAGAGGGATTTAGAGCATGTAATATAAGTTTTATACAGAATATAGGGAAAAATCCAATTATAGAATGACACATAGGATGGATCGGCTTTGTTCTACCTATTTCCTTAATTAGATTAGGGAAGTTAGTGCGTAACACTGCCGCTTGAGGATATTTACGTTATATATATATATATATATATATATATATATATATATATATATATATATATATATATAGATGCAATTAAATATCTAGAATCTTTTAGTGCCCAAAGACATGTATATAAACCGAATAACATCTCTATCAAATGACATCACTATTCTGCAATATACTACATTTAATACGTGTGCAAATTACGATATTTGTCTTTGCGTGCTTTACTTACATATTACATACCTAATAAGTCCAAATGCATTGGAGACAAATCGTTCAATACTCTAAAGTGTTCTATCGTCGAAATAATTATTTTACCATGTGACACTTAGAAACAAAATACCTACATGTCCCGCAATATATTTATTTTACTATATTTTTAATATATATTGATTTATATTTATAGTATTTTACAAATAATTAATTGAAACCAACAAACATGTTCATATAATTCATACGTTTCCGAGCAATTAATACTATTTTTACCTGTGCATATTGAAAGATTTTCTTACATTAATGTATCAGTAATATATAATATTATATTACAGTTATATTATTAGTTATATTAATTAATCAATCAGTAGTAATATTAATATTAATAATTAATATTAATTAATCAATAGTTATATTGAAACTTTCGAGATATTGCTTAGTTTTGTTACTTATTACTCAAGTTTTGGTGTAATAAAATTTAACGTTGACTATAAATAATAATTTGATTTTTTTTAAAGAGTGTTCTGTTGAAGAATGGGACTTCAAGTTATCACTCAATAATGATCAGTGTAAGATGTACAAAGAATATGCAAAATTGTTGGAAATTACAAAAGAAACCATTTCTAAATGGCTTGAAGAAAATGGGAACGATTCAAAGCTTATTTATTTTGTGCCTTATGAGTTGAATCCAAGAGACATGGAAAAGCGTTTGATCTTATATTAAATGCTGCTTCAACGGCAAAATCGGAAAGGTTTTTGCTACTAGTCGCGATACATCAGTCATGGCCTGTCTGAGGAGTGGTTCATGTCTAACGAAGATATCGAAAATCGATCGTTTTATGGATAGAAGGATATCAATATCATGTCAATTTGGATTTTTCGCAATAGTACTTCGAATTTTTTTGAAAAATTTTTAAAACTAATAAATAGACCGAATATATCACTAATCTTATAACCAAATCCGAGACAGAGTCAACAATTTTAAAAATTAACAAAATATATTGGTGTTTTTGCATTGATATTTTAGACTTATATGTTTAATTATATTTTACTATCTATTTTAATATTTCGGTGATATATCAAGTACTGTTAATAGTTCAATCAACTGACAGGGCATCCAGTCATATAGAATCTTTTAGTGCCCAAAAACATGTATATAAACCGATTTGGAAATTGAAAAATAGGAATCCCATCGACAATTTTTTTTATTGCCTTCCTTCTCAATCTCTATTTGCTTCTCCCTATTCGACATTCTCTTCAGTGTCCAATAGAATAAAAAACTAGCTCAAACAGTTGCCATTTTTCATATAGATTCGTTCAATTGGCCCATACAAAATACACCCATAAAAATAAAACTATTATTTTTCTTCTTTATAAAACACCTTCATCCAGTTGGAATAATTTGCCATTTATTTATTTTATCGCGAAATTATTAGTTAGGTTATAGTTCTGTTTTTAAGGGATTAATGATGTAGAGCAGTATTTCCTGTAAATACGTGAATTGCATTCGAATTCCGTATATTATTATTACAGATGCAGTGTCCTTATTACGATATGTTTGGAATAAGTTATTAATCAGATTAATTTTGACATATTAGCATGATATAACATTTTAATATACCTAGGATAGCTTTGTCCTGATTATTGTTCAATCTTAGGGAACTAAGATATAGGTTTGAAGCTGCTGTGTTATGTTGTACATACACAAGTGCATTGAGTACAATAAATAACTTTTGTTAAATGAAAATTAACATTTTTTGTTGACAGATGACTATATAGATCCGTTCAATTGGCCCATACAAAATATGCCCACAAAAATAAAGCTATTATTTTTCTTCTTTATAAGACACCTTCATCCAGTTGTAATAATTTACCATTTATTTATTTTATCGCGAAATGATTAGTTAGGTTATAGTTCTGTTGTTAAGGGATTAATGGTGTAGAGCAGTATTTCCTGTAAATACGTGAATTGCATTCGAATTCCGTATATTATTATTACAGATGCAGTGTCCTTATTACGATATGTTTGGAATAAGTTATTAATCAGATTAATTTTGACATATTAGCATGATATAACATTTTAATATACCTAGGATAGCTTTGTCCTGATTATTGTTCAATCTTAGGGAACTAAGATATAGGTTTGAAGCTGCTGTGTTATGTTGTACATACACAAGTGCATTGGGTACAATAAATAACTTTTGTTAAATGAAAATTAACATTTCTTGTTGACAGATGACTGAGTAATTAAAATACAATAAGTTCTAAATGTATTTTACAAACCCTAGCAGTTTTTTTTTAATGGAAGAAAAATATATCGAACCCTTTTCGATTTCAATAACGAACGAATGAATGGATTAAGTATTTTTGCGTCAAACGTTTAAAAGCTAAGTGGTTAATCTAATTTAAAAGTGATCAATCATAAAATTAAACTTGATATTTCACTGTATTCGGATTAAATCGAACTAACTCTGATCAATTGACTACAAAAGTTTCCCATTTTATTCGAATATTTTCAAATTTAATATAACACCTTAAAATCGCCCCATCAACCTCGATAAATGTAATCATTTATTATTCCTTCTAAAGAAAAATATTGGTAGATTATTCAATTTTAATTGTTGCTTTTTAAAAATGTAACCATTTTTTCTTTGATAGACAATATAAATGTTTTTTGGTTGGTCAAGTCGGCTTTTTAACTTGTAAATATATTAAACAGTTAGATTCTGATGAGCCTTGAGTTATATTCTATTTATTCTCAATAAACCTCATTCATGACAGAGACATGACAGAGGGGAATTGGCACAGAGAAAATCTTTACTGCTGGTTCTAGTATTGTTTATAATATTGCCCTTAGTTCTATTTTTAATTTTTTTCGACTGGTTTCATCATTGTCATTATTTTATTTATTAGTTTTGTGTATTCTTAGTCCTTATTATTATAATCTTCTTTGTCTTTTTAATAGTTGTTTTATTGATTTCTATAATTAAAATTTTTATTTATATTTAAGGTTTATTGTTTTTAAGTTTCTCTTTTAAGTTTTATTTATTTCATTATTTTTAATTTCCGCTCCTTCATTATTAGTTTTTCTTCTTTTCTATTCTCTCTTTTCCCCTCTTCTCTTTTCTCTTTTCTCCAGTTTATATTATTTATTATTACTTTCACGCCTTGTTGTGTTATTACACTAGATTTAATTTGATTAATGTCATCTTTATTAATTCAATAAGCTTAAATTATTTACCCAATTCTTCTACTAAATCCAATGACATATCTCTGTTAAACTCAATGCAATTCAAATCCAACTAATATAATTTCAACATTGATAGGCTAAATTCGTTTATAATCGTCTTTTTTTTTTCTATTGATTTACCTTGTTCACTTTTATTTACCTATTGCTTACAGTTTTTTAACAATCTTCTGTTGGAATTATTTGGATTAGTCTTCTAATTCTCGAATTTTCTGATCTTATTCTTATACTAACCTCTTTTTCGCGTGTCTCGTAATATATATGTACTGTTCTGAACTTAAATACTTTAATAAATTGAATAGTCTTCCAAATAGCTGTGTAGCAGCGGAATATATATTGAAGGGAATACAGAAAAGATGTATTTTTATATACATCATATTTTCGATGAAGAAATCTGCATTTGTATCGAGTCCTTTTAAATAATCACCGAGATAACCTCACAAAAATCTTGGCATCAGCACGTCCTCTGAATAATCCAAAGCATTGATGTAAGCGAAACACGCTAGAATAAAATTTTTATTGGTTGTGCCCTCAGGAGGACCGAGCTGGCCGATATTAACGCTCAACCGCTGATCCCCAGGGGCAGTTAAGCTGTTCATCGCGTTAGAAAGGGACCCTGAACCGATGCTAGCCAATTTGTTGTCTTATTATTCTGGTTAATTAATTATTAATCCGTTTTATGCGGGATCATTCCAATTTCTTTTCCTCGAGCTTTAATCAGGACACAGTTCTTAATAGTTAATACGTACTTGTTCCCAAAATTAAATTTAATCAGCATTATAGGTTTCTCGAACATCGTTTACATGAAAACTAAAATCTAATTCGAATATCAAAATTGTAGTTACTCTATTAGTAACATCTTCTTAATCAAAAACCAAACTATTAATTACATTATTAATAATTATAATTCATAATTGTTGCTCTAGTAACTGGATATGACTGGATGCCCTGTCAGTTGATTGAACTATTAACAGCACTTGATATAATACCTAAATATTAAAATAGATAGTAAAATATAATTAAACATATAAGTCTAAAATGTCAATGCAAAAACACCAATATATTTTGTTAATTTTTAAAATTGTTGACTCTCTCTCGGATTTAGTTATAAGATTAGTGATATATTGGGTCTATTTATTAGTTTTAAAGAATTAAAAAAAAATTCGAAGCACTATTGCGAAAAATCCAAATTGACATGATATTGACATCCTTCTATCCATAAATCGATCGATTTTCGATATCTTCACTAGAAATGAACCACTCCTCAGACAGGCCATGACTGATGTATCGCGACTAGTAGCAAAAACCTTTCCGATTTTGCCATTGAAGCAGCATTTAATATAAGACCAAAGGCTTTTCCATGTCTCTTGGATTCAACTCATAAGGCACAAAATAAATAAGCTTTGAATCGTTCCCATTTTCTTCAAGCCATTGGAAATGGTTTCTTTTGTTATTTCCAACAATTTTGCATATTCTTCCTACATCTTACACTGATCATTATTGAGTGATACCTTGAAGTCCTATTCTTCAACAGAACACTCTTTAAAAAAAATCAAATTATTATTTATAGTCAACGTTAAATTTTATTACACCAAAACTTAAGTAATAAGTAACAAAACTAAGCAATATCTCGAAAGTTTCAATATAACTATTGATTAATTAATAATAAATGTTAATATTAATATTACTATTTAATGATTAATTAATATAACTAATAATACAACTATAATATAATATTATATATTACTGATATATTACAGTAAGAAAATCTTTCAATATGCACAGATAGAAATAGTATAAATTGCTAGGAAACTCATGAATTTTATGAACATGTTTGTTGGTTTCAATTGATTATTTGTAAATAACATAAATATAAATCAATATTTATTAAAAATATAGTAAAATAAATATATTCCAGGACATGTAGGTATTTTGTTTCTAAGTGTCACATGGTAAAATAATTATTTCGACGATAGAACACTTTAGAGTATTGAACGATTTGTCTCCGATGCATTTGGGCTTATTAGGTATGTAATATGTAAGTAAAGCACGCAAAGACAAATATCGTAGTTTGCACACGTATTAGATGTAGTATATTGCAGAATAGTGATGTCATTTGATAGAGATGTTATTCCGTTAAGTTTTATTAAACTCGGAAAATGGGAACAAGCTCTCAGTTTAAACTTGATATATACGTTTTCTGCATTTCCCATGTTATGTTATTAAAACACATAACCTTTGTCTAAATTCTAAATATATATATATATATATATATATATATATATATATATATATATATATATATATATATTTGTTGTGTCATATAGGTTTTTCAATTAAATACACAGAAAAAACATATAGTCACAAAAACAATACTTTTGTTTCCATTTTATTATATGCGAGCAAAGTTTACTGTTTGAAATATTTTTATTCAAAACTGGAGAGTTATATTAAAGCTTGTATTCTAGTAAGGCATACAATGGAAAGGGATTTCATATTAAAATATGCTTTGAAAAATAAGAGTCACTAATATAAAATATTGTTTAAAAAATTCAGGTAAATATAATGATATTTAAAAAATAACTATAAACCTTAATTCTAATTAATGTTGACTTATATTGATAATATTTCGAACAGTTTAAGTAAATATAAATAGTTTTTGTAATATCTCTCATAATTTAGACAAGTATTATACCCGTTGTTTTAATTTTCATAAAATATCAAAGTTAGTCAAAAATATGTTTTGATAATTTATTATTTTAGAAAACATTTGTGGGTTCGATAAAAAATAACAGAAAAAAAGATAAATTATAGCGTCAAATTCTAAATTCGCAAATTGGGATAAAATTTATTGGAAAATGACTTTAAAAAATTACCATACTTAGCCTCCTTAAACGTACTGATTGATAAATGCAATATTTTATGTTCTCGTCCTTTTTTCCCCTACTCTTGCGAGTTTAACAAATATGTTACCTTATCATACGTTCCTTAGAGCTTTCATTATAGCTGAAGCGTTATCTTACTGAAATCTTCATTCAATTTTCGTAGTTTGCTATTCCTCCAACCCCGGGAGCGTTTCGAACACGTGCATCCGGGTTGAAATCAATGAGCACTTTTTAATGTTCTCTTTTACCATTTTTGCATTTTTATTATGCATGCACAACGTAATATTCTGTTTCAAAATTTAAAAATATAAGTTACAAGAAAATGGCCAGGTGAATTTTTCCTCATATTTAGGCTTCATCTATTTTACCGATTTTAATTTTTATTATAATTTTATTTAATCATTATTTATACAAAATATTCAATAAAGTATGGATACTAGCTTACCAGTTTGTAGTTGAATGCGAATATGCCACATACCTGAAAAAGAAAGGTTACATATTAGTACCAATAAAACAATAATACATGTATATGTTTATATCAGGCTTCCCATCATATATTTTCTTTCTTTCAAACCTAATTAAAGATTTTTAACAATTCCAGTACTTTGGCACTAGGATTACAACAGTTCAAAATCTGTCCATGTTAATTTTGCGTTGCACAGACAAAAACCTAATTATATCACTTAAAGGATATAAGATTCCTCAAGCTAAATACCTCGGAATTTATCTAGATGTTAAATTGGATACAAAAAGCAGAGCAGATTCGACTCAAAAGCAAGCGACTATACTGGTTAGTCGGAAGATACTCTCAAATTGACTTAAAATCAAAGAGATTGGTTTATCAGTCAATTATAAAGCCCATTTGGACCTATGGAATGCATATATGCGGTTGTCCTAAAACATCAAACTATCTAGTAATCCAACACACCCAAAACAAAATTTTATGATTCATTAGCGATACTTATCCCAACGTAACCAACGAAGATCTTCACAACGAACTCGGAATCAAATGGATACACGAAGTAATTCAAGATTTCGCATTAAAACATGAAAAAAGGTTGCTAAATTACAGCCATATGGAAGCAAAACAGCTGCTGGATAACACGCAAGAAATCAGAAGATGTAGTACATACATGTAGTGTATAAGTATATCCTTATTTTTGGCTTCAATAGATTAGTTTTAATTCAATTTGGTAAATACATACTGATACTGTATTAATCCCGTACTCGTCTTGCTATCCATTAATGCAAGTATAACAGAACAGTAGTAGTAAATTAATTTGTAAATTAAGGTTGTACTAAGCATATGTAATGTAAGATGTAATTAATAAGAAGCGGAATAAAATGCTTATAAACGTAGCTATGACCTAGAGGTATTTTCTATATTTTTTGAATGCAAAAGTTTCAGCAAAAAATATAGTGTATACATATTTAAAAGTAATATATACGCTGTTATTATTATTGATTATTGCCAAATGAAAATTAGATTTGAAAACCGATATGAAACCTTTTAATAAAATCTTCGAGTATTTCTTACATTTAATATTAACACCTTAATCTTATTAGAGTGAAATGAAAAAAGGGGTGATAATAAAAAGTGAATATATATATATATATATATATATATATATATATATATATATATATATATATATATATATATCCGAGATAAACACTTGAAATGCTTATGACAGCTTTTAGAACTAATTAAAATTGTCCATTATCGGCGCAGAATAATTTTTTTTTTAATCGAGCACACAAATTACGTTTCGAATTTTGAAAATGTATGCGACGTTTTTCAATACTTTATTAATTAAAGAGGGTGGATTATCAAATTATTTTCTGCTTCGAACGCTTTTATGTATCCCTGTTTAATATTTCGCATAATTTAATGAATTATGTTTCCGTTTTTCTTAATTTGTGTTACTTAACCATGTCACAATTAACAGATAAAATGTACGTGTAGTCCGTTCAATAAAACAAGGAACTCACGTCATCTAAATTGATGACGTCAAAACGTCACAATGTTGCCACATCTGTTCTGAGTTTTAGTTCATTTTGGCTTCATATAAATGAAGTAATGAAACGAAAATAATGTTATCTAACATGATTTATTTTTTACATCACTAAGTATATATAATGCACATATTATCGAAGAATTTAAACTACAATATTCATTACTGTATTTTACTTTATTAGACAGCATATTTGCCTTCTATGGTTAGTTCTTGATTCCTTGGATGCAGTGTTACCCTGTAGTGTTATTCTGATATCACTCTATGTATCTTTAGTTTACTCTGTTACTAACTGTATACATATTCCTTGATAAAACTGGATCTAATCACTGCATTATCGTATGCCTTATCCTAATTGTCATATCTGCAAAAGAGTTAGTAATAGTTTTCTCCTCAGACCTCATCTCATATTCCACCAAATACTTATGTATATTCTGGACAATTACTGTCTTGGTAATTGTGAGCATTGAGTCCCAAATTCAGAAAGTTTCATTCAGTCACTGCACTTTCGAAATTTTATTAAAGTGAATAACTAAGCTGTTAATTTTAAATTCATCTAAGACTTTTTCAAGATTCCATCATTTGTCAATTTCCTCTAAACTGTGTCTTATCGACTTCGACCAAACCGAAAATGTTATTGTAGATAATGCTTCCACAATGAGTACTGCAAACCATTCCTCGATAGCAACCGTTGTCGAAGTTCTTGTTGGTATTTTTCCACAAGTATACTGTGGTATGGTGTATTGTCCATAACAATCACTGCTGTTTCTTCCAAGTTCTTTAAGAGCTGATTTTCAAACCACAGCAAATACATGTTCATTTCTCCATGGAAGGCAACTCTTTTTAGCATGAAGAACGAGATATTTACAATGAACTATTAATAAATGGTTTGAATAAAAAAACCTAATCAATATTTATTCCAACGTTCACCTTTCTCTATTATCTTTGGCTGTCTTTATACTATTTTTATTATCATCTTACCATAATTAACCATATATCCCATTCGGTTACATGTTTGAACTTATCAGATAGCATTTTATCTATTTCTAACTGAAATAAAATAAGAAGGGAATATTGTCTGATCTTAAAACAAATTTACAAGTTACAATAGACAATACATACTGGTGAGGTGAGTTCACTGTTATTTCGAATAGACTATATATTTTTTTCTAATGACATGAGGTCTAATTGTAATTTTAAATAAAATTGATTTCCATTTATAGGTGGTGTTATAATTTAAAACAAAATTATACAAGTTCGCATAATGAGTTTATTAATGTGCTGTGCGCAATATACAATTTAATAAATTAATTTTACATATTCGTAGTTCCGAACTTTGCTATTAAAATAAAATTTGCATCGGAATTTCAGGCCGCGATTTCAGTTCATATTTTTTATATGGACGTACGTCAAAATATTCAATTTCTATAAATGACATACCCTGCCACAAATTTCACGTAAACGCATGTACGTTTCTGTATATTTAAACAGAATACCATACAATATTATACAAAATTTAATAAACCGAAATTACCAACACTGTAATTTATTTCTATAAATATTCAACAATCTTGTAATGTTTTGCATTAATTAATTTATTTATGGGTAACAAGCTAATTCAATCAGGCTTAATAATTTGTTCTTAGGAATTAATTTTGACAGAACAATAATATATGACAAATTGTTGTATATTTCATCTGACATTTCTGTCAGGTTTATTCAGTATATGTATTCCTTATTACAATAAGAAACCATGACATAGATAGGCTTAAATGAGTACTTCTGGAATACTATATATACCAGATTTAACTTTAAGATCTAATGACTCTCTATCTAGGCCCAAATTATTATTATAGTAGAATATAATTGGCTTAGGACACGGGAAATTGACCAAAGGCTGTTCTCAGTTAGTTTAATAACCCATGAAGACGAATAGCTTGTTCTCGATCCTTTTTGTTAGTACTAGTATATTTTGTAGTACTCTCCTTCGATATTCTTATCGTTATTTAATTTTTTAGTTTCCTATTTTTCGATTTCTCATTATGTTTGATGATTCCATCATTATTTTTTATTTTCTCTTCCATCGCTATCAATTCGAGTTCTTAATTCATTTGCCATATTTTTTCGTCAGTTTCCAGTGAATGTATATATATATATATATATATATATATATATATATATATATATATATATATATATATATATATATATATATATATATATATATATATATATAAACAAACATATACAGAACAATAATATATGACAAATTGTTATATATTTAATCTGACATTTCTGTCAGGTTTAGTCAGTATATGTATTCCTTATTACAATAAGATAGCATGACATAGATAGGCTTAAATGAGTGCTTATGGCATACTATATATATACCAGATTTAACTGTAAGAACTAATGACTCTCTATCTAGGCCCGAATTATTATTATAGTGGAATATAATTGGCTTAGGACACGGGAAATTGACCAAAGGCTGTTCTCAGTTAGTTTAATAACCCATGAAGACGAATAGCTGGTTCTAGATCCTTTTTGTTAGTACTAGTATATTTTGTGGTACTCTCCTTCGTTATTCTTATCGTTATTTAATTTTTTAGTTTCCTATTTTTCGATTTCTCATTGTGTTTGATGATTCCATCATTATTTTTTGTTTTCTCTTCCTTCGCTATCAGTTCGAGTTCTTAATTCATTTGTCATATTTTTTCGTCAGTTTCAAGTGAATGGATATATATACATATATATATATATATATATATATATATATATATATATATATATATATAGATAGATATATACCAATTTAGAATATTATACAAAATTTCAAAAGCATAATTTATTTCTATAAAAATTCAACAATCTTGTTCAACAATATTCTGTATTAATTAATTAAGCTAATAATAAAATAATATCGATAACAAGTTAATTAAATCAGACCTAATAATTTGTTATTAGGAATATAACAGAATAATAAAATGACCGTAGTTATTGACAGTATTTAATAACAATAAGTTATTGTATAGAGCATCTGACATTTTTGTCATCAGTATATTTTTATATATTCCTTCTTATAATGAAAAAATCATGAAGACACAAAGATAAGCTTTAATGAAGCTCTCGCAAACCACATATTATAGTCGACAAGTATTGCCCCTTTCAAACAGTCGAAAACAATTCCGAAAGAAATAGCTCAATATTAATACACACTTCTTAAAATCAAAATAATATTAATTTTAAAATAACGATTTCGTTAAAACTATTTTACCACATTCCATAAACTTAATTTGAATGGCGAAGGAACATAAACCTTCATGTAATTAATAAAAGAACGAAGTTTCGAAGTACAATAAATAAAGGAACAGCCCTTACAACGATTTGTCCAATTCTTGTAATGTTCTCTTCCCGGATCTCTCCTTTTTTATTTTGTGCGGTACATGTATGCTCATAAAACTTAACAGCATTCTGCACAAGCTTTTAGAGGTCTGTCATTTTACCAATCCTTCGTGTTTCTCTTACAAGAAGTCTGTGTTTTCGTTACTGTACGGTACGTTCTTGAATTTAATATATGTAGCAATTTATTGTTTCTAAAATACAACTTTACGATAATATAGATCTTAACATTGTTCGGTACAATATTAAGAAATAATATTAGAATTAATATCGTAAAATACATACAAAAGAAAGCTGTGAAATAAAAACTCGACATATGTGAAAATTTCATCCCAATATAGATTAACAAATTAGAGAATAACAAGAGTTGTCTGCACTCTTTGTTCATAAGATTTTTAGATTTCTCTGCTTCCATATACCAATATGTATTACTTCATTTACCATACCATTTTTATGTTTATAGAATAAAAGTAAGGAAAAAATATGTATATTTATATTTGAGGCTCTAAAGTTGTTACAGTTCGGAAAATAATCTTAGAGATGATATTTTGCTATAATATATAATGGCGCAGTAATTTACACTTTTTTATACTTTGTTGATTACTGAATCCTAATGGAAATTAGGTTTAATTAAAGGCCATTTAAATTTTTCTTGAGATAGTTATTTTAATATGTTTTAATATATAGACATTCATTAATTAATGTTATATATGAAATAAATTTCTGATCTTATATTGTCAAAACAAATTTTAGTAATACTAACATATCACTTTTAAGTTATTCGTATACATTTCATATTAATCTTAATATTGTTTGTTTGATGATATTGAAAGAGGAATTAAAACAGATCATTTTAATCGTATCGCCGTTTTACCTAAACCAATATAAATGGGATAAAATGTTTACTTCACATTTCTCACAGTTCTCTCTAATTTTGGGGACACAGTTACTTCCTCTTTTGCATTTTTTGAATGGGGTAGCTTGAACCTACGACATCTACATCATTATACCAATTAACTTCAGGGCGTCGAATTTATTTAAAGGAATTAAAGGAATCGCTTAATAGTACTACGGATTTTTTTATTCGTCACAGATCATGATCAATTATATAGCATGTTTTTAATTATTTATATTGAAAGTTACTATTATATATCACAATTTAATTACTTATAATTCTCACATTCTGCATTAATTTATTTTTATGCAACTAAATCTCTGCAGTTTTTTTTTTGACAATGATTTATGTGATTTCACTTCCAAAAAATTTAGGTTTCAGAAATTATCAATGTCTCAAAAAATTATTAAGTAATAAATATTTCAACCTTACGTTTTAGCTGTCACTAATTATCGAAGTACTAATAAAATATTCAGGATACATCCTATAAAATCATCCTATCAAAAATAATCCTTCAAAATCAATAGGAATGTAACAATAATAAAATTGACTCGTGAATCAGCAATATATAACTGATTGAACTGATTTTGTTGATTATTGAATTTTTTGGTGTCCAACTTTGGTGTCAATAAAAATTCTTTGACAAACACCATGAATATTTAATTTAAAACAAGTAGAAATGATAACCGCTAGTTTCCTGTGGCAAGTTGGAGATATTCAGTCCCGTAAGTGTTCATGGTTGTATTAGTGAACAGAAATATACAAAGATACATTAATCTTAACATACATTTAAGAAACTGACGAATATAACAGATAATCCTTCCAATAAAACAGCATAAAATGCAGTTTGTAAAAATTAATTTTATCTTTATTTAAAATTAATCTAGTTAAAATGGGATAGAATTCTGTCTGTTGCGTCAAAATATATAACCAAATCAGTCTATAATAATTGATTTATGTTGGTACTGGTTGACCCCGTCGCCAAATGTTTACAAATTTCTTGAAAATGTTAATAATAATAATTATACGTTACACACCAGTAAACGCTGTAACCCAGAATTCTAAGTCAATGCGGCAACACTGCGACATGTTGACGCCATAAATTTTGATGACGTGCATTGCCTGTCTTATTTGATATATTTATAAAATAACAGAATATTCTATAAATAATAATTAATTGTTTGTATATTTGTAATAAGCTTAATAAATCAAATATTTATAAAAATAGCAACCATCTCGCCAGATTTAGAATATAAATGAAAACCATAAAAATAGCTATAAGGAAACCTGGCGATTTAATTGTGCTCTCTTCTTTTTTTTCTGTAAAAGAGAATTTAAGAGTAAATTAAACAAAATGTTTATTCCGCAGTTAAAATTCCCTCCAATTTAGAAAACAAAAAGCTACTTGTTTTTTGCATTTTTCTAATTAGGAGAGCTTGAAATTACGACATCTACGTCATTAATTCAATTACCTTTAAAGCTAAAAAATTAAACAGACCTAATTGTACTCTTTAACGGTTTCTATCTTGCCTGGTGTTTCGTATGTAACGACTATAAATTTTCTGTCATAAACTGTGCTTTCGTATTTTTCCTTTTGCCTTTTTCTGGTCCGTGCAAATTTGAAAGTCCCCGCCAAATATTTGCCGAACAGCTAAAATGGATTTGTATTGTTTCAAAAATCACCATTGGCACAAGAAAAATGCCAATAAAAAAACGAAAAACAACGCTAATAAAAGTCACAAATTAAATTTAACCTATTCACCACTTGCTTCTTGGCCATCAACCAAAATAAAAACATTTCATTTTCAGTTTTATATCTAACAAACTTAATCAAATTCGACGATAAAGCTTCTGCAAACGTTATTTTAATAGCGAATGTTTTATAGCAAACTCACATCAGAATATTACATTCAAAATATACTTTCTTCGTATGAAAAGTATCCAGAATTTATCAGTTAAAGCCTGTTGTATAAAATTGGTCTTCAAGATTTATTTTCTATAACCATTGGACATTTCAAACGAACTCTCCTCAATCACAAAAAAATATTGCAGAAGGCCTACAATATTAAAATGATTAAAATAATCATAGTCGAGCGGATAAAAAATCTGCAACCTTATATCTAATAAAATTAATTGCTATTAACTCTCTCATTATAAACTCATTAACTATTTACGCAACTTCCTTAATTTAACTAGTTTTATGATTATTCGAGTTCTTGTACTTGGGAGAGTTAAGCCACTAACTCTACGCATATTCAGGCAAAATAGACCATTCCTGCTGTTCTTGTAATCGCATATAATTGTACTAATCTCGAAGTTCCAATCCCTACGTATGTGTGTGTTTGTGTTTGTGTTTTTCACGAAATCCCTATTTTACCCTATCCCGCTAAAGATTAATCATTTATTAAAAGCCCACCTTAATTAAATGAATGCTTATACAATAATAGATAATGTTGTTTAAGAACTATAAGAAGTTCTAAAATTATTACGGAGTCACAGGTAAATGATCTTCTTCTATATATTAATCGGCTTAGTGAATATTTTGCCCCGCTTTTGACAGAAACGAGGGCACCTGGAGGCATGAAATTTGGCACGATTAAAGCTTACGTTGAGGAAGAATTTTTAGAAGTAAATTGTTTGCGTGATTATGTTGTTTGCTGTTTCTGTTGTACGTAAATCGACTACGGTCGCGTAATTTTTAAAATCAAAATCCGACAACGTTTTACCGCAAAGTACAACAATTTTGGCAAATGAGAAAAAAATCCCTACATTTGAAATGATAATAAAACAGAAAGGAAGTGTGTTAAAACATTGCTGAAGAAATTTTGTGTTATTTTCGGTTATTCCCGTATTTTCGGAAGTATTAAAGAATTATGGTAAGTTTAGATAAAGAACGATTAAGAATAGTATGATGAGAATAAATATAAGAGGGAATAAATCAGTATGTCCGCTCTATCGGAAAATACATACAAAAGAAAGCTGTGAAAGAAAAACCCGACATATGCGAAAATTTCATCCCAATATAGATTAACAAAATTAGAGAATAACAAGAGTCGTCTGACCTCTTTGTTTACAAGATTTTTAGATTTCTCTGCTTTTATATATCAACATGTATAGCTCTAAATATGTTATTAGGGGTATTTTATAGTAAAATTAACGAATACAACATTTATTTACCTATAGAACCAAGAGATAAAACAATACTCTAATATTTTCAGAATACAATTTTTTTAATTAAAACATAATAGGGGCTATAATTTCTGAATGAATAGGAATACGCAAATTTTAAAATGACTAGCAAATTTGTTATAAAATTCTATTTAAGAAACTATATTTTCATCAGTTTACCATTACTATGAACAGAATTGGATAAAAAAGTCTCAAAATGGCTAAAAATGGCAAATTTTCCTGACTATATATGTGGAAAAATTGCAAAAATGCTTTATCTCTTAGAATGAGCTCTAAATATATTATTAGGTGTATTTTATGGTAAAATTAACGAATATGACATTTATTTAGCTATAGGACTAATAGATAAAACAATACTCTAATATTTTCAGAATAAGAATTTTTTAAATCAAAACATGATAGTGGCTATAAGTTCTGAAAGAATAGGAATACGCAAAGTTTAAAAGGACTAGCAAATTTGTTATAAAATTCTATATAAGAAAGTATGTTTTCATCAGTTTACCATTACTATTAACAGAATTGGATAAAAAAGTCTCAAAATGGCTAAAAATCGCAAATTTTCCTGAGTATATGGAAAATTTGCGAAAATGCTTCATCTCTTAGAATGAGCTCTAAATATGTAATTAGGAGTATTTTATGGTACAATAAACGAATATGACATTTATATAGTTATAGGACCAATATATAAAACAATACTCTAATATTTTCAGAATAAGAATTTTTTAAATCAAAACATGATAGTCGCTATAAGTTCTGAACGAATAGGAATACGCAAATTTTAAAAGGACTAGCAAATTTGTATAAGAAACAATGTTTTCATCAGTTTACCATTACTATTAACAGAATGGGAGAAAAAAGTCTCAAAATGGCTAAAAATCGCAACTTTTCCTGAGTATATATATGGAAAATTTGCGAAAATGCTTCATCTCTTAGAATGAGCTCTAAATATGTAATTAAGAGTATTTTATGGTAAAATAAACGAATATGACATTTATATAGTTATAGGACCAATATATAAAACAATACTTTAATATTTTTAGAATAAGAATTTTTTAATCAAAACATGGTAGTGGCTATAAGTTCTGAACGAATAGGAGTACGCAAATTTTAAAAGGACTAGCAAATTTGTTATAAAATTCTGTATAAGAAACAATGTTTTCATCAGTTTACCATTACTATTAACAGAATGGGAGAAAAAAGTCTCAAAATGGCTAAAAATCGCAACTTTTCCTGAGTATATATATGGAAAATTTGCGAAAATGCTTCATCTCTTAGAATGAGCTCTAAATATGTAATTAGGAGTATTTTATGGTAAAATAAACGAATATGACATTTATATAGTTATAGGACCAATATATAAAACAATACTTTAATATTTTTAGAATAAGAATTTTTTAATCAAAACATGGTAGTGGCTATAAGTTCTGAACGAATAGGAGTACGCAAATTTTAAAAGGACTAACAAATTTGTTATAAAATTCTGTATAAGAAACAATGTTTTCATCAGTTTACCATTACTATTAACAGAATGGGAGAAAAAAGTCACAAAATGGCTAAAAATCGCAAATTTTCCTGAGTATATATATGGAAAAATTGAGAAAATGCTTCATCTCTTGGAATGAGCTCTAAATATGTAATTAGGAGTGTTTTATGGTAAAATAAACGAAAATGACATTTATATAGTTATAGGACCAATATATAAAACAATACTTTAATATTTTTAGAATAAGAATTTTTTAATCAAAACATGGTAGTGGCTATAAGTTCTGAACGAATAGGAATACGCAAATTTTAAAAGGATTAGCAAATTTGCTATAAAATTCTGTATAAGAAACAATGTTTTCATCAGTTTACCATTACTATTAACAGAATGGGAGAAAAAAGTCTCAAAATGGCCAAAAATCGCAAATTTTCCTGAGTATATATATGGAAAAATTGCGAAAATGCTTCATCTCTTAGAATGAGCTCTAAATATGTAATTAGGAGTATTTTACGGTAAAATAAACGAATATGACATTTATATAGTTAGAGGACCAATATATAAAACAATACTTTAATATTTTTAGAATAAGAATTTTTTAATCAAAACATGGTAGTGGCTATAAGTTCTGAACGAATAAGAGTACGCAAATTTTAAAAGGACTAGCAAATTTTTTATAAAATTCTGTATAAGAAACAATGTTTTCATCAGTTTACCATTACTATTAACAGAATGGGAGAAAAAAGTTTCAAAATGGCTAAAAATCGCAAATATTCCTGAGTATATGTATGTGAAAAATTGCGAAAATACTTTAATACTTAGAATTAGCTCTAAATTTGTTATTAGTAGTGTATTATAGCAAAAATAACGAAAATAACATTTATTTTGCTTTAGGGCCAATAGATTAAATAATATACTAATTTTTCAGGATAAGATCTGTTTTACCCAATGATAGTGGCAATAATTGTCATGAAAATCTATATATGAGAGCAGGTTTTCATAAGTTTCCCATGAGTATTAATGAAATGGCACAAAAAAGCTTGAAAATGACCAGAAATTGCAATTTTTCATCAGTAAATGCATAAATGCGGTGAGTCAAACAAGGGTCCTCTCATTCACATCACTCACAATTGATAAAATTCTTATTATAACTCAGATATAGCTGCCCACTCTTGTCGAATTTATAGATGATAATGCGCCCATACACTCAGCCAAAATGTCTTGTCTCAAAATGTTCAGTCTTGGTTTGATTAGCATCCAAATATCATCAGACATCTTGTCTGGTGAGCATTGGAAACACTATTCCGTGAAGACATACAGCTGCATTAAAAGAAAATAGTAGAAAAAGTAGCCAATCCCTGTACAATATTCTATTAATTATTGATAAATGAACTGGAATTAATGGAAAAAAATGTTAATTGATGTTAAACGAATCTATATATACATTTCCTATTAGAAGAGGTATCGGATAGGACCGATATAGATAAGTGGGTAAGTATTGAATCAAATTTCATATTTGAGGAGGAAAATAAAAATAGAATACATGATATCGGTATGTCAATAAATCCGTCGTTAATGCCTGATCGGTAGTGATGGAAACATTATTCAGTCGACATCGCGTGACTTGTCACGTTCAATTTGATACACAAAGATCTTCCCGAGAATTTCAATATATCTATCTACCATCCATAGAGTGTATTTTTAAATGTTTGAGATTTTGGTTGCAAAATGCACCAAACTACGCCAATAACGATTAACCGTACGCTCAAGAAGGATGGAAACATCGTATTACACGAGAGGATTTTCCCATTATATCGGAAGCAATATATCGGATTTCAATGAGTATAAGGGGAGAAAATATTTATGAATATATTTTTATTTGTAACTTGTTATGATATAAATACTAACAGCGTAAATATCAAAATGTATCCACAACAAAATCCCAGATATCGAAACTTATTCATTGTCCATTTTGTTACAGTATTTCTTTTACAGCATAATGTCTATATTGCCGTGATTAAGCACTGAAAATCTACTACGTACAGTTATCCTCCATGTATACTCATATGCATGATATGATCTCTTTTCCTTGGTATAGATTACCATTTCACTATCTCAAAAATATATGGTTTAACGAAAACATCACCCCATATAATAAAAATATTAAATGTTATATTGTTTTTAGTCACGTCAGCCTCTTGGATTTTTTAGTCCTAGACCTTCGACTTAACGTGGGCTCCGAATCACGGTCCTGGGCATTAAGCTTACCGATTGGTGAGTGATCAACTTTAGAAATCGTCTCAGAAGACATTTAGTCTTACCCAGCATGGTTATTGTCGTTAACTGGGATAATTTTCCTTGTTGGATTTTACACACTTGCCTAGGACAATCATAAACATAGATTTTACGACCATGCCCCAGCAGGATTCGAACCCGCGACTGTCGCAACAGTAGCAGGACCTTCCCGTTGCCTTTAACACTACACCACCCAGCCAGCACCCCATATAATAGTATTGAAGCTTGAGTAAATTTTATGTGAGATCGTTCTTCACAATTAATTTGCTAATTTATAAAAAGGCTCCACAATTTTTACATTATTAAAATATATTTCTCTAATATACTAAGTTGTATGTTTCTAAAATATGTAGAAGATGATCTGTATCATAAAGTTAGTAGATTGCTATCATTATTTACCAATTTATTTTTTGACACTATTTAAACTGTTTTAATGTTTACTATACTGACAATTTTTCTTTTTTTCTAGTCTTTAACAGCTTATGTACCTGTTTGGTATTAAATTGTTCAATCACCTTAATATTCAACAAAAACCATAATATTAGACGTTTCTCCAACTGTTAATAAAAGTATTTTTGCCAACGTCTATTGGTTAATTGCTCATTGTCTTCAAAACCTGAACCAAATTTCTTATTGGATTTATGATGCTTCATTCTTTGTGTGAGGATGAGCCACTTCATCATAATCTCAATTTGATAATAAGAATAAAGTCTTTCTATTCTTCTACTTCTTTATATATTATTTAACAACTTATATATCTATTTTCCACACTTCTGATCTCTTTTTGATACACTGATTTATGTTATCTTCTTTTTCATATTTCCCTGTTCTCTTAATGATATAAATCTAGATATACATAAATTTTCTTTGAAAAACATGAAAAAAGTTAATCCATAGTTAATTGAATTTTAATAACAAAAATGTACACTTTCAAAAGTTTTTCCTTTCTTATCTAATTCTAGTTAGTTAGGAAAATAATTTACTTCTTATTAGGCCAAAGTTAACAACTTCAATATTTTAGTTATAAAAAGAAGTTATATAGTAGGGACATTATTACATCAGCATGCTTAAAAAGAAATATTAAAATTCCACTAAAGTTGAAAGAAACCCCCAAGGTATAACCCACTAACCACAAGCCCTGTATAGTTTCTATTAGACGATTTTCTTATTATAAATGAAATTTGCTATTCGGCTTCTCCCCAGAGAACATCTTCGAGAAACAGAGGGGCAAATGTAATTTAAATTTTTCAAATTGAATTTCAAAAGTTGGGATGTTGTACTACTTGCCAGGTGTACAACCGTACAAAATACGTTGTCAGGTTTAATACGTTTTATATGTTGTTTTAAGTGGAATAAATTTATTTTGATTTAGATTACTCCCCTGTATGGGAACTTTCTAACATTATTATTATATTAAAATTCGGACATTCTAGCGCAGCATTCTCTATATATAATTCTAAGTAAAAAAAAGACATACTATCAGACAGAAAATAACATTTTCGTAAATTTAAGTAAATTATCGTGTTAGATTTTGTATAAATAAAAATTTGAATAGGTTCCATCAGACTTCGCTTATTCAGTCAAATAGACAAAAAAAATTGATAGAATGTTAAAATTCTAATGCTAAGGAAGCTTTTATATATAATACTTCGAATGCACGTCGTCAGAATTTATAATGCAATACTGCGGCATCACTTTTGTGTTTTGGTTTATTTTAACATTGACATAACAAAATACTTGGAGAGAGTTTCTAACTAATGGCTTTGATTTTTAAAATCAAAATTAACACAAATTTCAAACAACAATTAGAAATGTATCAAAACAGGCACCATATGATTATTGTCATTACTATTTTGAATAACTTTGCAGACATATGACAACGGTGTTGACCAGTACCAACACAAATCGAATTTTGTATACCGATTTGGTTATGTATTCGAACGCATCAAACTTCACTCTGTGTCTTTTTTACTAGAATAATTCTGATTAGTAGAATGAGAAAGAAAAAATCACTCTGAGGTTAAAACTAATTGTATGTTTTACAAAGTGATTTGGTAATGGCATTGATGATATTATTTGGCTATTTTATTGAAAGAACTTTAGGGTAAATGATGTGGCTCGGTGAAATGAGGTAAAACGAAATGAAACTGTGGTGTTTACATTATGTTAATTGATAAGAACCAATACTGTGTTCTATTCCATCATGATAAAGAATAGAGATGAATAGGAAAAATTGAATTGGTTCACTTAAAACTCTCAAATAACAATATCACGTGAGCATTGAATATTATTAGTAATATTTGTCAAAATTGTAATTCAATTGATTCAGTTAGATTAACTAATAGATATAAAATTTGTTGTAGTCTTAATGACCTTAAGCCAGATGGTATTTAAGCGAATTTCTAAACTAATTAAATGGAAATTCAACCCGGAATTGGATAGTTTTAATTTTCGAATATCCATTTCCTGTATAAGCGAAATTTGTCATCTTTCTGCCACGAATATTTCTAATAAAAACTAGAAAATATAATAGCGCGTCGCTCTGAATATTGAAACATATTTCATTGTCCTTTTTTTCGTTATTCTATAAGTCAGGCTTGCAAATGCCAAGAATTTTGATTCGATTCTATTCTGTATGGTTATATATTCTTTCTGGAAAGCTGGTGGTGATATATGTATTGATATAAATATATTATTTGTTCAGAACAGTCCTTCACCTTTTTAGTAACATTTTTATTTATTCAATATACGAGAAAAATCATAAACGTGTAATGAATTCGCAGAATATTGGTTGATAGACATTGAGACTTACATAGGGAGAAAATCATTACCTTTAGCGTCCTTGGATCTTGAGATCTTGGATATAATAAGGATCTTGGGCTTTGAGAATTAAATTGTGATAAAAATTAATGACAAACAACATGTAACTATAGCTTTTCTTAATAGTGAAAAAACATTTGACACTGTTAAAAGATTTAGAATGCTCAACATGCTGAATGAATGGAAAATAGGAGGCAGTGTTAGAGTTAATGATGTGACTTGAAATATGCTTAATATCAACTCTACGAACTATTCTTTTTATCAATTGTTTTCAAATTTTCAAAGGCGAAGGGTTTGAATCCTACTGGGGCATGGTTGTAAATTTATGTTTGTGATTGATCTAGGCAAAAGTGTAAAGTCACGTCAGTAACCCAACCGGGTAAGACCGGATGTCTTCTGGGATGATTTCTAAAGTTGGTTACTCGCCAGTGCTTAACGCTGAGGACCGTGGTTCGGAACCCACGTTAAACTTTAGGCCCAGTCCAGATAAATCCATATTTGGTAAAAGGAAACTTTAAATATGTATATATATATATATATATATATATATATATATATAAACTGTTTTTAGCATGAATTATATCCAATAAAACAAAAATCGTATGATAAAATGGAAAAAATTATGGTTAGGAAATGTATGAAATTTTAATTGCAAATATAACCGATTTGCAGGTTTAGAAATATGCGAAATATTTTCCTGTCCGATATGTAGAAAATTTGCGAAAAATTAAAAAAAGCCAATAACACACAAGGCACCGAATATTCGTTTATTGTGAATTCTTAATGAATTGGAACATATGGCGCGTTTAATCTTCGGAAATAACTCCATGGTTATTCAATCGAAACTGATTTAATATTTCTGTATACTCAAACGAGCAAAAATACATTTTTTAAACTAATGAAGTTTATATATAGGTAATAGCTAATTGAATAATAAAAAAGAAATGACAACGAAAAGGCAATAATTAGCGTCGTAATAATAAATACCAAATAGTTGGGATCTGAGAATTTATGAAAGTAAGAGAGAAAAACATGAAATAATAATTTTATTCGAACATAACATTTTATAAGCTATAAGAATGATTTTACAACATGTCGTTAGGGACATTTTGATCCTTCTAAAAATTATGCAGATTAAAAAAAGAGAGACAAAATGACCGTGAAAAATAAGTAGCAGAGACAATAAATTTTATTATATTTTTCCGCAAAATTTGATCTCTCCTATACTTTGTTCCTCACTGTGTTGGAGAGACAGAATTTTCTCCCCCACAACCTATTTTATGCGTGATTTAATTTGACACTTTCCCTAACGTGAATTTCGGCACAATTGTCCCATTTTTATTCTTAAAATTCTATTTGCCGGAAAATCGTATTATTACATAGTTTGGGAGGTAACCAGAACTTTGACAACTTAACTTATAAAACCGTTTTATCTCATTTCTTCATTCGGAGTAACCATTATTGCCTTCTATTAGCCCAAAATAAACCGCAATTTTGGGAGGACTTTAGTTTCCTTATATTTTAATAATGTTATAAACATTTACATATTTTTTGTAACATCTTTATTAGATAGACTTAGTACAATCTTAATTTACAATTAATTTATTACTACTATTCCTATATACTTGGATTAATTCACAAGCAAGACAAGTGCGAGAAAATACATCAATATGTATTCCTCAATTATTAAATTATAATTACTTATAGCAATAGATTACACTAAAGATATACACTTTATATAAGTTCGTATGGTTCTGTTCGCTTCAATCTCCTGACATCCTGCGCGTTGTCCAGCAGTTGTATTGCTTTCACGTTAGTATGATTTAGTAATCTTCTTTCGTGTTTCAAGGCGAAATCTTGGATAATTTCGCAAATCCATTTGATTTCCATGTCAACGTGCAGTTCTTCGTTGGTAACGTAGCGATAGGCATTGGTAATCAATCGAAGAACCTTGTTTTGACAGCGCTGTATGACTAACTGATTTGAATTTTTAGTCCAACCCCATATTTGCTCCCCATAGGTCCATATTGGCTTTATAATTGTATTATAGATCAACCTCTTTGATTTTAGATCAAGTTGAGAGTATCTTCCGACTAACCAGTATAGTTGTTTTATTTTTGTTCTAATGTGTTTTGCTTTTTGTCTTACATGATGTTATATTTGGCTAAAATGATAAGCAATAAACCACGTATTAAATATTTAAAAAATGAATCTTACAAAAACTAATGTATTTATGACCAAAAGATAAAGAACGGGCTTATTTCTTAAATTTAGGATGTTGTACCTGAAACTAACGAGGGAATGAAAACTAATATTTCAGGAAGTAGTGATACTTTTCTCGATACATCGGAAAAGAAATAAACTCGGGCGTCCTATATGGGATCACCTCAAGAGTGATTAATCTAAGAAAAAAAGTTTTACGTAACAAACTGTCCCTAGAAAAAAAAACGATGCTCCGAAAGGCAATGCCTTAATGATACGACTCAATACTCTAAATGATATATTGAAATGTAATTGGTGGAATCCCAGTCTGCTTCTGATCAGTGTTACCATATTGGTGCTAGGTGGCCACACTCACATACGGGCGAATGTCATTTTGGATAATTATTTGTAATTTATTTTCCAATTCCGATCTGTAAAGTTTAATTTATCTTCATTTATTAAAAAAAATGTATTAGTCAACATTTTAATCGCTCTTAATTCGGTGCAATTAATTTTACGATAGTTGATCTACGTTCTCATTCATAATTATTTCCCTTTCTACCTGCGAATATCTGGAAACTTTTGACAATTATTACGGCACCGCATGATTTGTTACATTCCCGATTTTATTTCTGTTTCCACAACAATTAATTAGATTTCAAAATAGGAGCCCTTTATTTATTTTCGATTTTAAACCGGATTTTCATCAATACACTCGAGATAATGATTCCTTTGTCTATATACATACATATATAGAATACTGATCTTATTATGAATATCAACATTTTGACTGTAAAAATGTACTTATTTTCTTTCACATTCCTCTATTAAATTTCTTTCATGGCTCTGTCTACAATTTGGACCAATTTCGGTGCAAATATGTGGTTGCACTAAAAATTCAAATCAACTAGTCATCCAACGCTGTCAAAACAAGGTTCTTCGATTGATTACCAATGCCTATCGCTACGTAACCAACGAAGAACTGCACAATGACCTGGAAATCAAATGGATTTGCGAAGTTATCCAAGATTTCACCTTGAAACACGAAAGAAGATTTCTAAATCATAGTAACATAGAAGCAATAGAACTGCTGAACAGCGCGCAGGATGTCAGGAGATTGAAGCGAATCAAACCATACGAACTTATATAAAGGGTATACCTTTAGTGTAAACTATAGCAATAAATTATTATAATTTAATAATTGAGGAATACATATAGATGTATTTTCTCGCACTTGTTTTGCTTGCGAATTACTCCAGATTCAAATGAAATATGGTAATAAATTAATTTATAATTAAGATTGTACTAAGCGTATCTAATAAAGATGTTCATATCATAAATAAAATATACAGATATCCGTTATTTTTTTGAATATACACTTTTCATTGAATAACTTAGAGTACTATAGCGAATATTGTACTACCATTCGGTTCGGAGTAAATTTGTTCATAAAACCTGCAAGTTTCTAACTTGATAACTTAAATAATCAACTCCACTAATACACATTGTACAAAATCTTCACTACTATATTGTATATAGTCTATCACATATAGATATTTATGCTAAAACATAATAACGCGAAAATAATAACTATATAAATAAACTAATATAAAATAGAACAATTAATAAAAAAATAAAATCAAAAGAGTTTATCATTTTTTTTTCAAATTTATAAATTAACACGTTCAAGCTCAACCTTCTAATGAAGGAAAGTTAACCATATCCTTATCTCTATCCAAATTAACATGATAACACCATTCTAAAATTAGTATTTTTAGACTTCGTTCGAAATTTTTTTAAAAAAATGCTGTAAAAACGTTTATATATTTTTTCTTATAATATTATTATTTTTATTATCTATATGTAACTGAGCTTGTAAATTGAGTTTTTTCTTACATAGTTTATAAAGACAGCAAGCTTCTAATAATGGAAACTCAAACACATCCTTATCTATATCCAAAGTAGAGACAACTCAATTCAAAATTTTGTAATTTTGTACATTTTATATATTACTTTTACATATTTTTTCTTATAATATGCTATTTCTAATCACCTATGTGCTGAGATTATATTTTTTCCTTACAAAGTTAATAATCAATGCAACTCTCTAACGATGGAAGCTCAACCATATCCTTATCTATATCCAAAATGGGAATAAGCCAATTCAAGATTTTGTAATTTTTTAAACCCTTATATGTTTTAAAATATTGTATATATTTTTTTGTTTTAAAATACTATTTATTAACATCTATAATTTACTGAATTTATAAGTTTTTTTGTTACAAAATTTATAAATAAAGAAACCTTCTAATTTTGTATATCTTTAAGAATCGTTCGATATTTTTTTTTTAATAGAAGTGCTTCAAATATCTTTGTATATCTGATTTTATTATTTTTTTAAATAAAATTTATAAATAAAGTAATCTTCTAATGATGAAATGAAATGAAACATAGTTCGTAGTTTTTTAAAATCGTCCCATATTTTATAAAAAAATATTTAAAAATATTTATGTACTTTTTCTTTTAATGTGATATTTTTTATCATCTATACATAATTCATGATAATCTAATGACGGAATCATAACCATATATTTATATACAATTTAGAGATGACCCAATCCAAAATGTTGTATATATATATATATATATATATATATATATATATATATATATATATATATATATATATTATATATATATGCCTCTCGAAATAAAGTAAAACTCTCAAAGTACATGCATTATTGGCATATATGAAATAACATAGGCATATTTGAAAATAACAAAAAACCATGTTAAATTGCATAGGTATTCATGGTGCATGAAATAAACAGAACACCAGTAATTTTTTTGTGAAAATCACTTCACTGCAAAACTTAAGAACTAGGGGCTATACAAAAATGATTCCACTACCATTCGATTTAGGGTAATATACTTTAAGAACCAAATTTCATTACGATAATATAAATGAGAATGTACTAGTGGTATGAGAAAGGCCAAAAAAGAAAACAAAATTTTCACTACTATATTGTGTATGGTCTATCATATAGATAGATATTTATGCTAAAACATAATAACGCGAAAATAATAACTCTATAAATAAACTAACATAAAACAGATCAATCAAAATAATTTTCTCGATTGCGAAAAATTTTGCGATTTTCGAACCTAAGGTAATTGTTAATAAATAACTAAATTCCGGAAAAACGTTTTTCTTTGTCGGAAGTTTAATTGCATCAGGAAATGAAACAGTTGCAATATAAGTTAAATTGAATTTTACCATAATTTATTTCAAATAATACATGGAATATTTATCGGCGATTTAAGTCTTAATTTTATGGCTCTATGGGCCGTTTTAATTTCGACATATATCTTTTCAATTTGTTTATATTGCATTAAGTTCTACCAATTTGTACCCAATAGTATTTATTAATTATGTTTAAATTGTGGGATATATACTCGACAACAAATAACACATAGTCGACGCAATAAACGGAATTGGTTTGTTTTTTAATGATAATTATATAGTTATAGTAGAACAACTAATTTGGTGTAGATATAGACTTCCTTGGTGATATTGGTAAGCAGTTAGACTTAGAATAAGGCAGGCGTTTCGTCTGAAAACCAAAAGTTTTAAAATTCGAAGTATAATATTTTGTCAGAGGAAGAAAAGTTTTAAAAGCTACATAAGGTAAATAGAGCGGGGAGCTGAAAGAAAACTAAAGTAGAACACATAATTAGTTTACAGATAATTTTAAGGGCATTATAACAAATTAGTATATCTCAAATCTTTATTTACTTCAAAATATTTTATATAACTATTACATGAAAAATATGTTTATCTAATTACAAAAATTTAGAATGCATTTTACACAATTCTTATAAAAAACAACAAAACTTAACTCAGAATAATTTGGGAATCTTGAAACAATGAGATATAAATAGTGGTACTGGAAGAATCGCTTATCGTATATCGTTTATCTCTACGATAACAGTCTCCTAGCAAAACGAATAATGTAAAGCTTGTATAGATAGTTAAATTAGATTGATACCTCACCACTGCCTTTGTCATTGTTAACCTCAGTGACCTTCACTGTACTAGCACTATAATCAGTCGCTTCAGAGCCAGATTCTGACTTAATTACTTCTTGTGGTGAAAAATAACGGTAAGATGAAGTGCCTTGTTCGTGGCTTTCGGCGTCTTCTATCCATCTTCGTATTCTGCTGAACCGGTCAGTATAGTTATAATTTAAATCTAATTCATGCAAAGCATATTTAAATTTCCTGTAATCCATTTCGCGATAAATATTATTGCGTAGACGCCGAATAACTAATACGTTATCAAACATATCCGCTACCTCCCTAAAATGATTAAATATGTTAAATTCACCGTGCCTGGTACCTATAATCTTGAAAATTACTTCTGGTCAAGAATAGCATTCGCCTCTAACAATAATTTCTCCAAAATGTGATCAGATGCAAAAAAAACTTGTTGTCTATATTTCTTCAACCAAATTCTCAACATTATTGCTTGTTTTTTACTTAGAGATAGAAATTCTAACTTATATATATATCCAAAAGTTAAACTAAACAAGAATCCGAATATCATAAAACGAACCTAAGAACTGCATTTAAAATTAATTACACGCGGTAGAATGGCAACCGGCTTCACAATGCCGAAAACAGATGTTCAGATTTTTACCGCCAAAAATTCTAACCTATATATATCCCACAAATTTATTGATTAAAAACATTTGTTATTACAAAAACAAATTAAAAATTAAACTTGAAATTAATTATAAACAATTGTCGGTGGTACAAAATATAGCTGCGTCTTAACTTATTTTGTTACAGGTTTATTCGTTTGCATTGTTTCTAATAACGAATTAAGGTGCAAAATTATAACGTTGTAATATGCATTTTGCATGATGCATGTGTCTCCTTGCAGCAATTTATTAATTTTCGATTTTCATGCTCTTAAATGATTAATAATCGACTGCGTATGTTGATGGCTACAGCAAAAGCAACGTTCATCAATCATAATTCTTGCCCTAGCATCTACGTTATTCACCCACTCTCTGATTCTAGCCCATTTTCTTTGTTAATATGACTCTTTTGCTTTGGTTCTTTTATACATTTCATTACATAATGCCCGAGAATACAAAACCACTTCGTTCATGTCAATAAATGGCGATGCCACTACCCTAAAAGAACTTTACATATACAAACAAAATTATGAAATATAAATTGGATTTACCCGTCCTTTACATATTTATTCATATCAGTTATCTTTTTAGTTATATCCTCATCGGTCATTTTAGGAATAGTTTCCTTTACAACATCAAACCTTTTATTATTAGGTAGCTTCGGAAATTTTGCAGTAAAATAATATTTAGATAGATCCGCGGGATTATACTCCATTTTTAACTAATTCGTAAGACGTGAGAGGAAAACCAACGATAATAACTTCTTGGCAGTGACAACTGAATAAAGTTTTAATAGTCAACAATATTAATTTGTTTTATTAACACGCTACATGATGCGAAATTTAATAGGCATATACTGTTTTAGATATAAAATACTTGAAATATTGTCATATTTCTTAATTATAAATTTTGTAAGGAAAGTAAATAGATAATAAAAAAATCGTATATAATAAGAAAAAATATATAAAAGCTTCAAAATTTTTTTTTATAAAAATTATCGAATGATTTAAAAAAATTACAAAATTTTTGATTGGGTCACCTCTAATTTGTATATAAATATATGGCTGATTCCATTATTAGATTATCATCAATTATATAAAGATGATAAAAAATATCATATTAAAAGAAAAGGTACATAAATGCTTTTAGACATATTTTAAAAAAATATAGGACGATTTTAAAAAACTACGAACTATGTTTATGTTATCGATATCTTTACTTATATAAGTAGAACGCATAATTAGTTTACAGATAATTTTAAGGGCATTATAACAAATTAGTATATCTCAAATCTTTATTTACTTCAAAATATTTTATATAACTATTACATGACAAATATGTCTATCTAATTACAAAAATTTAGAATGCATTTTACACAATGCTTATAAAAAACAACAAAATTTAACTTAGAATAATTTGGGAATCTTGAAACAATGAGATATAAATAGTGGTACTGGAAGAATCGCTTATCGTATATCGTTTATCTCTACGATAACGGTCTCCTAGAAAAACGAATAATGTAAAGCTTGTATAGATAGTTAAATTAGATTGATACCTCACCACTGCCTTTGTCATTGTTAACCTCGGTAACCTTCACTGTACTAGCACTATAATCAGTTGCTTCAGAGCCAGATTCTGACTTAATTACTTCTTGTGGTGAAAAATAACGGTAAGATGAAGTG
This sequence comes from Rhynchophorus ferrugineus, assembly GCF_030347505.1. Taxonomy (NCBI): domain Eukaryota; kingdom Metazoa; phylum Arthropoda; class Insecta; order Coleoptera; family Curculionidae; genus Rhynchophorus; species Rhynchophorus ferrugineus. The sequence continues at coordinate 24,254,982 of NW_027472584.1, read as the reverse complement.
CCTTGTTCGTGGCTTTCAGCGTCTTCTATCCATCTTCGTATTCTGCTGAACCGGTTAGAATAATTATAATTTAAATCTAATTCATGCAAAGCATATTTAAATTTCCTGCATTCCATTTCGCGATAAATATTATTGCGTAGACGCCGAATAACTAATACGTTATCAAACATGTCCGCTACCTCCCTAAAATTATTAAATATGTTAAATTCACCGTGCCTGGTACCTATAATCTTGAATATTACTTCTGGTCAAGAATAGCATTCGCCTCTAACAATAGTTTCTCCAAAATGTGATCAGACGCAAAAAAAACTCGTTGCCTGTATTTCTTTAACCAAATTCTCAACATTATTGCTTGTTTTTTACTTTAAGATTTAGAGAAACCCTCAGGAACACTAAACTGAACACGGCAAAATGGCGAAAAGTTTGACAGTACCGATGTCAGATTTACAGATAACGGCACAATTTCTAACCTATATATATCCAAAAGTACTAAACAAGAAACCGAATATTATAAAACGACCCTAAGAACTGCATATAAAATTAATTACACGCGGTAGAATGGCAACCGGCTTGACAATACCGATAACAGCTGTACAGATTTTTACCGCCAAAAATTCTAACCTATATATATCCCACAAATCTATTGATTAAAAACATTTATTATTACAAAAACAAATTAAAAATTAAACTTGAAATTAATTATAAACAATTGTCGGTGGTACAAAATATAGCTGCGTCTTAGCTTATTTTGTTACAGGTTTATTCGTTTGAAATGTTTCTAATAACGAATTAAGGTGCAAAATTATAAAGTTGTAATCCGCATTTTGCATGATGCATGTGTCTCCTTTTTACTAATTTATTAATTTTCGATTTTCATGCTCTTAAATGATTAATAATCGACTGCGTATGTTGATGGCGACAGCAAAAGCAACGTTTATCAATCATAATTCTTGCCCTAGCATATACGTTATTCACCCACTCTCTGATTCTAGCCCGTTTTCTTTGTTAATATGACTCTTTTGCTTTGGTTGTTTTATACATTTCATTACATAATGCCCGAGAATACAAAACCACTTTGTTCATGTCAATAAATGGCGATGCCACTACCCTAAAAGAACTTTACATATACAAAAAAATTTATGAAATATAAATTGGATTTACCCGTCCTTTACATATTTATTCATATCAGTTAACTTTTTAGTTATATCCTCATCGGTCATTTTAGGAATAGTTTCCTTTACAACATCAAACCTTTTATTATTAGGTAGCTTCGAAAATCTTGCAGTAAAATAATATTTAGATGGATCCGCGGGATTACACTCCATTTTTAACTAATTCGTAAGACGTGAAAGGAAAACCAACGATAATAACTTCTTGACAGTGACAACTGAATAAAGTTTTAATAGTCAACAATATTAATTTGTTTTATTAACACGCTACATGATGCGAAATTTAAAATATAGGGATATATTGTTTTAGATATAAAATACTTGAAATATTGTCAAATTCTTTTTATAAATTTTGTAAGGAAACTAAATAGATAATAAAAAAATCGTATATAAAAAGAAAAAATATATAAAAGCTTCAGAATTTTTTTTAATAAAAATTATCGAATGATTTTAAAAAATTACAAAATTTTTAATTGGGTCACCTCTAATTTGTATATAAATATATGGCTGATTCCATTATTAGATTATCATCAATTATATAAAGATGATAAAAAATATCATATTAAAAGAAAAGGTACATAAAAGCTTTTAGACATTTTTTAAAAAAATATAGGACGATTTTAAAATTTTTTTTCATTTCATTTCATCATTAGAAGATTACTTTATATATAAATTTTATTTAAAAAAATAAAATCAGATATACAAAGATAATTGAAGCACTTATATTAAAAGAAATATCGATTCGAAAATTTTGGATTGGGTTATATCTGAATTATTTGAGTATGGATAAGGATAAGTATATGGTTGAGCATCATTAGGAAGTAGTATATTTATAAATTTTGTAACAAAAAAAATATAAACACAGTAAAATATAGATGTTAATAAACAGTATTTTAAAAGAAAAAAATGCATACAATATTTTAGAGCATATAAGGATTTAAAAGATTACAAAATCTTGGATTGGCTTATCACCATTATGGATATAGATAAGGATATGGTTGAGCTTCCATCATTAGAGGGCTGCATTGATTATTACTTTGTAAGGAAAAAATATAATCTCAGCACATAGGTGATTAGAAATAGCATATTATTACGAAAAAAAAATATAAAAGTAATATATAAAATGTACAAAATTACAAAATTTTGAATTGGGTTGCCTCTACTTTGAATATAAATAAGGATATGATTGAGTTTCCATTATTGGAAGCTTGCTGTATTTATAAACTATGTAAGAAAAAACTCAATTTACAAGCTCAGTTACATATAGATACTAAAAATTAGAATATTATAAGAAAAAATATATAAACGTTTTTAAAGCATTTTTATAAAAAAAATTTCGAACGAAGTCTAAAAATACTAATTTTAGAATGGTGTTACCACGTTAATTTGGATAGAGATAAGGATATGGTTAACTTTCCTTCATTAGAAGGTTGAGCTTGAACTTAATTTATAAATTTGCAAGAAAAAAAAGATAAACTCGAACGATAAAAAACAGCATAAGAAAAAACATATAAATATTGATTCAAAATGAACAACTTTTTGAGCGTTTCCTTGATGGTGGTGGAGGAGGTACTTCCTGCAAATAATTTTCAAAGTTCAGCAGCCATTCTTCCACCATTTCTCTTCTGGTCTGGTCGAAGCGAACCATTGCTCTATGGGCAGATATTTTTTCTAGATCGTAATCAAATCTCAGGTACAGCAGAAATTTGCCAATATCGATTTTGGATTCGGGTATCTCTGATTCCGATATTGATAAGGATATCGTTGAGCTTTCATGATTAGAAGCTTGACTGGATGATCCTTCATTGGCATCATCAATACTGTTAAACAGGTCCAAGCTACTATCTTGATTGTAGGTAGGTGAAACGGGATCTACAATAGTTATTGTAACCGTTCTTATAGTTGGTACTTGGGGCTCGTCAATTGCATTATGTTCAGGTACAGACCGATAAATCTCGGCAAGACACCGATTGAATTTTCTTTTATGCAGCTCCTTCCAAAGCATTTGTCTGTAAATAATTAACTCATCCATAGATGTGAATGGTGGTTCAGGCTCACTAAAAATAAGTATTCCAATTAATAAACAAACTAATAGTATTTTAAATAGATTGCTTACCCTCGGTCCAGAAGAGTATTCACATAAAACAATCCCTCATCCAGTATATGAACAGGTGCCATAGAAACATGCATTTCTAAGTTCTTCCAATGAGACTCATCCATGATTCCTCAATTATTGGAACGTTTAAAATCTAATATAAACTATATTTTATGAAAATAAATCCAAAATGGAACAAAACCCTGGCAACTAGCGGGAACGTCAAAACGAAAGAGGTTATATTAAAATTCTGCTTAACATAATTTAGGTTTAATGAAAATAATTTAAAAAGAATACGAAGAAAATAACCTAAATTATTATGAGACTAATCAGCTGTAATAAGTTATGCTTTTAATCGTTCCTGAATGTTTGATTAGAATCTATGAATATTTATGTATTAATTATTATGGAAACGAATTGGACAAATTAATTCAAAACACTTTATTCAATAACCACAATTCGCATTTTTTATAGAGAACATAAGTAAAAATATTAAAAAAAAAACATTCTGATTCTGGATCTCTGCTCATATTTATCGAAATCTTTTACCATTCTATGACAATCTGCCTCCCGAATTGACCGAAACATGTCTATCATAGGATTCGGCGTAAAATTATTGTTCATTGCATAACTTAAAAACTAGGGGCGGTATAAAAATGATTGTACTACCGTTCGAATCAGCGTAATATTCTTTATAAACCCTGTAACCCTGTCTCATTAATTATATATATATATATATATATATATATATATATATATATATATATATATATATATATATATATATATATATATATATATATATATATACTACCTGTTAATGTAAAACCTGCTGCCATATTGCCGTGTTCGGTTTAGTATTCTTGAGGTTTTTTTAATAATGTTGGGAATTTGGATGAAGAAGTATAAAGAACAAGTTTTTTTGCATCTGAAGATACTTTGGAGAAATTACTATTGGAGGCGAACTATATTCTAGACGAGAAGTAATGCTCAAGATTACAGGTCCCAGAAACAGTTAATGTATAATCATTTCAAGGAGGTAGCAGGTCCTGGCGAATTAGGTATTCAACGTCTAGGCGATAATATTTATCGCGAAATGCATCAGAGGAAATTCAAATACGTTTTACATGAATTATATTTAAATCATAATTATACTGACCGGTTCAGCAGAATAGAAAGATGGATAAGAGACGTCGAAAGCCACGAACAAGACACCTCAGGTTACCACTGTTTTCCACCACAAGAAGTAATTATGTCAGAATCTGCCTCTGAAGAGTCTGATTCTAGTTCCAGTACAGTAAAGCTCACCGAGGTTAAGAATGACAAACGCAGTGATCAGGTATCAATCTAATTTAACTATCTATACAAGCTTTACATTATTCGTTTTGCTTGGAGACTGATATCGAAGAGATACACAGCGATTCTTTCAGTAGCGCTATTTAAAAGTCATTGTTTCAAGATTCCCAACTTGTTCTAAGTTAAATTTTAATGTTTTTTGTAAATATTGTGTAAAATGCATTCCAAATGTTTGTAATTATAGAAACATAGTTGTCATGTAATAGTTGTAAAAAATATTTTGAAATAAATAAAGATTTAAGAAGTACTAATTTGTTATAATGCCCTTAAAAATTTCTGTAAAGCATTAAGTTCTACCAATTTGTATCCAAAAATATTGAATAACTATGTTTGATTTCAGAGGTAGCAGCAATTACTTAATGGAATAAACGGGATTTGTTTATTTGATAGTGATAATTATATAATTATAGCAGAACTATTAATTTGGTGTACATTTAGAACTTCTTGATGATATTGGTAAATAGTTAGATCGCTTGCCTTATTGACCGAAAACCAAGAATTCCAAAATTATTAAAAGTGTAAGATTTTGTCAGAGGGAAAAATCCTTAAAAGCTATATGAGGTAAGTAGAGTCGAGAACTGAACAGAAACCAAACTAGAATACACAATCAGTTTAGACATATTTAAGGGCATTATAACAAATTAGTACTTCATAAATCTTTATTTATTTCAAAATATTTTTTACAACTATTACATGACAACTATGTTTCTCTAATTACAAACATTTGGAATGTATTTTACACAATATTTACAAAAGAACATTAAAATTTAACTTAGAATAAGTTGGGAATCTTGAAACAATGATTTTTAAATAGTGCTACTGAAAGAATCGCTGTTTATCTCTTCGACATCAGTCTCCTAGCAAAACGAATAATGTAAAGCTTGTATAGATAGTTAAATTAGATTGATACCTGATCACTGCGTTTGTCATTCTTAAACTCGGTGAGCTTTACTGTACTGGAACTAGAATCAGACTCTTCAGAGCCAGATTCTGACACAATTACTTCTTGTGGTGGAAAACAATGGTAACCTGAGGTGTCTTGTCTATCATACGATTCGGCGTAAAATTATTGTTCATTGCATAACTTAAAAACTAGCGGCGGTATAAAAATGATTGTACTACCGTTCGAATCAGCGTAATATTCTTTATAAACCCTGTAAGTTTCATTAATTATGTATATATATATATATATATATATATATATATATATATATATATATATATATATATAAGGAAGGAGTTGCATAAAAGAAAATTCAATCGGTGTCTTGCCGAGATTTATCGGTCTGTACCTGAACATAATGCAATTGACGAACCCCAAGTACCAACTATAAGAACGGTTACAATAACTATTGTAGATCCCGTTTCACCTACCGACAATCAAGGTAGTACCCTGGACCTGTTTAACAGTATTGATGATGCCAATGAAGGATCACCCAGTCAAGCTTCTAATCATGAAAGCTCAACGATATCCTTATCAATATCGGAATCAGAGATACCCGAATCCAAAATCGATATTGGCAAATTTCTGCTGTACCTGAGATTTGATTACGATCCAGAAAAAATATCTGCCCATAGAGCAATGGTTCGCTTCGACCAAACCAGAAGAGAAATGGTGGAAGAATGGCTGCTGAACTTTGAAAATTATTTGCAGGAAGTACCTCCTCCACCACCATCAAGGAAACGCTCAAAAAGTTGTTCATTTTGAATCAATATTTATATGTTTTTCTTATGCTGTTTCTTATCGTTCGAGTTTATCTTTTTTTTCTTGCAAATCTATAAATTAACAAGTTCAAACTCAACCTTCTAATGAAGGAAAGTTAACCATATCCTTATATCTATCCAAATTAACATGATAACACCATTCCAAAATTAGTATTTTTAGAATTCGTTCGAAATTTTTTTATAAAAATGCTTTAAAAATGTTTATATATTTTTTCTTATAATATTCTAATTTTTATTATCTATATGTAACTGAGCTTGTAAATTGAGGTTTTTCTTACATAGTTTATAAATACAATTACTTCTTGTGGTGGAAAACAATGGTAACCTGAGGTGTCTTGTCTATCATACGATTCGGCGTAAAATTATTGTTCATTGCATAACTTAAAAACTAGCGGCGGTATAAAAATGATTGTACTACCGTTCGAATCAGCGTAATATTCTTTATAAACCCTGTAAGTTTCATGAATTATATATATATATATATATATATATATATATATATATATATATATATATATATATATATATATATATACATTAAATAAAAATGGCGGATACAGCGGAAAATTAACTTTCGAAACCAAGGAATTTCTTTATAAATAAAATCCGGAAGAACGTTTTTCTTTGCCGTAAGTTTAATTGCACCAGACAATGAAACAGTTACAAAATAAGTTAAATTGAAATTTACAATAATTTATGTCAAATAATACCCGGAAAATTTATCGGAGATTTGAGCCTTAATTTTATGGCTCTATGGACCGTTTTAATTTCGACATATCTCTTTTTAATTTGTTTATATTGCATTAAGTTCTACCAATTTGTATCCAAAAGTATTGAATAACTATGTTTGATTTCAGAGGTAGCAGCAATTACTTGATGCAATAAACGGGATTTGTTTATTTGATAATGATAATTATATAATTATAGTAGAACTATTAATTTGGTGTACATTTAGAACTTCTTGATGATATTGGTAAATAGTTAGACCGCTTGCCTTATTGACCGAAAACCAAGAATTCCAAAATTATTAAAAGTGTAAGATTTTGTCAGAGGGAAAAATCCTTAAAAGCTATATGAGGTAAGTAGAGTCGAGAACTGAACAGAAACCAAACTAGAATACACAATCAGCTTACAGACATTTTTAAGGGCATTATAACGAATTAGTACTTCTTAAATCTTTATTTATTTCAAAATATTTTTTACAACTATTACATGACAACTATGTTTCTCTAAATACAAACATTTGGAATGTATATTACACAATACTTACAAAAAAACATTAAAATTTAACTTAGAATAAGCTGGTAATCTTGAAACAATGACTTTTAAATAGTGCTACTGAAAGAATCGCTGTTTATCTCTTCGACATCAGTCTCCTAGCAAAACGAATAATGTAAAGCTTGTATAGATAGTTAAATTAGATTGATACCTGATCACTGCGTTTGTCATTCTTAACCTCGGTGAGCTTTACTGTACTGGAACTAGAATCAGACTCTTCAGAGCCAGATTCTGACACAATTACTTCTTGTGGTGGAAAACAATGGTAACCTGAGGTGTCTTGTCTATCATACGATTCGGCGTAAAATTATTGTTCATTGCATAACTTAAAAACTAGGGGCGGTATAAAAATGATTGTACTACCGTTCGAATCAGCGTAATATTCTTTATAAACCCTGTAAGTTTCATTAATTATATATATATATATATATATATATATATATATATATATATATATATATATATATATATATAAGGAAGGAGTTGCATAAAAGAAAATTCAATCGGTGTCCTGCCGAGATTTATCGGTCTGTACCTGAACATAATGCAATTGACGAACCCCAAGTACCAACTATAAGAACGGTTACAATAACTATTGTAGATCCCGTTTCACCTACCGACAATCAAGGTAGTACCCTGGACCTGTTTAACAGTATTGATGATGCCAATGAAGGATCACCCAGTCAAGCTTCTAATCATGAAAGCTCAACGATATCCTTATCAATATCGGAATCAGAGATACCCGAATCCAAAATCGATATTGCCAAATTTCTGCTGTACCTGAGATTTGATTACGATCCAGAAAAAATATCTGCCCATAGAGCAATGGTTCGCTTCGACCAAACCAGAAGAGAAATGGTGGAAGAATGGCTGCTGAACTTTGAAAATTATTTGCAGGAAGTACCTCCTCCACCACCATCAAGGAAACGCTCAAAAAGTTGTTCATTTTGAATCAATATTTATATGTTTTTCTTATGCTGTTTCTTATCGTTCGAGTTTATCTTTTTTTCTTGCAAATCTATAAATTAACAAGTTCAAACTCTACCTTCTAATGAAGGAAAGTTAACCATATCCTTATCTCTATCCAAATTAACATGATAACACCATTCCAAAATTAGTATTTCTAGACTTCGTTCGAAATTTTTTTATAAAAATGCTTTAAAAATGTTTATATATTTTTTCTTATAATATTCTAATTTTTAATATCTATATGTAACTGAGCTTGTAAATTGAGGTTTTTCTTACATAGTTTATAAATACAATTACTTCTTGTGGTGGAAAACAATGGTAACCTGAGGTGTCTTGTCTATCATACGATTCGGCGTAAAATTATTGTTCATTGCATAACTTAAAAACTAGCGGCGGTATAAAAATGATTGTACTACCGTTCGAATCAGCGTAATATTCTTTATAAACCCTGTAAGTTTCATTAATTATATATATATATATATATATATATATATATATATATATTAAATAAAAATGGCCGATACGGCGGAAAATTAACTTTCGAAACCAAGGAATTTGTTTATAAATAAAATCCGGAAGAACGTTTTTCTTTGCCGTAAGTTTAATTGCACCAGACAATGAAACAGTTACAAAATAAGTTAAATTGAAATTTACAATAATTTATGTCAAATAATACCCCGAAAATTTATCGGAGATTTGAGCCTTAATTTTATGGCTCTATGGGCCGTTTTAATTTCGACATATCTCTTTTTAATTTGTTTATATTGCATTAAGTTCTACCAATTTGTATCCAGAAGTATTGAATAACTATGTTTGATTTCAGAGGTAGCCGCAATTACTTGAAGCAATAAACAGAATCTGTTTATTTGATAGTGATAATTATATAATTATAGTAGAACTATTAATTTGGTGTACATTTAGAACTTCTTGATGATATTGGTAAATAGTTAGACGGCTTGCCTTATTGACCGAAAACCAAGAATTCCAAAATTATTAAAAGTGTAAGATTTTGTCAGAGGGAAAAATCCTTAAAAGCTGTATGCGGTAAATAGAGTCGAGAACTGAACAGAAACCAAACTAGAATACACAATCAGTTTACAGACATTTTAAGGGCTTTTTAACAAATTAGTACTTCTTAAATCTTTATTTATTTCAAAATATTTTTTACAACTATTACATGACAACTATGTTTCTAAATATAAACATTTGGAATGTATTTTACACAATATTTACAAAAAAACATTAAAATTTAACTTAGAATAAGCTGGGAATCTTGAAACAATGACTTTTAAAAAGTGCTACTGAAAGAATCGCTGTTTATCTCTTCGATATCAGTCTCCTAGCAAAACGAATAATGTAAAGCTTGTATAGAGAGTTAAATTAGATTGATACCTGATCATTGCGTTTGTCATTCTTAACCTCGGCGAGCTTTACTGTACTGCAACTAGAATCAGACTCTTCAGAGGCAGATTCTGACATAATTACTTCTTGTGGTGGAAAACAGTGGTAACCTGAGGTGTCTTGTTCGTGGCTTTCGACGTCTCTTATCCATCTTTCCATTCTGCTGAACCGTTCAGTATAATTATGATTTAAATGGGATTCATGTAAAACGTATTTGAATTTCCTCTAATGCATTTCGCGATAAATATTATCGCCTAGACATTGAATACCTAATTCGCCAGGAACAGGACCTGCTACCTCCTTGAAATGATTATACATTAACTGTTTCTGTCTGGTACATGTAATCTTGGGCATTACTTCTCGTCTAGAATATAGTTCGCCTCCAGTAGTAATTTCTCCAAAGTGTCTTCAGATGCAAAAAAAACTTGTTCATTATACTTCTTCATCCAAATTCCCAACATTATTAAAAAAACTCAGGAATACTAAACTGAACACGGCAAAATGGCAACAGGTTTGACAGTACCGATATCAGATTTACAGATATTTAAAGAGCAAAAATTCTAATCTATATATATCCCAAAGTTAAACTAAACAAAAATCCGAATATCATAAAACGGACCGAAGAACTGCATTTAAAATTAATTATAAACGGTAGAATGGCAACCGGCTCGACAATGCCGATAACAGATGTGCAGATTTTTAGCGCCAAAAATTCTAACCTATATATCCCATCAATTTATTGATTAAAAACTTTTATTATTACAGAAACCAATTAAAAATTTAACATGAAATTAATTATAAACAATTTTCGGTGGTACAAAATATAGCTGCGTCTTAACTTATTTTGTTACAGGTTTATTCGTTTGCATTGTTTCTAATAACGAATTAAGGTGCAAAATGATAAAGTTGTAATCCGCATTTTGCATGATACATGTGTCCCTTTGCAGCAATTTATTCATTTCCGATATACGTACTCTTAAATGATTAATAATCGACTGCGTATGTTGATGGCGACAGCAAGAGCAGCGTTCATCAATCATAATTCTTGCCCTAGCATCTATGTTATTCACCCTCTCTCTGGTTCTAGCCCGTTTTCTTCGTTGATATGACTCTTTTGCTACGGTTCTTCTAAACAATTCATTACATAATGCGCGGGAATACAAAACCATTTCGTTCATGTCAATAAATGGCAATGCCACTACCCTAAAAGAACTTTACATATACGAAAAAAATTATGAAATATGAATTGGACTTACCCGTCCTTTACATATTTATTCACTTGAGTTATCGTTTTGCGTATATCTTCATCGGTCATTTTAGGAATAGTTTCCTTTGCAACATCAAACCTTATATTATTTGGTAGATTTAAAGGTCTTAAAGTAATATAATATCTGGATGGATTCGCGAGCATATATTCCATTTTGAATTAATCCGTAAGCCGTAAAATGAAAACCAACGATAATAACTTCGTGACAGTGACAACCGAATGAACTTCTAATAGTCAATAATATTCATTTGTTTTATTAATATGCTACTTGATTTAAAATTAAAATAGAGTGATTTATTTTTTTTTAGATGTAATACTCGTAATATTATAGAATTAATTATTTATGAATTTTGTAAGAAAAATAAATAGAAAATCAGATATAATTAGAAAAAATATATAAGAGCCTCTAAAATGTATTTATAAAAAATACATCTTTATTCATTTTCTATTCTTTTTATAATTTTAATATATATTCTTTATTTATTAATTTGGGAGAAAAATTATAATATCAGTTATAGATAAATGATAAAAAAATATCTTGTTATAAGAAAAGTTATATATAAGCTTCTTAAGCATTTTTGTTAGAAAATATCGAAATATTTTAAAGATTTATAAAATTTTGGAAGGGACTATATTTATTTCAGGTATAGATAAGGATATGATTGATTTTCCATGATTACAAGGTTGGTTTGGTTTGGTAAAAATAGTATCTTATAAAAAATATAAAATCCTTTAAAGCATATTCATAAAAAAATATCCAACGATTTTAAAATATTACAAATTTATTTCAGATATAGATAAGGATATGTTTGAGCTTCCAATATTAGAAGGTTGCTTCACTTATAAAACATGTAACAAAACAAAATATAAACTCAAATATGTATAGACAAAGAGAAATATTATTTTATAAAAAAATACAATCTTTTAGAGCATAACTATAAAAAATATATCAAGCGAATTTGAAAAATGACAAAATTTTGGATTGTGTTAAGATTTTTTAGATACAGATAAGGATATGGTTGAGTTTCGAGCATTAGAAGGATGCTTTATTTAAAAAACTTGTAACAAAAAATAATATGAACACAATTATATATAGATAATAAAAAATAGTATTTTATATAAAAAAATGAAATCTTTTAGAGCATAACTATAAAAAATATATCAAACGAATTTGAAAAATTACAAAATTTTGGATTGTGTTATGATTTTTCAGATATAGATAAGGATATGGTTGAGTTTCCAGCATTAGAAGGATGCTTTATTTATAAAACTTGTAACAAAAAATAATATGATCACAATTATATATAGATAATAAAAAATAGTATTTTATATAAAAAAATAAAATCTTTTAGAGCATAACTATAAAAAATATATCAAACGAATTTGAAAAATTACAAAATTTTGGATTGTGTTATGATTTTTCAGATATAGATAAGGATATGGTTGAGTTTCCAGCATTAGAAGGATGCTTTATTTAAAAAACTTGTAACAAAAAATAATATGAACACAATTATATATAGATAATAAAAAATAGTATTTTATATAAAAAAATGAAATCTTTTAGAGCATAACTATAAAAAATATATCAAACGAATTTGAAAAATTACAAAATTTTGGATTGTGTTATGATTTTTCAGATATAGATAAGGATATGGTTGAGTTTCCAGCATTAGAAGGATGCTTTATTTATAAAACTTGTAACAAAAAATAATATGATCACAATTATATATAGATAATAAAAAATAGTATTTTATATAAAAAAATAAAATCTTTTAGAGCATAACTATAAAAAATATATCAAACGAATTTGAAAAATTACAAAATTTTGGATTGTGTTATGATTTTTCAGATATAGATAAGGATATGGTTGAGTTTCCAGCATTAGAAGGATGCTTTATTTAAAAAACTTGTAACAAAAAATAATATGAACACAATTATATATAGATAATAAAAAATAGTATTTTATATAAAAAAATGAAATCTTTTAGAGCATAACTATAAAAAATATATCAAACGAATTTGAAAAATTACAAAATTTTGGATTGTGTTATGATTTTTCAGATATAGATAAGGATATGGTTGAGTTTCCAGCATTAGAAGGATGCTTTATTTATAAAACTTGTAACAAAAAATAATATGATCACAATTATATATAGATAATAAAAAATAGTATTTTATATAAAAAAATAAAATCTTTTAGAGCATAACTATAAAAAATATATCAAACGAATTTGAAAAATTACAAAATTTTGGATTGTGTTATGATTTTTCAGATATAGATAAGGATATGGTTGAGTTTCCAGCATTAGAAGGATGCTTTATTTAAAAAACTTGTAACAAAAAATAATATGAACACAATTATATATAGATAATAAAAAATAGTATTTTATATAAAAAAATAAAATCTTTTAGAGCATAACTATAAAAAAATATATCAAACGAATTTGAAAAATTACAAAATTTTGGATTGTGTTATGATTTTTCAGATATAGATAAGGATATGGTTGAGTTTCCAGCATTAGAAGGATGCTTTATTTATAAAACTTGTAACAAAAAATAATATGAACACAATTATATATAGATAATAAAAAATAGTATTTTATATAAAAAAATAAAATCTTTTAGAGCATAACTATAAAAAATATATCAAACGAATTTGAAAAATTACAAAATTTTGGATTGTGTTATGATTTTTCAGATATAGATAAGGATATGGTTGAGTTTCCAGCATTAGAAGGATGCTTTATTTATAAAACTTGTAACAAAAAATAATATGAACACAATTATATATAGATAATAAAAAATAGTATTTTATATAAAAAAATAAAATCTTTTAGAGCATAACTATAAAAAATATATCAAACGAATTTGAAAAATTACAAAATTTTGGATTGTGTTATGATTTTTCAGATATAGATAAGGATATGGTTGAGTTTCCAGCATTAGAAGGATGCTTTATTTATAAAACTTGTAACAAAAAATAATATGATCACAATTATATATAGATAATAAAAAATAGTATTTTATATAGAAAAATAAAATCTTTTAGAGCATAACTATAAAAAATATATCAAACGAATTTGAAAAATTACAAAATTTTGGATTGTGTTATGATTTTTCAGATATAGATAAGGATATGGTTGAGTTTCCAGCATTAGAAGGATGCTTTATTTATAAAACTTGTAACAAAAAATAATATGATCACAATTATATATAGATAATAAAAAATAGTATTTTATATAGAAAAATAAAATCTTTTAGAGCATAACTATAAAAAATATATCAAACGAATTTGAAAAATTACAAAATTTTGGATTGTGTTATGATTTTTCAGATATAGATAAGGATATGGTTGAGTTTCCAGCATTAGAAGGATGCTTTATTTATAAAACTTGTAACAAAAAATAATATGATCACAATTATATATAGATAATAAAAAATAGTATTTTATATAGAAAAATAAAATCTTTTAGAGCATAACTATAAAAAATATATCAAACGAATTTGAAAAATTACAAAATTTTGGATTGTGTTATGATTTTTCAGATATAGATAAGGATATGGTTGAGTTTCCAGCATTAGAAGGATGCTTTATTTATAAAACTTGTAACAAAAAATAATATGATCACAATTATATATAGATAATAAAAAATAGTATTTTATATAAAAAAATAAAATCTTTTAGAGCATAACTATAAAAAATATATCAAACGAATTTGAAAAATTACAAAATTTTGGATTGTGTTATGATTTTTCAGATATAGATAAGGATATGGTTGAGTTTCCAGCATTAGAAGGATGCTTTATTTAAAAAACTTGTAACAAAAAATAATATGAACACAATTATATATAGATAATAAAAAATAGTATTTTATATAAAAAAATGAAATCTTTTAGAGCATAACTATAAAAAATATATCAAACGAATTTGAAAAATTACAAAATTTTGGATTGTGTTATGATTTTTCAGATATAGATAAGGATATGGTTGAGTTTCCAGCATTAGAAGGATGCTTTATTTATAAAACTTGTAACAAAAAATAATATGATCACAATTATATATAGATAATAAAAAATAGTATTTTATATAAAAAAATAAAATCTTTTAGAGCATAACTATAAAAAATATATCAAACGAATTTGAAAAATTACAAAATTTTGGATTGTGTTATGATTTTTCAGATATAGATAAGGATATGGTTGAGTTTCCAGCATTAGAAGGATGCTTTATTTAAAAAACTTGTAACAAAAAATAATATGAACACAATTATATATAGATAATAAAAAATAGTATTTTATATAAAAAAATAAAATCTTTTAGAGCATAACTATAAAAAAATATATCAAACGAATTTGAAAAATTACAAAATTTTGGATTGTGTTATGATTTTTCAGATATAGATAAGGATATGGTTGAGTTTCCAGCATTAGAAGGATGCTTTATTTATAAAACTTGTAACAAAAAATAATATGAACACAATTATATATAGATAATAAAAAATAGTATTTTATATAAAAAAATAAAATCTTTTAGAGCATAACTATAAAAAATATATCAAACGAATTTGAAAAATTACAAAATTTTGGATTGTGTTATGATTTTTCAGATATAGATAAGGATATGGTTGAGTTTCCAGCATTAGAAGGATGCTTTATTTATAAAACTTGTAACAAAAAATAATATGAACACAATTATATATAGATAATAAAAAATAGTATTTTATATAAAAAAATAAAATCTTTTAGAGCATAACTATAAAAAATATATCAAACGAATTTGAAAAATTACAAAATTTTGGATTGTGTTATGATTTTTCAGATATAGATAAGGATATGGTTGAGTTTCCAGCATTAGAAGGATGCTTTATTTATAAAACTTGTAACAAAAAATAATATGATCACAATTATATATAGATAATAAAAAATAGTATTTTATATAGAAAAATAAAATCTTTTAGAGCATAACTATAAAAAATATATCAAACGAATTTGAAAAATTACAAAATTTTGGATTGTGTTATGATTTTTCAGATATAGATAAGGATATGGTTGAGTTTCCAGCATTAGAAGGATGCTTTATTTATAAAACTTGTAACAAAAAATAATATGAACACAATTATATATAGATAATAAAAAATAGTATTTTATATAAAAAAATAAAATCTTTTAGAGCATAACTATAAAAAATATATCAAACGAATTTGAAAAATTACAAAATTTTGGATTGTGTTATGATTTTTCAGATATAGATAAGGATATGGTTGAGTTTACAGCATTAGAATCTTTCTTCATTTATAAAATTTGTAACAAAAAAACATAAACTGAATTATATATAGACGTTTAAAAATAGTATTTTACGAAAAAATATAAAATCTTTTAAAAAATAATTATTAAAAATAACATCGAACGAATTTAAAAGCTTTTTATAACATTTTGCATTGTGTTATGCTTTTCCAGATATAGATGTTAGATAACTTGCTTTATTTATAAATTATGTAAGGAAAAACTCAACTCATAAGCTCGGTTACATATAGATAATAAAAATTAGAATATTGTAGGGAAAGATATATAAAAGTTTGAAAGCATTTTTATAAAAAAAAATCGAAAGATGTCCAAAAATACTAATTTTAGAATGGTGTTGTCTTGTTAATTTGGATAGAGATAAGGATATGGTTAACTTTCCTTCATTAGAAGGTTGTGCTTGAACTTGCTAATTTACAAATTTGCAAGAAAAAAAAATGATAAACTCGAAAGATAAAAAACAGTATAAGAAAAATCATACAACTACTGATTCAAAATGAACAACTTTTTGAGCGTTTCCTTTGTGGTGGTGGAGGAGGTATTTCCTGCACAAAATTTTCAAAGTTCAACAGCCATTCTTCCACCATTTGTCTTCTGGTTCGGTTGAAACGAACCATTGCTCTATGGGCAGATATTTTTTCTAGATTGTAATCAAACTTCATGTACAACAGCATTTTGTCAATATCGATTTTGGATTCGGGTATCTCTGATTCCGATATTGATAAGGATATAGTTGAACTTTTATCATTAGAAGCTTGGTTGGTCGATCCTTCATTGGCATCATTAGTACTGTTAAAAGGATCGGGAACGGGATCTACAATAGTGATTGTAACCATTCTTATAGTTGGTACTTGGGGCTCGTCTATAGCATTATGTTCAGGTACAGATCGACGAATCTCGTCAAGACACGGATTGAACTTTCTTTTATGCAACTCCATCCAAAGCATTTGTCTGTAAATTACTAAATCATCTAAAGAAGTGAATGGTGGTTCAGGCTCACTAAAATAAGTATTTCGATTAATAAGCAAAGTAATAATATATATCTAATTAGGTAACTTACCTTCGTTGCATAAGGTTATTAAAATATAACAATGCTTCATTCAGTACACTAACAGAGGCCCTACCAAGTTGCAATTGTAACTCTTTCCAAAGAGTATCCTCCATGACCTCTCAATTATTGGAACGTTTAAACTCGAATTTAAACTATATTTTATAAAAATAAATCCAGAACAGAACAAAACTCTGACGACTAGCGAAAACGTCAAAACGAAAGAGGTTATCTTAAAATTCGGCTTAACATAATTTTGGTTTCATTAAAAATAATTTAAGAAGAATATGAGAGAAATAACCTAAATCATCATATGACCCATCAGCTGTGGTAATTTCTGCTTTTAATCGTTCCTAGTATCTATTAATATTTATGTATTAATTAATATATAAATAAATTAAACAAACTCAATCAAAACACTTTATTCAATAAACACATTTCGCACTTTTTACATAGAACGCAATTAAAATTTTTAAAAAATACTTCGTCAGCTGGGACAGCTGGAAAACATTCTGGAAACGTCAGTTATTCATCCATTTCATCCGATTCTGAATATTCCTGTTCATATTTATCGAAATCTTCTAACCATTCTACGACCATCTGCCTCCTGAATTGATTGAAATGTGTCATCGCCTTTTCGATGGATCTTTTTAGCCAGACTTCCTGTTTTATATGGAGCAGCCATTGCTCAACAGCATCAATATCGCGCTTTAGCAATTCTGCTTCGGAATATGACGAGAGAGTTACCGATGAGCTAGAATTTGATACATTTTCAGGGGTCCATGCCGGTGGGACTGTGACGTTAGGATCGTCCTGAAATTCCCTGGTCACAAGCGGAACAGCGTTATGGATGATATGATAATAGTTCGGACGTTGTAGCTCTTGAATACAAAAACGAAATTTCCGTCTGTGTAATTCCTTCCAAACTAATCCTATATAGGCTTTGAGATCTTCAATAGACGCGAAAGGAAACTCTGTACGGCTAAAACGAAGAATATAAATTAAAATAAATTGAAGACTGTCGACAAGAGCCAATGTACTTACTTCGAAGCAATCAAATTATTTATGCAGATGCATAACTGAGTCAAAACATTGATCGGAGTAAAGCGTAATTGATATTCAACATATTTAAATATTGAATCCATTTTATTTCACTGTTTTTTTGACCGAAATTTAATTAAAATAGCCGCAGCAAAGAATTAGAACCATACAATTGACAAGGTTGTCAGAGACTACACATCGACATAATTACAGGAAACTGTTTTAGCATCATTTATTTTAAATCCACACTTTTGGCATTTATAATAAATATATATTAATTAAATAATAAAATACTCATGAAAATATTAAAACTTTATTAAAATTATGATGATATTAACAATATTGACCATGATAAACAATATAACTCGTATTAATTATGATTAGAAACTAATAACAAGAACATATATGCAGGCCCTAGTACTACATAGTAATTGCTGAAATGTTGAAATAAAATCGGTTAAGCAACAGCCTGGTCATTGTTGGCATTGTCGTTATTGTTGCCGTCATCATCACCATCATTGTCGTCGTCGAAGAAATTGGCATCTCTCTCCAACAAAAATGCAATATCTTCTTGAATAACTTCAATCGACGACTCGGTACTAGATCGTTCAATGGTTACATTCTGGACCCACGGTTGGGGCTGGGGTGGTTCATTAGAAGATTCAGGAGTATCGCTATCTGTTGAATAATCACTGCTATCGGTATCGCCGATAATGGGAACATTGGTTATGATATCCCACAAACAGTATCTGAATTTCCTCTGGTGTAATTCTTTCCAAATAAATTCGCGAAAAGCAATAATTTCATCTGTGTTGTTAAATGGGGGCACTGTTTTGCTAAAATATTAATACAAATATAATTAAAGAGTGAATTTTCCGATAAAGTTGTAAGTTTACTTCTGAGCTAGTATTCGTTCCAGACGTTCCAGAGTTTCTTCCAAACCTTTTTTAGGTATTATATCCGGAAAGTATTGAATTTTACGGAACGTAAATACAAGCATTTTGAAATTTTTTTCTAAATTCTATATAGATCTCAAGACAACGCTTAACTGACAATTCATAAAATTATGCGTAACCATGACAACCTATTAACTTTTGTTTTTTGGATCGTGTTAACATAAATCCGCTATTTACGATTTTGCCGCCTTAATTCCTATTATGTTCTTGGCAACGTTGCCGCGTTAGGCATCAAAATTCTTACCCTTGCAACGTTGCCGGTTTTAATGTCCAATTATGGTCACTAATATTTTGAAGAATTATATATATACTTGACAAGAATAATCACCAGTAAAAAAACAAATCTTATTTTACAGACTGATTCTTTTACATGGCCCGAGAGCCTCAGACGGCATTCTATATGCTTTTAACAAGGGTAAACTGCAAAGGAAAAAAATTCCGAAAAGAAATCCCAAAAAAAATCCGATTCTCTCATTTTAAATTTTATTTTTCATAAAAAAAAAGTTGACATCATATATGATGTGTATCGGCTGTTTTATTGTAATAATTACACATCGTATATATAAAATTATGATGACATCAACAATATTTACCATCATAAACAACATAACTCGTATAAATTATAATTAGAAACTAAAAACAAGAACATTTATTCAGGCCCTACTACTACATAGTAATTGCTAAAATGTTGAAATAAAATTGGTTAAGCAACAGGCTGGTCATTGTTGGCATTGTCGTTATTATTGCCGTCATCATCACCATCACTGTCGTCGTCGAAGAAATTGGCATCTCTCTCCAACAAAAATGCAATATCTTCTTGAATAACTTCAATCGACGACTCGGTACTAGATCGTTCAATGGTTACATTCTGGACCCACGGTTGGGGCTGGGGTGGTTCATTAGAAGATTCAGGAGTATCGCTATCTGTTGAATAGTCACTGCTATCGGTATCGCCGATAATGGGAACATTGGTTATGATATCCCACAGACAATATCTGAATTTCCTCTGGTGTAATTCTTTCCAAATAAATTCGCGAAAAGCAATTATTTCATCTGTGTTGTTAAATGGGGGCACTGTTTTGCTAAAATATTAATACAAATATAATTAAAGAGTGAATTTTCCGATAAAGTTGTAAGTTTACTTCTGAGCTAGTATTCGTTCCAGACGTTCCAGAGTTTCTTCCAAACCTTTTTTAGGTATTATATCCGGAAAGTATTGAATTTTACGGAACGTAAATACAAGCATTTTGAAATTTTTTTCTAAATTCTATATAGATCTCAAGACAACGCTTAACTGACAATTCATAAAATTATGCGTAACCATGACAACCTATTAACTTTTGTTTTTTGGATCGTGTTAACATAAATCCGCTATTTACGATTTTGCCGCCTTAATTCCTATTATGTTCTTGGCAACGTTGCCGCGTTAGGCATCAAAATTCTTACCCTTGCAACGTTGCCGGTTTTAATGTCCAATTATGGTCACTAATATTTTGAAGAATTATATATATACTTGACAAGAATAATCACCAGTAAAAAAACAAATCTTATTTTACAGACTGATTCTTTTACATGGCCCGAGAGCCTCAGACGGCATTCTATATGCTTTTAACAAGGGTAAACTGCAAAGGAAAAAAATTCCGAAAAGAAATCCCAAAAAAAATCCGATTCTCTCATTTTAAATTTTATTTTTCATAAAAAAAAAGTTGACATCATATATGATGTGTATCGGCTGTTTTATTGTAATAATTACACATCGTATATATAAAATTATGATGATATCAACAATATTTACCATCATAAACAACATAACTCGTATAAATTATAATTAGAAACTAAAAACAAGAACATTTATTCAGGCCCTACTACTACATAGTAATTGCTAAAATGTTGAAATAAAATTGGTTAAGCAACAGGCTGGTCATTGTTGGCATTGTCGTTATTATTGCCGTCATCATCACCATCACTGTCGTCGTCGAAGAAATTGGCATCTCTCTCCAACAAAAATGCAATATCTTCTTGAATAACTTCAATCGACGACTCGGTACTAGATCGTTCAATGGTTACATTCTGGACCCACGGTTGGGGCTGGGGTGGTTCATTAGAAGATTCAGGAGTATCGCTATCTGTTGAATAGTCACTGCTATCGGTATCGCCGATAATGGGAACATTGGTTATGATATCCCACAGACAATATCTGAATTTCCTCTGGTGTAATTCTTTCCAAATAAATTCGCGAAAAGCAATTATTTCATCTGTGTTGTTAAATGGGGGCACTGTTTTGCTAAAATATTAATACAAATATAATTAAAGAGTGAATTTTCCGATAAAGTTGTAAGTTTACTTCTGAGCTAGTATTCGTTCCAGACGTTCCAGAGTTTCTTCCAAACCTTTTTTAGGTATTATATCCGGAAAGTATTGAATTTTACGGAACGTAAATACAAGCATTTTGAAATTTTTTTCTAAATTCTATATAGATCTCAAGACAACGCTTAACTGACAATTCATAAAATTATGCGTAACCATGACAACCTATTAACTTTTGTTTTTTGGATCGTGTTAACATAAATCCGCTATTTACGATTTTGCCGCCTTAATTCCTATTATGTTCTTGGCAACGTCGCCGCGTTAGGCATCAAAATTCTTACCCTTGCAACGTTGCCGGTTTTAATGTCCAGTTATGGTCACTAATATTTTGAAGAATTATATATATACTTGACAAGAATAATCACCAGTAAAAAAACAAATCTTATTTTACAGACTGATTCTTTTACATGGCCCGAGAGCCTCAGACGGCATTCTATATGCTTTTAACAAGGGTAAACTGCAAAGGAAAAAAATTCCGAAAAGAAATCCCAAAAAAAATCCGATTCTCTCATTTTAAATTTTATTTTTCATAAAAAAAAAGTTGACATCATATATGATGTGTATCGGCTGTTTTATTGTAATAATTACACATCGTATATATAAAATTATGATCATATCAACAATATTTACCATCATAAACAACATAACTCGTATAAATTATAATTAGAAACTAAAAACAAGAACATTTATTCAGGCCCTACTACTACATAGTAATTGCTAAAATGTTGAAATAAAATTGGTTAAGCAACAGGCTGGTCATTGTTGGCATTGTCGTTATTATTGCCGTCATCATCACCATCACTGTCGTCGTCGAAGAAATTGGCATCTCTCTCCAACAAAAATGCAATGTCTTCTTGAATAACTTCAATCGACGACTCGGTACCAGATCGTTCAATGGTTACATTCTGGACCCACGGTTGGGGCTGGGGTGGTTCATTAGAAGATTCAGGAGCATCGCTATCTGTTGAATAATCACTGCTATCGGTATCACCGATAAAGGGAACATTGATCATGATATCCCACAAACAACGTATGAATTTCCTCTGGTGTAACTTTAAGCAAATCAATTCGCGAAAAGCAATTATTTCATCTATGTTGTTAAATGGGGGCACTGTTTTACTAAAATATTAATACAAATATAATTAAAGAGTGAATTTATCGATAAAGTTGTATGTTTACTTCTGAGCTAGTATTCGTTCCAGACGTTCCAGAGTTTCTTCCAAACCTTTTTTAGGTATTACATCCGTAAAGTATAGAATTTTACAGAATGTACATTCAAGCATTTTGAAAACTTTTTCTAAACACTATACAGATCTCAAGACAACGCTTAACTGACAATTCCTAAAATTATGCGTAACTATGACAACCCTTTTCCCGCCTTAATTCTGATTATGTTCTAGGCAATGTTGCCGCATTAGGCATCAAAATTCTTACCCTTACATGGTTGCCGGTTTTAACCTCCAATTATTGTCAATAATATTTTGAAGAATTATATATATACTTGACAAGAGTAACCACCAGTAAAAAAAATCTTATTTTACAGACTGACTCTTTTACATGGCCCGAGAGCTTCAGACGGCATTCTATCTACTTTTAACAAGGGTAAACTGTGAAGGAAAAAAATGCCGAAAAGAAATCCCGAAAAAAAATCCGATTCTCCCATTTTAAAATTTATTTTTCATTAAAAAAATAATTTGGCATTATATATGATGTGCATCGGCTGTTTTATTGTAATGATTACACATCGTATAGATTATATATATCGTTACAGCCTCAGCGAATAAATGACGAACAAGAAACAATATAGGAATGTTCTCTTCAATAAATGTTTAGGCAATTTTATTTCTCAAAATTTGTGACCAACCCCATGGAACTTGTCTAAGATTGTAGAATCGCATAAAATGTTTTTTATTAGTTCGCCATCATCATCAATTCATAGTGGGAGGTCGAGAAGACCGTTAAATTATCGATCAATACGTTGTTGTTGGATCCACTGATTACGAGTAGTACTACATTTCGGGCATCAGATTTTCGACTGAGGGTATCGACCAAAAACATGTATATTTTATTTAGGCATGGAAACACCAGGCTTACAAATATGAGAGATTCATATCTAGGAACCACACAGAGAAAACTAGAGAAACGAGAGCTCATCCCAAGTACCTGATCACCTAGATGTTAGTGTAAGAATTCAAAATAGGAAGTGTCGTCGTCCTAGTCCTTTTCAAGATTGATGGAAGCATTAAAATCAACGTCATACTGATTTTCAAATTATATTCGCATCTCATTGACGAACGATTGTTCGAAATTCAAACGAGTTTCCCGCGAATTTTCCAGCCGTGGGCAATAAGTAATGTAATATCTTCAGTAAGTGATCTGCTGTACAAACTTATTCTTAATCTTATTCTAGTTACCAATCTAACTTATTCTAACCGCTATCCTACCTTAATCTAAAGGCTATTCTAACTTATTATAGAGATTATTATATCTCACTCTATGTGTCCGTGAATCAGTTCGTATGGCAGTTTACAAGTTCATTGGGATGCACTAATAGTCTTTCAGAGTACTTCGCACTAACATTTCGAATCACACTCATCATGGGTTCTAAGGGGATATCGCGCTGAATTAGTTTGTTGGAGACGTAATATGGGGCATCGAGGATGACTGGCAACACTTTATCCTGGAACGCCTGGAGGATATATATATTATATTTGCTAGTAGTACCCCACTATTCAATACCATAGGTCTAAATGGACCTAAGTATATTACAGCAAAATCTTTTTATTTAACGATAATTTATATTTACGCATTATCAGCCAATACATTTGGTTTAGTTAGCTCAAGCTGCTTGCTTTTTGTCACTATATGTTTTTCCACGTTAAACGTCAATCAAAATACATTCCCATATATTTAACGTTTATCTGTTTGTGGGACTTTATAATTATTTGTTTTTACTGAGGGACTATTTCTTTTACAAAGAGTGAGTATTACATAGATAGATTTTGCCTCATTTGCTCTGATACGCCATGTTTCCAAACACAATTCGACTTTGTTAAGATGAAGTTGGAGGTTTCGAAGAGAGATATAACAGTGGACCAAAAACACTACCCTGCGGAATACCTGCATACACTGGGTGGAAGTCAGTGTATTCGCCACCCTGTTTCACAATAAAATGTCTGTCTGTGAAGTATGATTTGAGTAGTTGAATGTGCGTATGGGGCAAAAGCTTTTAAAATCTAACATGAAGTCGAATGTGCCACACCCTGTCGAAGGCTCGAGATATATTGAGAAAGATCAAACAAAACCACTAACTATAAAATAAAATCATAAAAAAACATATAGTGTAAGGTACAATAGAAACACTTCCACTTTAGTATCTAAAGACTGTATTTGATGTATCTCTAAGCCAAACCATATAATCTGACAGATTTTAACAGAATTTTTTAAGAAACTTAATTACAACGAGATAC
Organism: Rhynchophorus ferrugineus; assembly: GCF_030347505.1. NCBI lineage: Eukaryota > Metazoa > Arthropoda > Insecta > Coleoptera > Curculionidae > Rhynchophorus > Rhynchophorus ferrugineus. Next base: position 24,229,539 of record NW_027472584.1, on the reverse strand, counting down.
AATTACAATGAAAATATTAAAAATTATGATGATATTAAAAATATTTACAACATAACTTCATAACGCCATAACTGGTATTAATTATAATTAGAAACTAAAAACAAGAACAGTTATTCAGGCCTTACCACTACGTATTAATCATCATCATCGTCATTATCGTCGTCAAAGAAATTGGAATCAAGAAAGTCGTGATCACCCTAGAGTAAGTTAGTTGATGTTGAAGGTTGTGGTTCCTTTCGCCAATAACTATCACCTTCTTGAGCTCCTTCACGTTTTTTCACCTGGCCACCAAAATATTTCATATATTTTAAAGATTTCCGTTAAAAGATATCCAGGCGCCGAAGTTTTGTTCAAATTATTACCAGTCGCGCTATTCACATTATGTTCATCAATACTTGGCTTCGAACGCTTCCAATAAGTCTACACAAGCTTGATCTCGTAGCTGTTCGTCCGAAATGCCGTTAACAATATAATCGATCATCTCTTCTTCTTCAGCTGGCAACTGATATCCAAATATTACCTTGTCGTGATTATAATCAGTAAATCGTTCGCTGGTTTTCCACATTTTGCTCTCGAACACTTTTCTCCTGCTTTGCATTGCTTCCAGTAATTTAGTGACTGACATCGTTAAATGAGCTAGCTTCGAATGAAACCGCGGCAATGAACGACCTTTCAATTTAGTGTTGATCAAAACTCGAGCAGCATTATCCTCCAACTGGTAATATGCACGGAGAAATTGCACTTGCTGCTTCCATTACCCAAAGTCACTCTAACAATTAAAATCACCCAGTAAATTGACCAAATTTAAAATACTGAAATATCTTTTAATCTCAGATTTACCAAGCTGTTAATTAATTAAGGATTCTCGTTTTCTTTGACGAAATTCTCGTTCTCGTTAGTTCAATTCCCGTTCTCATCTTAGTATTTCTATTTCAAACTCAGTTTATCTAGATGAAACAAATACTTCCTCTTGATATTACTCGTAGGTCAGTCAAATATTTTCCGATATTTTCACCAATCGTTCAAAAAATTCTGCTATTTTGCCATTCACTGTCAAATTTACGCCCTTAAAAGTTCCTTCATTTCCGTTACTATGAGTTCCTGTGAAGACGTCTTCAATCAATTTAAAACTAAGATGACATAGAAGAAAATAAACCCAACGGATATGCAACAACGTTCGTTTCTTCTATTTCTTCGTACACCTAATGCCACAATTTACGTAAAACTACAGAATGTCCAACAATTCTGTCACAAACACCAGAACAACAATTCACAGCCAATCGCATAACACGTAACTTTTTAAAACTAATTTAAAACTAAGATGACATAGAAGAAAATAAACCCAACGGATATGCAACAAAGTTCGTTTCTTCTATTTCTTCGTACACCTAATGCCACAATTTACGTAAAACTACAGAATGTCCAACAATTCTGTCACAAACACCAGAACAACAATTCACAGCCAATCGCATAACACGTAACTTATTAATAACTGTACTTTAAATATCTTTTTTGATTGAAGATTTGCAAACGATAAATTGGGAAAGCTGCCAAATAATCAGCAACAATATCAACTGATATATTTAGACTTACAATAAGTTACATTAACAAACAGCACAGTAATTGTGCCAAAATTAAAACACGAACAAACAGAATTCAATTTACAGAATCAAATACGATGAACAACTACAAAAACTGATTAAACTTTATTAAAATTAGGAGGATATTAACAATATTGACCATCATAAACAACATAACTCGTATTAATTATAATTAGAAACTAAAGATATGAACATTATTCAGGCTTTATTACTACCTACTAATACCTAAAATATTGAAATAAAATTGGTTAAGCAACAACCTGATAATTGTTAGCATTGTTGTAATTATTATCATCATCGTCACCATTATCGTCGTCGAAGAAATTGACATCTATCTCCAATAAATAAGCAATATCTTCTTCAATAACTTCAATCGACGACTCGGTAGTATTAGATGGTCCTTCAATAGTTACATTCTGAATACACGCTTGAGACTGGGGTGATTCATTGGTATTTTCATGATTATCGCTATCTATTGAATCATCACTGCTACGGGTACCGCTGATAACGGAAACATTGGTTATGATATCCCACAAACATATAGAAATTTCCTTTGGTGTAATTCTTTCGTAATAAATTCGCGAAAAGCAATTATTTCATATGTGTTGTTAAATCGTAAGCACTGTTTTGTTAAAATATTAATACAAATATAAAAAATAGTGATTTTACCGATAAAGTTGTATATTTACTCCTTAGCTCGTAATATTTCAAAACGTTCGAGAGTTTCTTCCAAACCTTTTTTAGATACTAAATACGAAGAATATTTAATTTTACGGAAAGTATATTCAAGCATTTTGAGAGCTTTTTTATATTACACACATCAAAAGACAATTCATAAAAGTATGCGGCACCATGACAACCAATTGCCGTTTATGAAATGAGTCATTGGATTGATTTTTTTTTAATTCAGTATATAATAATACACGACACATAATAAGTTTGTTATTTTATTTATGAAACATTAATACAAAATTTTGACAAATCACATCGGTTCAACTTCGAACACGTTGTTATTTTCATCAGAATTATCCAGTGGCATGTCGTCATCAGAACTTAAATGCTCTGAGTTTGGAGACGGATCTACTACGTTGTTAGTGTTATCGAGACTAGAGTTTGCTTGCACTTGCACATTGTCTTCGTCATCAAATGAAGTTTCTGTCGGTATGGAATCGGCAGATTTACCCAAATATATTTCTTGCAAACACCAACGAAACTTCCTCTTATGCAACTCCTTGTAAGTCATGTCCCTATATCTCTCCATTTCAGCCATGGTTACGAAAGGCATCATCGTCTGACTACAATTTTTTTAGGTTAGAAACTCTCACACGAATTATAAAACTGTATACTTACTTCAAGCTTATTAGCTCGTTCGTCTCTTTCAAAGTATTGTGTAGTACTTCAAGGGGCATGTCACTCAACACTTTCTCAACCATTTCAAAGATACTCATGGTGTTAAAGAGAATAAGATAATTTTAGTACAACTACCTGGACCGTTTAACGACCAAAAAGGCTGATTTTAACCTTAATACTCTGAATATAGATACAAATTGGTTTGATAGTGAAGAAGAATTATTTCGAAAATAATTAATATTTTTGAAATATTACAAAATAAAGCTATAAAGTTAACCTAATAGGATTCAATAATTATTTATAGAGTAATTCGCAGAATAGAGTATATCCCATAAAAGAACGCATTTACGTCATCTAAAATTATGGCGTCAGGATGTCACAATGTTGCCACATTAACTATTAATGTTGATTTACAACGTTTGTAACCTGTAATTATGAAGAGATTTGACAACAATGTCCACCAGTAGCTACACAAAACTAATTTTAGAGACTGATTCGGTCTCTTAGGATAAAATGAGATATTAAATTTCGCTAAGGGTTTAAAATAAGTTTTATATTTTTATTAAATACATTGGGGAGTATATACGATGTCATCTATGCCGTTTTATTATTAGGACTATAGATCGGTTATATTATATATCTTGAAGGCGATAAATTGTGAAAGGTATCAAACAACCAACAACAAAGTCTCTTTCCAAAGTTGATCAAGATTTTGCACTTTTCCAAAATGTTCTACTAGAGTCAATTTATTAAAATAATAAATGATTGATCTAATGCGAATAACATGAGACTTGGAGTATTCTTTGATTTGCGGGACATTTTCCAGAACTCGATCACCATTTTTCGGCACGTGGAGAGGTTTTGCAATCTTTGGCAGTATAATATTTTTGCAACGTTCCACCTGGTCATTTCTGTATGACATACCAACAGCTACCAAAAATTATTGATAATACGTCGAGGTTTGGTGTAAAATCAATAAAGAGCAGTAAAATATTTCAGCACTCTTTTAATTTGGCCGAATTATACGGATAATGTTTCATAATTTTGGTTAATACGGTAACAGTAACCAACAACTCTTAATAACCATTCGTAATTATTTCCAACGGAACGATATAGTCTACAATTAAAGGTATCAGAATCTTACTTCTACATTTTGGTTATCCAAAGATATCGTGTGATTAAAGAAATTATATTCCGGATGCTCTGAGGCAATATGAGTTTTATTATAACGATTTTGCCAGATGGCAATAATTTGATCGGTGATATTGATACGATTGAGTCACCATATATTGTATCTGTGAGCATCCATCCTACATCAGAACAATTAGCGATAAAAACAATCTGAATTGGTCTTTGTAAATAGTACGGTATTTCCCAAGAGACAAAAGGATTTTACAGAATTGTAAAATTCCTAACACAAAAAGAGAAAACACCCAAGTCCCGCCCTCAATGGAGGACCCAACGATAGTACTGGATTTATCAAAACCCCGACATAGATTTAAACGGTCTCTTCTTCTTCAGGCTCCCTCAAGTAGCCATGTCGTCAACTGTAAATTGTCAATCACTCAAATAAACCATAAATAATCCCGTTATTTTCTATCACTTTACCACGTGTCCATCCTAAATTTTCACATATACCATATATACCACAATATTCTGGCCTGTAGGTCGAGTTCCCTCGTAATTAACACTACATTCAGAACACTCAAGGCGTAAATAAACTAAATTCGGACACTTGGGATATTCAACAACCGGTTTATGAACATTATAATTAACATGAAAATTATCCACGGGTTCCAATGATCCCATATTAGGTCCGAAATACACAATTGCTGAAAATCTGCCAGTGATTTCATTAGAAACAATTACGCACGCGGTCTCCTAGTATGATTGTTATGAAGGGTTGCATCAAAAAATTGAACCCCAGCAAAGCGATAAAAGCCATGGTATGCTTAGGTACAATATTAAATTTTACATTAACATCGATATTTTCCACTTCAATTCATGTCTAAAAAATCCCAATAATACGGTAACAGTAACCAAGAACTGTTAATAACCGTTCGTAATTATTTCTAACAGAACGATGCAGTCTACAATTAAAGGTAACATAATCTTACTTCTAAATTTTCGATACTCGAAGATATGGTGTGATTAAAGAAATTATTTTCCGGATGCTCTGAATCAATATGAGTTTTATCATCGCGATTTTGCCAGATGGCAATAATTTTGATCGGTGATATTGATACGATTAAGTCACCATATATTATATCTGTGAGCATCCATCCTTTATCAGAACAATTAGCGATAACAACAATCTGAATTGGTCTTTGTAAATAGTACGGTATTCCCCAAGAGACAAAAGGGTTTTACAGAATTGTGAAATTCCTAACACTAAAAGAGAAAACACCCAAGTCCCGCCCTCAATGGAGGACCCAACGATAGTGCTGGATTTATCAAAACCCCGACATAGATTTAAACGGTCTCTTCTTCTTCAGGCTCCCTCAAGTAGCCATGTCGTCAACTGTAAGTTGTCAATTACTCAAATAAACCATAAATAATCCCGTTATTTTCTATCATTTTACCACGTGTCCATCCTCAATTCTCACATATATCATATATACCACAATATTCTGGCCTGTAGGTCGAGTTCCCTCGTAATTAACACTACATTCAGAACATTTAAGGCGTAAATAAACTAAATGCGAACACTTGGGATCTTCAACAACCGGTTTATGAACATTGGAATTAACATGAAAATTATCCACGGGTTCCAATGATCCCATATTAGGTCCGATATCCATAATCTATTTCGTCTCCAGTTGCTGAAAATCTGTCAGTGATTTCATTAGAAACAATTACGCACGCGGTCTCCTAGTGTGATTGTTATGAAGGGTTGCATCAAAAAATTGAACCCCAGCAAAGCGATAAAAGCCATGGTATGCTTAGGTACAATATTAAATTTTACATTAACATCGATATTTTCCACTTCAATTCATGTCTAAAAAATCCCAATAATACGGTAACAGTAACCAAGAACTGTTAATAATCGTTCGTAATTATTTCTAACAGAACGATGCAGTCTACAATTAAAGGTAACAGAATCTTACTTCTAAATTTTCGATACTCGAAGATATCGTGTGATTAAAGAAATTATTTTCCGAATGCTCTGAATCAATATGAGTTTTATCATCACGATTTTGCCAGATGGTAATAGTTTGATCGGTGATATTGATACGATTAAGTCACCATATATTATAACTGTGAGCATCCATCCTACATCAGAACAATTAGCGATAACAACAATCTGAATTGGTCTTTGTAAATAGTACGGTATTCCCCAAGAGACAAAAGGATTTTACAGAATTGTGAAATTCCTAACACTAAAAGAGAAAACACCCAAGTCCCGCCCTCAATGGAGGACCCAACGATAGTGCTGGATTTATCAAAACCCCGACATAGATTTAAACGGTCTCTTCTTCTTCAGGCTCTCTCAAGTAGCCATGTCGTCAACTGTAAATTGTCAATCACTCAAATAAACCATAAATAATCCCGTTAGTTTCTATCATTTTACCACGTGTCCATCCTGAATTCTCACATATACCATATATACCACAATATTCTGGCCTGTAGGTCGAGTTCCCTCGTAATTAACACTACATTCAGAACACTCAAGGCGTAAATAAACTAAATTCGGACACTTGGGATCTTCAACAACCGGTTTATGAACATTGGAATTAACATGAAAATTATCCACGGGTTCCAATGATCCCATATTAGGTCTGAAATACACAATCGCTGAAAATCTGCCAGTGATTTCATTAGAAACAATTACGCACGCGGTCTCCTAGTGTGATTGTGATGAAGGGTTGCGTCAAAAAATTGAACCCCAGCAAAGCGATAAAAGCCATGGTATGCTTAGGTACAATATTAAATTTTAAATTAACATCGATATTTTCCACTTCAATTCATGCCTAAAAAATCCCAATAATACGGTAACAGGAACCAAGAACTGTTAATAATCGTTCGTAATTATTTCTAACAGAACGATGCAGTCTACAATTAAAGGTAACAGAATCTTACTTCTAAATTTTCGATACTCGAAGATATCGTGTGATTAAAGAAATTATTTTCCGAATGCTCTGAATCAAAATGAGTTTTATCATCACGATTTTGCCAGATGGTAATAGTTTGATCGGTGATATTGATACGATTAAGTCACCATATATTATAACTGTGAGCATCCATCCTACATCAGAACAATTAGCGATAACAACAATCTGAATTGGTCTTTGTAAATAGTACGGTATTCCCCAAGAGACAAAAGGATTTTACAGAATTGTGAAATTCCTAACACTAAAAGAGAAAACACCCAAGTCCCGCCCTCAATGGAGGACCCAACGATAGTGCTGGATTTATCAAAACCCCGACATAGATTTAAACGGTCTCTTCTTCTTCAGGCTCTCTCAAGTAGCCATGTCGTCAACTGTAAATTGTCAATCACTCAAATAAACCATAAATAATCCCGTTAGTTTCTATCATTTTACCACGTGTCCATCCTGAATTCTCACATATACCATATATACCACAATATTCTGGCCTGTAGGTCGAGTTCCCTCGTAATTAACACTACATTCAGAACACTCAAGGCGTAAATAAACTAAATTCGGACACTTGGGATCTTCAACAACCGGTTTATGAACATTGGAATTAACATGAAAATTATCCACGGGTTCCAATGATCCCATATTAGGTCTGAAATACACAATCGCTGAAAATCTGCCAGTGATTTCATTAGAAACAATTACGCACGCGGTCTCTTAGTGTGATTGTGATGAAGGGTTGCGTCAAAAAATTGAACCCCAGCAAAGCGATAAAAGCCATGGTATGCTTAGGTACAATATTAAATTTTAAATTAACATCGATATTTTCCACTTCAATTCATGCCTAAAAAATCCCAATAATACGGTAACAGGAACCAAGAACTGTTAATAATCGTTCGTAATTATTTCTAACAGAACGATGCAGTCTACAATTAAAGGTAACAGAATCTTACTTCTAAATTTTCGATACTCGAAGATATCGTGTGATTAAAGAAATTATTTTCCGAATGCTCTGAATCAAAATGAGTTTTATCATCACGATTTTGCCAGATGGTAATAGTTTGATCGGTGATATTGATACGATTAAGTCACCATATATTATAACTGTGAGCATCCATCCTACATCAGAACAATTAGCGATAACAACAATCTGAATTGGTCTTTGTAAATAGTACGGTATTCCCCAAGAGACAAAAGGATTTTACAGAATTGTGAAATTCCTAACACTAAAAGAGAAAACACCCAAGTCCCGCCCTCAATGGAGGACCCAACGATAGTGCTGGATTTATCAAAACCCCGACATAGATTTAAACGGTCTCTTCTTCTTCAGGCTCTCTCAAGTAGCCATGTCGTCAACTGTAAATTGTCAATCACTCAAATAAACCATAAATAATCCCGTTAGTTTCTATCATTTTACCACGTGTCCATCCTGAATTCTCACATATACCATATATACCACAATATTCTGGCTTGTAGGTCGAGTTCCCTCGTAATTAACACTACATTCAGAACATTTAAGGCGTAAATAAACTAAATTCGGACACTTGGGATATTCAACAACCGGTTTATGAACATTGGAATTAACATGAAAATTATCCACGGGTTCCAATGATCCCATATTAGGTCCGAAATACACAATTGCTGAAAATCTGTCAGTGATTTCATTAGAAACAATTACGCACGCGGTCTCCTAGTGTGATTGTGATGAAGGGTTGCGTCAAAAAATTAAACCCCAGCAAAGCGATAAAAGCCATGGTATGCTTAGGTACAATATTAAATTTTAAATTAACATCGATATTTTCCACTTCAATTCATGTCTAAAAAATCCCAATAATACGGTAACAGTAACCAAGAACTGTTAATAACCGTTCGTAATTATTTCTAACAGAACGATGCAGTCTACAATAAAAGGTAACAGAATCTTACTTCTAAATTTTCGATACTCGAAGATATCGTGTGATTAAAGAAATTATTTTCCGAATGCTCTGAATCAATATGAGTTTTATCATCGCGATTTTGCCAGATGGCAATAGGTTGATCGGTGATATTGATACGATTAAGTCACCATATATTATATCTGTGAACATCCATCCTATATCAGAACAATTAGCGATAACAACAATCTGAATTGGTCTTTGTAAATAGTACGGTATTCCCCAAGAGACAAAAGGATTTTACAGAATTATGGAATTCCCAACACTAAAAGAGAAAACACGGTTAGGTACAATATCAAATTTTAAATTACCATCGATATTTTTCCAATGATATGATGAAATGATGGGCTGAAGTCGATGCCGTTGCCGAAAAAATCCCAATAATTTCTAAGGGTTACGGGTAACGGCGATTTATACGGCAACATCCCTTATTTTCTTGACAAATCGGTGATCGTGAATATATATCGTAAATTTCAAAACAAAAAACAAAAATTTCGTAAATTAAGCTAAGCGATCTTGTAAGTCTGATCAGCCTTACCAGTGACCTCATAGCTTATAAGAATCAATTATGCTAAGTTCTGATCAACCTGTAGTAAATTGGTTGATGTTGCAGGTTGTGATTCCTTCCACGAATCACTATCGCCTTCTTGACCTCCTCCACGTTCCTTCATCTGATCACCGAAATATGTGAAGCACACACCAAAATACCTCTTAGATTTTTTACACTCCTTTAAAATATATCCAGGCAACGCAATTTTGTTCAAATTATTCTCATTCGCACTATTCACATTATGTTAATCACCACTTGGCCTCTTACAACGCAGGGTGATGTTTTCGAACGCTTCCAATAAGTCTATACAAGTTTGATCTCGTAGCTGTTTGTCCGGAACGCCATTAAAAATATAATCGGTCATCTCTTCTTCTTCAGCTGACACCGGATATCCAACTATTATATTGTCGTGATAATAGTCAGTAAATCATTCACTGGTCTTCCACATTCTGCTCTCGAATCCTTTTCTCCTTAACAATTTACATGGACGATGTTTAAACATTTGTCACATGGCTTTCAGTAACTTAGTGACATCGTTAAATGAGCTGGCTACGAATGAAACCACGACAATGAACGACCTTTTAATTTAGTGTTGATTAAAACTCGAGCAGCATTGTCCTCCAACTGGTAATACACACGGAGAAATTGCAATTGCTACTCCCTTTGTCCAAAGTCACTATAACAATTAAAATCGTCCAGTAAACCACCCATTTCTCCAATACTGAAAAATCTGTTAGCCTCGGAATTACCAAGCTGTTAATTAATTAAGGGTTCACGTTTTTTTTTTTAAAAATCTCATTCTCGGTAGTTCAATTGCCATTCTAGTCTTAGTATTTCTATTTCAAACTCAGTTTGTCTAGATGAACCAAATATGTCACTATTCACGCAAAATCACAAAATGTTCATCAATTCTGATCACAAAAATCAGAACAACGCTAGACAAACAGTCGCGTAGCGTGTAACTTATTAGTAAGCAATTAATTGCGCTTTAAATATCCCAGTTCTGAAGATTTGAACAATAACAAATGATATATTTATAGTTATATAAAATATATATAAAAATATATAAATCTCTTGTTTTATATAGAGTAACCGTAGAACGGTAACATTGACATTACGAAAGAACGTATGCTAGAGGAATTTGCTCCTCGGTAATGGATTCTTAGCAAGAACTTATATAGAGTAACCATAGTTCTACAACATCAACATTACGCATTTATAATAAATAAATATTAATTAAATAATAAAACAGACATGAAAATATTAAAACTTTATTAAAATAATGATGATATTAACAAAATTTACCATCATAAACAACATAGCACCTATTAAATATAATAAGAAACTAAAGATACTAACATTATTCAGTCTTTATTACTACCTACTAATTGCTGAAATATTGAAATAAAATTGGTTAAGTAACAGCACGGTTATCATCATCGTCATCATTGGGGAGCACAGTTTTGCTAAAGTTTTAACAGAAATATAATCAAGGAGTGAATTTACAGATAAAGTATATTTAATCCTGTTCCACTAATCTTTCCAAAAGCTGGAAAGTGACTTCCAAGCCTCCGTCAGATACTAAACAGGGTAAGTATTTAAATTTATGGAATGTACCTTCAAGCATTTTGAAAGCATTTTTTTATACTACACACATCTAGGTACAACGTTCAACAGACAGTCCATAAAATTATACATAACCATGACAACCCATTGACGGTTGTGAAATGAATTATTAGATTGAAAAGATACTTTACAAATTTCAGGAAATGATAATTGTGACAAATAGTAAGTTTGTTATTTACTGATAAATATTAATACAAAACTTTGGCATAAATATTTTTAAACAAGGTTAAATTTTGTTTTTGAATGGTTTTACTGTAAATCTATGACATCTATATTAAGCGTTATTACCAAGGTGGGTTCAATTCCTAGCACACTGTTAATATCATCAAAGTAATCATCCAGTGACATATCCATATCAAAACTTGAAAACTCCCAGTTTGGGAACGAATCCGCTTCATTGTTAATATTATAGAGACGAGAGAACTCTTGTATCTCCACATTGTGTTCGTCATCAAGTGCAGTTTCGCCGCAGTTTTCGTTAACTTGTAGAATACTATCTCCAATGTCCATAATAAAGCAGGAAAGATCTTCCGGTATAGAATCTACAATTCTATCCATACACATTTCTTGCAAACACCAACGAAACTTCCTCATATGCAACTCCTTGTAGATCATTTCCCTGTATCTTATCATATCGCTCACAGATTCAAAAGGCATCACAAACTGACTACAATATTTTTTTAGGTTAGAAACTCTCTTACGAGTTATAACACTGTATACTTACTTCAAGTTTATGAGCTTGGTCGTCTCTCTCAAAGTGATATGTAGTTGTTTAAGGGGCATTCTACTCAACTCCCCCTGGGCCATTACAAAGGCATCCATGATGTTAAAGAAAGCACAAAAAACTCTTAGTACAATTACCTAGATTGTTTAACGTCAAAAAGGCAGATTTTAACCTCAACGCTCTGAATATAGATACAAATTCGTTTGATAGTGACGAAGAATTATCTTGAAAATATTAAAATTGTTGAAATATCGCAAACAAAAGCTATAGAGTAAACGTAATAGGAGTCTATCTAACAAAATAACGAATTTACATCAAATAAAATTATGACGTTTGCGCGTCGCAATGTTGCCACATTAACTTAAAATATTGATTTACAACATTTACCTGTATATGAGCTCTAATTCTCATCACTAGTGTTTCGAGGAATTATGTAGACATCTGACAACAATGTGAAACAGCAACCACACAAAACTAAATTTACAGATTGATTCGGTTATTAGGGTAAAATGATGACAAATATTCGCGCGCATTTTTTAGCGCGAAAATGATGAGCTGGAGTTTGATGCATTTTCAGCTGAAGATGATGCCGGTGGGAATATGTAGTTAGAATTGTCTTGAATTTCAATGATCACAAGCGAAACAGTTCGGACACCTTAGATATTGTATACAGAAGCGAAATTTCCTTCCCCGTATTTATTTCCAAATTAATTCTATCTAAATTTTCTAAATTTTCAAAATGTTAAAACTTAATCACAATGGAAAACAATTACAATTAAAATGTTAAAATAATATGATGATATTAACAATATTTACCATCACAAACAACATAACTGATATTAACTATTACTAGAAACTAAAAATACTAACATTTTCAGGATTTGTTATTATGTACTAATTGCTGAAATATTGAAATAAAATTGGTTAAGCAACAGTCTGGTCATTGTTAGCATTGTTACTATTATTATTATCATCATCATCCTCGAAGGAATTGGCATTTCTCTCCAACAAATAAGCCATATCTTCTTGAATAACTTAAATCGACAACTCAACAGTAAATGGTTTTTCAGTGGTTACATTCTGAACCCACAGTTGGAGCTGGGGTAGTTCATTAACATTTTCATGAGTATCGCTGTCTGTTGAATAATCACTGCTATCCGTACTGCTGATAACCGAAATATTGACTTGAATATCACCCAGACAATATCTGAATTTCCTCTGGTGTAATTCTTTCCAAATAAGTTTGCGAAAAGCGAATGATTTCATCTGTGTTGTTAAAATATTAATACAAATATAAACAAATAGTGATATTACCGATAAAAAGTTGTATATATACCCCTGAGCTTCTTTCAAACCTTCTTTAGATACTAAATACGGCGAATATATAATTTTAAGGGAAGTACATTCAAGCATTTTGAGAGCTTTTTTATATTACACACATCTAGGGACAATATTCAAAAGACAATTCGTAAAATTAAGCGTCATCATGAAAACCCATTGACGTTTGTAAAATTAATCACTAGATTGAAAAAGTATTATACGAAATTTAAGAAATGATAATTGTGTCACATAATAAGTTTGTTATATACTTTATTAAAAAGGCATTAATACAAAGCTTTGGTATAAATGTTTTCAAGGTTAAATTTTGTTTTTGAATAGTTTTATTGTAAATCTATATTAAGCTGTAGCGATCTTGAGGCATGTCGAATTTTACGTCGTGGAATAACTGTCTACAAAATACCCAGAAATATAATCCCAGATGTTGAACACGGGCGGGGTGCCAGCAGCGCCAACTAGAACCCGACAACGAATAGCTGGCGGCAACCCCGAGACGTTTATCTGGGATGTTATTGAAGGGTATTTCGGTCATTCAGTGCTGATTTAAAAGGCTTTGGGCAGCTTCGGTCGGATACCGTCATTATTTGTCTTTTCTGAATTACTGTAACGTATGTGACTACGTATTAGTCACAGAGCAGCTCCAGAAGCTAGGTACCGATTGCAGTCACCGTAGACTCGTCATGTCTTCGCCGAGGTACCAGAATTGCTAACGTCTCGTCGTCGAAGAAAATAAGGTACCACATCGTCGAACAATTGATCCTCTCACAGCGTCGATTACGGGAGCCCTGTCCGAAAAATAGCTTGTTCTCAACGTCGCCAGTGGACCACATTCAAGTGCCAAAGCAAAGATGAAGCAACGGTATCTGTAGGGCCGGAAGATATCAACAACCGTACCCAATCGCGACCGTACCAATTACAACCGTTCCGATTTACCATATTTTTCAAAGCCCTTTTCACACAGCACATTTTGTTTGGTATATATTTTTTTTTGTATTTGATATTTTTTCATACATTTTTGTATTTTTGTTGCTTGGAGTAATTTTATGTAAAATTCTGGCAGGGGAGTATTGTAGCGACCTTGAGGCATGTCGAATTTTACATCGTGGAATAACGGTCTACAAAATACCCAGAAATATAATCCCAGATGTTGAACACGGGCGGGGTGCCAGCAGCGCCAACTAGAACCCGACAACGAATAGCTGGCGGCAACCCCGAGATGTTTATCCGGGATGTTATTGAAGGGTATTTCGGTCATTCAGTGCTGAACCCTCGTTTGGTTTAGACGTACCACCATCGACTGCCCAAGCCTCGTCTCCAGGTAACACCGCTGCCATCCGTTTTATCATTTGTATTTTTCACATTTTTATATAGCCAATAAATAACGGTCACATAATGTAAACACCACTGTTTCATTTCGTTTTACCTCCATTCACCGAGCCACATCATTTACCCTAAAAAGCGTTATCACCATCGTCGGTTCAATTCCTAGGACACTGTTAATATCATCAAAGTATTCATCCAGTGACATATTCTCCTCAGAACTTAAATGTTCCCAGTTTGAAGACGGATACGTTACATAATTAATATTCTGTAAACGACAGAATTCTTGCATCTTCACATTGGGTTCGTCTTCAGGTGTAGTTTCCCCGCGATTTCCATCAGCTTGTGGAATACCATCAGCAATGTTCAAGGCGAAGGAGAAGAAATCTTCCGGAATGGAATCGAGACATCTATCTAAAAACATTTCTTGCAAATACCGACGGAACTTCCTCCTATGCAATTCCTTATAGATCATCTACCTATATCTTTCACTGTTCACTGTTTTCAAATTTCTCGGAATCTCCAGAACGTTGAGTATTAGGATGTCCCGTGGAAGAAGGACGACTCCAAATCAACTTCTCCTCACTGTCATCAGAGTCAAGTCCAGGAACGATCTCTTCAAAATATCTCACAGAAGCAGTCAATCTGTCTTCCTGCGTATTCGTTTCGTAAAAATTCAAAGAACGTGGTTGATTGCTTATATCTTCCAATCGTTGACGATCATCCATATTTTCCAGGTACCTATTGATCTTTTACGAGAGTTCGTAATTCTGTTATCAGACATGTTTAACTGTTGACCAACGTTAATTTATCACAAATTTATATAATTGCTTTTAATCCTTGGCCGCTGTATTAATCACAATTATAAATTTTCAATAATACGTATTATTTACAAAATTACTAGGCAAATATAGGATATAACTTTCAACAAGAATATTGATAACAAAGAGAGTATTTAATGGTATTAAACTTTAATCAAAATCAAAAATCATTATACAAAACCTTTATTATAATATTTAATTATTAATAACTATTTTGTTCGGATTACATTATTTAGGAAGAAGTTTCCTCTTCATTGTTATAATTTTAACTAAACAAATTAAACATTCATTAACTATACAAAAATATAAAACTATAAATTAACTAAGTAAGAACAAATCTTTTTAGTAAATTAGAACTCGCAGCTACGGGTTCTTCTATGAAGAGTAATTAATTTATTTTCAAATTTCTCGGAATCTTCAGAACGTTGAGTATTAGGATGTCTCGTGGAAGAAGGACGACTCGAAATTAACTCCTCCTCACTATCATCAGAGTCAAGTTCAAGAACGATCTCTTCAAAATATCTCACAGAAGCAGTCAATCTGTCTTCCTGCGTATTCGTTTTGTAAAAATTCAAAGAACGTGGTTGATTGCTTATAACTTCCAATCGGTGACGATCATCCATATTTTCCAGGTACCTATTGATCTTTTACGAGAGTTCGTAATTCTGTTATCAGACATGTTTAACTGTTGACCAACGTTAATTTATCAAAAAATTATATAATTGCTTTTAAGCCTTGGTCGCTGTATTAATCACAATCAACTATTAGTGAAGGGTCAAATGTTACATTTTCAATAATTCGTATTATTTACAAAATTACTAGGCAAATATAGGATATAACTTTCAACAAGAATATTGATAACAAAGAAAGTATTTAATGGTATCAAACTTTATTCAAAATCAAAAATCATTATACAAAACCTTTATTATAATATTTAATTATTAATAACTATTTTGTTCGGATTACATTATTTAGGAAGAAGTTTCCTCTCCATTGTTATAATTTTAACTAAACAAATTAAACATTCATTAACTATACAAAAATATAAAACTATAAATTAACTAAGTAAGAACAAATCTTTTTAGTAAATTAGAACTCGCAGCTACGGGTTCTTCTATGAAGAGTAATTAATTTATTTTCAAATTTCTCGGAATCTTCAGAACGTTGAGTATTAGGATGTCTCGTGGAAGAAGGACGACTCGAAATTAACTCCTCCTCACTATCATCAGAGTCAAGTTCAAGAACGATCTCTTCAAAATATCTCACAGAAGCAGTCAATCTGTCTTCCTGCGTATTCGTTTTGTAAAAATTCAAAGAACGTGGTTGATTGCTTATAACTTCCAATCGTTGACGATCATCCACATTTTCCAGGTACCTATTGATCTTTTACGAGAGTTCGTATTTTTGTTATCAGACATGTTTAACTATTGACCAACGTTAATTTATCACAAAATTATATAATTGCTTTTAAGCCTTGGCCGCTGTATTAATCATAATCAACTATTAGTGAAGGGTCAAATGTTACTTTTTCAATAATACGTATTATTTACAAAATTACTAGGCAAATATAGGATATAACTTTCAATAAGAATATTGATAACAAAGAAAGTATTTAATAGTATCAAACTTTATTCAAAATCAAAAATCATTATACAAAACCTTTATTATAATATTTAATTATTAATAACTATTTTGTTCGGATTACATTATTTAGGAAGAAGTTTCCTCTCCATTGTTATAATTTTAACTAAACAAATTAAACATTCATTAACTATACAAAATATAAAACTATAAATTAACTAAGTAAGAACAAATCTTTTTAGTAAATTAGAACTCGCAGCTACGGGTTCTTCTATGAAGAGTAATTAATTTATTTTCAAATTTCTCGGAATCTTCAGAACGTTGAGTATTAGGATGTCTCGTGGAAGAAGGACGACTCGAAATTAACTCCTCCTCACTATCATCAGAGTCAAGTTCAAGAACGATCTCTTCAAAATATCTCACAGAAGCAGTCAATCTGTCTTCCTGCGTATTCGTTTTGTAAAAATTCAAAGAACGTGGTTGATTGCTTATAACTTCCAATCGTTGACGATCATCCACATTTTCCAGGTACCTATTGATCTTTTACGAGAGTTCGTATTTTTGTTATCAGACATGTTTAACTATTGACCAACGTTAATTTATCACAAAATTATATAATTGCTTTTAAGCCTTGGCCGCTGTATTAATCATAATCAACTATTAGTGAAGGGTCAAATGTTACTTTTTCAATAATACGTATTATTTACAAAATTACTAGGCAAATATAGGATATAACTTTCAACAAGAATATTGATAACAAAGAAAGTATTTAATGGTATCAAACTTTATTCAAAATCAAAAATCATTATACAAAACCTTTATTATAATATTTAATTATTAATAACTATTTTGTTCGGATTACATTATTTAGGAAGAAGTTTCCTCTCCATTGTTATAATTTTAACTAAACAAATTAAACATTCATTAACTATACAAAAATATAAAACTATAAATTAACTAAGTAAGAACAAATCTTTTTAGTAAATTAGAAGTCGCAGCTACGGGTTCTTCTATGAAGAGTAATTAATTTATTTTCAAATTTCTCGGAATCTTCAGAACGTTGAGTATTAGGATGTCTCGTGGAAGAAGGACGACTCGAAATTAACTCCTCCTCACTATCATCAGAGTCAAGTTCAAGAACGATCTCTTCAAAATATCTCACAGAAGTAGTCAATCTGTCTTCTTGTGTATTCGTTTCGTAAAAATTCAACGGACGTGGTTGATTGCCCATATCTTCCAATCGTTGACGTTCATCCAAATATTTCAGGTATCGATTGATCAGATCCTTCTTTTTCTTGCTTAAGGTTGCTTCGGGTTCCGGTTCGGACAATTCAGAAGCCACCTCGTATGATCGCCGCGAAGTCATTTCGTCGGAGTCGATTTCAATTTCATCTGGAGTTCTATTAACGGAGTACGTAGAGGAGTCCCGCGAAGTTCCCGCTTCTGGTACCGCCAAAGCTTGACGGGAACGATTATGAAGCTCCTTACGAATATCTCTTACGAGAGTTCGTAATTCTGTTACCATGTTATCTGAGTCATCGGAGTCTAAATCAGAACGAGAGTCCCTGAAAATTCCGGTTATTATTTTAGTAAATACGATCACAGTATTCATTTAGGTTTTCACTTACTGTTCCAAAATGATCGACTCCTTTTGCGTCAACAGATTTTGTAAATCTTTCGTCCTCATATATTTTATATACAGGTTCGTGTCCGAAGTATTATCAGACATGATCAGCTGTTCACCAACGATAATTTATCACAAAATTATTATAATTGCTTGTAAGCCTTTGCCGCCATACGTCACAATGGCAGATAGAATTGTCAAACTTCTCCCGCCTTTTTTAACCGAAACTTTTTCTCTATTAATAGATTTTGAAAATATATTCTATGAATTATTATCTATTTAAAATAACAGTACACTCATGCTATCAAGATTTTTAATGTATTTCCTGTCACAATATGCAAATTTCTTTTAGAATAAGACCATATATTCGTTCTCATTTTTTTCGAGTTAGAAAGAGATACAATGCACTCTGATATGTTCGAACATGTAACCGAATTAACCTATGAAAATCCGGTCCGATGTAAAATATCTGCAAAATATATTACTCATAATAAAATAACTACAGATTATAAATAGGCAAATATTGTTTTAAAACGTTAGTTGTTCTGATAAATTGCAAATCGCTGTTTATTATTACTCTGAATGATAATGCCCAAGACAGACGGAAAGATTAATATACGATAACTAACGTGAAAGGTTTATGTAGAAACTTTTAGTTTTATCAAGAAATATGCATACAGGTAGTAACAGAACAAAGAGAGAAAAAAGACAGTTATATCAAAATGATTTTACAAGGACACAATAACTAGACGTAAAATGAAATTAAATAAAAGTAATGGATATACGAATGAATCTTGGATATACAATTGATAATTGGGTGGATTGGACCTCCAGGGTATATCGCTACAAAGCAAACGCACCTAGAACCATATATCATAGGAAGCGTGGAATAGAACCCAATATAAATATAATGAAACACAACCCTAACCTTCAGATTATTGCAACTGTATAATTATTTTAAAATTTTAAGTCCTTCGATAATATATGTATTGGATATACTATAACATTCAAAATAAATTATATTTGATAACAGCATCTTTGTTTCATTATTTTATTTAGATTAGAATTCGGTTGTATATCGAAGCCAAAATGAACTATAACTCAGATGATGCAGCAGCATTTCGACGTTTTGAGATCATCAATACAGATGACTTGAGTGGACTGTTTTATTGAACGGACTGTATGTATAAATCATCGTAATAATGTGATGTTCTGTCAACCTTGGGAAAATAATACAGTGGATATTTAAAGTGTAATCACTGAACGTTTATTAGAAATACTTTATCAACATTAATATTTTACAAATTTTATTTAACAAAAAATTTTACAATTTCAAACAAAAACACATTAAACGAACGAACACATAATAAAGTCGATATCTAAAAATGATAGCTGCGTACGCGACGATTAGAACCCTTGAAGGTCTTTTCAGCTGGGCCAGCACATTGTTCTTCTGGTAAATCACCAGTCTGGCATTTGATATCGACTTCTTCACAACTAGATTACGTAGCGTCCTCTTCAATGTCCACAACAAGCAATCCTTCGAAGACATGGAAACCTACATTATTATTCGGCTGGCTAGTTTCGCCTACTTCATCGTTGCTATCAAAAATTTCATTGATATCGTTATTTATATGTGACGATTCCGTAGGCATATCAACTATATTATTAGTGTATTTCGGATCAATATCTTCTCCAGCTTCCGCCCTCAACGTAAGTTCATGCCGCATCTGCTTTATAAACATTTCCCTTTCAGGTTCCTCGAATCCTGGAATTTTTTTACACCTAAAACATATAACAATAAGAATAAAATAATCAAATATAAACCGCCGTTCACTTACATGTCATCTAGCCAGACTTCGGCTGCGACTAGCATGTCAATAATATGACTACTTTGCAGCAGTCCTACATCGAAATCAAACATCGGAACTGGGAGTTTGATCGCCATCTTGCTTCGAGAATGACTAAAGCGACTGTTGAACACTATCGAAATCTACACAATTCTCGGTAATCGGTACCTTATTTGTACTTATAGGTAGTGGCACGACGATTTAGTTACACAATCTCAATAACAATAAGGATATTTAAGGAAAAATCAGAAAAATTGATTAAACGCATCCGTACCCTTGAGGAACTTCAAACAGAAAGACCCGTTTCTTCACAGCTGTGTAACCGCCAAATTTAATCCCCACCCCCGGTTTTATATGCGCCAAATTTCAAATTTCTAACGGTTAATTATATAAAATTTTAATTTTTTAATTTAGATTATTTTAGAATCTACTAGTATGATAAATAATATATTAAAACGAACAAAATTATTGGTAAATTCATTAGATTTATAAATTATTAAAAATATTTACTAGCCTGCGACATCTATTGGTTTACTTTCGGACTACATATTATTTTTACGTTTTAGCTCCATGAATATCGGTTTACTTAACATAATTTTATTAATTTTGCTCCAAAACAACTTTAGTAAACGTTGGCACAAATGCATGAGTCCTGATATACTGTTTATTTCAACGAATCTTCACTTTATTTCCTTACAAAAATCTTCATATCATCTGCGAACAATCTGATTCATTCGTAATCACATACGATGTACATGTAATCCTGATTAGTATAAAATAAATAATGTTTTGGTGGAAGCAGTACGCAGCAATTGACTTGGAGGCTTCAGAAATTATCTTAATATAGAAAATCTTGAAATCGTTGCAAATTACTTTTTCAGGGCAGCGATCCTAATGCTAAGGTTTCCTTCGAAGTATAAGGGCTGAGTGATCATCTGGGGTTTGATATGCGAGATAGGGTTGCTCTTAGTCCTTTTTTATAAATCTCAAGACCTTATCGATATTTACTTTTGAAATAACCTTGTGATGTGGATATTATTTTGATTTTATCAAAACTTTAGTGTAGCGTTTTTAATCCCAAAACACCTAAGATATCTTTCCATGCGGTATAAAGATGACATTGACGCTGTTTCCCTGTAGGACCTTGCCAATGTGGTTTGTTGTTTCCTAAAGAAACATGAGAGCCTACTTATTTCGTCTTATATTTGGTCTTTCGAGTGTTTACTTTGATATAGATTAGTACTTGTTAGTTTTTGGAGAGGTTTAGTTGTGAGTTTTGTAACAATATGTTAGATTGGGCTTCCATTGTTGCTGACAATTGAGCGAAGACAAATAGAGATAAAATTGTTCTGTGTTGAAGAGCTTGAAACAGAGAGCTCGAAAAATAGATACGTGAAAAAGTTATTTTGTTAACACTGTGTATTCAAATGTTTATCAGTTTTCCTGGCAATGATAACGTATAATGATCTTTATCATATGTAGATACCGTACATTTTAAACAACTATTAATAAATGTACATGCATGTGTGTCTAGTGTTGACGCTTTGTAATTATGTTGACTAGCGAATCATCATCTGGCAACAATCCGGTTTGTTCGTTATTACATACTGACGATTACGCGAAGGAGAATAGACAGACAAATGTGTTGGATCGTTGAGTTTTGAAGGGAGACCCAGGAAAATAGAGACATGGAAAAGTGTTTCAGTAACACTATATGGTCTTCTGTTTACTTTGAACTTAGTATAATAATATTGAGTATCAAATACAATATGAAAGAAACATATTCTAAAGATTATAAAAAATATTTATTTATTAATTAAAATATTTACAAAAATCGTAATAAAATCTAGAACTAATATTTTAATTATGAGTTTTATCGTAGATTGTTGACGATTACGCGAAGGAGAATACACAGAAAAATGTTTTGGATCGTTGAGTTTTGAAGGGAGACCCAGGAAAATAGAGACATGGAAAAGTGTTTTAGTAACACTATATGTTGTTCTGTTTACTTTGAACTTAGTATAATGATGTTGAGAGTCAAATACAATATGAAAGAAACATATTCTAAAGATTATAAAAAATATTTATTTATTAATTAAAATATTTACAAAAATCGTAATAAAATCTAGAACTAATATTTTAATTATGAGTTTTATCGTAGATTGTTGACGATTACGCGAAGGAGTTTAGACAGACAAATGTTTTGGATCATTGAGTTTTGAAGGGAGACCCAGGAAAATAGAGACATGGAAAAGTGTTTTAGTAACACTATGTGTTGTTCTGTTTACTTTGAACTTAGTATAATGATGTTGAGAGTCAAATATAATATGAAAGAAACATATTCTAAAGATTATGAAAAATATTTATTTATTAATTAAAATATTTACAAAAATCGTAATAAAATCAAGAACTAATATTTTAATTATGAGTTTTATCGTAGATTGTTGACGATTACACGAAGGAAAATAGACAGACAAATGTGTTGGATCGTTGAGTTTTGAAGGGAGACCCAGGAAAATAGAGACATGGAAAAGTGTTTTAGTAACACTATATGTTGTTCTGTTTACTTTGAACTTAGTGTAATGATATTGAGTATCAAATATAATATGAAAGAAACATATTCTAAAGATTACGAAAAATATTTATTTATTAATTAAAATATTTACAAAAATCGTAATAAAATCTAGAACTAATATTTTAATTATGAGTTTTATCGTAGATTGTTGACGATTACGCGAAGGAGAATACACAGACAAATGTTTTGGATCGTTGAGTTTTGAAGGGAGACCCAGGAAAATAGAGACATGGAAAAGTGTCTTACTAACACTATATGTTTTTCTGTTTACTTTGAACTTAGTATAATGATATTGAGTATCAAATATAATATGAAAGAGACATAGTCTAAAGATTATGAAAAATATTTATTTATTAATCAAAACATTTACAAAAATCATTATAAAATAAACATAAAACGTGTTATAAGAAGAAAACTAAAAACTTTTAGTTCTACGGTAATGAGTAATTAATTTGTTCTCTTGCTTAGATAGTTCATCAACTTCCTCATCATCGCTCAAATGGTCACTGCTAAAACTCGATACTGTACCACCATCGCATTCTATACCTCTGATAGTCTCATCAAAGAAACTCAAAGTTTGTTGTACTACATCGCCTTCTGATAACTGTCGTTCCTCAATTATACCCTGCCGTTCTCTCTCAGCGTATATGTTAGAATCGAGTATATTATAGTCTGGAGATATACACGACTTTTCAAAATCCTCTATATATTTCAAATATTTATTCACCAATTCTTTATAGCATTTAGCTATTTCTCTTTCTGCCACTGTAGTAAATTCATTAGTAGGCTCTGGATTTATAGTTTCAATATCATCTTGAGTTAAATCCTTAGCAGACTCTGGCTTCAACGCTTCAATATTATCTTCAGCTGAATCATCAGCTGGCTCTAGGTTCAATGTTTGAATATTATCTTGAGTTGAATTATCAGTAGGCTCTGGATTTAGTGCTTCCTTGTTGTCCTGAGATGAATCCTCAGACGGCCCTAACTTCAAGACTTCAATAATATCTTGAGTTGAAGCCTCAGCAGGATCTGGTTTTAATGTTTCAATATTATCGTGAATTAAATCCTCACCAGGCTGTCGAAATAATATTTCAATGTTAACTTCGGTTGAATCAGTTGGATCTGTATTCAATGTTACAATATTATCTTGATTTAAATCCTCAGCATGCTCTGGACGTAATGCTTCCTTATTATCCTGCGATGAATCCTTAGCAGGCTCTAACTTCGACGCTTCAATATTATCTTGAGTTGAATCCTTAGCAGGATCTGGCTTCAATGTTTCAATATTATCTTCAGTTGAATCCTCAGAATGCTCTGGATTTAATGCTTCCTTATTATCATGCATTGAATCCTCAGCATCCTTTAACTTCAATGTTTCAATATTATCTTGAGTTGAATCCTCAGAATGGTCTGGATATAATACTTCCTTAATACCCTGCAATGAATCGTCAGAATGCAATATTTCAATATTATTTTGAGTTGAATCCTCAGAATGCTCTAGATTTAATGCTTCCTTAATATCCTGCAATGAATCGTCAGCATGTTCTAACTTCAATATTTCAATATTATCTTGAGTTGTATCCTCAGAATGCTCCAGATTTAATGCTTCCTTATTATCCTGCAATGAATCCTCAGCATGTTCGAACTTCAAACTTTCAATAGCATATTGAGTTGAATCCTCAGCGTGCTCTGGATTTAATGCTTCTTTATTATCCTGCGATGAATCCTCAGCATGCACTAACTTCAATGTTTGAATATTATCTTGAGTTGATTCCACAGCAGGCTGTGGAAACAATGTTTCAATATTGGCTTGAGTTGAATCAGTTGGCTTTCTACTCTTTGCTTCAATATTATCTTCAGCCGAATCATCAGCAGGCATTGATTTCAATGTTTTAACGTTATCTTGAGATGAATTCTCAGCAGGCCCTAGATTTAATGCTTTCTTATTATCCTGAGATAAATTCTCAGCCGGCTCTCGTTTCAATGTTTCAACATTACCTTGAATTGAGACCTCAGCAAGTTCTGGGTTTAATATTTCCATACTATCTTGAGTTGAATCCTCATCAACACTTTCTTCAGCTCGAGACTCAGATTTTTCTTCCTGTATGAAGGGCATGTTCTTTTGACTCTCTCTATACCCAAGTTCAATATGAAGATCTTCTATGAAGGCTTCAGTTTCAGGATCAAGCGGTGTAGTACTAAAATAATCACCTATATTTATGAAACTGTAAAAATATGCTCACTAAGTACCGTCTCAATAGGCTTGATTCCATCTTGCTCAGTATATATTCCAGAAAGGATGTTTCCAGAAGCTTGAGGTCATTATTTTTGTTAGGTGGGAAATCAGACATATTCCTTGAGTTAAGATGTGTTTAAGTTTGTTTAAGAGTTATTTTATATAACAACACTTTTAATCAAGATTTATCGTCAAAAGGTTAATGTGTAACAGCTGATTAGGAAATAGTTTTTGTCAAACTGACGGACTAACAACCCTTATTTCTCTGAAATTTATTATATGTATATCACCAATATTATTTTGTATGTAGTTTATGAACATTAAAATGTAAAGTTTAAGATTTTATGGCTTCTAGAATTATAAGAGCATAAATCTACGAATTATATGTTATATAAAGAAAAAATTCACGACATTTTTTATTCTGTAGTTGATATATAATTTCTATATATCAAATGGTACTATTCATGGGAACAAAAATAATTCCCTATCGAAAAATTACTATATAATTTTTATTCTTTTTCTATAATATTTTGAGTTTATAGTGTTCCCAATATATTCATTTTACATGCTACACAATTAAGAAAATTATTAATAACGGAAACTTTGTGATATTTAATTCTAACCTAACTTTTTTGTCAATGCATTTTAAATGGTATGAATAATTGTCGGTTGTATGTATACAAGATTTCCTGAGAAAAACAATATTTTAAGTAAATTTTCAAACTGAGATCAAAAAAACTCAACTAGTATTTAGGTT
This sequence comes from Rhynchophorus ferrugineus, assembly GCF_030347505.1. Taxonomy (NCBI): domain Eukaryota; kingdom Metazoa; phylum Arthropoda; class Insecta; order Coleoptera; family Curculionidae; genus Rhynchophorus; species Rhynchophorus ferrugineus. Next base: position 24,203,552 of record NW_027472584.1, on the reverse strand, counting down.
AGACAGTTTAGGTTTATTAGAAAATTCTCCATACTTTGCAAAAAAAAACGAAAGCTAAATAAATATAATTAAAGAACATTTTATATTAGATTAATATATACTATTGGCTATTGAGCATCTTCTAAGGCGGTTTGCTCGGCATTCTGAGGTCCTACAACGCCTAGGAATATTCTCTTATAGTCGTTTAAAAACATAATCACTGTCGACAGCATTTCTACTATGAAATTTAAAAAATTGCGGTGCGCTTGAGCATTGGACAAACTTTTATGGATAACTTTTTCAATGACTTGTTCAGATTCAAAATATATCTTCATGAAGGTGTAAGCATCCGTATCGGTAACCTTTACTTCCAAGTTCATTGTAGCATCGTTGTTGAAGCTTTCTAACAATTCATCAATTTTGTCCAATAATTCTCGACATGTAAAGAGTTTTGTACTCAAATAATTCAAATTTCTTGTTTGGTTTCTTGATCTCAGGACACTGTACATATCTTGCAGGACTAGCTTGACGTCATTAGCATCTCGAAATGGCGGTATTAAAAGACTATAATCACAATAATTACCTTATTTCATTTTAAATCCATACAGTATAAAGACTAGCTTACTCAGCGTACAATAATATCCTGAGGGCTTCAAAAGCATCCCTCAACCCAATGGTATCAGTTGCCTCCCAGTTCATTGATTCTCTCCAAGATTCGAAATCGGACATTTTCGACTTCTTAGCTGCTACACTATATTTATAAATAATGGTACTAGATCTTACAACGATTTAAATAAGAAAATAACAATAATTACCGAAAAAATCAGTAGAGCAAAGTAGAACGTACCTAAACCGTTGAGAATGGAGGGAAAATTAAATTCCGGAATGTTATTTTGACAGATGTCAGCTGCGAAATATTTGGCGGCAATCTTATATATTTCATTTTATATTCCATAAAAAAATTGTCGCAAAATTATTTAAAAATAAAAACGATAAAATATTTCAGCGAATTTTTACGTGTGTTTTATATTGTAAAATAATAAAATAATTTTTAATCGATAATATAAAGTAAGATGCCACAGATCAAATATATACCTAAGCACATAAAAATAAATAATACATTATTTAAAATAAAATGGTAGTAAAAATGGTTTAGAAATAAATAAAATAATTTAAAAAATAAAATCAGATTCATCCTAACCTAACTATTCAATGTAAAAGAGTTAAAATATTTTGAAACATTAAGTCATTGGGAAATTCATATAGTTAATTTTTCTTTCAATAAATTTTTGGAGGATTTACGCAATGGCTAAGGTTTGACCAACATTACCAACATTACAGATTACATTTTCAATGCTACATCTCTGATACTGAATATTTATAATTCAAGTAGTTCCCAATCATCAATTCACAACCGGCACTTAGGAAAACATTTCACCCAATATGCCACTGTAAATGCTGCAGGATTTTTCCACTAAACCACGTCACAGTTGGTGAATATCCTCAGCTTCTCTGGCTCGAATCAAAATAGATTTTGATATACTTGATTATAATATTTTCTCTTTTCCACATACACCATCTTCAAGAAGCAAAAGCTCTTACAGCTTGGTTGATGTGAAGCAGTAGATTCACCTTTTTTCGCCTATATTATATTTTTATCGCTTTGACGGCTATACTATTTCGCGGCTACACAACATTGCGGTGTTGATAAAGTGTATATATCCAATAATAAATGAATAAATAAAAGAAAATTAATAACACACACAGGCCAGTTAAAAGTATAAATAATGTATATAAAATTTAAAAACGGACACAAATACAAGACTACAAACACAACCATGATAAAATAGATGATAGTTATGTTATGGTTACTTGGTCAGCGACACTTATCTTAGCATAGATTAGATTCTATGGAGAAAGTCGATTTCCCGTAGAAATCCGGGGAGTCCGTCTGTTTTATGTGATATTATGAGACAAAACTCACAGTCAGAATCTCAGTCGAATCAGTTTTTTACATATATAATCCTATTTGATTCAATTCCAAACAATTGATTCCAAGAACCTGAACAACACCTTGATTTTTTCCTCGTTAATTCTCAAGCCATATGGTTCTGCAATGCGAACTGTATCATAAAGAACATTAGAAGCCTCAACCACTTGTATTAACCAACATGCCAGATAGTTTATAGTTCATATTGACGCAATGTCGGTTTGCATCCACTAAAATACTGGCTCATATCTCAAATGAATTTAACAAATCAACAGGTAATGGAACGAACGCAAGATACCTTAAAAATTGTAGAAAATGCGACGACGTTAAGTAACACCAATGCTGTGCGAGAAATGAGCATCTTGCCTTGGCTAAGCACCGCTTGGATATTGGCTACTACATCCAGTTCAATTAAACTGAGATGATAGCGTTTTAATATTCATAAACGTCAAAACAACATCATCAAAGACAATGATCATTTATAGAATACTCATTATTAGAATTTATTTCCTGGAAGAAGCAACATGTAATGATTGTATAATATAGGTGGTTTAATCAGAGTAGTTGTAATGACAGCATGCAGTAGACAATAAAAGGCATTTCTCAGCTTCAAGCTACTCTAAAATTTACATTCACGTTATTCTTTACCAGTTTTACTCAGTACATGTTACACCCTTGTTATTTTTAATAGATAATAGCAGTAGTATTCTGAATTTGGTTGGTAAATCGAATATTATTTTATGTAGAATGTAGAATATAGAGAAAAATCGACAAGAAAGAGATGGATTGGATCTAAGTAAAGTGACCATTTGCTTCTTGTAACCAGGTAATATAATAATGGCAAGCTATTGGAGTTAAAAAATACATTGCCTTTGTTGTTCGCTTGTAATCTTGGAGTCTCAATATAAACAAACATTTTTTCGCCATATCTTGAATTCAGGCGGCCGTTTAAATTTAAGTTTACGTTAATTGTAGCATTTTTTCTGTTATATAGTCCAGGGATCTAATACAACAGACCTTTAACTGATCGTATGATATTTATGACATGGGAAAAGGATTATGCCTTGAGACAAAATATAATATCACATGGTATCGAATGCATGGTGATATCATGCCAATCAAGAAAGGGTCGTTCGTTGTCGAGTATTTCGGATAATGGTATTCCAGTACCTAGGCTGCTATACGAAGCCTGTCAGAGGTTTCACATTATGACACCTAGAACCGTTATCCGAAACTCACGCGTTCTATCGGCACGAGAAGTTTCTTGCGGAAAGAGTAGTTCCCACTTCGATATCCTGAATGAATCGGGGCAAGAAAAGGGTTTCTTGGACCAGCCTTATACCACACACCACCAAGAACCCGAGGGACGAGCTTCTGCGATAAAACACGGTGCATCGACAACAAGAAGCAGTGTTGTTAGAGGTATTGTAAAATAAGTATTGTTAAAAATATTGAAGAAAGTATTGGAGAAAGCATTATTTGCAGAAAACATTAACAAATAAAGAATTGTTAAGATATTTTTGGCCAGAAAACATAGTTAATGAAAAATTGACTGAAGATTGGCCACTAAGAAGGACATCAGAATTAGACAGAATTAAGAAAAAAGAATTTGAAGATAACAGTATTAGAAGAATTAAAGATAGTTGTTCCCAGAAAACGTAGTTAATGAAAAATTGACTGAAGATTGGCCACTAAGAAGGACATCAGAATTAGACAGAATTAAGAAAAAAGAATTTAAAGATAACAGTATTAAATGAATTAAAGAGAATTGTTTAATTGCCAGCATGTTTAATAGAAGCATTGATTGAAATTAAGCACTGAACAAAAGAAGCGTAGAAATAAAAAAATGTAAGGACTGAGGAATTAAACCTAAGACTTTTTTGTATTATTGGTTTAAATAAAACCTCTCGTCTTTGGGTATTTTACTCAAAGAAGAGAGAAAATAAAGTGTATTTTTAGTTATACCATTGGTTTCCCTAAAACATCTCAACACCGTTATCTACAGATGCAATATGATACAATATCTATTTTGCTCAGCTGTGAATGTTAGTGGAAACAATTAACTATCTAAACAGTACTGTGATCTGAGGGGCAATCTATTTTGAAGGATTTTTACCCTCAGCATCGCTGGGTATCGTTGTTCAACTAGTCGCCACTCTCCTTGAATAAAATGGTTTATAAAGCAATTTCACAGTCTTTCTGTGTTTAAAATTATTTTGCATGTTATAACTGACGCAGAATGTAGGACTCCGAGGAGACCACGAGGCTGTTATCTTTTGAATTCCATTCAGTTAAAATGGAATATCAAGATAACAAGATAAGTTGACGTCTTGGCAATCGTTCCACAGTTACTCGAAGCATTATTTGGTGTTGTTAACTGTAGTTCGGTCTAAAGGTACAACTGCAGCTGTAACGTTTCAGAAGGTAAGTTGAAGATGCCCAAAGATCCTAACTATAAACTGTTCTAAATAAGAAATATTTAAGCTCTTAAAAACATCCCTATTCCGTGGATTCACGGCATATGCATCATAGTTCCAGGTAAAAATCCACCAAATAAAGACTAGGGTGACAGTTAATCAACATATTCTATCGTAATTTCTATCGAAGCTTGCAGTTCAGGATGAACGACTACCAAAAAGCGAGCTGTAGTAGCTTAGTTTCGTAACAGTACTATTTCGGAGTTCTTCAAAGGCAAACTGGATGACGAAGGTCCAAATGATATAAAAAAAAACAGAGACGAAATAATGACCAGATACATCTTTGTGACCGTTTCTTTAAGAGAAATGTATATTATATACTGAAACATTATGCCCATGGCTATAACAGTCATGCGCAAGAACCATGTATTTTAAAACTACCTGAATGGTGAACGACTTAGACGGGCAGACCTGTTTATACTCTCAGTGTCGCCTTGTATAGCCGTTCAACTAGTAGCCTACACTTTCCGTAAAATAAAATAGTTTTTAAAGTAGATTAATAGTTTTCGTTGTTTCCTATATCCTTTCACATATTATAATTGAAAGTCGGTAGGATTCCAGGGAGATTATAAGGCTGTTCTCTTTTGAATCCATTGAATTAAAATGGCATATAATTGATTATCAAGAAAAGAATATGTTGACGTATTGGCAATCGTCCCGCAGTGTTGTTAAATGTATTGCGGTCTAAAGGTACACCTGAAGCTGTAAGGTCTCAGAGAGTGGATTAAAGATGTCCAAAGACCTAAGCTATAAGCTATTCTAAATTAGAAATATATAAGCTTTGAAAATCATCCCTATTCCGTGGATTCCCGTCGCATACATCACAGTTCTAGATATATGGCTACCAAATACGGAGTAAAGTGGTAGTTAATCAACATAGTCTACAGGAATTCGGATAGATGCTTAAAGTTCAGGATGAACGACCACCAAAGGCATATAGTAGTAGCTAAGTTCCTTACCTATAGACCAATGTAATCTGGAATCGCGAAAACTTGGAAAACAATTCCATAGAGAGACACCATGGAAATTTGAGTAGAAATAGTACAATCTCGATAATTTTCAAAGGAAACCTGGCGAGCTAAGGTACAGGCGATATTCAAACTTAGTTTTATTAGAACTATAAGCTGCGTAGAAGGCACAATGACCACGTCCATTCCTATTTTTTTTTAGAAGAGGTATTTTAATGATATATTTTATTATTCGAAAACTACTGTACTGTAGTCTGAGTGTCCATCTTCTTTGAATGGTCTTACGAGAAAAATATATAAAATTAGACGTCGGAATGATTGATATCCTCAGTTTCACTTTGTATCGACGTTCAACCAATCACCTCTTCTTTCTTTGAATAATACTGGTTTTTAAGTAAATTAACATTATTCCTTGTTTAAAATCCTTTGCTATATTATAACTTATATTCTTTAAACTCTCGGAGAGAAACTGTAAATTTTTGAACTAATATATCGATCTAGTAAAGAACAGACAGATCACAATTAATTAGGTTATTTCGCTACATACTTTATCTATAGATGTATACGTTCGTCTATATAAAGTATATATATCCTAAATATTACTATCATGATATCTAGACAAATACAACGATTTCAACTGAAAAACATATTTATTGAACAACTTTTACATTCATTACTGAATATAAAAAACTTTATTTGAACAGAAACATTACAACGAAATTTAGGTCAATGGTAAAACGTTAGTTTACATGACCGAACACAAATACAAATTTGAAAGAAGCTACGTAGTAAGAAAGTAACTAAGTAGAAAATACGCTAAGATTACGAGGAATGATTATTTTAATCTTCCTCTTTTTTTTCTTCTTCTTCTCTATCTAGCGGACTGGTTTTGGTCGGGATCCTGGCGACAATTTCTTCCAGGCAAAAGCGGAATCGACGCACGTGCAATGTTCTATGAATATCCTCCACCATTCTGTGGATCTCGGACATATCGACATAGCTGGCCATCATCTCCCTAGGTGAAAACAAATGTATTGGCAAAAAAATTACGACAAAATTGGTACTTACTCGAGGCTTAGGACGGATCTCAACCAGTCAAGCATGGATATTAATACTTGTTCACCTATGTCTGATTCGAAACATGGTTTCGGAGGATCTCTCGGTGGGTCTGCGGACGCCATATCGCCTTACGGTTGAAACTAGTGTCCCGCAAGGAAATACGAGTTTATAATAAATACGGACCCGTAATTTTACCCAATAATAACAATTAAGCATATTTTATATTTACCTGTTTATTTATTTCAACAATTAGAACTAAATATCTGCAGCAACACCAGGAAAGCGTCAGATAAATGAATCTTCAAGATGGCGACTAGGGCCTAACGTGAAAAAATATTCTATAATAATCGAAAACGGTCGTCCTGTTATTAGTCGTTGCCAGGCAACGAGGCTTATTTCTATTGGTCGAAAATGACAGGGAAAAATGCAGGCGTCTAATGTCGGTGTCAGTTAAATATTTTCATACAGATATAATGTTTGACTTTAAAATCACAAAAAGTTTTGATGTAATTTTAATACGCGTGTATAATTTATACAATACCAACATTACAATTTATAACAATGTATTGCCCTTTACCGACTCTAAATATGAATTTTTCTGAAATATCCTCGTAGTATATAGCCAAGAGCATGCTAAAATTCCACAAAGATACCAGCAAGTAGTAACCCCGTATTAATCCGAATATTTCTATATAATGGGTGAAAGATAAAGCCATAAGGGGTATATTTTATAAAATATTTATAACTTATATAAATTGTATACCTTTAGTGTAAACTATAGCTATAAAATATTATAATTTTATAATTGATGAATAATTGATGTATTTTCTCGCATTCGTCTTGCTTGTGAATTAATTCAAGTACAACAGAATAGTAGTAATAAATTAACTGTAAATTAAGATTGTACTAAGCCTATCTAATAAAGATTTTAACTAATAAAAAAAAGTCGAAGTTTATTAAAATACAAGGAAATATTTATTATTCTCTGTTTTACTAATGATCAAATATTACTGGAATTTATACAGATATATTTATGAGGAAAGCGACATTATTAGTTATTTTAGTTAAAATAACGTAGGTAGAAAGTATAGCTCTATGATAATTCTTTAAGCAACGAAACCCCAGGGGGCCCAGAGCAAGAAAACTCAGGAAAATTAATGTTTTTGTTTATTTGTAACGTACAATTTTGAAGCAAACACTATTGAGTGCTTGTTTCATGATTGGTGTAACATTTTTCAAGTCGAACAATTCAAAATATGGAGTTGTGTCTTCGAGTTAAGGGAGTCTCTGCTTTTGGGTCGTCCTGTTCGTTCACGTTATACGGTTTGATCCAGCGTTCAAAAAGTTCCTATTTGTGTATTCTGTACTGAAATATGGCATGTAAATCTTCAAGACACATGTCGAATTTTCGGCTGTGGATTTCCCTCAAAAAGACTTCTCTACGGTTCAAAATGTGTCGACCCTTATCGGCTAATCTCTCAATGTGTCGTCTAAAATATCAAGAAGACTATTACTGGAGGCAGTTTACGACGTTTAAGTGCCCAAACAATAAGTGTAAAGTGATTTTAGTACGATTTGTGTTGAGATTTTTGGACGCTTACCGGTTTCTCAAGATATATTCCACATCCTCCAATAGTTTTTCCAGCACTTTATCTTGGAAGTAGCAGAAACGGTACCTGTTCGAATAACTGTACTCCATGTTCACCACACTTTATATTTTTCGAAAACAAAAAAGAAAAAAATGTGGAGCGAGGTTCAAATTATTGCGACAACTTCAAACTGACATGAATGGTCAGGCGCACCTACAGGTAAGATTTTAGGTATACCTATAGTATATAAGGAGTAAAATAACTTTCCTGATTCTAAAGTTGATAAGTTCACGTCCTTTTACATCTTATATGGTCCAGGGCGATATTTTTGAAAACATTTATAGATTGATAAGATACAGTGTATCTCATAAATTACTTGTATGTCCTTGAAAATCATAGGCAAGAAATATATGACATTCGAAAAAACCTATTGGTTTTTAAACTTCTTTGAAACATGGTAGTTAAAAAAATACAAAACTTTCTTCATATATACAAGGTGATCAAAAACTTATACATAGAAAGTGACAAGGTATAACCAAGTGTCCAAATGCATAGAACTAAAGAAAAGAATACGGCCTGGATTTTTGTACAAATTAAATGAAATTTTTTCAAAGTGGGCAAATTATTTAATTTCTCTTTTTTCTTATCAATATCTTATATTATAATTTTATATTAATGTTATACCTGGGAATGTATTTATAAAATTTCTATTACCTATTCTAAATTTCCACTTTTTTTGAGAATTAACCTATTATTTCAAAAGAAAGATGTTTTCTGATAAATTCTAAACTTATATATTCTAAATAATATGTAAACCATTAGCAGAAAATGTAGTGGTTTTAAAGGGTTTATCCCTTATATTGTTTGTAGATAATGATTTAGAACCCTTCGAATACTTATTTATTTTTACCGAACTCGTTAATTTAGGATTAAATATATATTTCTTTTTAATTTTTTTAATTCATTTATGCATTCTCTTGAAATAGTCTGTTCAGTCACGGTTAAGAAATATTTGGTCTAACCTAGAAAATTTTGTGATTTTGGAGTATATCATTAGGAAGTATGCTCTTGATGATCATAGTCAAATAATAAATAGAATTCAAGAAAATCTTTAGGTTTTGAAACTTCCTCGGTATAAGATATTTAACAAAATACTAAATGGATTTTAAATATACAAGGGTCTCAAATACTAATATATAGAAAGTGACAAGATGTAAGCAAATGTCCTAATGCATAGAACTAAAGGGAAGAATAAAGTCTGGATTTCTGATACTAATTGAATATAATTTTTTTCCTAGTAGACACATTTTTTGATTTCCTTCATTTCTTATCAATATCTTCAATATCACACGTACACTAGTAAATATATCTTATGTAGAGCTACCTGTTTCAATGTTATATTTGGAAGCGTATCTATAAAATTTCTATTAGATGTTTTAAAAGTCCACATTCTCTTTGAGAATTAACCAATTTATTTAAAAGAGAGATACTCTTTGTTAATTTGTAGACGCACATGTACTAAAAAATACTTAAATTAGTAGCAGAAAATTAAGGGGCTTTAAAAAAGATGTAGATGATATGTAGAGTTATCAATTTCAATCTTACATCTTCGTGTGTATCTATAAATTTAGATGTTTTAGAAGTTCAAAATTGTTACTTGTTCTTTGAGAATCGACTAATTTCTATTAAAAAAATGCTTTTTGTTAAATTATAGACTGATATATACTAAAAAATAATTAAATTAATATCAGAAAATATAGTTTTAGAGGATTTATCGCAGACATTATTGAAAAGTTCACAAAACCTAAGTTCTTAACCATAACTATTTTCAGTTATGTTTAAATATATATTTAATTATATGTTTTCTTTGAATGTGCTGTTCAAGAAATATTTCGGCCGACCTGCGACCAAATGTGGATGAAAGTTGCTGTTAATCAACATATTCTACCGGAATTTGTATTGAAGCTTGCAGTTCAGGATGAACGACCACCAAAGAGCAGGTTATAGTAGCATAGTTTTGCAACCGTAGATTAATGGAATTCGGAGACACCAAAACATAGAAGTACTTTATATAGACGGACATCATGAAAATTTGGATAGAAACAGTACTATTTCGAAGTTCTTCAAAGGCAAACTGGATGACGAAGGTCCAAATGATACTCAAAAAAAAAACAAAAAACAGAGACGGAATAATGACCAGATACATCTCTGTGACCGTTTCTTTAAGAGGAAGGTATATTATATAGTGAAACATTACGCCCATGGCTATAACGGTCATGCGCAAGGGCCATGAACTTTAAAACTACCTGAATGGTGAACGAGTTAGGCGGGCAGACCTTTTTATACTCTCAGTGTCGCTATGTATCACCGTTCAACCAGTCGCCTACTCTTTCCGTAAAATAAAATAGTTTTTAAAGTAGATCAATAATTTTTGTGGTTTCTATATCTTTTCACATATTATAATTGAAAGTCGGTGGGATTCCAGGGAGATTATAATGCTGTTCTCTATTGAATCCATTGAATTAAAATAGCATAAAATCAACTATCAAGAAAAGAATACGTTGACGTATTGGCAATCGTTCCGCAGTCACTCGAAGCGTTCCTTGGTGTGGATAAATGTAGTTACGTCAAATGGTACAATTGCAGCTGTAATGTTTCAGAATGTGGATTGAAAATGCCCAAAGACCCTATCTATAAACTATTCTAAATAAGAAATATAAGCCTTGGAAAACATCCCTAGTCCGTGGACTTCCGACGCATACATCACAGTTCCAGGTAAAAGGACACCAAAGGCGAATTAGAGCTGCTGTTAATCAATACAGTCCATAGGAGTTTCTTATATTAATCACTGAATATAAAAGGAATAAAAAATTTAATAAAAAGCATTGAAATGAAATATAACTCAATGGTAAAATGTTATTTTACAAGACCGAGCACACATAAAAAATTAACAGAAACGGCTGCGTATTCTACGAACACGATGAGTGAATTACTTCATTTGCTCTTTCTTCTCCATCTCTTCCTTCTACTTGCCTTCAACCTGGGGCACTGGAACAATGAAACCATCTCTCCATCTATATTCTCTCGTTCTCTGTTAAGAAAACCAGCAGAGACATTTCAGTTCTCTTATGAACTGTCCGAATGCTCCAGTAGAAGATGTAACAGTCTTTCTATGTTTTTACAATTGAAACAGCCAAATGTCGGTAATTTCGTTCCTAAAGTTCTGTAAATAAACCTCCGGTAGAATTAGGATGAACTCTAATATGTACAGATCCTATTCGCCAAGGAATGCCAGCCAATCTTCTACTTTGATCCTGCTTTGTGTGCAGTAGAGGAACCTGACGTTAATTTTACTCCAGACAAACGCAGAATCGATGGATCTCATCATGGAGATTGTCCACAAATCAATTTATCTCAACCATATCAATAAAGGATGGCAATATCACCCTAGTTGAAAATACATGTATATACATGGAAATAAATACATGAAAATATATGGTAAAAAATACGGCGAAACTTACAAGACCTAACACAGATACAAAATTAAAAGAAGCAGCTGCGTACTCTACGAACACGAGGAACGATTTATTTCTCTTTCATTTCCTTTTCCTTCTTTATCTCTTCCTCCTTCTTGTCTTCAACCTGAGACACTGGATCTAGTCGAGAACTTGAACGACAAAATATATCACCATTCTCTCGTTCTCTCTCATGGAAACCAGCAGAAACTATTTCAGTTCTCTTATGGACTGTTCGAATGCTCCAGTAGAAATTGTAACAGTATTTCTGTGTATTTTCAATTGAAACAGACAAATGTCTGTATTCTCGTTCCTAAACTTCTGGAAGTAAACTTCCGGTGGGGTTACGTGGAACCCTAATATGCTCAGATCTGCTTCGCCACGGGATGCCAGCAAATCTTCTACTTTAGTTCTGCTTTGCGTGCAGTAGAGGAACCTGGCGTACATTTTACTCCAGGTAAACACAGAATCGACGACTATGGATTTCTCCGTGAAGATTGTCCAAAATTCAGTTTATCTCAACCATATCGATAAAAAACAGCACGGCAAAAGTAATACTTATTCAAAGTTTGGGGCGAATTTTGCATGGACTAGCAGAATTTCGGGAATTCTTCACACATATAGGACAGGGAACGTCGCTGCGGGATATATTTCGATGGGTTTCCGAAAGCCATATCTGTTTGTATTTGAAACTAGCGTCCCATAGAGACTCAAAAATAGTGAATAATAAATAATAATAAAAAAGTAATAATAGTGTAATCTTCAAAAGAAAACTAGGGGGAGAAAGTACAGGCGATTTTCAAGCTTAATTTTATTAGAACTATAAGCTGAACAGATGATACAACGACCTTGTCCATTCCTGTGTTTTTTTCTTTAGGAGGGAAGTCTTGTATTATGCGAAAAGTACTGTATTGTGGTCTGAGGGGCCACCTTATTTGAATGGTATTAAGAGGGAGATATCTAAAAATAGAGGCCGGAATGGTTGATATCCTCAGTTTCACTTTACATCTCCGTTCAACCGATCACCTCTTCTTTCTTTGAATAAAACGGGTTTTTAAGTAAATTAATATTATTCCTTGTTTAACACCATTTGCCATATTATAACTTATATTCTTTAAACTCTCGGAAAGAAACTGTAAATTTATGAACATAATATATCGATCTAGTAAAGAACAGAGAGATCACAATTAATGAGGTTATTTCGCTATATATTTTATCTATAAATGTATGCTACCGTCTATATAAAGTATATATATCCTAAATATTACTGTCATTATATCTAGACTAATACTACGATTTCAATTTAAAAAAAAAACATATTTATGTAGTTACTTTTAGATTCATCACTGAAAATAAAAGACATATATTTTATCAAAAACATTACACTCAGATATAGGTCAATGGTGAAATGTCATGGTAAAAATGTTATAAAAGACCTAATACAGATACAAAATTAAAAGAAGCAGCTGCGTACTCTACGAACACGAGGAACGATGAAAGAGACTGCGACGCTGAAACGACAAAGTACATCACCATTCTCTCGTTCTCTCTCGTGGAAACCAGCAGAGACTATTCTAGTTCTCTTATGAACTGTTCGAATGTTCCAGTAGAAGTTGTACCAGTCTTTCTGTGTTTGTACAATTGAAACAGAAAAATGTCGGTAATTTCGTTTCTGATCATCTGGAAGTAAACCTCCGGTGAGGTTACGTCGAACTCTAGTATGTTCAGATCTTCTTCGCCAAGGGATGTCAGCCAATCTTCTACTTTGGTCCTGCTTTGAGTGATGTACAGAAACCTGGTGTCCATTTTACTCCAGGCAAACGCAGAATCGACAGATTCGACGGAATCGATAGATCTATGGATTTCTCTATGGAGATTATCCACAAATCAATTTGGCAAACAATATGGTAAAAGTAATACATATTTTACAAAGTTTCGAACGGATTTTGTATGGACAAGCAGGGTTTCAGGAATTCTTTATACATGTAGGACAGGGAACGCCGCTTCGGGGGATTTTTGGATAGGTTTCCAGAAACCATATCTCTTTGCGTTTGAAACTAGCGTCCCATAGAGACCCAGAATCAGTGCTCCTTTGGAGATTTTCAAAGGAAAACTAGGGGAAAAAAGTACCGGCGATTTTCAAGCTTAATTTCATTAAAAGTATTAACAGTCCAGATGGGGGCCACGAACACGTCCATTCCTGTGGTTTTTCTAGATGAGGTAGATGTTGCATTATACGAAAAAGATTGTAAGGCAATTTGAGGGGCCATCGTTTTGAATGGCGTTACAAGTGATATATCTAAAAATAGAAATACAGATGATTTATATCCGGAGTATCACTTTGAACCGACCTTCTACAAATCATCTTTTCTGTAAATTTCTGCGCATAACCTATTAATCTATTAAAGAATGGATAAACCCTTACTAATGAGATTATTATCTGATGCTGTCTTAAGAAATATACTTCCATCTATATAAAATACATATTCTATACATTACTGTCATTATATCTACACTAATAGTCGGATTTCAACTAAAAAAACATATTTATTGAACAACTTTTATATTCATTACTGAATATAAAAGAACATTTATTTTAACAGAAACATTACAAGGAAATTTAGGTTAATGGTAAAACGTTAGTTTACATAACCGAACACAAATACAAAATTAAAAGAAGCAGCTGTGTGCTCTACGAAGACGGGGAAAGATTTTCTTCTCCTTTTTATTCTGTCTTTCGTCCTCCTTGTTGTCTTCTATCGCTGGTACTGGATCGGGACGGGAGCTGGGTCCAGCTTCCTTGAAATCCATAACCATTCTCTCGTACTCTATCATAGAAGGCAGCAGAGATTCCCTCAGTTCTCTTATAAACCGGTCATAATCGAAAGCTCGAGTAGAAGTTGAAACGGTCTTCCTGTATTCCTCCAGTTGCATCAACCAAATATCGGTAACCTCGTTCCTAAATTTCTGGAAGTAAATCTCCGGTGGGGTTACGTCGAATCCTGGAACGCTCAGATCTTCTTCATCAAGGGATGCCAGCCAATCTTCCACTTTAGTCCTGCTCTGAGTGCAATCGAGGAACCTGGCGTGCATTTCCTCCAGGCAAACGCGGAATCGACGCCTGTGGATTTCTCTATGGAGATCGTCCACAAATCGATTTATTTCAGTCATGTCGATAAAGGGGGAGAGTAACACCCTAGGTGAAAATAAATGTGTTGGTAAACAAAATTTCGACGAAATTGGTACTTACTGGAGGTTTAAGAGGAATCTCACATGGGAAAGCAGGGTTATCAAAAATTCTTCCCCTATATCGGATAGGGAACGCCGTTTCAGTGGATCTCTGGATAGGTCTCCGGAAGCCATATTTCTTTGTGGTTGAAATTAGTGTCCCGCAAGAAAATACGAGTTTATAATAAATACGGACTCGTAATTTTACCCAATAATAACAATTAAGCATATTCTATATATACCTGTTTATTTAATTCAACAATTAGAACTAAATATCTGCAGCAGCACCAGAAAAGCGTCAGATAAGTGAATATTCAAGATGGCGACTAGGCCCTAACGTCAAAAATATTCTAGAATATTCTAAAACGACCTATTTCCTGTTATTAGTCGTTGCCAGGCAACGAGGCTTATTTCTATTGGTCGACAATGACAGGGAAAATGCAGTGTCAGTTATATATTTTCATACAGATATAATGTTTGATTTTAAAATCACTAAAAATTTTGATGTAATTTTAATACGCGTGTATAATTTATACAATAATAACGTTACTATTTATAAGAATGTAATGCCGTTTACCATGTTTAGATATGAATATCTTTAATATATCCCCCCGTAGTATATAGTCAAGAGCATTATAAGATCCCACAAAGAAACCAGCAAGTAGTAACCCCGTATTAATCGGAATATTTCTATACAATGGGTAAAAGATAAAGCCATAAGGAGTATATTTTATGAAATATTTATAACCTAACATATCATTGACATTGACGTGAAAACGAAACTGACAGTTGTAGTTTATAAAAACACAGAGAAAAATGTATTATTCTCTGTTTTACCAATGACCAAATATTACTGGAATTTATGAAGATATATTTATGAAGAAAGCGACATTATTTGATGTTATTTTATGTAAAATAAGGTAGGTGGAAAGTATAGCTCTATGACAATTCTTTAAGCAACGAAACCCCAGGGGGCCCAAAGCAAGAAAACTCAGGAAAATTAATGTTTTTCTTTATTTATAACGTACAATTTTGAAGCAAACACTATTGAGTGTTTGTTTTATGATTGGTGGAACATTTTTCAAGTCGAACAATTCAAAATATGGAGCTGTGTCTTCGAGTTAAAGGAGTCTCTGCTTCTGGGTCATCCTGTTCGTTCACGTTGTACTGTTTGATCCAGCGTTCAACAAGTTCCTTTTTGTGTATTCTGTAGTGAAATATGGCACGTAATTCTTCAAGACACATGCTGAATTTTCGGCTGTGGATTTCCCTCAAAAGGGCTTCTCTACGGTTCAATATGTCTCGACCCTGATCGGCTAATCTCTCAATGTGTCGTCTACAATATCAAGAAAACTATTACTGGAGACAGTTTACGACGTTTAAGTGCCCAAACAATAAGTGTAAAGTGATTTTAGTGCGATTTGTGTTGAGATATTTGGACGCTTACCGGTTTCTCAAGAGATTTTCCACATACTCCAATAGTTTTTCCAGCACATTATCTTTTAAGTAGCAGAAAAGGTACGTGTTCGAATAACTGTACTCCATGTTCACCCACACGTTATATTTCCCGAAAAAAAAGGAAAAAAAAGCGGAGCGAAGTTCAAAATATTGCGACAACTTCAAACTGACATGAATTGTCAGGCACACCTACAGGTAAGATTTTAGGTATACCTATAGTATATAAGGAGTAAAATAACTTTCCTGATTCTAAATTTGATAAGTTCACGTTCTTATACATCTTATATGGTCCAGCGTGATATTTTTGACAACATATATAGATTGATAAGATACAGTGTATCTCATAAATTACTTGAATGTCCTTGAAAATCATAGACAAGAAATATATGACATTCGAAAAAACCTATTGGTTTTTAAACTTCTTTGAAACATGGTATTTAAAAAAATACAAAACTTTCTTCATATATACAAGGTGATCAAAAACTAATACATAGAAATAAAAAAGGAATAACCAAGTGTCCAAATGCATAGAACTAGCGGGAAGAATACAGTTTGGATTTCTGATACTAATTGAATATCTTTTTTTCAAAGTGGACAAATTACCTAATTTTTCTTTTTTCTTATTAATATCTCCAAGATTATATATATATACTAGAGCACATATCTTATGTAGAGTTATCAGTTTCAATGTTATACCTCGGAACGTATCTATAAAATTTCTACTGAATGTTCTAAAATTCCACTTTTCCTTTAAGGATTAACAAATTTCTTTAAAAGAAAGATGCTTTTTGTTCAATCCTAAACTTATACTAAATAATACGTGAACTACTAAAAGAGGATAATAGTAGTTTTAAAGGGTTCATCGCAAAAATTATTGAAAAGTCCACAAAACGAAACATTTTTAACTTAGTTAATTTCATATACGTTTTAATAAATATTTTCATAAATTATGTCGAATAGTATCTAATAAAAATCTGAAATAATACTAAAATAATGTATAGTCACCAAATTATAGGTAACATATCGTGTATAGGTAATCATTTCCCATCCTTCGAATCCTTATTTATTTTTACAGGACTCGTTAATTTAGGATTAAATATAGGTTTCTTTTCAATTTATGCATTTTCATGGAATATTTTATTCATTCACAGTTAAGAAATATTTAGTCTAACCTTGTAAATTCAGCGATTTTGAAGTATATCGTTAGGAACTATGTCCTTGATGATCAGAGTCAAGTAATAAATAGAATTCAAGAAAACCAGTAGGTATTAAACTTCTTTGGTATTTGATATTCAACAAAATAATGGGGATCAAGGGATCAATACAAGGGGATCATAAACTAATATGTGGAAAGTGACAAGGTATAAGCAAATCTCGATCTTAATGCATATATCTAAAGGCAATAATACCGTCAGGATTTGTGATACTAACATGAATATATTTTTTCCAAGTGGACACATTTTCTAATTACTCTTATTTCTTATCAATATCTTCAGTATTATGTGCATACTAGTGCATATATCTTATGTAGAGTTGCTACTTTCAGTGTTATACCTAAAGAGATACCTATAAAATTTCTATTAGATGTTCCAAAACTCCACTTGTTCATTGAGAATTAACCAATTTATTTAAAAGAGAGATACTCTTTGTTAATTTGCAGACCTGCATGTACTAAAACATAATTAAATTAGTGGCAGAAAATTAAGAGGCCTTAAAAGAAATGTAGATGTTATGTAGAATTATCAATTTCAATCTTACATCTTCATGTGTATCTATAAATTTAGATGTTTTAGAAGTTCAAAATTGTTACTTGTTCTTTGAGAATAAACTAATTTCTTTTAAAAAATGCCTTTTGTTAAATTATAGACTTATATATACTAAAAATAATTAAATTAATAGCAGAAATATAGTAGTTTTAGAGGATTTATCGCAGACATTATTGAAAACTTCACAAAACCTAAGTTCTTAACTTTAACTATTTTCAGTTATGTCTTAATATATATTTAATTCTATGTTTTCTTTGAATAATCTGTTCAAGAAATATTTCGGGCGACCTGCGACCAAATGTGGATAAAAGTTGCTGTTAATCAACATATTCTACCGGAATTTGTAACGAAGCTTGCAGTTCAGGATGAATGACTGCCAAAGGCAGGTTGCAGTAGCATAGTTTTGCAACCGTAGATTAATGGAATTCGGAGTCGCCAAAACTTAAAAGTACTTTATATAGAGGGACACCATGAAAATTTGGATAGAAACAGTACTGTTTCGAAGTTCTTTAACGGCAAATTGGTTGATGAAGGTCCAATTGATACTCAAAAAGAAACAAAAACATAGATGGAATAATGACCAGATAAATCTCTGTCACCGTTTCTTGAAGAGGAAGGTATATTATATAGTGAAACATTACGCCCATGGCTATAACGGTCATGCGCAAGAGCCATATATTTTAAAACTACCTGAATGGTGAACGAGTTAGACGGGCAGACCTTTTTATACTCTCAGTGTCGCTATGTATCGCCGTTCAACCAGTCGCCTACTCTTTCCGTAAAATAAAATAGTTTTTAAAGTAGATCAATAATTTTTGTTGGTTTCTATATCTTTTCACATATTATAATTGAAAGTCGGTAGAATTCCAGGGAGATTATAAGGCTGTTCTCTAGTGAATCCATTGAGTTAAAATGGCATAAAATTAACTATCATGAAAAGAATATGTTGACGTATTGTCAATCGTTCGCAGTCACTCCTAGCGTTCCTTGGTGTGGATAAATTTAGTTACGTCAAAAGGTACAGTTGCAGCTGTAATGTTTCAGAAGGTGGATTGAAAATGCCCAAAGACCCTATCTATAAACTATTCTAAATAAGAAATATTTAAACCTTGGAAAACATCCCTAGTCTGTGGATTTCCGACGAATATATCACAGTTCAAGATAAAGGGCCACCAAGCTGGAATTAGAGCTGCTGTTAATCAATATAGTCCATAGGAATTTCGTATATTCATCACTGACTATAAAAGGATATATATTTAATAAAAAAACAATAAAATGAAATATAGGTCAATGGTAAAATGTTATTTTACAAGACCGAGCACACATAAAAAATTAACAGAAACGACTCCGTACTCTACGAACACGAGGAGTAATTTCTTTCATTTGCTTTTTCTTCTCCATCTCTTCCTCCTACTTGTCTTCAACCTGGGGCACTGGAACGACAAAATCCATCAATATTCTCTCGATCAGCCTTAAGAAAACCAGGAGAGACATTTCAGTTCTCTTATGAACTCTTCGCATGCTCCAGTAGAAGATGTAACATTCTTTCTGTGTTTTTACAATTGAAACAGCCAAATGTCAGTAATTACGTTCCTGAACTTCTGTAAGTAAGCCTCCGGTAGGGTTACGTCGAACTCTAATATGTACAGATTTTTTTCGCCAAGGAATGCCAGCCAATCTTCTACTTTGATCCTGCTTTGTGTGCAGTAGAGGAACCTGGCGTGAATTTTACTCCAGACAAACGCAGAATCGATGGATCTCATCATGGAGATTGTCCACGAATCAATTTATCTCAACCATATCAACAAAAGAGGGCAATATCACCCTAGTTGAAAATACATGTATATACATGGAAATAAATACATGAAAATATATGGTAAAAAATACGGCGAAACTTAAGTATTAGTTTCAATGTCTCGGGTGGATTTTGCATGGACAAGCAGGGTTTCAGGAATTCTTCACCCATATAGTACAGGGAACGCCGCTTCGGGCGATTTTTCGATGGGTTTCCGGAAGCCATATCTGTTTGCGTTTGAAACTAGCGTCCTATAGAGACTCAAAAATAACAAAAGTGTTCCTTTGGAGATCTTCAAAAGTAAACTAGGGGAAGAAAGTACAGGCGATTTTCAAGCTTAATTTTATTAGAACTATAAACTAAACAGATGAGACAACGACCTCGTCCATTTTTGTGTTTTTTTCTTTAGGAGGGAACTGTTGTATTATACGAAAAGTACTGTATTGTTGTCTGAGTACCTTATTTGAATAGTCTTAAGAGTGGGATATCTAAAAATAGACGCCAGAATGATTGATATACTCAGTTTCGCTTTATATCTCCGTTCAACCGATCACCTCTTCTTTCTTTGAATAATACAGGTTTTTAAGTAAATTAATATTATTCCTTGTTTAAAATCCTTTGCCATATTATAACTTATATTCTTTAAACTCTCGGAAAGAAACTGTAAATTTATGAACATAATATATCGATCTAGTAAAGAACTAGTAAGCTACCTTCTATATAAAGTATATATATTCTAAATATTACTGCCATTATATCTAGACTAATACTACGATTTCAATTAAAAAACATATTTATGGAGCAACTTTTATATTCATCACTGAAAATGGAAGACATATATTTTATCAAAAACATTACAATCAAATACAGGTCAATGGTAAAATGCTATTTTACAAGACCTAACACAGATACAAAATTAAAAGAAGCAGCTGCGTACTCTACGAACACGAGGAACGATTTCTTTCATTTCCTTTTTATTCTTTATCTCTTCCTCCCTCTTGTCTTCAACCTGAGAGACGGGATCTGGTTGAGAGCTGGAACGACGAAATCCATCACCATGCTCTCGTTCTCTCTCATGGAAACCAGCAGAGACTATTCTAGTTCTCTTATGAACTGTTCGAATGCTTCAGTAGAAGATGTAACAGTCTTTCTGTGTTTGTACAATTGAAACAGCCAAATGTCGGTAATTTCGTTTTTGAACTTCTGGAAGTAAACCTCCGGTGAGGTTACGTCGAACTCTAGTATGTTCAGATCTTCTTCGTCAAGGGATATCAGCCAATCTTCTACTTTGGTCCTGCTTTGTGTGCAATAGAGAAACCTGGCGTGAATTTTACTCCAGGCAAACGCAGAATCGACGGATTCGACGAAATAGACAGACCTATGGATTTCTCTATGGAGATTGTCCACGAATTAATTTGGGAAACAATATGACAAAAGTGATACTTATTTAAAGTTTCAGACGGATTTTACATGGACAAGCAGGTTTTCAGGAATTCTTCAGACATGTAGGACAGGGAAGGCCGCTTCGGGGGATCTTTCGATGGGTTTCCTGAAACCATATCTCTTTGCGTTTGAAACTAGCGTCCCATAGAGACCCAGAATCAGTGCTCCTTTGGAGATTTTCAAAGGAAAACTAGGGGGAAAAAGTACAGGCGATTTTCAAGCTTAATTTTATTAAAAGTATAAACAGACCAGATGGGGGCAACGACCACGTCCATTCCTGTGGTTTTTCTTTATGAGGAAGATGTTGCATAATACGAAAAATATTGTAAGACAATTTGAGGGGCCATCGTTTTGAATGGTGTTACAAGTGATATATCTAAAAATAGAAATAGAGATGATTTTTATCCTCAGTATCACATTGAACTGACCTTCTACAAATCACCTTTCCTGTAAATTTCTGTGCATAACTTATTGATCTATTAAAGAATGGATAAATCCCTATTATTGAGAAGATTATCTGATGCTGTCTTAAGAAATATACTTCCATCTATTTAAAGTGTACATATTCTATACATTACTGTCATTATATCTACACTAATACTAGGATTTCAACTAAAAAAAACATACTTATTGAAAAACTTTTATATTCATTACATTCATTTTAACACAAACATTATAACGAAATTTAGGTCAATGGTAAAACGTTAGTTTACATGACCGAACACAAATACAAAATTAAAAGAAGCAGCTGTGTACTCTACGAAGACGGTGAATGATTTTCTTCTTCTCCCTTTTTTTCTTTCTTTCGTCCTCCTTCTTGTCTTCTATCACTGGCACTGGATCGGGACGGGAGCTGGGTCCAGCTTCGTTGAAATCCATAACCATTCTTTCGTACTCTCTCATGGAAGCCAGCAGAGATTCCCTCAGTTCTCTTATAAACTGGTCATAATCGAATGCTCCAGTAGAAGTTGAAACGGTCTTCCTGTACTCCTCCAGTTGTATCAACCAAATATCGATTATCTCGTTCCGAAATTTCTGGAAGTAAATCTCCGGTGGGGTTACGTCGAATCCTGGAACGCTCAGATCTTCTTCATCAAGGGATGCCAGCCAATCTTCCACTTTAGTCCTGCTCTGGGTGCAATAGAGGAACCTGGCGTGCATTTCCTCCAGACAAACTCGGAATCGACGCATGTGGATCTCTCTATGGAGATCGTCCATAAATCGATTTATTTCAGTCATGTCGATAAAGGGGGACAGTAACACCCTAGGTGAAAATAAATGTATTGGTAAACAAAATTTCGACGAAATTGGTACTTACTGGAGGTTTAAGAGGGATCTCACATGGGAAAGCAGGGTTTTCAAAAATTCTTCCCCTATATCGGATAGGGAACGCCGTGTCGGGGGATCTCTGGATGGGTCTCCGGAAGCCATATTTCTTTACGGTTGAAACTAGTGTCCCGCAAGGAAATACGAATTTATAATAAATACGGACCCGTAATTTTACCCAATAATAACAATTAAGCATATTTTATATTTACCTGTTTATTTATTTCACCAATTAGAACTAAATATCTGCAGCAATACCAGGAAAGCGTCAGTTAACTGAATCTTCAAGATGGCGACTAGGCTCTAACGTCAAAAATATTCTAGAATATTCTAAAACGATCTATTTCCTGTTATTGGTCGTTGCTAGGCAACGAGGCTTATTTCTATTGGTCGACAATGACAGGGAAAAATGCAGGCGTCTAATGTCAGTGTCAGTTAAATATTTTCATACAGATATAATGTTTGATTTTAAAATCACTAAAAGTTTTGATGTAATTTTAATACGCCTGTATAATTTATACAATACCAACATTACTATTTATAAGAATGTATTGCCGTTTACCAGGTTTAGATATGAATTTCTCCGTTATATCCCACCGTAGTATATAGTCAAGAGCATTATAAGATCCCACAAAGAAACCAGCAAGTAGTAACCCTGTATTAATCGGAATACTTCTATACAATTGGTAAAAGATAAAGCCATAAGGAGTATATTTTATTAAATATTTATAACCTAACATATCATTGACATTGACGTGAAAACGAAACTGACAGTTGTAGTTTATAAAAACACAGAGAAAAATGTATTATTCTCTGTTTTACCAGTGATCAAATATTACTGGAATTTATGAAGATATATTTATGAAGAAAGCTACATTATTTGATGTTATATTAGGTAAAACAAGGTAGGTGGAAAGTAGAGCTCTATGACAATTCTTTAAGCAACGAAACCCCAGGGGGCCCAAAGCAAGAAAACTCAGGAGAATTAATGTTTTTCTTTATTTGTAACGTACAATTTTGAAGCAAACACTATTGAGTGTTTGTTTTATGATTGGTGTAACATTTTTCAAGTCGAACAATTCAAAATATGGAACTGTGTCTTCGAGTTAAAGGAGTCTCTGCTTCTGGGTCATCCTGTTCGTTCACGTTGTACTGTTTGATCCAGCGTTCAACAAGTTCCTTTTTGTGTATTCTGTAGTGAAATATGGCATGTAATTCTTCAAGACACATGCTGAATTTTCGGCTGTGGATTTCCCTCAAAAGGGCTTCTCTACGGTTCAATATGTCTCGACCCTGATCGGCTAATCTCTCAATGTGTCGTCTACAATATCAAGAAAACTATTACTGGAGACAGTTTACGACGTTTAAGTGCCCGAACAATAAGTGTAAAGTGATTTTAGTGCGATTTGTGTTGTGACATTTGGACGCTTACCGGTTTCTCAAGAGATTTTCCACATCCTCCAAGAGTTTTTCCAGCACTTTATCTGAGATGTAGCAGAAACGGTGCCTGTTCGAATAACTGTACTCCATGTTCACCCACACTTTATATTTCCCGAAAAAAAAAGAAAAAAATGCGGAGCGAGGTTCAAAATATTGCGACAACTTCAAACTGACATGAATTGTCAGGCACACCTACAGGTAAGATTTTAGGTATACCTATAGTATATAAGGAGTAAAATAACTTTCCTGATTCTAAATTTGATAAGTTCACGTTCTTATACATCTTATATGGTCCAGGGCGATATTTTTGACAACATATATAGATTGATAAGATACAGTGTATCTCATAAATTACTTGAATGTCCTTGAAAATCATAGACAAGAAATATATGACATTCGAAAAAAACCATTGGTTTTTAAACTTCTTTGAAACATGGTATTTAAAAAAATACAAAACTTTCCTCGTATATACAAGGTGATCAAAAACTAATACATAGAAAGTGACAAGGAATAACCAAGTGTCCAAATGCATAGAACTAGCGGGAAGAATACTGTTTGGATTTCTGATACTAATTGAATATCTTTTTTTCAAAGTGGACAAATTACTTAATTTCGCTTTTTTCTTATTAATATCTCCAATATTATATATATACTAGAGCACATATCTTATGTAGAGTTATCAGTTTCAATGTTATACCTCGGAACGTATCTATACAATTTCTACTGAATGTTCTAAGATTCCACATATTCTATAAGAATTAACAAATTTCTTTAAAAGAAAGATGCTTTTTGTTCAATTCTAAATTTATACTAAATAATACGTGACCTATTAAGAGAAAATAATAGTACTTTTAAAGGCTTTATCGCAAAAATTATTGTCACAATTATTGTCAAATTAAGTCCACAAAACATAACATTTTAAACTTAGTTAATTTCATATACGTTTTAATAAATATTTTCATAAATTATGTCGAATAGTATCTAATAAAAATCTGAAATAATACTAAAATAATGTATAGTCACCAAATTATAGGTAACATATCGTGTATAGGTAATCATTACCCATCCTTCGAATTCTTATTTATTTTTAGAGGACTCGTTAATTTAGGTTTAAATATAGGTTTCTTTTCAATTTATGCATTTTCTTGGATTATTTTATTCATTCACAGTTAAGAAATATTTAGTCTAACCTTGTAAATTCAGCGATTTTGAAGTATATCGTTAGGAACTATGTCCTTGATGATCAGAGTCAAGTAATAAATAGAATTTAAGAAAACCAGTAGGTTTTAAACTTCTTTGGTATTTGATATTCAACAAAATAATGGGGATCAAGGGATCAATACAAGGGGATCATAAACTAATATGTGGAAAGTGACAAGGTATAAGCAAATCTCCATCCTCATGCATATATCTAAAGGCAATAATACCGTCAGGATTTCTGATACTAACATGAATATATTTTTTCCAAGTGGACACATTTTCTAATTACTCTTATTTCTTATCAATATCTTCAGTATTATGTGCATACTAGTGCATATATCTTATGTAGAGTTGCTACTTTCAGTGTTATACCTAAAGAGATACCTATAAAATTTCTATTAGATGTTCCAAAATTCCACTTGTTCCTTGAGAATAAACCAATTTATTTAAAAGAGAGATACTCTTTGTTAATTTGCAGACCTACATGTACTAAAAAATAATTAAATTAGTAGCAGAAAATTAAGAGGCTTTAAAAGAAATGTAGATGTTAGGTAGAGTTATCAATTTCAATCTTACATCTTCATGTGTATCTATAAATTTAGATGTTTTAGAAGTTCAAAATTGTTACTTGTTCTTTGAGAATCAACTAATTTCTTTAAAAAAATGCCTTTTGTTAAATTATAGACTTATATATACTAAAAAATAATTAAATTAATAGCAGAAAATACAGTGGTTTTAGAGGATTTATCGGAAAACCTGTTGAAGAGTACACAAAATAAAACTGTAAAATGTATATTTTTAGAACCATTTTTTGTTACCTTTTAATATATCTTTTCATGCAATTTATCTAATAGAGTTATCAGTTTCAATAATACATCTGCGAATGTATCTATAAAGTTTCTATTAGATGTTGCATATCATTCATTTTCCCATATTTTGGAGTATCCCCATTGCTCATAATCTGCTTCTTGGGCAACGTTTAACACTTTTGTCAATTGTTATCGAGTTTCAGTTAGGTCTTCATCTAGTAACTTTTGCAGTTTCGGATCTTCAAACTCTTTTGTTCTACAAGAACGTTATTTATCGACCTCGAAATCAGCATTCTTGAATTTTCGAAAACAAGCCTCACGTGTTTTTAAGGTTAGAACATGCTGCCTATAAGTGTCTACCAGCAAAGGATGTCTTTCAGTGGCTTCCTTCTTTTGATTAAATAAAAAAAGTAATGGGTGCCACAAATACATTCAAATTCTAAGACACGAAACTTTGAATATAATTTTTTCCAAGTCGACACACTTTTTAATTTTTATTTCTTATAAATATCTTCAATATCATATATATACCAGTGCATATATCTTATGTAGAGTTGTTAGTTTCAATCTTACATCTCCGTATGCTTATATTTAGATGTTTTAGAAGTTCAAAATTGTTACTTGTTATTTGAGAATCAACTAATTTCGTTTAAAAAATGCCTTTTGTTAAATACTGCACTTATATATACTAAAAAATAATTAAATTAATAGCAGAAAATATAGTAGTTTTAGAGGATTTATCGCAGACATTATTGAAAACTTCACAAAACCTAAGTTCTTAACTTTAACTATTTTCAGTTATGTTTAAATATATATTTAATTATATGTTTTCTTTGAATATTCTGTACAAGAAATATTTCGGCCGACTTGCGACCAAATGTGGATGAAAGTTGCTGTTAATCAACATATTCTACCGGAATTTGTAACGAAGCTTGCAGTTCAGGATGAACGACTGCCAAAGGCAGGTTGCAGTAGCATAGTTTTGCAACCGTAGATTAATGGAATTCGGAGTCACCAAAACTTAAAAGTACTCTATATAGAGGGACACCATGATAATTTGGATAGAAGCAGTACTGTTTCGATGTTCTTTAACGGTAAATTGGTTGATGAAGGTCCAATTGATACTCAAAAAAAACAGAGACGGAATAATGACCAGATAAATCTCTGTCATCGTTTCTTGAAGAGGAAGGTATATTATATAGTGAAACATTACGCCCATGGCTATAACGGTCATGCGCAAGAGCCATATATTTTAAAACTACCTGAATAGTGAACGAGTTAGACCTTTTTATACTCTCAGTGTCGCTATGTATCGCCGTTCAACCAGTCGCCTACTCATTTCGCAAAATAAAATAGTTTTTAAAGTAGATCAATAATTTTTTTTGTTTTCTATATTCCTTCACATATTATAATTGAAAGTATTATAAAGAAAGGTAGGATTTCAGGGAGATTATAAGGTTGTTCTCTATTGAATCCACTGAATTAAAATGGCATAAAATTAACTATCATGAAAAGAATATGTTGACGTATTGTCAATCTTTCGCAGTCACTCGTAGCGTTCCTTGGTGTGGATAAATTTAGTTACGTCAAAAGGTACAGTTGCAGCTGTAATGTTTCAGAAGGTGGATTGAAAATGCCCAAAGACTCTATCTATAAACTATTCTAAATAAGAAATATTTAAACCTTGGAAAACATCCCTAGTCTGTGGATTTCCGACGCATATATCACAGTTAAAGATAAAGGACCACCAAATGGGAATTAGAGCTGCTGTTAACCAATATAGTCCATAGGAATTTCGTATATTCATCACTGAATAAAAAAGGATATATATTTAATAAAAAAACAATAAAATGAAATATAGGTCAATGGTAAAATGTTATTTTACAAGACCGAGCACACATAAAAAATTAAAAGAAACGGCTCCGTACTCTACGAACACGAGGAGTGATTTCTTTCATTTGCTTTTTCTTCTCCATCTCTTCCTCCTACTTGTCTTCAACCTGGGGCACTGGAACGACAAAATCCACCAATATTCTCTCATTCAGCCTTAAAAAAACCAGGAGAGACATTTCAGTTCTCTTATGAACTCTTCGCATGCTCCAGTAGAAGATGTAACATTCTTTCTGTGTTTTTACAATTGAAACAGCCAAATGTCAGTAATTACGTTCCTGAACTTCTGTAAGTAAACCTCCAATAGGGTTACGTCGAACTCTAATATGTACAGATTTTCTTCGCCAAGGAATGCCAGCCAATCTTCTACTTTGATCCTGCTTTGTGTGCAGTAGAGGAACCTGGCGTGCATTTTATTACAGACGCAGAATCGATGGATCTCATCATGGAGATTGTCCACGAATCAATTTATCTCAACCATATCAACAAAAGAGGGCAATATCACCCTAGTTGAAAATACATGTATATACATGGAAATAAATACATGAAAATATATGGTAAAAAATACGGCGAAACTTAAGTATTAGTTTCAATGTCTCGGGTGGATTTTGCATGGATAAGCAGGGTTTCAGGAATTCTTCACCCATATAGTACAGGGAACGCCGCTTCGGGCGATTTTTTGATGGGTTTCCGGAAGCCATATCTGTTTGCGTTTGAAACTAGCGTCCTATAGAGACTCAAAAATAACAAAAGTGTTCCTTTGGAGATCTTCAAAAGTAAACTAGGGGAAGAAAGTACAGGCGATTTTCAAGCTTAATTTTCTTAGAACTATAAACTAAACAGATGAGACAACGACCTCGTCCATTTTTGTGTTTTTTTCTTTAGGAGAGAACTGTTGTATTATACGAAAAGTACTGTATTGTTGTCTGAGTATCTTATTTGAATAGTCTTAAGAGTGGGATATCTAAAAATAGACGTCAGAATGATTGATATACCCAGTTTCGCTTTATATCTCCGTTCAACCGATCACCTCTTCTTTCTTTGAATAAAACGGCTTTTTAAGTAAATTAATATTATTCCTTGTTTGAAATCCTTTGCCATATTATAACTTATATTTTTAAACTTTCGGAAAGAAACTGTAAATTTTTGAACATAATATATCGATCTAGTAAAGAACAGACAGATCACAAATAATGAGGTTATTTCGCTACATATTTTATCTATAGATGTATGCTACCGTCTATATAAAGTATATATATATATATATATATATATATATATATATATCCTAAATATATATATATATATATATATATATATATATATATATATATATATATATATATATCCTAAATATTACTGCCGTTGTATATAGACTAATACTACGATTTCAATTTATAAAACATATTTATGGAGCAACTTTTATATTAATCACTGAAAATAAAAGACATACATTTTATAAAAATTATTACAATGAATTACAGGTTAATGGTAAAATGTTATTTAACAAGAACTAACACAGATACAAAATTAAAAGAAGCAGCTGCGTACTCTACGAACACGAGGAACGATTTCTTTCTCTTTCATTTCTTTTTCTTCTTTATCTCTTCCTCCTTCTTGTCTTAAACCTGAGGCACTGGATCTAGTCGAGAGCTGGAACGACAAAATACATCACCATTCTCTCGTTCTCTCTCATGGAAAATAGCAGAAACTATATAAGTTCTCTTAAGGACTGTTCGAATGCTTCAGTAGAAGTTGTAACAGTATTTCTGTGTATTTTCAATTGAAACACACAAATGTTGGTCTTCTCGTTCCTGAACTTCTGGAAGTAAACTTCCGGTGGGGTTACGTCGAACCCTAATATGCTCAGATCAGCTTTGCCACCGTATGCCAGCAAATCTTCTACTTTGGTCCTGCTTTGCGTGCAGTAGAGGAACCTGGCGTACATTTAACTCCAGGTAAACGTAGAATCGACGACTATAGATTTCTGCGAGGAGATTGTCCAAAATTCAATTTATCTCCACCATATCGATAAAGAAAAGCAATATCATTCTAGGTCAAAATACATGTATTGGTAAAAAATTCGACAAAAGTAATACTTATTCAAAGTTTGGGGCGAATTTTGCATGGACTAGCAGAGTTTCGGGAATTCTTCACACATATAGGACAGAGAACGCCGCGGCCGGATATATTTCGATGGATTTCCGAAAGCCATATCTGTTTGCGTTTGAAACTAGCGTCCCATAGAAACTCAAAAATAGTGCTCCCTTGGAGATCTTCAAAAGAAAACTAGGGGAAGAAAGTACAGGCGATTTTCAAGCTTAATTTTATTAGAACTATAAGCTGAACAGATGAGACAACGACCTTGTCCATTCCTGGTTTTTTTCTTTAGGAGGGAAGTGTTGTATTATGCGAAAAGTACTGTATTGTGGTCTGAGGGGCCACCTTATTTGATTGGTTTTAAGAGTGAGATATCTAAAAATAGACGCCTGAATGATTAATATCCTCAGTTTCATTTTATATCTCCGTTCAACCGATCACCTCTTCTTTCTTTGAATAATACAGGTTTTTAAGTAAATTAATATTATTCCTTGTTTAAAACCATTTGCCATATTATAACTTATATTCTTTAAACTCTCGGAAAGAAACTGTAAATTTATGAACATAATATATCGATCTAGTAAAGAACTAGTAAGCTACCTTCTATATAAAGTATATATATCCTAAATATTACTGCCATTATATCTAGACTAATACTACGATTTCAATTAAAAAAACATATTTATGGAGCAACTTTTATATTCATCACTGAAAACGAAAGACATATATTTTATCAAAAACATTACAATCAAATACAGGTCAATGGTAAAATGTTATTTTACAAGACCTAACACAGATACAAAATTAAAAGAAGCAGCTGCGTACTCTACGAACACGAGGAACGATTTCTTTCATTTCCTTTTTATTCTTTATCTCTTCCTCCCTCTTGTCTTCAACCTGAGACACGGGATCTGGTTGAGAGCTGGAACAACGAAATCCATCACCATGCTCTCGTTCTCTCTCATGGAAACCAGCAGAGACTATTCTAGTTCTCTTATGAACCGTTCGAATGCTCCAGTAGAAGATGTAGCAGTCTTTCTCTGTTACAGTTGAAACAGCCAAATGTCGGTAATTTCGTTTTGAACTTCTGGAAGTAAACCTCCGATGGGGTTACGTCGAACTCTAGTATGTTCAGATCTTCTTCGCCAAGGGATTCAGCCAATCTTCTACTTTGGTCCTGCTTTGTGTGCAGTAGAGAAACATGGCGTGATTTTACTCCAGGCAAACGCAGAATCGACGGATTCGACGAAATAGACAGATCTATGGATTTCTTTAAGGAGATTGTCCACGAATCAATTTGGGAAACAATACGGTAAAAGTGATACTTATTCAAAGTTTCAGACGGATTTTACATGGACAAGCAGGTTTTCAGGAATTCTTCAGACATGTAGGACAGGGAAGGCCGCTTCGGGGGATCTTTCGATGGGTTTCCTGAAACCATATCTCTTTGCGTTTGAAACTAGCGTCCCATAGAGACCCAGAAACAGTGCTCCCTTGGACATTTTCAAAGGAAAACTAAGGGGAGAAAGTACAGGCGATTTTCAAGCTTAATTTTATTAAAAGTATAAACAGACCAGATGGGGACAACGACCACGTCCATTCCTGTGGTTTTTCTTTATGAGGGAGATGTTGCCTTATACGAAAAATATTGTAAGGCAATTTGAGGGGCCATCGTTCTGAATGGTGTTACAAGTGATATATCTAAAAATAGAAATAGAGATGATTTTTATCCTCAGTATCACTTTGAACTGGCCTTTTACAAATATTGATCTATTAAAGAATGGATAAATCCCCATTAATGAGAAGATTATCTGATGCTGTCTTAAGAAATATACTTCCATCTATATAAAGTGTACATATTCTATACATTACTGTCATTATATCTACACTAATACTAATTTCAACTAAAAAAAACATATTTATTGAACAACTTTTATATTCATTACATTTATTTTAACATAAACATTACAACGAAATTTAGGTCAATGGTAAAACGTTAGTTTACATGACCGAACACAAATACAAAATTAAAAGAAGCAGCTGTGTACTCTACGAAGACGGTGAATGATTTTCTTCTTCTTCCCTTTTTTCTCTGCTTCGTCCTCCTTCTTGCCTTCTATCGCTGGCACTGGATCGGGACGGGAGCTGGGTCCAGCTTCGTTGAAATCCATAACCATTCTTTCGTACTCTCTCATGGAAGCCAGCAGAGATTCCCTCAGTTCTCTTATAAACTGGTCATAATCGAATGCTCCAGTAGAAGTTGAAACGGTCTTCCTGTACTCCTCCAGTTGTATCAACCAAATATCGATTATCTCGTTCCGAAATTTCTGGAAGTAAATCTCCGGTGGGGTTACGTCGAAACCTGGAACGCTCAGATCTTCTTCATCAAGGGCCAGCCAATCTTCCACTTTAGTCCTGCTCTGAGTGCAATAGAGGAACCTGGCGTGCATTTCCTCCAGACAAACTCGGAATCGACGCATGTGGATCTCTCTATGGAGATCGTCCATAAATCGATTTATTTCAGTCATGTCGATAAAGGGGGACAGTAACACCCTAGGTGAAAATAAATGTATTGGTAAACAAAATTTCGACGAAATTGGTACTTACTGGAGGTTTAAGAGGGATCTCACATGGGAAAGCAGGGTTTTCAAAAATTCTTCCCCTATATCGGATAGGGAACGCCGTGTCGGGGGATCTCTGGATGGGTCTCCGGAAGCCATATTTCTTTACGGTTGAAACTAGTGTCCCGCAAGGAAATACGAATTTATAATAAATACGGACCCGTAATTTTACCCAATAATAATAATTAAGCATATTTTATATTTACCTGTTTATTTATTTCAACAATTAGAACTAAATATCTGCAGCAACACCAGGAAAGCGTCAGTTAACTGAATCTTCAAGATGGCGACTAGGCCCTAACGTCAAAAATATTCTAGAATATTCTAAAACGACCTATTTCCTGTTATTAGTCGTTGCCAGGCAACGAGGCCTATTTCTATTGGTCGACAATGACAGGGAAAAATGCAGGCGTCTAATGTCAGTGTCAGTTAAATATTTTCATACAGATATAATGTTTGACTTTAAAATCACTAAAAGTTTTGATGTAATTTTAATACGCGTGTATAATTTATACAATACTAACATTACTATTTATAAGGATGTATTGCCGTTTACCAGGTTTAGATATGAATTTCTCCGATATATTCCCCCGTAGTATATAGTCAAGAGCATGATAAAATTCCACAAAGAAACCAGCAAGTAGTAACCCCGTATTAATCGGAATATTTCTATACAATGGGTAAAAGATAAAGCCATAAGGAGTATATTTTATGAAATATTTATAACCTAACATATCATTGACATTGACGTGAAAACGAAACTGACAGTTGTAGTTTATAAAAACACAGAGAAAAATGTATTATTCTCTGTTTTACCAGTGATCAAATATTACTGGAATTTATGAAGATATATTTATGAAGAAAGCTACATTATTTGATGTTATATTAGGTAAAACAAGGTAGGTGGAAAGTAGAGCTCTATGACAATTCTTTAAGCAACGAAACCCCAGGGGGCCCAAAGCAAGAAAACTCAGGAGAATTAATGTTTTTCTTTATTTGTAACGTACAATTTTGAAGCAAACACTATTGAGTGTTTGTTTTATGATTGGTGTAACATTTTTCAAGTCGAACAATTCAAAATATGGAGCTGTGTCTTCGAGTTAAAGGAGTCTCTGCTTCTGGGTCATCCTGTTCGTTCACGTTGTACTGTTTGATCCAGCGTTCAACAAGTTCCTTTTTGTGTATTCTGTAGTGAAATATGGCATGTAAATCTTCAAGACACATGCCGAATTTTCGGCTGTGGATTTCCCTCAATAGGACTTCTCTACGGTTCAATATGTGCCGACCCTTATCGGCTAATCTCTCAATCTGTCGTCTACAATATCAAGAAAACTATTACTGGAGACAGTTTAAGACGTTTAAGTGCCCGAACAATAAGTGTAAAGTGATTTTAGTGCGATTTGTGTTGTGACATTTGGACGCTTACCGGTTTCTCAAGAGATTTTCCACATCCTCCAAGAGTTTTTCCAGCACTTTATCTGAGATGTAGCAGAAACGGTGCCTGTTCGAATAACTGTACTCCATGTTCACCCACACTTTATATTTCCCGAAAAAAAAAGAAAAAAATGCGGAGCGAGGTTCAAAATATTGCGACAACTTCAAACTGACATGAATTGTCAGGCACACCTACAGGTAAGATTTTAGGTATACCTATAGTATATAAGGAGTAAAATAACTTTCCTGATTCTAAATTTGATAAGTTCACGTTCTTATACATCTTATATGGTCCAGCGCGATATTTTTGACAACACATATAGATTGATAAGATACAGTGTATCTCAAAAAATACTTGAATGTCCTTGAAAATCATAGACAAGAAATATATGACATTCGAAAAAACCTATTGGTTTTTAAACTTCTTTGAAACATGGTATTTAAAAAAATACAAAACTTTCTTCATATATACAAGGTGATCAAAAACTAATACATAGAAAGTGACAAGGAATAACCAAGTGTCCAAATGCATAGAACTAGCGGGAAGAATACTGTTTGGATTTCTGATACTAATTGAATATCTTTTTTTCAAAGTGGACAAATTACTTAATTTCGCTTTTTTCTTATTAATATCTCCAATATTATATATATACTAGAGCACATATCTTATGTAGAGTTATCAGTTTCAATGTTATACCTCGGAACGTATCTATACAATTTCTACTGAATGTTCTAAGATTCCACATATTCTATAAGAATTAACAAATTTCTTTAAAAGAAAGATGCTTTTTGTTCAATTCTAAATTTATACTAAATAATACGTGACCTATTAAGAGAAAATAATAGTACTTTTAAAGGCTTTATCGCAAAAATTATTGTCACAATTATTGTCAAATTAAGTCCACAAAACATAACATTTTAAACTTAGTTAATTTCATATACGTTTTAATAAATATTTTCATAAATTATGTCGAATAGTATCTAATAAAAATCTGAAATAATACTAAAATAATGTATAGTCACCAAATTATAGGTAACATATCGTGTATAGGTAATCATTACCCATCCTTCGAATTCTTATTTATTTTTAGAGGACTCGTTAATTTAGGTTTAAATATAGGTTTCTTTTCAATTTATGCATTTTCTTGGATTATTTTATTCATTCACAGTTAAGAAATATTTAGTCTAACCTTGTAAATTCAGCGATTTTGAAGTATATCGTTAGGAACTATGTCCTTGATGATCAGAGTCAAGTAATAAATAGAATTTAAGAAAACCAGTAGGTTTTAAACTTCTTTGGTATTTGATATTCAACAAAATAATGGGGATCAAGGGATCAATACAAGGGGATCATAAACTAATATGTGGAAAGTGACAAGGTATAAGCAAATCTCGATCTTAATGCATATATCTAAAGGCAATAATACCGTCAGGATTTGTGATACTAACATGAATATATTTTTTCTAAGTAGACACATTTTCTAATTACTCTTATTTCTTATCATATTCTTCAATATTATGTGCATACAAGTGCATAAATCTTATGTAGAGTTGCTACTTTCAGTGTTATACCTAAAGAGGTACCTATAAAATTTCTATTAGATGTTCCAAAAATCCTCTTTTTTGAGAATTAACCAATTTATTTAAAAGAGAGATACTCTTTGTTAATTTGCAGAACTACATGTACTAAAAAATAATTAAATCAGTAGTAGAAAATTAAGAGGCTTTAAAGGAAATGTAGAGGTTATGTAGAGTTATCAATTTCAATCTTACATCTTCATGTGTATCTATAAATTTAGATGTTTTAGAAGTTCAAAATTGTTACTTGTTCTTTGAGAATCAACTAATTTCTTTAAAAAAATGCCTTTTGTTAAATTATAGACTTATATATACTAAAAAATAATTAAATTAATAGCAGAAAATACAGTAGTTTTAGAGGATTTATCGGAAAACCTGTTGAAGAGTACACAAAATAAAACTGTAAAATGTATATTTTTAGAACCATTTTTTGTTACCTTTTAATATATCTTTTCATGCAATTTATCTAATAGAGTTATCAGTTTCAATAATACATCTGCGAGTGTATCTATAAAGTTTCTATTAGATGTTGCATATCATTCAATTTCCCATCTCTTGGAGTATCCCCATTGCTCATAATCGGCTTCTTGGGCCACATTTAACACTTCTGTCAATTGTTATCGAGTTTGAGTTAGGTCTTCATCTAGTAACTTTTGCAGTTTCGGATCTTCAAACTCATTTGTTCTACCAGAACGTTATTTATCGACCTCGAAATCAGCATTTTTGAATTTTCGAAAACAAGCCTCACGTGTTTTTAAGGTTAGAACGTCCTCACTGTAAGTTTCTACCAGTAAACGATGTCTTTCAGTGGCTTCTTTCTTTTGATTAATTAAAAAAATAATGGGTACCACAAATTCAGGCTCTAAGACAGGAAACTTTGAATATAATTTTTTCCAAGTAGACACATTTTTAAATTTTTATTTCTTATCAATATCTTCAATATCATATATATACTAGTGCATATATCTTATGTAGAGTTGCCAGTTTCAATCTTACATCTCCGTATGTATCTATAAATTTAGATGTTTTAGAAGTTCAAAATTGTTACTTGCTCTTTGAGAATCAACTAATTTCTTTTAAAAAATGCCTTTTGTTAAATTATAGACCTATATATACTAAAGAATAATTAAATTAATAGCAGAAAATATAGTAGCTTTAGAGGATTTATCGCAGACATTATTGAAAACTTTACAAAACCTAAGTTCTTAACATTATCTATTTTCAGTTATGTTTTAATATATATTAAATTGTATGTTTTCTTTCAATAATCTGTTCAAGAAATATTTCGGGCGACCTGCGACCAAATGTGGATAAAAGTTGCTGTTAATCAACATATTCTACCGGAATTTGTAACGAAGCTTGCAGTTCAGGATGAACGACCACCAAAGAGAAGGTTGTAGTAGCATAGTTTTGCAACCGTAGATTAATGGAATTCGGAGTCGCCAAAACTTAAAAGTACTTTATATAGAGGGACACCATGAAAATTTGGATAGAAACAGTACTGTTTCGATGTTCTTTAACGGCAAATTGGTTGATGAAGGTCCAATTGATACTCAAAAAAAACAGAGACGGAATAATGACCAGATACATCTCTGTGACCGTTTCTTTAAGAGGAAGGTATATTATATAGTGAAACATTACGCCCATGGCTATAACGGTCATGCACAAGAGCCATGTATTTTAAAACTACCTGAATGGTGAACGAGTTAGACCTTTTTATACTCTCAGTTTCGCTATGTATCGCCGTTCAACCAGTCGCCTACTCTTTCCGTAAAATAAAATAGTTTTTAAAGTAGATCAATAATTTTTGTTGGTTTCTATATCTTTTCACATATTATAATTGAAAGTCGGTAGAATTCCAGGGAGATTATAAGGCTGTTCTCTAGTGAATCAATTGAGTTAAAATAGTATAAAATTAACTATCAAGAAAAGAATACGTTGACGTATTGGTAATCGTTCCGCAGTCACTCGAAGCGTTCCTTGGTGTGGATAAATGTAGTTATGTCAAGAGGTACAGTTGCAGCTGTAATGTTTCAGAAGGTCGATTGAAAATGCCCAAAGACCCTATCTATAAACTATTCTAAAAAAGAAATATTTAAACCTTGGAAAACATCCCTAGTCCGTAGATTTCCGACGCATACATCACAGTTCCAGGTAAAAGGCCACCAAATGGGAATTAGAGCTGCTGTTAATCAATATAGTCCATAGGAATTTCTTATATTCATCACTGAATATAAAAGGATATATATTTAACAAAAAGCATTAAAATGAAATATAGGTCAATGGTACAATGTTATATTACAAGACCGAGCACACATAAAAAATTAACAAAAACGGCTGCGAATTCTACGAACACGAGGAGTGATTTCCTTCATTTGCTTTTTCTTCTCCATCCCTTCCTCCTACTTGTCTTCAACCTGAGACACTGGAACCAGAAAATCCATCAATATTCTCTCGATCAGCCTTAAGAAAACCAGGAGAGACATTTCAGTTCTCTTATGAACTCTTCGCATGCTCCAGTAGAAGATGTAACATTCTTTCTGTGCTTTTACAATTGAAACAGCCAAATGTCAGTAATTACGTTCCTGAACTTCTGTAAGTAAACCTCCGGTAGGGTTACGTCGAACTCTAATATGTACAGATTTTCTTCGCCAAGGAATGCCAGCCAATCTTCTACTTTGATCCTGCTTTATGTGCAGTAGAGGAATCTGGCGTGCATTTTATTCCAGACAAAGGCAGAATCGATGGATCTCATCATGGAGATTGTCCACGAATCAATTTATCTCAACCATATCAACAAAAGAGGGCAATATCACCCTAGTTGAAAATACATGTATATACATGGAAATAAATACATGAAAATATATGGTAAAAAATACGGCGAAACTTAAGTATTAGTTTCAATGTCTCGGGTGGATTTTGCATGGACAAGCAGGGTTTCAGGAATTCTTCACCCATATAGTACAGGGAACGCCGCTTCGGGCGATTTTTCGATGGATTTCAGAAAGCCATATCTGTTTGCGTTTGAAACTAGCGTCCCATAGAGACTCAAAAATAACAAAAGTTTCTTTTATATTAATCACTGAAAATAAAAGACATACATTTTATAAAAATTATTACAATGAATTACAGGTTAATGGTAAAATGTTATTTTACAAGAACTAACACAGATACAAAATTAAAAGAAGCAACTGTGTACTCTGCGAACACGAGGAACGATTTCTTTCTCTTTCATTTCTTTTTCTTCTTTATTTCTTCCTCCTTCTTGTCTTCAACCTGAGACAGTGGATCTAGTCGAGAGCTGGAACAACAAAACACATCACCATTCTCTCGTTCTCTCTCATGGAATCCAGCAGAAAATATTTCAGTTCTCTTATGGACTGTTCGAATGCTTCAGTAGAAGTTGTAACAGTATTTCTGTGTATTTTCAATTGAAACAGACAAATGTCGGTATTCTCGTTCCTGAACTTCTGGAAGTAAACTTCCGGTGGGGTTACGTCGAACCCTAATATGCTCAGATCTGCTTCGCCACGGGATGCCAGCAAATCTTCTACTTTGGTCCTGCTTTGCGTGCAGTAGAGGAACCTGGCGTACATTTTACTCCAGGTAAACGTAGAATCGACGAGTATGGATTTCTGCGAGGAGATTGTCCAAAATTCAATTTATCTCCACCATATCGATAAAGAAGAGCAATATCATTCTAGGTGAAAATACATGTATTGGTAAAAAATACGACAAAAGTAATACTTATTCAAAGTTTGGGGCGAATTTTGCATGGACTAGCAGAATTTCGGGAATTCTTCACACATATAGTGCAGGGACGCCGCTGCGGGATATATTTCGATGGGTTTCCGAAAGCCATATCTGTTTGCGTTTGAAACTAGCGTCCCATAGAGACTCAAAAATAGTGCTCCGTTGGAGATCTTCAAAAGAAAACTAGGGGGAGAAAGTACAGGCGATTTTCAAGCTTAATTTTATTAGAACTATAAGCTGAACAGATGAGACAACGACCTTGTCCATTCCAGGTTTTTTTCTTTAGGAGGGAAGTGTTGTATTATGCGAAAAGTACTGTATTGTGGTCTGAGGGGCCACCTTATTTGATTGGTTTTAAGAGTGAGATATCTAAAAATAGACGCCGGAATGATTAATATCCTCAGTTTCATTTTATATCTTTTTTACAATTGAAACAGCCAAATGTCGGTAATTTCGTTTTGAACTTCTGGAAGTAAACCTCCGATGGGGTTACGTCGAACACTAGTATGTTCAGATCTTCTTCGCCAAGGGATTCAGCCAATCTTCTACTTTGGTCCTGCTTTGTGTGCAGTAGAGAAACATGGCGTGATTTTACTCCAGGCAAACGCAGAATCGACGGATTCGACGAAATAGACAGATCTATGGATTTCTTTAAGGAGATTGTCCACGAATCAATTAGGCAAACAATATGGTAAAAGTGATACTTATTTTACAAAGTTTCGGATGGATTTTGTATGGACAAGCAGGGTTTCAGGAATTCTTCATACATGTAGGACAGGGTAGGCCGCTTTGGGGGATCTTTCGATAGGTTTCCTGACACCATATCTCTTTGCATTTGAAACTAGCGTCCTATAGAGACCCAGAATAAGTGCTTCTTTGGACATTTTCAAAGGAAAACTAGGGGGAAAAAGTACCGGCGATTTTCAAGCTTAATTTTATTAAAAGTATAAACAGACCAGATGGGGGCAACGACCACGTCCATTCCTGTGGTTTTTCTCTATGAGGGAGATGTTGCCTTATACGAAAAAGATTGTAAGGCAATTTGAGGGGCCATCGTTTTGAATGGTGTTACAAGTGATATATCTAAAAATAGAAATATAGATGATTTTTATCCTCAGTATCACTTTGAACCGACCTTCTACAAATCACCTTTTCTGTAAATTTCTGTGCATAACCTATTAATCTATTAAAGAATGGATAAACCCTTATTAATGAGAATATTATCTGATGCTGTCTTAAGAAATACACTTCCATCTAAATAAAGTGTACATATTCTATATATTACTGTCATTATATCTAGACCAATACTACGATTTCAACTAAAAAAAACATATTTATTGAACAACTTTTATATTCATTACATTCATTTTAACATAAACATTACAACGAAATTTAGGTCAATGGTAAAACGTTAGTTTACATGACCGAACACAAATACAAAATTAAAAGAAGCAGCTGTGTACTCTACGCAGACGGTGAATGATTTTCTTCTTTTTCTCTTTTTTCTCTCTTTCGTCCTCCTTCTTGTCTTCTATCGCTGGCACTGGATCGGGACGGGAGCTGGGTCCAGCTTCGTTGAAATCCATAACCATTCTCTCGTACTCTCTCATGGAAGCCAGCAGAGATTCCCTCAGTTCTCTTATAAACTGGTCATAATCGAATGCTCCAGTAGAAGTTGAAACGGTCTTCCTGTACTCCTCCAGTTGTATCAACCAAATATCGATTATCTCGTTCCGAAATTTCTGGAAGTAAATTTCCGGTGGGGTTACGTCGAAACCTGGAACGCTCAGATCTTCTTCATCAAGGGATGCCAGCCAATCTTCCACTTTAGTCCTGCTCTGGGTGCAATAGAGGAACCTGGCGTGCATTTCCTCCAGACAAACTCGGAATCGACGCATGTGGATCTCTCTATGGAGATCGTCCATAAATCGATTTATTTCAGTCATGTCGATAAAGGGGGACAGTAACACCCTAGGTGAAAATAAATGTATTGGTAAACTAAATTTCGACGAAATTGGTACTTACTGGAGGTTTAAGAGGGATCTCACATGGGAAAGCAGGGTTTTCAAAAATTCTTCCCCTATATCGGATAGGGAACGCCGTGCCGGGGGATCTCTGGATGGGTCTCCGGAAGCCATATTTCTTTACGGTTGAAACTAGTGTCCCGCAAGGAAATACGAATTTATAATAAATACGGACCCGTAATTTTACCCAATAATAATAATTAAGCATATTTTATATTTACCTGTTTATTTATTTCAACAATTAGAACTAAATATCTGCAGCAACACCAGGAAAGCGTCAGTTAACTGAATCTTCAAGATGGCGACTAGGCCCTAACGTCAAAAATATTCTAGAATATTCTAAAACGACCTATTTCCTGTTATTAGTCGTTGCCAGGCAACGAGGCCTATTTCTATTGGTCGACAATGACAGGGAAAAATGCAGGCGTCTAATGTCAGTGTCAGTTAAATATTTTCATACAGATATAATGTTTGACTTTAAAATCACTAAAAGTTTTGATGTAATTTTAATACGCGTGTATAATTTTTACAATAATAACATTACTATTTATAAGAATGTATTGCCGTTTACCAGGTTTAGATATGAATTTCTCCGATATAATCCCCCGTAGTATATAGTCAAGAGCATGACAAAATTATACAAAGAAACCAGCAAGTAGTAACCTCGTATTAATCGGAATATTTCTATACAATGGGTAAAAGATAAAGCCATAAGGAGTATATTTTATGAAATATTTATAACCTAACATATCATTGACATTGACGTGAAAACGAAACTGACAGTTGTAGTTTATAAAAACACAGAGAAAAATGTATTATTCTCTGTTTTACCAATGACCAAATATTACTGGAATTTATGAAGATATATTTATGAAGAAAGCGACATTATTTGATGTTATTTTAGGTAAAACAAGGTAGGTGGAAAGTATAGTTCTATGACAATTCTTTAAGCAACGAAACCTCAGGGGGCCCAAAGCAAGAAAACTCAGGAAAATTAATGTTTTTCTTTATTTATAACGTACAATTTTGAAGCAAACACTATTAAGAGTTTGTTTTATGATTGGTGTAACATTTTTCAAGTCGAACAATTCAAAATATGGAGCTGTGTCTTCGAGTTAAAGGAGTCTCTGCTTCTGGGTCATCCTGTTCGTTCACGTTGTACTGTTTGATCCAGCGTTCAACAAGTTCCTTTTTGTGTATTCTGTAGTGAAATATGGCATGTAAATCTTCAAGACACATGCCGAATTTTCGGCTGTGGATTTCCCTCAATAGGACTTCTCTACGGTTCAATATGTGCCGACCCTTATCGGCTAATCTCTCAATCTGTCGTCTACAATATCAAGAAAACTATTACTGGAGACAGTTTAAGACGTTTAAGTGCCCGAACAATAAGTGTAAAGTGATTTTAGTGCGATTTGTGTTGTGACATTTGGACGCTTACCGGTTTCTCAAGAGATTTTCCACATCCTCCAAGAGTTTTTCCAGCACTTTATCTGAGATGTAGCAGAAACGGTGCCTGTTCGAATAACTGTACTCCATGTTCACCCACACTTTATATTTCCCGAAAAAAAAAGAAAAAAATGCGGAGCGAGGTTCAAAATATTGCGACAACTTCAAACTGACATGAATTGTCAGGCACACCTACAGGTAAGATTTTAGGTATACCTATAGTATATAAGGAGTAAAATAACTTTCCTGATTCTAAATTTGATAAGTTCACGTTCTTATACATCTTATATGGTCCAGCGCGATATTTTTGACAACACATATAGATTGATAAGATACAGTGTATCTCAAAAAATACTTGAATGTCCTTGAAAATCATAGACAAGAAATATATGACATTCGAAAAAACCTA
The DNA here is from genome assembly GCF_030347505.1 of Rhynchophorus ferrugineus. Classification (NCBI taxonomy): domain Eukaryota; kingdom Metazoa; phylum Arthropoda; class Insecta; order Coleoptera; family Curculionidae; genus Rhynchophorus; species Rhynchophorus ferrugineus. Next base: position 24,160,252 of record NW_027472584.1, on the reverse strand, counting down.
TTGGTTTTTAAACTTCTTTGAAACATGGTATTTAAAAAAATACAAAACTTTCTTCATATATACAAGGTGATCAAAAACTAATACATAGAAAGTGACAAGGAATAACCAAGTGTCCAAATGCATAGAACTGGCGGGAAGAATACTGTTTGGATTTCTGATACTAATTGAATATCTTTTTTTCAAAGTGGACAAATTACTGAATTTCTCTTGTTTCTTATTAATATCTCCAATATTATATATATACTAGAGCACAAATCTTATGTAGAGTTATCAGTTTCAATGTTAGACCTCGGAACGTATCTATAAATTTTCTACTGAATGTTCTAAAATTCCACATTTTCTTTAAGAATTAACAAATTTCTTTAAAAGAAAGATGCTTTTTGTTCAATCCTAAACTTATACTAAATAATACGTGAACTACTAAAAGAAAATAATAGTAGTTTTAAAAGGTTTATCGCAAAAATTATTGAAAAGTCCACAAAACATAACATTTTAAACTTAATTAATTTCATATATGTTTTAATAAATATTTTTATAAATTATGTCGAATAGTATGTAATAAAAATCTGAAATAATACTAAAATAATGTATAGTCACCAAATTATAGGTAACATATCGTGTATAGGTAATCATTACCTATCCTTCGAATTCTTATTTATTTTTACAGGACTGGTTAATTTAGATTTAAATATAGGTTTCTTTTCAATTTATGCATTTTCTTGGAATATTTTATTCATTCACAGTTAAGAAATAATTAGTCTAACCTTGTAAATTGAGCGATTTTGAAGTATATCCTTAGGAACTATATCCTTGATGATCAGAGTCAAGTAATAAATAGAATTCAAGAAAACCAGTAGGTTATACACTTCGTTGGTATTTGATATTCAACAAAATAATGGGGATCAAGAAATCAATACAAGGGGATCAAAAACTAATATGTGGAAAGTGACAAGGTATAAGCAAATCTCCATCCTCATGCATATATCTAAAGGCAATAATACCGTCAGGATTTCTGATACTAACATGAATATATCTTTTCCAAGTGGACACATTTTCTAATTAATCTTATTTCTTATCAATATATTCAATATTATGTGCATACTAGTGCATATATCTTATGTAGAGTTGCCACTTTCAGTGTTATACCTAAAGAGGTATCTAAAAAATTTCTATTAGATGTTCCAAAACTCCACTTGTTCATTGAGAATTAACCAATTTATTTAAAAGAGAGATACTCTTTGTTAATTTGCAGACCTGCATGTACTAAAAAATAATTAAATTAGTGGCAGAAAATTAAGAGGCCTTAAAAGAAATGTAGATGTTATGTAGAGTTATCAATTTCAATCTTACATCTTCGTGTGTATCTATAAATGTAGATGTTTTAGAAGTTCAAAATTGTTACTTATTCTTTGAGAACAAACCAATTTCTTTTAAAAAATGCTTTTTGTTAAATTATAGACTTATATATACTAAAAAATAATTAAGTTAGTAGCAGAAAATATAGTAGTTTTAGAGGATTTATGGGAAAACTTGTTGAATAGTACACAAAATAAAACTGTAAAATGTATATTGTAATACATTAGAACCATTTTTTGTTACCTTTTAATATATCTTTTCATGCAATTTATCTAATAGAGTTATCAGTTTCAATAATACATCTGCGAATGTATCTATAAAGTTTCTATTAGATGTTGCATGTCATTCAATCTTCCATCTTTTGGAGTATCCCCATTGCTCATAATCGGCTTCTTGGGCCACATTTAACACTTCTGTCAATTGTTATCGAGTTTGAGTTAGGTCTTCATCTAGTAACTTTTGCAGTTTCGGATCTTCAAACTCTTTTGTTCTACCAGAACTTTCCTTATCGACCTCGAAATCAGCATTTTTGAATTTTGGAAAACAAGCCTCACGTATTTTTAAGGTTAGAACATGCTCAGTATAAGTGTCTACCAGCAAACGATATCTTTCAGTGGCTTCTTTCTTTTGATTAATTAAAAAAATAATGGGTACCACAAATTCAGGCTCTAAGACAGGAAACTTTGAATATAATTTTTTCCAAGTAGACACATTTTTATTTTTTATTTCTTATCGATATCTTAAATATTATATGTATACCAGAGCATATATCTTATGTAGATTTGTCAGTTTCAATCTTACATCTCCGTATGTATCTATAAATTTAGATGTTTTAGAAGTTCAAAATTGTTATTTGCTCTTTGAGAATCAACTAATTTCTTTTAAAAAATGCCTTTTGTTAAATTATAGACTTATATATACTAAAAAATAATTAAATTACTAGCAGAAAATATAGTAGTTTTAGAGGATTTATCGCAGACATTATTGAAAACTTTACAAAACCTTAACTAAGTTCTTAACCTTAACTGTTTTCAGTTATGTTTTAATATATATTTAATTGTATGTTTTCTTTGAATAATCTGTTCGAGAAATATTTCGGGCGACCTGCGACCAAATGTGAATAAAAGTTGCTGTTAATCAACATATTCTACCGGAATTTGTATCGAAACGTGCAGTTCAGGATAAACGACCACCAAAGAGAAGGTTGTAGTAGCATAGTTTTGCAACCGTAGATTAATGGAATTCGGAGTCACCGGAACTTAAAAGTACTTTATATAGAGGGACACCATGAAAATTTGGATAGAAGCAGTACTGTTTCGATGTTCTTTAACGGCAAATTGGTTGATGAAGGACCAATTGATAATCAAAAAAAAAAACAAAAAACAGAGACGGAATAATGACCAGATACATCTCTGTTCTTTAAGAGGAAGGTATATTATATAGTGAAACATTACGCCCATGGCTATAACGGTCATGCGCAAGAGCCATGTATTTTAAAACTACCTGAATGGTGAACGAGTTAGACGGGCAGACCTTTTTATACTCTCAGTGTCGCTATGTATCGCCGTTCAACCAGTCGCCTACTCTTTCCGTAAAATAAAATAATTTTTAAAGTAGATCAATAATTTTTTTTGTTTTCTATATCCTTTCGCATATTGTAATTGAAAGTCGGTAGAATTCCAGGGAGAATATAAGGCTGTTCTCTAGTGAATCCACTGCAGCTGCGTACTCTACGAACAGGAGGAACGATTTTTTCTCTTTCATTTCCTTTTTCTTCTTTATCTCTTCGTCCTTCTTGTCTTCAACCTGAGACACTGGATCTAGTCGAGAGCTGGAACGACAAAATACATCACCATTCTCTCGTTCTCTTTCATGGAATCCAGCAGAAAATATTTCAGTTCTCTTATGGACTGTTCGAATGCTTCAGTAGAAGTTGTAACAGTATTTCTGTGTATTTTCAATTGAAACAGACAAATGTCGGTATTCTCGTTCCTGAACTTCTGGAAGTAAACTTCCGGTGGGGTTACGTCGAACCCTAATATGCTCAGATCTGCTTCGCCACGGGATGCCAGCAAATCTTCTACTTTGATCCTGCTTTGCGTGCAGTAGAGGAACCTGGCGTACATTTAACTCCAGGTAAACGTAGAATCGACGACTATAGATTTCTGCGAGGAGATTGTCCAAAATTCAATTTATCTCCACCATATCGATAAAGAAGAGCAATATTATTCTAGGTGAAAATACATGTATTGGTAAAAAATACGACAAAAGTAATACTTATTCAAAGTTTGGGGCGAATTTTGCATGGACTAGCAGAATTTCGGGAATTCTTCACACATATAGGACAGGGAACATCGCTGCGGGATATATTTCGATGGGTTTCCGAAAGCCATATCTGTTTGCATTTGAAACTAGCGTCCCATAGAGACTCAAAAATAGTGCTCCGTTGGAGATCTTCAAAAGAAAACTAGGGGGAGAAAGTACAGGCGATTTTCAAGCTTAATTTTATTAGAACTATAAGCTGAACAGATGAGACAACGACCTCGTCCATTCCTGTGTTTTTTTCTTTAGAAGGGAAGTGTTGTATTATGCTAAAAGTACTGTATTGTGGCCTGAGGGGCTACCTTATTTGAATGGTCTTAAGAGTGAGATATCTAAAAATAGACGCCTGAATGATTGATATCCTCAGTTCCATTTTATATCTCCGTTCAACTGATCACCTCTTCTTTCTTTGAATAATACTGGATTTTAAGTAAATTAATATTATTCCTTGTTTAAAATTCTTTGCCATATTATAACTTATATTCTTTAAATTCTCGGAAAGAAACTGTAAATTTTTGAACATAATATATCGATCTAGTAAAGAACAGACAGATCACAATTAATTAGGTTATTTCGCTACATATTTTATCTTTAGATGTATGCTACCGTCTATATAAAGTATATATATCCTAAATATTACTGCCGTGATATATAGACTAATACTACGATTTCAATTTAAAAAAAACCTATTTATGGAGCAACTTTTATATTCATCACTGAAAATAAAAGACACATATTTTATAAAAAACATTACGATCAAATATAGGTCAATGGTAAAATGTTATTTTACAAGACCTAACACAGATACAAAATTAAAAGAAGCATCTGCGTACTCTACGAACACGAGGAACGATTTCTTTCATTTCCTTTTTATTCTTTATCTCTTCCTCCCTCTTGTCTTCAACCTGAGACACGGGATCTGGTTGAGAGCTGGAACGACGAAATCCATCACCATTCTCTCGTTCTCTCTCATGGAAACCAGCAGAGACTATTCTAGTTCTCTTATCAACTGTTCGAATGCTCCAGTAGAAGATGTAACAGTCTTTCTGTGTTTGTACAATTGAAGCAGCCAAATGTCGGTAATTTTGTTTTGAACTTCTGGAAGTAAACCTCCGGTGGGGTTACGTCGAACTCTAGTATGTTCAGATCTTCTTCTTCGCCAAGGGATATCAGCCAATCTTCTACTTTGGTGCTGCTTTGTGTGAAGTAGAGAAACCTGGCGTGCATTTTACTCGAGGCAAACGCACAATACGGCAAAAGTGATACTTATTTATTGACTTTTTCGAAGAGTTTCGGACGGATTTTGCATGGACAAGCAGGGTTTCAGGAATTCTTCATACATGTAGGACAGGGAAGGCCGCTTTGAGGGATCTTTCGATGGGTTTCCTGAAACCATATCTCTTTGCGTTTGAAACTAGCATCCCATAGAGGCCCAGAAACAGTGCTCCTTTGGACATTTTCAAAGGAAAACTAAGGGGAGAAAGTACAGGCGATTTTCAAGATTAATTTTATAAAAAGTATAAACAGACCAGATGGGGACAACGACCACGTCCATTCCTGTGGTTTTTCTTTATGAGGGAGATGTTGCCTTATACGAAAAATATTGTAAGGCAATTTGAGGGGCCATCGTTTTGAATGGTGTTACAAATGATATATCTAAAAATAGAAATACAGATGATTTTTATCCTGAGTATTACTTTGAACCGACCTTCTACAAATCACCTTTTCTGTAAATTTCTGTACATAACCTATTGATCTATTAAAGAATGGATAAACCCTTATTAATGAGAATATTATCTGATGCTGTCTTAAGAAATATACTTCCATCTAAATAAAGTGTACAGATTCTATATATTACTGTCATTATATCTAGACCAATACTAGGATTTCAACTAAAAAAAATATTTATTGAACAAATTTTATATTCATTACATTCATTTTAACATAAACATTACAACGAAATTTAGGTCAATGGTAAAACGTTAGTTTACATGACCGAACACAAATACAAAATTAAAAGAAGCAGCTGTGTACTCTACGAAGACGGGGAATGATTTTCTTCTTCTCCCCTTTTTTCTCTCTTTCGTCCTCCTTCTTGTCTTCTATCGCTGGCACTGGATCGGGACGGGAGCTGGGTCCAGCTTCGTTGAAATCCATAACCATTCTTTCGTACTCTCTCATGGAAGCCAGCAGAGATTCCCTCAGTTCTCTTATAAACTGGTCATAATCGAATGCTCCAGTAGAAGTTGAAACGGTCTTCCTGTACTCCTCCAGTTGTATCAACCAAATATCGATTATCTCGTTCCGAAATTTCTGGAAGTAAATTTCCGGTGGGGTTACGTCGAAACCTGGAACGCTCAGATCTTCTTCATCAAGGGATGCCAGCCAATCTTCCACTTTAGTCCTGCTCTGGGTGCAATAGAGGAACCTGGCGTGCATTTCCTCCAGACAAACTCGGAATCGACGCATGTGGATCTCTCTATGGAGATCGTCCATAAATCGATTTATTTCAGTCATGTCGATAAAGGGGGACAGTAACACCCTAGGTGAAAATAAATGTATTGGTAAACTAAATTTCGACGAAATTGGTACTTACTGGAGGTTTAAGAGGGATCTCACATGGGAAAGCAGGGTTTTCAAAAATTCTTCCCCTATATCGGATAGGGAACGCCGTGTCGGGGGATCTCTGGATGGGTCTCCGGAAGCCATATTTCTTTACGGTTGAAACTAGTGTCCCGCAAGGAAATACGAATTTATAATAAATACGGACCCGTAATTTTACCCAATAATAAAAATTAAGCATATTTTATATTTACCTGTTTATTTATTTCAACAATTAGAACTAAATATCTGCAGCAACACCAGGAAAGTGTCAGTTAACTGAATCTTCAAGATGGCGACTAGGCCCTAACGTCAAAAATATTCTAGAATATTCTAAAACGACCTATTTCCTGTTATTAGCCGTTGCCAGGCAACGAGGCTTATTTCTATTGGTCGACAATGACAGGGAAAAATGCAGGCGTCTAATGTCAGTGTCAGTTAAATATTTTCATACAGATATAATGTTTGACTTTAAAATCACTAAAAGTTTTGATGTAATTTTAATACGCGTGTATAATTTTTACAATAATAACATTACTATTTATAAGAATGTATTGCCGTTTACCAGGTTTAGATATGAATTTCTCCGATATAATCCCCCGTAGTATATAGTCAAGAGCATGACAAAATTATACAAAGAAACCAGCAAGTAGTAACCTCGTATTAATCGGAATATTTCTATACAATGGGTAAAAGATAAAGCCATAAGGAGTATATTTTATGAAATATTTATAACCTAACATATCATTGACATTGACGTGAAAACGAAACTGACAGTTGTAGTTTATAAAAACACAGAGAAAAATGTATTATTCTCTGTTTTACCAATGATCAAATATTACTGGAATTTATGAAGATATATTTATGAAGAAAGCGACATTATTTGATGTTATTTTAGGTAAAACAAGGTAGGTGGAAAGTATAGTTCTATGACAATTCTTTAAGCAACGAAACCTCAGGGGGCCCAAAGCAAGAAAACTCAGGAAAATTAATGTTTTTCTTTATTTATAACGTACAATTTTGAAGCAAACACTATTGAGTGTTTGTTTTATGATTGGTGTAACATTTTTCAAGTCGAACAATTCAAAATATGGAGCTGTGTCTTCGAGTTAAAGGAGTCTCTGCTTCTGGGTCATCCTGTTCGTTCACGTTGTACTGTTTGATCCAGCGTTCAACAAGTTCCTTTTTGTGTATTCTGTAGTGAAATATGGCATGTAAATCTTCAAGACACATGCCGAATTTTCGGCTGTGGATTTCCCTCAATAGGACTTCTCTACGGTTCAATATGTGCCGACCCTTATCGGCTAATCTCTCAATCTGTCGTCTACAATATCAAGAAAACTATTACTGGAGACAGTTTAAGACGTTTAAGTGCCCGAACAATAAGTGTAAAGTGATTTTAGTGCGATTTGTGTTGTGACATTTGGACGCTTACCGGTTTCTCAAGAGATTTTCCACATCCTCCAAGAGTTTTTCCAGCACATTATCTGAGATGTAGCAGAAACGGTGCCTGTTCGAATAACTGTACTCCATGTTCACCCACACTTTATATTTCCCGAACAAAAAAGAAAAAAATGCGGAGCGAGGTTCAAAATATTGCGACAACTTCAAACTGACATGAATTGTCAGGCACACCTACAGGTAAGATTTTAGGTATACCTATAGTATATAAGGAGTAAAATAACTTTCCTGATTCTAAATTTGATAAGTTCACGTTCTTATACATCTTATATGGTCCAGCGCGATATTTTTGACAACACATATAGATTGATAAGATACAGTGTATCTCAAAAAATACTTGAATGTCCTTGAAAATCATAGACAAGAAATATATGACATTCGAAAAAACCTATTGGTTTTTAAACTTCTTTGAAACATGGTATTTAAAAAAATACAAAACTTTCTTCATATATACAAGGTGATCAAAAACTAATACATAGAAAGTGACAAGGAATAACCAAGTGTCCAAATGCATAGAACTGGCGGGAAGAATACTGTTTGGATTTCTGATACTAATTGAATATCTTTTTTTCAAAGTGGACAAATTACTGAATTTCTCTTGTTTCTTAGTAATATCTCCAATATTATATATATACTAGAGCACAAATCTTAGGTAGAGTTATCAGTTTCAATGTTAGACCTCGGAACGTATCTATAAATTTTCTACTGAATGTTCTAAAATTCCACTTTTCCTTTAAGGATTAACAAATTTCTTTAAAAGAAAGATGCTTTTTGTTCAATCCTAAACTTATACTAAATAATACGTGAACTACTAAAAGAAAATAATAGTAGTTTTAAAAGGTTTATCGCAAAAATTATTGAAAAGTCCACAAAACATAACATTTTAAACTTAATTAATTTCATATATGTTTTAATAAATATTTTTATAAATTATGTCGAATAGTATGTAATAAAAATCTGAAATAATACTAAAATAATGTATAGTCACCAAATTATAGGTAACATATCGTGTATAGGTAATCATTACCCATCCTTCGAATTCTTATTTATTTTTACAGGACTCATTAATTTAGGATTAAATATAGGTTTCTTTTCAATTTATGCATTTTCATGGAATATTTTATTCATTCACAGTTAAGAAATATTTAGTCTAACCTTGTAAATTCAGCGATTTTGAAGTATATCGTTAGGAACTATGTCCTTGATGATCAGAGTCAAGTAATAAATATAATTCAAGAAAACCAGTAGGTTTTAAACTTCTTTGGTATTTGATATTCAACAAAATAAAGGGGATCAAGGGATCAATACAAGGGGATCATAAACTAATATGTGGAAAGTGACAAGGTATAAGCAAATCTCCATCTTAATGCATATATCTAAAGGCAATAATACCAGGATTTCTGATACTAACATGAATATATTTTTTCCAAATGGACACATTTTCTAATTGATCTTATTTCTTATCAATATCTTCAATATTATGTGCATACTAGTGCATATATCTTATGTAGAGTTGCCACTTTCAGTGTTATACCTAAAGAGGTACCTATAAAATTTCTATTAGATGTTCCAAAAATCCACTTTTTTGAGAATTAACCAATTCATTTAAAAGAGAGATACTCTTTGTTAATTTGTAGACCTACATGTACTAAAAAATAGTTAAATTAGTAGCAGAAAATTAAGAGGCTTTAAAAGAGATGTAGATGTTATGTAGAGTTATCAATTTCAATATTACATCTTCGTGTGTATCTATAAATGTAGATGTTTTAGAAGTTCAAAATTGTTACTTGTTCTTTGAGAATCAACTAATTTCTTTTAAAAAATGCTTTTTGTTAAATTATAGACTTATATATATTAAAAAATAATTAAATTAATAGCAGAAAATACGGTGGTTTTAAAGGATTTATGGGAAAACCTATTGAAGAGTACACAAAATGGAACTGTAAAATGTATATTCTAATGCATTAGAACTATTTTTGTTGCCTTTTAATATATATTTTCATGCAATTTCTCTAATAGAGTTATCAGTTTCAATAATACATCTGCGAATATATCTATAAAGTTTCTATTAGATGTTGCATGTCATTCAATCTTCCATCTTTTGTAGTATCCCCATTGCTCATAATCGGCTTCTTGGGCCACATTTAACATTTCTGTCAATTGTTATCGAGTTTGAGTTAGGTCTTCATCTAGTAACTTTTGCAGTTTCGGATCTTCAAACTCTTTTGTTCTACCAGAACTTTCCTTATCGACCTCGAAATCAGCATTCTTGAATTTTCGAAGCCACGTCTCACGTGTTTTTAAGGTTAGAACGTCCTCACTGTAAGTTTCTACCAGTAAACGATGTATTTCAGTGGCTTCTTTCTTTTGATTAAATAAAAAAAAGTAATGGTTGCCACTAATTCACGTTTTAAGACAGGAAATTTAAGACGTTTTCAAATAGGCATAACCGTATGACGGTGTTATTTTCCCAAATTATAATATATTTTGCTTGGAAGCTTGATATCAGTAAAATAACATGTCTCATATGTGAGAAATTTTGATTTTACCTTTCATGTAACATTAAAAACATATTATATGAATTGTTCAAATTATAATTATTTCTAAATTTAGTATTAGACATTATTAATTTTCACGGAAGTTGTTGCTTTAAAATGAAATTTCCCAGTTGCTATATATCACGTTGAGAAAGTAAGGTTCAAACAATATGTTATATAATTGCCAGCATTTAGAAATAAAAAAAAACGCCAATCTGTCGCTGCTCCAACATATTACGAAGTTGTAAATTACAATAAAACAACATTAATAGCATTAATTGTAGAAATTTGAAACTTGCAATATGCTGCATTGTGAAACACGTACAAATAAAAGTAGTTTATCCAGGTCAACTGGAGAAGTTCGTAGCCGCCTGCACGTTCCAGTGTATTAAAGTATTTTCCAAAATTATAGTTAGAAACGGACGGGCGTCATGGTCAGAAGCAAGGGAAGCAGAATCCAGTCACAGACAGATGAAGTAAACGTGACAGCCTAACTGGGAAGTTAGCGGGTCCCCAATCTCCTTTAACCCAAAATTAGTCGCTATGGACGGTCTTAACGGGCCCTTCTGGACTTAATTGTCGATGGAATGTTGACTTCCACTACGAATTATTCTATGATCGCACTCCTTCTCAAACTCCGAACGTTACCCTTGACGAACTCACGCTAAGTACTTTAGCATAAACTTTCCATTTCGATCATTTTATCTGATTTATTTTTTTTTTTAAATAATCGATAACATTTTTTTAACAACCTTTTGACAAACATTTTCTCTTTTATATTTTTTATCAATATTTTTCACTGACTTAAAATATGTTCAGAAACTAGTGTTGGGAACTATCGACTGTTTAGTAATAGACCACTTTTTACTATCGACTGTTTCACTCGCTATTCTTGGTTCGACTTTTACTACTTTTTACCAGTGACTGTTTCAGTCGACTGTTTTCAGCCACTATGTTCGGTCCGACTGATTTTATTACTATTTACTATCGACTGTTTCAGTCGCATTTTTAATCACTATTTTTGGTTCTACTTGTTTCAATCGACTGATTTTTAACGCTCTGGCTCTGTCATCCTAGCCGCGACCTTGACAAAAATGTACCGAATTTATGCTTACATATATTTGTATGTGATATATACAGTTTTATTATTTTTTTGGTACTTTTCTTGTAGCATTTTCGGACGATATTTTTCGTAGATTCGTTGATTGTTAATGTAATAGGGTAAAAAAATTAAGTTTATACTCTTTATGGCAATAATAGGGAATATTTCGATTACTCTCTCGATTTTTGTTAAAAAATATTTCCGTTCAATAATAAATAAAGCATTTATATCATTTCATTCAGATCATTTTTAATTACGTCAATGGATTTGCTTTTTTTGTACGGTATATGGTATATGTTTAATTTTTATATACTATTTATGGCTATTTATCTTTAGATTTTAGGTTTTTTTTTAATTTCTATTGCATTGTCTATATTTATTACAGTATATTATTTAAAAACAGAAATTAACACATTCAAATACAATAAAACATTTGTGAAGTATTACTCCATTCCATAGAAAAATTCCATTTCTTTTTACAGATCCACAGAACATTCAACTATAAAAGTAATTCTACTTCGTTTAAAATTAAATTATAAATTGCATGTTATGTATTAATTGTTTGCAAGTAACTGTTTGTTGTAACAATAATTATTGTTGTTCCTTTTCATTTTTAAGTTAGTTCGTGAAGGAATTTATATATTTCCATCTCGCTTATACTACAGTTCGAAAATATAACCACATATAATGGTGAGTACAGACCTCAATATTCGGTTCGAACGGATTTTGCGCATTGATGGAAATAAGACAAGACGTAGCCCAATTTCCTACGCACGCATGTGTTTTCTGTAAATGCGCCGAATCAGCTGGAGCCGAATACTCAAGTCTGCACATACCATAAAGTTAAATGCCCCAAGCAATTATCTCCGTCTTTTCCTCTCTCACAATTTATATAGGAAAGGATTCGTACATCCTCGTCTGACATCACGAATTGAAAAAAACAGTCGAACCGTGCATTTGACTGAAAATAGTAATTACTATTTTCGGTCTCGCTAGTTTTTTGACTATCGACTGTTTCGACTGTTTTACAACTATCGACTGTTTTCAGTCAATAATTCCCAACGCTATTAAAAACATATTGGACCTACTTTAACATATAAATCTTAGTATATTTTAAGGCGACTTTTAGGCAAAACAAAGGCTTTTTTAACAAAATAATTCAATTTTTATATTTTTCCCCAATGGCTTTAACTCACCTAAAATACATTTCAATAACGTATTTGTGATGTAACTTATACACTATGCATTAAACTAGTTCGTGCCCTTTGGTTTGCTTCAATATACTGATTTCTTGCGTGTTGTCCAGTACCTGTATTGCTTCCACGTTGCTGTGATTTAGCAACCTTGTTTTAGGTTTTAGGGCGAAATCTTGATACGTGTATCCGTTTGATTTCGAGATCATGATGCAGCTCTTCGTTGGTTGCGTAGCGATAAGTATTGGTAAAAAATCGTAGAACTTTGTTTTGATTGCGTTGGATTACTAGTTGGTTTAATGTTTTAGTGCAACCCTATATTTGCACTCCATAGGTCCAAATAGGCTTTATGATAAACCAATCTCTTTGATTTTAGATAACGTTGAGAGTATCTTCCGACTAAACTGTATAGTTGCTTGATTCTGAAGGTAATTTGTTATGCTTCTTCTCTCACATGATGTTTCCAGCCTAACCTACCATCGAGATATATCCCGAGATATTTAGCTGATTCTGCTTGAGGAATCGGATTCACCGTAACGCAAAATTAACATGGACAGATTTGGAGCTATTAAGCTGTATTTTTCAGTCTCTAGTCAATTTGTAGATCTTGTTCACCGCTACTTGTACTTGTTCTATAACCTTAGACAGAGATACCTGTCTTGCCATTATAACTGTGTCGTCAGCAAATATTCCAAGTACTCTTTCTTTTATTGTTGGGATATCAGCAGCATAAAACAGATATAGAAATTACTCCAGATTTCCAGATGTCCCAAGACTCATTGTGGAACTCTAGCCGAAAGTTAAGTGTTGAGAATGCCCCTTCATGTAAGACTCTAAATTTTCTTTCGAAAAGATATGATTTCAGCAGTCGACAAATTCCACGGTGGCAGTTTGATCATTTTGTAAATTAATCCTAAATGCCATAACAGGCCAAAAGCTCATAAGACATCCATAAATATTGTAGGGCAGTACTTTCCTTTATTTTCTTTATTCTTCGAATGACTTTTCAACAACCGTTGTTACTCTGTGGACTTGGTCGATTATCGAATGGTGATTGCAAAATACAAACTGGAAATCTGGTATTTCTATAAATGGTTTAATGTATTTTAACAGCAGTTTCTCAAATAATTTTGATGTCGCAGGTAGCAATGAAATAGGCCTGCAAGATCCAACTTGCTCTGCCGATTTGTCAGGCTTTTTAAGCATAATTGTTTGAGCAACCTTAAGGCGTTCCAGAACATGGTTCAGTCTCAAACAGGCATTGAATGTATATGACAACATGAGTGTTGCTTTTCGTGGCAGCTCTTTTAATAACCAATGTGAAATTTCGTAACTTCCAGGAGCATTTTTAAGATTGAGGTTGTTGTCAATTTCTGTGGCAACTTCCATTGGAGAAATTAAATTTACAGCTACATAGGGCTGATAAACAGGATTTATATCTATGGTAGATTATATGTCACTCGGTTGAAATACGTTAGCTAAATTTTCTACGAATAAGTCTGCTTTTTCATTGTTGTGTCGAACTCATTCATTTTGAACATTTTTCATAGGCGGTACTGTAATAATTGGTCTTTTACATCTCCGAGTTGCTTTCCATAGCGAGTAATCTTTGTCTGCTTGCGGGTTTAATTCACTTACATATTTCTTGAAGCAACTCTGTTTATATTCTTTAATCTTTTGATATGTCTGATTACTAATTCTATTAAATATTGTTTGGTCTACAGCATATTCTGGTCCATATACAATATCTAATTAATTTACAAAACAACAATTTTTAGACAAAATCACATTTTTCAATAAAATATTTTTTCTCGATAGTTTTAACTGACTAAAAACATATTTCAATAGCGTACTTATGAAGTAATTAGTACATTCATTTTAGTTCACAAACTAATTTCTTTATACATCTAACACAAGACAAAAACCACATGTTTTAATAAAATAATTTATTCTTTTCTATATTATTACTCAATCTTAACACATAAATATTACTTCAAGAACTCCTTTCCATATATAAGATTTAATTAACTTATAAAACAACAATTTTTAGAGAAAATAATTTGTTTGATAATATAATCTTTTCTGTTTTAAATTTTTCCTCAAAAGTTTTAAATGACTTAAAATATAATTAAATAACGCATTTATTATCTAATTTTAACATTAAATATATATAAATTATGTGTAATATAAAAGTTTTCGTTATAAATTACACCTAATTAGTTTAAAAGACAACAATTTATTTAAGCCATGAAAATTTTAAATGAATGCAATTAAAGTCAATTATTTTTAAATAAATATTTTCATATTCTCTGCGTAATATCAGTTATCAAGTTTAGAACTTTATACGTATACTTGTAGGTAACATTTATTTAACTCATTGTAGATGGTGCCTTAATACATTAGTGGAATCTTCCAATATCTTATCAACTTTCACAAAACTGATGAATTTTGCTTTAAAAAATATTTTTCTTTTTAATGTATACGTCTGTTTAGAATATGTTAATAATTTATAGCCAAGAACTGTTTAATTTCATAAGAATAATATACATCTGAAGATATACGAAGTGATTTTGAAAACTTTCTTGCAGAAAAGAAACCTGATTCTGTAGTGCAAATCATTCAATAAGTTTACTATAAGACTAAACTATTATTATTTTTTAATAAATCTGATATATTTTTAAAGAAATTATCAATTTTTGTCTAACAAAAATAGTTTTTAGACAAAATTTAATTGTATTAATCAAAAAATTCTCCTTGAATGTTCTTGTTTATAACATAGCCATCTTTATTGTAACCAGATCTTTTTTCAAGTATTCTTTTGGGGTCTACAAATAGCTAGGAATCACCGAAGGCTAGATCTGGACTATACTGGGTGTAGCAGAGTAATCGTTTTGCAAAGAGTTTTGCAGAGAGTCTTGAAAATGGCTAAGTTGATTTACTAAAATAATTGTAGCTTTTAGACGGAAAGCTTGGTTGTCACAAAATGTTGACACGTGTCTTTTGAATGACTGCCATGTCAGGAACTTATTGAGCAATATTTTATGAAAATTTGAATTTAATTTAATTGAATACCTATATATATTAGTTATACATTCATGAAAAGTTCTGTCCACTCTAAAATTTCGTTCTATTTCTTCTATTTAAGCGGATATATCTTTTCATTTCTGTAAAATTATATGTCAAATTTTTTTTATATTGTTACATAATAGTAGTAGATTTCATTTTATAGATAAAATAAAATAGTGTTTTTTTATAAAATGTTTTAATAAATGCTACTGTTTTGTTAACTATCACAAGAATGTGTGACATTTACTCCAAGAAAACCATATCTGTATTAAAACTCAAGAGGTTTGTTCAAGTTTCTTTGGAGTTTCATTTCCTTTTTTTTATTTTACTTCGGAAAAACAAGAAACGCATAATCAGCCTGGTATGTATAAATCATTCAGATACATGTAACAAAAGTGTGACGCACTCGTCTAGAATTTCCTCAATCATATTTTATGTATACATTTATTTACATGAAGATAAATGTATAAATAAATATGAACAAATAAAAATTTTGTACTGATTATTAGTTGGTTTTCCTTCTAGTTTAATCTTCTAGTTAATTTTTTTGTAAAAATATATATAAAACTAAAATAAGTGAATAATAAATATAATCAAAATAATTTTTATTATTCAAAATTACATATAACAGTTGGTTAATTGGCAACATTTAACAAAAATGGGAAGAAGAATTTAACAAGTGTTTATATACAGGTGACCCTCAAAAAAAACAGCTATTTCTTCTTTTTAAAAGCGGTTCTGCTTCTGAGTCATCATCCAATCCATCGTCGTCATTGTTGTCAACCCAATTTCTAACATACCTCGCTGTTAAGCGTCTACTTCTCATTTTTCTCTTTAAAGGCATGATAGCAATGTCGGTATTGTCTTGAATATTTACATCGTAAGTTCTCATCCATTCTTCAACATATGATTTTCTACCGCATATATAAAGATTCTTATAGTACATTTCTTCAAGACAAATCCAAAATTTCCTGCTGTGCTTTTCTCGCAACAGGATTTCTTTACGCTTTTCTATGTGTTGGCCGTGATCAGGTAATGCCTCAATTAATGCTCTAAATAATAAAAATAAGTGGTGTATCGTGTTATATACAATACTAGTGGCGTGTAGCCGATCCCTTCCTAAAATTTCAATCAAATATTACGGTGTAAATAAACGAAAACTTACAAGTTGCTTAACAGCCTTTCAATATGATCTATCGATGTCTGCAAACTTTCGTCCGTCATAAAATACAGATGACAATTACCACTAAGTGTTTTACCACTGGCCATTTTTTCAATACACTCTTTTTATACACCAAAAATCACACAAAAATCGGAGCCGAAATTGAAATATGTCTGACACTTTGAATTTAACTGACAAGCGCTGTCAAATGAGTGGTTGGTTGCCTATGCGTATGGAGTATACGGAGTATACCGAATTATTTGTACCAAATTTAAAATAAAATTGATAAAATAACTTTTAAAACAAACTAATATGTTATTATATACGGAGGGTATCGAAAATTAAGTGTTGTAAAGGACTCATATTAATAAAATAACGGTTTATACAAATTATTGATTAATATTGGTAAAATATATATTAAATTGTATGCTATATAATACGGAATGGGTAAAACATATCTGCACATATGCATTCAAAAATAACTGTATATTTTGTTGAAAAAAAAATTATTATACTCAAAATTAGATGAATTGTACTATATATATAGTTTTGAAAATTCGCTTTATTTGCTTTCATCATCTTGCAATTTATCGCATATTAATGAAAATTTTAGAGATAATATAGAAGTATAAGAATTTTCATGAAATCTTTCATTCTTAGATTGAAAAGTGTGACCTTAAAAAATCAGTGGATTTTAATGTACTTCAAATAACTCCGAAACTATTAATTTTATAGTTTTTTCACAAGGATTTTCGTTTATTTCACCCCAAATTACATGGATATTGATAGTTTTATCTGTATCTGAGAGGTAAAAAAAATTGAAACTTTTTCCATATATATCATGCAAATTCCGTTCCATTAGAATTAAGACAGGCTAATGAAAATTACAGAGATTATAGGGAATTTTAAGCAGAATCGAATGGTGGTACAATAATGTAAATGCGATATTTAGTTTTGAAGTTAAAAAACAAAAAGTGTTTTTTCAAAAACTTAATGGATTTCAGTTCATGTCACATATCTTAGAGACTATACATTCTTAGGCAATTTAACATAGATTTTCGTTTCTGTCGCCCCAAAATACATGTATTTTGAAAGTTTTATCTTAATCCGAGAGGTAAAAAATTTGGAACTTTTTTCCATATATATAGTCATGAAAATTTACGATTTTTGGCCACTTTCAATTTTTTTGCTGCCATTTCCGTTAGAATTAAGACAGGCTAATGAAAATTACAGGGATTATAGGGAATTTTAAGCTGAATCGAACGGTGGTACAATAATGTAAATGCGATATTTAGTTTTGATGTTAAAAAACAAAAAGTGTTTTTTCAAAAACGCAATGGATTTCAGTTCATGTCACATATCTTAGAGACTATACATTCTTAGGCAATTTAACATAGCTTTTTGTTTCTGTCGCCCCAAAATACATGTATTTTGAAAGTTTAATCTTAATCCGAGAGGTAAAAAATTTGAAACTTTTTCCATATATATAGTCATGAAAATTTACGATTTTTGGCCACTTTCAATTCTTTCGCTGCCATTTCCGTTAGAACTAGGGTAGGCTAATGAAAATTACAGGGTTTATAGGGAATTTTAAGCTGAAAGTTTTATCTTAATCCGAGAGGTAAAAAATTTGGAACTTTTTTCCATATATATAGTCATGAAAATTTACGATTTTTGGCCACTTTCAATTTTTTTGCTGCCATTTCCGTTAGAATTAAGACAGGCTAATGAAAATTACAGGGATTATAGGGAATTTTAAGCTGAATCGAACGGTGGTACAATAATGTAAATGCGATATTTAGTTTTGATGTTAAAAAACAAAAAGTGTTTTTTCAAAAACGCAATGGATTTCAGTTCATGTCACATATCTTAGAGACTATACATTCTTAGGCAATTTAACATAGCTTTTTGTTTCTGTCGCCCCAAAATACATGTATTTTGAAAGTTTAATCTTAATCCGAGAGGTAAAAAATTTGAAACTTTTTCCATATATATAGTCATGAAAATTTACGATTTTTGGCCACTTTCAATTCTTTCGCTGCCATTTCCGTTAGAACTAGGGTAGGCTAATGAAAATTACAGGGTTTATAGGGAATTTTAAGCTGAAAGTTTTATCTTAATCCGAGAGGTAAAAAATTTGGAACTTTTTTCCATATATATAGTCATGAAAATTTACGATTTTTGGCCACTTTCAATTTTTTTGCTGCCATTTCCGTTAGAATTAAGACAGGCTAATGAAAATTACAGGGATTATAGGGAATTTTAAGCTGAATCGAACGGTGGTACAATAATGTAAATGCGATATTTAGTTTTGATGTTAAAAAACAAAAAGTGTTTTTTCAAAAACGCAATGGATTTCAGTTCATGTCACATATCTTAGAGACTATACATTCTTAGGCAATTTAACATAGCTTTTCGTTTCTGTCGCCCCAAAATACATGTATTTTGAAAGTTTTATCTTAATCCGAGAGGTAAAAAAAATTGAAACTTTTTCCATATATAGTCATGAAAATTTACGATTTTTGGCTATTTTCAATTTTTTTGCTGCTATTTCCGTTAGAATTAAGACAGGCTAATGAAAATTACAGGGTTTATAGGGAATTTTAAGCTGAATCGAATGGTAGTACAGCAATGTAAATGCGATATTTAGTTTTGAAGTTAAAAAACAAAAAGTGTTTTTTCAAAAACTTAATGGATTTCAGTTCATGTCACATATCTTAGAGACTATACATTCTTAGGCAATTTAACATAGATTTTCGTTTCTGTCGCCCCAAAATACATGTATTTTGAAAGTTTTATCTTAATCCGAGAGGTAAAAAAAATTAAAACTTTTTCCATATATATAGTCATGAAAATTTACGATTTTTGGCTATTTTCAATTTTTTTGCTGCTATTTCCGTTAGAATTAAGACAGGCTAATGAAAACTACAGGGATTATAGAGAATTTTAAGCTGAATCGAATGGTGGTAAAATAATGTAAATGCGATATTTAGTTTTGATGTTAAAAAACAAAAAGTGTTTTTTCAAAAACGCAATGGATTTCAGTTCATGTCACATATCTTAGAGACTATACATTCTTAGGCAATTTAACATAGATTTTCGTTTCTGTCGCCCCAAAATACATGTACTTTGAAAGTTTTATCTTAATCCGAGAGGTGAAAAAATTTTCCATATATAGTAATGAAAATTTCTGGCCATTTTCAATTCTTTTGCTGCCATTTCTATGCACATAACCGCATGATAATAAAAAAGCAGAAATGATAAAGATTTTTTCGCTGAATAGAACGATAGTATAATAATGTTTATTCAACCATTATCTTTTAAGTTATATAATAAATACTGTATGTTCAAAAAAAAATAATCAGAGAATTTCTGTTTATATCCCATATCTTAAAAACTATAAATTCTAAATTCTAAAGAAATTAAAAATGTGTTGCTAAGATGCATATTGTATTGCTAAATAATAAGACTAATATATCATTCTCACCTATCTAATGTTAAAATTTCTGCGGCTTTATACATTGTAATGGATCTGGTGTCTTACCTGTAAGAGAATAAAAAGAAACAGTTAATATGAAGAATAACATAAATACCTATAAGTGTATAATACGATTGAAAACATCAAAAACAGAAGAAATATATTTCATTTTTAACACATAAAATCCTGCAGGTTTTTTCCAGCTTTTTGGAATCCCGCTGACAGAAATAAACATAGAAAATGAATGACAAATACTTTTAAATCCCTTTTTTGTTTTCGAGATAAAAAAACACAAACTTACTCAAATGGTTTTTGTTTTTTTCGAGAGAGTGAGAGAGATGGGAGAGAGACGGAGAAGGTAAAATGAAATTTATCCAACCATTTTCTTCGGGACAATTCTAATTTTCCAGGATTATTTTAATAGAAATATGGTATTTAATTTTTCCGAATCTTTATGGATTTTTTGTACGAACGAATATTAATATTAAAATGACATTTTTTTCTGAATTTTTGGAATCACTGTTAGTGTTGAAATAATTCTGAAGGTGTTTGAATTGATGACGATGACGCCCGCTGAAACATTTGTACGATTTTGTTTCAATCAAGTCCAGGAGTAAATAATTTGGCTCTAGATCGCATCAACATCTATCATCTATATATTGGTGTAATATACATTAACGAAAATATCATTTTTTACACTTATTTTCCCATCTTTCTTAAACCGTGTGCCAGTGAAGAAATTATGTATGGATCTGAAAAGGTGTTAATCAGATGGTGCAATGTTGGGTAAGTACGCTGGGTGTGGCAGAACTTCCCATTCAAGCTGTCACAGTGTATCCTTCACCACTTTTACATCGTGTAACCGTGCTTTGACATGCAAAAGATTACCTTCTGTATGTTTCTCGCTATTGCTGGTATTTTTTGGCAACAATACATCCTTAAATTTGTTTAATTCGCGTTGGTAGACAGCTTCAGTACAGTTCCAATCAGTTTTAGCAGTTCGTAATATACTACACCTTTATCATTCTACTGTATGCCCAGCAAAACTTGGCCGTGAATATTCTGTTTTGAACCAATGACTTTCTGAACTTGAAATTGTTGTAATAGATTGGAATTTCCTGCTCATTTCGAATCATTTATTTCGTAAGTAAAGGTATCGAAACGGTTAATTCATCAACTGTTCAGCTCTTTTTTGGTTCTTCTCTACCATTGGCATCAAAATCACCATTTTTGCAGCAGATTCATCCAAAAGATAATGAACAATAATGAATGTTGAAAGTAATATTTTGAGAGTTGATTATCAACCATGATTATCGCCTCTATAGACTCAATAGGTCAGTAATACTAAATGAGAAACTGTTGTTTCATGTGGATAAGAAAACAATATTTTCGAGCATAAAACTGTACGGTGAGCAATAAAACGTTGACTTAATAGATTCGAAACTCACACCTCATTAATTCCACTTTATAATATATCTGTGAATTCAAAACAGCATTTTGCCCTGAAACTTGGCCATGGACTTTTTCGCTTTCCATTCGAGACGGAAACTAAGGACAGTCCTCCGAACTTTTTCATTTAAAAACAAACTGCATTTCAAAGTATCTGTCAGGAATGATAAAAAACGTTACCCGAGAATATAGTACAAACAACTAAGACTACCATGTTGGCTTTTCTAAAGCGAACACATTAATCACAACCGAATCTCACGACCGAAAACTTGTGACCGTCTTATATAAAGCTTTCAATTTAACTTACAAAACAGAAATATTTATATTTAAGAGATTTTTAATTAAATCGTTCGATATTTTTTTTGTGAAACAAAAGAAAACAACTGCTTTCGATAAAAATCGGCGTTATAAAAATAAACAGAACACACATAACCTTATTTGTATACATAACAAAGGAATAGAGCCCAATAACAGTACATATTTGATGTGGAAAGAACAGTCAAAGAAAGAAATTAGGATATTCAATTGTAACGATTTCTTGGTTTAAAAAAGCAACGGAAAAAGATCTGAATATATTTCGGTAACCTCGAACCTTTGTACACCGTAACTGATGTCCTTGAAAGTTGAAAAATATGTTTTAAAATTCTTTCTCCAACAATTCAGCATATAGGATGAAACTTGATTTACATACATGAATAAAAGGTTTGTTATATTTACTACTTTAAACGATAGAAAACATATACTTGCAAATATACAAATTGAAATGACTAGTTCTAAGGCATGCATTATTCATACGAACATTTATCTTCTCTAAAAATAATACGAGTTTTAATATGTTTCTAGTCAGCAATATATTTACTTTAATTTTATGGGGACAGTGGATTGCACAATTTTTGATTGCTGTATATGATGGGATGCTTGTATACCTTTCCACAGTAATCCTAAGTCTTAATGTCTTAAAGTTTTAAGTCAGCAAAATATTTTCTGTAACTTTATGAGCACTGTGGATTATTTTTGAAAGATTTATAATAGCTTGGGTAATTCTTTTATTGCTGTCTCCTATGAGATGCCTTTGTATCTACCCATAATAGTACAAATTTTAATATGTTTTAAGTCAGCAATGCACTTACTTTGACTTGATGAATACTGATCACTGCAAACTATTTTTATTGCTGAATCGTATGACATTTCTCGGAATCTCTACGCAATAATACAAGTTTTAATATATTTTTATGGGGACATTGGATTGCACAATTTTTGATTGCTGCATCGGATGGGATGCTTATATATCTTTCCACAGTAATGCTAAGCCTTAATATCTTAAAGTTTTAAGTCAGCAAAATATGTTCTGTAACTTTATGAGCACTGTGGATTATTTTTGAAAGATTTATAATAGCTTGAGTAATTCTTTTATTGCTGTCTCCTATGAGATGCCTTTGTATCTACCCATAATAGTACAAATTTTAATATGTTTTAACTTATTTTAACACTTACTTTAACTTGATGAGTACTGATCACTGCTAACTATTTTATTGCTGAATCGTATGACACTTTTCTGAATCTCCACCCAATAATACAAGTTTTAATATGTTCTAAAATCAGCAACATATTTACTTTAATTTTATGGGGACAGTGGATTGCAACATTTTTGATGGCTGTATATGATGGGATGCTTGTATACCTTTCCAGAGTAATCCTAAGTCTTAATGTCTTAAAATTTTAAGTCAGCAAAATATTTTCTTTGTGAGCACTGTGGATTAACTTTGAAAGATTTACAACAGTTTGTGCAACTCTTTTATTACTGTCTCCTATGAGATGCTTCTGTATCTAACCACAATAGTGCAAATTTTAATTCAAGGTTTACGTCAGCAATACATTTACTTTAGTAACTATTTTTATTTGTGCATGCTGTGGAAAATTTCTATATCTCTCGGTAATAATACAATTTTTAGTATGTTTTAAGTAGGCAATATATTTATTTTAATTCCATGAGAATTGTGTATTAATTTTGAGGGTCATGGAATATGATTCATGTTAAAACTGTGCCGCAAAACAGTTTTTTAGTGCTTTTCGTTTCAGATTCAGATTAATTATTATAAAAATGACTTTAACCTGAAAATAAGATGTCGATAGGCCATTATGTTCATTTTTAGTAAGTCAAGCGTCTGTCATTCTAGTTCTTTAATTTATACACCAATAGTCCCGTCTTTAGAATGACAGAATACCCAAAAGCTAGACTACCGATTGATATATCCCAATTACACAGTAAAAGTATATATCTAAAAAGCTGTTACAGTATCTAGAGGTTTATAATACTGACAATTATGTTTTTAATTTTACCAAACAACTTCCTGAAATGAATTCAAAATCGTTATAGCTTATCAGACTGTAAAGTTTCCTCCTGAATCGAAGACAGATAGTAAAAGTAGAAATTTTTCAACGTATAATATAGTATATTTTTACCGAAAAATTGATAAAACTCATATCACCATAAAATATCGACAGAGAAAATATCAAAGCTTTGGGAGTTAGCTAGCGGGTTTCCAAAAAATTCAACAAAATTTAATTTTAAACCGCTACATTTTCATAGAAAAATATCTTCACTCTAGTATAAAAACTTATGCATCCTGTCTAGAAAATATATTTATAACTAGAAAGTTTTTAAAACATTTAAATCTCAGCAAAATACTATATATAATAAAACAATAGCAAAAAACCTAAATCTGATTTTTTTACTTGTATTATATTAGATATAGATAAAAATGCTTTTATACAAATGAAATATAAAAAAGTTAAGCTCTTAATTTAATTTTATTCGTCCATAATGTTCTTGGTCAATTTAGTCTACATATTTTTTTCATTTCGCTTTAGAAAATCCCTTATGTTTTTGCTACAGGCAACTATGTCTAATTTTAGAGTTTCTCCCAGCCAGAAGATATATCAGAATGGTATTAACGGGGATTTCGGGATGTTTACACACATATTTTCATAGTCGGTGACTTCTGC
The DNA here is from genome assembly GCF_030347505.1 of Rhynchophorus ferrugineus. Taxonomy (NCBI): domain Eukaryota; kingdom Metazoa; phylum Arthropoda; class Insecta; order Coleoptera; family Curculionidae; genus Rhynchophorus; species Rhynchophorus ferrugineus. The sequence goes on along the minus strand of NW_027472584.1, from coordinate 24,135,519 downwards.
AGGTCCTTTTTAGAACGAGGCCCTCAATCTTTTAGTCACCCTTTTGCGACAGTCAGATTATACCCGATTCTTTGCCCAAAATCCAAAGAGGGTTAATAATAATTAACCTTTTCATCCCTAGAAAACATATAATGGGAAACAATTACTTTAAAACTTCAGAGAAAGCCTCTGGTACATCCGGTGTAAATCACCTCATTTTTTAAAGGAACACTTTTAATCTGTTCACTTTCTTTAGAAGGGAAACATCATTACGATTAATTTTTAATGTATATGTCATCAATTTTATCTATTCAAATATAAACGAGAAGAGCTCCATTAAAAGCACACTTAAATTTGGACGCTGCAATTTATATTTTGTCCAGTTTGCTTTTTTGTTTTAAATATATTTTTTTAATATCAATATCGAATATTCGAAAAGTTTTGCCATAAAAATTGGTTATTTTTTCAAGAGGCCCATTCTTTATTAAACTATATTGGTTGTTTAGTATATTCAACTAGAAAAAAATGTTTTTTTAGGTTTTATGAAATAATATTCCTTATTAATTTGATCATTGAAATTAGAATCTTGATCAAGCCTTTTTTGTAATGAAGTACAAGTTTTACAATAATTTAACTTGACGTACTGTTATTGGGTTTATATTTTATTATTAAAATGTATTTTTAAAGATAATAATCAATAAATTAAAACATACATGTTACCATTTATTACTCGTCATTGGCTTCTTTAAAAACAAAACCCTGAAGTTTCTGAACACACCTATTAGATTCAAAAATCGAAAATATTAACTCATCCCACCTTTTCTCTTATGATTATTAGTTATTTTTCGGTTGTTAGGCAACATCTCATACCAGGAGGCAGTAAACGTTATTTTAAAGTTGTTGAAATTGGCTCTTTTTGTGTTACTTAAAGCAGTTAGACGTCGATTTTCTACAATATTACAACAAACTTATATTGTTGCATTGTCATAAATATAAAATATTTTGGTCTCTCCAGATCTCTTTCATTCTTGATTTCCTTCAATAACTCATTTTCGTGTAAGAGTATAATGCACACCATTAGGTGAAACTTCCTAGCCCAAAATATAACATACGCTATATGTTATAGCTTCTTCGAGCGATGACAATCGTTGACCACGCAGTTTATTATTCACGGATGGGAACAAAAATAAATCATTGGGTGTCAAGTCAGGCCTGTAAGTCTGATGACCTATCAATTCGATGTTTTGAGTGCTCAAATAGTCTTTGTTTAAGCTGATATGTGAGAGCTCGCATTGTCAAGAACAATCCGGCGTCTCTTGTTTGTTTTCGTTATTTCACCGAACTTCTGGCAAACAAATGGTTGTGTACCAATTAGAATTTACTGTTCTACGATCCTCTAGAGGCAATGTTGCAATGTGACCAGCTTTCTCGAAAAAAGAGTCCACCATTTTCTTTGAAATGTTTTCGTGCGCGAACAACTTTTGTCGGATTTGGTTCAGTCAGTCGACTACTGCTTACTTTCGGGCTCATACGAATATATCCATGATTCGTCACTTGTCGATTTTATGAACGTCTTTCGAAGCACCACGATTGAATTTCTTAAGCATTTCTTTGCATCAATCAACACGAGCCTTTTTTGTAATTAATGCTTAGGGACGCCTCAATCTCACAATCGGCGATTCACGATCTTGCTTGCTTAATCATTTGGCACACAGCATCGATGTTTTCTGACACAACAGCCGATTTTGGACGACCTTCACGAAACTCGTCGGACTGCGAACTACGACTACGATTGAACTCACTAAACAAACAATACACGGTGGTTTTTGATGGAGCTTCATCGCCAAAAGTCAAACTAAGTTGGTTGATGCACTATTGTTGTCATAATCCACGTCGTAATCGTAAAAAACCTCGCACGAAAATGTTCACGATTCAGTCCCATTTTTTGCCGAGACGATACTTTCAACTAAATATAAAATAAACATATAGCGTCTGTGCGACAAAATGTTCTGAGTACGTATATCGGCAAAAATGTCAAACTTTATGATGGAACCGTCAGATCAACTCACATGACAACAGTGTTGCCGATTCCCGAAATATAAATAGTGACCCTCGTAGTACAAATATGGTTATTTAAAAATTTATTGTAGTTTTTTTATGTCGAGCAAAAGAAGGTGTATCCAAAATTTTGAACGACAGTGTATACTTTTTACTAGATGAAATATTTACATAGGAAATAGATCACCCCCCGTATTCACTAGGCATCGCTACCTTTGATGACCTTCCTTTGGATTAGTGACCTGCCAATATTTGTTTACCTCTGTAAGGTTCTCTTTTACTTTCTGTTTCTTATCCTAAGTTTGTCTTTATAGTTTGCTTTAATGCTGACCCACATTACTAAAATATGGAGTTTACCAATATGCACTCTATGAAAACGAAGAAATGTGTTCATTTTTTCTACAGAAAAGCATCTAAAAATAATATAATAGTAATCTAAACTTCTAAGTATCTATTAGAATATTACAATCAGTTAAATCAAGCAACTTATTTAAACTCCCAATTTACCTCTTGCAAAGGGAAAACGTTTATACGAAATTTAAGGGTTACCAACCACGTAACAATAAAAATAATTTGCCTTAATTGACCACCTCTAAATCTCAAGTTCTGTTAGAGACAGTCTTGTAGTTTTGGTCTCTTTTTAGTACTCGACAAAGGTCAACGCTTAGTTAAAACGAAACGTTGTAAACACAATTAGCACCTGAAACAATTCAGACCCTTGTTTATACCAACGCGTGCAATCTACAATGAGCTAAGTGTATTGTCTCGTGAACTGGCATTTCAATAAACTTTGTATTTAAAAAAGCACTAGAAAGTCTACTTGTAGTATACGCATGTAAAGTCTAGACTACTCTCAATCGAAATACCGTTTAATTAATTATTTTAAATGTTAAAGGGCATTAGTTCGTCTACGTTCAAATTTTTGCATGAAAAATAAAATAAAATTTTAGTTTGTATAATAAATCGCTAATTTACAAGTGATTAATGATATTAAAGCCTATAATACATATTTCAACTGTATTATAGTGTGAAAGTAAAGAACAAAAAACTTATTTGAAGATACAGACTGGAGACTAGTTATAAATATCCCCCGAATAATAGCAGAACAAAGAAAAATGTATTCATTCAAAGTATTGGCCATTTAATTATATACATCTTGCCCATTTTACCCCAGACCATGTATGGATGCCATCCCAAAAAAAACTGTTTGTTCTTTGAGAAAAACCATTTATCGAGCTCAATTAACTTGTGCAACAAAGTGCTGCAAGCGCTTGTCCCATTGATGCGAAAAGTTGATAGTCAAACCGGGTAAGGTATGAATAGGACGATGGGTGCGATATGTCCGATACATTCAAGTGCTCTCAACGCTAGTTTGTCTGTTTTGGTTTTTTATTCTGGACGTTATTCGATCAATGCATACTTCATATTGATCATTTGTTATCGGCAGCGATAACTGTTAACTATTTCACCAGGTTTTAACCTTTCATAATACACCACATCACTCTGGTCCCGCCAAACACAGAGCATTGTGCTTGCGACGATTTGGCCTTGGAGTCGATCGGCAGGCTTCATCAGATGATAATTTTAATTTTTCGTGCTTAAGGTTTTCAGAATAAATCCACTTTTTAACATCTGTCACTATTCCATGGAGAATGAATTCCGATCATACCTTTGAAGCATTATCTCATGATTTTTCAATTTTTCAATTGCCTGTCATTCAATTGATGTGACACCCAACTTCCCATAATTTAGATATTCCCCATTGCTCGTAATCGGTCGCTAATCGTTTCTCGGGCCACATTTAACGCTTCTGTCAAAGGTCTTTGAGTTTGGGTGGAATCTTCATCCAATAACTTTTGCAGCTTCGTTTGCTCACTTTTTTTTCGGTCTACCAGAACATTCTTTGTCTTGCACATCGAAATCACCACTTTTGAATTTTCTAAACCATGCCACAAATGTTTCTAAGGTTGGAGTATGCCCACTGGAAGTTTATACCAGCAAACCATGACTTTCAGCTCCTTTTTTTTATTAAATAAGAAAAGAGAAACCGCAAATGCACGTTCTCAGGGACGAAACTTGACATTTTCTAAGAGGTATAAATCTATGACGATGTTACTTTCGCCATAGTTAAAACTTGATAAATAAAGTCAGTAATAAAATCAGTAAATAAAGTCAGTAAATAAAGTGATATATATGTCTAATCATAACATGGCATTAAAGTTACTTCAATATAACAAATTTGTCAATAAAATTGCTTAAACTAGAATTTATTAATTGTGAATCCAATTAGTAGAGACAATTAATTTATTTTTATTTCATTTATTAAATAAATTTGAATAATGTTTATCTGTCATGCTAATATCCAAACACTTAACAAAAGTAACATACAAATTAGAGGAAATTATGTGGCTACTGTGCATATATCATAAATATATCAACCAGGCTTTAAGTGTTTATCAAATAGCAAAACGTGATCGCAGATCTCTACAAACACGTATTGTTGTTTTATTTGGTATTCAACAAACACTTCACTCAATTTATTTATAATTTAGTGGTTTCAGTTGAAATATTATCCAACAGAGGCATAATTAAGCGTTTAGTACTAGTACGAATATTTTGTTGTGTATTTGTTCTTCATAGATTAGTAGATTATTTTTCATGTTCAAGTTTTCGATGCCCAAATGAATTTCTGAAACTATTATGGCAAACATTTTATGCAAAACTCTCACTTGCTTTTACAAGTTAAACATTTTGCAGGATTGATATCTGTATTCTAAGGCTTGATGCCTGATAAAAATTAGGTTCTATATAATGTACTGGATAGGAGAAAAAACATATTTTGTCATTTTTTCCAAAGTCCTGGTGTGTCTGATAAAATTATTACTCCATCATTGTAGAAAAGTTTTTTTATTAGTCTCCTAGAACGTCAACAATCTTATGCTCGTGGGAAATACGTATTATTATATGATTTCAGTTTTATAATATAACTATCCTGACACGTAGTACATCACTTCAGTAAGTGATCTACTGTACAACTTATAATCTAAATATTATTCTAGATACTGTTCTAACTTATTTTAAAGTATGTTCTTAAAACTATTCTAGCATGACATATTCTAGAGATTATAAAATCTCACTCTATGTGTCTATTCATCAGTTAGTATGGCAGCTTGCGTTTGAGCCTACGCACTTCACCGTCATCGCGCACATTTAACTGTTTGACGAGTGCATTGGGATGCACTAATAGTCTTTCAGAATACTTCGCACTAACTCTATGGGGATATCGCGCTGAATCAGTTTGTTGGACACGTAATATGGGGCATCGACGATGACTCGCAACACTTTATTCTGGAGCCTCTAGAGGATATCTGTGTTAGATTTTCTAGTAGTACCCCACATTTCAATACTAGAGGTCCAAATGGGCCTAAGTACTGACTTATAAACAACACCTTGTTAACTAAGGATAATTTAGATCGGTCTCAATCAATACATTTGGTTTATTTTAAGCCCAAGTTGTGTGCGTTTTGTTACTATATGTTTTTACCAAGTTAACTGTTGATGAAAATGCATTCCCAAATATTTAACGTTGTCTGGTTGCAGAAGTTCATGATTATTCAATTTTACTGAGGGCCATGATCTTACTGTAGAAAACTGAATCAAGTAATTATATTGAAGCCAGTCTTACATTATTAAAAGCATTCTCTAGAGTCAGAGTCAAATGGTAAACTGGTGGAGCATGATCTGGGTTATACGGTGGATGTATCAAAACTTCTCAGTCTACCTTACTCAATGGTTGCCCAGCCAATAAAAATGTGTGATAATATGAAGCTAACACCTTCTCTATTGATTAATTCTGACAGCTTTTTAATAAATTGCTTCAGTCGCATTAGTTCTTGACAGTAGAATAAGTGACAGAAATTTTAAAGACAAGGGATTAAAATACAGACAATCAAAAGCTATGAAGTAATAGGAATTGATTCCATTTGCTATCGGATTGATACAACAGGTCAATTGAAAAATCCCCGGCCTACCATAGTAAAGCATATTTTTTTGGCAAAATTAGATTTTTTTTATTCAACATAATTCCCTTCAAGGGTGATACACTGATTATAGCGACATTCCAACTTTACGATGTCATTTTCGTAGTATGATTTGTGCTTTCCTTCAAAATAGGCCTCAGTTTCGGCGATCATCTCTTTATTCGACGAAAGTTTCTTCCCAGTGAGCATGACTGTCGATTGGACTTCGGAGTAAAATAATGGAGCCATGTTTCATCCAATGTCACATATCGACGTAAAACTCGGGTTTATTAAGATTGATCATGTTCAAACACTGCTCCGAATCATCAACTCGTCGTTGTTTTTGGTCAAAAGTGATCTCGCACGGCACCCACTTTGCACAGAGTTTTCTGATACCCAAATATTCGTGAATGATGTGATGTTCACACGTTCAGTTGATATCTTTAGAGTGTATGCCATTTTATTCAATTTCAATTTACGGTTACTCAAAATTATTTTGTGGATTTTTTAAATGTTTTCGTCGATAACAATCTCTTTAGGGCGTCCACTGCCTTCATCGTCTTCGGTGCTCATTTCACCACGTCTAAACTTAGCATACCAATCCTTGATGGTTGACTTTCCTGGGGCAGTGTCCGGAAACTCGGCATCAAGCCAAGTTTTTGCTTCAATTTTGCTTTCTTACAAAAAGTAATATTTTATCAACAGGTGAAATGCCTTTCCATCCATTTAATTTTCATAATAACAAAAATTTTCATAATTTTAATCCATTTTTTTTTTCATAATAACAAAAGTTGCTTCACTCAAAATGCTATAATTCACAAACTAATGATCCAACAGCTGTCAAATTTATACACGCATCTTTTGAGGGTTAGGGCTAACTAAAAAACATATAAATTTAATTCTAGTAGCACCATCTATGTACCAGGTCGGGGACCTTTCAATTGACCTGTTAAAAGAAAAATATATCAACTTACAGTTGGATTTACAGGAAACTAATTTAACTCAATTATAATTAATATTAAATACACTAAACTACATTAGTTTATCGCTAGTTTTAAATTAAATCAAATCATTTCTAATTAAGCTTGACGTTCTAGAAGCCAATGAACATAAAAAGAATCTAATTGATTTTATGATTTAATGCGGTTAAGTTCGCATTAATTTTTACATTCCAATTTGGCGAATATCGCGAATTTTCTGATGACACATCATAACCGGGGTTATAACCGGAAAATTCTAATAAGTTCGCTTAATTGGTAGATAACTTTCGTCTATCTCGTCATAAACGATTTTGATACCACCCGTACGAAAACTTATAATAAAAACATGTTGCATGAATGATACGGTTGTTTTAAATTCTGTTAAATTTTTAGTGGAGAAACTTTCGGAAACAAAAAGTTCAGAACTGGCATTTGTGACGCGATTCCAGGGTTACCCGAATTAATTAAATCTAGTTTAAACTTTTAATTTATTAGAATACATTTTAAGCGAAAAATACACCAGTTCGTTATCTCGATTTATAACGTTGTAGAGGAAGTGGGAAGAGACAAAATACGGTTTTCGTTTATGTTACACGTACAATTAACTATATCATCTATATTCTAAAACTTTTTATAACAAATTAGTCAAGTTCTTTACACAGGTATCATTGATTACTAACTAGCAACAGCCATGACCTACAATATGAATATATTTATGATATTACCATTGACGGATTATCTCTTTAATAGCTAGTTAAGGATTCATTTTTATTAATTACATCTAACATTAGATATGCTTAGTAATCTTATATTTTTATTTTTTTTATTGATCTCCTAGAACGTCAACAATCTGCCCTTGGACAATAAGTATGATTTCAATTATATAATAATACATAACTATCCTGACATGTAGTAGATCACTTCAGTAAGTGATCTACTGTACAACTTATAATCTAGATCCTTCATAACACTTTTCTGGAACCTCTGAAGGATATCTATACTGGCTAGTAGTACCACAGTTTAATACCATAGGTCCAAATGGGCCTAAGTATTGACTTGTACAGCCAGTATATTTCGTTTATTTGAATCCCAAGCTGTTTGCGTTTTGTAATTATATGTTGCTCCATGTCAAACGTCAATTGAAATGCATTACCAGATATTTAACATTGTCTGCTTGCGGAAGTTCATGCTTATTCAATTTTACTGAGGTACATGTTCTTCTGCAAATGGTGAATGTCACACGGGTAGATTTTGTCTCATTTGCTATGATGGGCCACGTTTTCAACCACAATTCGACTTTTTTATGACGAAGTTGGAGGTTTCTTGTGGCTGATATTTGACCCTCGTGTGATGATAAAACCGTCGTACCACCAGCATATGTTCCAACTCAAGTGTTTCTTGAGGTCGGTAGGTCAGCTGTATACAATATATAATAAAATGGACCAAGAACAATTAAGTTTTTGTCATTTCGCCGCAACGCAAAGTTAACATAAACAGATTTGGAGCGAAGCTGTATTTTCCAGCATGTAGTCCATTTGTAGATCTTGTTGATCGCTACTTGTACTTTTTCCATAGCCTTAGATAGAAATACCTATTTTGCCATTATAACTGTGTCGTCAGTAAATATTCCAAGTACTAATTTTGTTGTTTGTTGGGATATCAGCAGTATAGAGCAGATATAGAAGTGGTCCAAAGTTAAGGACTAGGGGGCTTTTTAAATGCATTCAGACCAAAAAAGATTAGATAGGGCAAGGTCCTCACTATACCTCCAGTCAAACTCCCCAGCTAATCTGCCATTTACCTTCATATCTAGAATATTCTGTAAACTGTAATCTTGTTAACATGTAATGCTAAATAAGTATAACTAAAAAATCCGAGCTTACAGATATCAATTAGGAAAAAATCACCTCATAGTTATATAATTTTATTCGGTAGCATATATTAATAATTGGAGAAAAGTTTGATCAACTATAAAACGGAAACCCTTTTAATGTGTCCTAATTAGAATTCGGATTATAGGCTGTAGGGCCATTATGCTTTATAATCACCCCAGGTTACCTTTGGTCTACTTAATATCAGAGGCTTAAAATTGATTTTGTCCACATTGTTCTTCGCTTCATTCTAATTTAAACGATTTATTTCCCCCGGTGACACTTTCCGGTTAAGATAGATATAATGGACGAGACAAAGAACTATATAGATGTCGGAAGTATATTTTGATCCGCTAATTTACCTTGAAAACTGTTAAAGAGGTGTTAAATCAAAAGAAAGTTCCCGAAAAGAAATTGTAATCGATTATGTCACTGAACTACCATAAAATTTCCTTAAATTATGCATTAAACAAGTAAGTCCTTAAAAGTCAAAGCTTTCACGGAACTGAAGAGATTAAAACTCACTTCTTCTAATTTTACTAACCGAAAACTGTAAAGATGGAGGCGCTACACCATGCCTACCTATCTGGCCCTTTTCAGACAATCAATAGAAGGCCCGATGATGGATAGCTTTAATCCTTCCAAATGATTTTATTTCACAGTTTTAAGCTTTTATTGCTCTTCGGTATTTCTTATCGGATTTTTATGCTTTTCTGAGGCCCATCAAGGAAATTAAATGTATTTATGTATTTACTGGAGGATTACAAGTATTAATTATCAGCCTAATTACTATTAAGAGTTTGTAAAATCGCGTCATGCCCGCGCATATATCTAAAAGCACATCGATTTATCTAAAATACCTATAATATATATAAATATTTTACATTTCAAGTCAAATAAATCCATAGAGTAAAAGAGATGCAACTCAATAGGGCACTCTGGCGTAAAGTTTTCTTTGCCCAACATCCAGAGGGAGCCATAATGGGCCATTCAAGTAATTTGATTGGTCATTTTAAATCTCTATTATAGGCACCTGTAAGAAAAATATTTTACTGTGAAGATATTTGATTGGCATGTGACAGCCTTGATGTCATATTTAATTGACCAATGAAATTTAAATAAAAAACAATTTTTTTTGTTGTTTTGTTGGAGTTTGTTCAAATGTCGAAGCACTACAAATATAGCAAGACAGTTTAAAAATGAATGATAAAACTTATGAACAGAAATGTGACTGACTCTTTCAATTTTTACCTTCTATATAATTTTGATTTTGATCCACCTCCATTTGTACATATTCTTGGCTCGTGGTATTATTTTCACCATCACTAAATTGTTCATAAGCACTTAAAGGAAAGTTTAAATGTATCACAATTTCACAATGATTTTCAATGATTTCTACTCATTTCTTAAAGACCACTTTTTTAACGGAAAACGATGATGCATTTCCTCACTATCTGTGCATCCGGGCACACAACACTTTCTAAAACGGGAATGCATTTCAACTACCGACTTGTGTATAAACTTAATGTATAAGCGTTAAATCTATATTTCTCTGTGAATCTGCATGTGAAAATCACATGCATTCTCTGAAATCACAGAAATAGGATAAGAATTAAATCAGCATCAAAGAACGTGTTTAACCGCCAGCGCCGACTTCAAACTGATCAGTTGGTAGTAGTAGTAGTTTGAGTGAGTTCCTTACTTATTTTTTTTTGAATTCGGTAAAATTTTTTTAACAATATTATTCTAACACATAAATGTCTAACGTATAAAAGTACTACAGCGCTATACAAAAGTAAAAGCCCACAGAATATTATGAGTATAAGATATCGTCATTCATTTACTCAGTCAAAAGTTATTTGGCTTTGAAAATGGACATTCTAGAAACTCATTTTTGTCAAATTCTCAAAATGTTCCACATGAAAATTTAAAATTATGTATAAAAAATAATAAATAACATCAAATATTTATATAATATCATTTATATCATAAGCTAATTTGAATGTGAAATATAAATGATATTTGAATAATATTTGCATACCTTCGTAAACCTTTCAAACTAATAATATTGTTTAATTAAATCGACAATACCTAGACGATAATTGACAGAAGCTATATAAGCTCTGTCGACATCAAATATATTAAGTAAAGCATGATGCATTACGTCGAATATTGATCTTATTTTATGACTTAGTTGGCGTTATTCTATATTTGATGAGGCTATGACTGGATTTATAGAATTAGATACACATACCTCGGTATCAAATTCTAATCTTATATTCCACAGAGATCGGAGTTCACTTGCATATTCTGCTAGGACTGCAGGAAATCTATTGCTTAAATATTATATACGCCTGTAGTCCTAATTAATTAATTCTCATCCAGAAATTATTATACAAAGTTAACTTGGTTTATACAGTATATGTTAAAATTAATTTGTAGTGATAAACAGTAAATATATTAACTTGTTCATTTGTTTTCGCAGTATTTTCAGTGTAAGATAAGAAATTTATTTGGTATCAATACATAGTATAAAAAAAGTCGCCTTTTCTGTCCCTATATCCCTATGTGCGCTTAAATCTTTAAAACTACGCAACGGATTTTGATGCGGTTTTTTTCAATAGATAGAGTGATTCAAGAGGAAGGTTTATATGTATAATACATGCATAATATACTAAGGCAACATTGCTAATTTTAGAGGTTTCTAACGTGATGTCGTAAATTAACCTATTTTTTAGGCTTATTTAGCAATTAGCAAAAACGCTGCCTAACCCTACGAGTTAGATCAAATTAATGTACTACAGTATTGTACACTATAAAAAGGTCTACAAAAAAGTCCGCGATGGTATATGTTTATCTTTTAGGGATAACCCACATTAACCATTTTTATTGTTTACTTTTTACGTGAGAAAATGGCTTATTTACGAAGCTATTTTAAGCAATACGGCATTAAACCTTATCGAATTAAGTACCTTAAATACAGTATGCAATTAATATAGATCAATATGGTTCCTTACAGCATGTAAATTAAACAAATATTTTCGGAGATATTACAAATTTAAAATTTGCGTTTAAAAATGTGTAATGTAATAAAAATTGTATGAATTTAGATATTCCAAAGATAGCAGGAAATCTTCGTAGTAAGTATAGGGGAAGAGGAATTGTTTTACTCCAAATTTAATGCGTGCAGGCCAAGGGCAGTAATGAATGAACCAAAAATACTGGATCGATTTTAATCATGTTTTCATTGAGTGACATAGGCATATATATTTTATGCCCGTGCAAAGTCGGAGCGGGCCGCTATGTTTTTATATACAACGTTCATATTTTTTCTGTAGTGTATTTAATTTAGTATCAGCATTGCACCCGTGCGAAGCCGGGGCGGGTCGCTAGTATAACAATAATTAAAATATTAAACGTCTATATGTTAAAACAGGTTAAAATAAATATACCAACAAACTAACCCTCACCTTTTTTTTTAAATGGTATTTAATTAAATCTAATTTCCATGAAGTTTCAATAATCAGCTAAGTGTTGATACATTTAAATTACTATATCACTGAACGTTATAACAAAGTACCATAAGTAAGTTTATTTAAAACTGTAACAACTTTAGTGCATCAAATATAACTATACAGTATCTTTCTTTACTTTTATGTTATAAACATAATAAATATTAAAACAGAGAATACATGAATCAAACAATTTTGACATTCATATTTCACAGTAGTAAAACAATTATTGCCGGCTTGGTGGCGCAGTGGTAAAGGCGATAGGACGGTCCTCCTACTGTTGCGATAGCTGCGGGTTCGAGTCCAGCTGGGGCTTGGTCGTAAATTTATGTTTGTGATTGTCCAAGACAAGAGTGTAAAATCCGACGGGGAAAATAATCCCAGTCACCCCAGTAACCAGGCTGGGTAAGACCGGATGTCTACTGGGATGATTTCTAAAGTTGGTCACTCGCCAGTCGGTCAACTATAGGTCCAGTCCAGATAAACCCATAGTTGGTAAAAGGAGACTTTAAAATATATACACAAAAAAAACCATTATTGCTTGTATTTTAAAACAATAACGAACACATTTAGGAAATTTAATTTTTATAATTTCGAAATATATATTAAAAGAATGTAAAAAAAATTGATTTGTTTTTTACAGTAGATGTTAAAATTAATTTATAATGATGAACAGCAAACTATAAATAGATCCTATAATAAACTTTTATTATATATTACCTTCTTCATTATCTATAAATTAATTATGCGATATAGTGAATGTATTCTGAGAAATAAATAAATTTTATTGAAATACTGACATTATATTTCACAGAGTCAACATTTAATTAGGTTTTACTAGTATTTTGAATTAATTTTGATCCACTGGATATTATTCGCCAATACTTGTGTCGAGTGTTATGTCTTCCGCATCTTTAGTGACTTGAGTTTGTATTGATGTAAGATCATTAATTGTTATTGTACTTGTTGTATGTCATGGCGCTATTGATACATTTTGGTGACACAACATATATTTTATATAAAACTATACAAAAATTTGAATGACTTTTTTTAGGACGATAAGTTATAGCCAATATTATTTTATAAAAATATATCACCAAGAAAAATGTTTTCTATAAAGGTCGGTGTTTTCTTATTCCATTTCGGGAAATATATCATGTCCACGGTAAAATATTTTGACCTACTGTAAATTAAAATAAAGACGTTTACATAAAAAGAAACCGATAGGGTATATACGAATTGTAAAATATACGTGCCCATAGAACATAACAATATTTTAAATTTTATGAATCCTGTCTCTGATACATGATGCTAATCTTTTTTCTTTAGCTTTTGATTTACCGTGGCTTCCTTCACAATGAATTCATGACTTATATATAATGTAATATATTCATATATCTAATATATAATGAGGAATTGAGTGTGAACTAATATAAAATAAATTGTTTAAAAATAAATAACAAGGTGAAATTCATAAGAAATATAATAATTAACAAGTACTTAATTAAATATTAAACAGTATATTTGGTTGATAAAAACAGTAGAAATTAGGCGAGAAATATTCATCATGATCAGTTTCATATTAATTTATATGTACGTGGAACAACACATGTCAAATAAACGTGTGCCCATTTTGCGTGTAACCAAATTTATATTTTGGATAGCGATGATGTCATTAGGGCAGTTCTTCAGAGAGTATTGTTTCTACGTGGGTAATTTTCAACGTCAAAGACATAACGCATTTTCTTTATAAGCTTATGAGCGGGGAATTTCGGTTATTTCACATGAGGTTTATTTTAAATTAGCTCTATATTAAAATCTGACTTTTGGGAACAGTCTGTTTATACGCTTGAACGATTTTACATAATTGCTTTTTGTTTTTTTTCCTCCATTGGGAATATATACTGCTAAAGAAAATAATATTCTTATTATAAATTATTTATTAAATTATGCTTGCCGTAGTATTAAAAATAATAAAAGGATCAGTAAATATTAATTATATCTGTCTTTGTATTTATTACATATTTGTTGTTATATCTCTTCGTTCATTTTTAGACTCGTGTACTTTATATATACGAGGGTGGTTCAAATATGATGGAGACAAACGCTGTAGATGGTACGCATGTATGTTTTGAAGGCTGGGTCCTTTACTAACAGTATGGCATAGTTTTCGTCGGGAGCGGATGTTCCACGCGCGTGCTACGACCATGAGTGAACGTCAAATGCCGACCGCCGTCGCGTAACGTACTGTCATACGTTTTTTAGTATGGGAGGACGTTAAAAGACCGAAATTTTTCTGCGTTTGCGAAATCAGTTCGGTAGTGAGTTTTATTAACGCGAATCTGCACTACAGACAAGACATGGGTACACTATTAAACGCCCGAAAGTAAGATGTCGTCTAAAGAGTGAAGGGAGAAGGAGGAAGGGGCGCCAGTCAAAGCGAAGACAACCAGGTCCGCGGGTAAGGTTCTGTGTACGATCTTCTGGAACCGGCCGGGCGTGCTGTTCGTCGATTTCCTGCGCACCCAACGTACCATTAATGCTGCATACTACTCTAACTTTCTGAAAACACGTGGGAAACTCTCTTATCGCTCGAAACGGAGGAGCATTCCAGCACAAAGTACGATTCTTCTCCAGTAATACGCGCGCCCTCATACCGCGCCTCTCACGCTCGATACAATGTCGGAATTAGGATGGGAGGTACTGGAACACCCCCCCTAGAGTCCGGATTTATCGCCCTGCAACTACCACATGTTTAGACCATTGAAAGAACCCCTCGGAGGTCAAAGGTTCAACACCGACGACGAGGTAGAGAAATGCGTGCGTACATGGCAGTTCGAGTTGCCCAGGGAATTCTTCGACACCATAATCAAAAAGCTTCCAGAAAGATGGACAAAATGTGCAACCAATGAGGGGAAATACCTAGAAAAACTGCAAATTTTTGTAAAGTTTTTCAATAGTAAATAAACGTGTATTTGCCTCGATCATATTTGAACACCCTATACACATATTTGAACTGGAATTTTGACTGAGTTTTAAGTAAATGTTCGCTTTAGTGATAGAAACAATAAATTGATTTCTGTTTAGTTCAAGTAGAACTAAAAGCAATCAGTTAAATTTTGTGAAATGTCGACGGAAAAGTAGCTTTGAGTCGAAATACGAAATACCGACAGAATATAAGGCCCGTAAATGGTAGAAATCTAGTACAAGTTAATGCGCTACTAATTTCTCACTCCCTGGAGACATTGCGGTTTTGTCAATTATGAAGCTACATGTATTAAGGCTTTCTGAGTTATAACCTACATCCAACCGTTTGCGGTTTACGCATGAAATAATGCCGAATTTGTTATCGCTAAAAATATACACGGTCTAAAATAATTAACGTTTTGAAATTTTAACGATGTCAATGCCGAGGTAGTTTGCATTCAGCTTATTGTTCTTACATCGGGTAATTTTCTACGTCAAATTCGTAGCAAATTATGTTTAAAGCTTTTGGATTAACAGGCATATGTAACGTATTCATATTAATATTTCCCACCAGATTTCTATAAATTAGGTTGACATAATAATACTATGAGGAAACGTTATATGTATAAATCAGGTGTACCGAAAAGTCATTACCGGTTTTTTACACATATGCCATTTTATTCTACTGACATCGAGATTCAAAGCTATATATGTTATATTTTGCGAAAGTAACATCTTCATGTTACTTTCGCACCTGAAAACGTGAAGTTTCGAACCTGAAGACGTGCGTTTGCGGCACACATTACTTCTCTTATTTAATCTATTCTCTTATCTTTAAAAGAAAAAAGTTGCAGAAAATCGTCGTTTATTGGTAGGAACTTGTACTGAAGCATGCTCTAAGCTTTAAAACATGTGAGGCGTGGCTTTGAGATTTATTCGATGAAGAACAATTGACAGAAGTATTAACTGTGACCCAAGAATCGATTAGCGACCGATTACGAATAATGGGGAAATCCAAAAGATGGGAAGATAAGTGCCACATCAATTGAACGACAGGTAAATTGAATATCGAAAAATTGTCCGTGAATTACTGCTTCAAAGGTATGATCGGAAGTCATTTCTGCATCGAATAGTGAGGGGTGATATAAAATCGATTTATTTTAAAACCTTAGCGGCCGATCGACTCTAAGTTCAAATCGTTTTGGTCGCAAGACAAGTTGTTAAAACCTAGTAAAACAGTTAATAGTGATCGCTACAGACAAGAAATATACAATTTGAAGCAAAACCGGTCAAACAAGCCTTGAAAGCACTTGGATGGGACATATTATCCACATAATCACACGCCGTATTCTCCCCACCTTAGCCCGTACGACCATCAGCTTTTCGCATTAATGGTACACGCACTTACAGAGCATCATATCGCTAATTTCGAAGGAGTTAAAAAAAGATTCGATCTATGGTGTTCGATTTTGTGATGACATCCATAAAATACTTGAAAGATGCGCAAGACGTAAAATCAAATTGCCAACACTGTTACATAAATACACTGTTCCATTTTTTTAAAAATTATTTAGTTTTTTTTTAGAAAAAACCGGTAATGACTTTCCGATACACGTAGTATGACTCTTGATAATAATATAAAAGAACCATTACTAAAAACAAACCACTTCTAGGACGATTTAACATATACAAAGAGCAAGAAAGGCATCCTAATTATCCGGCTTTTATTTTCTTTGCAGCACCGTGGAATAGCCTGTATTACTTAAACCTGTTCGTGAATTATAACTGACAAGTTGACAAGCAGACTGTACAGTGGAAAACATCATTAACAACTTCAAGGGCACAACATGCTTTTGCCGCCAACTTATCTTCCATCTTTGTTTTGCGAATTGAAAAGACGGCCCCCATGCTGGGGATTCCACAGACAATATAAACAGAACAAGATATGATGCCAGAACCATAAGGACATATGTTACCAGGCAGTCTAATAAATTTTTCAGCTTAAATGGGAATAAACTTCTTCCTGATTCTTCAAGACCATATAAAGTTTCTCCACAAAAAACACTCGTGATATAAATCCAATAAAAGTTTTTTTATTCTAAAATATACATATTATACCTCGTAAAATATTAAAGCAAATGGTTATTTTTAACATTCCTACAAACGTTAATGGTTTATGCTAACATAAGATATCCTGGATAATAACATATATTCAATTTTTCTCCATTATATAGGCCTTCCAATAAATTATTAATAGTAAGCTGTAGAAAATTGACAGCAGAATAACACAGCCCCAATATTTTAAAATTATTTTTATGCTATACTTTACAAAAAACTTCAAATTATTATATATTAGTCTTAAGATACATATACGTTTGTAGTAATAAGTTTTAATAAACTTTAATAAGTCTATAATAAGTTCTATATACAAGAATAGAAAAAGACTTACACTCCATTAAATTACAACCTAATAAATCATGACAGATTTTTGACGTAAAGGCGAAACAACGGTCTACTGTTGCGATAGTCACGGGTTCGAATCCTGACAGAGCATGGTCGTAAATTTATGTTTGTGATTGTTTAATATTTGTGATTGTCCTAAGCAAGTGCAAAATCCGACAAGGAAAATGATCCCAGAGGACATCCGGTCTTATCCGGCCTGGTTACTGGCGTGACTGCGATCATTCTTCGACCTTATCGGATTTTACACTTGACTTTTGTCTAGGACAATCACAAACATAAATTCACAACCATACCCCAGTAGCCCGCGACTATCGCAACAATAGATGGACCGTCCTGTCGCCTTTACCGCTGCGCCACTAAGCCGGCATTAAATATCATTATTTATTATTACATTAATTGTTAAAATTAATCAATGCTTTAAAATGTTTACACATTTATTTTTATAATTCTTCTATTTGACTTATACGCCCCATCTATGCAAATTATGTAGTTAGTTTCATTTTAACTGGTGCATATTTTCATTAATTCATGTATGTGTTCATATAGTCTTTATGTTTTATCCATATTTCTCAAATAAAATTTATATTGCCGAATAATATATAAAGAAGATAACAAATTTTAGATAACTTGTATTAAAAACTTAAATTAAATCAGGGAGATGTGACACGTAGCATGATCAAATGAGGAAATGTCTGGTGAATACGACGATTAACATGCTATTTCATGGGTTTTAGGCAATGCAATGAATTTTAGACTGTAAAACATAAGCATTTAAATAAAATTCGATAAAATATAAATTTGTGTGTAATGTAAAACTAATTAACTTGAAACAACGTTGAAAATCGAATAAATGAATATCAAGTTTAGCTGATGTTGAAATTATGTAAATAGAAACATTGATAATTATGTTTTTAAAAATCAGTAGGTATCGATTTTTTGTGAGGGTATATCTCAACAAAAAATATTATATTAATTAAATATATATTTCCATATATTAAAAGATTTAATTAAATTTAATTGATTATATATGAGTAGATTGTTAAATAAATATACGTATATGGGCAAAAAATATTATTATTAATAATCTGTAATGAAAACGCTTTTTTTTAAAGCAATAAATATTTGTTTACATGCAAATTCCCAAAAAAATCTCTCTAATATATTCTTTATGTTATCAAATAGTATTTTAACTCGAAAACTAGCAGGAATACAGAAAAATCTAGTTTAAAAATAGGGATGCCTTGGCACTATTCTTTTTAGTATTCCAATCACACAATAGATTGCGTAAAAAAGCCCGTTTTTTGAATGGGAACTTTTTATTTGACTTTAACTCAGTGACTTGAAAAGAAAAGCATCTGTCTTGGGTAAAGTGGAACATTATTATTTGCTAGTTTCCTTGAAAAAACTTTCGAATTAGAAAAGAGTCCCTTTTCCTACCTAATTCCTCGTCACGACTTATTTGTTTTTAAACTCCGCCCGTATTATGATAACAAAAACATGGATATACAATTTATTCGAGTGTGAAAAAGAAGAGGATTTACGATAAAAATACATTTTCATTCTCCGATTTTACAGATGTGAAAGTGTTGTTAAAAATCCCACAAAGAAAACTGCTTTTCATAAAACTTTCGAGAAGTTTTACAAACTCCCGTGAATAGAATGCAAATGTGCATATATCTAAGCAGATTTTTAAATAATAAAAATATCCGAGTAAACCACCAATAACCATAAAATCCATAAAACTTATAACGGTATTTTCAAGTAAATTAAAGTGTCGTTTTTAAAATAATTAAACAATGTGTCGGTGATAAAGCAAATCTACAAAAGCTGCTTGAGAATTTTCAACTGATTTATGTAATTTGGTATGGTGAAAACAAAAATAACATGACAAATAGATAAACACAGAAAGAGTTTCCGTTACTTTTTGTCTCTAATTAAAATCAAAATCTGGCAACGATGTACCGCAAAGTGCTGGCGGGCAATTTGGAATCGGAACACAAATCCCTAAATTTTAATTTTTTTTTAATTTTTAATTTTTTTTTATTTAATCAATATATTGTTACTAGTCGTTTCCGTCTAACCTACAATTTGTCTTTATGATAACTTAAATCTAGGTATATAACTAGGAGAAATCTAGGTATATAACTAGGAGGACCCATCGGCTCTATCTCAGTCACTGGTGAAATAATGTTTATAAATGTCACTGCTGAATTTTTTAATATATGCACCTCCCTACACAACACTACACTACACAAGATCAGATGGTTTGATTCTTTTGAGTCTGTGTCCTGTTCTGCTGGTATCCAATAGTTGCAATATTCCAATATTCGTGTGAGAATGGAGCCTTTCCTCATGCCTTCTTGCAATTCTCTTAATTTCTTGACTGACTATGGGTATCTGAAGGTCTCGATGTAGGTGATCAGTCTTATAGTATTTAGGTGCACCCACAATACCTCTCAGGACTTTGTTCTGAAAAATTTGTATTTTATTTATGTTACTCTTTGGAGAACATCCCCATAATTGAACTCCGTATGTCCATATAGGTTTCAGTATTTGCTTATATAATAACAATTTATTATGTACTGAGAATTGTGATTTTCTTCCAATTAGCCAGTACATTTGCCTATATTTCAATTTCAATTCCAGTCCTTTTCTGTTCTTCTTTATATGTTCCTTCCAGCGAAGTTTTGCATCCAGATTCATTCCGATATATTTAGCGTTGTTGCTATATGGAATGATAGTATTATTTAATGTTATGGGTGCTTGCACGGTCTGTTTATAGGTGAACTGCACATATACAGATTTACTTTCATTAATTCTTATTTTCCAAGCTTGTGTCCAATTATTTATATTGTCACTTGCCTGTTGTAACTTTCGTGAGGTTTCTTCACTATTGTCTCTGACAGCTATAATCGCAGTATCATCAGCAAATGTAGCCATCGTAATATTTTCCGTTTGTGGTATATCACAAGAATAGATAAAGCATTGGTCCCAGTACACTTCCTTATATATTCGTCACGAAGTTGAAGAAATTCAGCCTCAGATGTTGCAGTATGTCATGAAAAATACCTTAAAAAGAGCCGAAAGTTGCATAGCGAATCGCGGTCACTATTAGGCGATATAATATTGCAAACATAAAGCATAAAACATAAACATAAAATAAACTTATTTATCTTTTCTTTGAGCAAAGTTATAGGCAATCAAAATGGTAGCGACGTAGTTATTTTAATATGTTTGTAACACACAGATATTTATTATTTTAATGTTATTTATCAAATAACTCGGTGTAAAATATTGTGAAAACAAGTTTTAGCAACATATCATTTTTAAATTATTCTCTCTACTCTGTTATTAGAGAAACTTTATTAACTTGAAAAATTGTGACCACGGGCGGATCACTAATATTTTTTAATGCATTTGCTAAAGTCTATCAGGGATTATTTTAGGAACATTATCATTACTGTAATGGGCCCAAGAGTATTCGACATCCGAATAAGATGATATAAAGCTTAAGGAAGTTCCGAAGAACTTTTTCGAAAGACGAGATTCTTTGACGAATTTTTAACAACACTTTCGTGTTTGCAGAATCTGAGAATCAAAGTTTGTGTGTGTTTTTTTTTCGCTCCTAACGAAATCCTCTTTTTTACGGTTCAATGAATTGGTTCTTTCGTATTTTGATAATTACCTGACCCCCTAGTTCTTCAACATTCAACGTCCGAAGAAATACACATACGTTCTCTCGCTTAAATTTATAAATAATAACGACACGATGATTTATTTAAATTTTCAAGTCGAATTTCTCAGAAAATTATGATTTATACATGTACTATTTCTGAATTTCATCGATAAAAACCGCATTCGAGATTCGTCTCGGCAATATTCGGCAACTTTTCTTTTGAAAACTGGTAAATAATAATGTTCTGGTTTATACAAGGCTGATGTTTATTTCAAAATCGGCAAATTAAAGTCAAATAAAAAGTTTTCTCGAAAAAAGTTGATCTTTTTTCCACGCAATCGTACAGTGTGATTGGAATACTAACCAGAATGGCGGAATGGGTCTTTTCAGAGCTAGAAATCAAACTTATCCAGAATCGGATCCAATTATTTCCTTATTTTATGTCTATCTGTTCGGTCTATTGGGCCTAACTATACAGGATATTGCTTTTTTGTTTCATTTCAACACCAGTGATTTTTTTTTACCAATTTCAACACCACTGATTACAATCAATAGGAAAAAAAGCCTTTACAAATAGACTGGGGAAAATATAATTTCGCTTTTTCCTAACAGACGGCTTGAGATATATGACTCTAATTATATAAGTTAGGAGAATCATCACAAACATTTGGTGTCATATAAAAGAAACTATTCTTCACGAACTTCTGGGTCCTTGACATACCATTAATTCGACTCACTGCTGTCAAAAACTAACGAGATTGAGACAGGCAAAAAAGCTAGTACATGTATTTTTGTTAATTCTATTTTAGCAATCTCAAAAGAAAATTACAAATTTTCTTTAATGATTAGATAGATAAGGAGTATTTTTTGTTAGGAAGTTATAAATTAACATTAATATTAATTATGATAATAATATAAAAATCAAAGTTCTCTGGTTTGTATAAATATTTTGTAAGTACGAATTTATTACAATTTAATTATTATTTTCAGTATATTTGTTACTAACAAACATATAATAAAATAAGCTTATTGAGTTTACAACTAACAGCGTTCTCGGCTATAATATCCTTTTTTTATAGCGGAAAGGAAACGAAGAAAAGTTTTAGCCTGAATACGTGTCTGTGTAGAAACAGGAGAATTTCACTACCGAGTAATAGGTTTTGTTAGGGAGTAATTTTTACTTTGGTCGATCTGATGTCAGCTAATTAAATGCTGTCTATGTTTTGCTGCTCGATTTTGCGTGGAATAGAGAATGTGGCCAGGAAAGCATATATTTTGAGTATCTACAACATTATTACGGGGCTCTATAAACATGGGCTTTTATATAAATATTGTGGATTTAATTTAATATTTTATCAATATTTTACCATTCTTATTATAGAGAAAAATTCATTTTAAAAAACATTTTAGCAAAAAATAATATGTGTTACGGAAACAGATAAATTATGAACCCCCCAAAATCTATAAAGGCCGAAGAAAATATATTTTATAGCCTATTATGGTTATTTAATCAATATTGATTTTCAATTTTTCAATTATCGACTATAACAAATCATTAGTGGTTTAATAATCATTCATTTTTTGCCATTTTTGTGATAATCTGTAAAAGTTTGTTCAACACAAAGGTATCAAAATCAATTAATATACTTCCTATCACACAAAAGTGAGTATGTTTCACATCTGAGCCGCCGTGGACTGTGTCCATCGTCAAAAGAGATTGGACTTTAGTGGCATACAATAAACAAAATTTGAGTTCATCAATATTTCGGAGATTCATCCTTCAAACTTTGTCAGAATACCAGAATTGTTCGGTCGTTTATACGGAGTCCTCTATAAGAGTAGGCATTGCAATACATAATAGGTCTCAAAATAATCTCTAGTCTGCCTTCTGTTTCCACTATACTTCTGAACTGAAAATTTCGCAATAAAGGAAACCCTAAACCTCATATCACTGAATAGCCATGCTGAAACATGGCTTATATGTTCTTGCTTCGAGCTATCGATGAAGTATTTACCCTACATCTGCTAGTAGGTCAGATCGTTGAATAGTATGATCTGGTTATATCTCGACAGAACATCATATTCGTCTGGATCCCCGGCGACTAGGGTTACCTGGGAACAAGTTGGCTAATACATCGCCAAATATGCTATTGCGGATGGTCAACAAATCATAAATACTTTATATTATAAGTAATTTTATTCATTTATAGATGGTAAGGTAGATAGCCCAGTGCAATTTGAGTGGGACCTGCTAGAAGAGGAAAACAAGCCTTGGTCCATTAAAAAGGACTTCTTTCCCCTGTTACCTCTTTAAGGAATCGATATTTGCAAGTAAAATTAAACAGGCTTCTGACTGGTCACTGCCAGTGAATCGAACTGAGAGACCACTGTGTCCCAACTGTGAGTAACCAATGTCAGTCTCCTATGTTTTGGTAAAATGCAGAAATTTATTAACTGTTAGAATAAATTCATGACTGACCTGATTCATTGAAGGACGTGTCCTTGCGTCAAAACCTGTCCGAACTGTTTGATTTTAAAGTCTATTTTTAACCTGTGTGCATAGATTTATTTTAGGATGACTTTTATATATACAAAATTGTATTATTAATTTATTTGTCCAGATATTTATTTTATCTCAATGCTTGTTATATAGGTTTGGTTATTGATATATTTCAATGAAACAACAATTTCTTGGAACGCACAACTGACGAAGAGTATTTAACCTCGGTTTTCTTTAACAATTCTTGGCATCGGTTGCCTCTAAACAATTCTAAATCTTTAGTGAGCTTCTGAACCAATAATATCAATCAAAATCCGTAAAAAATGTACATTTTTTGAATCAGTGCATCAGACTGCAATAAGAACATCTGGCAGTCACAAGGAGTCATGTCTGGTGAGTCCGACCAGTGATAATGAGGTTTTCATTCATTTCCCTATCTTTCTATCTTTCTTTCGAATATATGTATCATCATACCTAATAATTTTTAATTGGATTATAATAAATTGTATCTACTTTTTTCGGAAATGAACCAATTTAGATTTTTTGCAATAATTGGTCCCCACGCACCAATAAAAAATATTGTATTAATCAGAATCGGTGCTGTATTTCGGTATTTATAATTTAAATATATATTTCCATACAGTGAAAGATTTAATTTAATTAAATTGATTATGTATGAGTAGCATGGTAAATAGGTACTTGATATTGGTTTGCTAATTTATTTCATATAATAATTAGTTTAGCTGCTAGATATGTATAGACGGACAAAAGTGAAAATGTTGTTTTGCGCTCTCGTATTATTAATTACAAAATATGTTTGCAAAAAATTGATAGGTAATGCATTTACATAAATAATCTGTATATACATCAAATGAATAATTGACTTAGATTATAATTCGTTATAGTTTAAATAATATTGAAAAAAATATTCGATAAATAGTCGTTTATCCATATTTTCTGTTATTGTTTACAACCGTACATGAAAAATAAAACCATCGCTATATTAATAACTTGATGAAACAGCAAATTTAAATGATTAACTGCATTTACACGTAAACGTAAATCAATCATTTTACATACAGTAAAAATACACAGAGCAAATTCATTTAAAAAATAACACGAAAAACGGTCTGATTACATTTTTACTAAAAAGTGGAAAAATAACACATATTCGAACCTAAATACACAAAGAACAAGCAAATTGTTTATCTAAAAAACATTAATGGTAACCATAAATATATTTGCAGTTCAGCAGGAATTCGTTTATGGCAATTATAATTGCAGATGATTAGAAATAATCGCCACATCACTTTTGTTGTGTTATTTGGTGACTTAAACGTATATTTATTTTATTAGGACGATGATATATATTATTAGGTATGTCTAGTTGACAAAATCAAAACAGAATAAATATGTATAAAATACATATACGATACAAACACAAATTGTATAAATAAAATAATAATCAATCAATATATAAAACAAGATAAAACATAAATAAATATTATACATTTAAAATATATCAATATAATATGTAGGATATGTAACACAGCGGATAATTATAAAAATATAGATAAAATATAAAAGTAAATAAATAAATAAAATTAACTTAAATGCACATATAAAAAATAATAGTATAAAAAATTATAATTCATAATACATAATATATTAATATATTGAGACCAAAGCCGTAGAGAAAATATAACGTAAAAGTTGTTAATATAAAATAGTTTGGCTTCTCCTAAATAAAATTAAATGTTACTGTTTGAATAGTCCACAATAATCACACAATGGAGGAACATCGCCAGTCATAAGATATGAATGTGAGAAATGATAATGCCCGATCATTAGCCTATTTAACAGGACCTGCTCATATCTATTGGTAGGTAATGTCATAGAAGCCTTATAATATGGAAAGCTAGGAACATATTTACCACTAAGAGTGGAGTCTTTAGCTGCTTTGTCTGCTCTCTCATTACCCTCTATGCCCACATGACTGGGGACCCAAACAATTGATATTCTTCTTTTCCGTTCAACAAGATCGTGATAGATGTTTTAGATATCAACGATAATAGGGTGTCTAAAAGTTGCATTTTCACTTGCGAGGATAGAGCTCAGGGAATCAGTACAAATCAACTAATCGCCAGACTCAACCTCCAATACAATCTGTAGAGCTTTCCAGGTGGCTGTTAATTCCGCCGATAGTACGGATGAATGTTTATGAAGCTTGTTAATTTCTATTCTAGAGGATCCAGAAACAGCTGCGCCTACTCCCTCGGATAATTTGGAACCGTCCGCGTAGAAAACTTTATAGCTTGGATACAGCAACAGAAGATGACCAAACAGGCCCTTGATCACTTTATTTATTTAAGAATGTATAATCTGTTCCATATTAACCAGATTTATCTCCCCCGGATTTCTTAAAGGAACAAAAAACCAATATTCATTTTAGTAAAAATCCTAGTTAATACAGTAAAATAAAATCAATAATTGAAATATAACTTACATACTTAAGTTTGTACGCTCTCAATAATAAAGAACATGCTATTTGAGATATTGTTTGCAAAATGTTTCTTTTAGTTGAGAAATATATGTAGGTTTTATGTCCCATAGAAAGAGTATAAAAATATTATACAGTTTGTCATACATAATAGTTATTACGCTCATTAGAACTTAGTCCATAAACCATAGATTTTTATATGTGGAGGAATTTTATCTTTAGCATTAAAATATAGTTGCGAAAGGGTTTGACCTATAATATATCAAATTAATATCATGTCATTTTATTGATGTTTTGATATATCCGAAGACAATTAAAATACACAGTAACGTTGTCAACATAAAACTCGCCTTCGAAAGATATATTTAATTTGGTATTAATTATTTAACTTAATCAGTCACAGGAGTATTTTTTATTATATGCACCTCACTACACAACACTACACGAGATCAGATGGTTTGATTCTTTTTAGTCTGTGTCCTATTCTGGTGGTGTCAAAAGATGTAATACTTCAATATTATCATGTGAATGGAGTCTTTCCTCAGGTCCCCTGGCAATTCTCTTGATATCTTGACTGACTGTGGGTATCTGGAGGTCTCGATGTAGGTAATCAGTCCTATAATATTTGGGTGCGTCCACAATACCTCTCAGGACTTTGTTTTGGAAAATTGGTATTTTATTTATGTTACTCTTTGCGGAACATCCCCATAATTGAACTGGGTATGCCCATATAGGTTTCAGTATTTGTTTATATAAAAGCAATTTATTATGTACTAATAATGGTGATTTTCTTCCAATTAGCTAGAACATTTTTTATATATCAATTTTAGTTCTTCTCTTTTCTTCTTTGTATGTTCCTTCCAGCGAAGTACTGCATCAAGATTCATTCCGATATATTTGGCGTTGTATACTATATGGAATGATAGTATTATTTAATGTTATTGGTGCTTGTACGGTCTGTTTATAGGTGAACTGCACATGCACAGGTTTACTTTCATTCATTTTTATTTTCCAAGCTTATGTCCAATTATTTATATTGTCACTTGCCTGTTGTAATTTTCGTGAGAAATGTTTATTCTGATATAGTATGTCGATTTATTATTCAATGTTGCAAAAACAAAATACATTTCGTGTTATATACACGATATTTTTCGAAGAGAATTAAAATACACACTAACGTTGTCAACATAAAAGTCGCTTTCGAAAGTTATATTTAATTTGGTATTAATTATTTAACTTAATCAGTCACCGGAGGATTGTTAGAAGTCGTTTATCTGCTTGATATTTACTCGTGTCTGATCAAATATGAAAAGGACATAACAAAACTCTCCCCTTTTCTCATATTTTTGAAACGTATACCCCTTTATGTACGACCATTGGCCTCCTTTATTTGTGTGGGACGAAAGGTCCAATGAATATTTGAAATTTTAAACAAGTAAAATTCCGTAATACCAAATCAATATTAAATTGACAAAATTACTTGGTGACAATTGAAACAAACTATTTCTAAATAAACTTTTTAATTTATAAAATCGTGCTGATTTTATATGGAAATACATCGCGTCATATATACAAATATTATTATATTAGATGTGCGGACCTGAAATCCTGATAGATACGAGATAAATAATATATGTCATCAATATATGATAATAATTACATAGTGGCAAGCTCCTGTTAATAGGAGTTAATTGATTAATTACCTTGGGAAGCCACAATAATCAAATGCTTCGTTTATGATAATTTCGATATCAGATTGTCGCCCAAGTTCTCCTGCTTATGTTATTCCTGCCTGAAAATCCGCTTTTATTTATTAATTTCGTCAAGAATCTCATGAGTAAAGAAACAATTTTTATATCGTTTTTTATAACTCTCTTGAGAACCAAGACCGTTTCCTTTTTGTAAATCTAGCTTAAAACTGTCGGCATTACAGAAACTGGCACATAAAATAGAGCAAAATAAAGAAATTTATGTCTTCCTTTGGTATATTTCGAAGCACATGTTGTTTGTTCTTCTAATTCTACGAACAATGAATCCTAAAATTGAAATTTATATTGATTTACTTTATAAACCCCAATACAATGTTGTAAAATATCTTTTACTTTAAAAATTGTGTTGTTTTCCTGATGGTGAAATAATTTTAATGGTTCTGTTTGTAAATTTATAACATTCTGTGGTGTGTGGATTTAAATTTGAATGTTTTGGATTCTTACGAAAGATATATTGTTCTGGGCCGAGACAATTAAGACTCGGTAGGCCCATAAATAGACACCAAAATCGATTTAAACTATTTTTAGAGGAGGTCATTGTTTTCAAACCATGTGTCATTCTTGGGACTTTACAGCTGTCATAAACTTTTCACTTAAAATTAATGGATATATCTTTGCCAGTTAATAGAGATTTAATCGTTTTTTCCTTATCTAAAACTTATTAAAATTCGCGAATAGTGATAAATTTAATTAATTCACTTAAAACGGAGAACTAGTTAATAACAATTGTATGTTTGATAGTTTATTTAGGAGGACATTCTCTCCAGATGCGTATATATTCAATTTTTATATTAATTTCGTAAACTGGATACAATTCCATACGAAATTCATTATAATTTAGGTATAGTTGATCATGCGAAAGTAAAAGTACAACTAAATATGACTCGATATCCTTTATGTGAGTATATCTCCTCAAAATCACAGCTTTTTGATCCTATAGTCATTCCACAGCCTTAAAATTGAACAAGAAACATTGAAGTGTAGCTCGCTTGAAGATTTGTAAGGTTGGAGGTTCCTATTTTGACAAAAATGTTATCACAAGAGGAATTTATAGAAGTATATCAGAGGTGAGAGTTATTAAAATCAGATAAAAATATGATTGCAGCCAAACTAGCTGCTAAAATTCCAATGGATGCTATATTGGATGAAACCCAAGCTAATTTAGGTAGTGACAATTTGAAAAGACTAGATTTATTGACTCAACAAGCAAGCCAATTGCATTCCACAGGTACAAAAAGAAAAGTGACGCTACAAGTGTTGAATGATGGGTAAATGAGGTCAACAATGCAAGATGTGCTTTAGCCACAATTACAATCTTAGTTTCTGGATACCTACCCTACTTTAAAAGAAGAATATTTTATGTTAATTATAATAAATGAAGGACAATATGAAATATTAAAAGAATATAACCTTGAATGTATACGTGTATATTCAACACTTCTGCTATTTATTAGGATTTTAATTTTCACATGTAGTACGAAAGATTTCGGCTAAGATTCATCAAACTTCATACTTGCCTGATATGACTCCGTGTGATTTAACATTTTACAGCTACCATAAAGTTTTCGCTTAAAGCTAATAGTTATATATCTGAGAGTAAATAGAAATTTAATAGCCGACTTAGTTGGCGCAGTGGTAAAGGCGACAGAACGTGGTCGTAAATTTATGTTTGCGATTGTTTAATATTTGTGATTGTCCTAGGCAGCAGTGTGAAATCAGACAAGGAAAATGATCGCAGTCACACCAGTAACCAGGCTGGGTAAGATCGCATGTCTTCTGGGAAGACTTTTAAGTTGGTCACTCGCCAGTCAGTATGCTTAGGACCGTGGTTCGGAGCTCGCGATAAGCTTTAGGTCCAGTCCAGATAAACCCTCGTTGTTAAAAAGCACCTTAAAATATACAAAAAAATTTAATCATTTTTTCTTATTTAAACCTAGTGAGGGTCATTAGAATGCGATAGAATTTATGTAAAAGATAAATTGCGAAAATAAAGCTTCTTAAATGTAATCGATAAGTTGAAAATAAAAAAAGAGAAGGATAAGTAGGAAAGGTGGCCGTTTATTTATTGATATTAAATGCAAAGCAGAGAGTTTGCCGGGGTATAAGTGATGCCGTTATTTCGTCTGTTTCTAATTGATTTGCAACGAAAAATAAACCTATAGAAAATGTAAATATCTGAAACGGTACAAAGTAGTCCGGTTAAATTAGTAATATTTGTTGTTTCTTAGAGATTTCGTTATGGAATATGGAGCCTAATTTTAATCTTTGAGGAGGACAAAGCAAAACAGAAGTTTAGAGATGAAAATTAGGAGGCGTCTAATCAGGGAATCTGGCAGAGAGGCTGTAAGGGGAATTTCGGGACAGGAAGTTTAATATTCTTACAGCATTGTTCTATCCCATGGAATTTTCAAATATAAATCCCCCGAGATCATTATATTCTAATATCTTTTTATTATATATTATGATAATATACTTTTCCCGCACTTTTCCCTATAAAAGCCTATCAATGATACTGCGGACGATTCATATCGGTTATCTCACCCTTGGAAAATTCCTTATTTAGGACCAAAGCCAATATCTTTGTCCCGATGCCCATTAAGGTTGTGATATGAAATATTCGATTCCAATAATTCTGTATGACTTGATCGAATTGTTCGTTACTTCGTGCCAGTACATTTGTCGTATGATAAGAAACCACAAATAATTTATTTGATTTATTTTCAATTATTATCTTACAAGCTCTCACTCTATATACAAATATTTTACTAGTTTTCTAACTGATACGAGGGTCACTTTTTACATTTCGGAAATTCGCAACACTGTTGTCATGTGAACTTTTTCGAACGAATTTATGCCAACTTTTTTCCCGTTCTTCCAATTATTGGGATATATATATATATATATATATATATATATATATATATATATATATATATGAAATCTCTTCAAATTTATTAAAACAAATAAGCCATGAAACCGTTGGCCGTTTTATAACCTATAATTATAATCAATAATTTTTTGAAGAATTTTTCACAGGTTTGACAACCAGGCGAATTTTGTAGGATGACTCGGTTACATGTTCGAATGTAACAGACAGCACTTTATCTCTTTTTAACTACAATAAAATAAGAAGGAAAATATTGTTTGATTTTAAAATGAATTTGATGACATGAGTTCACTGTTATTTTGAATAGACTTAAACATTACATGACATTGTTTATATAACTATATTGAATAAAACCATCATGAAAGATAGCTATCAAGTATTATAACGATATTGAACTTGTATAAACCGTCAAAATTCATATAGAACTGCTTGATTAAGAAATCGTGTCACATCGTCCATATCCGCCAGAAATTGCCCCTTTAGTTTATTTATTGGAAAATAACGAGGACTTAATCAAAACTCTCCAATAAATGTCTATTCTGATATAGTATATCGATTTATTATTCTATGTTGCAAAAATTAAATACATGTCGTGTTATATACACGATATTTTTCGAAAACCTATAATAATCAGATGGTGTATTTATCGATGGCGTGACATAGACATTTACATGGATGTCGAATGGAAATAACGTGAATGGGCCCAAAATGTATATCCAATTTTGCCTTTTAATTTAGCACTACGGCAATGAATCTTTTGATACTAGAAAGTGTCACAGTGCCAATTCAAAATGTTTGATAAAATGATAATTTTAATAAATTAGCCCGTGGATTACAATAATCGCCATCTTCGATGATGCATTGCCAGTGAACCAATTACGAGTTAACGATTTAGTAATCTCATTCCAAATGAAATAATGGACAAATAACGACAACATTTGAAACGTTTCCTTTTTTTTCCAAAAAACCGGACTGCTGTATGTACAGTGTATAAATTCCATTGATTGGAAAGTCAGGGCAAAATTGGAATTTCTCCGATATAGTACCGTATGCTTTTAGTTGTAGATAAAGCCTTTTTAAACGCCATTTCAATTATAACGAGATAACACAAACAAAATTGATTTCGCTGCCATACGAACTTGGATATTTGACTTTATCTGAATATGGAGTAATCACTCTTGCGTCTATCGTTGTTTTAGAACGTTTCATTTTTTTACTCGTCGAATAAATGGTAAAGTCAAGGTTCGTTGTGTACAGATTACACAATAGGTTTAAACATGCCTCAGTATTAAATTTAAGGCTTTATTGCTCCTGTTGTTGTTATTATTAAATGTTATTAACTATCAGTATCCACATCTAGTCACCAGTATAATATATAACTAGCGTTGGGAACTATCGACTGAAAACAGTCGAAACAGTCAAAAAACTAGCGACTGAAATTAGTAATTACTATTTTCAATCAAATACAGGGTTCGACTGTTTTTTTCAATTCGTGATGTCACATGAAGATGTACGAACCCTTTCCGGTATAAATTGTAAGAGAGGAATGGATGGAGGAATTTTTGATGATTTACAGTCCATTCAATAAAACAGTAAACACACGTCATCTAAATTTATGACGTCAAAATGTCACAATGTTGCCATACTTTGAGTTTTAGCTCATTTTGACTTCAAACTGTAATTTTGAACCTACAAAATTCTCGTTATAGTCAGCAAATATGATAAATAAATAAATAAATTATATTTATATAGCTATTATCTCCTTCCTGTTCGAAGTAACTGATTAGAGCCGCAACCTGCTTCGGAGTAATAATAAGCAGCGATTTGAAATTTGTTAAAACAAACAAAGCAGCAAAATGTTTCATGGTTTATAACCCGTATTTATAATCAATAATATTTTGAAGGATTTTTCACGGAGATGTACATATTCCTTCACGTACTAACTTAAAAAAAAAGGAAAAAATAATGACTGAATACCATCAACATGCAATTAATCATTTAGTTTTAAACGAAGTAGAATTACTTTTATATTTAGATGTTCTGCGGAACTGTAAAAAGGAGTGGAATTTCTCTATGGAATGGAATAATACCCCACAAATGTTTTATCGTATTTTAATATGTTAATTGACATTTTCAAATAATATACTATATTAAATATAAACAAAACCTAAGATGTAAAATATCCACAAATACTAAATAAAAATTAAACATATACCTAATCATAGAAAAATAATAATTTATGGCATAATTAAAAATGATCGCACAATAACTACTAGAGCTTTTTTAAATAAAGTAAATGCTTCATTTATTATTTAACGGAAATATTTTTTAACAAAAATCGAGAGAGTAATCGAAATATTGCTTATTATTGCCATAAAAACAATCAAAAGTATTTATCATTCACAATTTTAATCTTTTTACCCTGTTACATTAACAATCTTGATTTACATTTTACATTTTTTGACAATCTTATATTTTATACTAATATAGCAGCATTTTGGAACGAACGAGTATATATATATATATATATATATATATATATATATATATATATATATATATATATATATATATATATATCGATTTTTAGTCGCCACCTTGACAAAAATGTACCCAATTTAGGCTTATATAGAATTATAAGTATTATATATATATATAAATAAATATATATATATATATATATATATATATATATATACATATATATATATATATATATATATATATATATACATATATATATATATATATATATATATATATATATATATATTAACTACTATATATTACTATATATATATAGTAACCAAAAGTAGTAAGTAAAAATGGATAGTAAATAGTAACAATATCAGTCTAACCAAAAATAGCGACTGAAACAGTCGATAGTAAAAAGTAGTCAATTACTAAACACTCGATAGTTATCAACACTAAATAAAAGAAATTAATAATTGAAATGCATATGGTAACGGTGGTAAAACGACCTAAAATAAAAAAGCAGTTTTATAAACGTAATCATTCTATACAAAGGTTTAGTTTCAACTGGTGGAATAAATTACGTCAAAATAGTAAGCGGGTTTTAAAAGCGGTAAATCACAGGACCGCATGCCTTAAAAAAGTTGTATAGTGAAGGTAGTATAACTTCAGTATAAAGCAGCAACGTTCTATTTATGTGTATTTAAAACTTTAAGAACTTTTGTGCGGTTTTGATCACCCCGTTGGAATGTTAATCTTAAGCCGTAAACCCAAATGAGACACTAAAAGATACATTTCGGATCTGAGGAGGTTTATGCGTGAAAAGTATTTTTCTATTTTATGTTATTGCTGTTTTGTTACAAATTTCCTACCGCAACTTTTACTATTGCGTTTATACATTATTCAGCAGTTCTCGTTGGGAATATATTGCCGTGAAACATCAAATATTTAGTTTATCTTATAGAATCTTTTCTCATTGTTATTTCGCGATCGAATAAATTGCTCGGAGTTCAATCATTCGAGATATTTTCACGTGATAACTGCATCTGAGGCACTTCTCGAAAAGGTTTTGTACTTTATTCAGCTCTAGTTTCATCATAAAGGATTTTTCGGTTTTTCCTATTAGATGGCGTTTAAATCTCTAGTAATGCGAATATTTGGGTTCAACATGAATTGATAGTACATATACAGATAATGTAATGTTTCGAGTTTCCTTTCATAAATTTCTGCTAAAACTAAACGAAATAAAGCCATTTTTGAAATGAACCCTTATAGGTGATGATCCTTATAACCCAAACCTTGCTCTCTCTGGTTACTATTTGTTTCAATTTCTGCAAAACTCTCTTAAAAGTAGCAAGAGGCCACTGTCAAAACTTTCTTTCACTGTCATTGTAATTTATTGAAACTTATATTAATATATTCCCCAGTTACAGGCAATTTTTAAATAAATCAACAATACATTTTAAGGAAATATTCAGCGAAACACACAAGATAAATTAAAAGAGAATTATTGGTAGTTATTTAACAACGTCTAGAGACGAAGAGACCAAAAAAAAATAAATAACGAAAGAAGCAGGAAAACACACCGAAATAATTAAAGTATAAAAAAGGGAGCTCAACTGGCAAAAATATGGGAGGAATTTCACATTGCACTTAATAAAACAATAACTCAACGTAACCGGAACACTTTTTGTAATGTAACAGTAGGCGGCATGTGTGATAAAACTATTCCCATGAGTCTCGTTATTAAAAAATGTACCCAAAATGTTTCTGCTTGAAATGTCGCTGGCTCTGACATCTGCCTTAGAAAATATTGCCAATAATAATTCATATACGAGGAATATCAAAGAAATGTATAGTAACTTTTATATCGTCGTAGAAAATATTTAATTTTTTTTTATTTTTAATAATATACTAAATAATTAATCACTACATAGTATAAAACAAAGTCGCCTTTTCTGTCCCTATATCCCTATGTGCGCTTAAATCTTTAAAACTACGCAACGGATTTTGATGCGGTTTTTTCAATAGATAGAGTGATTCAAGAGGAAGGTTTATATGTATAATACATGCATAATATACTAAGGCAACATTGCTAATTTTAGAGGTTTCTAACGTGATGTCGTAAATTAACCTATTTTTTTAGGCTTATTTAGCAATTAGCAAAAACGCTGCCTAACCCTACGAGTTAGATCAAATTAATGTACTACAGTATTGTACACCATAAAAAGGTCTACAAAAAAGTCCGCGATGGTATATGTTTATCTTTTAGGGATAACCCACATTAACCATTTTTATTGTTTACTTTTTACGTGAGAAAATGGCTTATTTACGAAGCTATTTTAAGCAATACGGCATTAATCCTTATCGAATTAAGTACCTTAAATACAGTGTGCAATTAATATAGATCAATATGGTTTCTTACAGCATGTAAATTAAACAAATATTTTCGGAAATATTACAAATTTAAAATTTGCGATTAAAAATGTGTAATGTAATAAAAATTGTATGAATTTAGATATTCCAAAGATAGCAGGAAATCTTCATAGTAAGTATAGGGGAAGAGGAATTGTTTTACTCCAAATTTAATGCGTGCAGGCCAAGGGCAGTAATGAATGAACCAAAAATACTGAATCGATTTTAATCATGTTTTCATTGAGTGACATAGGCATATATATTTTATGCCCGTGCAAAGTCGGAGCGGGCCGCTATGTTTTTATATACAACGTTCATATTTTTTCTGTAGTGTATTTAATTTAGTATCAGCATTGCACCCGTGCCAAGCCGGGGCGGGTCGCTAGTAAAATAATAAAATCATAAAGTGTGGTAAGATAGCTGTTGAAGACTAACTAGGCAATAGACAAGTGAACAAGACGTAATATATCATTGGCTAATTTTGCGCATGAGTACTACGACAGTCTACATATGGTTATATTTATTATTTGAGAATTCTATGGTTTTACTCATCTTGTTTTGAAATATTGTTTAAAAATATTGTTCACGTAACAATGTTTTCTGGTCATGTAAGTTTTATTATGTTAATATAACTTTGTATTTATTTTTAGATAAAAGGAACATTATAGTATTATCAAATGTTGATTTTTGATGGATTTTATATTCAAATAACAAATTTGTATACATACATTCGTCTATTTGTAGTTAGTTTAATATGATTTTGAGCAAGCAAACTGTTAATGTTGGGTTTGAAAGGAATTTGCGTTAAAATGCAACACGTCAAAATTGGTTAGAGAAATGCAGCATAGCTTCAGGTCGTACCCATAGAAAGAATATTGAAAATCTTATTACGATACACATTTGTCGAGATTTCATTTTGACATTACCTTCAATACGTTTATCACATAACTGCCTCGTCTGTTAGAAATTACCTGGAAGAAATTGGAAGGCGACCCAATACCGCAGCTTTCTGTTCAGTATTCAGCTCATCGACATCTCGTCATTTGTATTTCACCCAATAACTTCCTTCAGCCCCTTTTGCTATCCTTTTCCTTTCCACTTTGTACTTTTTTTCCTTACTCCATCGAATATACGCGTACGTGCAACTTGAAATTCTGAATTGCCTTGTAAGATGTCGATTATTCATCACCAAATCCTTTATTATATCTGCGAACCGATTTACGTTTTTACCGAATAAAAATTTTCCTCTTTTGCTTGCAAACACTATTTAATTCCAATTTTTACCCCGGCGTCGTAAAAAAGGTATGCGAAAAGGTTTTCTTTTTAAAAAATTGTTTGAACAAATACTACGAATTTTCAATGTATACACATTCACAACATATTGGGCACGCATCTATAATATTGTGAAGTTTTATAGAATTTTCAACACGAAGAAAACGAAATTATATTTTAATATATTCGTAAAACTTTTAATGTAAACCCCACACATATAGTTTTTCTCTATAGTTTTTATGGCATCGCATTTTTTCTCACATTCTAATTTGACAAAAATGTCGACGAGAACTCTTGAATCTTGTTTAGAACAACTTTAAGTTTCATATAACCTAATCTATCACTCTCAATTTTTCACAATATTAAAAATAAGTTCGTAGATTCAATCATCAAGGTGAAACGATACGATAAAATTACAAAATACAGGGGGTACTATATTTCCCTGTGGAAAATCTGCAGAATAATAACATTTTCTTGGCATACATTTTTTATAAGTGTATATACTATTAGCTCATTATTATTACTTTTAACCAATCATACGTTTCTGTGGTACTACACAATTTTTTGTAGTAAAACCTCTAGCAAAATGTGTTAAAATTGAGTATCGTGTTTAAGTAAAACACACTCTATAGTGTTTTCAGTGGGAAAGTGGAAATTTTAAATGAAATATAAATAAAATAAAAGTAAAATAACATTTCATTAATGTCCGAATTTTCCCAATAGACACCCTGTAGATCATAATTAGAATAAGATGAAGTGTTCGTTTATTTTGCCTGAAAATACATATATTTTGAGAGTTTTATTTTGATCTAGGAGACTAAATAATTTGCAACTTTTTCCATATATATAGTCCTGAAAATTTGACATTTTTGCCCATTTTCAACATTTCTGCTGTCATTTCTTTTCAAATAATAACGAATTAATGGAAACTGCAGGAAATGTTAAAAATTTTATGCTGAATTTAATGGTAGTACAACAATTTTACTACAGTTTTTAAGTTATACAATGAAAAGTGTATTTTCAAAAAATTAGTGAATTTCTGTTAGTTAAATATATCTTATATATACATATCTTAAAAAATATGTATTTTAAAACCATTTTACGTGGATTTTCGTTTATTTTTCCCCAAAATACATATATTTTGAGAGTTATATCTTGATCTACGAGAATACAAAATGTTGATACTTTTTCCATATATATAGTCCTGAAAATTTTCTATTTTTGGCCATTTTCAACATTTCTGTTGTCATTTTTTTTTTCAAATAATTACGAGATAATGAAAACTATAGGAAATGTTAAGAATTTTATGCTGAATCTAATGGCAGTATAACAATTTTACTACAGTTTTTAGTTTTTAAGTTATACAATGAAAAGTGTATTTTCAAAAAATTAGTGAATTTTTGTTTATTCCACATATTTTAAAAACTATAGATTTTAAAACAATTTACATTGGCATTATATTTATTTTACCCCAAAATACATATATCTTCAGAGTTTCATCCTTATCTAAGACACAAAAAAAATTAGCATTTTTGCCATATATATAGTCGTGAAAATTTGCGATTTTTGGCCATTTTTAATTCTTTTTTGTCATTTCCATACAAATAATCGCAGGTTAATGGAAATTACAGCAACTATAAAGGATTTTACGCTGAATCGAATGGTGGTATAATAATTTTTATAAAGCTTTTAGCTTTTATGTTCTACAATGAAAAGTGTATTTTCAAAGAATTAGTTAATTTTTGTTTATGTCACGTATCTTAATAACTATATAGTTTAAATCAACTTTAATGGATTCTCGATTATTTCACCCTAAAATACAACCATAGTTTTATCGTTATCCGATAGGTGACAAAATTAGATACTTTTTCCATATATATTGACCAGATCTATTTCTGATTATTAACTGTTAGAATACTAAAAATATATTTTACGACGTGGTATCTTTATTATGCACCTATATTCTGTAGTAATATAAAATTATACACGATTTATTATGACATAGTCATATTTTAATATAACATTGTTTCCCAGTACATTTAAAGATCAATTACTTTCTAATTTATAAATGTATGGTATTATGGTTTTGGCAGAAACAAGAGAAACTTTTTAATCTTTTTAATGTAACAAATAACAAATCCAACATGTTCATGAAGCTGACTGACTGGAAAATATACGAAAGCATTAAATAAATTTCTAAATTTCACGTTTCCGACAACGTTGTTTGTGTAGCAAATCATTTCAATCTGTTTATTGGTATTTACTTTGGAAAATATATTTTCCCGTTAATCCACGATTTTTACCTCAATATATATATATATATATATATATATATATATATATATATATATATATATATATATATTCAACTTTCATTTGGACTTCCCAAAATCATATCAATGCCAGCTTGGTTGGCGCAGTGGTAAAGGCGACAGTACGGTGCACCTACTGTTGCGGTAGTCGCCGGTTCGAATCCTGCTGGGGCATGGTCGTAAATTTATGTTTGTGATTGTTTAACATTTGTGATTGTCCTAGGCAAGAGTGTAAGATCTGACAAGGAAAATGATCCCAGTCACGCCAGTAACCCAGCTGGGTAAAACCGGATGTCTTCTGGGATGATTTCTCCGTTGGTCATTAGCCAGTCGGTAGGCTTAATGCCGAGGACCGTAGTTCGGAGCCCATGTTAAAGTGTAGGTCCATTCCAGATAAACGCTCGCTGGCAAAAAAAGATACTTTAAAATATATTTAAAAAATGACATCAATATAATTGCAAATAAACCAAGTTATGTATACAAGTATGCTATTTGAATATAAATCGATCAAAAATCGACATTTGTTAATGAAATAATATTTAGGAACAAATATAAAAAGTGATTTTATGTGAGAAATATTAGAGAACAGATTTTAGGATAAGATGTGTATTATTTTCATTGTAGTACAATTGTGCTTATTTTTATACTGATACACCTCCACATAACGATATATGCAACGAATCGACCACCTGGAAAGTATTCAATATAATAAATAAAACATTGTTTTTAGTAGATATTCAGTTTTAACTTAAAAAAACAATTACTGAGATTTAGACACAAAACATTCCTACTGATTAGTATCCCGAATATTCCTGAGAACTTGGCTGATAAATCAATATTGTATTAATTGTAAATTAACATTCTATAAACTTCTAAAGAACGTTAACCATCTATTCGTTCACAAATGTTGATTTTCGTAATATTAATCATATTAATTATCAATCATACATACCCTTAATAATCCCTAACATATATAGTCTATTCAAAGTTATTTTGTACATACGTCATCTAAATTTGTGACGTCAAAACGTCGCAATGTTGCCGCATCAACTCCGAGTTTTAATTCAGTTTGGCTCTGATATACAAAAAAATTCTAATCTAAATAAAATAAATGAACAAAAATGCTATCAAATATAATTTATTTTAACATTATAGTAAATCTAAAAACCACAGTTAATCTTACAGCTACAATAGTTTATAGGTTAGTGTTATAACCTCTTATCACGATTGCTTTCAATAATTCTGCATACGTCTGACAACCGGACGACTTTGACAGGCTCGAAGGTATTCGAACTAATCAGAGAGCATTGTGTCTCTTTTTAACTACAACAAAATGAGAAGGAAAATATCGTCTGAATCTAAAACGAATTTACAAATCTAAAACGAATTTACAACTTGCGGCCGGCTATATATTAAACATCTTGATGACATATATACAAAAAACATTGAATAGACTATCTTTCTAAATTGTCCATGATATAGAATTTACTGAAATGTAATAAATTATGGTATTGTAAATGTTTAACCAAGTATCGTTAAAGACGCGATATTTAATAACAATAAGCAATGAATAATAACAACATAGAAGAATGTGAAATGGTTGTTTTGCATGGCCTCTATCTTTTAATTTTTTAGGAGGTAAAAATAAGTTAAACAAAGAAAAAAATAAAAACGAGGCTGGGTGCACAGTAAACACTGCAAGCTATAAAGGTGTACCATATTTCCCAATGGAAAATAGCTGAAGAAAATTAGATTTTCTGGTTCATAAAATTTGAAAGGCTATGAACTAGTTTGTAAAATAACTTGCGGTCAAAAACTTATAGAGGCGTGTTGGATTTTTTCCCTTCCACTATAAAAATATAATAGTGGTCGAAATTCGACCGTAATTTATTAAGTTAATTATGTTTTTCTTTATGAAAAAAAGTAAATCAGATAGTGAGTAAAACATACCAACTGATATACGGTCAAAATAAACTGTAGTAACTTGGACTATGGTTAACATTATTTTTAATCTAAGGTTACCTTTATTATTACATAGTTCAATAATAATCAAATAAATAGAAGTAACAAAATCTTTAGTAAATAATATTGTAACAATATTATTAATCACTACATAGTATAAAACAAAGTCGCCTTTTCTGTCCCTATATCCCTATGTGCGCTTAAATCTTTAAAACTACGCAACGGATTGGTTTTTTTCAATAGATAGAGTGATTCAAGAGGAAGGTTTATATGTATAATACATGCATAATATACTAAGGCAACATTGCTAATTTTAGAGGTTTCTAACGTGATGTCGTA
This sequence comes from Rhynchophorus ferrugineus, assembly GCF_030347505.1. Taxonomy (NCBI): domain Eukaryota; kingdom Metazoa; phylum Arthropoda; class Insecta; order Coleoptera; family Curculionidae; genus Rhynchophorus; species Rhynchophorus ferrugineus. Next base: position 24,093,566 of record NW_027472584.1, on the reverse strand, counting down.
AATTAACCTATTTTTTGGGCTTATTTAGCAATTAGCAAAAACGCTGCTTAACCCTACGAGTTAGATCAAATGAATGTACTACAGTATTGTACACCATAAAAAGGTCTACAGAAAAGTCCGCGATGGTATATGTTTATCTTTTAGGGATAACCCACATTAACCATTTTTATTGTTTACTTTTTACGTGAGAAAATGGCTTATTTACGAAGTTATTTTAAGCAATACGGCATTAATCCCTATCGAATTAAGTACCTTAAATACAGTGTGCAATTAATATAGATCAATATGGTTCCTTACAGCATGTAAATTAAACAAATATTTTCGGAGATATTACAAATTTAAAATTTGCGTTTAAAAATGTGTAATGTAATAAAAATTGTATGAATTTAGATATTCCAAAGATAGCAGGAAATCTTCATAGTAAGTATAGGGGAAGAGGAATTGTTTTACTCCAAATTTGAGGCGTGCAGGCCAAGGGCAGTAATGAATGAACCAAAAATACAGGATCGATTTTAATCATGTTTTCATTGAGTGACATAGGCATATATATTTTATGCCCGTGCAAAGTCGGAGCGGGCCGCTATGTTTTTATATACAACGTTTATATTTTTTCTGTAGTGTATTTAATTTAGTATCAGCATTGCACCCGTGCGAAGCCGGGGCGGGTCGCTAGTAATTCATATTACATTGTACTGAAATATGGAGCATGGATGAGAAAGAAATGTTGATGGTTGCCTCTCTGTCTAGTCTTTTTATTTTTCATAAATTAATATATTTGCAATATATATTAAAGCATATTAATATATACATGTTTATATTGCAGATGTACCAATAAAAGATTGACGAGGTGCTCTATAGATGTTTAAGTAAACTCTCTCTGACAGTGTTAACAAAAGGGCTTGTCCTTGAAATGACAGTTTCAATAAACATAGCTAAATTAAAACAAATAACAAGAACAAAAGTTCCGGAACAACTCTATACCGAAAACTCATTTCAGTTTACTTTGGAAAGTATATGTTTTCTTTCAATCCACAATTCCGGCAGCATATAAAAAGAACACATGATAAAGTTGCTTTATGCTGTGATAGAAAGGAAAAAATTGAAATTCAAAATTATTTGAAATAACGCCTATAAAAAGTTTGATGTGTATTTTTTTTACTTCTCCTGTAACATCGATAAATAATACTTTAAAATATACTGTCGACATTTATAAGTAATGATGATATAAGCTAGGGGGAATGTTGATTTTTCTTTAACATAGTCTACGTGACATTCAATTTTTCACGGCATATGTAAGTTATATTATAACGAACAGACGAATTTACCATATTTCCACGAAATATCTTTCACTAAAAACAGGAAACATATTTTGCAACAGCTAATAATAAAGTCATAATCCTAAATACTGAAAGCTAGAGTATTAACTATATTTCTTAAGGGTTTTTTTGTTGTTGTTCTCTATATATATATATGTTTTGTGCCATGGCCTTTTCACCCTCCATTGTTTGGGTTTGTGGTAACAATCTTCGGTCATTCATTAATCTTAGAAGGTATAGTTTATCGACATCCACCCTACCGATACTCTGGAGTCGTTTTTATTCTAGCCTCTTTTTAAATGCGAACTCTCACTTAAGTTCACTCACTTAGCAAGCTTTTAGTACAAAAACATTTACAGAAATACCCATTTCAGCCGTTATAAATCACCGAAATTTAGCAACAAAGCTCAATAAAAAGAGAATTTAAATAAAAATAAAGGTTTTCTTTGGTTTAAATGGTTTGAAATTAGTTTTTAATAAAATTTGTTAATATCACACATATTTAAACATAATTTGTTTGTGTGATTTAATTTTAATTTAATAACATATAAATTATTTATTGTTAGTAAGCTTTGGCTATATATTTAATATATAATAATATTCTTACATTCATTTAAAAATAATTTTACCAGGATTTTAATTGCATTATTTGTATTGTTAACATTTTGTATTAACCGACAAAGTAGCGGAAATCATGGGAAATTATTGTCGATCGAAATTGATGATTTGTTTGGTCCAGTCACTTAAACAAAAATCATCGTTATACAGATTGTGCAGTGGGAAAAGTCAAATCTCAAATTATTATAAACAAAACAAAAGTAATTATAGAAAAGTATTTATACTGTAAAAATCTGGAGTTAAGATTTGCTATCACTTATTTTCAAATAACCATAGGTTAAAAAAAATAGCGGATATTATAGAGAATTTTATGCTGAATCGAACAGTACAACAATTTCCTTATGATTTTGATTTTTTAAGTTATACAACGAAAGTTTTTTTTTTTAATTAATCAATTTCTGTTTGTCATATATCTCAACAACTGCAGATCTTAAACCAATTTAATGTTGATTTTCGTTTTTTTTTTGCAAAATACATATACTTTGGAGTCTAATCTTTATCCAAGAGATAAAAAAATATGGCACTTTTTCCATATATATGCGGTCGGTGCCATTTTCAATATTTTACTGTCATTTCTTTTGAAATAATGACAGATTAATGAAAATACAAAAATTGTTAAGTATTATACGCTGAATCGAGTGATAATACAACAATTTTTATGCAGCTTTTGGTTTTTAAGCTATACAAGAAAAAGTGTATTTTTAAAAAATTAGTGGATTTCTGTTTATTTCACATATCCTATATACAATAAATTTTTAAGCAATTTAACATGGATTTTCGTTTATTTCAACTCAAAATATATATATTTTGAGAGTTTTATCTTTATCTAAAATATGAAAAAATTTGGCACTTTTTCCATATATATAGTCGTGAAAATTTGCGATTTTGAGCCATTTTCAATATTTTTACTGTAGTTTCTAATCAATTAATGACAGGTTAATGAAAACCACAAGAATTGTTAAGAATTTTACGCTGAATCGAGTGGCAGTACAACAATTTTTATACAGCTTTTGGTTTTTAAGCTATACAAGAAAAAGTGTATTTTTTAAAAATTAGTGGATTTCTGTTTATTTCACTTGTCTTATATACTATAAATTTTAAAGAAATTTAATATGGATTTTCGTTTATTTCAACTCAAAATATACATATTTTGAGAGATTTATCTTTATCTAAAATATGAAAAAATTTGGCACTTTTTCCATATATATAGTCGTGAAAATTTGCGATTTTGAGCCATTTTCAATATTTTACTGTCATTTCTAATCTATTAATGACAGGTTAATGAAAACTACAAGAATTGTTAAGAATTTTACGCTGAATCGAGTGGCAGTACAATAATTTTTATACAGCTTTTGGTTTTTAAGCTATACAAGAAAAGTGTATTTTTTAAAAATTAGTAGATTTCTGTTTATTTCACTTGTCTTATATACTATAAATTTTAAAGAAATTTAATATGGATTTTCGTTTATTTCAACTCAAAATATATATATTTTGAGAGATTTATCTTTATCTAAAATATGAAAAAATTTGGCACTTTTTCCATATATATAGTCGTGAAAATTTGCGATTTTGAGCCATTTTCAATATTTTTACTGTAGTTTCTAATCAATTAATGACAGGTTAATGAAAACTACAAGATTTGTTAAGAATTTTACGCTGAATCGAGTGGCAGTACAATAATTTTTATACAGCTTTTGGTTTTTAAGCTATACAAGAAAAGTGTATTTTTTAAAAATTAGTGGATTTCTGTTTATTTCACTTGTCTTATATACTATAAATTTTAAAGAAATTTAATATGGATTTTCGTTTATTTCAACTCAAAATATATGTATTTTGAGAGTTTTATCTTTATCTAAAATATGAAAAAATTTGGCACTTTTTCCATATATATAGTCGTGAAAATTTGCGATTTTGAGCCATTTTCAATATTTTACTGTCATTTCTAATCTATTAATGACAGGTTAATGAAAACTACAAGAATTGTTAAGAATTTTACGCTGAATCGAGTGGCAGTACAATAATTTTTATACAGCTTTTGGTTTTTAAGCTATACAAGAAAAGTGTATTTTTTAAAAATTAGTGGATTTCTGTTTATTTCACTTGTCTTATATACTATAAATTTTAAAGAAATTTAATATGGATTTTCGTTTATTTCAACTCAAAATATATGTATTTTGAGAGTTTTATCTTTATCTAAAATATGAAAAAATTTGGCACTTTTTCCATATATATAGTCGTGAAAATTTGCGATTTTGAGCCATTTTCAATATTTTACTGTCATTTCTAATCTATTAATGACAGGTTAATGAAAACTACAAGAATTGTTAAGAATTTTACGCTGAATCGAGTGGCAGTACAATAATTTTTATACAGCTTTTGGTTTTTAAGCTATACAAGAAAAGTGTATTTTTTAAAAATTAGTGGATTTCTGTTTATTTCACTTGTCTTATATACTATAAATTTTAAAGAAATTTAATATGGATTTTCGTTTATTTCAACTCAAAATATATATATTTTGAGAGTTTTATCTTTATCTAAAATATGAAAAAATTTGGCACTTTTTCCATATATATAGTCGTAAAAATTTGCGATTTTGAGCCATTTTCAATATTTTACTGTCATTTCTAATCTATTAATGACAGGTTAATGAAAACTACAAGAATTGTTAAGAATTTTACGCTGAATCGAGTGGCAGTACAATAATTTTTATACAGCTTCTGGTTTTTAAGCTATACAAGAAAAGTGTATTTTTTAAAAATTAGTGGATTTCTGTTTATTTCACTTGTCTTATATACTATAAATTTTAAAGAAATTTAATATGGATTTTCGTTTATTTCAACTCAAAATATATATATTTTGAGAGTTTTATCTTTATCTAAAATATGAAAAAATTTGGCACATTTTCCATATATATAGTCGTGAAAATTTGCGATTTTGAGCCATTTTCAATATTTTTACTGTAGTTTCTAATCAATTAATGACAGGTTAATGAAAACCACAAGAATTGTTAAGAATTTTACGCTGAATCGAGTGGCAGTACAACAATTTTTATACAGCTTTTGGTTTTTAAGCTATACAAGAAAAGTGTATTTTTTAAAAATTAGTGGATTTCTGTTTATTTCACTTGTCTTATATACTATAAATTTTAAAGAAATTTAATATGGATTTTCGTTTATTTCAACTCAAAATATATGTATTTTGAGAGTTTTATCTTTATCTAAAATATGAAAAAATTTGGCACTTTTTCCATATATATAGTCGTAAAAATTTGCGATTTTGAGCCATTTTCAATATTTTTACTGTCACTTCTAATCTATTAATGACAGGTTAATGAAAACTACAAGAATTGTTAAGAATTCCACGCTGAATCGAGTGGCAGTACAATAATTTTTATACAGCTTTTGGTTTTTAAGCTATACAAGAAAAAGTGTATTTTTTAAAAATTAGTGGATTTCTGTTTATTTCACTTGTCTTATATACTATAAATTTTAAAGAAATTTAATATGGATTTTCGTTTATTTCAACTCAAAATATATATATTTTGAGAGTTTTATCTTTATCTAAAATATGAAAAAATTTGGCACTTTTTCCATATATATAGTCGTAAAAATTTGCGATTTTGAGCCATTTTCAATATTTTTACTGTCACTTCTAATCTATTAATGACAGGTTAATGAAAACTACAAGAATTGTTAAGAATTCCACGCTGAATCGAGTGACAGTACAAATATATTTATGCAGCTTTTGGTTTTTAAGCTATACAAGAAAAAGTGTATTTTTTAAAAATTAGTGGATTTCTGTTTATTTCACTTGTCTTATATACTATAAATTTTAAAAAAATTTAATATGGATTTTCGTTTATTTCAACTCAAAATATATATATTTTGAGAGTTTTATCTTTATCTAAGGTATGAAAAAATATGGCCCTTTTTCCATATATCTAGTCGTGAAAATTAGCGATTTTTAGCCATTTTCAACATTTCTGCTATCATATCCATTAAAAGAATCCCAGCTTAATGAAAATAAAAGGAATTTTAGAGAATCTTATACTGAATTGAATGGTGCTAAGGCAATCTTTATACAGCCTTTAGTTTTTAAGTTATGCAATGAAATGTGTACTTTTCAAAAATTAGTGGATTATTATTTCACATATCAAGGAAACTGAAAATTGATTTTACTAAAACTGTGAATTTATTTTGAAAGAATGCATCATATGTATTATTAGTACTTTATATCAATCGAAAAAGTGCTCAAGAAGAAACACCTGGGGAAATTACTGTCCATTGTAAAGAGTTTCAGTTATACAGTGTATCCAAAGGGAAAGGTCAAATTTAAAATTATTTCAAACAAAAAGTTGTAGTCGGAAATATTATAGTTGGTAGAAAATACTTAATAAAAGCATTTGGCTACCAAACCAGCACATTTGCAACGTCATTCGACATCTCCCACCATTACTACGCGTTAACCATCTGAATTTAAAAAGAGGTTTCCCAGCGGATACCCTATACAACTGATTAAAAATGAAATACTCCATCTATCGCTACATCTACACAATAAATAATCATTTTAATCGTTCAATGCTTTGTAGTTTTCAATCGCATATCTATTTGAAATTTTAACAATAAACAGTTGTTAACAATTCCGTTAAGGATCCGGACCAAATGTATATCGTTTGTTTCCATAGTGATTTATACGACACTATATCGTTGTCAGATCGCAAATAATGCTGCGAAATAAAATAGAAAAAAATGCCGATGTGCTAATTTGGTAAATAAATTTCTGTTGGCGATCGGATATTTAGACATAAAATTAAACGATACATAAATAACGCTGTTAATTCGCCCTCAGAAAAGTATCGAACTTTCCAGTTAAAGCTGTTTCTGGCCGAGCTTAATTCTGTTTATTTTTAGTCAGATATATTTTTTCATTAAGTCTAATTTTTAACGTTGAATATTAGCTTTCTGGGCCCAGACGCTGGCTGTTTCGCTTTCTGTTTTAGCGTTCATCTCTTTTACTTTATTTTTTGTTCACCATCAGGCGTAAAACTTCAAAAATACAATAGATAATTTGTATTTACGGTTCTGATTTTAATTATTATATATGTTCGTGTTCTGAGTTTCGTTATTTCGCGATAATAAAAACTAGATAACTCCGAAACATCGATTTACCATTATTTCATAATGGGCTCCTATTATTTGTATTCACTATGTTCACGTCATATTATTATTTATTATGTTCGCGGTAAATTTTTTATAGAAAAAACAATTTGAGTTCTTTAGATCAAAAATCAGATTAAAATAAAATAATCTCCCACTACCCTGCATTCTTAGTTACCATTCATTTAAAATATTCCCAATGGACACCCTGTATTTGCTATTGAAAAAAACTCGCATTGGTTTTTCCAATACAATCCACATTGATCTACTAAGAATACTAATCAAATAATTATGTCAGCTTCTAAATATAGAGACTATGGATTAATATTGAGGGATTCTTGCATTGATTTTTTAATCGTTACAATATTTGAGAGCAGTGTTGACATTCGCTTGTGAATGCTAGTTGAGGCATTTCCTACTCAAATCAATTCAATTTTGCTACTGTATGCCAACCACTCAAAACTGTGTGTTAAAATGACCTCATGAGTAAGACATTTCTTGTATTAAAGTAATGATAATGTTGATTTTTTTACACAAATAAAGGAAAAGAGAACGCCGGAATAAATTTGGGACAAAATTCTTATGATATTTGATCATTTCATTATTATATATTACTATATTAAATACGTAAAAATATAAGAAAGTATCAGGATAATTTTCTTAAATGCACTCCACAATGTCCTTTCAAGACAATATCGAACCCAGAAAATATTTCGCTAATATCCTTTTTCTATTAATATTATTATTATTAATATAACTTGAGTTGTCAAACAAACCCTTTACTTTAGATAATATAAGGTATTTATAAAAAAAACTTGTTATAAATTTTAGTTTCGTTTCCTTGTTCTATTATCAATAGACAAACTAGCAGCTAAAATTCCAATGAATGCCATATTAGATAAATATTTATAAGTTACCAGATTATAAAAGCAAATTCTAGCACATATTCTTGAGATATACTTATAGTTTACAAGAACTGACAACGTGGTAAAATTTGCAGGATTTACTTCTAATAGACTCTTGTCACGTCGCTACTTGTTGAGATATAAGAATGTTTTGTAAATTTTCAAGAAAGATTGTGAAGTTTTAATATTGTATAGTGCCAAGTATTACGTTGTTTTTGGGCAAACTAACTAGAATTTATTGAGAAGAAACAACCAACTCGGTGGTACCATCTGTGGAATTTAGTACTAGTACTGAATGACACAAATAAACAAAAAGATAACCCCAGATATACTTGGGATAAAATTTGTATGATATTTAAACATTTTGTTAATATATATTATTTAAATACGTAAAAATATAATAAAAATCCAGGGTAATTTTCTTGAAATTCGTAGAGAAATGAAACTATAAAAAGAGCTTTCTCTAGATGCACTCCACAATTTCCTTCCAAGATTTTCACTCAAAAATTTTATTTACGTCAAAGCTGTCTACTAGAAATAATACACCTCTTCGCTGTCTTAGAACGCAAATATCATAAAGTTCTTTATGGAAGCGTTCAAAGAAGCTTTTGTCCCTTCCTATTTTGTCTAATTACGGTATCCGCTCATATTCTCCCAGCTATATCGGAGATTTTCGTAAAGACGATTGATGTCACTGCTCAGCTATTACTACACGAAAAAGAAACAACTTATAGCTGTCATTTGCCTACTTCGAACACATGAGTGCATTTTGCTTTCCTTTTCTTTGTATAAATTTAACAGGGACAATATACTTAATGATCCAGCTTAATTTCCTGGTTATTTTTATCAGAAATATCTATTATATATAATATATTTATAACATATTTTTTGTTAAATAAAAATAGTAACTTTTAGAGACGCCATATTTGTTATTTATCACGAACAACATCATGTGAAAAAAGATTTTGATAATAAATTTGTCTAGTCCCATTAATTTTATTACTTCCACCTACTGAGTACATTATTTATACCGAAAATAAAACATAAAACATTTTTTATTAATATCTACTTAATTTATTATTTTGTTTTTGGGCAAACTAACTAGAGTTTATTGAGAAGAAACAACCAACTCGGTGGTACCATCTATGGAATTTAGTACTAGTACTGAATGACACTAATATACAAAAAGATAACCCCAGAAATACTTGGGACAAAATTCTTATGATATTTAAACATTTTGTTAATATATATTATCTAAATACGTAAAAATATAATAAAATTCCAGGGCAATTTTCTTGAAATTCGTAGAGAAATGAAACTATAAAAAGATCTTTCTCTAGATGCACTCCACAATTTCCTTCCGAGATTTTCACTCAAAAATTTTATTTACGTCAAAGCTGTCTACTAGAAATAATACACCTCTTCGCTGTCTTAGAACGCAAATATCATAAAGTTCTTTATGGAAGCGTTCAAAGAAGCTTTTGTCTCTTCCTATTTTGTCTAATTACGGTATCCGCTCATATTCTCCCAGCTATATCGGAGATTTTCGTAAAGACGATTGATGTCACTGCTCAGCTATTACTACACGAAAAAGAAACAACTTATAGCTGTCATTTGCCTCCTTCGAACACATGAGTGCATTTTGCTTTCCTTTTCTTTGTATAAATTTAACAGGGACAATATACTTAATGATCCAGCTTAATTTCCTGGTTATTTTTATCAGAAATATCTATTATATATAATATATTTATAACATATTTTTTGTTAAATAAAAATAGTAACTTTTAGAGACGCCATATTTGTTATTTATCACGAACAACATCATGTGAAAAAAGATTTTGATAATAAATTTGTCTAGTCCCATTAATTTTATTACTTCCACCTACTGAGTACATTATTTATACCGAAAATAAAACATAAAACATTTTTTATTAAAATCTACTTAACGCTCGAGGACTTCTGTTATTTTTTTGAATGAAGTTTAATCGAATAAATGGAACCGAAATCACCATTGAGCATGTACTAAAAGTTATATTTAATTAAACGTTCACTACAAACGAAATCTAATTGATTTTATCTACAGTAAAACGCTTTAATACCACGAAACAAATCGGTTGCTCATTAATATATTGGATTGATTGGATATACGTGATTCAATATGAGTTATTAAACCTTAAAATACCTGAGTTTTAATTGAATAAATAATTAAATAAATACAAATGAATCTATAAAAACGTTTAAGTTAAAATCATAACATGGCTTTTAATTACCTTAATATCAGCAAAATATCACCACTATTGGAACGGTGCATACCTAAAACAAAAATTAAAGCATTATTATAATATACAGTTTTTATTCAAGTCAATATATGATACTGTAAATCTACATATTAATCGATTTGGCGGAAATTTGCCTAACTTTTTGAGGAAATCGCTCAAAAATCTCGAATCGATGGCTTGAAATTTGCCACGGTTAAAGCTTATATGGAGGAAGAATTTTAGGCTGAAAATGTTTGCGTAATATGCATTACAATTAAGTAAATTCCAATAAAGTGAATAGCAGTCAGATCGATGACGCATAATATATGAACAAATATTATTACACCTTGCCGTTTTTCTGATCTTATATTGATTGAAGTGTTCACACAAACACGTTGAATTACACTCGTTATAGGTTCTAGAGGAATATCGCGTTGTATCACTTTATTTGAAATATAGTACGGAGCATCAACAATGGCACGCAACACCTTATTTTGGAACCGTTGAATGATGGATATATTAGATTTGCTAGCGGTACCCCATAGTTGAATTCCATATGTCCAAATGGGCTTGAGTATAGACTCATACAGCAATACCTTGTTATCTAATGATAACTTGGATTTGCGCCCAATGAGCCAATACATTTGATATAATTTTAGTCCCAGTTGTTTCCGTTTAGAGAGTATGTGCTTCTTCCAGGTTAGACGTCGATCTAAATGCATACCCAGATATTTAACATGCTCTGCTTGGGGGAGTTGACGATGATTGATATTCACTGGTGGACATGTTCTTCTACGCAGGGTAAACGTTATATGCGTGGATTTTGATTCATTGGCTTTAACGCGCCATGTCTTCAACCATAATTGTATTTGCTCCAGGTGGGTTTGTAGGTTTATTGATGCTGTGACTGGATCTTCATGGGATGCTAAGATTGCTGTATCGTCTGCATATGTTGCCACAATAGTTATTTTTGTGGAGGGGAAAATTAATTTAAAAAATGAGTATTTTACCACGGTTAAAGCTTATATGGAGGAAGAATTTTACGCTGAAATGTTTGCGTAATATGCCTTACAAATAAGTAAATTCCAATAAAATGAATAGCAGTCAGATCGGTGACGCATAATATATGAACAAATATTATTACACCTTGCCTTTTTCTGATCTAATATTGATCTATTATGAGAGAACAATGATTATACTTACAAATTGTGGTCGAATTTGGATCACAGGGCCATCACTAGTTCATAACCGGTGGGGCAAAAGTCATGCTACCATTTTGATTGCACTCTATCTTGGTTTTGTGACGTTTAGCTCGGTTTCGATTTAACCATTGTGTTGTGTAGACGTCAAAATTCTATTGTGGATAAATATACGCCACAAGAACGAGCAGAAATAATCACAATACTTATTGAAAATAATCGTTCCATAATTGTCACTCAGCGGAAATTGCGTCAAAAATATCCTAATCGTCCAGTGCCTCACAAAACCACAATTTATCGTTTACATGCGAATTCTCGACAGTACGGTACGACAGCAGACACGCCGCGTTCTGGAAGATAACGGACGTATCGTAACGCTGAAAATGTTGCTCTGGTGCGCGATAGTGTTGCAGAGTCTCCAGAAACATCAATTCGAAGACGTGGTTCCCAATTACACACTTATGCACGCAATTTAAGGCGAATTTTGAAAACCGATTTGAAAATGTTCCCGTACAAAATTTAGTAGCTCCAAAAGTTGCTACCGAGAGATCCTGATCTATGAGTTGAGTACAGTAGTGCAATCCTAAGACTGTCTGGTGAAATTGAAGATTCTTTGTTTAAATTGATAATGAGCGAAGAAGAACATTTTCTTCTCAGTGGCCACATCAATAAACAGAACAGTAGGTTTTGGGAAACACGGAATCCTTAATTACTTCATGAAACATCATTGCATCCACTAAAAACAACTGTATGGTTTGGTATTCATGTTGGAAACATCATTGGTACCTATTTTTTTTTTAATGACCAAGGTGTTACAGTTACTGTTACTGCTGAACGGTACCAAGACATGATTCGAGATTTCCTTGTGCCTGAAATGGAAGAGCAAGTATTAGAGGACATGTTATTTTAGCAAGATCGAGCCACAGCACACACAGCTCGTTCAACAATTCAATTATTGAATGACCAATGACGTTTTTCCACAGAGACTAATTTCGCGAAGTGGCGATTTAGCATGACCAGCCAGATCTCCGGATTTAACAGCACCAGACTTTTTCTTATGGGGTTTTTTAAAATCAAAAGTTTATGTGAGTAAGCCCCAAACGATTCAATATCTTAAAGATAATATTCGTCACGAAATTGAAGAAATTCAGCCTCAGATGTTATAGCATGTCATGAGAAATCCGTTAAAAAGAGCCGAAAGTTGTGTAGCGAATCGCGGTCACCATTTAACCGATATAATTTTTAAATCATAACAAAAAAAAATGTAAAGACCAAATAGTTTTTATGAAAACTAAATTTATTTATTTTTTATTTGAGAAAAGTTATAGGCAATCAAAATGGTAGCTGGACTTTTACCCACGTTGAATAAAGGTTTTCAAGATAGATAGTGAGATAAATGTATACATAATTTTTTTTAAAAGCGCTAAAATTAACTCACAATAAAATAAATTCAGAAATAATATTTTATACAGTGCGTAAAAGTTCTTAGGGTTCATACTATATATCTAGAGCGACAAATGTTATTCCACCAAAGACAGATACAGAAAACTTCTAACACCCACTTGCCTTTGTATTATATAGTCGTAACAGCTGTTTCCAATATATTGGGTTTCTATAGTTTGTATAGTTTCAAGTGGGGGGGGAGGGGGGTTAACCATGATTTGAGACTTTCCCCCATTTATTATATAAACTAGTACCAACACGGATCCCAGAAAACCCTTCGCTAATATCCTTCTTCTGTTAAAATTATTATAAATAATATAACGGGAATTGTCAAAAAAAACCTTTTACTTTTCATTAAATATATTAATGCAGTAATGTCTCTCGGTAAAACTTTTAAAGTATTTACAAAAAAAAAAACTTGTTATAAATTAAGTTTATTTCATGGTGCTTTCGTTTTCTGTTTTCTATAGCCAAACTGACAGTAAAATCTTCAATGAATGCTATATTAGCAAAATATTTAGTTGTTACGATATTGTGAAACCAAGATATTTAATATGGCGAGATATATTCTTCAGATACACTTATAATTTACAAAAACTGGCAACGCAGCAAAATCAAAATTTACAGGATTCATGGTTAACAGACTCTTGTCAGGTCAGTACTTGTTTATGTGATAGTACGGGAGCTAGCAACGTAGAGAAAATAAGAATTTCAGGTAAGCTAATCTTCTGACATTTGATCTCTTTCATTCTCTCACACCCGGTTCATCTAGCTGGTGGCAGGGATTCTATTTAAAAGTACGCATCGTATCGGTATAGTTAAAAATACTCAATTTTTAATGATTAGAATGCTCAAAAATTAATAGAACTATCCATTCTTAATTAATTTAAAAAATGAGTATTTTACCTGTACAGGTATGATGCGCACTGGTAAACGCAACCCCTGCCGCCAACCAGATGGGCCGAGTGCTGACGAAGAGAGTGAAAGGGATGATATGTCAAAAGATCAGGTCTCTCAAAAACGTTGCTAGCTCTTAGATTATGAATTGTTAAGAAAGCTATCTATGTATGAAGCAGATTTTCTTTTCGATTCAGTGAATATTTAAAAAATATTTTCATATTATTTAATCACTTCTTTTGAACTTCAATACTGTTAAGTTTTAATATTATAGAGTGCGAAGTATTGTCTTATTTTTGGGCAATATAAGATATTTTAGTTAGATTGCATTTTTTGGGAGTTCTTTATTTTTCTGTGGAAAAACAGCACTTATATACCAATGTATTAATTAATGTATCTAATTTAATTATTCCTACAATCAACACTGGAGTTTATCAAGAAGAAACTACTACTCGGTGGTACAATCTGTGGATATAGCTAGTATAAAATAGCATAATGATCGAAAAAGAGAATCCCAGACAAACTTCGGTCTTGCAACGTTCTTATAATATTTGGTTATTTCGAAAATATATATGATTATTTAACAGGTCAATTGAAAAGTCCCTGGCCTGAAACATAGATGGCGTTATTAGAACTAAATCCATATTTTTTTGTTAGCCCTAACCCTTAACAGATGCGTGTATAAATTTGACAGCTGTCGGATCATTAGTTTGTGAATTATAGCACTTTGAGTGAAGCAATTTTTGTTATTGTGAAAAAAATGGATAAAAAGGAATTTCGCGTGTTGATAAAATATTGTTTTTTTGAAGCAAAAACTTCGCTTGGTGTCGAGTTTCCGGACACTACCCCAGGAAAATCAACCATCAAGGATTGGTATGCTAAGTTTAGACGTGGTGAAATGAGCACCGAAGACGGTGAACACAGTGGATGTCCAAAAGAGGTTGTTACTGACGAAAACATTAAAAAAATCCACAAAATGATTTGGAATGAGCGTAAATTAAAATTGAATGAAACAGCAGACACTCTAAAGCTATCAACTGAACGTGTACATCATATTATTCATGAATATTTGGGTATAGGAAAGCACCGTGCAAACTGGGTACCGCGCGAGCTCACTTTTGACCAAAAACAACGAGTTGATGATTCGGGGCAGTGTTTGAAGATGATCAAGCGTAACAAACCTGAGTTTTTGCGTCGATGTGTGAGAATGGATGAAACATAACCCCAATCGACAGTCATCCGAGTGGACTGCACACGATGAACCCTTTCCAAAGCGTGGGAAAATGTAACAGTCAGCTGACAAGGTTATGGCGTCTGTATTTTGGGATGCGCATGGAATAATTTTCATTGACTACCTAAGTTCGGGGACGAAAAACGACGAAATGGCCGAAAAACGGCCGCATTTGAAGAAAAAGAAAGTGCTGCTTCACCAAGACAATGCACCGTGTCACAAGCCAGTGAAAATGATGGCAAAAATCCATGTATTGGGCTTCGATTTGCTTCCTCATCAACAGTATTCTCCAGATCTGGCCTCCAGCGACTATTTCCTGTTCTCAGACTTCAAAAGAGTGTTCGCTGGGAACAAATTTTCTTCGAATGAAGAGGTGATTGCCGAATCTGACGCCTATTTTGAAACAAAGGACAAATCGCACTACAAAAATAGTATCGAAAAGTTGGAGGGTCGTTATAATCAATGTATCACCCTTGAAGGGAATTATGTTGAATAAAAAAACTAATTTTGCCAAAAAAAGTGTTTTACTATGGTAGGTCAGCGACTTTTCAATTGACCTGTTAAATACACAATAACTCAATAACCTTTAGTCAAATTAAAACGATTTCTGTAGTAAAGAGATAACAATTTAGAACAAACAAACTATAGATTGCGAAATATTGTATTAGATTTTAGTAATATAATATATTTTAGTTAGATTTCATTTTTTGAGAGTACTCTATTCTTCTTATGTACTACCGTATTAATTAATGTATCTAAACAAACAAAAAGATATATCAAAGATGCTGTAGTAAAATAAGTAGGCTTAAAATTCTATATTAGAATTAGCAACGCGGGTTCTTTATTTGAAGGTTCAAATTTAATCGTATCTCGGGACCTTAAATAATTTTAATCCCACACAGAGAAAATGAAATCTGAAAGATAATTTCATCCCCGCCCGCCAAAGGGTTAAATACAACATAAAAGCGTCAAAATTCGATTTCGAAATAAAGTTGGGCGTCATTATTTTTTCCACCAATCGAAGATAGAATGGAAAACGAAACTGGAAAGGTTCAATTAACTTCAAAATTTGGTTTGGAAATACGGACACAAAAAAACCGTGCGGTAACCCTAACAATTGTAGACGTTTTAGAGCTCTTTTCCAGTTCTAATATCATTAAGCATTAAATAGTCATTAGTACATTTCTAAATCGTAGACATTATAATTAGTTTTGGTATCGTTCTTGACGGGATGTATCAACGGAACCCTTAAATAACCTTGGAAGAGACTAGGGGAGGATGGTTTTGTTACCAACGAATTAAGTTTCAGTTTCGGGCTATATTAATTAGTAGAAGTATTTTTGCGGCCCGTTTCTGACATATGTCACCTACCGTAGTTTAATTTGGTTCGAACAGTGACAAACACAATTGATATCGTGAAACAAACTCTATATAAATATGTATACATCATTTATAATTTACTTGCGTATAGACTAAATGCATTTTACTATTAGTTTGGTAATTGTATATGCTACGTATTGAATTTGGTGGGTCAATTATGCATATTAGTAGCAATAGAGATAATTATTACAGTATATATGTATTACCTAATATATAGATAATAGATGGGGCAGTTGATATTCAAAAATATGCGTTTACCAATATCCAATATGGAATAATAAATACGTATATCGCTTGATTGTAAGCGTACACCGAATGTATTTTAAAATCCATTACAAACTAATATAATTTCGTTGTTCAGTTGACAATTTCCATTTATTGTCCATTTTAACAAGTCAAAAAGACCTCCCCATAAACTACAAGAGTCAAAGTAAGCTTTTTAAATGTACTTTTGTTTTCCGGATTCTGTGGCAGCCTACTATGATATATCCACGTCTATTTCGTAGAAAATAATGTTCTGAATTTAAAATGACAACGTTCTAGAAACCTATTCAACACCACAGCACCGAAAATGATTTTCTGGTAGTGAAAAACATATTTCTTGAACCCTATTGAAAATATTGGAGGGTTTCTGAAGAGAGAAAATACAAACAAAAGAAAACTACTTGTTGAAAAGTTGATTTTCGTTGATGTTGATGACATTAATTAAGCCAAATTGCATCCAAACCAAAAAAATAGAATAATTTATTTAAAAAAAATAAAACAATATATTTAGCGATATTTAATGGTATGTTTACTGGAAGATACTAGATGTTTATCTGTTACTACTAATTATTATTACTAATTACTACTATTATTACTAATTCAATATTTTGTATAATAGAAGTATGAGTTGACTTTTTGTGAATTTTCAGTATATGGCTTTAGTTTCTGCCTGATAACTCGTAAAACTAAAGTCACTAGTTGATTTAGAAGTTGCTACCTTTCAAGAAAATATGCAGTACTTGATATCAGTAATATTATTGAACAATTAAAGAATAAATTCTAGTTTGGACATCTATCGAATCAACTAATTCCTCAGAAACCTCTATTAAGCTTTAGTTTCAATAAAATATGATTCTCTTTAGAATAAATGTGATTCTCTTGAAGCAATATAATAGCATTTTCAAAAATCATATATGTTGAATTAAATAATAAGCATAATTTTCTCGGATCGTCCTTTTCAATCTCTATCAAAAATAATTAAAACAAGATTTAAGTGAATTGTGAAAGCGCATCTTGAAGTGCATTACTATCTAAGCAATCCGATAAAAATTAGGTTAAAACCGTACCATTATTTAAAACATTTTTTTTCCTTTAACTTTATGTATTAGTATAGTGTTTATCTAGATTATTTTGTTCTTTATTTAATTCAATATTTTGTATAATAGAAGTAGGAGTTGACTTTTGTGAATTTTCAGTATATGGCTTTAGTTTTTGCCTGACAAGTCGTAAAACTTAAGTCACTAGTTGATTTAGAAGTTGCTACCTTTCAAGAAAATATGCAGTACTTGGTATCAGTAATATTATTGAACAATTAAATAATAATTCTAGTTTGAACATTTAACGAATCAACTAATTCCTCAGAAACCACTATTAAGATTTAGTTTCAATAAAATATGATTCTCTTTAGAATAAATGTGATTCTCTTGAAGCCATATAATAGCATTTTCAAAAATAATATATGTCGAATTAAATAATAAATATAATTATCTCGGGTCGTCTTTTTCAATACCTATAAAAAAAAATTAAAACAAAATTTCAATGAATTGTGAAAGCGTATCTTGAAGTGCATTACTATCCAAGCAATCCGATAAAAATTAGGTTAAAAACGTACCATTATTTAAAACATTTTTTTCCTTTAACCTTATGTATTAGTATAGTGTTTATCTAGATTATTTTGTTCTTTATTTAATTCAATATTTTGTATAATAGAAGTAGGAGTTGACTTTTGTGAATTTTCAGTATATGGCTTTAGTTTTTGCCTGATAACTCGTAAAACTAAAGTCAGTAGTTGATTTAGAAGTTGCTGCCTTTCAAGGAAATATGCAGTACTTGATATCAGTAATATTATTGAACAATTAAAGAATAAATTCTAGTTTGGACATCTATCGAATCAACTAATTCCTCAGAAACCACTATTAAACTTTAGTTTCAATAAAATATGATTCTCTTTAGAATAAATGTGATTCTCTTGAAGCCACATAATAGCATTTTCAAAAATCATATATGTCGAATTAGGTAATTAGTATAATTATCTCGAATCGTCCTTTTCAATCCCTATCAAAAATAATTAAAACAAGATTTTAGTGAATTGTGAAAGCGTATCTTGAAGTGTATTACTATCCAAGCAATCCGATAAAAATTAGGTTGAAAACGTACCATTATTTAAAACATTTCTTTCCTTTAAGGAAAAGTCATTAAGGAAGCAGAAAGGATACCACAGAAAAAAAAATGAGTTCGTTATTCCCTCTCTCTTCGAAGAGAACCTTTAGCGTAAAAAAGGACCATTAAAAAATTAATTTTAAATGTAAGGAAGAAACAATGTAACATTTAGTCGAATCGCTTTTTATTAGTCCGCTTTAAACCGATCCTGGCTGTTTAAAATTTCGAAAATAAGAAGGAGAAAGAGGAGGAAAAAATGAAAGGCCCGATAACAAATTGATCTGTAACGAAACTAAAAACATTTTTCGATTAGTGTTCTCGCTAAGAAAAAAAACGGATGCTAAAGGCGATTGCCTCTTATATTTTTAAGTTGCAATATTAAAAAAAGCGATTTATAATAATGCTTTCATCAATCTTTCGACACGTTCGGCTTGATAGTTTGTATTATTTATGACTGCTATGACTAGGCATATTTGTGAATCTTTATCAAAGAAGAAAATATTTTTTTGATTCTCTCGTTTTCCTTATTCGATACTTTTTTCTCCCTCCACCAGTCAAAACCCACAAAAAATCATTAAATATATACTAGCCAAAAAAAATCGATAATACTGAGTTCTTAGGGCAAGCACTTAATGAAAACCTTTGGTAGACTTTAACTCATAGTCAAAACTTTTGATAAAAAAAATTTAAGTATTTTTGATGAAAATTTAATATATATCTATATATAAATAAATACTTTAATAAAAGATGATAGGTAAAGTGAGAACATCAAAAAATTAAAGAAAAAATAATGGAAATAGGTATCAAAATATGGCAAGAAATAATTTACACTAAAATAAAATAACAATAATAAAATTTAACAATAACCAAAATTAATAGATTTTATAATATCTAAACTTACGGATTGATATTCAGTATATCAACCTGAAATCCACTCTCAAAATGCAGGTATAGAAAATTGAAATTTCTACAAAATCTACCCAAAGAGATATACACAAAAACATCAAAATTATTATACATATAACTAAAGGTAAAAACAACGAAGAGTAGAAAAAGAAACGCCAAAAGACGGTGTAGGCCAGAACAAGAGCAAATTTAACAAAAGAAGCTGAAAAAAGAATCAAATAACAAAGGATTATGTGCTTGAACTTAATCAAAGACGGACGATTATGATATAATTAAGAGTGATAACCTAAAATCCGAAATTATTAAATTTATTATATTAAAACAGCTCAAGGTGGCATTTTAAGTGATATACTTAATCTAAAGAACTCTACAATAGCTACATTCGCAGATCTTTCAAATTACGGTGACATGAACTAGTGGGACTACCTCACTACAAATGATATATGAAGATGACATTATATTAGACAAATTGAACTGACAAGAGCATGTTAAAAAAAATTAGCTGAACTGAAGCTACTTGGAAAGGAATCTAAAGTATCAGCACACAACATTGTTTCAAACATTTTAAAATGTACTTATGTGTATTTGTTAATTTAATTGTATGAAAACTGTTTAAAGGCTAGCCAATATTTGACATTATGTAGTCAAGCAAATCCAAGTATCTTAATATATTCAGATATTACATATTGGTGAAGAGCATTTAGAAAATGATACACCAGAAAGAATTTACCTAAAAAATATCGTTTATATAAAAATACTGAAACATTAAATATAATATATAACTAAGAAGTTTCAATATTCTTGCAATGCTCATATAAAGAGAAATAAGGAAGGAAAACCAAGACTTGCAGATGAAAGTTGAGAAACATAATTAATTTAATTAATTATAAACTAGTTTGAACCACAGTGATCTATCACTAATAGTTAATATGGTAGATATGCAGAACAATTAATAATATTAAGAATAAAATGAAGTTACAAACACCCTATCGTAAAGTACAAGAGTCCTTGATACAATTTTACATTTGTATGTGTTTTTATGATTCTGCGCCAGTCTACTATGGCATATCCACGTCCTATTTGGTAAAAAAGAATTGGCTGAGACAAAATAACAAAGTTCTAGAACCTGGCTGATATTAGGGCGCAAAGAATGGTTCTCTAATAGTGAAAAACTAACTTCTCCATAGAGGTAAGTTTTGGAATGACTTAAAAACTCGCCAGACATTAGACTAAAATATCGTTTATATAAAAATAATGAATTATTAAACATAATATGTTATATAACTAGTTCAAATATTCATGTAATAAGAAATACAGAAAGAAAAAACCAAGACTTACAGATGGAAGATGAGAAACATAATTAATTTAATTAATTATGATCTAGTTTGAACCATACTGAACTTAACCATCACTAATACTAATTATGGTAGATATGCAAAAAAATTAACAATATTAAGTACAAAATGAAATCGAACCTACCCTGTTTCTATTGAAGCAATATACAATGCAAAATGTTGTTAACGATTGTTTGTTTGGTATCAATTTCAAAAAGTAAAATCGTAACGAACACTCTCGTTATATTTTTCTCTATTACTTTCTGAAAGGAAAAACGCCCGTCTGAAGTTCAAGTTTTACAAAGTGTATAGTGGAGATGTTTATAACCGAGACAAAATTGTTTTTCTGCGGATTTTGCCTTGACAACTTTTATATATACGCGGTACTTTTAAAAATGTTATTTGATATCGGTAAAGTAATAAATAATGATAAAGTGTATATCGATCAAGCTCAATAAGAGCAAGATTGCAACGAGAGATAATGAACGCATCCGAAAGTTTTTTTTTTCATTCGGACACAGATTGTTCGTCCCCTTTATCAGTGTCTCCATTGATCCCAGTTTTCTCAATCCCTGTATTCCAGTTCTTATCTTATTAATCAGCGGTTCTTAGGGGAGAGTAGCCTTTAGAACAAATAAAATATGGAGACCGCAAAAAAAACACGTTTCTTATGATTCATACTTTTTTTAGGTGACTAAGTAATGAAAGGAAAAGAAACAGAAATATAATATATCCTAAAGATTCCTATAGTAATCAGCTGGGGAAAAACTAATTTCAGATTTTTCATGTTATTCAACAGAAATATCTTCATGTACATTGCGAATGGAGATATCCTCGAGTTACTGAAGGTGTGGTTGATCTAAAACTGTTGTTACAGAACTGTGAGTTTTAATGAAATTCGTTTGGTCAATATACAGTCGAATTAATGGTTTTACCAATATTAAGTAGCCAATGATGAACAATTCCTTTCATATCCAACCAAATAGTTAACATCGCCTTCTTTTCTCTATTCTGGCAATTGAAGATGCATCCTGTAGACAATCCTCATTGGACAAAAGAGAAGAGTATCATTTATTTGGGTCCCCAGTCATGTGTGTACAGAGGGAAATAAGAGAGCAGGCCGAGCAGTCACTATAAGTGGCAAACATATTACTAGCCTTCATATTATATGAATCTATATCCTATCATTATAACTAAAATAAATAATACTATTCAACTGGAATGGTACGTGCTAGAGGGCAATAATAAAATATGGTTCATTAGGCAAGATTTTTTTTACTCCTTTAACATTGTCTACTAGAAAGTATAAACAGGTCCTGTTAAATAGGCTAATGATCGGACATTGTCGGTTCTTACATTCGTATCTTATGACTAGCGATGTTCCCATTTTGTGTGATTATTCTGGACTAGTAAATACAGTGCGACATGTTTTACTATCATATGAAGCTCTAAGATATATTCAAGATAGACATAACATACCCAGAAATATCGAAAATCTCTTTACTACAAACCATATCAATACACTTTTCATATATTTACATGAAATCCAACACATATCACAATATTCTATTTTATTTCTCATCTCATATTTATAAACTGTAGAAATTAGACTATTTTATCTTATATTATTTTATATTATAACTCTTACGTTATATTTTATCTACTGTTTTAGTTTGAATATTATGTATAAAGAGCTATAATTTTTACATTATCATTATTTTATATCTGCTTTTATGTTATTTATTTATTTATTTGATTTTATAATTACAATTATTTATAAATACAATTTGTGCTTGTATCGTATCTTTATTTTATACATATTTATTCGCTTTTTTTTCACTAAACATAATTTATAATATATATCAGAGTCTTAATTAAATAAATATTTGTTTAAAGTCACTAAGTAACACAAAAGTGTTGAAGTAACTATAATTTTTATAAAAACAAAAAAGTATATTACATAAAAAAATTATAATTTGAAATGAATCGAACAGCAATGCCATTTCAAGAAGTAAAATGAGAATATATATCACAATATAAACTGACCCTGTTTTCTAAAGTGGTTGTATGTGTTTCTAAAGTGTTGACCTCATGTGAATGTGTTGATAGATTGATACTCAAAGAAAATCAATCTATGATTCTTGTGAAAGATACATTTTTTTCCCTTAAAACTGACAGATTTATCTGGTTATTTTATCTGATTATCAAAGTACATTTTAATTACTGGAAACATAAATTTAATAAACTTGCAGCCAGAGAATTCCACTTAAATTAAGATAAAGTTTTCCTAGATACGCCAATAAATAATTTGAACTATCGGCATTTAATTAATCAAGGTGCCTTGGCCGCGGGTTAAGGTTACATTGGATGCGTTTTTTGTTACTCGTGCGTGCACTGACGGAAACGTATTTAGTTTTGCCATACTTAAGTATTATTAGAATCATCTATCAGTTTGTTGTAAATACATGTTTGGAATTAATAAAATTTCTCCTCGACAGAACTTCAAATGTAACCGAACCAGACCAAATAGTCGTACGAGTACTTTCCATCCGTGCACGTCCGGATCAGCATCTAATATAACCTCAGTCTTAGAACCTCCAGTCATTCTAAAATGATTAACCCAGCTTCGCAAAATGTTTGACACGCCCACTGATTAAGAAACAAAAGATATACAGTTTTATATTGTTTGAAAAATGCACGAAGTTCATTTATTTTCGAACGAAAATAATAAATATATAATATAAGATGCCATAAACACGGTCCCTTAAGATAAATTTACTTGGTAAAAAGAACATTTTAAAGATTGATTTTCTTTTGAAGCAAAAACATTATAATTTTATGACGGTTATTCTTTAAAAAAAAATAAAACAAAGAATCCTTGATGAACTTGTTTAAAAAAAAACTCTTTGATTGTGTGAAGATGTTGTTCTAGAGATCGTATTGAAATTATGGTAAAAACAACAATAGCGATGAGATGAAGTCCCTTAATTTCGATCAGTGAGGCTTCTATTTGCCGGTTGTACGTTATGAATTACTTTCGGTATTTCGTTTATTAAAGTTTGAGTTTACGAAATCACGATATTCTGCCGCCCCCCTTTTACAAACGGGGAAGTGTGTCGCGAGAGAGCTTTGTTTTCATCCATTTATTTCCAAGTTCTACATCAAAATTATTTAAAATAATTTAATGGCGTCAGCTAAATCTTGAAAAATGACAGTAGTTTTCGAGACAAAGGATAACCGTTTAATTGTGTAGTTAATGGACCAACATTATTAAGCAATTACAAGAACTAACACTGTTCGTTATGTGGAATTATATTTTCCTACCGATCATCTTCTAAGTGCCAGAGAAAATCCCAATTTACATCAGCAACAAAAACCTCCTAATGTGACACATTAATCTATTTTGGTAAACATTTGGCTTGGGTATAGGATGATAAATCCATATTACATTAATATTCAAAATTAAATATATTTTTTAATGCATTAACTTAGTAATTTTGATTTCATTACGGAAATTAAATCTGGCGAATAAAATGGAATTTTTTTAATTAATTTTTAAATCCAATTAGCGCAAAATATTACAGAGCAATCTGCAAAAAAATTGATTTTCCGTTTCAAAAATTAACGATCTTGGTGGATTTCTAAACGCTAACATCCTATCTGAAAAGATCTAAAATTTATTTAACATTAAAATTTAGATGTAACATAAAAGAGATAGGATTCATTATTTTTAGTGATACGTTTGGGATGCGTGTGTGAAAAATTGTTATTTTAAAAAAAAACACGCGATTTCTTATTTTCGAAAATCGATAAGGTCGTCTCTATCTCCAACCAAAAATAACACCCCCTACGTCTTAACCATCGTACACCCAGCCATCAGACATAATCCTTGTGATCCTCTTTTGACCTATTTAGAAAAAAATACCGACTAAAAATACCCCGTACCTTTTCCTTCTTACAGTATTTTACCTAAACAAAACCGGCGATATTCCATTTTTTTTACTTTAAATTATTTCGCACCTTTTCGTTTTGTTACCAAATAATCCAAATATGTTATATATATAAAAAACGTTCTTTATATATATATATATATATATATATATATATATATATATATATATATATATATATATATATATATAATCAAATATATATAAGATATATATCAAAGTTATCAAGGAAGATGGGAGGCTAGTTATAATAGGTCAATTGAAAAGTCCCCGGCCTATCATAGTAAAACACATTTTTTTTGGCAAACTTAGTTTTTTTTTATTCAAGGGTGATATCATTTTTGTAGTACGATTTGTCCTTTGCTTCAAAATAGGCCTCAGTTTCGACGATCACCTCTTCATTCGGCGAAAATTTCCTCTCAACGAGCATTCTTTTGAGATATGAGAACAGGAAATAGTCGCTGGCGGCCAGATCCGGAGAATACGGTAGATGAGGAAGCATTTCCAAGCCCAATTCATACATTTTTGCAATCGTTTTCACTGACTTGTGACACGGTGCATTGTCTTGGTGAAGCATCACCTTCCTTTTCTTCAAATGCGGCCGTTTTTCGGCGATTTCGTCATTCAAATGGCCCAATAACGCTATGTAATAGCTGTTGATGGTCCTACTTTTTCCAAGGTAGTCAATGGAAATTATTCCATGTTCATCCCAATATACAGATGCCATAACCTTGCCAGCCGACTATTACGTTTTCCATCGCTTTGGAGCGGGTTCATCGTGCGCAGTCCATTCGGATGACTGTCTATTGGATGCAAAAACTCGAGTTTATTAGGCCTGATCATCTTCAAGTACTGCTCCGAATCATCAACTCGTCGTTGTTTTTGGTCAAAAGTGAGCTCGCGCGACACCCACTTTGCACAGAGCTTCTCATACCCAAATATTTGTGAATGATGTGATGTACACGTTCAGTTGATATATTTAGAGTGTCTGCTATTTCATTCAGTTTCAATTTACGGGCATTCAAAATCATTTTGTGGAGTTTTTAAATGTTTTCGTCGGTAACAACCTCTTTTGGGCGTCCACTGCGTTCACCGTTTTCGTTGCTCATTTCACCACGTCTAAACTTAGTATACTAATCCTTGATGGTTGATTTTCCTAGGACAGAGTCCGGAAACTCGGTTTCAAGCCAAGTTTATGCTTCAACTGTATTTTTTCCATTCAAAAATCAATATCTTATCAACACGCGAAATTCCTTTTTATCCTTTTTTTCACAATAACAAAAGTTGCTTCACTCAAAATGCTATAATTCACAAATTAATGATCCGACAGCTGTCAAATTTATACACGCCTCTTTTGAGGGTTTGGGCTAACTGAAAAACATGTGGATTTAATTCCAGTAGCGCCATCTATGAGACAGGCCGAGGACTTTTCAATTGACCTGTTATTATGCGAGACATTTGTACATTTTCCACACTATACTTACTTAATATAGAATGTACCAGGTAAAATTCATATAGAATAAAAACCTTGCCGATTATTTTTATAAAACAATTCAATGAAAAACTACTTGTTTACATAGTGCTACATAGCGTTCAACTATAAATCAGATTTGAAAATCTGTTCTAACGTTTAAGCCTCTATCCGATTAAACCCAAAATAGTGTAATTAGCTGGAAAACATTGTAGACACATGGCACTCGACATATGTTTATTAACATGACCTGTTTTTAACCATGATAATGTTGCAGGATAGCGCAGGAGTTAGGAACTGAAACTTAATCAACCTAATGTTTAAATTAAATTTATCCACAACACAGGAAAATGTATTTGTAAAACATAATTTCCTAGTAACGATAAAATCAAAACAAAAAACACGATATTTAAATGGAAACAAATAGGAAAATGTGTCGATGGCTTGTAAATATATAAATAAAAGAACTAGACGTCGATCTAAAAGTAAAATAAGACGAAATGGTCCATAAACAATTTAACGAATTCAAAACATGAATGGAACACAATAAAATGTATAATTTATAAGTAGTAAAATGTCTTCATTATTTCCATGCTAGATCGATCATATGAATATATACGGTGGAAAAATGTTCAGTTGAACTGAAACAGCGAAATCGTCAGGTCCAGAAATAATGAATTTTTTATGCGAACAATATGGCCATGTTTATTGCAAGGCGGCCACGAGAACTGTATGAATTATAACGGAATGAGGAATTATACAAAGGAAAACAGTTTGGTGTTTTGCTTTGCAGATTTATTCGTTTAAAAAAACTACCCTGGGGTATAATTTTACGGGAAGCTATTGTTTTTTTTTTAAATTTCTAGATTTTACTCTTTTTGTAAATTAAGCTTTGCTAGAAGGACGAAAGGGAATTAGTCAGCCAATCCATGATAGCGAATTTATTACACGTATTTATTGATTAATTCACACATTTTTATATAACAGGTGAGGCAAAAGTCCCACTACCATCCCAAAAATACGGACGCCATAACCTTGCCAGCCGACTTTTGCGTTTTCCCACGCTTTGGAGCAGGTTCATCGTGTGCAGTCCACTCGGATAACTGTCTATTGGATGCAAAAACTCGGGTTTATTAGGCCTGATCATCTTCAAGCACTGCTCCGAATCATCAACTCATCGTTGTTTTTGGTTAAAAGTGAGCTCGCGTGGCACCCACTTTGCACAGAGCTTCTCATACCCAAATATTTGTGAATAATGTGATGTACACGTTCGGTTGATATATATAGAGTGTCTGCTATTTCTTTCAGTTTCAATTTATGGGCATTCAAAATCATTTTGTAGAGTTTTTAAATGTTTTCGTCGGTAACAACCTCTTTTGGGCGTCCAATGCGTTCACCGTTTTCGGTGCTCATTTCACCACGTCTAAACTTAGTATACTAATCCTTGATGGTTGATTTTCCTAGGGCTACTGTTTTTTTTTTTAATTTCTAGATTTTACTCTTTTTGTAAATTAAGCTTTGCTAGAAGGACGAAAGGGAATTAGTCAGCCAATCCATGATAGCGAATTTATTACACGTATTTATTGATTAATTCACACATTTTTATATAACAGGTGAGGCAAAAGTCCCACTACCACTTTGATTGAGCGTCAACTTAATTGTCCTAATCGTCCAGTGCCTCACAAAACCACAATTTATCGTTTACATGCGAATTTTCGACAGTACGGTACGACAGCAGACAGGCCTCGTTCTGGAAGACAACGGACGGCTCGTAACACTGAAAATGTGGCTCTGGTGCGCGATAGTGTTGCGGAGTCTCCAGAAACATCAATTCGGAGACGTGGTTCCCAGTTAGACATTTCTGTACGTAGTTTAAGGCGAATTTTGAAAAATGATTTTAAAATATTTCCGTAAAAAATCCAACAAAAATATTCATTCCCTTATCTGGTGAAACTGAAGATTTTTCGTCAAAATTGATAATGAGCAATGAAGCCCATTTTATTGTCAGTGGCCACGTCAATAAACAGAAGAGTCGGTATTGGGGAACACATAATTCTCAATTAATTCATGAAACATCATTGCATCCACTAACACTGTATGCTGGAAACATCATTGGTCCCTATTTTTTTTTTTCAAAATAACCAAGGTGTTGTCGTTACTGTTTTTGCTAAACGGTACCAAGACATGATTCGAAATTTTCTTGTACCTGAAATGGAAGAGCAAGGACTAGAGGACTTGTGGTTTCAGCAAGATGGGGCCACAGCATACACAGCTCGTTCGACAATTCAATTATTGAATGACTTTTTCCACACAGACTAATTTCCCGAATATAATGTATTTTTGATTATCTGACCATCTTCAGCATATCAATCAATTCATGCTAGGAATTCAAAGGACTATTGCAAAAAATAGGATCATCAATGCAAATAGTTCTGAGAGTTGAAGCATATAAGGTTTTACATTGGCTATTGAGAGAAATGTCAAGCTTCAAGGACCCTTTTATTCGAAGCAGGAGCAGGTTGCAGACCATATTTTGGAATAAATAATGAACTGATAAGTGTAAAGAGATTAGCTGGGAAGCTTGGAGGCATCCACCATATAGCCCGGACCTTGCACCGTCCAATGACTAGCTTGATTTCAATGACTAGCTATTTGTAATCATTTTTCGTCAAAATATTCCTCAATGATTTATAATGTTAAAAGAAAAGTGGTAAAAAAATATTAGATTAATATTTTAAATATATAAATAAATATTTTGAATATATTAAGTTCACTTAGAACAACATAAAAAATTAATTTTTCTTCAACGCATAGGTTAATAGGGTTGAAACAAAATTTTAAAAAATGAGGATTATTAATTGGTAATACATGTAATATTTCAGATATGCTATAATAAGTTTTTGGTTTTTATCCCGAGACAAATCCGGGAACATTTCGGTGATATATGAAAATATATATATGGTGATATCAAAAAATCGCTGACATATAAAAAACCATATCCATATCCTATTATTTCCTTATACAGCGTTTTGATTTTCCAAATATATCACATAGATCCGAAAATATTATTATAAAACCATCCCAGCGGGCATCTGTTATTTCGGCGAAAAAGATTTTTTAGTGTGACAAAAAACATGATGGATGTATTGTGTACCTGTACCGAATCATTGAAAAACATATAATTAAATACGAAAGTAGAGATAGTGATGTGTTAGAGAGACAGGTTAACAACCCCCAAGATAATTCGACGATATATCATCCTGGAGACGTTCAATGTGACATATTGATATTGTTTCAAGCCGAAAGGTAAAACTTAAAATATCAGAAACACTTTTATATATTTTGTCTTAATTATTAGTATCTCTTTCTCTAATATTAAGTGCATTAATTAATTTTAAAGAAGTTAAAGAACTTTGGGAAAGGAGTTAAAGAATTTTAAAGAACTTCCTTGACATTACTCGATAATATAAAGAGATAGATATATAGATAGAATATTACATAAAATGATAGTTTAATATAAATAAATTTCCTTACAAGAAAAAATATGACGGCAACTCCTTCAAAGATTAAATAGTGGAAGAAATAAGTAAAGGAAGACGCAATTTTATTTACAAATGTAGGTAAAGAAATTATTCTTTTATCAAATAAGTCTGGTCTTTATTCATTTCATGGTTTATTTATTTATTCATTTCAAGACTAATTTCGCGAAGTGGCGATTTAGCATAGTCTTATAGGGCCTTGTAAAATCAAAAGTTTATGTGAATAAGCACCAAACGATTTAACATTTTAAAGACAAAATTCGTCACGAAATTGAAGAAATGCAGCCTCAAATGTTGCAGAATGTCATGAAAAATGCCTTAAAAAGAGCCGAAAATTGTATAGCGAACCGCGGTTACATCTAATATGTTATTTTCATTAATATATGTCTCTTTGAACTGAAGTTACAGTTAAAAGTCTAAAAATGGCCAAAAATCGTAAATTTTCATGAGTATATATATGGAAAAACTGTCAAAGGATTTTTGACATCATAACAAGATAATATGACGGTAATACGAACCTATTTTACGGTGAGAAAAACTGTAAAACCATTTAATTTAACCACAGACTATATCTTTCCAAAATATATGCAAATATTTGTGAAAGATAAAATTTCAAGAAAAACATTAATGTTGCTGTAACTTTGAAAATATTGGGTATATTAAAATAATTAGTTCACCATCAAATTTCACGTAAAATTTTACATATATGATGTTATTTTCATTGTTGTAATTCTCTTTGAACTGAAATTACAACGCAAATTATCCTGAGTATATATATGGAAAAGGTGTCAAAATAGTTTTAACATCATAACAATATAATATGACGGTAACACATACCTAAATTTGATGTAAATTTTACATATAATATGTTATTTTCATTATTGTAAGTCCGATCCAGTCACTGCATCAATAAACCTACAAATCCACCTGGAGCAAATACAATTATGGTTGAAGACATGGCGCGTTAAAGCCAATGAATCAAAATCCACGCATATAACGTTTACCCTGCGTAGAAGAACATGTCCACCAGTAAATATCAATCATCGTCAACTCCCCCAAGCAGAGCATGTTAAATATCTTGGTATGCATTTAGATCGACGCCTAACCTGGAAGAAGCACATACTCTCTAAACGGAAACAACTAGGACTAAAATTATATCAAATGTATTGGCTCATTGGGCGCAAATCCAAGTTATCATTAGATAACTAGATTGCTGTATGAGTCTATACTCAAGCCCATTTGGACATATGGAATTCAACTATGGGGTACCGCTAGCAAATCTAATATATCCATCATTCAACGGTTCCAAAATAAGGTGTTGCGTGCCATTGTTGATGCTCCGTACTATATTTCAAATAAAGTGATACAACGCGATATTCCTCTAGAACCTATAACGAGTGTAATCCAACGTGTTTGTGTGAAGTACTTCGAAAGAGTGTCAGTGCATCCCAATGTACTCGCTAATCAGCTAAATATGCGACGTGATAGTGAAGTGCGTAGACTAAAACGTTTAACACCACCTGATCTGATTACTGGACATATGTAGAGTTTAGAATAAGCATTAGAATAAGACTAATTAATTAAGATAATATTTTATACAGAAGATTGCTTAATGAAGTGATTTTCTACATGCCATGTATATATAATATAAACAGAAGAAATACTTATTGCCAATAGGGCAGATTGTGGACTCACGAAGAGTAATAAAAAAAAATAAAAATTGTAAGTCCGAAGACGATATAATTTTTCAATCATAACGAAAAAAAAAATGTATGGAAACTTCTTATGGAAACCAAACTTACTTATCTTTTCTTTGAACAAAGTTATAGGCAAAGAGGCAAAATGGTAGCGGGACTTTTGCCCCCGCCTTGTATAAGTGCCTAATTGTGTTCGTTATTGATTTAATTAATATGCAAATAGGTATTACTTCATTTGATATTCCATGTTTATGATTATAACATAAAAAAGTAAATAAAAATCATATATACTTTTATTTAACGCTCTGAAATTGATGGGAGTTCTGAAAATGATCCTACTCATGACAGTTTTGTTATAAGGTTCACTGATCTAGTAATTTAAACTTATTATTACCTTGTTAATTATTAAAACTTAGTGGAAATTAGATTTATATAGATGCAATTTAAAAAAGGTTAGTGAGTTAGTATATATATATATATATATATATATATATATATATATATATATATATATATATATATATATATATATATATATATATATATATATATATATATATATATATGTATGTATATATATATTGAGAACGAAATTTTCTTACTGATACTTACTAACTTTAACTTAA
Organism: Rhynchophorus ferrugineus; assembly: GCF_030347505.1. NCBI lineage: Eukaryota > Metazoa > Arthropoda > Insecta > Coleoptera > Curculionidae > Rhynchophorus > Rhynchophorus ferrugineus. Next base: position 24,061,216 of record NW_027472584.1, on the reverse strand, counting down.
ATTATATGATCTTATATTGAATAGTGTATATTGTTGTATATATATAATCATATTGAATACAATAGTAAATTTATAAAAATAATGTTGTATAAAATGAATTTCAATATGAAAACTAAAAAACCTTTAAGGTGGCCTCAGTATATTTTTCCGGAGCACACGTTTATTACATTCGCATTCCCTCTTTTACTACATCTATATTGTTGTGTAAAAGTCCCCTTAGATTATTTCAGATTTACTCCTCCATCCTCCAGATAAAAAACAACTAACACCCCATAAAAGTTATTATGATTTCCAAACGAGATTAATTTTAACACAACGATAAATTTGTATTAGCCGAAAGTATTTTTGTGAGCGAAGGGGAGAAAACGAAACAATTAGGACATTTCGAAATAGCGAGCCATTAAATTAAAAGCTGAGGAAAATATTTATCCAAACTTTTCTTCTCCACAAATCTGAAATTCGGAAAACCATCATGAATCTCCAAATAGCTTATAGTTGATTTATTTCGTTTGATACAATAAAACGGGGCGAAAACAAACCGCACCGATGGCACTGTTTCAGTATCAATATTTTCAATAGATCTTTTTAATAAATACATTTTATATTTAACGATTTCAGTTTTGATTTTAATTAGGTTCCCTATTTTATTTTTATAAAATATATGATGTTTGTTGAATATATGACGTCGATTTCATTCGCTAATATTTACGATTTCTTCTTAAAAATATAAATATTAAAAATAATAAAGGTAATTCTTTATCTTTATTATTTTTTAATAATATAATATTTTAATATTTTACTATTTTTAAATAAAAAACAAAGAATATTCGGTTTGTGTATGTTAGTATCTACGAAGTGTTTTATGCTATAGTTAATGCGTAAAAAGCAAACTGAATAGCTTTTGCACTGAACGACTTCCGATTTTCGGTCATATCAGCTCAGCAATATCATTATACTCAAATATTTGATAATTTTTGATAAAAAATATGTGAAAACTTTGTACGTACCTTTGAAATTTGAGCGTTTCCCTCGATTTCCCCTCTCCCTTTTCACCAACAGATCCTGATTTGGCTCCAATGAGACCAGCTCGGAAGTGCCGTCTTTCGAATAGAAAAAAATATTGAAAATCGGCTTACAATTGACGGAGAAATCGGCGAACATACATTAAAAAATATATATACAGCCGAACATAGGACCTCCTCTATTTTCGAAGTCGCTTAAAAATCAAGTTTCCAGCTTGGTTACAGCAGTGGTAAAGGCGACAGGACGGTCCTCCTACTGTTGCGATAGTCGCGAGTTTGAATCCTACTGCAAAAGAATGAAACACACCCGCTGAAGAGTGCAAAATCCGATAAGGAAAATGATCCCAGTCACGCCAGTAACCAGGCTGGGTAAGACCGGAAGTCTTCTGGAATGATTTCTAAGTTGGTCACCCACCAGTCGGTAGGCTTAATACCGAGGAGGACCGTGTTTCGAAGCCCACGTTAAACTGTAGATCCAGTCCAGATAAACCCTCGTTGGTAAAAGAAGACTTTAAAATATACAAAAAAAAGTTGAATTTTGTTTAAAATTTATTATATTATCAATTATTATTTACAAGGAAAAGGTTTTGATGAATATATCAGATATGTAGTCCAAACGCCTTTCAAAACGGCTTTTTTATTATGTCAGAAATATCGAGTATTGCCCTAACAATGCAGGATTTGTGGGAAACACTCTAATGCTTTAATCCGATGTGAAGTTCAGCTGGAAATAATCGCTTGTTTGTTGAAACTAACGGTAAGCTAACCCTGTCGATTTCCAAGTGTTAACACTGATTTAACAGATTTAGAATCGGTAGCTATTTAAAGAAAACCCAGAACAACTTCTCGTCCAAGGGGCATAAAAATAATATTTAAATATAAATGACAAATTGATATAATCGATTAATTTAAAATGATATATGAAACGTGCTTGTAAAATAAATGAATAACTGTTAAAGGTAATATAGCGTTCACAGACATCCCCCTTTTCCTAATAAAAGCGAAATAAAATAAACCTTTTTCGGGCCAAAGTAATTAATTAGAGAGCCATCCGATATTAATCAGAATAAAAATTATTTCGGTCCAGCTAAAATATGCGACTTAGGTGATATTTATGAGGGCCCAAAGTTAGGTAAAATGTAAAGACGAAAGGAAAAGGAGAAGTCTTTTAGCTGTCTCAGGGCCATCGATTGAGATTCGTCATCCCTCGTGGGGTTCATCAGTTTTGGTTTCTTCTTTAACCTTCCTTCTTCATGCTTTCATAACAGTAATCTGTTTTTTATACCGCAAACATCAAACCCACCCTCTTGCTTTTTTGTTTCTTCTCTCTCTACCTCCCTCCCTCCTCTATACCCCTCGCACTCACGCTCTCCTTTCCCTTTTTTTCTCTTGACTTTAGCTCTGATAAACGTGAGATACTCTATATAGGTTTCTTAACAGAATCTTTATTTACTATATATTTCTATATTTTATGTTCGACGATACGATCAGTTTGTAATACCTTTTTGTTTAAATCGCAATTGAAAAAGACGAAGTCCATACGGTTTCGGGGTATTATCTTTAAAAGCGAAAAAAGTTCCGCTGAAAAAGCATATTTTTTACGATATCGTATATTAGTTTTCCGTTATATATGTTTTCCTTGCTTCGACATTTTTATTATGGATTTTTTTATGTCCCGAATTTAAACAAAATAAGAAAATCACGAGATTTAACATAGCAAAACTCACTGTGGAACTTTTGCCAAGATAGAACCGGAGGAAAACACGGACAGCGAAGTTTCCAAGTCATCCTAATTGGTGGGAAAAAAACTTCTTAACAACTTCGTCCTAAACAAGCTATTTATGAATTGCTGCATTATGAACTAAAACTGAACTTAAATAAAAAAAACAAGCCGCAATAAATTTGTTTATTCATTTTTAACTGTTTTAGCTAAATTATTACCTTTTACTGTTACTGTACTCAGGAAATAATTATTACATGGGATTGGAGAAAAGGTGATTTAAATTTTGCTAATAAAATCATTTAAACTAGTATATCTCTAATAAAATGCCTCCAATGAAGCCATACTTTGTCGCTTTTAAATCGTAAAAGACCATATAACGTTCCAAATATATAAAATGCATCATTCCATCAATAAAACTGATCAACCAATCAAGTTAGGATGAACAAAATTATGATAGACTGTTTGGCTTTTGCAGATAACCAGTTGATTCTAACTCAGGACACACAAACAGCTCAAAAACAAATAGAGTTTGTAAAAGAAACAGCAGAAAAAGTATGAATTCAATTGTTATTTGAGAAAATATTGTTTATGAGTGACAACAAATTAACATAAACATTTTTAGGGACTAAATATGGCAAAATCCCAAGAGTTTCGAATTTCAAATATTTGTCCGAAACTATTCAAGAAACTGTACTGGAAATGATCGCTAATATGATTCACTCTTAAAAAATCTATACAGCTTTTATAATTACAACAGGCATTCACAACAAAAAATGTACCTCCAAATATACAAAGCTGAGACATTACAACACTCTGATCAAGCCGGAATGCCTCTACCGAGCTGAAGCTCTCATTTTGAATAGATAGAGGGACACATAAAATACAATAAAAACGCAGGCCAATATTTTTTAGACAAATTAAAAGAATGGAACCAAGCAAATTGATCAGACTGGTAGCTGAAATTCTAGGAAGCTCCCAATAAACCCAATGATGAAACAGTGAAATGGGTCGCTGCAATTAAGGAGGATCCACGATAACAAAAGAAATACAGGATTGAAAGATTTTTATACGAAATGTTTGCGACTGGGAGGTAGACCAGACAGAGCAATGCAGGAAACCACAAAGCAAGTGGTCTGATGAACGAAAAAGAGCCCATCCGAGAGAATGAAAGCAATACTTAAATATCCCTTTGCTGTTCTTGGCGTGGTCCAGTAGGGCTCAACGTGCATAATGATAAAGTACCATTCCTTTGCTGCTTTAAATTTTTAGGTAAAGTTAGCACTCAGTCAATGTTTTCTCTCAGTCTAACAAGCTAATCGTTGAAAAGTCTCATAAATACCAAAGTAGGCTGTTAAGATTTCATATGATAACGTAGATATGTGGAACTACAATTCAGATAAGAATGTTTCAAGTCATCTATTGAGACCGGATTATATTTGAAACTTTTGCTACATCCACAATATAGTTCGGATTTTGTTCCGTCTGATCCAAACCAAACCAAACCCTCTTAATGATGTCAAACTGGTTGTTGGGGCTATTAACCTGCGATTTCGGTTCACCAAATATTGCCCCTTTGCTGCTTTAAATTTTTAGGTAAAGTTAGCACTCAGTCAAAGTTTTCTCTCACTCTAACCAGCTAATTGTTGAAAAGTCTCATAAATATCAAAGTAGGCTGTTAAGATTTCATACGACAACATAGATATATGCAACTACAATTCAGACAAGAATGTTTCAAGTCATCTATTGAGACTGGATTATATTTGAAACTTTTGCTACATCCACAATATAGTCCGGATTTTGTTCCGTCTGATCTAAACCAAACCCTCTTAATGATGTCAAACTGGTTGTTGGGGCTATTAACCTGCGATTTCGGTTCACCAAATATTTATGTTATATAGAATTAAGTACGAACATCAACTCGAAGGACCAATTTGCTTTTAACATGATTAGCAAATAATAAACTATATTCTCAACTGTTTATGGGCTTTATTTAATTAACTTTAATTACACATATTACGCTCGATGACATATAATTTATATTTTATGTACACTACTTGTCGCTTTACCACATTTTATTCTTCTCTATCTTAACCTAAATCCTTTTACATGTCAACTATTACATCTAATTATGTCAAGGGCATCGGAACTATTTTAAATCATAGAAGAAAGAAATATTGCTAATCGACGTATAAACGAATAGACTCGATATGCCCCCCGACCTTGAAACAATGTCTTTCAAGATAAAATAATGTCCAGCTAAATATTTACAAATCACGAATAATTTCACTATTTTTATTAGGATTATCTGCGAATTCAATGTCCATACCCTACCCTAACCGGTACTCTATCCCCACACTACACTATTATTTTCCAATTTTAACATTATTCCTTTCTATGTACCATTTTGCCCTTGATTATAGTTCATTTAAATATTCGGAACACCACCTGCCAGAATTTTATATATTTGTCCGAAACTATTCAAGAAACTGGAATTGAAATGATCGCTAATATTTTCACTCTGAAAAAATGTATACAGCTTTTATAATTACAACAGACGTCCACAACAAAAAATGTACCTCCAAATATACAAAGCTGAGACATTACAACACTCTGATCAAGCCAGAATGCCTCCACCGAACTGAAGCTCTCATTTTGAATAGATAGAGGGACAGATAAAATACAATAAAAAGGCAGGCCAATATTTTTTGGACAAATTAAAAGAATGGAACCAAAGCAAATTGATCAGACTGGTACCTGAAATTCTAAGAAGCTCCCAATAAAACCAATGATGAAACAATGAAATGGGTCTGCAATTAAGGAGGATCCACAATAACACAAGAAATACAGGATAGAAAGATTTTTATACGAAATGTTTGCGACTATGGGAGGTAGACCAGACAGAGCAATCTGGAGACCACAAAGCAAGTGGTCTGATGAACGGAAAAGAGCCCATCCGAGAGAATGAAGGCAATACTTAAATAGCCCTTTGCTGTTTTTGGGGTGGTCCAGTAGGGCTCAACGTGCATAATAATAAAGCACCATTCCTTTGCTGCTTTAAATTTTTAGGTAAATTTAGCACTCAGTCAAAGTTTCCTCTCACTCTAACAAGCTAATCGTTGAAAAGTCTCATAAATATCAAGGTGGGCTGTCAAGATTTCATATGATAACATAGATATATGGAACTACAATTCAGACAAGAATGTTTCAAGTCATCTATTGAGACTGGATTATATTTTAAACTTTTGCTACATCCACAATATAGTTCGGACTTTGTTCCGTCTGATCCAAACCAAACCAAACCCTCTTAATGATGTCAAACTGGTTGTTGGGGCTATTAACCTGCGATTTCGGTTCACCAAATATTGCACCTTTGCTGCTTTAAATTTTTAGGTAAAGTTAGGACTCAGTCAAAATTTTCTCTCACTCTAACCAGCTAATTGTTGAAAAGTCTCATAAATATCAAAGTAAGCTGTTAAGATTTCATATAACAACATAGATATATGGAACTACAATTCAGACAAGAATGTTTCAAGTCATCTATTGTGACTGGATTATATTTGAAACTTTTGCTACATCCACAATATAGTCCGGATTTTGTTCCGTCTGATCCAAACCAAACCCTCTTAATGATGTCAAACTGGCTGTTGGGGCTATTAACCGGTGATTTCGGTTCACCAAATATTTATGTTATATAGAATTAAGTACGAGCATCAACTCGAAGGACCAATTTGCTTTTAACATGATTAGCAAATAATAAACTATATTGTCAACTGTTTATGGGCTTTATTTAATTAACCTTAATTACATATATTACGCTCGATGACTTATATAATTTATATTTTATGTACACTACTTGTCGTTTTACCATATTTTATTCTTCTCTATCTTAACCTAAATCCTTTTACATGTCAACTATTACATCTAATTATGTCGAGGGCATCGGAACTATTTTAAATCACAGAAGAAAGAAATATTGCCAATCGACGTATAAACGAATAAAGACTCAATATGCCCCCCGACCTTGAAACAATGTCTTTCAAGATAAAATAATGTCCAGCTAAATATTTACAAATCACGAATTTCACTATTTTTATTAAGATTATCTGCGAATTCAATGTCCATACCGTACACTAACCTGTACTCTATCCCCACACTACACTATTGATTTCCAATTTTAACATGATTCCTTTCTATGTACCATTTTGCCCTTAATTATAGTTCATTCAAATATTCAGAACACTACCTGCCAGAAATGTTGAAATAGCGTTTGCAAATGTTGGTACATAGAAAGTCCTATTACAAATGAATTACAATTTTTGTATACAAAATTACAATAGTACACCCAATTACAAAATGCGATAACGTTAAAAATATCAAGTTATACGATCCTGACACAGGCGTCAAATGCCTTGAAATTAAGACTGATTCAAACTGACAGTATGATATTCAATATAGTTATTTATATAATTTCCTAACAAATCAAAATTCTTAAATATATTACAAAAACACACAAATTCTATAAACTTCCAATTTTACAATAATCAGGGGTTTCTCAATAATCACCATAATTTTTTTTCATTTAAACCACACTTAAATTCAAACAAAATTTCAATCCAAATAGATCTAGGTTTCATTAATCGACCAATAAATTTTCAACGGGCCTCAGTAGTCAAACTGGACATTAACGTGTGAATCCTTTGCCCTCAAACAAACAAATATACAAATATAACACTTCAACAACTTGCCTTCCTTATACCAAATTTGATTCATAAAATTATTTCCAGAAGTATCAAACACAGACTAACTGTTTGTTATTATTTGCAACCTCTGCAATTTTGACTGAAACAACACTAGCTATGGTGCTGTGTGCGACATCACCTTGATCATTCTTTTCTTCTTCCCAACTCTGCGACCAATTAACTATCTACACACTGGCAAATTTATCAAAACTACCAAACCATGTAAAATCCTTTTTTTTCCGAGCTATATCGGGACCAATATTTTTTAATTTCGAATCCACTATTAGAATATTCTAAGGAAATACTTTTTTATGTTTATCATTGAAATCCAAATGTTTTATGAGCGCTATGGTTACCAAATTATCATATATCAATTTAGTATATTAATTAATCACACCCCTGTTTGGTATCTACATCTACCATCAATTTATTTTCCAACAAAAGAGGTCAAACCTGCACTTTCACTTTTTTTGGCATTTGTTTACATTCATTCAGAGTGCTATTAACCATATATTTTACTTTCTTTTCAGTACTTGTACATCCAACAACTCTGCCTGATAAAGCTGAAGTAATCGAAATATTAAAACTTCCTTCAAATTTTGTTCTATTATTGTTCTTATTTAAGCTAGCATGATGAGGTGTATATCTACTAAATTTCGATCATTTTTTTTTGAACATTAATTGTAGATGATGACATCAAATTAAATTTTCCTTTATTTTGCTCACTCGAAGGTCTTTTGGATTTATTTATTTTTAAAAGGTGTGCTGATATAAAGAATGGGTCTTAAAATATAGAGAATGAAAATATTTTCCTTCTATTTGTTGGTCTGTCAGCTCAGGCAATTCTACCTGATTTGATATTTGCCTTTGACTTTTGTCCAAGTTCTCCAAGAGTAGACACTTCAAATATGAACTTTATTTCAATAAGCGTTGTCAGGTCCAAACTATCAGGAGCAGTAGGTGAAGTTCCAATAATTTCATTTATAAAATGATGTGCTGATGTAAGCTGATCCTTAAAGCAAACCCCATAATTAATTAAACATTTTAAAGGGACTGCCATGATTGAATTAATCTCAAATTCTTACAATTATATATCAATAATACCAATCGATTTACAATTATTTTCCAAATTTACTTCAAATCTTTATAAATTGTCAATTATACTTAGCAAATATTAAATTAAGCAAACCAAAAAATGAGACTACAAATCAAAATACAATGTTATTACTTACAGTAGTCATCTAGCCTCAATATCTTATTTATATAATCTTCTTCGAAACCAACTGATCCCACTTTAAACTGTCCATAAGTTCATAAATGTTAAGTGTTCCAAATCCAAATTCCAAATGTGTTCAAAAGGGTTTATCTCTGAATTCCAAATACTTTTGTTAATCAATCCCAATGGAAAATTAACATCTTAGTTAATTAACTCCCAATAAGTTAATTACCCAAACTTTTAAACTCTTCTATCTCTGATACACTCCACTCTTCCACTATCACTCATACACTACACTACAACTCCCAATTAGTTAATTAACACAAAACTAATTCTTCAATAGCGAATATCTTTCTACAGTGCCAGTAACCAAATTTGTTGATTTTGCATTTTTCCAGTCCAACACGAAAACAAACCAGGTTATTTCAATATAATCCTTTTGAAAGAGGAATTTGGGGTACTAATCTGCGTTTTCCTGACGCCAAGTATTTAATTATACAAAAAAACTGTTTTCCTCTAAATTCAGACATGTTCTAATCCCATCCTGCTTGAAGGACTATTATATTGAGGCCCTTAATCCGCGATTTCGTTTCGCCAAATAATTGTGTTATATAGAATTAAACACATGCATCAATTGGAAGGACCAATTTGCTTAGCAAATTATAAACTATATTCTCTACTGCTTATCTACTTAATTACTTTACTTCAATTACACATATTACGCTCGATCACTGATATTTATAATTTTTGTACAATACTTGTTGCTTCACCATAATTTCTTATTCTCGATCTTAACCTAACTCCTTCTATTTGTCAACCGTTCCATTTAATTAAGCCGACGACATCCGAACTACTTTAAACCATAGAATAATTATATATAAACGACATATAAACTATTAATTAAAAAAAGCGTCTTTATGGTTTGTCCAGACTTGATCGACGCGAACGTTCGGGGCCGCGCGAGACCATGCGCTAAGGCGCTACACGCATTCGGCGAAATCTCCGTTAGCACTGATCGACATCAACTCGCAGCGCGTTCGGTTCGTCTCGGAAAGTTTCCGTCTCCAAAAAATATTTTATGGTTCAATTGTTTGATTGGCATGCCTGTATTCTTTTGTTTATAACCATACTGTTCACCATGGCATGCCATAATAAAATGTCTTGAGAATCATTTTTCGGCGGTACGTGCACTGTTTTTTTCCTAATAAGCAATATTTATTTATTGCTAAGATAATATGTATCCTTTAACCGTTTTTAAAAGAGTATCAAATTATTGTAAATATGGCATATTAATAATCTAATAAACAATGTTATGATAAGGACGAAAATACCAATAATATTGAAATTCAACTCGTTTGAATATTATGGTAAGAATATGTAATAAAACTCTTATGTTTAAACGACTTTAGTATTCTATAGAGAAGAGAAGAAGATTTCAATTACAGTTCTGTAAGGATTACAAAATAATCCATAATCGCCAGAAGATATATTCAGTCCCAAGAGAAAAGAATGCTTATGTGGAAATTTCACTATGAGATAGACATAATAAAACCTTAAATTAAGAAAATTACCTTTATTTGGTGGCACAAATTGTATAAATGGAGTCATTAGGCAATTCATCTGTTAATGATAGAGGCAAGAATTCAGACAGATATTTGTATTTACTGCATGCTGTGTGATTATATTAAGTTTTATTGCTATTTTGAAGGTGAAATATTTGTTAATTGTGTTTAAATTATTTCAGATACAACAGCAAAGTAGTAAGAAGAAATAAAAACTGACGAGTACAAGATGATTTGACTGGAAAAACCACTGTGCTTAAAAGAGAATATTATGCTAGTGTCTTTTCAAATTATAAAGTAATAAATAAAGTTGCTAACAAGCACATTTGAGACAAATCTTGTAAAAAAGTGAAGGAGCAGCACCTTGAAACCGCAGTGATATATCGGCTGTCTAAGGAATAACATAGGTAAGTGACTCTTTTCTAAAACTACAGTGTTTAATGAGTTTTACTTTATATTTTAGGTCGAAGATATGCTAGTATTTTTGGAAAGAAGCTAAAAAGTGATTGTTGTGTATACTACGTTTAACAGATGGTTATTTTTACATGTTGATATGTTCAACACTTTTAAAAATATTTGCTTTGTTCATTGAATTGAATAAAATTAATATCAATAAGATATTATTGTATTTTTTCAATTACGGTTTGTAGTATTTGCACAACTTTCCTATATGCTCCGAGCAATAATATATCGAAAACTAATGTTCCAAAAACCCTTAATTAAGCAAACTAAATTTTTTATGTTGTTAATAATTATTTTATATGAGATTATTAGTAAATATCTTTTCTCTCACCAGTTGTGAATTACTTTTTCCATATTATTTGACAAATTTTGTACTATACAGATTATCAATAGACATAATGCCTTTCGATGAAAAATAAGAAAAACAACTCATATTTTTGGGAGGCGCTTTTTTAACTACCATTTGCAAAATAGAAATCAAAGTTAAATATTTTCTCAAATTTAATAGCAAAGTTCCTGCAAGTAAAGTATAGATATTTCGACTTTTCGTGTTTTTTTTTGGTGGTTTTGTATAATTATATGTATTATTATTAATCATTAATGTATTATAATTATAACGTATTTATAGTAATAAATAAATTATAAGGAAAAACAGGGTTATTTTATCGAAACTAAACATGTGTTTTTCATAATCCTGCCAGTTTTTCCCACATTCGCTCAAATTTGTTGGCCAGATCCACCGCACCTAGAGCTACGTCCTGTACTTCCCTAAACGCTGAAACTCATGCGGCGAACACTGGAACTAAAGAAAGTGCATGCGCACTATGCTGTTGAAACCTGTTCGCCGAATTCAGTTCTGCTCATGCGCATTTTCAATTTTCTCACGAAATTCGCCTAGAATACTCAGGTCTCTACCCAACATTTACATATAAAAACCCATCATTAACCTTGGTTCCAAATGAATTCACTTGCTTCAGTTTTCCGCCTAAATATCTGAAAATTTCTTGTATCTTTAGATAGGGTTATATAACTTTGTTCTTGTATTAATTACTGTGCATTAAACAATGTAGAATGGATACTGAAACCATATAATATGGAAAGAGACGTATGAGTATGAGCTTTGATGATCTTAAAACTGATAAATTTGATTAATGACCATGAATTGAAACCAAAAGCAAAAAACATACAAAATATTCATGAGAAAATATAAGTGATTATAAATAATGCACCTGAACAAACAATGAGTGATAATGATCAGCAGAAACTGACAAAATAAGTTATGGTAACAATGATAATACTACAATATCCATGAAGAATCTGGAACGCTACGACCCTTTAGGTCACCACGCATTCAACTAAAGCAAGTTCAAAGGTTAGCAACGCTGGCGGATTGGTACCATGTGGTTCCCGGCTGTAAAAGACCACCACGACGACGTCTCACTCTCTTTTATTTTCCCTGCCCTCTTGTAACAGTACCACTTCCACAGAGTACCTACCGTACTTCCTTTACCTAACCTAATATCATTATCATTTAATAACCCAATAAACAAGTTTTTATTCAACCAGTACCCGTGCGAATTCCTTCCACAAAATAGTAGTGAGTGTTCGAACAAACAATCGCATAGACAGCCACACATTCCGACAGATTCCGACCAGACGAATATTCCTACAATTGGTGACCCCGACGTGATCGAAGTGCCTAACAGGTAAACTAGCTCAACATAAGCCTCTCGACAGATGCTTGACACGTGCATGGAAGGATAGCAAGAGGAATGGAACCTATCAACATCATATGGTCGACGTTATCCCACGAGACTAGCCTGTTGGACGAAAACCACAGAAGCCCATCATGCATATCATCAAGAGATGAACACTCTTGTATCACGAAACGGGACACGTGAGGCACCACACTTATAGGTACCCTCAAACAAATCGAAACGCCCCAAGACGAACAACGTCCTACTACAACTTCGATGGTAGCTGATCCCGTAAAACTCCTCGCTCAGGTTGGGATCCCCATCACATAAGCAGTCCCTCGGCGATTCATTGCGTGATTGCGGGAGCATTCCGAAACCTGCACCAAAATGGTTCCCCATGGGTAAGAGTTGGTAGTAATCACTTGATGACTATTCTTCCAAGTTCAGACTATCAGCTGGATGCTTAAGGACTTCCCAACCAAGCTCCTAAAGCTTATGGAGAGTCATTATCACAGTATAGCCTGACATTGTCTTGATAATACACCATTATTGACCTAGTAGCCAAATTTTGTCAACAACCAAGTAAACAAATTGTATCTTGCTTTTTAATTTAGAGAAATTTATAAGAATAAGTTGTCAGCAATAGTTTCAAAAACATTCAAAGAAAAAAGCGAAGCTGCCGTGGAACGTACCTCTACGTTCCACGGCAGCTTCACTAGGAGGGGAGTGAGTGACAGCCACACATTCCGACCGACCGACCAGACCAACATTTCTACAGCTTAAATATCCCATCTAGCATGTAGCTCTTTGTTCTTATTACAACTTGACACCATCTGGTGCCTAACTGAACGTTAATCTTCAGTTCTAAACTATGTCCTGTATTTTATTAAATAGCGTTGCATTTGATAAAACATATCAGGAAGATAGGGAGGCAGGAAACACAATACTCATCAGGTAGAGATGAGAAAACTTGAAGGACAATAACTAAAAATAACAGCGAATATAAAATGTCTATATAAAAATAAATATAAAATTTTCTATAATATGAGGAAATATTTCAACAAATAATTTATTAAAACGTAAGGAATGTTAATAAATAAAAATGCGTTATAGTATTTCAGTCGTATAGCGAAAGAATCGTAAACAGAATGATGGCAATACAGAAAGCATAATTTATTAGAGCGTCAGAGAATTCGATCTAGAACCTGATGCACCCTGTTCGTATTATCAAAAGCGCTAGTAGAAAATGGAAATAAACAAATAGAATCGTTCGAATGGAGTTGAGAAAGTGCCGTCTTCTTGAGGTCTCTCGTTTTAGATCACCTTATCTTGCATCAGCCGTAATATTTCGTTATTTCACGCTAATCTTCTTGAAATTGATAATCCTACTTGCTATGTATGCCTAAAATTCCCCTCCTTTCACGAGAGCTTAATTAGTTGAATAGGACGTTTCGGTCCTTAGACGCTATGAAACTGGGTAAGTTCTACAGGACGATTAGAGGGTAAGTCAATATTAAATGTATAGATGCGAGAACTTACTTCAAAATTATTTATGTCTTTGGGAAATAATTTTGTCTCTTAAAGATATATCACTGGATCTCTTCTATTCTTCTTACATCCATATACACTTTTAACAGGTCAATTGAAAAGTTCCCGGCCTACCATAGTAAAACACATTTTTTTGGGAAAATTCGTTTTTTTTTTATTCAACATAATTCCCTTCAAGGGTGATACAGTGACTATAGCAACCCTCCAACTTTTGGATACCATTTTTCAAATTAGGTCTCAGTTTCGGCGATCACCTCTTCATTCGACGAAAATTTCTTCCCAGCGAGCATTCTTTTGAGATCTGAGAACAGGAAATAGTCGCTGGGGGTCAGATCTGGAGAATACGGTAGATGAGGAAGCAATTCGAAGCCCAATTCATGGATTTTTGCCATCGTTTTCACTGACTTGTGACACGGTACATTGTCTTGGTAAAGCAGCACATTCCTTTTCTTTTTGCACCAATATTTCACAAGGAATAAATTTTTATGATAAAAGAAACGTTAATATCATTGCGTGTATCATTTAATCATTTCAATAAGCCTGTGGGAAGATGATCACTACTACCGGCTAGATCTGGTGAGTACTGGCGTGTATTAAACAGCAAAATCCTTGTTACTTTTTCACTGATTTGAATATAGGACAAATATTACTAAATGTTAGGAATTTACAAACCTATCTTTTCTTGTCGAAAGGTTATACAAGATTTTTTATAATTATATCACAACACTAGTGATAATTCCTAGGTTATTAAAATATATTGACCAGTAAATTGCTCAGTAATAATAGTTTAATGTGGTTGTAAATAAAGAGGTTCTTACTGAGAAGTTATAAACTGATAAAAAAAACACAGCAAAGATTTAAAGGGATAAAGCAACTAAGAAAGGGCAAGGATTTTATTTGATCGTGTCCTATTTACGAAGGTTTAAGTCGATTCCTCTAAATGTAATTGGTAATAAATTAAACGGTCCTTGTCAAAAGACACAATTAACCCGTCACGTCATCACTATCTTTTCCATATTTAGACATTTTATTGCTTTATTTTTATCCCTTTGGAAAAACCGTAAAGGTAATTCTCTACAAATCAGTTTCGTCGTTATTTAATGATCAAATAAAAAAAAAGAACAAAACATCAGAGCCGACGCAGATTTATTATCGAACATCTGGATATAAGTTATCTAGTCTCGCATTAAGACTTTTGGTTAACCAAACAAGAAGAGGACAATATAACATAAATAGATCCGGGTGTCAGTTACAAGCTTCGAATTATTTTACAGTTAAACTGAAATTTATGCTTGTTTTGTTGTGTCGCATTCCGAACAGTAACGTTTTGTGACAACCGAATGTTCGAATCATTAAAACGTAAACAGAAAAGCGAGGAAAAAAATGGTTCGAGTCCCGCTAATAACGAACGAGATTATTTCGGGTAAACCGAAAGAAGTATTTGAGTAGTCCGCATTAATCCCCGCGGTTATTTTTATCGAAAGTTAGGGACTTCGGCAATATTTAATCCCGTATTTGTCGTATCCAGGTGAAACAGGCTTTATTATTCCCTTTTTATTGGGTGGTAAGTTCATTGTTAATGCGCGAGAAGGAAGCAATTAAATGATTTAAGGACCGATTAAACAAAAATTGTTTCAAACCATTTTAATTAAATTATAATTTGAATTTCATTGCAACTTACCAGGTGTACCGGAAACTCATTACCATAATAATACATACATAATTTTCAAAAAATTAGAAAAATGTATTTATTCAAAGTATTGGTCATTTGATTTTATACATCTTGGATCAGGGAATTTATGGATGCCATCCCAAAAAAACTGTTTGTCCTTTAAGCAAAACCGATCATCGAGCCATTTTCTAACTTCTTCGAAATTGGCGAATTGCTGTTCTGAAAGCGCGTGTCCCATTGATGCGAAAAGTTAATAGTCGGACGGGGCAAGGTCTGGAGGATTCGGCGGGTGCGATAATATGTCTCATCCAAGTGCTTTCAAGGCTTCTTTGGCCGGTTTTGCTTTATAAATGCCACGTTATCGCGCTATAAACTCACTTCACGGTATCTTCGGATCCATTCTGGACGATTTTCGATCAACAACGGTATCTGTTAAGAAAAACCGGTAATGATTTTCCGGTACACCTGGTATATACAAGTTCTAATAAGAGAAGTTGCTAATAGGAAAGTTAGATACCTGAAAAAATAAACCGCGTTTTTAATGGACCTCTAAATTAATTTTGAAGGATTGAGAAGAGATTAACGTTTTAAAAGTTATGATTTTGACACCAAAGATGGACAACATTCTCAACAGGACGGGTTCTTAAGGCATTACTCGAAGAAGTCATAAATGGGAATCGTTATCGAATACAATTGATGCTTTTAAGCTGACCACTATTAGAGAAACTGGCCGGAATAAAAGCAAAGAGACAACATTTTATTCTTCATCATGACAACGTTCGACCACATGATGCAAAATCGGCGAAAACATACTTAGAAACATTAAAATTGAAAGTTCTACCCCAGCCGTCGTATTCTCCAGACTTTGCTCCTTCTGATTACTACTTATTCCGACATATGAGTTGTAACCTGTCTGACCAACGCTTCAGTTCTTATAAAGATCCGCGATATAAAAATGGGTCAATTCATGGGTAGCCTCACAAGATACATTGCTCTTTCGAAGTGGCATCCGTAAATTGTCCGAAATATGAGGAACGGTAGCGGCTATCGATTGGCATTACATTGAATAATATATATTGAACCAATTATTCTCAATATAGCTTTAATTTTAAACAAATAATCTTTTAAAACCATTTTGTAGACCAATATATGCATCAAATTTTGTCAAAGACACTAAAGGAACAAAGTCTTCTTCACCATATCAATGTTGAGACAGATCCTCAAGAACGTGACTCAAAAAAAAACAAGCCTTTGCAGCTGGCATAGTGTGTTGTTAGTGCAAAAGCAAAGCACAATGTTAATGTAAACAAATTGAGGGAATGTGTTAGTTTGTTTGTAGTAATTGAGAGTTATATATTTAATGGGATGTTATTTAGTAATGATAAAAAAGAACTATGTATTTATTAGCATTTCAATAATAAGTCAAAATGTGTTCTGATTAACACTTGTATTGTACAATTAATTTGTGAAACCATGACTGTGAATTGAGAATCATTATGGAACTGGAATGCACACTACGGTGTTTGCTATTGAGTTGTTCTCGCTTGATGAAGATGTGTTTCCGTCAAGTTAATCTACGATCAAAGTAAATACCCAAGTACTTTGCATGTGCTTCTTCTAGTAATATGAGTAAATTTGTTTTGCCTTACCTTTATCTCTACTTGTTAAACCATTTCTCTATTTTATTTAGATGACAGTGAAATTTTTGGGGGTCATACTACACTAACAATGTCGTCAGTGTGTACCATCATTACGCTCAAAATAAGTACTTCATCATACTTTAACGCCTCTAGTGAAAAGTAACAAATAATGAATTTTCCATCACAAAAGTCCTCTTTTTCTCCATGTTACTACATCACTGCTCCATGTTCTACTTTGTTATAGGACATTTTCTATGTTTCTGTTTCTGATAAGCCTTTACACACAGGTTTGATAGCTTATTGGGCTTGTGATGTTAACGGTGGTGTTGTTGTGATAGAATTCACTGAGCATGCTGCCATTTGCAGCAGCTGACTTCGCTGTCTAAACAGTTTTGATGCTGATGATTCCTATTTGACGAATTCTTTCGAAAAATAAATAGTCCCAAATTTATTAATAGAAATTAATAACTTATAAAACAATATAAAACCAACTGATAAGCTTAGAAATTCACGTATATACAAGTTTAGGAAACAATTTAAGTAAAAAACATGGATTTCTTTCAATATATCACAGGAGATGACCCCCTTAAATCCTAACAACTATATATCGGCGTTTCCGCTACTGTAATAAGTTACCTTACTTATTGTCTGTATCATAGGAGATTAGTGTAATTGTTAAAAAGTGTCCCGAAAGTTCTAAAACATGCTAGATCGCGATAAAAAGATTCACCGAACAAGACTTAAAGAGATTAGCTTAAGACAAGACAAGAATTTTATCTCTTTGTTCCTTTTACGATAGTTTAAGTCGGACAGGGTAAAAGTAATTGGTAATAAACTAAATAGACCGTGACATAGACATAATTAACTTGCAACAATGTGACACGTTGCACTGTGTGGATATCATTTCCATACATAGAATTTTATCGGTTTAAACGTATCTGATTAGAAGGGTAAGGATATCGTTTTGTTTCACTTTAATGGATAGGATTTTCTTTACAAAATAAAATGAAAACCAACAGAATTACTAATAAGCTCAGATTATATGGCTACAATACGAGGGCAGTTTGATATGTTTTGGACAAAAAACCTTTTTTATTAAATAGAAATAATTTATTTCCATATATTTATTGCTTCCAAATAATGTTTTCTTGATTCTCTCGAGATATGTATTTGTTTCAGTCATTACTTCAAGTATGGAAACAGGAAATAGTCGCTGGGGGTTAAATCTGGGGAATATACTGGATGGGGTATCAGTTCACAGCCCAATTTATGAATTTTTGCCATGGTCACTACACCCGTATGCACCCGTACATTGTTTTGATGACTTTCGACTGAGTTTTCGGGTCAGAATTCACTGACAGGACAGCAGTGCCATCAGCGTAGGTCGCGGTCATTGTATCCTCGTTAGTTGGAAGGTAAAGTGTAAATTAGTTACAACACCGGTCCCAATACGCTTCCCTACGGAACATCCGAGCATATTTTGTGCAAAGCAGAATATTCATCATTACACTCAACCATAAGCCTCTAGTTGAAAATAATAATGGATTTTCTATGAAAAATCTGTTCTTTTTCGTCATGCTATTACTTTAAAGCTGCTTGTTCTGCTTGTTCTTGATATATTAACCACGTCTGTGCTCTTTATAAAACTTCATGTACAGGTTTGATAACTTTTTGAGTTTCTGATGTTCAATATAGGCATTTGTCTATATAGACATACAGCAATTTCTTCAAGTATGGAAATAGGAAATAGTCGCTGGGGGCTAAATCTGGAGAATATGCTGGAAAGTATAGCAATTCAATTATCAATGTTTGCCATGCTGATTAGACAGTTGTGAACTCGTACATTGTTTTGATGAAACAACCATTTTGTCCTCCTCAAATGTAGCTATTTTTGCTTCAAATCAATATCAAATTTGTACAAAATCACTGAACAATACTTGCTGGTTTTCGTTTTGTCACATTTTTCCATTTTATTGAGAGGTTATCTCTGTCAATGGCTGTTAAACATGGACTAAATGACGCAGGCTACTGAAAATTTCACAATAGTCTACTAATTGATGACTTTTGAAGGCAGCAGTGATGAATTTCAAGCTACTGCGAGGTAAATGCGAAAATTCACTGACTTATTAAACGGCTCTCGCATACACATACAGTAAAATCTTAAACTTTCACTGTGCTAACCAATTTCATCATATTTTTACAATTGATTTTTAATTATCTGTCTGTCAATACGGAGCTCATTGTGTATACAACATACTAAAACTCCAAACTGGAATCAAAACATTTCTTCCATTACCTGATGTTGCAAATAGTGAACCTTCCATGTTAATGAAGACAGACAATAATGATAAAAAGTTTAAAAACCACAGAGAGAAAGAGAAAGATAAAAATACATGTTTTTCTTCTTTAGTATCAGATGTTGGTTACTGACTAAGTATATCGAATTACAGATGTAATTGAATTGCATCCAGATAATAAAGGTGTGTGGTTCATCGTGTGCAGTCCACTCGGATAACTGTCGATTGGACTTCGGAGTGAAATGATGGAGCCATGTTTCATCCATTGTCACATATCGACGCAAAAACTCGGGTTTATTACGCTTGATCATCTTCAAACATTGCTCCGAATCATCAACTCGTCGTTGTTTTTTTTAAAGTGAGCTCGCGCGGTAGTCACTTTGCACAGAGCTTTCTCATACCCAAATATTCGTGAATGATATGATGTACACGTTCAGTTGATATCTTTAGAGTGTCTGCTATCTCATTCAATTTCAATTTACGGTTATTCAAAATTATTTTGTGGATTTTTTAATTGTTTTCGTCGGTAACAATCTCTTTTGGGCGTCTACTGCGTTCACCGTCTTCGGTGCTCATTTCACCAGGTCTAAACTTAGCATACCAATCCTTGATGGTTGATTCTCCTGGGGCAATGTCCGGAAACTCGGCATCAAGCCAGGTTTTCGCTTCAACTGTAATTTTCCCTTCAAAAAGCAGTATTTTGTCAATACGCGAAATTCCTTTTTATCCATTTTATTCACAATAACAAAAGTTACTTTACTCAAAATTCACAAACTAATGATCTTTTTTTGGTTAGAGCTTGACTAAAAAACATATGGATTTAATTCTAGTAGCGCAATCTATATGTCAGGAAGGGGACTTTTCAATTGACATGTTATGTTGTTGTTGTTTGTTAGTAAGTTAAGTCAGATTAAAGTTAATTGTTAGTTAAATAAATTTAATAAAAACATCAGATGTTGGCAAGTCTTGGGATGGACCATGTTCAACCAAGAATATCCAAAAATTAGATTTATTATTGAACATCTGGATATAACTCATCAGCTTACATTAAGACTTTCAGTCTTGTCGTACAAGAAAACGACAATCTAACAAAAATAGATTTACGTGTTTCTTCTTCGATTAATATATTACCATTAAATTGAAACGCATTCTTATTTTGTTGAATCGCATTTCTGACATAAATATTTTTGGGCGACGCGGTTTAATTTTAATAACTGTAATAACTGTAGCAATAACGGATTCATTACACGAGGTGACAGCGATATCGGATATCTGGCTTGTTTTGTTCCAATCTTCGCGATTATTTTTAACATCGCTTCAAGCTATATTTTATTTTTAGCGCCCCCTTTATTATTCTACAGATTTATACTAAAATTATTAATAATATAAGAGTAATATTAAAGATCAATAACATTTCGGATATTTCGAAGTGAATTACAATAGATTTTCGAATTGTTCTGTAGTTATTAACTGATTTCAAAAAAGGAGGATGTTCTATATTCGACTGTATATACTGTATATGTGTTTTATTGAAATATTCAATTTAATTCTTCAGCGCTAGTAAATGCGAAGCAGGGATATATTTTTACTGCTTCTTCCGAAGCTATAAAACCACTATAACTACTTTACAGTATTAAATCATTTACTGGGGCAATAATAATAACTTTAAAATAAGTTTATATTAAATATAATGGGATGTAGTTTAATAGTAAACTACAATATATTTATGAAACGATTATAAAATAATAAAATAACATTTCTCTCAATATATACACTCAATATTCAACAAACCACTTATTATCGTTTCATTAAAAAAATATATATATATATATATATATATATATATATATATATATATATATTAATATACAAACATGTATATGTAACATAAAATTAAAGAAATATCTTGTATACTAACATTTGATGCTGTGTAGTTGTTACAGTTCTGAGAATCATATTATTTATGTCACTTTATTATAATATTCAGTGGTGTAGTAATTTAAGCTTATTAATAATTTGTTGGTTATTGAAACTTAATTTAAAAAAGTTGATTGAGGGTTACTTATTGAAATAGCTTTTTTAATATGTTTTAATATACCAACAATTATTATTTTAACAAAGGTTAAAGGTAAAATCCATTTCTGAGCACCGGGCATATTGAAAATACTGTGAAAATACGTTTTATTAACTCTGTTATGAGAAAAACATGATTAACTCAATAAATTGTGGTCGAATGTCGATCACAGAGCGATCACTAGTTAACATTATCTAACGACAAGCGCAGTAAACATAATTTCATTAATATAAAAATTACAGGAAATATTTGTCTCTTATAGGAAATATAACCACTATTTGTTAAAGAGTTTTAGTTAAAAATAGTTGTACGCATGTCTTCAGTCTGAAAGGTTTAGCAAACAAAGGGTTAAGAGACCGAGAATAGTTCTGACCACGACTGATCGATAGGCGATGATCCTGCTGAAGCTTTCATTAAGTAAAGGGTCCTCTCGCTAAATAACTTTATATACACACCTTCAATAGAAAAATGTGACCCCCCACTATAAATAGTGTAGAACTAATTTATATTAGTTCGGACACTATCAAAATTAATATAACAGTATTATGTTATATATCGTTGTCTATCGTGTAATATATCGTTGAAATCTCCATCACTGTTTTAAAGTTAACTAATTTTTGGGGCTTTTGGTTTTATAGTAATTTTATCTTAATATTATTCCAATCCAGATATAATATTTTAAACCTATACTATACGTAATTGAAATACAAATATACACTTAATGTTTATAATTAAATTAATTTTTAAAAATGTAATTTGTAATTGGTATTTTAAATACCTCAATATTATCTATTAACATTGATAAATACTTTTTTTTTGATTATTTTTGATACATTTTCAAATTGTTAACTGAAACAAATCGAACCATATTGGCATTATGCTATCACTCTAGTTACAAAATGTGTTGGTTGCCAGAAATCATCATCACAGATGACAGGCAAATAATACACAATCTCGTAAGTCATGCTTTAGAGGAAAATCACTAAATAAATAAAATAGTTCCTGAGAGTAACAGGAATAACAGTACTAGTAAACATCACATCTTGCAATAGATATGCTTAGTACAATCTTAATTTACAAATTAATTTATTGCTACTATTGTGTTGTACTTGTAATAATACACAAGCAGGATTACCGGGTCAGGATTAACATATCAGTATGTATTTCCCAAATTAAAATAAAACCAATCTACTTAAGCTTAAATTAAAGAATACACCTATACACTAAACAAGTTCGCGTAGTTTGGTTCGGTTCAATCCCCTGATTTCCTGCTGTAGGTAAAGAATATGACGATTTTATTGTTTTTGTGATAAACAATATTGTGCTATTGTTTAAGTGATATTCAACCGCACACAGCAAAAAGGGAGTTAGAGTTAGACAGCTTTTTACAGCATAAAAGCAAAAAGCTTATTATCCTTGAACTCTATCCAACTATAAGAAATACATTTATATGACATAACAGAAGTTTATGTTTTCTGTAGCAGGTTTTATTCAATCCCCAACAAGAAGCCGTTGGTTTGATAATACATTTAAAAATGTACCGTTCATGATGGGACATTCTTCTTTTACTGATTAATAGACTAGACCAAATTAGTTCTTTCTATCTACATAACCAAACATCTGACTGCATTTTGAGTTTTATACGTCAAATATATAATTTAAAAATATTTTGAATTTCGTATTTAAAATATATGCTATACAAATAGATAATATTTTTGTAATTTGTATTTTAATTAAAGATTATTAAAATGTAAAGCATGCCTGTATTTTGCCTAGCTTTTGTTCCCTGTATGTTTAAGATTCGATATTATGGAGATTTTTAATATATTGAAATCACTGTAAGTTTCTAAGAGTAGCAGAAACACATTCTGTCGAATAAAACAAGAAAATTGAATGCCTCAAAATTAATTCACAATCGCTATATTAATATTTATGAGGGGATGGAACAAATTAGGGTAGTATATAAAAAGATATATCGGACCATTTAATCAAAATCAATCATAAATTGTTATATCCTTAAATAGTCGATACCCAAAACTTTTATTACACTCTGAAGTATATTTACGGCTATTCCATCTATTATGACCAATCCTGTATAAGATCGTTTTTGGGCAATATTTTTTTATAGCTACTTTTGAAGCAATAAAAAACTCTACACCTCTTTGGTATCAAAATCCCCCGGAGACTAAAACTTCGCCAATTCTGCAAAATACATTCAAATAAATTCCTGCAACCTCCGAAGGAACTTTACTACTATTATCAGACATTTGCAGTCCGGGCTTTCCGTTAAGCACACACCTTGTGTGTTGTCTTTCTCCGCTATAATACGTTAAAAAACATATATAAATGAAAATATTATGAGTACAAAAAAAAAGACCATTTGTTATTTTTCTAGGCCTACTTGAGCGTTGAGGAGCTCTTATTTGTGATTTATATTTGTCAGTTGCTTTGTTTTTTTCCACCTATTTGTTGCTCGGTTCCAAGGGGAAAAAATCGCACGAAAAAGAAACTCCGAAGTATATAGAAAGCGTTAAATATTTCCGAGCGTTAAGCCGTATGTGGTCGCCAGTATGCGCTACATTGCACTGATATCAACAAATATGGGAGAACAGTATTTGCTTTGTTTGCTGCCTGTTGTAATATATAACGGCCGTAATACGACATGACGTGTCATTCGTTTGTGTTAAAAATTTACATGGTAGTAATTTTACTGTATAAATATAACTTTATTGTCGACGATGAATAACTGTGTCATTATAGAAACTATAATAAAACATATCCTACTCTAAAAACACGTATTTAGTTATTCATATGAACGTAACTATAACAGGTCAA
The DNA here is from genome assembly GCF_030347505.1 of Rhynchophorus ferrugineus. NCBI lineage: Eukaryota > Metazoa > Arthropoda > Insecta > Coleoptera > Curculionidae > Rhynchophorus > Rhynchophorus ferrugineus. Next base: position 24,036,729 of record NW_027472584.1, on the reverse strand, counting down.
TTGAAAAGTCTCCGGCCTACCATAGTAAAACACATTTTTTGGCAAAATTGGATTTTTTTATTCAACATATTTCCCTGAGCATTCTTTTGAGATCTGCAAATAGGAAATAGTCGCTGGGGGCGAGATCTGGAGAATACGGTGGATGAGGAAGCAATTCGAAGCCAAATTCATGCAGTTTTCTCATCGTTTTCATTGACTTGTGACACGGTGAATTGTCTTGGTGAAGCAGCACATTATTTTTCTTCAAATGCGGCCGTTTTTCGGCGATTTCGTACTTCAAATACAGAAAAAGAATATAAATTTTTGAAATTTAAATTCACTGTGATGTGAGCAATATGACTGCCAAAATATGAAATTAATCAATTCTTTGTTGTTGTTTCTTGAGTTTATTTTTACACTTCTTCTTAGTTTCTGTTAAAATCCTTACTATTATTATTATCACGATCCTTTGTCCCATTTGTTGTATCCCCTATTTATATTTTGGAATTAGCATGCACTGTAAACATTTTTATTTTCTTTCTTTTTCACTTTCTTGCTTTATTTTATTTGATTGATTGCAATATACTGCAAAAAATCTAAGCTATTTGTTCATAACAAAATAATTGACAGATACAAATATATAAGAGATCTGTCATTAGGAATATAAGAATAATTTTCATTTATAATTAAAATTGAATAATAAATTATCATATGTAAGGTAATGTGAGTTTACATGTTGTTACGAAATAATAATAATAACAACATATAGTAATAATGCAATAAATGATAAATATTAAAAGAAAAACTATTGTTATATAAGTATAAAGGCGACAAAATAATTTTTTAAGTTTTTAAAATGAATCCTATCAATTTTATCCATATTTTTCCCAATATTTATATGACTTATGGTGTGAATAAATACGAAAATAAATTTTTGCTTATTTTGAGCTTTGTTATAATAACCAGAAAGGAAAAAAAAAGAAAGACTAATGACTTATATAAGAGATGGCTGCAGGCTGATTTGCTAAGCTGAAATATACCACGCCAAAAAACTTTGGCGATTTGTTACACCGGTAGTTGAGACTGTGTCAGCGATAAAAAGAAAATTTTCCTCGGAAACTAACGGCGCGAAAGATATAAAAATATCTAGAAAACTGCGTGTAATTTCAGATTAATTTATGCCCTTATTGAATCTCCCCAAAAACCGTTCGAATCTGGACCAACAAGAAAAAAACATGTTTTATTACACTGACCAGGAAATAGTAGTTCTGGTTAATAGAACGGTTTGCTCTTTCAGGAAAGAATAAAGATCTTGTTAAATAATACCTTTTTTTTACTATACTGACCAAGAAATACTATGCCGTAAAATAGTGTTTTTTTATTTCATAAATAAAAAATTGTCAGCATAAAAGAATAATATGATTGAAAAAATGATAGTTCATGAAGAATCAAGATCAAGCATCAAGACAATCAAGATATCAAACAGTATGTATATATAAAGTCGAGCAAAAGTCCCGCTACTATTTTCATTCGACATTAAGGTGGGGCAAAAGTCCCGTTACCATTTTGATTGCGTGCCATCTTGGTTATGTGCCGTTTAGCTCAGTTTCGCTTTAACCATTGTGTTGTGTAGACGTCCAAATTTTATTATGGATAAATATACGCAAAAAGAACGAGCAGAAATAGTGACAATATTTATTGAAAATAATCGTTCTATCATTGCCACTTAGCGGAAATTGCGTTAATGGTGGCGGGACTTTTGCCGCACGTTGTATGTTCTGAAGTCGCTTTGCATATTATTCTTCACTCCACATGTTCATTTTGGCATTTTCTCCATTTTCCTTTTCAATTTTTTCGTTCATACTGTTCTATCATCGTTTTTCGTTTTATTTTATTTATATGTTTCTTGAATTCCTTTTTCAATATTTTTATATTTCTTACTTCTATTCTATTCTATTCTTTCTTATATTATCTTAAAATATTTATTATTAGAATTATCTTTACTCTTTACTGTTTGCTCTTTAACCACTTTTAATATTCTTCGGTTTTCACTTTCATGTCATTATTTTCCTTTGTTTCTTTTTCATGTCGTAGATCTTCTTATATTCTCTATGTTCTTTTTTATATTTCTCCTCTTTTCTGTGATTTTCTTCTTGTGTCTTTTCTTTATTTTTATCTCTCTAGCTCTTATTTGATGACTCTATCTTTTTAATATTCCTATTTTAGCCTTTCTAATGTTCTTACGTTTTTAATTAAGGTAAGACTTCACTTATACTTAACGTATTGGTCTTTATTTACCTCTCATAGTTTTTCCATCTTTCGTACCATATCTGTTCCACACTTCACCATGTTTATTCTTATTTGTTTTAAATGCTTCAAGATATTTTTTGATAGTTATCGATTCCAAATATTATCAAGGATGTTTGTCTTGTTTCGCACTCAAATATTTGCATTATTTCCTTTTGTTCGTTTACGTCCTTTTTTTTATGTTTTTCAATGGAAAGCATGATAAGGTAAGATAAGAAGAATTATACATTTTTAGAAAAGAATGTAAAAAAATAATAAACTTATGACAATTAATAATCCAGCTGTCCAAACATTTCAATATTCAGTTATAGCTGTGAATTCCCTTTTATTTCTTCTATTAATTGATTTAAAAAGGGAGAAATGTTGACTGGGACAAAATCAGGTGAATAGGATGATTTTAATGTACTCTACCACTCATAAACACGTGTTTGTTTTATAAAATTGTTTCACCTTATGTCTTCTACAAAATGTTCAACGACTTTTGATGCACGAAACACTATTTAAAATCCAATATTGAAAACTTTTTGGTTTGTTTTTATTTAGTATTTTATCTGTTCGGGCTGACAAAATCAAGCACAATAAACAAAGTAAATCATAATAGAAATTCGTCGGTATGGATGAAGATTTTTGACACAACTTATACAAGGAATTCTTATAAGAAAATGTTACTAAACACGTGTAAAAAAGAATTAAAAAGTTTGATAAAGATAATGAATATATGAATATATGAATGATAATAATAATGAATAAAATGAAAATTAAAATAGAAGCTAACGTAAAGTAAAAATAACTATTTTTAGATGAAATCCCTATGTTAATTAACAAATGAAGAAATCCAATATAAAACTTTTCCCATGTTTTAACGTGATTATTTCCTTTTCCTAGCCTTCGGTAAGCGACAGCGGGGAAAAAAGTTCGAAATCTGAAAAAATTAACTACTCGAACAACCGAATCTAAGGTGAAATCGATAAGTTTGGAGCTTTATGTGTATTTTAATTGTGTTTTAGTTTCTTAGACAACCCAGTTTGATGTTCCTTTTTGTAATTGGGTGGATTTCTTCACCCACAGTGCGAACAAAAGTTCGTTAAGTTTCGGCAATAAACAGAAATGGAGATTCTCAAGCATAAAACAATAGAAGCGTTGGTTAGATATTTAGAAAGTTGGCTGGATATAATTCTAACACTATTTCCATTTCATTAAAGTGATCTAAATAATAAATTTCACAATGAGGGAATGCTAAATCGCCACTTTTAGCCGCTGTGTAACAATCGTTTTACTATAGCGTTCCGTATTCCTGTATCAAATTTAATAGAGTACCGCATCTTTGATAATTCAGATTTAAAATTTTCCATTTGTTCCAAGAATTTATCATTTAATCTAATCAACGTGTAACAATTACAAAATAGTTTAAATCTTAAGCTTATTTGTAATCTCTTCGGCAAATATTCAATTAAGTTCATTCCGTAACCGCCTGATTTAGCTCCATCGACTATCAAAAAATATTGTTTTCGAAGTCGGTCACTGTAATAATTGAGCATTGATCTTTTGAATTGAATTTACACAATTTACATCACAGGTATGAGTAATTTTATGATACATAGATGAGACTATAAAGTATCCTCTTAATCTTCTTAACATTGGGAGTCAAAATGTCGAGTAATATTTAATGAGGTATATCATATCTGCGTTTTTTTGGGAAAAATCTTTATCGAGTAACACTTTCAATGTATCATTTTCTCCAAACCCCTCATTATTCACCATGCCAAAATCACTTTTTAGCAAATCAAGTTAATTAACAGGTGGCAAAAGTCCCGCTACCATTTTGATTGCGCGCGATCTTGGTTATGTGAAGTATAGCTCAGTTTCGCTTTATCCATTGTGTTGCGTAGACGTTCAAATTTTCCTAATCGAAAATCCTAATCGCACTGGACGATCACTCATAAAACCACAATTTATCGTTTACATGCGAATTTTCGACAGTACGGCACGACAGACCCCGTTCTGGAAGACAACCGACGTCTCTTAACGCTGAAAATGTGGCTTTGGTGCGCGATAGTATTGCAGAGCCTCCAGAAACATCAATTCGGAGACGTGGTTTCCAGTTACACATTTCTGCACGCAGTTTAAGGCGATATTTTGAAAGTTGATTTGAAAATGTTACCGTACAAAATTTAATTAGTCCAAAAATTGCTACCGAGAGATCCTGTTTAAGACTTTTAATTGCATTGCAATTCTATGGCTGTCTGGCGAAATTAAAGATTTTTCATCTAAATTGATAATGAGCGATGAAGCCCATTTTCTTCTCAGTAGTAAAATCAATAAAGGGAACAGTCGGTTTTGGGGAACACAGAATACTCAATCCCCATTAAATAGTCCTCATTATTGCATCCACTAAAAACAATTGTATGGTGTGGTACCGAGAGATCCTGTTTAAGACTTTTAATTGCATTGCAATTCTATGGCTGTCTGGCGAAATTAAAGATTTTTCATCTAAATTGATAATGAGCGATGAAGCCCATTTTCTTCTCAGTAGTAAAATCAATAAAGGGAACAGTCGGTTTTGGGGAACACAGAATACTCAATCCCCATTAAATAGTCCTCATTATTGCATCCACTAAAAACAATTGTATGGTGTGGTACCGAGAGATCCTGTTTAAGACTTTTAATTGCATTGCAATTCTATGGCTGTCTGGCGAAATTAAAGATTTTTCATCTAAATTGATAATGAGGGATGAAGCCCATTTTCTTCTCAGTAGTAAAATCAATAAAGGGAACAGTCGGTTTTGGGGAACACAGAATACTCAATCCCCATTAAATAGTCCTCATTATTGCATCCACTAGAAACAACTGTATGGTGTGGTATTCATCATTGGTCTGTATTTTCTTTTAAATAACCAAGGTGTTGCAGTTAGTGTTAGTGCTGAACGGTAGCAAGACATGATTCGAAATTTCCTTGTGCCTGAAATGGAAGCGTTTCAGCAAGATGGGGCTATAACACACAGAGCTCGTTCAACAATTCAATTATTGAATGACATTTTTCCAAGAAGACTAATTTCGCGAAGTGGCGATTTAGCATGGCCAGTCAGATCTCCGGATTTAACAGCCCCGAACGACTCAACATCTTAAAGACAATATTCGTCACAAAATTGAAGACATTCAGCATCAGATGTTGCAGGATGCCATGAAAAATGTCTTAAAAAGAGCCGAAAGTTGCATAGCAAATCGCGATAACCATTTAGCTGATATAATTTTTCGATCATAAAGAAAAAATGTAATGCCTTTTATGAAAACCAAACCTACTTATCTTTTCATTGAGGAAAGTTATAAGCAATCAAAATGGTAACGGGACTTTTGCCTCACGTATTTAACGACATTTTCCCACTACTATATGTTCTAGTGACACTTTTACAATAATATGATGCACTAAATCTTACATCGACATCTTAAACATTATTTATGATGTTTTGTTAGAAAAAAACGTGAATATTTTCAGTTAAGAACAAGAACTGTGTAAACTAAAATATATATAAATATATCATCATTAACGATGATAATAAAAATATAAAATTCCAACGATTTGAACTTTTATATATTAAAATATTTAACATTTAATTTAATTGTAATATAGCTGACGTGCCTTGTCCGAATGTTTTATCGTTTCTCTCGAAAATATATAATGTCACATAGGTAGTTCAGTTCTGTATCTGAACTTCTTAATATATGAAAGTTAGTGTCTGCCTCAACGACATAAATTTAGTTTTTTGATATGGGCCTCCACTTCATTTTAAGCGTTTTATTACATATTTTATGTATGAGGCATTTTTTTTTTAACGCCTGAACCCTGAAATATATCGATACAGGTTTTGATATATTTTTAAAGCACCAGAAAGAAGTTCCCATATGAATTAGCAACGATATCTAAAACAAATTTATTGGAAAAAACAACAACGTTCGATAATATTGGTTTAATTATTAATGTGCCGAATATTAAATAATTTCGATCGTTTATTTTTGGTGTGATCCGTCTATAAAAGGGTCAACAAACCTTCGAAACTATTCATCTGCTATATCGCGCCATTCATAAATTTACCAGAATATAAGCCAAACGAAAGTTAAACTGATATTTGCATTTCTCTAAAAAACATGACAGTCATTAAATACTGTTGAGAATTTATTAACTACGAGAGGTCATTAGTAATACACTGCCAAGTGCTTGTCTACCCTTAAAATATTACTTTATCTTGTGAGGATATTTTTTAATATTGGCACACGTCCAATATTGGATGGAAAAAATGGATAGAACATTATATATATAATATCTGCTATATTCTTCTTGAACATATATATATATATATATATATATATATATATATATATATATATATATATATATGTATATATATATATGCTGTGAACTATAAGTCTCTTTAATTTGAATTAACTACTTTAAAATATGATGCTGTGTTATACCAGGGGGTTATATTTCAGTGCATAATAATTACCAAGGCAATTTAGTATAAATGTAATAATTCAGCAGCCAGCACGTAGACCCATATGGTACTTGGGATTATCTAAACTAGTTCAGTGTTTTATTGCTTCAGCTGAAATAGTCCCTCTTTCTATTCGAAAACTTAACTTCGTCCTTTCAACATATTTAATTCCAACATACGTGTGAAAATATATATAGCTTATATTTAATGTGCAGTATTATATATATATATAAAGAAAAAAATGAAATAAAGTAAGAATATAAAGATTTTCATATATTATCCTACGTTGTTTTTTTTATGAGAAATAAAATAATTCAAAAGCATTGCTGTTGTGAGTTTTTTTATGTATTGAAACAGTGATTAAAAAGTTAGTTAGATATAAATATCATAGTTTTTTGTATTATTAATTATCTCCTTCAGACTAAACTTTCAATAAATATATTATTTGAGTATTAGCATGTAGTATGAAAACTAATATGAGCAGTATGAAAAGCTATACATTAAGAGACTCAAAATAATCATAGAAGAGAGATCTATTATTCCAGACCATCAATGTGGCTTCCGTAATAAACACGGAACAACAGAACAAATACACAGATTAGTAAACTTAACAAAAAAAATTAACAAATACACTGAATACACTGATCTACATCCAATATATATGTCCATTGTTATATATATATATATATATATATATATATATATATATATATATATATATATATATATATATATATATATATATATAGCTGACCTATCAAGAGAAATACTATTGTTGCAACATATGCTGGTATATAATTTGGCGGTGTTATCATCACACGAAGATCCAATATCAGTCACAAGAAACCAACTTCATTTAAACAAATTCGAATTATGGTTAAAAATATGGCGTCTCAAAGAAGACAAAATTGACATGGACCCCAGTAAAAATGAATAATTATGAACTCCCCCAAGAAGACAATGTTAAATATCTGGGAATGCATTGTGTTCGAGTCTTAAGATGAGAAAACATATAGTGACAAAAGGCAAACAGCTTGGGCTTAAACTAAACCAAATGTATTGGGCGGCAGGTAAAAGCGTAAGAATAGACGTAAATCGAATGCATCCTTAGATAACAAGGTTTTGCTGTATAAATTAATACTTAGACTCATCTGGCCTATGGTAATGAACTCTGGGGTACTACTAACAAATATAACATAGGTTATCCTTCAGAGATTCAGGAATAAAGTGTTGCGAGTCATCGTCGATCCCTTTATTACGTATCCAACAAACTAATTCAGCGCGATATCCTCTTAGAACCCATTACGACTGTGATCCAAAGTGCAAATTACTCTGAAAGACTCTTAGTGCATCCCAATGCACTCGCCAAATAGTTAAAAGTGCGCGATGACAGTGAAGTGCGTAGACTCAAACGCATAGTACCATACGAACTGATTAATAGACACATAGAGTGAAAGAATAATCCCTATAATAAGTTAAAATAGTCTCTAGTATAAGATTTAGAGTATAAATTTGTACAATAGATCACTTACTGAAGCAATCTTCTACATGTCAGTATAGTTATACGGTATAACGGAAATACTTCTCCACGTTTGAAGTTCTAAGAAATAAATTAAAAAAATGAGTATTAGGTTGCAAAATGCAAATATAAATTAGATACAGCAAGTAACATAGAAGGGTTAATGAGGTTTAATAATATATAGATGAGATTATAAGTATCTTCTTAATCTTCTTAATATTGGTAGTCAAACAGTTGATTAATATTTAAGAAGGTACGATATACCAGTTTAAAATAGGGATAGGTCTTAATCATATTATATACACTTTTATTTTACATTTTCCCACGACACTTTTTCATCAAAAATTGAACTCGTATCATTTCACAACTTATGAAATATATATGAAAGAAATAAAACTAATAAAAAATATACTTAAAAATAAAAAAGTTTCATATTAAAAATAAATAATTTATCACATGTGAAAACTGTAGCATGCAATTTTCTGTTATTTCACCGAAAAAAAACCAAATCATAACCGATTTTATTTCAATGTACAAGCCACAATACCTTTTATAATGAAATTCAAACGAAACCTTACCCTCAAAAGAATAGCATAACTTTGAAAAAAGTTTTTTTAATGCCGTATTTCCCCGGGCAACAAGTCATACAATTTTCAAGATGTCTTTAGCGGGTGTAGATGTAAATATTTTATGCACAGGGCAAAGAAAAAGTTCCGATTAATCAAAAACAAAAACTGGATAATGAAAAAGTTTACGATGAATAATCGCGTTGAAAAAAATGAGGTTTTCATATCGACACTGCAAATTAATTGAGGTTATTTCTAATATTACATGACCCTAACCACTTAGTTGATTAAATATTATAAATTAAGGGGGAATAAGAAATATTAAAGAATAAAACTGTTAAGTTCGAGAACTATATCAGAGCGTGTAATAATTACCGAAGCAATTTACCATAATTGCTATAATTTAGTTTCAACTCCAAGCACGTACAACCAAGCCCATGTGGTACTTTAGGTTATCTGAACTAGTTCAGTGTTTTATTACATCAGCTGGAAATTGTTCATTTATTTTTTACTGGAAATTTAATAATATTAACATATTCCTCCCCCAGTATATAAAGAGTATATTTCGAAGAAAATAATTTCTCTCTTCCATTTTTTAATTGTTTTTCCTTTTAAATTTATATTAAGTATGTAATTATGTTAATTAATAAGTTGAAAAACACTAATCAATGATGGTAATATGTTAATACCATAATGTCTTCACTGTCAAACTTCTGAGATTTCTGGCTGAAAAAGTGAGCAAATTGGTCTTCACAAACCTATTTTGAATCCACATAACAGAGTAAAACTCTCTCATAACAGAGTAAAACTCTCTCATAACAGAGTAAAAGGAATAATTTAAAAATGACATGTTACTAAAATTTGTTTTTAGAATGTTTTCAATATAATATCAGGAATATATTTAATAATAAACAATATAAAAATAAAAAAATAACCATGTCAAAAACTAAGTAAACGTCTATTAAGGTTCAATAATCAGCAATATATTGTTAAGTTTAAATTACTACAGCACTGAATATTATAACAAAGTATCATAAGTAAGATTAATTTCAAAACTATAACAACTTCAGCGCATCAAATGTAAGTATACATGATCCTTCTTTACTTTTATATTATAGAGATAAATATGAAATAATAAATGAAGTAATATATGTTTGTATATTAATAAAACAGTTTGAACTCAAGGATTTCTCTTCCATGTAAAATTTGTTCAAACTTCTGAGATTTTTGGCTGAAAAAGTGAACAAATTGGTCTTCACAAACCTATTTTGAATCCACTGTTACATCGTTAATAGTTAAGTTTTTCAGATACTAGGGCCAATGATAGTCAGGCGGTGTTATATTCTGTCTATACGGTGAATGTACCAAATATTCCTAGCCAATCCCTCTAAATTTTTGCCCAGTCACTAAAAACAATTGAATCATTGACCCTCAACCCTAGTGAATCATGATTTGTGAAAGTATAGAGTTAAATTAATGATTTAGTCAGATTCGAACACCTCAAGATGAGTAGTGATTTCCCAATCTCACCAAACACTTTCCTTTGAGCTAATTGAGCCCCTGCAATCGACGGAAATCTTCCATAACTTTTATTACACTACAATGTAGCTAAAACATAACATATCACTAATAACTTATACACTTATTTTCGTATTGTTGGTAAATTAACTTCCTAATCACAAGTCTTATAAAAAACAACGTGTAGCAGTGATATGTCAAGCTGGTTTAAAATAGATGTGCTTGAGCAATTCTGACCAATCAACATACGCGCTGGGGTTCTTTTACTGTTGTCTCCATACCTTGACTATGATCTTTTTTTCATAATTTTATCGTACATGATGCATTCTTCATTATCCATGGACATTGGTTTAAAAAAGGTTGTATTTCACTTCGTTTTATTTAAAGCTGTTGTGATTATATATATACAGCTTTTTTAGATATTTAGTATTAACAGGTCAATTGAAAAGTCTCCGGCCTACCGTAGTAAAACACATTTTTTTGGCAAAATTATTTTTTTTATTCAACATAATTCCCTTCAAGTCTGATACACTGATTATAGCGACTATCCAACTTTTCGATACCATTTTTGTAGTATGATGTGTCCTTTGCTTCAAAAGAGGCCTCAGTTTCGGCGATCACCTATTCATTTGGCGAAAATTTCATCCCAATGAGCATTCTTTTGAGATCTGAGAACAGGAAATAGTCGCTGGGGGCCAGATTTGGAGAATACGGTAGATGACGAAGCAATTCGGAGCCCAATTCAGAGATTTTTGCCATCGTTTTCACTGACTTGTGACAAGGTGTATTGTCTTGATGAAGCAGCACTTTCTTTTTCTTCAAATGCGGTCATTTTTCGGCGATTTCGTCCTTCAAACGGTCCAATAATGTTATGTGATAATCGCTGTTGATGGTCCTTCCTTTTTCAAGGTAGTCAATGAAAACTATTCCATGCGCATCCCGAAATAACTTGCCGACTGTTGCATTTTCCCACGCTTTGGAGCAGGTTCATCGTGTGCAGTCTACTCGGATGACTGTCGATTGGACTTCGGAGTGAAATAATGAAGCCATGTTTCATCCAATGTCACATATCGACGCAAAACTCGGGTTTATTACGATTGATCATCTTCAAACACTGCTCCGAATCATCAACTCGTCGTTGTTTTTGGTCAAAAGTGATCTCGCGCGGCACCCACTTTGTACAGAGTTTTCTGATACCCAAATATTCGTGAATGATGTGATGTTCACACGTTCAGTCGATATCATTAAAGTGTCTGCCATTTCATTCAATTTCAATTTACGGTCATTCAAAATCATTTTGCGGATTTTTTTAATGTTTTCGTCGATAACGATCTCTTTTGGGCGTCCATTGCGTTCACCGTCTTCGGTCCTTATTTCAGCACGTCTAAACTTAACATACCAATCCTTGATGGTTGATTTTCCTGAGGCGTTGTCCGGAAACTCAGCATCAAGCCAAGTTTTTGCTTCAACTGTATTTATTCCCTTCAAAAAGCAATAATTTTATCAACAATTCCTTTTTATCCATTTTTTTACAATAACAAAAGTTGCTTCACTCAAAATGCTATAATTTAAAAACTAATGGTCCGACAGCTGTCAAATTTATACACGCATCTTTTGAACATATGGATTACGCAACTAAAAAATATATGGATTTAATTCTAGTAGCGCCATCTATGTGTCAGGCCGGGGATTTTTCAATTGACCTGTTATGTAGATGGATTGAAACAGTTTTATGGCAAATGTTTAGTTCCATAACGATATTGTGAAATGAAATATGTCAATATTAACAACTAAATAAGTACAGTATATTGGTTATTAAGAAAAATTAAAAAGAAAATTGCTTTATTAAAAGAGCGTTAATTATATAACCATTTATACAAATGATATATGTAATGAATGTAATGTAGTAATGAATCTAAAAGTAATTTAGCATTTTTATCTACAAAATGTATGATTTTTACTGGGCTCTGTAATGTATAACACCTTTAAAATGAAATTTTAACATGAAGGCGGTATTCCCGAATGAATAGCACAACTTTTAAAAAAGTTTTTTAATGACGTATTTCCCAGTAACAAGTCATACAATTTTCATAACGTCTTTAATGCGAGTATAGAGGTAAATATTTTATGCTCTGGGTAAAGAAAAACTTCTAATTAAGCACAAACAGGCTAATGAAAAAGTTGCTCAAATATTTACTACCTGTTATAGCACTGCTCATAATATACCAACTTTTAAGAAAGATAATGTCTGTTAATTATAATTCAACAAATTATTTTATGGCCTATTAAAGATGGAGCTTGAGTTGCACAGAGGTGGTGGGCACTTATGAAATATGAAATACGGCTTGAAGTCGGCTAGTTTTAGTCGAAATAGGTCGCCATGCTTATTTTCCTTTTATTTTTAAACGTTTCTTTCGATGAAATAAGAAGGAAAAAAAGGATTTCAACTCCGTCGCACAATGAAACATCGTGAATAATAGAAAATTACGGGATTTTAGTAAAAATTACAAAGTTTGCAGTTCATTTTCACTGATTTACGAGTCTGTTTGTCTTTATTGCAGAATATTTTCTTGAGTAGGGCGAGATAAAAGCTTAAATATTTTTTTTAATTAAAGAAAGAGCACTGGATATATTTTATATTAAGAACGCTATTAAAATTCTTTATTTATAACGTTAATATCGGGGAAAACAATCCCAACTAGGGGATAAACAAGTTCAACAATTATATTAATTATTTCGACCTGAAGAAATACAAAGTTTCATGTTCTATTATTAGGCACACTTTAGTGACCTGATAAAATATGTATAGACAATTCCTTTTTTTCGAAAAAACAAAAAAAAACATTTACAGAACTTATATTTCTTCAATCAGAAACTTTCATCAGTGTTTCAAACTGGGTAACAGACTTTTTCGTAATCTCTTAGGCTTTATAAAGGCGAGTTAAAATCGGTCTATTGAATAAAGTGTCTTTAGATAAATTGATATGTCTGCAAGAGGCTTAAAACTTACTCTATATGCGCATTAGAACAACAAATTGTCAGCTTATTGGGGAAATTCCCTAGGACAGGTATTAAGAGATCCAATTATGAAGTGGCAAATGCTATGCTAGTTTTAAACTTTTCGTCTATTACATTCCGACAAATAATTTTATCCTTTAATCTTAATCCTTACGTTTTACGTGTTTTAATTTATTATGGTTAGTTTTTTCTTGTTTTCTCCAATTTGTATAACTTTAACTAATTTTAATTTTAACTAATCACTCATGATGTTCACAGAGAATAATTAATAATTATAGTGTGACAAGTTTAATTAATATTGATTATAACATATTTTAAAATATGTAATCGATTGATGTGTATGATAATGAGAACTGTTTATGTCTCAACACGGACCAGGAATCCAATATGGTAGGAACAGCCATAATTTGAATTCAAAATCAATATTAATGTTTTGATTAAATAATTTGTTACTTTCGAAATATTGATATACCATCTTAGATATTGCACATATTAAAAAATAATGTTCTTTTTGCCAGTTGCACCCGAAAACATTGCTAATTATATATTTATTATTTGGGGATATTAACCATTTTCGATTTTTTACCATATATATACTCGGAAAAAATTGAGATTTTCGCCCATTTTCAGAATTTTTGATTTCATTTAATTAATATTGCAAATATATTAATGGAAATATGTCACTTTATGTGAAATTTTATGACAAATATGATAGTAAACTTGACTATACTCAGGAAAAATCGCGATATTTGGTCATTTTCAGAATTTGTTCTCTCACTTAACTACTACTGCAGATATATCAATGGAAATCACCTTATGTAAAATTTTGTAACGAATATGATAGTTAACTTAAATTTGTCTTATCTCAATTAGTTTAGAATTTATAATCAATGTTATGTTTTGATTAATAAAATCAATTTTTTCAAAATGTTGATATATTTTATTAGCTATTGTTCATATCGTAAAATAAATATATTTTTTGTTAACTATACCATAAAATACTGCTAATTACAAATTTAGAGTTAGTTTAAAGCGATTGTCCTTTTTCGCAATTTTTCCATATACTCAGGAAAAATCGCGATTTTTGGTCATTTTCAGAATTTCTTCTTACACTTAACTACTACTGCAGATATATCAATGGAAATATGTCACCTTATGTAAAATTTTGTGGCGAATATGATAGTTAACTTAAATTTGTCTTATCTCAATTAGTTTAGAATTTATAATCAATGTTATGTTTTGATTAATAAAATATATTTTTTCAAAATGTTGATATATTTTATTAGCTATTGTTCATATCGTAAAATAAATATGTTTTTTGTCAACTACACCATAAAATACTGCTAATTACAAATTTAGAGCTATTTTGAAGCGATTGTCCATTTTCGCAATTTTTCCATATATATACTCAGGAAAAATCGCGATTTTTGGTCATTTTTAGAATTTCTTCTCTCACTTAACAACTACAGCAGATATATCAATGGAAATATGTCACCTTATGTAAAATTTTGTGACGAATATAATAGTTAACTTAAATTTGTCTTATCTCAATTAGTTTAGAATTTATAATCAATGTTATGTTTTGATTAATAAAATATATTGTTTCAAAATATTGATATATTTTATTAACTATTGTTCATATCGTAAAATAAATAGGTTTTTTGTTAACTACACCATAAAATACTGCTAATTACAAATTTAGAGCTAGTTTGAAGCGATTGTCCATTTTCGCAATTTTTCCATATATATACTCAGGAAAAATCGCGATATTTGGTCATTTTCAGATTTTCTTCTCTTATTTAATTACTTCTGCAGATATATCAATGGAAATATGTCAGCTTATGTAAAATTTTGTGACGAATATGATAGTTAACTTAAATTTGTCTTATCTCAATTAGTTTAGAATTTATAATCAATGTTATGTTTTGATTAATAAAATATATTTTTTCAAAATGTTGATATATTTTAGTAAATATTGTTCATATCGTAAAATAAATGTGTTTTTCGTTAATTACACCATAAAATACTGCTTTATTATAAATTTAGAGTTTATTTGATCAGCTGAGCTACTTTCGCAATTTTTCCATATAATGAATAAAAATATGACACTTTATGTAAATGTTACTTGTTTTTTGCATTTCAACACTTCGAAATTTGTCATTGGCCACACTGTATATACAAACCCTATATTAACTCTTCAGATAATTTCAAAAAACTTTGCATGAACCTTATGTTCACTTTTATACGAACATTTATTAATTTAATTTGAACTAATCAGTGGTGATATTCACCCAAATAATTATCAATTATAGTGTGACAAGTTTAATTAATATTGATTGTAAGATATTTTAATATATGTAATCGATTGATGTCCATGATAATGAAAACTGTTTATGTCTCAACACGAACCAGGAATCCAATATGGTAGCAATAGCCATAATTTGTGTATAAGCACTGATGTAGCCGTAGAGATTTTGTGAGTTCTGATTAATTTGAATAAAAATTATCTGATAGAGAAAAAATACTAGGCTCTTTATTATTATGTTATAGTATTCGAACATAATTACAACAATAACGCAAGACAGAATTAACGTTATTTATATTATTAATAAGAAAGTTTGGGATCCTTAAACGAAACTTAAAATACACATCTAACAGGAATAACAGAGAAATGGGACGTAGGCGTACGTAATAGGAACTTTGACGTTATAACCTCGACAACTTGGCTTCGGGGTAGGTAAAGGGTATGTCTTGAAAGCAGAGGGTTTGATTTAAATGTTACGATTTTTTGGTAAGTGTCACTCAATTTGATACCCTTATTAAGCTATCTCGATAAACAGAAACGTAATATATAATTCGAGACGGCTTCGTATTAAAATAAAATCGGTCAGTATCGATTTAACTCGGCAGGGCAAAAGATAAATGACCATTGAGAGCAGGACACACTATATGACGCTTTTGTATACAAAAAGTAATTTTCTCTATTTTTTTTATCAAAGCAAACCCTCGTTCAAAAGCCCTCTCGCATAAACTTACAAAAGGTACAATCTGAAACTGGAAAGCTATAAATATTCACTTTTTTATATCGTGCAAGATTTACAGTGACACAACCACTTACTTTCGTGAAACATTTCCGAATTTTCATCAATCAATATCAAAAAACACCTGAGACAAATCCTGTATTCGAAGGAAAGCGCAACATCAACGGAATAACGGTATTAGGCCCTTTTATTTTGGATTAAAATTAATGAAAACTAGTGATCGTCCTGTGGCCGAAATTCCACCGCAATTTGCAACACTTTTATCTCATAACAGAGTAAAAGGAATAATTTAAAAATGACATGTTACTAAAACTTGTTTTTAGAATTTAGTTTCAATATAATATCAGGAATATATTTAATAATAAACAATATAAAAATTAAAAAAATAACCAAGGGCAAACTAAGTAAACGTCTATTAAGGTTCAATAATCAGCAATATATTGTTAAGTTTAAATTACTACAGCACTGAATATTATAACAAAGTATCATAAGTCAGATTAATTTTAAAACTATAACAACTTCAGCGCATCAAATGTAAGTATACATGATCCTTCTCTACTTTTATATTATAGAGATAAATATGAAATAATAAATGAAGTAATACACGTTTGTATATCAATAAAACAGTTTTGAACTCAAGGATTTCTCTTCCATCTAAAATTTGCTACCGAAATTTTGCGTACAACGTTACCAAATGTTGATTCTAACAACTAGGCGTTTTTTTTTTATTTTAAAGTTTCCTTTTACCTACGAGGGTTTATCTGGAGTGGACCGACTGTTTAAAATGGGCCCCGAACCACGCTCCTCGGCATTAGCCTATCGACTGACGAGTGACCAACTTAGAAATCATCCCAGAAGACATCCGGTCTTACCCAGCTTGGTTACTGGCCTGACTGAGATCACTTCCTTTGTCGGATTTTACACTCTTGCCTAAGACAATCACAAATATTGAACAATCACAAATATAAATTTACGACCATGCCCCAGCAGGATTAAAATCCCGCGTCTATCGCAACAGTACTACGGATCTAATGTCTACTTCAAGTTTGTTACACCCAACCAGGTGAAATGGCTTCTAAAATAAGCTCCTTAGTTGAATTTTAAACGCTCCATGGTTTGTCAGAAATAATCAAATTCACAGGGAAACCGACACCCCCGGAATCAAGCACTTCATATCTCAATCATTCCACAAACAACTCAGTTCAAGTTCTTCGCAAAAGGCGCTTGGTCGCGAGCTGGTCCACATGCTGTTAGCTTAGCACCGCGTTACCGTTAACCTCCTCCTTTTCCAGGCTGAAACGACCTCATCCGTCGCTACTGTCATAACTTTTGCCCCCATACGACAGTATCCGGTCGTGTGTTAACTCAAGTCCGCGAATGAATAGAATCTCCGGGTCCTTGTGTCCCATAATGGCTACCCGATCAGCGGGTGTCATATCCTCAAATTTAATGCAGTAGCAGTAGCGATCCACAAGGGTCAACTGTGAGGCGGTTTCAGTTTGATGAATTGGTGAGCCCAGAAGCAGTCGCCCACAACTCAACTCGTCACTTCAGGGCAAGTCTCCGCGACCAGGTATGCGTCATGCATTCGACCGCCTTGTTTTAGACCTGAACAAAAAAATCCTTGTTGCTTGTTTTGGGCTTATTTAATTTTATTGGAATTTACATATTTCTAGCGCATATTACACAAAAATGTTAGGCCTAAAAATTATTCCTCGATATAAGCTTCAATCGTACCAAGTTTCACGCCTCCAGGTGCCTCCGTTTTCATCAAAAAGGGAGGCAAAATTTTCAGAAAATGGTTCGCTATACTTGAGGTAATCAAATACATAATAATTTTTGTAGAACCAGATAATTATTAGATTAATACCAGCTGGAATAAAACAAAGAAATTGTACAGATAATCTTTAATCATTAAAAAATAATAAAGATAAACGAAGAAAAATTTAACAAACACTAAAATACCTAAGCACCAAAAAAATATATATTTATATCTTCTCATGGCTGGTAATTTCAAATAAAACACGTGACAATAATACTCCTCATTTAACTTAATAACCAGGTCTCCAGATATAAAATTTTTCCTAAATGTTTCAATGACAAAAAGAAAATACCATTCGGTGTTATTGAGTTCGTTTATTGGATGTAAAACGTATACTCGGAATTACTTATTTGCCGTTATATATCTTAAATTAAATATACAATATCCCTCCAGAAAATGGAGGGGTTTTTGTTTGCGAAAAAGCCATTACCAACATCTCGAATAATTTACCTAATTTAGTAAAGAAAACAAATTATTTAATTAGTATATTGGCTGTTAGTTAATTAAATATAAAGCGGGATTTTGACCAAAATATATTTTAACATCATAAAGTAAAGTAATATAAAGCCTATTACTTAAATATTACCCAGAGTTCAATATTTCTCCAGCATAGTTCAATTAATTAATTAAGCTATTTAAACTTTATTCTAACTTAATTAAAATTTCACTTTAAACGAGAAACAACACAAAACAATTTAATACGCCGCCAAAATTTCTCCAAAAGCGAACTAAGAAAATACCGCTTCCCCTCTCCCTCAAAAATTTGATATTTCTCATTATTTTTCAGCCGCAAAGAAATTATTTGTTTTTATTTCTCCAGTTAATTAACTAGGCTTTTATTTAACGACCAATAAAGGAAATATGATTAAAATAATCCTTCTTACGAAATATATTAACATTTAATATCCATGAGATAATTATCACAAGAAGGATCATATAAACGGAAAAATTAAAAATAAAATAAGCTTATATTTATTAAATTAAAATGTATGCTAATCCTGCGAAGGACGAGAAGGAAAAAACTATATTTTCGTTTCATATAAATTGAAGAAAATTTGAAATTTTAAATAAAGATAATAAACTGGGAAAAAAGGAAAAAAAGAATTAATAATTATATTTATATCCTTCAAATTTTATTTCCAGGAGAAAAAAAAAAGAACGGCACATTTCAGGATCCCTTTTTTAATAATATAATGCAAATTACTTAAACTTAATAAGCTTTACTTAAACTCGAAAAGCAGAAAGGAATTTAAAATGGTCCCTATAAACGGAAAAGGAGAAAAACTAATAGTGTGCGAAAATGTAAATTCACTATATTTTAGTAGTATTTATTTATTTTTCTTGTTAGAATTTTTATCTGAACTGTTCAATCTAGTCATATCAAGACTCTATTAGGCCGACTTAATTATTTTTCGACTCTAAATATTAAACTTGAATCTGATTATATACAGGGTGTCCATTGGAAAAAATTCTATATTTTAAATTTGAAGTGCATGGCAATCCAGCTCGGTAATTGATGTAGTTAAGATGGTCGTATATCGGATTTTACAGTCTTGTCTACAGACATTTAAAAACATCTATGCCTGTGTGGCATTCGAACCTATGATGATAATATCAATATGAAAACCGTCCTGTCTTAATCAATACAGCATCAAGCCGATTATATTATTTATTAGTTCTAAATATTAAATATAAAATTGATACCATACAGGGTGTCCATGGAAACAATTCATATATAATATTTGCTAAAAAATGGTATATAAGCTTTTTTGTAAAAGGCGGACATTTTGATACTTATATAAAGTTATTTCCCTACAAATTTGTTATTTGTCCTACAAGAGTGTATTGCAGTTATTATATTTTAATAATTTTTGTTCATTTAAATAACCTGATCTAAATAATGCTGATGAAGAATATTCAAAAAATTGTGTTGAATTTTTATTAATTTTGTATTAAATAATGAATTTAAACAAAAGTTTTAAAATTACACTTAATCCACAATTTTATAACAAATTTAATAGTCAACATATATTTTTCAGATCTGAAATTTCAGACTAGTTTAGAGTTTATAATAAAAATTATATTTATATAATGTTGATATATTACGTTACTTAGCAATTTTTCCATATATATACTCAGGAAAAGTCTCGATTTTTGGCTTTTTTTAGATGTTTTTCTTCCATTCAGTTAATTTTACAGATATGCCAATGAAAATATGATATCTTATGTAAAATTTGATGAAGAATTAGATACTCAACTTGTATTTGTCTTATCTTCATTAGTTTAGAATATATTCGCAATTTTTCCGTATATATACTCAGGAAAAATCTCAATTTTTTACCATTTTCAGATATTTTTCTAGCATTTAATTAATATTGCAGATACGCCAATGAAGATGCGACACCTTATATAAAATTTGATAACGAATTTGCTAGTCAACTCATATTTGTCTTATCTCCATTAGTTTAGAATGTATAATCAATATTATGCTTAGATTAAAAATTGTTATACTTTGCAAATATTGAAATATTATCTTACATATTATACATGTCAGAAAATAAATGTATTTTTCGTTAATTACACCATAAAATACTGCTAAATACAAATTTAGAGCTTATTTGGAGATGTGAAATACTTTAGCAATTTTTCCATATATATACTCAGGAAAAATGTCGATTTTTGGCCATTTTCAGATACTTTTCTAGCATTTAATTAATATTTCAGATATGCCAATGAAGATGCGACACCTTATATGAAATTTGATAACGAATTTGCTAGTCAACTCATATTTGTCTTATCTCCATTAGTTTAGAATGTATAATCAATATTATGTTTAGATTAAAAATTGTTATACTTTGCAAATATTGAAATATTATCTTACATATTATACATGTCAGAAAATAAATGTATTTTTCGTTAATTACACCATAAAAGACTGCTAAATACAAATTTAGAGCTTATTTGGAGATGGGAAATATTTTCGCAATTTTTCCATATATATACTCAGGAAAATTCTCGATTTTTGGCCATTTTCAGATATTTTTCTAGCATTTAATTAATATTGCAGATATGCCAATGAAGATGCGACACCTTATATGAAATTTGATAACGAATTTGCTAGTCAACTCATATTTGTCTTATCACCATTAGTTTAGAATGAATAATCAATATTA
This sequence comes from Rhynchophorus ferrugineus, assembly GCF_030347505.1. Lineage (NCBI taxonomy): Eukaryota > Metazoa > Arthropoda > Insecta > Coleoptera > Curculionidae > Rhynchophorus > Rhynchophorus ferrugineus. The sequence goes on along the minus strand of NW_027472584.1, from coordinate 24,015,296 downwards.
TGTTTAGATTAAAAATTGTTATACTTTGCAAATATTGAAATATTATCTTACATATTATACATATGGGAAAATAAATGTCCTTTTCGTTAATTACACCATAAAATACTGCTAAATACAAATTGAGAGCGTATTTGGAGATGTGAAATATTTTCGCAAATTCAGGAAAAATCTCGATTTTTGGCCATTTTCAGATATTTTTCTAGCTTTTAGTTAATATTGCAGATATGCCAATGAAATTGCGATACCTTATATGGAATTTGATAACGAATTTGCTAGTCAACTCATATTTGTCTTATCACCATTAGTTTAGAATGTATAATCAATATTATGTTTAGATTAAAGAATGTTATACTTTGCAAATATTGATATATTATCTTACATATTATTCATATGGGAAAATAAATGTCTTTTTCGTTAATTACATCATAAAATACTGCTAAATACAAATTTAGAGCTTATTTGGAAATGTGAAATATTTTCGCAATTTTTCCATATATATACTCAGGAAAAATCTTGATTTTTGGCCATTTTCAGATATTTTTCTAGCATTTAGTTAATATTGCAGATATGCCAATGAAATTGCGACACCTTATATGAAATTTGATAACGAATTTGCTAGTCAACTCATATTTGTCTTATCTCCATTACTTTAGAATGTATAATCAATATTATGTTTAGACTAAAAATTGTTATACTTTGCAAATATTGAAATTTTATCTTACATATTATACATGTCAGAAAATAAATGTATTTTTCGTTAATTACACCATAAAATACTGCTAAATACAAATTTAGAGCTTATTTGGAGATGTGAAATATTTTAGCAATTTTTCCATATATATACTCATAAAAAATCTCGATTTTTGGCCATTTTCAGATATTTTTCTAGCATTTAATTAATATTTCAGATATGCCAATGAAGATGCGACACCTTATATGAAATTTGATAACGAATTTGCTAGTCAACTCATATTTGTCTTATCTCCATTAATTTAGAATATATAATCAATATTATGTTTAGATTAAAAAATGTTATACTTTGCAAATATTGATATATTGTCTTACATATTATACACATCGGAAAATAAATGTCTTTTTCGTTAATTGCACAATAAAATACTGCTAAATACAAATTTAGAGCTTATTATTTAGATGAATCAACTTTGCAGGAAAATTCTCGATTTTTGGCGATTTTCAAATTTTTTATCTCATTTTATTAATACTGCAAATATGTTAATGGGTATATAACATGTGTAATATTTTATAACGAATTTAATACTCAATTGAATTAAATACTTTCCTAAATTCCTTTTGTCTAAAATTTAAACTTTAACTTATCCTAATTTAACTCTTCGAATAATTTCAAAAAACTTTTCATTAACAAATGGTTGACCAAAAGCATATGATTTTTGTTCAAAATATCATTTTTTCTTATAATCATCAATCATGAAATCCATCATAATCTAAATGGTCCAAAGAGTTTCAGTTCTTGATACATTTAGACCATTTTCTCAAATTAAATATTTCTCAAATTTTAATTTTTTATTTCTCAATTAAATAATTGAGTTCTGGGTTTACTGTATACAAATTGTTCCTACCAGTTTTTTTCTACGTCAGATTTTTAGAAAATAACATTGCCAAAACTTTTATTGCAAATTATTTTAAGTTGAACGAACTTATATAAGTTGAGTTCGTTGTAATATTTGTCTAAAAGGAACGTGAAATCGTGAGTAAGGAAGAGACCGTATCCGAATGTGGGTTAGGAGCTTAGGAGGTAAATTTGACGTTCTGGTGTATTGGTGCAGAACCTGGCCTCATTTATATTCAATCGTAATATCCTCCTTGTCTTTTGGTCTACTACTGGCCCATAGGCGTCGAGTATAATAATGGGAAAGCACGTTGACCCTTTTCTAAGTTATTGCGGGTTATCATATAGTCTTATAGCTTCAACCCAAATTACCTTTTCGAGTTTTATGATCTATCTTCATCCCATTTAACATCATTTCAGTGACCTAACTGTTGATATAATGTCATTAATTATAAACTTCCAAGATATATATTTTTCCTGTCATATATCCAGTATAATGAAGTATATATCCCCTTACCACTAACTGACTAAGAGCAACATTTTCGAATAATTGAAAATATATTACATTAAGTAGATGTATATTTTCGTCGAGATCTTTTCGTTACGAGTAAAACGTAAGATAGATTGTCATAATTTAAAGTATAAGTTCAGATTCCATATATCATGAAATGCCCTGTATAATATTTACGTTAAAATAGTACTATTAAAGTAAATAATAAATTACTATTATTAGTTTATTTTATTTTATCATGTTGCAATTTAATTAACACATTTTTTCCATGGGAATTTCGTGGATACATATGAATGAGTATTGTTCGTATTTGTATTGAGTATTCGATTTTATACAGTTCATAAAAAATGAAAGTTAAATGAAGATTAATTAATGATTCTCAAACGTTTAAATGTACTTCGTAGTTTCAAAACCAATGGGTATTTAGTGACATCTGAATTAAAACTAAGGTATTTACAAATCAGGGAAAAGCTATAAAAGTAAATTCAATTTTGCTGTATTGCTTTAAGTTATTCGTCATATTTACGAGATGTTATTCAAACGGATTTTTATTTAGTTTCATTTGTGAAGACAATGCCTTCAATAATATGAAGATTTTACAGTGCGTAATACAATTCCTCGTCCTGATATGATTGGAAAAAATATTTACAAGCAAAAAAAATTATATGCTTTTTTAATAAAAACTTATTTCATAATTTATTAACATATGATAATATTTTTATGCTCCTTTAAGATCAATACCAAACAAACAAACAATTTGGGATATTGTTGTGTAAAAAGAAATTCTAATTGCCAGTGTAGTGAATAACAAAGGTTCAATTATGATGCGAGTTCTGTAGTTTCTCCCCCATGCAGCAAAAGGGTCTGTCATCTGTCACGACAAAACCCCCTACTATCATGGGGTGACAAACCGTGATATTATTGAAAAAAAATATATGATTGAAATATATATATATATATATATATATATATTAAGGAAAATATTTTCCTAAAAATACATGGAAAACTAAAACGAAAATCACTGCGTATATGTCATAAAGAAGTTATTATTCATTTTAGAGTCACATATAATTCAGAGATGCCAAAATAAAATTAAATAATAAAGCCAGCGGTATATGGGAGGTTTATCTGCGTAAAATCTAATAAATTATACACAAGCTCTTCCCTTAATGGCCTTAATTTTAAAGAAAATTCATATAAACGACGATGAACTAACAATAACATACAAATTAAAATTGTCATTCGTATTTCTGTCTAGTTTTATACAAGAAATATAATCGATTTCCTACAGAACCGAATTGATTAGGATTAAGGCGTGATATAACGAATAGTCAACACAGAAGCTCAATATTTATTTAAAGTAAGTAATCCAAATCCAATGCGAAAGTAATTGGTATCTGGGAACTTTAAAAGAATTTTATTTGTACTATTTCAATTTACTTAAATTCCTTATATTGAACTATCATCGTTATTTTTAAATCCTTCACTTATGTAAGTCTGTTTTCTAACATAGACAAATACATCTATCGGGTTATTGAATGCAGTTAGATCATTTTTTTCGTTTTAAAAGGCATTCATTGAGGATAAATGGTACATTATATACTAACAAAATTATTTTTCATGACTTCAACATTTGAAAACGTGTACCAATCGGGTCATGCTGTATAGATCTAAACAAGTAGTAATCAGGAGGCGATATGCCTGGTGAGTACGCTGGTTGAGGCAGCAATTTCCGTTCGAGGTTCAACTTTGTATCCTTCACTACTCTTGCAGTCTGTGGTAAATTGTAAGACTTTGCTTCTTAGGATGGTGGGTGCGATAATATATCCCATCTAAGTGCTTTAACTGGTTTTGTGTTATGAGACGACGTATTATCATGCTGTAAATTCACTTTAGCTTGTCTTCGGGCCCATTCTGAACATTTTTCGATCAATTCATGGTTTAAATTAATCATATTTTATCGGTAGTAGTCATTAACTGTTTCACCAGGTTTCAACAGTTCGTAATACACCACGCCACTAACATGCCACTAAACAAAGGGTATTGTCCTGCGACAAAACGATTTGGCTTTAGAGTCGATCAACCGACTTGATAATTTCTTTGAAATTTACTAATTTCATAGAGGTATAAAGCTGTGATGGTATTACTTTTGCAAAATATAACATACCTAGCGACATCTGTTGGAAAAACCAGCAATGACTTTCCGGTATACTTGGTAAATGCCAGCACATAATATTTTCATTTTAATTGTATAAAATTATTGGAAATAAAACTTTCAAGTTAATAAAAAAACTATAAATGTTTGAACTATTATGAAAATGATTGAACTGAAAGGTAAAACTGCATATAAAAATATATAAGATTTATGTAAAATGGCTTTGAAAAAATTAACTTTTGTTGTTGTTCTGTGAAATTATGTCCGATTCTTTAAAATCAATATTCTATTTATGTGCTCTTGTTTATTCGACAGCGATAATATCATTTTAACACAATTTTTCAATTGTTATAATACTGAAAAAAACCATTCCGCAGAGACAAAAATTGAATTTGTTGTCCTTTAAAGGAAGAAGGTATATATAGAGAGGAATGTTTTTTCCCTGTTAGAGGATATTTGCGAAACTCACGGCTGATGCCTTTTTTATTCTCGAGATACGTTTAGCGTAAACATAAATTTTTCGTAATCAAATCTGGAGTCAGCCCTCCAGTTCCCGTCAAAATTGAAGCTATTTCAATTCGAGCTTTTCCTCGGAAAGTCCAAAAAGAAAATTAATTCAATTCACATTATCTTTAATATATGCGGACGAGCCTGTGGTTTCGTTCTCCATTTTCAAGTATTCTGTCACCTCCTACAGGCTTTTTTAATTCCCAAGTGGTTAGAGGGCAATTATAGCAGCCTCAGTTATGCAACCTCTACTCTCCCTCTCTCTTTCTCCTTTTTTTTGTGAATTATTCAGCCCCATGAATTTAAGATATTATGCTGCAAAATCCCAGGTAGTTTGCTCTATTTGGCAATCCTAATTAAACTTTTTTCTCCCTTAATTAATTTACAGCTTATTAAGAATGTACCCCCTTTAGCACAACCCTAATAAAATTGTTCAACATCTTAATTGCGTCAAGTATATATGATATTTTTTTAAAAAACCTCATCAATTTCCTTGAAATAACAAACGAGCTGAAGGAGATAATAAATGATTAAAAAATCAACGAATGCAAAAATAATTAATAAACACTCCTTAAAGTTACCTTTAAAAATGGTAACAATACGTAGGATACGATTAATAAATATAAAGCGAAAGATTTCTCTAATCATTTAAAATAAGTATTAAATCCGTACCCGTCTGAAATATCCGCAACAAAAGAAAATGACATGATTAAAAACGATACATTAATACACTCAAAATAATCACAGAAGAGATAATTTTATTCCTAGCCATCAATATGGCTTAAAAAAAGTCAACAAAAACCTAAATTATAAAAAGATTGGTCAGCTGCATTTCTCGATATATCTCAAGCCTTCGACAAGGTCCACAAGCACTTGCAGCTACATGAAAGCTACTTGATCTACCTGAAATATATTCAGGTATTTCGCAGAGTAGTGTCCTTGGACCTACTAAGAGAAATATTACTGTTGCAACATATGCTAACGATACAGCGGTGTTATCATCACGCAAGGATCCGATATCAGCCAAACCTCCAACTTCATCTAAGTAAAGTCGAATTGTGGTTGAAATCATGGTGTACCAAAGCAAATGAGATAAAATCTCCCTATGTGACAATCACCCTTTTTAAAAGGACTTGTTCCCCAGTAGAAAGGAATAATTACGAACTCCCACAAGCAGACAATGTTAAATATCTGGGAATACATTTTCATCAACACTTAACATGGAAAAGACATATAGTGACAAAACGCAAACATCTTGGACTCAAACTAAACCAAATGTATTGGCTGATAATGTATAGGACGTAAATCTATACTATTCTTCGATAGCAACTTGTTGCTGTATAAGTCAATACTTGGGCCCATTTGTATCTACGGTATTGAGCTGTGGGGTACTACTAGCAGATCTAACAGAGCTATCCTTCATTCAAGATTCCAGAATAAACTGTTGCGAGCCATAGTCGATGACCCATATTATGTCTAAAACAAACTAATTCAGTTCATTCTACTTCAAGCAATAACGTGTGTAATTGAAAGTGTTAGTGCAAAGTACTGTGAAAGAGTATTAGTGTGCGTAGTGCGTAGGCTCAAACGCATACTATCATACGAACTGATTAATAGACACATAGAGTGAGATTTAATAATCTCTAGAATAAGTTAGAATAATCTCTAGAATACGATTTAGATTATAAGTTTATACAACAGATCACTTACCGAGTCCATATTCTAAATGTCAGTGTAGTTATATGGTATAGCCAAGATCATTAAAAAATACTTATTGCCCCTCGGGCAGATTATCGAAGTTTTAAGAGATTAATTTTCTTAAAAATTCCTTGAAATATCTTGACAGTTTCAGATTTTTTCTCCTTCCATAAAGCCCAATCATAAAATGAGTTTACTGCTTTTAATTTCCATTAACAAACACGATGATATCTAATTCGTTCGAGATTTATTGATCCGGGATCTTATGGATCTCAGATAAAACAATAAGGCACCATTCGAACGTGGCCACAAATGGTTGACGCATTAAAACAACCCTCCAATGACAAATTATATTTTCAACTGTTTAAAATATGTTTGTGACGTGGTGGCTTTTTCCGATGGCCATCTGCCATTTATTTTATTTCTTTTAACGGTTTAAATGATTATTTTATTAATATATAGGGTCGGTTTATTTTTGAAATACGTGTCATTTCGACATTGGCAACGTAAACGAGCTTGACATTAACAGATAGGCTGTTATCAAAACTCTGGTATAAGAAATGGGGGTTAATATTATTTTTATTAATATAGCTTTCAAATAAAGCTTATATTAATCTAGGAAGTTACATAAACAAACAGCGTTTTGGATCTTTCTCTGATTATATATATATATATATATATATATATATATATATATATATATACATAAATAAATGAGCCAAATTTGAGATAAAAAATAACTCTATTTTTTTCATAACTCATATATAATGAAAAATAATAGAAAACAACAAATATTTTACAGAATCCAATCTATCATAAAATAATAAAACATAAATATAAACGATAACCCACCCTATATATGCCTCCCAATTCAAAAATAACAACTGGAAAGTGACTGAATTTTCGAATACAGTATGAGCTAAATTCTCTACCTACACCATCTAATTTATAGATACATCCGTCACAAATAAATCGTGTCAAATTTATTGTTCTGGTTTGAAACCACATTCGACGATCAGCATTAGAATCATCTATGGATCTGGTTAATCAAATTATCGATTCTTCATCAAGTCGCATAAAGTACGATAATTTGTTACTGACGTTTCTGTAGAGAACTAAAGTCAATATAGTTCAATTTAAATTTTATCGAAATATATAAATGATTCAATAGAGTATATATAAACGTGTATATATAATGTAATTAATGTTTTAATGTCATTTTAATGTTATTGAGGATATAAAACAACGAAGTTCCTGTAATAAGTGAAATTAACTTCAAAGAGTAACAAACATTTTTTTTTATACTACAAATTTAATTCTGCTATTGTTCAAATGGAAAAAGTACTGGGCATATATATATATATATATATATATATATATATATATATATATATATATATAAAGGTAAAATATTTGAGTTTTTTAACTTTATAAAGAATAAAATTCTTTCAAATTTTATTGGCTTTGTGGAAGGAAAAAATAAAAGCAACAGACATTTTATCAAAAAACATTTTTTTCGCATTTATAATCAGATGTAAGTAAAAATTTTAATTTCGCGTTTTAAGATTTCCATGTTTATTGGAATTCTTAAAGCTAACAAGAAGCGGGAGATGACTTATTTATATAGGTTTGCGAAAGAATTATTTTTCTTTATCAATAAACATGGTTATAAAAAATGTTTTATAAAGTATCAGGCTTATTAGAACTGTTAAAAGTAAGGGAAAAGGTGATTTCGAACATTCTGTCAGCTATATGTATCTTTTTATATCAAATTTCACAAATTTAATTCTCCTTTTATTGGTTTGGAAAAAAACTGAATACGAGAGAAAAAGAGAATATTTCAACTTTGTAAAGAATTCTAACCTTTTTCCGGTATTTACTTGTTCGTTGAACAAAAAAATAATCAACAAATATTTTCCTAAACATATTGAAGTTATTATTACAATATTACAAGCATTGTTACAAGTGGAACATTTTAATGGAAACTAATATTTTTAGTTCCCTCCAGCAAAAATAAACAAATATTATACAAAATTATTTATTGAAGTTATATATATATATATATATATATATATATATATATATATATATATAGAATAAATAGAATAAATTCTTGTTTTTGTTATTCTCTATTTACTTTCCATTTCACCTCATTATCTTCGATGATAATTTTAGTAAGTAATTCTTATATAATTGTTTTTGTGAAAACTGTAAAAAAAAATAATTGTTTTTTTGAAAACAATTATTTTACGAAATTATTTGGGCCAATCAATAGGAATCCTAATTTTAAGTAAAAAATATCGAATTTTCAGTAAAATTATTAAACTCTATATTATTTTCATAGTATGTTCTTTCAGCAAAAATAAACAAATATTTTACAAAATCATTTATTGAAGTGAAATTATAAAAGATAATAAAATGTCAATGACCTTAAAAGGAGCTAAATATATAGAGATCAACTCATTCAAAAATCATGTAGTTAATCGAATAGAGAGCTTCGCATCTCCTGAATGGTATACAATTTCGATTATTCAATCAAATTATTAAATTCCACCCAGAAAAAGAAACGTAAGTTGTAGGGAGAAGTTATTTATATACCGAAAACAATAGAACACATTCTTGTTTTCGTTATTCTCTATTTACTATTCACTACTTCACCTCATTCACTTTGATGATAATTTTAGTGAGCAATTTCTCATTTTATTTTTGTGAAAAATAAATAAAAATAAACAAATATTTTATGAAATCATTTGTGAGAATCAATAGAAATCATAATTTTAAGTAAAAATCAAATAACGACATATTAATCAAATGATTAAACTTTATTTTAATTTCATAGTTTGTCCCTTTAGGAGAAATAAACAAATATTTTACAAAATCATTTATTGAAGTGAAATTATAAAATATAATAAAATGTCAATGACCTTAAAAGGAGCTAAATATATAGAGATCAACTCATTCAAAAATCCTGTAGTTCATCGAATAGAGAGCTTCGCATCTCCTGAATGGGATACAATTTCGATTATTCAATCAAATTATTAAATTCCAACCAGAAAAGGAAACGTAAGTTGTAGGGAGAAGTTATTTATATACCGAAAACAATAGAATACATTCTTGTTTTCGTTATTCTCTATTTACTATTCACTACTTCACCTCATTCACTTTGATGATAATTTTAGTGAGCAATTTCTAATTTTATTTTTGTGAAAAATAAATAAAAATAAACAAATATTTTATGAAATCATTTGTGAGAATCAATAGAAATCATAATTTTAAGTAAAAATCAAATATCGACATATTAATCAAATGATTAAACTTTATTTTAATTTCATAGTTTGTCCCTTTAGGAGAAATAAACAAATATTTTACAAAATCATTTATTGAAGTGAAATTATAAAAGAGAATAAAATGTCAATGACCTTAAAAGGAGCTAAATATATAGAGATCAACTCATTCAAAAATCATGTAGTTAATCGAATAGAGAGCTTCGCATCTCCTGAATGGTATACAATTTCGATTATTCAATCAAATTATTAAATTCCACCCAGAAAAGGAAACGTAAGTTGTAAAAAGAAGTTATTTATACCGAAAATAATAGAATAAATTTTTGTTTTCGCTATTCTCTATTTACTGTTCACTTCACCTCATTCACTTTGATGATAATTTTAGTGAGCAATTCCTCATTTTATCTTTGTGAAAAATAAATAAAAATAAACAAATATTTTATGAAATGATTTGTGAGAATCAATAGAAAGCATAATTTTACGTAAAAACCAAATATCGACATATTAATCAAATGACTAAATTTTATTTTAATTTCATAGTTTGTTCCTTTAGGAGAAACAAACAAATATTTTAAAAAATCATTTATTGAAGTGAAATTATAAAAGATAATAAAATGTCAATGACCTTAAAAGGAGCTAAAATATAGAGATCAACTCATTCAAAAATCATGTAGTTAATCGAACAGAGAGCTTCGCATCTCCTGAATGGGATACAATTTCGATTATTCAATCAAATTATTAAATTCCACCCAGAAAAGGAAACGTAAGTTGTAGGGAGAAGTTATTTATATACCGAAAACAATAGAATAAATTCTTGTTTTCGTTATTCTCTATTTACTTTCCATTTCACCTCATTCACTTTGATGATAATTTAAGTGAGTAATAGCAGTAAAGGAGGCATATCTGCAGACATTTCCCAGATGCCATCTATATCTAAAACAATGTGTTGTTTCGAAATGAAACACAAAACGATAAATATTCAAAAAATTGTATGCTTAAGGACATTTTACCCCATAACAAAAATTTTAACTGGAATAAAAATTCCTAGCTGGTATCCCATAATTCTTTACTGTTATGTGTTTCGGTAGACGAAATTTTTATTTGTCTTTTATATTAGCGATTCAGTAAGCTCAAGGTATCGGGAAAAAGAGGATAAACTATATACATAAAAATAATACGACCTTGGTTTGGTTTAGAGTTCCAGGTCTCCTTGAATCTCAATTTTTGGCAATACTTTATATTTGGGTCAGACAAAACAAAAGCGTCCCAATCATTTTATTTATTATATTTCTATGATAGCTGAACATTACCGTTTTTCTTATTATTTGTCCCCATATTATGCCAGGGTCCCTTCATACATTTCGAAACACTTTTTTTACTACTGTAGATATTCATTATTGGATCCCCTCAAATACTGAATGGAATTACTAAGTTATATCTCATCTTCAAAGCAAAACTTAACAAAACTAAGAAAACTGAAAAATTTTTTAAAATTTTAAATGTATTCCAATTAATCACAATGGATCAAATGTGGAAAATAAGAAGACTCTTATATGTGATGACTATGATAAAAATATGAAACACTATACAAAACCGCCGTAAAATAATCGTATTTTATTTATTTTATGTCCATATTCTTTATTATATATGATGAAAATGCTATAAACAACCATTGTATGTTTAACTAAATGCATTTTATTTTAAATTTTAAATACAGCCGGCTTGATGGCGCAGTGGTAAAGGCGATAGGACGGTCCACCTACTATTACGATAGCCGAGGGTTCGAATCGTAAATATATGTTTGTGATTGTTTAAAATTTTTGATTGTCCTAGGCAAGAGCCTAAAATCCGACAAGGAAAATGATCCCAGTCACGTCAGTAACCAGGCTGGGTAAGACCGGATGTCTTCTTCTGGGATTAAGTCGGTAGGTTTAGTGCTGAGAACCGTGGTTCGGAGCTCACGTTAAACCGTAGGTCCAGTCCAGATAAACCCATAGTTGGTAAAAGGAGACTTTAAAGTATATTCAAAAAAAATTTAATGCATTTAAAATAATGGACTTGATCATTCTCTCCAATCATAATTTTTGTATAGTATCAAAATAAAATGTATGAACTCAATTAAGAATAATCGAAAATCACATATTACCAAATCTGTAAAATAAGAAAACTGTTATATGTGATAATTATGATCAACAAATGAAACACTTCGATTTCTGAAATGAACTTTGATGAAAAGCTGTCGATTTTGCATGTTTAACTAAATTCAGTTTATTCCAGATAATTACAGAATGGCCCTCGTACATCGAAACAAACAAAATATTGATATTTTCTTTATTTTAAAGCTAGTGAAGTTAAACATTCTCGATTAATATATCTTTAAAAGTTTCAGCGTTCCCTTAAACCATTATTAAGTTACATGGGAGACCAATTTAGTTATAAAACTTGAAACTTTAAACAAGCTCCGTGGAAATTTTTGCTCATTTTTAATCCTATATTCGTTATACCTAATTTTATACAATGTAAATGGAATTTAACCACTGTATTACAATTTTTTATATAGATCTTTAGAAAAATCTCCCATAGGCGTCTTTGCAGAGTTCCAAAGTCATTAAAACTTTCAGCCAGTTTTAAACCTTAAGTTATTATTCTTCTGAATAAAAAGAGGATAATTAAAATTTTAGAGAACAAAACGTCTATCTCAAGTTTTTAAATATTATTTATATTAACGCTGGTTAATATGCACAAAAGTATCAACCGCTTGATTTACTATATATTGTTACCTTTATGTTTTAAACTATTACAATATTAGGTTAAGAGATCATTTCGGTCATTTAATACTCGCAAGTAAACGGGTACCAGGCCGATCTGATGTAAGTTAGTTTAATTTGCAATTTCCCCACATAATTAGTTAAAGTCTGATATCAACGTCATTGTCCAACAAATCCATTCTCGTAACCTATAACCATTAGTAGTCTAATCCGATTATATTCAGTTTGATAGCACATTCTGATTATAGCGAAACTTTTCAAAGTGCTTCGGTTAGTGTCAATAATACGAATTAAAAGGCGAAAACCATCTAATAGGTAATTTAAATCAATAAGTCTTGCTAATACGTTCATATAACTTACAAATCTTCCAATAAGACAATGTTTGTTCCATTAAAAATTAATTGTCACGCTTGATATGTTGTCTCATAAACTGCTCAACAAATATTTATGGTATGACTTAATTTTTACCGATTCTTTGTACTACTTATTGGTATAGGCATCTATCTTTTTCTCCATGTTTAAATTCCTTCCACTTTTTTCTCCATAATCTTCTCTCATTCCTCATATTCCCTGTATCTTTGCGCAGTAAATGTTCCCACCAACTGACTTTAATCCTTTCCATCTTTATTAGATCCCTGAATCTTTTCTTCTGATATATTGGAACACTTAAGGATATGCAGTTCTTTGAGGGATATAAATCATCACTTCAAACACTGTTAGGAAACATAACATTTAAAAGTATAAAGAAAATCTACGAATAGGTCCAATGCAACCTCCAGACATTGCCTTTAAAAAAATACAATTTATGAAAGCATGTAATAAAATTAAAGGATACTTGTAGTTTCGATTTGTGTACAAACATAGGTATTTCAGAATGGAGTATTAGGCCACCCTTCCCTAAAAGTTGATGGGAAATGGTAAAAGTTTTTTTGTATGTCATAATATTTTTAGTAATACATTGCAGATATATTGCTCTTCATGCTAGAAACCGGAATCCAACAAAAATATTCCAACAAGTTTTGAATATACCATGTTAAGGAGTGAAGTATTTCAAATTGTTAATTTGTAAATATAAATGAAATGTTTAACTGTGTTTTATGCAATTTATTCTTTTAGTAATACACAGTAGCTCAGATATCTGAAGAAAATGACCATAGAGGCTAACATCTTTCTTCCTATCACTGTATTTTCCATCAAATCAAATTATTATGGGATGTGGCAAAGAATAACTACAATAGACATATAAGCCGAGAAAAATACACATGCAAGAACTGTTTGGATATGTGAAAACGATTATCTACGATAACATTCTTCGGTTTGTATGAACTCCATCAAACACACAAAAGAAGAAATTGACAAATGATGGAATATATGAACTAGTCTGAGATTGGAAATTAATAGCTTAGTAATTGACTTGAGTACTTGATAATTAAACTTTCTCGATGTGGGATGCTGACATCCATTCTGTGGAATACTAAGACAGGGTGGTGAGACTGAAAACAATTAAAGGCGAATATATAATTAATGTAGAATAACAGTAGAAAATCGTATTGTAGAAAGTATATTGTAATTGTTTAAAGTATATTTGAGTATTTGGTTAAAATATATGAGGAGAGAATGAAAACAAACTGTTTGACAGATACGGCAAATGTATTAGATTATATCTAATTTTATCAAGAACAATATAGACAGGTAGGTAACAGAAGACACTAAAGAGACTATATAGAAGGATCACGCCATGAAAATGATTATAATGTTCCTATACATAGAAAATGCTCTTATACGTTTGGTAGGACTTCAAGGAGTTCATGTAAACTGGTAAGATGGTGACTGCGGAACATTACAACCAGTAATTGAAGATCTGAAGACTCCTGGAGGTCTTTCGGAATCTGTAAATGTGTTTCACCATTTATGAAATATCCAATCCGTTTATATAAATAAATCCTATGAACCAATGAATAAGGAAAAAACAACATTTAAAATTAATTCACACTCATACAACAAGAAAAATATAAATAATATATACGATATCTGCGGTATATTGCACATGCAAAACTTCCACAACTCCTCTCTGAATCTGTCAAGTTTACGGTGGAAGTTCAATATTTCTAATGGGGTAATTATTTTAATCGTAATGGTCTTTGTCTAAGTGTATCCAAATTAATCCAAGTTCTATTTGCTTTAAGCGCCACAGTTGGCCAGTTTAATCTAACCTATTTGCCAAATATAAATTTATGACACGATTATATCTCTTTAACTCAACACCGCGAACTACAGAAGTCCGTTGTTTCAGCAGTCGACGTTTTCCTCTCTCCTTTTCTCTCCCACACAACGGTATATTTTTTTTAATTCTCGCTATAATCGCTTAACAAAGCAAGAAACGAAAAATCAGCAGGTGCGAGAGTTATTTTTAAGCTTACTTACTCGTTAAAAAGTAATTTCAATTAAATTGATATCAGATAAAGTCGAATTAATTGGCATGAAAAACCAAAAAGTTTTAAATACACTTTTAATTTCTTTTTCAAGCTGATCAAATAGATTTTTTTCTGTTATAGTTTAATGCTTACGCTTTAATTATGATAAGAAGATTAAATAAACAATTTCCGATGATTGATTTAATTAAATTAACAATTAAAAAAAGTTAAATAACATGTATTTTTAATAAAGTACAGCAATGTTATTGTTAATGATTTTGCCTCAATAGGGTCCGTTAAACTCGACAATTAAGCTTAGAAAATTTAAAAGCGTTTATTTCGTAAAATGAATTGGAATTGCAGTGTTAGAAAAATAATAATACGAAAATTCGAAAAGAGTTAATTAGGGCGGAGGCGCCAAAAGACCGTAAAGGTTAAATAAACAAAAATTATACTGAAACCTTAATAAACCAGGTATAGGAACGGCCAAATAGAGGTTTCTCGAAAAGTAACTTTGTTTGTTTAAGCCCTTTGTGATATAGAATGCCTTAAGGGTTGATAACATTAATTACAAAATGTTGACCCTAATTAAAAGCAGATTGTTTAGAATACATTATTAATGAGTGGCCTCCAGCTACTAAGTTTTCACCTAATATATCGGAAAATGGCTTTTCTTGCTACATGACAGTCATTTCCCTTCCTTTTTTTTCCTCTTCTTTTTGCACGAACATATTTTGTCCCTCCACAGATGTTACGCCAGCATATATCTGTTCCTGTTTGTTCTTTATGATTTAAAAGATATAAAGGTATATTTGTCATAAAGGCAGTAATATTTTGTGACAAACAAAATCATTGTATCCATAAAATATCTTTATAAAAATATCCTTTACATTTAAATTATGTACAGACATTTTTACAAAGTAATGTTATTAATGTTAATGAGATATTTTCTACTTTCTTTCTATATTATATTAATATAAATGATATCTAGATATCTATGAGTTACATTGGAAAGCTCTTGTTAAGAAGAAGAAAAAACTGGATTTAAAATCAAGAAAAAATGTGTTAGGACTAAAAGAAACATCTCATCTAAAAGGTAATTTAAATAAATTATTAATACGTCCAGACAACTTACAATTTCCCAAGAAGACAATGTTTATTCTTTGCTACAAATAATATGTAATAAAATTCCTAACATAGAAAAATAAATAGAAAATATCACTTATCAAATAACTAAATCAAATTAAAAAAATATGACAAAACGAGCATAAATATTAAAACAATAAATACACAAAGGAAAAGAAGTGAATACAAAATAAGGGTATGTAGAAGACAAAATTACATTTTAGAATAAACAAACGATTTCTTTGGGGAAATCAAATGTATGAGGATTTTGTGGTAAGAAAACACTCAAAAACACAGATGTCATTAAAGTGTCTTAAAAATTGTATATTTTAATAATTAATTAAAAAACCCAATATGAATTTTTATCTGAGTCACCTTGTACCTCAGCAGAAAAACAAAGAGCAAATCTTAATAACAGAACGCAAAGATGAAAATAGTAATGTAAATTGCAACATTACACTAAATCCGTTAAAATTAAATCACCCTGTTTAAATCTTAGTATAAATAGACAAATATGTTCTTAAAATAATAAACGTATATCGCAGTGTAACATAATATGATGTGATATATCAAAGAGATATAGAGGAATTTCTTGTAGTCCAAGAGAAATGATATCACTCTTTTTAATATCCTTTGCTCAGAGTTAGTTGCATTATATTTCAAAGCAATTTAATTTTTACCAACTCTGAAGAATATTATGTCTCTACAACAAACGATCTTATTAAAATAATATTTTTATTAAATTCCTTCTGATGCATTTATATGAAACGAGCTTATATATATAAAAAAAAGAAATGGTCAAGTTAAAAGTTTAATTGCGTTTTGTTCTTTTTTTTTTTCGTTAGGACCATTAATTTGACATTATCTGATGTTAAGTTAATTGGATTAATTTCTAACGAGAAGAAGAAAAAAATATAATTATTTTTTAATTGCCAGGAAAGCCCCCAAAAAAACCATGAGCGTGCCATTGACGTGACGTTTACTTTTATCTTTATATTAAAAAAAGGGATTTATTTTAATTGAATGGCAAACAACAAGAATTAAATTAAATCAGACGAAAGCAAAAATCACCTTGGTCTTATCACAATACCCCCCCCCCAATTTAACTAATTACTAATAAACTGTTTGAACAAGTCATACAAATTCGTTTAGTTTAGTGTGGAATTTCAATATATATAATGGCGTAATTATAATCGGAACGTTCCTTGTCTGTAAGTGTATCCAAATTAATCCAAGTCCTATTTGCTATAAGCGCCACAGTTGACCATTTTAAGCTAACCTATTTGCCAAATATGAATTTATGAGACTATTATCGTCCTTTTAACTCAACGCTAGTAACCAGAACTAGCAATTTTAACACATTATTTTTGATACCTTTAAAATAATTAATATGAAACACCCAAAAAGCTTTTATATCGAATTTTTAAAATGATTGCGGAATATAGATCGATATAATATATTAATTTTGAGGAAAACAATATTATATGTATTAATCAAAATCATCTTTAGTCGCTTTTCGTAACTTTTTTAAAAAGTTTTTTAGGCAACTTTACTGCGAAGAAATCTATAGACGTAACTCATTCATCGACCTATTTCTGAATTTCTTGGCCATTAGAAAAATGTGCGTCAACAGAAGCCCGTTGTATCGATCGGTAAAAATGGTAATTCGATGGCGCCAAGTCTGAAGAATTGGTAAAGTGTGC
This sequence comes from Rhynchophorus ferrugineus, assembly GCF_030347505.1. NCBI lineage: Eukaryota > Metazoa > Arthropoda > Insecta > Coleoptera > Curculionidae > Rhynchophorus > Rhynchophorus ferrugineus. Next base: position 23,997,543 of record NW_027472584.1, on the reverse strand, counting down.
AAGAACATCTTAGTGGTATTTTAATAGTGCTTCATAAGAGCCACCCAGTATATTGCAGCGTTTGAATTATTAAGTATATCTGCTTTAATTTCCATTCAATCAATGAAAAAGTTGCATAATAACAAATAAAACATATAAGTAAACATATATTCTTGGCTTCCTTGTTAAAAAAAGGTATAAAAATCACATAAATCACTATATCAATACATTACCTCTATATCTTTCCCTTTCACATATTACTCTTGAATCTATCCTACAGGCCACTGCATATTCCCAAGTGGACTTTTACAGAATTTGTATATATATATATATATATATATATATATATATATATATATATATATATATATATATATATATTCTAGGCTTTCTGCCTCAAAAAAAGACAAAAAACTGGTAAAATTTAGTAGAGAATTGAAATAAAATATAGAAAACAGAATCATTAAGAAACAAAACCAGACAAATCGTAATAAATATGAGGGTAGGTACATGGATTGATATAGTATTATGAAGTTTTTTGATACTAATAAAAAGAAAAACACTGAAGTTAAAAATTAAAGAATATGTAGTTAAATAAATTATAAAGATCAGACTTTTACTAAAATAATCTGACAACTACAGGGGAACAAAGAAATCGAGCAACAATATAATAAAAGAACTAGAAGAAGAGATAAAATGAGGGAATTTGGTGAAAGCGCTGAAGAACTGATGGAAGAACAAAGAGTAGATAAGCAAGTAAGAGCATGAGAGCAAAAATAAGGAAAACAAAGAGTAAATATACAATACACTAACAAAAAATAGAATATATATATATATATATATATATATATATATATATATATATATATATATATATATATATATATATATATATAAACTGGTAATCAATTAAGGATAATGTGTTGAAGATGGGACAGAGAAAAAGAGAAAGACCTCCTTTAGAACTCATAAATGGTAAACATATACTGAGTTAATTTTTCGTAAAAATAAGAAGGAAAAAGGAACAATAAAGCATAGGATATTTCCTCGGCAAAATACGTAACTTATTATCATGTTAAAACCCCCATTAAAATGTAGAAATGTCTTCTTCCATTCCAAGGAAACCTAGAAACACTTGTTAATTCAAATAAATTCCGAACGGGCAATTAGAACAAACGTTCACATAGTGGAGTTTCATTTAAAATGCATATTTGCGGAAATGAATTGTAACATTGCGTTGGTTTAGCCTTTCGTATTTTATACTAATCATCATATTTTTCCACTTTATCTAAACTTCAATCTTAGCTATGTCGGCGCTAAATGCCCGCAAAAGATAAATTTACTAATATTTTAATGACTAAGAAATAAAATGGGTAGCATAATAAACAGGGTAACGTGCATAGATCCTTTTGCTCGTTCTCTTTTTCTCTCAAAACATCTCCTTGCATACAAATGTTTTAAATAGTTGCTTTTTGTATCCAGAGACCAAATTAAAACTGCATATGTAAAGCTTATGTTAATTAAAATTTTACATGGAGATATTTTTTTGGATATTTCGTTAAAATATATGCTGCGGATGTGCGATGAATGAGATAATATATTTTTTAAAGTAGAAATATCTATCTAAGTAAAAGTTATTTTAATTTTTTTCTACAGTAATATACACAGTCAAAGCTTTTGGTTTCGTACTTTCTTAGCAATGCTAATTATTTTATTTTAAGGTATTAAAAAAGATACTCTAACTCTTTCAACATTGAGCCATTGCAAATATATATGGAAACTGAACTCAATATATATATATATATATATATATATATATATATATATATATATATATATATATATGTATTTTGGGGTGAAATAAACGAAAAATCAATGTTAAATTGCTCTAAAATTTATATTTTTTAAGATAGACAATATAAACTGAAATTCACTGATTTGAAAATATACTTTTTATTAAATAACTAAGGAATTTAGTTCCTATAAAAATGGCTATGCAACCATTCGATTCAGCGTAAAATTATCTATGACTGGTATTCCTTTCATTAGTCTAAGATTATTTTAATGGAAATGACAGCAAAAAAATGAAAACAAGCAAAACTCTCAAATTTTCATGACTATATATATGGAAAATGTGCAACAAAATTATATTTCAAGGATAATGATAATACTCTCAATATACTGAATACACTGAATTTTTGAAAATGGGCTTTTAATTATATAATTCAAGAATTAAAGGATTTATAAAAATAGCCATAACATCACTCGATTCAGCGTAAAATTCTCTATAACTGATGTTATTTCCATTAATCTGAAATTATTTTAACGGAAATGACAGCAAAAAATTTGAAAATAGGAAAAAATCTCAAATTTTCATGACTATATATATGGAAAATGTGCAACAAATTTTCATCTCAAGGATAATGATAATACTCTCAATACATATGAATTTTTGGGTGAAATAAACGAAAATCCATGTTAAATTGCGCTAGAGTTAATATTTTTTAAGATATCCAACATAGCTGAAATATACTGAATTTTTGAAAATGGGCTTTTAATTATATAATTTAAGAATTAAAGGACGTATGAAAATAGCTATAGCATCATTCGATTCAGCATAAAATTCTCTATAACTGGTGTTATTTCCATTAATCTGAGATTATTTTAACGAAAATGATAGCAAAAAATTTGAAAATAGGAAAAAATCTCAAATTTTCATGACTATATATATGGAAAATGTGCAACAAATTTTCATCTCAAGGATAATGATAATACTCTCAATACATATGAATTTTTGGGTGAAATAAACGAAAATCCATGTTAAATTGTTCTAGAGTTAATATTTTTTAAGATATCCATCATAGCTGAAATATACTGAATTTTTGAAAATGGGCTTTTAATTATATAATTTAAGAATTAAAGGACGTATGAAAATAGCTATAGCATCATTCGATTCAGCATAAAATTCTCTATAACTGGTGTTATTTCCATTAATCTGAGATTATTTTAACGAAAATGATAGCAAAAAATTTGAAAATAGGAAAAAATCTCAAATTTTCATGACTATATATATGGAAAATGTGCAACAAATTTTCATCTCAAGGATAATGATAATACTCTCAATACATATGAATTTTTGGGTGAAATAAACGAAAATCCATGTTAAATTGCGCTAGAGTTAATATTTTTTAAGATATCCAACATAGCTGAAATATACTGAATTTTTGGAAATGGCCTTTTAATTATATAATTTAAGAATTAAAGGACGTATGAAAATAGCTATAGCATCATTCGATTCAGCATAAAATTCTCTATAAGTGGTGTTATGTTCATTAATATGAGATTATTTTAATGGAAATGATAGCAAAAAATGAAAACAAGCAAAAATCGCGAATTTTCATGACTATATATATGGAAAATGTGCAACAAATTTTCATCTCAAGGATAATGATAATACTCTCAATACATATGCATTTTGGGGTGAAATAAACGAAAATCCATGTTAAATTGTTTTAGAGTTAATATTTTTTAAGATATTCAACATAGCTGAAATATACTGAATTTTTGGAAATGGGCTTTTAATTATATAATTTAAGAATTAAAGGGCGTATAAAAATAGCTATAGCATCATTCTATTCAGCATAAAATTCTCTATAACTGGTGTTATGTTCATTAATATGAGATTATTTTAATGGAAATGACAGCAAAAAAATGAAAACAAGCAAAAATCGCAAATTTTCATGACTATGTATGGAAAAATTGTCAGTTGTTTTCATCTCTGGGATCAAGATAAAAGTTTCAATATATATACATTTGGGGCCAAAATAAACGAAAAAGCATGTCAGATTGCTTTAGAATTTGTAGTTTCTAAGATATACGATATGAACAAATATCCTCTGATTTTTGGAAAATACACTTTTCACAGCATAACCCAAAAGAAGGCGATATAAAAATTATTAGAGCACCGTTATATTCAGTGGAAAAGTCACTACTATTCGTATAATTTTCGTTAACCTTTAACCGATTATTTGAACAGAAATGATAACAAAAAGATTCTCTGCGTTAAAGATAAAACTCCCTAAATATATGTATTTTAGGGTAAAACATATAAAAATCTATGCTAAATTGCTTTAGAATTTATATTTCCTTTCTTTTACTATTTAAATTATTATTTCTAGACAATCAATTGCAAATATAAATTAAAAACAGATATGCTCTAAATGGGAATCACCAAAAAGTTAGCTAATAAAGTTTACTAAAAAGACGATTACTAAAATCTTTAGGAAAATAAAAAACCTAAAATTATTCTAAACTGTAGCATCAAACAGATATTGTGAAAAGAATCGCTTGATGTGAGAAACGAAAGCGTATTTCGATATCTTAAACGGAAACCGAAAACTATCAAAGATTGGGCAAACTGCTTCGTCGATCTACATTTTTCGGCCTGGAAAATGGTCGAAAATATACGAAAAACCTAAAAAGAACTTTCAAAATGTACCTAATACTTAGCAGATATACCAGAAGACGCTACAAAAACCGCTTTATTTATGCAAAAAAACTTTTAAATTGCCTTTATATCCCTCTGAACTTTTTTATAACACTAAAAGTTAATTAATTTCTCTTTAGATAAACTTGAATTTTAGATGAAAGATATACTATAGAAATAGAATCGTCGCTAAAAACCTCCTCTTTGTAAAATAGTTGCTTGGGTAGGAACATTTTGGTGTTAAAATAATAAAAAGACAAGAACGAAAAATTCTGTTCTCGACTTCTATAACTCGTTTTTTATACCTTTTTGTCTTATATGAGGCTAGATATTCCATTATAGCTTGTTCTGATAACATTTTCAATTGTTATTAAAACCATATTGTGTCCTTGATATTATATTACAGTTAATAGTGTTTGAAATAAATAAATCTGCATCTCTCTTAGTGCTAGAAATATTTTTTATACACCTAATAGCCATAGAGGAATGCTCTAATATTAATAGACATTCATCCCATTTCAACTGACGTTAAATATCACATGATATCGGTTAGCAGTTGGATAAATAATTCCCTATCGATCGACCAAAAAACCTCATTCAGAGAAAAAAAAAAGGATTTTTTACACAACAGGCAGACAGACAAGGCATCTACCGACAAAATCTTCTCTGCTGTAAAGTTATAGTCAGATTACGATTAGGTTAGGGTTAACTTAAGGTTAGATAAGAGTTAAGTACGGGTGACGTTAGGGTTGGTTCAATTTTTCAAGGGATCATTCGCATAGAGCAAATATATTTTCCAGTTTCCAGAAATGATCGTACATCTGATTATAATATTACGTAAGATATATATTTAAATAAGTTACGGAATAGTATAATTTCTTAATATTATCTCGAATTTCTCAATAGTATAAATGTCGTTTCCGAAATACATATATATATATATATATATATATATATATATATATATATATATATATATATATATATATATATATATATAATATAAAAATAAAGAAGTACTAAGTAAGTAATGAAGCTCCTTGAATGACATCACTTTCTCTAATATTTTTTCTGTCTAGGAAATGGTACATCATATGAGTTCTTTGTAGGGTTACTTTGTCAGAGTCACCTCAAAATCAAAGAAGCCACCATGAAAAATTTAACTAAGAACTAATAATATCCGAATTTAAACTTTACAGGAGCTGGTAAAATGAAGAGGTTAGTGACTTATTCCAAGTAGTTATAGGAAGTGATCTACCTGAACATGAGTGAGCAGTACGCCCGTACTATGTCAAAATCACCTTCAAAACAAATATGGATGCGGTAGGGACATGATGGTGACATCAAAGTAGCCCAGCATATAATTGTGGAAATGAAAAATAAACCATAAGTCGTATTTAAAAAACAGCAAACTTAGTCAAGGTATAGAAGAAATTCTTCCACACCAGAGGCAATAGGTTGGTAAGCATTATATTAAGCATTAGACAGGAAAGCGTATAGTTAGCAAAAATCAAATCACTCTACAGTAGATGAGCCAAAAGAATCCAAAGCCAAAAAGAAAAGAAAAGGATGAAAGAGAAAGAAAGTGTTTCCAGCTAAAGTTTATCAAAATAATATATAGTAGTTTATTGTATTAGTTGTAAATCCATTGTTTTTGAACGTATACTGTGGCTATAATAATTAAATTAGTGAAATATTGTCTTCTTATGCTTATTTCAGTATTCTTAACATTACTAAAATTAATCAAAAGAAGGTATAGTAGACATAAATTAAAATAAGCCATTCTTATAAGAATATTATTGTATTACTTGTAAAACCATTGTTTTATATATATACTGTGTATATATATTGTTTTATTATATACTGTGGCCGTAAAAATGAAGATTTACTGAAACATTTTCTTGTTATAATATTTTCTTAATATTGCTAAATTTAATTAAAATAATCTATAGTAGAGATGAATCAAATGACTTATCCTGATTTACCTGTTATTGTATTATATGCAAAGCTATTGTATTATACTTATCTAGTGAATTTATAACAATGAAGTTTTAATGAAATATTTTCTTATAGGTGTATGTGTTTTATTTTTTTGCTGTAACTGTAATTTAATACTAAAATTTACATATGTTATGTTTATTTATCATTGAAATAAAACTAAAGAAAGAACGTATGACGTAAGGAAACAGTGTAATACATAAAAATCAAAAAATGTTGACATTACGTTATTATTCCAAGCAGTGAAATGCTTAAAAATAAAGTAGATACAGACAATTTTAATATTCTTAACGTTGAAAAACAAAATATATAGAGGGAATATGTATATGCATTTTTTGTGGCATTTTTAAAAATGTGGGCCACTAAAAGTAAACATATATTTTAGTACATCCTTGAGTTAGACGAAGGAGACAAGAGAAAAAATATATTCGAACCAGCGGAGATCAAGACGAAAAAGGAGATATGGCATAATTTTAATGAAAAATGACAGAAATTCTCATTTTTCTTCGTGTCTTGTACGCTCAAGATAAAAAAATTTATTTCACCTTCAGAAAACATAAATTGATCGGCTCATAAAAGAATTTCTCTTGTACCATTAAAACTGGCCGGTTATTCTCGAACGAACTTACAATAATTCTTTGTGGTTTGTTTTCAATAACGCTAGAAATAAAAAGAAAACTGAACTAACATAACCTAACCTAACAACATGACAGTAAACGATTAGAAGAATAGAGTTCAAATAAAATATATTCTTCTTATATTTATTTCAGTATGCTCAATATTAACAACTAATCGCTATCGTTGAATAATCTACAGCAGCTATAACATGAACAAACTCTCCTGATAGGTATGGTATTGTTTCATTTGTAAAACTGTTGTATTTTGACGTATAGAATGTTTATAATAATGAGTAAAAGTCAAATATATTCTTCTTATATATATTTGAGTATTTTTAGTATTGTTAAGGCTAATCAAAGTAATTTACAGTAGACATAATCCAAAACAAGATTTTCCTGATAGCTCTAGTATTATTTAATTTGTAAAACTGTTATATTTTGATGTTTAGAATTATTGTAATAATAAGTACTAGTCAAATATATTTTTCTTATATTTATTTAAGTGTTTTTACTATTGCTAAAATTAATTAGAATAATCTACTGTAAACACGATCCAAAATAAGTAACCTTGTTATATCTGGAATTGTATTATTTGCAAAACTATTGTATTTGGTTGTATAGAATGTTTATAATAATGAGTACAAGTCAAATATATTCTTCTTATATATATTTGAGTATTTTTAGAATTGTTAAGGTTAATCAAAATAAACTACGGTAGACGTGCTCTAAAACAAGACATTCCTCATAGCTCTAGTATTAATACATTTGTAAAACTGTTGTATTTTGATGTATAGAATGTTTATAATAATGAGTACTAGTCAAATATATTCTTCTTATATTTAGTTAGGTATTTTTAGTATTGTTAAGGTTAATCAAAATAAACTACGGTAGACGTGATCTAAAACAAGACATTCCTCATAGCTCTAGTATTATTTCATTTGTAAAAGTGTTGTATTTTGATGTATAGAATGATTATAGTAATGAGTACTAGTCAAATATATTTTTCCTATATTTATTTGAGTGTTTTTACTATAGCTAAAGTTAATCAAAATAATCTACTGTAAACACGATCCAAAACAAGTCACCTTGATATATCTGGAATTGTATTATTTGCAAAACCATTGTATTTGGATGTATAGGATGATTATAATAATGAGTACTAGTCAAATATATTTTTATTATATTTATCTGAGTGTTTTTACTATTGCTAAAGTTAATCAATATAATCTACTGTAAACACGATCCAAAACAAGTCACCTTGATATATCTGGAATTGTATTATTTGCAAAACTATTGTATTTGAATGTATAGAATGTTTATAATAATGAGAACTAGTATATTCAAAAAAGTACAAATATATTCTTCTTATATTTATTTGAGTATTTTTAGTAATGTTAAAGCCAAACAAAATAATCTACAGTAGACAAGATCCAAAACAAGACATTCCTGATAGCTCTAGTACTGTATTACTTGTGAAACTATCGTATTTAGACGTAGAGAATGATTCTAATAATGAAATATTAATCACATATATTCTTTTTATATTTATTTAAGTATTTAATATGAAATAATATGGCTAATATGGTTAATATGGCTAAATCTAATATAGTTGTATATAGATGTATAGAATGTCTATAATAATGAAATACTAGTCATATATATTCTTCTTATATTTATTTGAATAATCTAAATATTGCTAGAGCTAATCAGAATAATCAACAGCAGACATGATCCAAAATAAGCCATATTGATAGACCTGTTAAATGCAAAATGGCAGAAATTTTCATTTTTCTTCGTGTCTTGTACGTTAAAGATAAAAAAATTTATTTCACCTTCAGAAAACATAAATTGATCAGCTCAAAAAAGAATTTCTCTTAAGCCATTAAAACTGGCCGGTTACTTTCGAACGAACTTACAATAATTCTTCGCCGAGGTTTATTTTCGATAAGGCCGGAAGTGGAAAAGACTAAACTAACCTAACCTAACCTAACAACGTGACAGTAAAAAGATTAGAAGGAAAACAAAAGCAACATACCGTCTTCCTCCAGAGACAAAAACCATGACAGCGTAAAATATATTTAGAAGAACATACAACACCATATTTTCAACAATAATTTTGGATGAGTAATGGCTCGTACGGGTGAATAACTTTTCTATTTTATTTGAAAAACCCGACTCAATGATTTATAAGAAATATATAATACATAAATCACACCGAAAATAATTTCACAGTATTGTTCCAGTTAAATAATACTTTATCAATAAATTACGGATTAGATTGATTTTCCACTATGCGATGGTCAAATCGCTTCTATTAATTATTCATATTAATTCTTCTTCTAATTATATCTATCAATATCCATGTTTTACCTAAACGTATTAAAAATATTAGATCGATAAGCTAGTTTTAAAGGATTTCCTTTTAATTTGAATCTTTATTGTTAAAAGTCGTTATAATGTATTTTATTCGAAGTATTGTCCATCGATAGCCGCAACTTCTTTTCATCTTTCAGACAATTTACGGATTCCATATCGAAAGAACCGTGTATATTTTGAGCTATCCATGGATCAACCTATTTTTCGATATCTTCATAAGAAATGAAGCGGTCATATGCCTAAACAAGTAGTAATCAGAAAGAGCCAGGTCTGGAGATTACGGAGGACTGGTACCATTTCTTATTTATTATTAATGTTTTTATGATGAAATATCAAAATTGAAGTAAATAGTAAAACTTCCCGCAAATGCAGTTTACTCGGTATAAATTCAGACATTTTCAACGGACTGACAACATTTGTTGTTCATGCTTCGAGGAAATGACACATACTCTATAGATACGCTAACAGTGCGTACAAGTTCTTCATTATTTGATTTATGTTTATAAAATAGATGATGTGAGTAAGTAGCAGGCAGGCCATAAAAGAGATGGAGAAACTCTACTAACGACGATAAAATATCAATTATATTGCGTGATTACAGTTAGTTGTATCACAGAAAATAGCCAAATGCATTACATTAGAGAAAAAAAAACATCTAAAAAACTTTACAGATAAAAGGCAAATAGTATATAAAAATTTAAGCATTCCAAAATGCATAATATTTAGATAATTTTTTTCTTATCATGTGTTAACACTATATGAACAAAAAGCTGGCGTACAAGAATCATTTAAGAAAAAAATCCATACAAATCAAGTTTTTCCAATAATGCGAATGCATTATTTAATGCCTAAGGTGGTCCTCTTATTGTTGTTATAGTAGCTGATCCGAATCCAACTCATAGAATCGTTAATTTATATTGGTAATTGTGACTACTTATAGACAAAAGTGAAAATAATAAAAACAAATAAATATAAATTATAAAACAATTTAAAATAGATTTTCATTTAATTTACCCCAAAATACATATATTTAGGAAGTTACATGTTTAAGAGAGTTAAAAATTTGTTGTCACTTCGATTCTTGGCCATTTATCTATTATTTTGCTATAATTTCCATTCAAATAATCACAAATTTATGAAAATACCAATTCAGAATCGAATGGTGGTATTATTATTTTACAATCTTCTAAGTTATATAATGAAAAGTGTATTTTTAAAAATTAGACAATTTCTGTTCATATCGAATATATTGAAAAGTGTAAATTTTAAAGCAATTTAACCTAGATTTTCGTTTATTTCACCTCAAAATACATGTATATTGATAATTTTATAGTCGTGAAAATTTGCGATTCTTGGCCATTTTCAATGTTTGCGCTGTCATTTCTGTGAAAATAATCGCAGGTTAATTAAAATTACCGAAATGATTAAGAATTTTTTGCTGAATCGAATGGTGATATTATAGTTTTTATATAGACTTTAATCTTTAAGTTATATAATAATAAGTGTATTTTCAAAAACTCAAAGGATTTAGATTTATGTCGCACATCTTGAAAATTACAATTTTAAAGCAATTAAACCTCGATTTTCGTATATTTCTCTCGAAAATACGTGTATATTGAAGGTTTTATTAATACTGCATAGGTGAAAAAATGTTAAACTTTTTCCATATATATATATATATATATATATATATATATATATATATATATATATATATATATATATATATATATATATATATATAATCGGGAAAATTTGCGATTTTTGGCCATTTTCAATGTTTTTGCGGTATTTTCTATCAAAATGAGCGCGAATCAATGAAAATTACATAAAGGATAAAGAATTTTTTACTGAATCAAACGGTCATATAATAATATTTTTTATATGACCTTTAATATATAATTGTTTATGTCATTCAAAAATAATAAATTCTAAAACAATTTTACATGAATTGTCGTTTATTTTACCCGAAAATACATATATATTGAGACTTGATCCAAGAGGTGAAAATATTTTGAACTTTTTCCATTCCATTCCAGCGAAAATTTGCGATTTTTGCCCACTTTCTATATTTTCTACACTGTACTACACTACGATGTCTACTGATATCAGCTCAACAAGTATAATGGCGTATATTTGCAATACTAGCAATTGCGTGTAACAGCGCAGCTAAGATGAAAGATCTGTCACACCAACATACTCACCAGACATAAGGCCATGTGATTACCTCTTATTTAGATCGGTACAGCATAGCTTGGCTGGCATACGCAGAAAGTTGTGAGAAAGTTGTAGAAAATGTTGGGAATTAGTTCTTAATGTAAAAAAATATGAGAGTACACGAACATACTTAATATAAGGCGAAAATGATAAGAAGCTGTATAGAGACAATACAAGATATCATCAGAAGATAGTGATGGTTATTCCAAAAATAATAATTTACCAGTTTACTTCGAAGAACAGTGTTTATCCTTATATAACTGGAAATTCACCAAAATTCAATTTCGACTGTTAACCGGTAATATATCGGAAATTAAGGGAACTGGAATGTATAATAATTTTATTATCAGACTGAATATTAAACTTTCCAAAATAGGCTACGAAACATTTATCTTTAATATTTACATATTTATTCCAGTACGTTTCGGTTGACAGTTTTCGTAAATAAATTATTAAAACTGTCAGTATTTAGTTAAGTTGGAAAGAAAATGAGAACTGGACCGAATCGGTCGGCTAAATTTTAGGTACGTTTGGGAAGAAAGACGAAACAGATTCGTTGAAAATTGCATGAACCGATGTGACGATTGTTAAGGAGTAGAATCGCATAAAATATTTATCCAAGGGCCGAAGGTCCTGGGATAATGATCTTGATTTTGTCGGTTTATAAAGAGCTTTATCTTAGTTAAAATTTCCGATATTATTCATCCAATGTAACCATCCTCTCCGAAACAGAATTTAAAGTGACTACCCTAATGCCGTTGTTGTAACGAAATCTCTTTATTACACGCTACGCTATAATTGCTGTTATAAATAATCGAAAAAGGTTCAAACTAATAATACACAAACCATAAGTTAACCATATTTAGGTTAAAAGATATATATATATATATATATATATATATATATATATATATATATATATATATATATATATATATATATATTTAACTAGAACTAATACTTAACTAGACTGGATCTATTGCTTAATTATCGATACTAAGACTACCAACTAAAGAGTAACCAACTTAAGGACCATCCCAAAACCCATCTCTTACTACTGCTGATAAAACTGAGATTATTTCAAATTAGAGAATCATTTGCTGAAAATGTTCATTTTTTGAAAAAATAAAATTAAGATTAATAATTATAAGGAAAAGTAGAAGAAAATATAGGTAAAACATATGAGCCAGATAAATATGACAAAGAAGAAAAAAATATAACAAATTTAAGCTATATTAAAAGATCACAAAAAACAATAGTTTAGAGGCTATATAAGTAACATAAGTGTAACATAATATAACTTAAGAGTTGAAATCTTACTCTGATTAAGAAGAAAAAGATAAATAAAAATAAGAATTATATGAAAATCACAAAATGGCAATAATAAATCCTATTAAAGCTTCATGTAGATGCAAAAAAGAACATAAACAGAAACAGCAAACTTAAAACAAGAGCGGAACTATTAAAAAAAGAATAAGAAATAAAAGGAAGAAAAAAATAACAATAATATGAAAAAAAGAGAATAATAGAGGAGCAAACAAGAAGGCCTACAGAAACTTGAGATAATACCATGAAACAAATTCTAAGCAAAAAGCCAATTTTTCTTAGCAACAGTGAACTCAGAAAGCTGAATATTTTTTAAATAAAAATGCTATATGCTATAAAAATAGCTATATATACAAATAAAGGAAAACAGAAAGAAGCAGAAAAAGAATACCTAGACAAACTTGAGGGTCAAACCAAACCAAGAGAAGACTCAAACCAACATCTGTACAATAATGGACCAATAAAATTTAAAACAGCAACATTATCATGATTGAAAACACTATTTGCTGTATGTTCTTCAAAGTTACTTTAAAATATTGATTCTGTGAAGAGCAATAAAATGATTTGATCAAGGCATAAGAGAGATCGAAAAATTATAGTTACTGTTAGTAACTTTAATGCGAGAAACGAAATGACATACTGTAAGTAAAAATAACAAGAAAATTTAAAAAACTATGATGTTTAGTTGTTATACATCAAAATTTCCCTATTTTATGAGTTATATTGTGAGGTAATTCAATTTCAGTACTTAAGACAACAGGACTTAGAAAAAGAAAACGTTTAAAAACATGTTTTTCATTGGTCTGTGTAATTTACAGTTCACTTTTAATAGAGATTATCTATCTAAATTCGTCCAAACCTATCGTTGGGCATAAAATAATATAATAATATATTAATAATAAAAATTGAAAATAAAATTACAATCTAATTGTTCAAAAATTAATTTTTTTCGCTGTTCTATACGCAAATACATCAAAATCAATATAAAATAATTTATTCCACACTGAAACTTTAACGCAAAAAATATTTTATTATTGTATTTCTGTAAAAGCATCATTATTACACATATATAATTTCAATTTGCAATTGAAACTTTTAATTTAATTCGAATATCGAGTATTTAACGAAATATCCGGAACAAAATAATTATTTTCATTATGAAATTATTCCCTATCTATCTCTTTTATCGCTAATAACAAACGACAAGATTTTAAAACACAAAAATTAATTAAATGTTTCCAGAGAACTAAGTCTCGTATCTTCAAATCTCACCGACGTAATTTGGATTTTATATTAAATGAAAAAGAGGCATTCGTAGTGATCAACCATGATCCGCATAGATTAAGAACTAAAACTAATTGGTCATTTGGAGAAAATTGTACTGTTAGCGTTGGGATTTCACAGCAAATTGGATACGAATTTAGGGTCCAGCTTACGCTCGCAAAGGACTTGTTTAATATCCCTAATTTGGAAATATTAATTTCCAATAATGCTTCAAGAATCCTTTAAATCTATTTCTAGACCGTGAATATTAACACATCTTTGAACATTATTGAATAATAATTCACTAAAAATATTACCCTTTTGATATTATCTACTTTTATTAATTTTGTGATCGAAAATTTTTCGGATAAAAAGGGAATTTTTATGAAATTAGGCAACGTGGATTTTGCAATTTTTTCGGTATGATTTATATAGCCGAGACAATTTTTTAGTTCTGGCTTTGGTCTAATTATATGTTTTTTCAAGTGTTATAATTAATTGTTGATTAAGTTGCAATATGTATTAGAGTCTACAGAACATGTACTTTATAGTATTTCAGTTATAATACAAAAGACTCTTACTCAAGTTTCATATAATAACAAGGAATTTAAACGAAATTAGGTAACATGGAGTTTTTTCATATATTTTATATAGTCGGAACAAATTTTTAGTCACTTTTGGAACATTAAACTGTAGTTTAAATTTAATTAAAGATATATAACAATAAAATTATTATCATTTATGTAGAATTTTATATTCCTTCAAGTGATATAATTTTTATATTGATATTCTTAATAATCTTGTAATAAGTTATAATGTAAATTATAATTTCTTGTAGAACGTAAGTTTAAAATACATATATTCATTTTTTTATCAAAAATCATCAAGGTTATAGATATATCACTGAAAATCACATGTTATATAAAATGATAAATACCTTCAACAGTTGATTCGCAACAAATATCTGATATTTTAGGTAATTTAGTCTCTTCAACTTTGAAAAGTAATTGGATACTTTATCTGATTCCAGTTAATACAGAAATCATTTTATATAATGGGTTAGGCAAAAAGTAATTTCGATTCTTTCGGGGTTTCCAAGACGAGACTATTAATATAACTTTCAAACGCTATTCAATAATATATTTGTCCGCCAGATTAATGACTTCTGTCATTTGTCTGGTAACAGAGAATTTTACATACAACGGAACAAATATTAGTCGGACCGGGCAAGGTCTGGGCTGTATGGTGGATATATCTAAACTTCCCAGTTGATTAAATATGTATATGATCAAATATTGTGATGGAAGATGATCTTCTGGATGGTTTCACAAATGGAAATTCGGACAATTATATTTTTCACTGTTAATTGGCCTGAAACTCAAGTTTTTTGTTAACATGTTAACTTCAAACATGTTATAGTATGTTGTAGTATGTTATGTACTGAATAAGTATTAATAGAGATAGTGAAATTATCTTTAAAGGTGTTTTTACTATATTAGACCAAGAGTTATAAGAAAGAGGAAGACTAAGAACCAGTTTACATATAAAATAATATTGTTTAATATAAGAATTATACATGTATAGTAATACTAGAATTATACATGTATAATAATACATGTATTGTATTCGAATATTGAAAACTCCTATTTTATGTTTGACCTGAGCTCAACATTGTTATCCACAACAAAATCCGAAAGTTATTCAGAACTTTACTTGTTAGTTAAAAATATTGAACATTCATTTTTATTAAAACTTCCCTAAACCTCATAATTTTAAATTAGTTATTAGTTTTTCCGTTCAATATCTGGAACAAAACTTTTCATTCTTGGATTAATATTTCTTCTCGGGAATAATAAATATGTGATGACTATTCGAAAAATCACTTACAATATTTCATGCCTTCTCCGCTGGAAGTTCGGAATGAAATTTGTTATTATATATATATACTGATAATTTTTTTCTTCTCGATACTGAATTCCAATAACAAAACTTTCTTGCTCCTCTTCTTCGTATATTTAACTTTCTGATTAACCTGCAATTGGGTTAAAGCAGGAATAATCAAAAACAATATTTGATTGATTGATTTCACCATATTTTCCATGTTTATTATCTGAACAATGAATATATTTATATATGTATATATTTTTTTTCAAATATTTTTTTAATCTACTGATATAGCGACCGCTACAAGCCTTTAGGCCACCCATTCACCTACAGCAAGTTCAAAGGTTGGCAACGCCGGTGGATTGGTACCATGCAGTTTCCGGATATATAAGACCACCACGGCGACGTCTCGCTCTCTTTTCTTTTCTCTACCCCCTTGTAACAGTACCACTTCCACAGCGCTACCGTACTTCCTTTACCTAACCTAATATGCTCTCCATTCTCCCGTCGACCACATGTACTATACAATTTAAATCGAAATAAACAAGTATTTCGACAAACAATCGCGTGGACAGCCACATATTCCGACCGACCGACCCGACGAACATTACTACACTATATATTTATGTTTTCCTTCCTTTCACCAGAATAACACCACATCCTTTAAAGCTAATCAATAATTGAATAATTCTCTTGGTATATGCATAAAAGTGGAAGTACCCTTCAGGCAGAAAATGGGATATCTATCCAAGTAAGTGACAACCAATAGGGCCAATATCTGGGGAATATGTAGGCTAATAAGATAGTAAGAAAAATGGTGTGCAAATAATTGAACATATTATCATAAAGAAATATAATTCACAATAAGGAGTGAAAATGGATATTCTATTGTCAATTTTTGTAGCATATTTCAAGATCTGAAATAACTCCTTTAAGTATAAACAAATGGTAGGCAAATAATCTCATTTTATTTTATATCGATTAAAACAAGAATGAACTGAAGATATATGCTAGATTGTAACGATTGATAAAGATAGATTGAAATGAATGAGATAACCAAATGATAAAGAGCTCAATCATAACTACAGAAAACCAACAAGTACTCGATGGTACCCTGATCTAAAGGCAATTTGTTTTGATTCGAATCCTTCAGATAGTTAAAACAGAACTAACTGTTGAGTTATGGGAAAATTCTTTGGGCATTTCAACCGGCTTTTTATACAATAAGTCTTAAAGTTCATTGCTTTCGAACTTTCTTGATCTTCAAGTTTTTCTTTACCATTAACATCAAGATCACCACTATATATATCATATAGCAGTATTACCATGAGTTTCTAAAAGTGTTTGCTGGATTTTGGCAACAAATTTCTTTAAATCAACACAAGCCATAAACGTCCTAAATGCAATTTTCAATGTTCCATGATTAGTATGTGTAGATACTAAATAAATTAATAATATTAGATGATAAATTACTATTGTATGTAGAGAAATGAAACCAGTGAATTTAACAATTATATTAGATTGTTTAATAATTTTTTTACATTGATACTTTACATTTTCACCTATAGATATCGCTGATATACATTTCAAGCAATATATCAGAAGAAATAAAAATTTCACAACAAATTTTATTTTGGTTTATGATATTTGTAATGTTATTTTTGAGTAAAAATCTGTCATTTATATTAGACCTCCGTTAAAGGTGAAAAAAAGTGATTAAGAAGACTTCTTATTCCAATACGCTTTTTATATATATTTAGTTTAGGTCGACTATAAAAAAATGTATTAACTTTTCTCTCCAATAAAGGCAGGAGAGTTAATAAAGTTTCGGAAACAATAAGCCACTCATCGAATAATATCTCCTAAATTCGAGTTTTCTTTTTGCAATATCATAATGTTTATTTTGTTTCCTGTGTTGAAGACCTTTAAAACTTTCCCAACAATCCAATATAAATATATATCTTATCATATCTAAGATGTTCCCTGCCCCTGGCTGGGTATAATTTTATTAGATAAAATTTCTTCGGCCTGATAAAAAACGGTCTTTTAATTAGGAAGTTGTTTTTGAGTACGTTTTAATATAAAACATTTCCTGGTATTGCTGTTTCCTGAGCGAAAATTATTATTTCTTAATTAATTTTTTTCCTTATACAAATTTATTTCTATAAAATATAAATAAACGAATAATCTTTCATCTTTTCGACAACATGGTGAAACCGTGTGACAAGCAAACCATGCTGTATCGATCTAAAAAAATGATAATCAATAGGCACTATATCTGGTGAGAATGAAGGAAAGCGGCGGAACTTCACAATCGAGCGTTGCCGTACAAGAGGATGCTTTTGCGCCTATTACCAGCTATTGACCTTATTGGCAATAATACGTCATTCAATATGTTCAATTGAAGTGTCTAGACATCTGCAGTAACAGTTTCAATCACTTTAGCGGCTCTTAATATACTACACCTTACTGATCCCATCATATGTACCCTAAGATTTTTTGAAACAACTCAACAAAACAACTTCTTGAGCTTGAAATTGTCGTAGTCACAATACTCCACAGAAACTTCTTGATTTTTTATCTGGAAGTGATGAAACCACAATATTGAAGCGGATTTTCTTTCTTTTGGATCCTTCCAATCGCAAGAAAACGTCTAGAAATAGTTCATTCATCAGCTGCTAAGCTACCTGAGAGTTTGAACGGGGTTTTGCATCCAATAGGTCTAGTAATTCGTTGTCATTAAACTTTTTTGGTCCCTCAGTCCCTCATCAACCAAGACCAACAATTCAGAAACAACCGAAGTAATGAATTTTGAAAATATAATTTTAAGCCTTTTATGATTAGAGCCTGCATAAAGTGAATAAATCGAAAATAGTAGATGGAAAACATAAAATCATGGAACTTAACATTTAGGTTAGGTTGTTTAAAAGTTGATTGCTTCTATACTTCTATGCGTATTTTCACCAATAGATATCGCCGATCAATATATATGCAAGCCCCTAATAAATAAACGTATAAAATATAAAGCAAACTAATTAATTTGGTAAATACTCTTATCTCTGTCTTTGTCCCTTTTATGTATTTGACTCCTGATGGTTTAATCTCTTATTACCCTTCTACAATCAATCAATATTGAGAATTGACAGAAACGTATGTCGTATAAGGCATTGAAACCTGAAACTATTGGCTCTAACCACATCTGAACTAGACTAATCGATCTAACAAATCGAAAAAACAATGACAAGACTCTTGTAGATTTTACTAATACCGAAATGAAGTAATATTATTCTGATTCCACGTTTATTTGCCAATAATCTGTTATTTTTGGGGATCGATATTTGAGTATTAATATTGCCAATATCATTAAATCCGTGAGGCAATTTCGGAGAAATATTTCAAGTAATCTTTAGTGCAATCAATTGCATCTCGTACCATTCTTGGCAGGATTTCAAAAATGAATATTGCCTGTTTCACACGATCTTTCAAGATTTAAGCCATTACCTAATTAAGGGGTTCTTTATTATTACCTAAAAAACCGTATCATAAAATATATATATCATAATATATATATATATATATATATATATATATATATATATATATATATATATGATCTTTAAAGTCTTGACAACGTTTCGGCGAAATCTCGACTCCCATCTTCAGGTCTTGCTGTCTTGTTTATATAAACATACGCAAAACTTCTACTGAAATAACATTTTTAAACAATGGAGTACATCAAGAAAGCTAGGTATATTATGGTTGCTTTGATTTTGAAACTTAACAAACTTGATTAGTTGATTAATAATGTCGTTTAAAGTCTCTACAAAGCATCTATTTGATATAAACTAAGAAATGTAAACAGAGACTGAGAGGCTAAAGCCACTGGACACTCATACACATTACACACTTCAATAAAGAACATTCAACTATAATTCATCAATAAATTAAAATCTTAGGGATAAGACTGTAAAAACAACTACTAAATATAATACATAATAATGTCCAAGATAAAGATACATTAAAAAAAAAACTCGATTTCTTTGAAGGAATCAAATAATTTAGACAGATTTTCTGTTAAAAAAACACTCTACATATAAACCATATCTTCTTCTAATAAGTTCCTACAATTTAATTAAAATAAGTGAAATGGGATTCCCACAGTGAGGACATGGGGTTTCGATCTATGGGGAAAGAATAAGTAAATTGACAGTGTCCAATTAACAACCTATTAAGCTTTATATATCTCTCTGTTCTAAAAATACCAGGAAAAATTAAATACTTTATTGATGTTTGATGCAGCAGCTGTACCCGACCGTCTATCTTATAATCCGTCAGAATAGAGACATAATCATGATACTATTGACAAGACTTTTATATAAATATTAGAAGAGAAGACACTCAAAGACGGAATTCTTATTATTGTTATACTTTTTTATGCAATGATAGCGAATAAATCTTTATAATTTCTATTAAACTCCTTTAAATTTTAATATAATAAATGAGTGATTTTCATAATGTTTAATATTAAAAAAAACATAATTAAATCTAGAACAACTCAAAACTGACGCTAAGTTAGTATGCATTTTATTTACAAATTTTAAATCACCTGGTATTCGAATCGATTCAATTTAATGCAATACTCCCGACTGCTAATTCCTGCTGACGATTATCTCTGAATTTATTCCGTAATTTCCGAAATATGTGCGATGCGACATTAAATGCAATAAGTTTTATCTTGTTATGGGATTGGCAACTTATCGAACATGCAAATCATTATTCTAATTTCGCCATTAAGTTTAATCAAGTTTTTTTGATCAAATATTAATATCACCTAGTTAATTTCTTTTAATATTTATCATTGTTTAATGAATTAAATTAGTTGGTACAAAATCATTGTCATAATATTAATGTACATGAAAAATAACAATTCGTTAAAAATAGTTGGCACAACACGTTTTTTTAATTTCAGTTAAGAAAATAGAAAGCGATTTAGTTCGGATTTTTAATAGCAACATATCAAGAGGACTTATCTGGTAATATTAAAACGAACCTCTTAAAAATAAAAAGGAAAACAGAATGGTATTATTCAGGACTTAATGGTTGTTTTTTATTACTGACCAAAATAGGGCGTCAAACTGAAAAAGAAATGAGCCTTTAATGCAAAAATAGACCCAAACCGTTGAGTATTCTTTAGCCCAAGCACTGCTATATATATATATATATATATATATACAGAAATGTTCGAACAGATATTTTATCAACATGTATATATAATTATTAGTATATTTTAGAACATAGAGAATAAAAGAATGTTTACAGACAACATTAAACAATATTTCTAATTAAAATAAAAAAAATATAAATGAAATTAATATTACGCTTTTTTATAATTAAAATATATGGATTCTAATAATAAAAAATCATAAGTCAAATAAAAGTAATAAAAATATAATAAATAATAAAATATAATAATAAAATTTGAAAATATAGAAATGCTAACAAGAAAATTAAACCATATTTCTAGTTAAAAACATCAAATATATAGCTGAGACCAGTGTTTTTCTTTTTTTTATTCCATTTTCATTAATATAGTTATATATAATATATCTTAGATAATAGAAAAGGCAGGAATGTCTACAGACAAATTTAGCTGAAACAAAAAGACCATAACATAGCTGGAATTGACCATTTCTTCAGTGTCCACTAAAATGTATTCGTTCTGGATTTGTTTCTATTTTCATTAAAGTATATTATAGATGACAGAGAATACTATATTATAAAACAAAGATTTTAGAGTTTTCAATTTTCATTAAAATATAGTTTTTCCGAAATTGAAAAATCTAAATAAATGCAATATATAGAAGAAGAAGAAGACAAGGTTAAGCAATATCTTAACTTAACAAATGAAAAAAAACATGTTAATTGTTCTAAAATGAAAAAATATAAAAAAAATAATACGTAGCACATATTTTACAGACAAAATTAAGTAATATTCTTATAAAATAATACAGCAGAAATTAATGCTTTTTTTACTTTCAAAATATAAATTTTACCGTTAATATTTTAAATAATAACTTTTAAAATAATTTCTAGTTATGAACAGATTATATTGTTGAAAGGAAAAGAATATAGATAGCTAAGGTATCAATCTTATCTTAAGCAATATATTTCAGATATTAGAAAACATAAGAATGTCTACTGATAACACTAAATAAGATTTTTATTTAAATAAATAAAAAAACAAGCGAATACTATAGCTATAAGGTTTCTTCTATTTTCGTTAAAATATATTTTAGCTAATAGAGAATATTTTATTTTAGATTATATAAAAAAAAGAGAATCAAAGTAATAAAGTAGCTAAAGTTTTAGAGTTTTCTTTAGGTCTTCATTAAAATATAGTTTTTCCAAAATTGGAAAATCTAAGTAAATATAACATATAAAATGTGTTCAAAATAATAAAAAAGTTAACAATGTCTATAGAAAAAGTTAAGCAATATTTTAGTTTAACAAAAATAGAAATATGCTGATAATTCATTCTAAAATTGCAAAATAGATACAGGATATGATATATAGTATATATTTTAGATAATAAAAAATAATATTTACACCCAAAAAGTACAATTTTAATACAAAACGAAAAGAATAATAAAGGTGAAATTAATTCTTTTCTTATTTTCAAAATGTATATTTTACTATTAATATTTTTTAAACATTTTCGATAATTTCTGGTTATTAACAGATTACATTGTTGAAAAAAAGAGGAGGAATCTTTATAAATAAGATGGAAAAAAAAACAGGACAAAAAATGTAAATTGTATCAGAGAAAAATACAAAACGAAAAGATTGAAAATAATTTTATTCAAGAGTTAATGGCCGTTTTATATCACTGACCGAGCTAGGACGTCAAACTAAAAAAGAAATGAGCATTTAATGCAAAAATAGACCCAAACTGCTTGCCCGTTCTTTTACGCTCAACTTCAGATACTGGCATATTGGAAGTGATTGATTTTCATGCTAGAACTCATAGTGCTAATTCCTGCTGGCGAATATCTTTAAATTTATTCCACAATTTCCGAAACACGTTCGAGCAGCAGATATCTCCGCACAATCAGTTTTATCCTCGTACAATTTTTCACCCGGGATAAAAAATTATTTATTTGTATTTTTGTTTGTCTAAATTAGTAAAAGCGAGAGGGCTCCGAAATAATTCAGAATAAACATGACAATTTTATGCATATTTAGCTCTTGTCGCGAAATCCGAAATCCTGAATAATCACCCCGTGTTAGCACGTTAACTATAAATAATAAGATTAGGAATTAGGCATTACCTGTACTAAATTCCAGAAGGAGCAACATCCAAGACGTAAAAACAAGGATGCTGGAGGACATTCTGACGTTTTTGCTGGAACTTTTCATATTTAAATCGTCCGTTTGTACAAATTATCCTTCACTACACTTCACTCAACAACACATTTAATTTAGATCGTTCTTACAGTATGTGCCATTCATATTATTACGTAAATGTGCTCACTGAAATTAGCTGGGTATCAAGGGCACTAAATAATTTTATCCTTTCGATACCTCTGTATAAATGACTAAAACAAATACCAAGAAAAATTATCGTGACGACGTCGATTGCAGATTGTCGTTGTGTTTAGGCTTTTTCCCAACGAATAGCTGCCCTAAAATGAAAAAAATACGAACAAAATTAATTTTCTCCACTGAAGAGGGGCAAAAAAAACAGGCATTTTAGACACTAATTCAGTTATAAAAGGAAAAAAGGAACTAGAGATATATTTAACAACTTAATTTTATTCTAGACAAATGGGGCTAAAATAAATTAATCCTGTTGGATGGTAGATTGTTTTTTCTTAATTTCACACAAGCGCACCAAAAAAAAAGTATCAATTAAAGAACACAGATAAAAATCATAAATATTCACACCGCAAAACAAAATGTTTAAATCATCAGAAATTCCCTCTCAAACTTTTAAACTGTGTCCAATATCCTGTTTTATGAAAATGTTGATGTTAATTATCGGAAACGATTAGAGATATGTACCTTCAGTGGAGACGTACGTATCCTGATTGATATTGGCCACAAATAAATACTGTCACTAAAAAAAACGAATGTCAACGATCAGATCAAGTCACATGACATAAGCGCGCGAAAATTTTCGGACCTATCCTGCTACGATGTCATGCGTTTGGACAAGATCAGACGAGACTGTGTAGAGACCGTTTCAGTGGATGATATTTTCCGAACAAAGCGCAGTCGCACCAATACGCTTGCGCTGCCTTTTTCTCACCCTTTTATTTTAATGCAATCGCTATAGAATGTTAACTATTCACCAATAATAAGCACATAACTATCGACAACTTAATTTGTTTCTCCTTAAGTGTTTTTCAAAAGAACAAAATTGAGTTTCTAAATCAAACTATGTTCCACATAAACAGCCACACTTTCGAACGGACTTATTTTTGCTTTTTTGATGTCTCGAAAAAAATTAATTGAAATTTCCGCCATAGCTATAGCTATTTATTCCAACTATACGAAACATTTTCTACCATAAATTTTACACAAAATAAAATAATTATCTCTATTTAAACGAAAAAAAAACAATAGGTGAAAATTAATATTACAGTTCAAAATATCGACCAAAATATATAAATGAAAATTAATTCTAAATCTCCTAATGACTGAGAAACCTATCAGTTGAAGCCGTATCAGATCAATATGAAGATTGTTCGATGATATTTGTTAAGTTCTTGACCAGAAATTTTTTCTAGATAATGAAAAATAACATATTTTAGATAATAGAGAATTTGAAATTGAATAACATTTTGATTTAAAAAAAAAACAGACAAAAATTTAAACAATTGTGAAATATAGAATATGTTTTAGATATTAGAAAATACAACAATGTCTACTGACAACACTAAACAACATTTTTATTCGAAGAAATAAATAAAATAAGATAATAATATAGCTGCACGTTTATTTTCTATTTTCATTAAAGCATATTTTAGATAACAGAGAATATTATATTTTCGATAATAGAGAATATTATATTTTCGATAATGGAGAAGTTAGAGTAACATCTTAATAAAAAAGAGAGAATCGAAATAATAATACGGATTAAATTTAAGATTTTTCTATTTTCATTAAAATATAGTTTTTCCGAAATTGGAAAATATAAAAAATGTTATATATAGAATGTTATCACCTTTTTATGTTAATGCGATCGCTATAGAAAATTAACTAATCACCAATAATAAGCACATAACTATCGACAACTTAATTTGTTTCTCCTTAAGTGTTTTTCAAAAGAACAAAATTGAGTTTCTAAATCAAACTATGTTCCACATAAACAGCCACACTTTCGAACGGACTTATTTTTGCTTTTTTGATGTCTCGAAAAAAATTAATTGAAATTTCCGCCATAGCTATAGCTATTTATTCCAACTATACGAAACATTTTCTACCATAAATTTTACACAAAATAAAATAATTATCTGTGTTTAAACGAAAAAAAAAACAATAGGTTAAAATTAATATTACAGTTCAAAATATCGATCAAAATATATAAACGAAAATTAATTCTAAATCTCCTAATGACTGAGAAACGTATCAGCTGAAGCCGTATCAGATCAATATGAAGATTGTTCGATGATATTTGTTAAGTTCTTGACCAGAAATTTTTTCTAGATAATGAAAAATAACATATTTTGACATAACATAATAGAGAATTTGAAATTAAGTAACATTTTGATTAAAAAAAAACAGACAAAAATTTAAACAACTGTAAAATATAAAATATGTTTTAGATATTAGAAAATACAACAATGTCTACTGACAACACTAAACAACATTTTTATTCGAAGAAATAAATAAAATAAGATAATATAGTTGTAATTTTATTTTCTATTTTCACTAACGCACATTTTAGATAACAGAGAATATTATATTTTCGATAATAGAGAATATTATATTTTCGATAATGGAGAAGTTAGAGTAACATTTTAATAAAAAAGTGAGAATTGAAATAATAATACGGATTAAATTTAAGATTTTTCTATTTTCATTAAAATATAGTTTTTCCGAAATTGGAAAATCTAAAAAAATGTTATATATATAGAATTTTATCACCTTTATATGTTAATGCGATCGCTATAGAAAATTAACTAATCATTAATAATAAGCACATAACTATCGACAACTTAATTCGTTTCTCCTTAAGTGTTTCTCAAAAGAACAAAATTGAGTTTCTAAATCAAACTATGTTCCACATAAACAGCCACACTTTCGAATGGACTTATTTTTGCTTTTTTGATGTCTCGAAAAAAATTAATTGAAATTTCCGCCATAGCTATAGCTATTTATTCCAACTATACGAAACATTTTCTATCATAAATTTTACACAAAATAAAATAATTATCTGTGTTTAAACAAAAAAAAACAATATGTTAAAATTAATATTACAGTTCAAAATATCGACCAAAATATATAAACGTAAATGAATTCTAAATCTCCTAATGACTGAGAAACGTATCAGCTGAAGCCGTATCAGATCAATATGAAGATTGTTCGATGATATTTGTTAAGTTCTTGACCAGAAATTTTTTCTAGATAATGAAAAATAACATATTTTAGATAATAGAGAATTTGAAATTAAGTAACATTTTGATTAAAAAAAACAGACAAAAATTTAAACAATTGTAAAATATACAATATGTTTTAGATATTAGAAAATACAACAATGTCTACTGACAACACTAAACAACATTTTTATTCGAAGAAATAAATAAAATAAGATAATAATATAGTTGTAAGTTTATTTTCTAATTTCACTAAAGCATATTTTCGATAATAGAGAATATTATATTTTCGATAATGGAGAAGTTAGAGTAACATTTTAATAAAAAAGTGAGAATCGAAATAATAATACGGATTAAATTTAAGATTTTTCTATTTTCATTAAAATATAGTTTTTCCGAAATTGGAAAATCTAAAAAAATTTTATATATAGAATGTTATCACCTTTTTATGTTAATGCGATCGCTATAGAAAATTAACTATTCACCAATAATAAACACATAACTATCGAACTTAATTTGTTTCTCCTTAAATATTTTTTCAAAAGAACAAAATTGAATTTCTTAATGTTTCACAACTATGTTTCACATAAAAAGACACTTTTGATCGAACTTATTTTATCTTTTTTTTAATGTTTCGAAAACAATTAATGGAAAACTAAACTACTAAACAAGACATTTTCAACCTAAATATATAAATTTACTCTTACTATAAATTATCTCTATTTAAAAGAAAATAACAATAGGTTAAAATTAATATTACAGTTGAAAATATCAATCAAAACATATCAACGAAGAGATTTTCAATTGATACTGTCTTCTATCGACTGAGAAATATATCAACTGGAACTGTTTCAGGTGAATACGAAGGTTGTTCGATGCTACTTGTTGAGTTAAAAGTATTATTATTAATTGAAACGAAAAATAAAAATGTTGGGGTTTGGTTCTTCGATAGTATCTGTTGAGCTTTTGTTGAACTATTTTTCCTTTCCACAAATTTATACTTTTTTGTTATAATGTATTGGAACTTTGCCTAATATTTCACGGTTCCTCAAGAGACAGTATTGGCAAGACTACACCCATGTATTTTATAGAGATGATATATCTATAATCAAAATAGAGTATCCATTGTTTCCTTTTAGAGAATATTAGGAATCTTATAAATTGAAGTCTTATAATATCCAGTGACGTGTTTCCATATGATTCTACAATATATTAGGACTATATATAACATTATTTTTCATATATGTCATAACCATATATCCATAGAAAATATAAAATGTTGATTCTAAAATAAATATAAATCCAACATATCGAAATAACACAATAAAAAACGTGTACATTAAAAATATAATTATATAACATATATTTTTAACGCTAATAATATTCCTAAATTTTAATTTTATATAAAGCTTCATTATCATTACACAACAGGAATGAATAAAGTAAATAAAACGTATATTCGAATAATATATCAATATCAAATATTCAATCGCCATTTGATTTTATATGTTTTTTAAAAGCCTGGTAAAAGAGCTTAAGTTTCGGAAAAAATGTTATACGCATAAAATATTATTTTATTCGAAACAGCAAAATATCATATTTATTTATTTATTAACTATATCTAACACAAACAGCATCAATCAGAAATGATTTTCCCGCTATCTAAAACACGTTTTATAACTTCGCGAAGTTGAAAAATCGAAACGTTCAAATAAAAGAAATTAAAAAAAAGTTTATCATTGAATAATAAGAATGTGTTTCTATTGAAGCCGTCACAATTATATTTATTTTCCGGTCGAGAGACGAGCTGAATTCCCCTTTAAATGTGAAACCAAAAGATTTATACGCGTATTTTTAGTAGAACAGGCATTGAAAAATGTCTTAGAGCATTCATTGTTTTGAAAACTGTTCAGATTCCAAGGAATATTTTTACTTTAGACATCAGTACAGATGATCAACTAATTTTAAAGTCATTATGTGTTATTTTAAAAACAAATTATCCGATATTTACGTAATGTAACAATATATACGCAATACTGACCTGAATCGACACCTAGCATTCTCCACACTTAAAAAAATATATATAATGAAGATGAGGAGGAACCTTGAAACTTTTGTAATAAGGGTTAATTAATGAGATTAGTTTTAATATTATATTTAATAAAAAACATTATCTTTTTGAATGATTTACAATTTTGCCTGTCAAATCACTAAAATATAATAGAGGATATACGAATCAAAAAAAGTTTTTAGTAGAAAACTAATCAATTATGAAAATTATGAAAAAAGATAAAACCAATTAAATTTTGGTATATCATAGAAGACGACATTATAAACATAACAGTAAAAAAATTATTTTGTATGTATGTATTTTTTTTCGGTATAAACCCGTAATATATTTGCCCTTTAAACCTTTTCATTAGATCTATCTTTTTCGGCATCAAGGCAATGGAAAAATTTACGAGCAGAAATTTCTTGAGGATTAATAGCGACATAAGTTTCAGAATTTTACGCCTGGAAGTATCAACCACCAGACATCCTCCTGATTTTACACGAAATATTTGATGTATATATCGTCCTACATATTTCTTGATCGTATAACTGATTTAAAATTTAAACTTTTGATAAATTAAAACGCAAGCTTAAAGTTTTATAGAAAATATTCGATATTTGAAAAAGGAAAATATTGGATATATATGTTTTCCATATTGAAATATCAAATACATATCAAATAATAGAGAAGCTTTGACATTTTAAGAATAGTAACGTAGAGAAAAGCTCGGAAAATATGACGGAGTAATCAGTATAAAGTTATTATTGTATCTAACATAGTTTTTCAATAAGTTTAGGCAACAATATATCTTTATTATTTGCTAATTATATTATATTAGCTAAAATATACTGGTTAATTGGAAGAAAATCACAGTACATAATAAATTGCTATTATACATATAAGCGATGAACTCTTGGATAATACCAAAACAGGACACAGACTCAAAAGATTCAAACCACTCGATCTTGTATAGTGTAGAGTACTGAGTTGCATTTAATAGAAAACTGTAGTGTTAATACATACACATTATTACACCAGAGACTAAGATAAGGCCAATGGGTCCTTCTAGGATATAAAAAATTAATATAAATAATAAATTAATATATATATATATATATATATATATATATATACTATCCTTATGTTATCACATCCTTAATGTTATATATATATATATATATATATATATATATATATATATATATATATATATATATATATATATATATTCATCTCAATTTATCAAAATGCATGTATAATGTGTGCCGAAGGAAAATTTGTAGTAATATCATTTAAAAACCTAAGCTATCACTATAATAAAACAGATATGAACTCTCTTTTGCGATATATTCTATAAATATTTATTCACGCTTGATCATTTTTTTATTTTAAGATGACCTTTATTTTTAAAAAAAAGTGCAATATTTAGAAGCAAGAAGCAGAGATAGACAGAAAACAAAGGGGGAGAAAAATGAGGAGAGAGGAGAAATAGAGGGAGAGATAGAGGAAAGTGGAGGAAGATTCTCCTTTATCAATCATTAGATCTACAACAAGTCAGCAATCAATGTAACTTTTCAATGTCACATTGGTTTATAGTAATGAGAATTTTTGATGAAATCTTGATACATCTACCATTTAGTCCAGTCTTTGCACAGTCTGACTACTACCGGATTTGAAAAATATGAAAAGATAAACGAAATTGTATTTTTTCAACCCATGATTTTAAAAAAGTAGTTTGCTTTTTCACACTTTTAATACAAGACGTTTATATATGTAAAAAAAGGAGAGGGTGACATTCAATCGAATTTTCCTTATGTTGAAAAATGTCATTATGTAACTAAGTAAATTTCCGGTTCATAAAATTTTAAGTTTCGAACTTCTTGTTTGTTTATACACTTTGAGTTCTGAAACTTTTGCTACACAGCATCGAAACTGACGATAGATCCTCAATAAAATCATTCGAAGTTTCCTATTTTAAATACTTCAGTTTTGTCGCCGTTAAACCGTTGATCGTTGGAAATACGAATGAGATATGACCAAGGTTTAATTAAATATTTTGGAGCTGTTGCGGAAAAAAGAATAAATAAAAGGAATTATTTTTAAATACTGCTCGGTTTCAGTTACACGTCGTGAAGGAAATAACAGGGGAAAAATGTAGGAAAAAGAATAAAGCTTTTCATTTAAATGTAAAATCTACCTTCAGTTCGCTCCTCAACGAACAACCGCTAGTAAATTAGATTAAATGTTTCCAATTCTACACAACTTTTCCAATTTATTATTTAACAAATCAAGACAAGTCCGAACAACTTCCGACAGTTTTACATTGCAACAAAATAGCATTCGTTTTGTAGCTGAATAAAACATTTTTGTTTGAACTTCAGCTGACAAAATCTACGGATTTAAACTTTCGGAAAACTTATTGCCATAAAAATAATAATCTTTTCATTAAGACTTATTGTTTCTTTCTCTTTTCTATCTAAACTTTGACACTTCAGAAACATGAAAATTATATATGTCTTTGGAGGAATTTTACCCCAATATTTTTGAAAATATAAGGGTGAGGGCAAAGTATTTTCGTTTGTTTGTTTTTAATAGAGACCTTGTAATACTATCACTAATGAAAGGCAACGCTCCACATAATTCTAGATATTCTTTTAACTAAGATCACCAAGTTCACTGTCACTAAGATCTATAAATGGAGACTGGAAAATATAGATTAATAGCTCCAAATCTGTCCATACTAGACCAAAAAATCAAGCAACTGTACTGGTTGGTCAGAAGATACTCTCAACTTAACAATACATACTAATGTACTCGTATTAATCCCGTACTCGCATTGCTTGTATATTAATGCAAGTACAACAAAACAGTTTCACATATCTCTAGCTCCCCTCTCATAGGGGAAAACTCGGTAATGAAAGATCCGACCTCCTGGCAAGGAAGAGGAGTCAACCAAATTAAATAAGCTATTTAGCAAAACAGATGCCAAAACTTACATGAACGTCCTCTATAGGCAGTTAACCCAACTGAATTAGGACCTTCTCACAAATAATAGCAAAATATGGAAAATCAAGAGAATCTTTTATCAATCCATCAATACTAATAACATCACCAGATATAAGTCAAGTATCCTCGCACGACTGCCAATAGGGCATTCCAAAACTAACCCACGAATATTTGTTAAAGAGACGGGGCCCACTCCTGTGTGATCTATACCAAACTCAGCTTAGCATCAGACAAAATCTTCTAGATTGTAGGAAACATGGTGATCTGAGCAATTGGCCCAACCTGAGCAACTGAATCTGCTGATTAGCTACCTGAAGACTGCAGACCTGCTTCAGCACTTGTAACATCCATTAAGAAAAGGTCTACTTAAAAACTTTAGTATGTAACTTATATATACTGTTAATGTTCCTATAGTCCTTAATGTCTTATAACTCATTGTAATCCACCCTAAATAGCCACAGAACCTAACGGGCTAAATAAATAAATAAATAAATAAATAAATAATAACAACAAAACAGTAATATAATGCAATAGTAATAAATTGATTTTTAATATATATAGATATTCAAAAATTTAATCATATATATAGAAAATCATATACGTAGAGTTAATCATTGTAAATTCCCTCTTAATAAGCCAAACTATCGACAAGAAATATTATCTGAATTGAATATTATACGTCCCCCTGATTTATTTCCGTTGCATTAAATATTATCAATAAATATCATCAAACCGATAATTTATATGCAGATAATAGTGTAAAGCCATAAATAAAATCGACAAAAGAGATACATTTTAAACATAAAGAAACAATCCCCTAAAACCAACCATTGACATCTGTTTAAAAACTCCCTCCTAATTTGAACGCCCGATTTAAATCCTTGAATTATTTAAAACCGTTCTCATTAAAATTATAAAACGTATTTTTTTCAGTCTCGTTCTTCCTCGGCTTTTTTTGTGTAGTGAAACCGCATCCCCAATTATAAATAATTTCTTTATCTGCGAAAAAATGTTTTAACGCCCAAATTCCTTTCGGTCAAAATATTATATTCAAACGAATTGATTGCTCATGAAATTATGAGTTAATTAGTTGAGGAAATTAAGTTATAAGCTGATTTTAATTATTGAAATTAATCATAAACACGTTTCGGTTTCCGTTTGTTGGACGCTCAACGCTAAAGCATTCTGAAATAAAGAGGATTAAAAATAAGGAAAATATAATTGAGATAAAAAATGCTGAACGATATAATAAATTTAAATAAAAACGTCCTCAAATTAAGATAAACTGCAAAACAACAAACTAAAACCAAACAGTTTGACATTTTGGGATTAAATATCAGTTAGTTGTTATTTATTTTTTCCTAAATTGATACATTGGTGCATTTTGACCAACAGATATCGTTGATCAAAATACATGCAAGCAACTAATATATTAAAATATAAAACAAAAGGACAACATGATTTATATATTTAAAAGCAAACGTAAAAAAACCAACAGCTTAAACCCCCGAAAGTAGTACAAAATAGAATACTGACATTTAAGAAAAATCTATTGGAATTTGTTTATTGTACAAAGTACAATCCTTTCAGTTAAGATTGATTAAAGCTCCCTTGCTTTACAGAATACCAATGAACTAATCTTTTAAGACAATGTATGGAAAAAATATATTTCACTTCGGTCCATTTTCCTAGAAAAATATACCAACAACGCCCGAAAAAAAAACCAACACAACAACAACACACAGAGTTCAAGTTGTTCGTCTCGTAAATCCTGTGAAATTAATTTTAGGGTTTTTGCGGCAAATATTTCGGCATTTAGATTATGTAATATAACCACCGTGTAAAGTATACGATTACGTACTTCTTAAGGAAGATGTACAGATGAAATATGATACCGCTAAATAAATTGACATTGGAATTTAATCACAAGAAATTCCAACCGTTCTCTTCCTCGTGTTTGTAGATATAATACTTTATTAAAATTGTTATGTATACGGAACGGCTCCGAAGTGATTAAAGGCTGCCACTGATTCAAACAATGGACAAGTGAGAAATTAAGGAAACATCCGGAAGATAATAAGTTCATTTAACAGATTTATCATTTACGTTAATCATTTATTATACAGGTAACATTTTTATTTTTGTAATATTCATGTTTATTTCTTCATGAATTATTGTCTAGGTACTATTTTTTGAACATTCACAAATATTTAATGAGATTGAAATAAGAGTCATTCGTGCATTCACAGTCATTCGGCTCATGTTATTCTCCTCTGTTCATACTCATCATAGTCATTCGCCTCCTAGTTATTCACGTCAAAATCATTAGCCTCCTAGTCATTCGCCTCATAGTCAATCGCCTCATAGTCATTAACCTCAAACTCATTAGCCTCCTAGTAATTCACCTCAAACCCATTAGCCTCCTAGTCATTCGCCTCATAGTCATTAACCTCAAACTCATTAGCCTCCTAGTCATTCGCCTCAAGGTCATTCGCCTCCTAGTCATTCAACTCATCGTTATTCGCCCCATAGCCATTGAACTCATCGTTATTCGCCTCATAGTCATTCACCTCAACAATTATTGAAATTAAAACGACTTAGAAATTGTGTTATTTTTATTAAGGTCTCCAAAGAACTATTAATATTAACTGTTACCAAGTATCAGGTGTCTCTAATTTTATAATTAATTGATTAAATAAAAAAACTAATAGAACTATGGTATAAAATAGTGGTAATTTATCCAATTATTGTTCATTTTTCTAACCCTCATCAAAACTCATATACAAAGTGTCTTTAAATACAATTCATGAATCAAGTTTATAATGATAAGTATTTACTGTGTAAAAAGAAGAGTTTAAAGTTTGAAATTACTTGATTCACTCAAAGTAGATTTCCGTTATAACAAAACGAAATGTCATTACCGGTTTTATGTGTCATTATTTTCTTTTTAGTAAAACAATAAAAAAAGTAAAATAATATATATAAAACAAAACATAATTAGTGCTAGCTGCAAAAATAGCTTTTTATGTCTAGAAATTGGCTTGAACTTAACATTGACCACGCAAGGGCGTTTTTTCCCCTGTATTTCCTTAATTTCATTTCCTGCGTAGCATTCATGATCGCACAAACTAATATTCTAACCGGGGTAAATGATGGTGGCTTTATAAAGTTTTCTTTGGATATTAGGCGTTTATTTAATGCTCTTGTTATGTTAGCATGGCTCCCTATCCTTTATGTTTATTTATTCCTTAATTCTGTCTACAAAAAGAAAGCAATAAACTCAAATATTTATTTTTGCCGCTAAACTACGTCTTAGGGATGTAATCATGAAAATGTATAACGTATTTTCAAGTGGAGTAAAAACAAATTTTACATTGTTCCATCGTTTGCCAAATAGAAAACAGCTTTTTTGACGCTCCATTAAAAATTATGCGAATATAATATCGATTTATGTAAACATATAACTTGGATTTAAGTATATAATTTGATCGACGACATCTATTGGTAAATATGGAAAATGTGAATGGAAAAAAATGTTTTTCATTTAGTATTATTGAGTTATCCGGTTTATCCAGACGTCAATCATGAAAAGCCCAAAATTGTAATTTCAAGTGGCGATTCTGATCTCAGTGATTAAGAACGGGCTGAAGGACCAACAAAGTTCGAAGACAATGAATTGCAAGACTTATTGGGCGAGAAAACAGCCCAAACTCTCAAGGAACTTTCAGACAGCTTAACAGTTGATATATCAATTGTTTGCAGATGTTTATACGTAATGGAAAAATATCAAAAAAGAAGAGAAAATGATTATCACACATTTCGAATAGAAATTAAAATGTTATTAGTGTTTTAACCAATTGGATATCTGTAGTGGTTGATAATTGCTAAATGGGTAAAACTACCAAAACATATATATTTTTTTTGAATATTTAATTGCAATACTTCTACCACATCTATATATCGCTAAATTATTAACATCAAATCAATAAAAGCTTAAAATAATTGAAGAAATAGGTTGTCTACCTAATTATTGGTCTTTGTCTTAAAAACCTTTCGTTTATTAAATATGTCTTACGAATAACCCTGATCGATTTACTAGATAGAGTAAACGTTTTTAACTATTTAAAAAGACGACTCTAATTTCCTTTTATAGTGAATAAAGTGGACCATTTCGTCCGGACACTAGAGATTTAGATAAACACATATTGGTTGTTCTAAAGAAGGACTTTGTGCCTTTGCCCTGCCTTGAAGCTGAACCCTAGAGCTAAACTGGCCATCTCTACTTATACCAATTGCATTGCCAGTTGACCGATGGAATAGAATTTCAATAGACCATCGAAATTTAGCCTGGAGTACCTGAAGTTACGTGTAAATTGATGCTACGATTATATGATAATGTTGCCAATATAGCTGAAAATCGGCGGATGGTTTCTCAAACAAATAATACAACACAATTATAAAATGTGTTTATATTTGTCCTAAAATGTATGTTCCTTAAAAAGCTTGCTTTTCTGGTAGTTATAATAATAATGCTTTTTTGAATTATCTTGTATAAAATAACTATTAAATAGTTCTAGTATTTTTAAAAATACTACACAATTAACTATTTTTTAGAACACTATATATATATATATATATATATATATATATATATATATATATATATATATATATATATATATATATATATACAGTCGAGTTTAATTATTTTCTTCAATACACAATTTTTCAGTGACCTCGGTGACAAATAATGTAAAAGGAATAAAACAAAGTCAGAAAAGTTTGAAGTGAGAAGTTTGTCGAAATCTTAGGGGTGACTCAACAACTGTTCTCT
The DNA here is from genome assembly GCF_030347505.1 of Rhynchophorus ferrugineus. Classification (NCBI taxonomy): domain Eukaryota; kingdom Metazoa; phylum Arthropoda; class Insecta; order Coleoptera; family Curculionidae; genus Rhynchophorus; species Rhynchophorus ferrugineus. Next base: position 23,960,906 of record NW_027472584.1, on the reverse strand, counting down.
AACACCAGACAATACTGAAAAGTCATTGACAGTTTGAAGTAACTTAAATATAATAACCGAAGCTCATATATTGAAGTGCTTTAAAAAAAATTTATCTCAATAAGCATATAGTATATGTCATCAGGGAATGGATTATCTGAAATATTGATCAATAACAATATGCAAAAGCAAACTTTTAGAATGTCGTACTTTCTTATCACAGTTAAAATATCGTGTTAATCTCTGGTGATCGAACCAGAAAAAATATAAAATATGTTACGTATTTTTTATATTACATTAATACAATTAATATTAAGTATAACAAGACGGCAGATCGTACACGACACGCCATGAAGACGTGTTGTTTTTCTACAGAATTAGCTAAGATTTAATTAAACACTGGAGCACTGCCAAATAGTGAAATATTTACAGGAACAGAAGAAAAATATCCAATTAAAAAAAATAATTAAATTATAATGAAACGTCGCATAAAAATATCGAAATTTGCCTAGAAAACAGTTGCTGTATTAATTATACTGACGTCTATTTTTCTAATTTTATATATTAGCTATTTTGGATACCCTGCAGTATGAAGGCCTCTTCACTGACTAGCGTAACTCGAACGTTTTGCCAATTACGCTCATTATATTTTACTCTCCTCAACCTATTTCCACTTTACTTCATGGACGCTTGATGTTGAGTAGTACCTAGTCTAAAATTGCCTTTGTCCACTCATTGACAATTATTTTAGAAACTTGACATGCCAATTTCAATCTATTCACGCCCTTTGTTAAGCAACAGCTTCTATTAATTTCATGTTGGAACGTTTCTTATTATTCGAGATTTCAGTTTAAAATTTATTTAATACCTGTAATAATCTTTAATTACTTTTAAATTAGCGTTCAGTTAATTTACAGTTCAGTTACTGATATTTCTTTTTATATACTGTTTAAATATCCAAATCAATTGAAAATAAAATCAAAAACTGATAATTTTACCTATTTTGTCACCATTGAATAGTGAGTTTGAGTGACTAAAAGAGTTTTATGTAACTGTGAGATCAAATTTAATGCACTTTATCTATGTTTAAACTTTTCTCAATAACTATTATTTAAATAAGGATATATTGTTCAAAATATCCATACTAATATGTAAATTGATGCTGAATATAACGATGAACTTGATTTTGAATAATTTGTAGAATTTTAGATAGGTACTGATATAATGATTTTTTGGCTAAAATTGTGAAAAATGTATTTTTCTAATCTCTCAAAAACAATTAACTGAACACAAACTGACAATTTAATAGGATTTACCACCCTCAATTAGACTTACTACGAGTTTCAAATAATTCTGAGATCTAAACTTTTTTTCACTTTTTCCATATATATATATATATATATATATATATATATATATATATATATATATATATATATATATATATATATATATATATATATATATACATATATATTCAGGAAAAAATGTTATTTTTGGCCATTTTAAAATTTCTCTCAATAACTATTGTTTAAATAAAGATACAACATTCAAAATATTCATACTCATATAAAATTGGACGCTGAATATGATGGTGAACCTGTTTTTAAATAATTTGCAGTATTTAAGAAGCTACAGACATAATTATCTTTTAATTGAAAATTGTAAAAAATGTATTTCTTCAAATACCTCAAAAACAGATAGCTAAATGTAAAAACAGATGATTTTATAGTTTTTCCCACCACACTTGACTTGACTTGCTATGAAAGCTTTATATAATTCTGAGAGCTAACATTTTTTTACACTTTTCCATTCATACACTCAGGAAAAAATGCGATTTTTGGCGATTTTTAAATTTTTCTCAATAACTATTGTTTAAATAAAGATACAACAATCAAAATAGTCATACTCGTATAAAATTTGATGCTGAATACGATGGTGAACTTGTTTTTAAATAATTTGCAGTATTTTAGAAGCTACAGGCATAATTATTTTTTAATTGAAAATTGTAAAAAATGTATTTCTTCAAATATCTCAAAAACATTTAGCTAAATGTAGAAACACATGATTTTATAGTTTTTCCCACCATTAACTTGACTTACTATGAAAGTTTTATATAATTCTGAGAGCAAACATTTTTTTACACTTTTCCATACATACACTCAGAAAAAAATGCGATTTTTGGCGATTTTAAAATTTTTCTCAATAACTATTGTTTAAATAAAGACACAACAATCAAAATAGTCATACTCGTATAAAATTTGATGCTGAATACGATGGTCAACTTGTTTTTAAATAATTTGCAGTATTTTAGAAGCTACAGACATAATTATTTTTTAATTGAAAGTTGTAAAAAATGTATTTTTTCAAATATCTCAAATACATTTAGCTAAATGTAGAAACACATGATTTTATAGTTCTTCCCACCATTAACTTGACTTACTATGAAAGTTTTATAAAATTCTGAGAGCTAACATTTTTTTACACTTTTCCATACATACACTCAGAAAAAATTGCGATTTTTGGCGATTTTTAAATTTTTCTCAATAACTATTGTTTAAATAAAGATACAACAATCGAAATAGTCATACTAATATTTTTGGCGATTTTTAAATTGTTCTCAATAACTATTGTTTAAATAAAGATACAACAATCAAAATAGTCATACTCGTATAAAATTTGAAGCTGAATACGATGGTGAACTTGTTTTTAAATTATTTGCAGTATTTTAGAAGCTACAGGCATAATTATTTTTTAATTGAAAATTGTAGAAAATGTATTTCTTCAAATATCTCAAAAACATTTAGCTAAATGCAAAAACAGATGATTTTGTAGTTTTTCCCACTATTAACTTGATTTGCTATGAAAGTTTTATATAATTCTGAAAGCTAATTTTTTTTACACCTCTCCATATATATATTCAGAAAAACTTCTAATATATTCGAATAAATTAGAAAAAAAGATTTTTGTCCATTTTTAAATTCTTCTCAATAGCTATTGTAAATAAGGATACGACATTCAACTCAACACTCAATATGAAAATATTACTAGATTGTAACTCCATTATAATTATTGTAATTTCGTTTCTATAAATTGATAACAGACACTAATAATTATACCAAATAAACTTTATTATTTATATAGGGTGCTTGCGTGTATTTTGATCTATTTGTACATGCAATTTTCACTCCTCAATATATATCAATCAGCTTATGAAAATAATTTTTAATTTCTTCTGATATATTTGCTTCAGGTGACTTATTTTAATAATATTAAATAACTAATATATTCATATTTATACAACGAATTAAAAATGTTTCAAAAATCAATACAATCAATTTTTATAAATAAAGAACCTGGTGGATTAAAGAAGTTCGAGGACAATGATGTTAAAATGTTTGTGGCTAATTGACAACTGTGATGAGTATTGTGAAAAATGTTAATTAAAAAAGTTAAACCTAAAAACTGAACAGAAAATGTTCCGAAAGCGCATCTTGAAGAAATGTGTTGTGTGTTGAATTCCCGAGTATAATATGTACACGGTTTCGGTTATAAAAAGTTTAATTTTTCGGGTAGATGATATTTAAGACGACAGTATATCGGTAGCTTTTCCTCGTAGCACTGCACGAAGCAGAAATAATTAAATTTTGTAATTGTTAATTTCTCTCTCTAGATATTTAGCCGGGCCATGTAAAAAACATCCCCTCGAGCCTTAAAATTGTCGTGGTGCGCACTTTATCGAGTTTGAAAATTAGCGAAAACTTGACATGCATTTGAAATAACTTGTTGCCATTTAGTGGAAAAGGGTTCAGCATTCTACATTTAAAACGTTTACGCTCAGCCCTTTGTATTTCGCTTTCGAACTTCATTCGACTTTTCATTTTGTTTCAGACAGATTTAATTTCGACGCTCAAAACTACTGACTTTTTACCAAATCGAATTTGTACATGCCATTTTCACTCCTAAATATATATCAATCAATTTGCGAATAGATTTTTTTAATTTCTTCGGCTATATCTAGTTCAGTTGCCTTATTTTAATTTTAATAACATTAAACAAGAACATTTATGCGGCTATATAAAAAGGTTAGACAAAATTCATCTCAGCAATTTTTCTGTAAACATTTTTTAAATTAACTTATTTATTAAAACTAGTAATTCACCTAGTAATTAATGTTAATCTGAATTTTTTTATTATTTAATACATTATTACGAGTCGTTTCCGACTAACCTACAATTTGTCTTTATGATAACTTAAATCTAGGTATATAACTAGGACGAACCATCCGCCTATCTCAGTCTCTGGTGAAATAATGTTTATACATGTCACTGCTGTATTTTTTATTATATGCACTACACTACAGTACACTACACAAGATCAGATGGTTTGATACTTTTGAGTCTGTGTCCTGTCCTGGTGGTATCTAAAAGCTGCAATACTTCAATATTCTCATGAGAATAAAGTCTTTCCTCATGCCCCCTTGCAATTCTCTTGATTTCTTTACTGACTGTGGGTATGTGAAGGTCTCGATGTAGGTAATCGGTCCTATAGTATTTAGGTGCGCCCACAATACCTCTCAGGACTTTGTTCTAAAAAATTAGTATTTTGTTTATGTTACTCTTTGCAGAACATCCCCATAATTGCACTCCGTATGTCCATATAGGTTTCAGTATTTGCTTATATAATAGCTATTCATTATCTACTGATAATTGTGTTTTTCCTCCAATTAGCCAATACATTTTGCTATATTTCAATTCCAGTTCTTTTCTTTTCTTCTTTATATGTTCCTTCCAGCGAAGTTTTGGATCAAGATTCATTCCGAGATATTTAGTATAGTAATTACATAAGTTAGAATAGTATCTAGAATAAAATTTAGATTATTAGTTTTACAGCAGATCACTTACTGATGTTATTATTGCACACGGGCAGATTGTTGACGGTCTAAGAGATTAATAAAAAAAATATTAGATGCTTAACTGTATTTTGATCAGCGATATATCAGCATAATAGCGATATCTATTATACGCTAGTCATCAAAAACTCTTAGAAACTCATCATGATGCTGCTCCATCATATCCCATTTGTCGGGTTTGGTTTCAATGCAATTTTGATATCAATGACAAAGAAAGAACTTGAAGGATCAAAAAAAGTTCGAATCGAAAACAATGAAATACAAGAGTTATTGGAAGGAAACGTAGCTCAAATTCACAAAAAAGCTTTCGTACAGCTTTTGTAGTAATTGGTAAATCAACTGTTTTTAAACCTTTACACTCGGTGGTCAAGTTTCAAAATGAGAGAAAATGGTCATCTTAGAAATTGACTGACAATGACATCATCAACATGCGGTTTAGCATCACCAGCTGCGGCTGCGGAAGCCCATAAAACACTTTTAGAAAGTAATGATGATGCTGCTTCATGATATCAATTGGTTTGTCAAAGTCTAGCTCAAACTCTCAAAAACTATTTCAAACAGCTTAGTAGTTAATGCATAAACTCTTTCCCGGAGTTTATACAAGATCGGAAAGATCCAAAATACGTCTAACATTTATGACAACGTTCGGTCTCAATTTGCAAAAGTGTGAAAGATCACTCTTGAAGCTTGAATGAGAAGTTCTACCACACCCAGTGCACTCACCAGACATAGCGCCTTCCGACTTGCAAAAAATCATCAGAAAATATGCAAGCATTTTTTACAAAACCTTTTTATCTCTATAGGTCATTAAACTAATACTATTTTTACTTATTACTTCGTGTTTTACGTAGTTGATACAAAGCTCCATAATTTTTAAAAATATGTAAAACCTCAATGAAAATCTTGTACTGCCCTTAAATGTCCATGAGCCTCTATTAACAACGAAACTTCGAAACTAAGATAATAAAAGTCAAATGTCGAACAGTAAAATTGAGACCGCAAAAAAAACGCTAACCCAAAATGTATAAAATTATTATTCCGTTGACCTTCAACAAAAAAATTTAATAGACTGAAATTTGCTGACTATCTACAGTTCTGTATTAGTCAGCATAATGCATTTTATTTATTATATAGGGTCGTATTAATTTTATATTTTAATGAATTAGATTCGATGTATTGATAAATTTATATTATGTTGTACATAATAGAAATATTTCAACAAAAAAAAATGTAATTTAGTGAATATCGATAAAGTTACTGTGTCCAATTTTTTTACAGAACATTTACGGAAAATTGACAAGTTATTGTTGAATTATTTGAAACCTCTGTTTATATGGATGTAATATAACGTCAATAGAGATATTTTGTTAAATAGAATCAACAACAATAATTTATACCTAGATAATGTCCGTGAACGGTATTGGCAAATAAATTTTGAGCGTTTATTTTTTAAATTCAATCGGCTCTTGCATATTTTGACATTCTATATTGACTTCGTTATGCATGCTAACTAATTGGGTTGTTTTAGCGAATTGTGAAATCAAATTTAGCAAATAATTCAGAGAATAACGATTAATGCTGAGTTTTGGTATACACAAAATAGAATTCCTGATATTTTAATAAAAAAACTGATATACATAAACCGTATATATGCTTTACATTTATTATCTGATAAAATCTATCAAGAGATAATAAATTTCAGGAAAAATTGTAATTTTTGGTAGTTTTCAAGCTTTTATTTATTATAACTATTGTTTAAATAATGGTACATTATTCAAAATACACATACTTGTATAGAATTTAATACTGAATGTGATGGTGTACTTGTTTTTACATAGTTTGCAGTATTTTAGAAAATACTGACGTTATGATTTTTTAGCTAAAAATTGCAAAAAAATATAATTCTTCCTATATTTCAAAATGAGTTAATTAAATACAAAAACTAATAATTTTAACGTTTTTCTCATTATTGAATTCACTTAATACAAGAGTTTTATTCAGTTCTAAGATCTACATTTTTTTCCTACTTTTTCCATATATATACTCAGGAAAAATTGCAATTTTTGGCCCTTTTCAGACTTCTCTTTATAACTATTGTTTAAATTAAGATACATTATTCAAAATATCCATACTTGTATAACATTTGATGCCGAAAATGATGGTGAACTTGTTTTTACACAGTTTGCACTATTTTAGAAAATACTGACATTATGATTTTGTAGCTAAATATTGTAAAAAACATAATTCCTCCTATATTTCAAAATGAGTTAATTAAACACAAAAACTAATGATTTTATCGTTTTTCTCACTATTCAATTCACTTAATACGAGAGTTTAATTCAATTCTAAGAACTACATTTTTTTCCTACTTTTTCCATGTATATACTCAGGAAAAATTGTGATTTTTGTCCATTTTCAGACTTTTCTTTATAACTACTGTTTAAATAAATAAACATTGTTCAAAATATCCATACTTGTATAACATTTAATGCCGAAATTGATGGTGAACTTGTTTTTACACAGTTTGCAGTATTTTAGAAAATACTGACATTATGATTTTGTAGCTAAATATTGCAAAAAACATAATTCCTCCTATATTTCAAAATAAGTTAATTAAACACAAAAACTAATGATTTTATCGTTTTTCTCACTATTCAATTCACTTAATACGAGAGTTTAATTCAATTCTAAGAACTACATTTTTTTCCTAATTTTTCCATGTATATACTCAGGAAAAATTGTGATTTTTGTCCATTTTCAGACTTTTCTTTATAACTACTGTATAAATAAATAAACATTGTTCAAAATATCCATACTTGTATAACATTTGATGCCGAAATTGATGGTGAACTTGTTTTTACACAGTTTGCAGTATTTTAGAAAATACTGACATTATGATTTTGTAGCTAAATATTGCAAAAAACATAATTCCTCCTATATTTCAAAATAAGTTAATTAAATACAAAAACTAATGACTTTATCGTTTTTCTCACTATTCAATTCACTTAATACGAGAGTTTAATTCAATTCTAAGAACTACATTTTTTTCCTAATTTTTCCATGTATATACTCAGGAAAAATTGTGATTTTTGTCCATTTTCAGACTTTTCTTTATAACTACTGTTTAAATAAATAAACATTGTTCAAAATATCCATACTTGTATAACATTTAATGCCGAAATTGATGGTGAACTTGTTTTTACACAGTTTACAGTATTTTAGAAAATACTGATATTATGATTTTGTAGCTAAATATTGCAAAAAACATAATTCCTCCTATATTTCAAAATGAGTTAATTAAACACAAAAACTAATGATTTTATCGTTTTTCTCACTATTCAATTCACTTAATACGAGAGTTTAATTCAATTCTAAGAACTACATTTTTTTCCTAATTTTTCCATGTATATACTCAGGAAAAATTGTGATTTTTGTCCATTTTCAGACTTTTCTTTATAACTACTGTATAAATAAATAAACATTGTTCAAAATATCCATACTTGTATAACATTTGATGCCGAAATTGATGGTGAACTTGTTTTTACACAGTTTGCAGTATTTTAGAAAATACTGACATTATGATTTTGTAGCTAAATATTGCAAAAAACATAATTCCTCCTATATTTCAAAATAAGTTAATTAAATACAAAAACTAATGATTTTATCGTTTTTCTCACTATTCAATTCACTTAATACGAGAGTTTAATTCAATTCTAAGAACTACATTTTTTTCCTAATTTTTCCATGTATATACTCAGGAAAAATTGTGATTTTTGTCCATTTTCAGACTTTTCTTTATAACTACTGTTTAAATAAATAAACATTGTTCAAAATATCCATACTTGTATAACATTTAATGCCGAAATTGATGGTGAACTTGTTTTTACACAGTTTGCAGTATTTTAGAAAATACTGACATTATGATTTTGTAGCTAAATATTGCAAAAAACATAATTCCTCCTATATTTCAAAATAAGTTAATTAAACACAAAAACTAATGATTTTATCGTTTTTCTCACTATTCAATTCACTTAATACGAGAGTTTAATTCAATTCTAAGAACTACATTTTTTTCCTAATTTTTCCATGTATATACTCAGGAAAAATTGTGATTTTTGTCCATTTTCAGACTTTTCTTTATAACTACTGTATAAATAAATAAACATTGTTCAAAATATCCATACTTGTATAACATTTGATGCCGAAATTGATGGTGAACTTGTTTTTACACAGTTTGCAGTATTTTAGAAAATACTGACATTATGATTTTGTAGCTAAATATTGCAAAAAACATAATTCCTCCTATATTTCAAAATAAGTTAATTAAATACAAAAACTAATGATTTTATCGTTTTTCTCACTATTCAATTCACTTAATACGAGAGTTTAATTCAATTCTAAGAACTACATTTTTTTCCTAATTTTTCCATGTATATACTCAGGAAAAATTGTGATTTTTGTCCATTTTCAGACTTTTCTTTATAACTATTGTTTAAATAAATAAACATTGTTCAAAATATCCATACTTGTATAACATTTAATGCCGAAATTGATGGTGAACTTGTTTTTACACAGTTTACAGTATTTTAGAAAATACTGACATTATGATTTTGTAGCTAAATATTGCAAAAAACATAATTCCTCCTATATTTCAAAATGAGTTAATTAAACACAAAAACTAATGATTTTATCGTTTTTCTCACTATTCAATTCACTTAATACGAGAGTTTAATTCAATTCTAAGAACTACATTTTTTTCCTAATTTTTCCATGTATATACTCAGGAAAAATTGTGATTTTTGTCCATTTTCAGACTTTTCTTTATAACTACTGTATAAATAAATAAACATTGTTCAAAATATCCATACTTGTATAACATTTGATGCCGAAATTGATGGTGAACTTGTTTTTACACAGTTTGCAGTATTTTAGAAAATACTGACATTATGATTTTGTAGCTAAATATTGCAAAAAACATAATTCCTCCTATATTTCAAAATAAGTTAATTAAATACAAAAACTAATGATTTTATCGTTTTTCTCACTATTCAATTCACTTAATACGAGAGTTTAATTCAATTCTAAGAACTACATTTTTTTCCTAATTTTTCCATGTATATACTCAGGAAAAATTGTGATTTTTGTCCATTTTCAGACTTTTCTTTATAACTACTGTTTAAATAAATAAACATTGTTCAAAATATCCATACTTGTATAACATTTAATGCCGAAATTGATGGTGAACTTGTTTTTACACAGTTTGCAGTATTTTAGAAAATACTGACATTATGATTTTGTAGCTAAATATTGCAAAAAACATAATTCCTCCTATATTTCAAAATAAGTTAATTAAACACAAAAACTAATGATTTTATCGTTTTTCTCACTATTCAATTCACTTAATACGAGAGTTTAATTCAATTCTAAGAACTACATTTTTTTCCTAATTTTTCCATGTATATACTCAGGAAAAATTGTGATTTTTGTCCATTTTCAGACTTTTCTTTATAACTACTGTATAAATAAATAAACATTGTTCAAAATATCCATACTTGTATAACATTTGATGCCGAAATTGATGGTGAACTTGTTTTTACACAGTTTGCAGTATTTTAGAAAATACTGACATTATGATTTTGTAGCTAAATATTGCAAAAAACATAATTCCTCCTATATTTCAAAATAAGTTAATTAAATACAAAAACTAATGACTTTATCGTTTTTCTCACTATTCAATTCACTTAATACGAGAGTTTAATTCAATTCTAAGAACTACATTTTTTTCCTAATTTTTCCATGTATATACTCAGGAAAAATTGTGATTTTTGTCCATTTTCAGACTTTTCTTTATAACTACTGTTTAAATAAATAAACATTGTTCAAAATATCCATACTTGTATAACATTTAATGCCGAAATTGATGGTGAACTTGTTTTTACACAGTTTACAGTATTTTAGAAAATACTGACATTATGATTTTGTAGCTAAATATTGCAAAAAACATAATTCCTCCTATATTTCAAAATGAGTTAATTAAACACAAAAACTAATGATTTTATCGTTTTTCTCACTATTCAATTCACTTAATACGAGAGTTTAATTCAATTCTAAGAACTACATTTTTTTCCTAATTTTTCCATGTATATACTCAGGAAAAATTGTGATTTTTGTCCATTTTCAGACTTTTCTTTATAACTACTGTATAAATAAATAAACATTGTTCAAAATATCCATACTTGTATAACATTTGATGCCGAAATTGATGGTGAACTTGTTTTTACACAGTTTGCAGTATTTTAGAAAATACTGACATTATGATTTTGTAGCTAAATATTGCAAAAAACATAATTCCTCCTATATTTCAAAATAAGTTAATTAAATACAAAAACTAATGATTTTATCGTTTTTCTCACTATTCAATTCACTTAATACGAGAGTTTAATTCAATTCTAAGAACTACATTTTTTTCCTAATTTTTCCATGTATATACTCAGGAAAAATTGTGATTTTTGTCCATTTTCAGACTTTTCTTTATAACTACTGTTTAAATAAATAAACATTGTTCAAAATATCCATACTTGTATAACATTTAATGCCGAAATTGATGGTGAACTTGTTTTTACATAGTTTGCAGTATTTTAGAAAATACTGACATTATGATTTTGTAGCTAAATATTGCAAAAAACATAATTCCTCCTATATTTCAAAATAAGTTAATTAAACACAAAAACTAATGATTTTATCGTTTTTCTCACTATTCAATTCACTTAATACGAGAGTTTAATTCAATTCTAAGAACTACATTTTTTTCCTAATTTTTCCATGTATATACTCAGGAAAAATTGTGATTTTTGTCCATTTTCAGACTTTTCTTTATAACTACTGTATAAATAAATAAACATTGTTCAAAATATCCATACTTGTATAACATTTGATGCCGAAATTGATGGTGAACTTGTTTTTACACAGTTTGCAGTATTTTAGAAAATACTGACATTATGATTTTGTAGCTAAATATTGCAAAAAACATAATTCCTCCTATATTTCAAAATAAGTTAATTAAATACAAAAACTAATGATTTTATCGTTTTTCTCACTATTCAATTCACTTAATACGAGAGTTTAATTCAATTCTAAGAACTACATTTTTTTCCTAATTTTTCCATGTATATACTCAGGAAAAATTGTGATTTTTGTCCATTTTCAGACTTTTCTTTATAACTACTGTTTAAATAAATAAACATTGTTCAAAATATCCATACTTGTATAACATTTAATGCCGAAATTGATGGTGAACTTGTTTTTACACAGTTTACAGTATTTTAGAAAATACTGACATTATGATTTTGTAGCTAAATATTGCAAAAAACATAATTCCTCCTATATTTCAAAATGAGTTAATTAAACACAAAAACTAATGATTTTATCGTTTTTCTCACTATTCAATTCACTTAATACGAGAGTTTAATTCAATTCTAAGAACTACATTTTTTTCCTAATTTTTCCATGTATATACTCAGGAAAAATTGTGATTTTTGTCCATTTTCAGACTTTTCTTTATAACTACTGTATAAATAAATAAACATTGTTCAAAATATCCATACTTGTATAACATTTGATGCCGAAATTGATGGTGAACTTGTTTTTACACAGTTTGCAGTATTTTAGAAAATACTGACATTATGATTTTGTAGCTAAATATTGCAAAAAACATAATTCCTCCTATATTTCAAAATAAGTTAATTAAATACAAAAACTAATGATTTTATCGTTTTTCTCACTATTCAATTCACTTAATACGAGAGTTTAATTCAATTCTAAGAACTACATTTTTTTCCTAATTTTTCCATGTATATACTCAGGAAAAATTGTGATTTTTGTCCATTTTCAGACTTTTCTTTATAACTACTGTTTAAATAAATAAACATTGTTCAAAATATCCATACTTGTATAACATTTAATGCCGAAATTGATGGTGAACTTGTTTTTACACAGTTTGCAGTATTTTAGAAAATACTGACATTATGATTTTGTAGCTAAATATTGCAAAAAACATAATTCCTCCTATATTTCAAAATAAGTTAATTAAACACAAAAACTAATGATTTTATCGTTTTTCTCACTATTCAATTCACTTAATACGAGAGTTTAATTCAATTCTAAGAACTACATTTTTTTCCTAATTTTTCCATGTATATACTCAGGAAAAATTGTGATTTTTGTCCATTTTCAGACTTTTCTTTATAACTACTGTATAAATAAATAAACATTGTTCAAAATATCCATACTTGTATAACATTTGATGCCGAAATTGATGGTGAACTTGTTTTTACACAGTTTGCAGTATTTTAGAAAATACTGACATTATGATTTTGTAGCTAAATATTGCAAAAAACATAATTCCTCCTATATTTCAAAATAAGTTAATTAAATACAAAAACTAATGATTTTATCGTTTTTCTCACTATTCAATTCACTTAATACGAGAGTTTAATTCAATTCTAAGAACTACATTTTTTTCCTAATTTTTCCATGTATATACTCAGGAAAAATTGTGATTTTTGTCCATTTTCAGACTTTTCTTTATAACTACTGTTTAAATAAATAAACATTGTTCAAAATATCCATACTTGTATAACATTTAATGCCGAAATTGATGGTGAACTTGTTTTTACACAGTTTGCAGTATTTTAGAAAATACTGACATTATGATTTTGTAGCTAAATATTGCAAAAAACATAATTCCTCCTATATTTCAAAATAAGTTAATTAAATACAAAAACTAATGATTTTATCGTTTTTCTCACTATTCAATTCACTTAATACGAGAGTTTAATTCAATTCTAAGAACTACATTTTTTTCCTAATTTTTCCATGTATATACTCAGGAAAAATTGTGATTTTTGTCCATTTTCAGACTTTTCTTTATAACTACTGTTTAAATAAATAAACATTGTTCAAAATATCCATACTTGTATAACATTTAATGCCGAAATTGATGGTGAACTTGTTTTTACACAGTTTACAGTATTTTAGAAAATACTGACATTATGATTTTGTAGCTAAATATTGCAAAAAACATAATTCCTCCTATATTTCAAAATAAGTTAATTAAATACAAAAACTAATGATTTTATCGTTTTTCTCACTATTCAATTCACTTAATACGAGAGTTTAATTCAATTCTAAGAACTACATTTTTTTCCTAATTTTTCCATGTATATACTCAGGAAAAATTGTGATTTTTGTCCATTTTCAGACTTTTCTTTATAACTACTGTTTAAATAAATAAACATTGTTCAAAATATCCATACTTGTATAACATTTAATGCCGAAATTGATGGTGAACTTGTTTTTACACAGTTTACAGTATTTTAGAAAATACTGACATTATGATTTTGTAGCTAAATATTGCAAAAAACATAATTCCTCCTATATTTCAAAATGAGTTAATTAAACACAAAAACTAATGATTTTATCGTTTTTCTCACTATTCAATTCACTTAATACGAGAGTTTAATTCAATTCTAAGAACTACATTTTTTTCCTAATTTTTCCATGTATATACTCAGGAAAAATTGTGATTTTTGTCCATTTTCAGACTTTTCTTTATAACTACTGTATAAATAAATAAACATTGTTCAAAATATCCATACTTGTATAACATTTGATGCCGAAATTGATGGTGAACTTGTTTTTACACAGTTTGCAGTATTTTAGAAAATACTGACATTATGATTTTGTAGCTAAATATTGCAAAAAACATAATTCCTCCTATATTTCAAAATAAGTTAATTAAATACAAAAACTAATGATTTTATCGTTTTTCTCACTATTCAATTCACTTAATACGAGAGTTTAATTCAATTCTAAGAACTACATTTTTTTCCTAATTTTTCCATGTATATACTCAGGAAAAATTGTGATTTTTGTCCATTTTCAGACTTTTCTTTATAACTACTGTTTAAATAAATAAACATTGTTCAAAATATCCATACTTGTATAACATTTAATGCCGAAATTGATGGTGAACTTGTTTTTACATAGTTTGCAGTATTTTAGAAAATACTGACATTATGATTTTGTAGCTAAATATTGCAAAAAACATAATTCCTCCTATATTTCAAAATAAGTTAATTAAACACAAAAACTAATGATTTTATCGTTTTTCTCACTATTCAATTCACTTAATACGAGAGTTTAATTCAATTCTAAGAACTACATTTTTTTCCTAATTTTTCCATGTATATACTCAGGAAAAATTGTGATTTTTGTCCATTTTCAGACTTTTCTTTATAACTACTGTATAAATAAATAAACATTGTTCAAAATATCCATACTTGTATAACATTTGATGCCGAAATTGATGGTGAACTTGTTTTTACACAGTTTGCAGTATTTTAGAAAATACTGACATTATGATTTTGTAGCTAAATATTGCAAAAAACATAATTCCTCCTATATTTCAAAATAAGTTAATTAAATACAAAAACTAATGATTTTATCGTTTTTCTCACTATTCAATTCACTTAATACGAGAGTTTAATTCAATTCTAAGAACTACATTTTTTTCCTAATTTTTCCATGTATATACTCAGGAAAAATTGTGATTTTTGTCCATTTTCAGACTTTTCTTTATAACTACTGTTTAAATAAATAAACATTGTTCAAAATATCCATACTTGTATAACATTTAATGCCGAAATTGATGGTGAACTTGTTTTTACACAGTTTACAGTATTTTAGAAAATACTGACATTATGATTTTGTAGCTAAATATTGCAAAAAACATAATTCCTCCTATATTTCAAAATGAGTTAATTAAACACAAAAACTAATGATTTTATCGTTTTTCTCACTATTCAATTCACTTAATACGAGAGTTTAATTCAATTCTAAGAACTACATTTTTTTCCTAATTTTTCCATGTATATACTCAGGAAAAATTGTGATTTTTGTCCATTTTCAGACTTTTCTTTATAACTACTGTATAAATAAATAAACATTGTTCAAAATATCCATACTTGTATAACATTTGATGCCGAAATTGATGGTGAACTTGTTTTTACACAGTTTGCAGTATTTTAGAAAATACTGACATTATGATTTTGTAGCTAAATATTGCAAAAAACATAATTCCTCCTATATTTCAAAATAAGTTAATTAAATACAAAAACTAATGATTTTATCGTTTTTCTCACTATTCAATTCACTTAATACGAGAGTTTAATTCAATTCTAAGAACTACATTTTTTTCCTAATTTTTCCATGTATATACTCAGGAAAAATTGTGATTTTTGTCCATTTTCAGACTTTTCTTTATAACTACTGTTTAAATAAATAAACATTGTTCAAAATATCCATACTTGTATAACATTTAATGCCGAAATTGATGGTGAACTTGTTTTTACACAGTTTGCAGTATTTTAGAAAATACTGACATTATGATTTTGTAGCTAAATATTGCAAAAAACATAATTCCTCCTATATTTCAAAATAAGTTAATTAAACACAAAAACTAATGATTTTATCGTTTTTCTCACTATTCAATTCACTTAATACGAGAGTTTAATTCAATTCTAAGAACTACATTTTTTTCCTAATTTTTCCATGTATATACTCAGGAAAAATTGTGATTTTTGTCCATTTTCAGACTTTTCTTTATAACTACTGTATAAATAAATAAACATTGTTCAAAATATCCATACTTGTATAACATTTGATGCCGAAATTGATGGTGAACTTGTTTTTACACAGTTTGCAGTATTTTAGAAAATACTGACATTATGATTTTGTAGCTAAATATTGCAAAAAACATAATTCCTCCTATATTTCAAAATAAGTTAATTAAATACAAAAACTAATGATTTTATCGTTTTTCTCACTATTCAATTCACTTAATACGAGAGTTTAATTCAATTCTAAGAACTACATTTTTTTCCTAATTTTTCCATGTATATACTCAGGAAAAATTGTGATTTTTGTCCATTTTCAGACTTTTCTTTATAACTACTGTTTAAATAAATAAACATTGTTCAAAATATCCATACTTGTATAACATTTAATGCCGAAATTGATGGTGAACTTGTTTTTACACAGTTTGCAGTATTTTAGAAAATACTGACATTATGATTTTGTAGCTAAATATTGCAAAAAACATAATTCCTCCTATATTTCAAAATAAGTTAATTAAATACAAAAACTAATGATTTTATCGTTTTTCTCACTATTCAATTCACTTAATACGAGAGTTTAATTCAATTCTAAGAACTACATTTTTTTCCTAATTTTTCCATGTATATACTCAGGAAAAATTGTGATTTTTGTCCATTTTCAGACTTTTCTTTATAACTACTGTTTAAATAAATAAACATTGTTCAAAATATCCATACTTGTATAACATTTAATGCCGAAATTGATGGTGAACTTGTTTTTACACAGTTTACAGTATTTTAGAAAATACTGACATTATGATTTTGTAGCTAAATATTGCAAAAAACATAATTCCTCCTATATTTCAAAATAAGTTAATTAAACACAAAAACTAATGATTTTATCGTTTTTCTTACTATTCAATTCACTTAATACGAGAGTTTAATTCAATTCTAAAAACTACATTTTTTTCCTAATTTTTCCATGTATATACTCAGGAAAAATTGTGATTTTTGTCCATTTTCAGACTTTTCTTTATAACTACTGTTTAAATAAATAAACATTGTTCAAAATATCCATACTTGTATAACATTTAATGCCGAAATTGATGGTGAACTTGTTTTTACACAGTTTGCAGTATTTTAGAAAATACTGACATTATAATTTTGTAGCTAAATATTGCAAAAAACATAATTCCTCCTATATTTCAAAATGAGTTAATTAAACACAAAAACTAATGATTTTATCGTTTTTCTCACTATTCAATTCATTTATTACGAGAGTTTTATTCAATTCTAAAATCTAGCCGGCATGGTGGCGCAGTGGTAAAGGCGATGGGACAGTCCTCCTACTGGTGCGATAGCCGCGGATTCGAATCCTGCTGGGGCATGGTCGTAAATTTATGTTTGTGATTGTTTTAAAATTTGTGAATGTTCTAGTCAAGAGTGTAAAATCCTAAAAAAATGGTAAAATGGTCCCAGTCACGCCAGTAACCAGGCTGGGTAAGACCGGATGTCTTCTGAGATGATTTCTAAAGTTGGTCACTCGCCAGTCGGTAGGCTTTATTGCTGAGGACCGAGGTTCGGAGCCCACGTTAAACTGTAGGTCCAGTCCAGATAAACCCATAGTTGGTAAAAGGAGACTTTAAAATATTCTAAGATCTACATTTTTTCCCTACTTTTTCCTAATCAGGAAAAATTGTGATTTTTGGCCATTTTCAGACTTTTCTTTATAATTATTGTTTAAATTAAGATACATTACTCAAAATTACTCATTTTATTATTATTATTACTCATACATTTGATGCCGAAATTGATGGTGAACTTGTTTTTACATAGTTTGCAGTATTTTAGAAAATACTGACATGATTTTTTAGCTAAAAATTGCAAAAAACGTAATTCCTCCTATATTTCAAAATTAGTTAATTAAATGCAAAAACTAATGATTTTATCGTTTTTCTCACTATTCAATTCACTTAATACGAGAGTTCAATTCTAAGAACTACATTTTTTTCCTACTTTTTCCATGTATATACTCAGGAAAAATTGTGATTTTTGTCCGTTTTCAGACTCTTCTTTATAACTACTGTTTAAATGAATAAACATTGTTCAAAATATCCATACTTGTATAAAATGTGATGCCAAAAATTATAGTCAGCTCGTTTTTATATAATTTGCAGTATCTTAGAAGATATCGACACAATGATTGAAATGAACAGTGACACAATGAACTGAAAATTGCAAAAAATATAGTTCTTCAAATATCTGAAAAATAGTTAACTAAATACAGAAACTGGCAGTTTTATCGTTTCCCCCATTATATTAACTTACTACAAGTGTTTTATATAATTCTGAGATAAAAAATATTGTTGCAGTTTTACCATATAGATAATCAGAAGAAATTGCGATTTTTGCCAGTATTAGGCCATTTTTCCGTGATATATAACGCGAAAGAAAGCAAGTGAAATCTGTAGACATGTTACTGGACCCTGATTCATGCCATTATCAATATAAACTTGTTGAAATCTTGGGAGTGACTCAGTCATCAGTAAATTCACAATAACTGAAGTTCATATATTAAAGTGTTTTTAAAGAATATTACTCAATTCACCGGGGATATTACTGATTTATTCTTTGCGTATGCTGTACTTTCCAGCATTCCCAGGTGTCAGTTCATGTTGTTTACGAGAACAATGGTTAAATGATTTTTTTGGTCAATTTCACGTATAGTTAAAATAACGGATTTATTTATTATTAAATAGAGAAAATTAGCAACATATAATAAGAAAATACGTTTGTAAGATAAGAATTATTAGTAAAATTAATCTGGTATTACTATTTCGCAAATTGCTATCTAAGAAAAGAGAGACTCATACGGAACTTGTTTGAAGATGATAGTAATGGTAATAACGGAAAGTGGTAATACTATCACGAACTTAATATACCTCTCTGAATAAGTCTTTCTTTAACAATTTGTTTCATAATTAACTAGAATTATATGTCGTAAACAATCAATAAAAATTAATCTAGTCAAATTATATTAAACACTCTGTACATAATCTAGTTAAGTAAGCGTATTTTTTTTACAACGAAAAGCATTTATGCACCATTGATACCAATACGAAATGATGACACTAAGGGTTATAAAATAATGCCCATAAAAAAGTAGTAAATCTAAGATTTTATTATATATTTTTATAGTTATTTGGTCGTAATATTAATATAAGTTATTTGGATAAAAAAAATATAAAAAAAAGTTCGGCTGCAATCACGATCGGACACATTAATTCGTTCCGTCATAGCCAACATTCACCAGATGAACATTTCCGTTGTATATCCTGTTCAGAGAGGTTGGATTTTTTATCCTTTCTCTACCTAAATATAAGCTTTTAAAAAAATAGGATTTTCTCAAATCCTTACTCCCGTTTATAATGTAAATTTGGCACCAAAGTGGACCGTTGTAAGAAAAATAGGAAACCAATTATCTAAGAGGATTACAGGATGTGGAAAAAGTACTTGAAATGGTTTGATATTGAACTATTTTGATAAATATAACACGTCCACTAATTTTATAAATATTTTTTGGATGGCATATTTCGGAAAATATATTAAAATTTTAACAAGGATATGAATAAATAATGTACTTCTTCCAGTATCTCAAAAATAATTAACTATGATTTTATCGATTTTTCTAATATTATTTCCATGACTTTAATATTATTTTACTTTTTTTACTTGTACTTTCTACGAGAGTTTTATATAAATCTGAGATCTAACATATTTTTGCAATTTTTCCATGTATATACTCCGGGAAAATTGTGATTTTTGTCCATTTTCAACTGTTTCTTGATAACAATTTTTTTAGGTACAGATAAATTATTGCAAATATCAACGTCATATGTAAAATGTGATGCTTTGTGTATTGGAAAATGTGTTTTTATACAATTCGCATTATTTTAAATGATATGAGCATAATACATTTTTAATTGAAAATTAAAAAAAACTTTTTCAGATATTTCACAAACATATAGCTCTATTCTATCAAAACTGATGATACTATAATTTTTTACGCCCTAATATTGCCCTGCTATAAGAGTTTCATATAAATCTGAGACTTCAATATTTATTTGCACTTTTTCCATATTCAGGAAAAATTGCAATTTTTGACCATCTTAAAACATTCTTTAATAACTATTGCCTAAATATAGACACATTGTTCAAAATATACATACTTGTAGAGAATTTGATGCTAAATATGATGGTAAATTTGTTTTTATATAATTTGCAGTAATTTAGAAAATACAGACATAACGATGTTTAACTGAAAATTGTAAAACATATATTTTTTCCAATATCTCAAAAACAGCTAACTAAAAACAGAAAGTGATGATATTATTGTTGTTCACATCGCTAATTTGACGTGTTAGGAGAGTTTAGCCTAATTCTGAGATCCAATTTTTTTAAAATATTTTCCATATATATTCCCAGGAAAAATTGAGAATTTTGACCATATTCAAACATTCTTTAATAACTATTGTTTAAATATAGATACAATGTTCAAAATATACATACTTGTAGAGAATTTGATGCTAAATATGATGGTAAACTTGTTTTTATATAATTTGCAGTAATTTAGAAAAAAACAGACACAACGATTTTTTAACAGAAAATTTGAAAAAAAAATCTTCCGATATCTCAAAAACAGTTAACTAAATATATAAACTTTTCGTTTTTCCGTCCATTATATCAACCTACTACGAGAGTTTTATGTAATTCTCACGATAAACTGCGATTTTTGTCTATTATCAAACTTCTTTATAACTATCATTTAAATAAAGATACAGTCTTAATTAATTAGTAGATAGATACATTGATCTTGAATATTCTGTTAACGATCAAAGGTCCTTGGCGTGGAAAATATTACAGTCTGTTGAAAAAATATTGTCTTTTGCCATCTTTCCTATAATCGGAAAAAATATAATTGATGTATCGATAATTTTTCAACAAGTCTACAATGAAAATATGGTTAGAAACCCATGTTAGGTAATAGTTTCGATGGAAACTATATATAGATTTTTTTTATATATATTTTAAAGTCTCCTTTTACCAACTATGGGTTTATCTGGACTGGGCCTAAAGTTTAACGTGGGCTCCGAACCACGGTCCTCAGCATTAAGCCTACCGACTGGCGAGTGACCAACTTTAGAAATCACCCCAGAAGACATCCGGTCTTACCCAGCCTGGTTACTGGCGTGTTTGGGATCATTTTCCTTGTCGGATTTTAAACTCTTGCCTAGAAAATTCACAAATATTAAACACAAACATAAATTTACGACCATGCGCCAGCAGGATTTGAACCTGCGACTATCGCAACAGTAGGAGGACCGTCCCATCGCCTTTACCACTGCGCCACCAAGTCGGCATATATAGAAATTATACATAAAACTACATAATATTATTTTTAAGCAATATTTGTTGATAATTAAACATCTCGAATTATTAGTACTGTAATAGAAATAATAGAAAACCCAAGTATATGTATTTCACAAAAATTACCACTGTTAAAGGAACTATTTAAACAAATTAAGTCATTAGAAATTAATGAGAATTTCAAATATTCAACGTTTAACACTCGCTGGGTGGTATTTACTTGCTTAATACGTGAAAGGGGTGGAAAATCCCTAATGCCTCGTTTTTTAGTTACTGGGAATAATCACGGAATACATATATATATATATATATATATATATATATATATATATATATATATATATATATATATATATATATATATCCCCTGGGGTCTAGATCTCAATCAATGAAACGTATCCATTTCAAGTTTAAAATCTATACGGAAAATCAAATTACATTTTAACAAGGCCGAAAACAAAACAAAATCTGTTTTAGAAAATATCTCTTTGTGAAAGTAACGTGGTGTATTTTCTTTGAAAAAGTAATTTAAAACATCAAAGAATACCACAATGTGTACACAAATTAGCCTGATATATTTTCTGTGTTTCTAGTTAAATTTTCAACAATATTATAAATAACAATCCTTAGTGAAGTTAAAAACAATCATATTTATTGCTACTTGAACATAAATAATTTTCAAAGTCGTAATTGAGAATATTCATTTTGAATATAAAAAAACAAGCAGATATCCAATACTTCCATTAGGTTCAAGTCTATACACAAAATTATTCGTCAATAATGAAGTAAACAGAGAAAATAACAAGCCTAAGTTTCTCAAAATAAGTGAGTTTTTAATGGTTAGATGATTTTATGAACCCTTAAAACTTGTAAAACTGTTAAAACTTGGTATTGACGTAAAACACTATTGAATATATTAACAGACTATTAGTATTTTTAACAAATGTATTAAAAACAAAGGAAGGTTTCGCTGGATTGTCCCATCTCGTCTGCCTTATTCACCAGACATCTCTTCGTTTGATTATCTATCCTATCAAAAATCTAATATCAATGCGAGGAAAGAATAAATTCATTTATCTTGGAAGTTATGCAGAAATATGAACTGAAATTTAGCTTTCTATGAAAGAAAGAAATGAGTGGTTGAAATTTATTAAGCCTTAATATAAAAGCCGACTATTAAATTGTGCTTTAGTCTGTAGCTTGAAGCAAAAGCGTACTAGAGCTAAATAAAATAGTAGACTATAATTTTTCGCTAGCCATTCTGTTTGTATGTGTAGCACGGATTTAACCAAGGACTGGTTAAAAGAAAAATCATACGATTTTCTTGGCTTCTGGCCTTTTTTTTTCTTGGCGTTTTTATTATTTTATCCAGGGCTGCTGCCTCAGGTAAAATCAAACTTTCTACACATTTCGAACACATTAATTTTATTAATTGTTTTGAACCGATAGATCCGCTCCTGAATCCACAATCCAGTCGAGAATACTCCAATTCCAATGGAAAAAAAGTAAATAACAGCGTACGCTGAAGCCGGAAGAGGATTTAGAAGAAGTCGGAGTGATTTGAATCTCAAACCTTGTAGTAAAATGTCGAAAAAAACATCGAAATCTCAACAGGAAACAGATCCCTATCATAAAATAAATCTCAACTAAAGCTGCAGAAGAAGAAAAAAAGGAAAAACACATCCTTAATTTATACACATACAACATACGAAATAAAAAAATAAAGCCAACCATATTCATTAATTAATTAATTAATATAGGCCGAAATATTCTTTTAAGTCCATGAAAAAGTTAAGTGCCTTAAACGTAAACAATGCAAAAAAATATCTACCCAGAAAATAATCAGTAAAAGAGGGTATCTAAAAATATTACCAAAAAAATATGGAGCTTGATACGAAAACATACAATCTCATTTTTAATTAACATTTTAATTAAATCATTAATGGATTATTATTTATATAAACGATTCTAAGTTAAAGTTTATTATGAAAATTGAAGTGTGATTATTAGAAGCGCAATTTTTTTCTTGCCAACACAATATTTCGTATTATAACAGCACGATTTTTAAAATATTATCTATACGAGTTCTAGTGGTGAATCACATTGATATAAGCGTAAGGAAGCTATGGGCATTATAAAATTTTATGTATGTTATCAACCATTTTAATACCAAGTATTCTTGCCAATATCTGTTGAGCATTAGACGTGAACACACCTCAAAAGAAAAAAATGAACCGTTTACTATGTAAGTACATAATTTACTATAATTATAAGCTTTAAAATAACATGTATAATTTTTTAGTATACATCTTTGTTCTTTATTTAATTTCGTGGATAACACAACTATTACCCAAAAAAGATCAGAGATTTGATGGAATTAATAAATCATTCACTTCCAACAAAACCTTTCATTATTCAAACTATACTCGCCGACGCTTGGATCTACGGTATCATGAATAACTGAGAAAAATTAACAATAATGTGATTTGAAATAAGAATATTAACATAAATAGTGAACAATATTTAATTTTTATATTTAGTCATGTTATTTAATTAAAATTCAGATTTAAATAAACTAGGATAATAAGAATAACAAGTATTTTATTTCATACCACACATTAATTTCATTTTTTGATACGTTGCCAATCATTTAAAATTATAATATATACCAAACCATGAAATACAATTTAAATATTCAGGCAACTAGTAATACAAATATGGGAAATCAGAAAGAACAAGAACACATTGTTTCCGTTCTAAAGATATTTAAATATATTCCTGCATCATTACGGATCGATTTTTATTTATTTCACCTGAGAGATAAAACCGATTTCTACTTGATGCAGTATAGATTGAAAATCCATTCTTGCATCATATTCATCAATTTTTTATTGACTTTACAGTTACTAACCATATGATAATCCCTACTGTTGATAAAGTTAAAACAGATTTCTGATTTCTGTAGCTCCGTTTTAAAACATATTCCTATATTATATCGACCAGTTTTTATAAACTTTATGGTCAAAATAGGTCTCTACTTCTTACAGTGTGTGATTGAAGCAACTTTCAAAATCGATATTTTTATTTATAGGTATCTAGTATATAAATTAAATCCAGGAATATGAGCGAAATCTCTATAATATCCATTAGTACAGTAGGCGATTACAGGTAGCTATGTTAAAGATTTTTTTAAAATTTGAATATATATGAATATAATAAGAAAAATCGATTATTAAATTGATTAGAAAATATTGAAACTATGGAATATAGAATTATTAGGGTTTTAAAAATATTATTAGTCTAAAAATAAATAGAATTATATTCAATAATATTGTTGATTAAAAATATATCGTTAAATTATAAATATAAACTTATAAAATGTTTAGTACATCACTGAGTTAAGCATTAAAATATAGAATTTATTATATATTGATTTATAACTATATGAAAAATCATCATTTATTCAAAGATTATTTCGATGAATAAATTATATGTTTAAAATATTAATAACACCAAATATTTAAAAACTTACTTTAACGCTGTTGACCATTTAAACACACATTAATTGTAATTAAAACACTAAAATCACAACACAACAAACGAGAAAACACGCGTCGGAACAAGTTAAAAATCTCCCGGACTACTGAAAAAAGTTTTTAAAAAATTGTTGTAAAAAAATGCAGCGTCAATATAAACAATTTCCAACGCCAACTTAATGACCAATTGTATGTGGGGTACGGCAGGTAATCGGCGCAATAGAAATAAACAGGATGATTGTTTATATTGAGAAAAAAAACAGAAAAAAAAGCAATCGTGCTGATAAGTAAAATCAATTTTATTTCTATATAATATATTTGCCATAAATGAAATAAAATAATTATTTATAAATACGAAACTACTCAGTGACTTGTGATTTTTATAACTAGACCAATAACCGTAAAGTAATTCGCTTTATATATATAAAATAAAATTTTGTAAATAACTGTTCATTAATAGGATTTTTTTCTGTTTTACAAAACAGAAAAATATAAATAATGGGTGTCTGTCAAATAGATGACCAATTATACAATAAATACCATTGGGCCAATAGGATTTAAATATATACTTAATGTTTATTCTCTATATATTTATGATATGGCAAATATCAAAAATCAACAACAAAAAATTGACTTCGTTCATTTTGACGTTCTTTAGTTTGTGATATGTGGTGAAATAGATCACATGTTTAAATATAAGGTAAACATTTCATGTTCTTTATGAATTATTTTTAAATATTCTTATAATCTTCATAATACAATTCAGGGATTATATTGAATGAAACAAACTTCTGATCTATATTGATTTTTATTCTGACATTGATTATACAGCTATGTGGAACTAGATTTTGTTTTAAATACCTGTGCTGGCTAGAGGCAATAAAATATGTTAAACCTTTGTTATAGATAATACAGCTAGTATTTAGCTTTTCCTAATAGGCACATATACAGTGCTTTAATAAATATCACATTGATTCTTTTATATAAAATTGGATATACTTTATCGATTATATAAACATAGTTCAAAAGCCTTCTTTTAGTATATGGTTTAGCTGGATACAGATCTATAACAATATCATTATCAATAAAATTCTTTTTTTTATTATTAAAAAATACAAGTCGAATTTTATATAAGCTGCTTACAGAAACAGAGTTATACATGATATGTACACCTAATTTTATTAAAACATCACATTTTGAAATAAATGGAGACGGGTCTGGAACATATTTACACTCATTCATGAATAGCAATGTTTTATAAATTAAATAATGACAATAAACGTAAAGGTATAACCCTACAGTCGCCACGTCTGGAGACCCGTATCCATTAAGTAACTTAAGAATAAAAATAGTTCACCTATGTGAAATATAAATAATGTTTTTAGCTTAATATGCAACATTTCCTACATAAATATCCTTTAATAACACCCAATAGAGATGTTATGTATCAAATAAGTAAGTTTTTAAAATAACATACTGAAAGTAAATATGTTTAAACAGTTGTTACTGAAAGCAATCCAATCATTTTTCCATTTGAAGCTGGTGTCTTCTGTCCATGAGCAATAACTTCCGGTACAGTATTTTCGTGACCTTCTTTGTGTGTTCTGGATTTAATACTTCTATGTTTTTTGGCAGTATTATCGAGGTTATTTGCAGCCTTTCGCGATGATGACTTTAACTGTTCTTCATTCACTTCCTCAATGTTTCTAGACGCCATTAGGATTTCTTGGCGTTGTTTACGTTCTCTAGACTTCTCCAAATGTTTCTTTCTTTCTTCTTTGGTCCAATAACGACCAATCTGTAAAGACAAAAAATTGAATAATTAAGAAATACTATGTTTGATTATAAAATTACCTTCAGTTCAGAGATTGTGTCGTCCTCTGTAGTAAGACCAGCTCTTTCTTCGAATATTTTCATTTCACGATTCTTCAGTATTCGATTTCTAACAGGTCGTCTAGCAATATACCTTGTGCCATCAGGGCGTCGTTTCACCTTCCATTCCATTTGTGTCTCGACATTATTTTTCTCGGGAATAGTATTGTTGTAATTCTATAAAACAAATATTAAATTTGACTACAATAATTCTACATAAATAAAAATGAAGTGATAATAACGTTCTTATAAAAATCTGTTAATATAATCTTATAAAGATTATTTCTGTTTGGATGTTGTCTTAGTAATATGTATCATTTTTTAAAAGTATATGAACAGTTCCTTGGAAAATATACTATGATTACTACTGTATACTACTGTATTAAACAATTATTTGAATTCCTGATTCTAAAAACAAAATACCATGATATTTTTGCAATAATATCTCTTATACAAATTGTATTATTACAAATACCCCAATATAACACTTCTCTCCTGAAGAAACAAAGACGGAAGTATATATCATTGTCTCTTCTGGCGAACTTTCAGTAATAATAGAATTTCTTGAGAATCTCAATCTGTACCTCTATTACCAGTTTGCATTCAATTTCGTAGTATGAAATGGTTTTCTCAGGTTTAAGGCCCCCTATTCCAAAATACTAAATTAAGAGATGTTTCCTTAACTCAAGAACCCAATTAGAATAGTTCAAGATTAGGGGCACTCTTAACAACTTGAGTTCACTTTTGATGATCTTACACCATGAAGTGTGATTCTTCCGCTAGGAATCCATATAGCGTAGAGGATTGTCTTTCAAATCATGGATAACCAATTTTTTTTTTGATCTTTGGTTGCATTATAGCTTGAAATTGTGATATTATTATACGAAGTCCACTAAAAAGTGTTAGGGAATGCTTTGAGTAACTGTGGAGGGATTGTCAATCCATTATCAATCTGTTTTCTTTTCTTTATAAGCAAGTTGATTGAGCTAAATTGAATGAATCCAAAAGAGTATAGCTTATGAAGAGTATAGCCCTAGAATCAATTTGCGCCAATATTGGAATTTGTAGAGGTAGAAACAAACTCTTTTAATTTGCTTTAAAATTATTGTACTGCCATGGAAGTGGAGAATCGTTGAATCAATGTTGAAATATTGAAATAGTTTTTAAGATATATTACCTGTGATCCACTAACAAATTGATACTGGCTTAGACTGGGTGATGTAAAACTAGTAGTAGGCCTTGTATTAACTACATCGTAATTTTGAGCAACTCGTGCTTGTCTGAATAACTGTTGTTGTAATAAAATGGTTTGTTGCAAGTTGGCAGCATTAGTGTACATGGTATCAGACAAGATATGTGCAGGACTCAACCCCATTTGGCGTGTGGGTGATGAAGGGCTGACTATTTTTGAGCTAGACTTTGATTTTTTAGTTTTATTAGCTGCTTGTCTTTTACATGATTCGCATGTAGTTTTGGCTTCTTTTTCTTTGGTTACATCTTCCTTTTCTTCAAGAGGGCATAGAATCAGTGTTGATCTATAAACACAAATAATATTTTATACTCTATTAGTGCTGAATTATTTAAATTACCTACCGATAAACATTTTTCTGTTTAGCATCTTGTGTTGCTGCAAGTTCAAATGTCAGAGGATTGCTATTAGAAGATCCTCCAGTGTTATAAGCACTTGAGCTATTTTCATGTTCCTCTCCACTGCTGTTGCTCTTTGGAGACTTAGTTTTTTTCTTTGGTTCCTTTTTTTCTTCTTCGTCGTTATTAGCTATTTCCTTACTAACCCATGTATCATCCTGATGTACTTTCAACCATTGTTCGATCATGTTTTCTTCACCTGGTTCATATGGATGAGAATAAATCGGTTCCAATTCACCATCAATAATAGAATCTTCAGGGATTGTTTCATAAATATGTTCAGTATCAGATTCTGGTGGAGCAGGGATATTTGGTAGCTGTGGTGGTTTACGTTTATCGCTTTTGAATGAAATATTTTGCATGCGTACATCGAGCTGAGATATTTCTTGATTAATTGAATCGATTTTAGATCGAACCAGCGAGTTGGTCAAGTTGAGTTTGTCGGTGAAATGTGGTGGAATTTTAGGAGACGATGTTTCACTTTTCGGGGAATGTTGTATATCGGCTTGTTGCTGTACTAGTTGTTCTATGATACTGTTTTGGTAAGAGGCGCTCTTTCCATTTGGAGAGGTTAAAGTATCGATACCTTCACCATCTAAATATTCCTCGCTCTGAAAAATAAAATAGATATCTTTTATGAGCACGTGTTGTTTCGAGGCCGTTGCGATAGATGGCGATAGGTAATTCGGTTAAAAATCTTACCCTATTATAACATCTGCTGACTAACAAAGTAACAGCTTTTCTGTTTTCAGCAAAAAGTGATTCCGTTTCTTCCTTGTTTGCAACATCTTTTCCGTTAACCTAGAATCAAAAATAAAAATGATTATATCGAATTATTTTTGCTAAGATAAAAAACTGCATTTACATAAATATAGCTTATACAAAATTGTTGAAAAAAAATTGAGATTGGCACTAAGGGAAATTGATCAAATCTTTGTGGTGTTGAAAAGTATGTTCTTGACATTTTGTGGTTTTTTATGTCAGTCTATATTTCCAAAGCACGAGTTGATAATAAGACAATTTTCAAAGTGTTATGGAAATTAATTTACAAGTTGTATTTAAATATTTATTCTTATATATTTTGGTATATTACTAGACATATTAAATTACTTTTTTTTCGAATAATGTTATAGTTATAATAGATATAATATATTTTGACTTATATCTATAATTACAAGAATCAGTATTTTTGGGAATAGAATAGAAATTTTAAGTGATTTTTAAACTCAATAGGGTATATCGTATTCAACAAATTGAATATATAATTAGATAGTGAATAAAAAAGTTAGGCGAGACTTTTAAAACGTGTGGAATGCAATATGGAGAGAAAGAATTTAAATTAAAAAAATTCCTATGGAGATATTTAAGTAAAATTTAGCTAAACGTTTGGGATGGATGGTGGATATCTGAAGATAAAAATTATGAGGAATTTCATTCATATTAACTTCATGGAAACATGATGCCTTTCATGGAACATATTTCCATGGTTGTATTCGTAAATTTCTATGAGAAAAAACGAATACTCTATTATAGAAAATAATAAAAAAGTTTTTATCGGTACCTGTAAAATCTGATCGCCCTGTCGTAATCTGCCGTCCTTGTCTGCAACGCTTTGTGGTGCTATATCTCGAATATATACTTCAGTACAAGTGTCTACTTCAGAACCGGAACTATAACACACAGTAAGCCCTAGTTTTTCGTCGCTGCTGCATTTTCTTAAAGTAACTTCCTGTAACAGAACGATACAAGGCATAAAACAAAATAAAATGTATATTGTGGTGTGTTAAGTACGGAAAGAAAAAATCCTCGACAACACTTGTCTTAACACATATCGTATCAAGGTGAAATGGGGCTATGTTAAAAAAATCTTTTCTGATTTTTATTTAATTCAAATATCATCTTTAATTATTAAGAAGAAATAAATTAAAATACTTCACATAAGGTTTTAATTAATTTCAGAATTTTTTTAAAAGTAAATTACGACTATTTAAGAGACAATGTCTGAGGAATAAGGTAATATTTTCAATTAGTCTTCCATGTATATTGGGTGGCATATATAATAATTAACTCTTTTTGAATACTTTATATTATAATAAGAATACTCCCTGTGTTTTTTTGAATTAGAAATAGATTGAATATTTTAAATATAATTCACTTTAAACGAATGAGGAAAAGGTGAAATCGCAAAAATAATTTATAGCATATTTACTATATTTTCTGAAAATTTCACATAATATTATTCCTATTTAAAAATGAAATCCCCTTAGTTATTGAGGAAGTTTCAGCTATAATGTAACTCAAATATGGAGCTCGAAATACCTTTCCCAAAAATTTCATTTAATATGATATCCGTTGGAGAAAGAAATCCTATTAGTTATTAAGGAACTTTTAGCTCTAACGTGGAATACTATAGCATCGAAGGAAAAAAAATATATGTGGGGAATTAAATTCGGATCTGATGGGACATATTTAGAGGAAAAAAAATGTATTTTAGGCTCGAATATCGATAAATAATCGGTGGTCTTCCCCCAACGACGATAAGTACAAAGAAGTGGAAAAAAATAATGGGATATACTGGGACCGAGTCATCGCTATATCTGTCATATAAGGGATCATTTGCTATTGACCTCTTATATCAAAATAACATATTGTGGGTGACCGAAGAACTTTTTTTTGCTCAAAACGATAAGTTAGCATGAAATTCTTTCCTAGGCTATTTTCCGAAAATTGTTAAAATCTCTCAGACATTATTAGGGCCACTATTTATATTTCGGGAATAGGAAAAATCAAATATTTAAGCTGCGAATATATTTTTATTGTTTTTCAAAGTACTCGCCACGATGCTCGATACACTTTTGCATACGCTTAAACCAATTTTCAAAGCATTTATTCCATTCCGAATGAGATATCTTCAAAACATGATTTTCGAACGCTTCAATAGCTTCTTCGTGGGGTGAAAAATGTTGACCACGCAGTTTATTCTTCACGGATGGGAACAAAAAAAGTCATTGGGTGCCAAATCAGGGCTGTACGACGGATGACCCGTCAATCCGATGTTTTGAGTGCTCAAATAGTCTCTTGTTTGAACCGATGTGTGAGAGCTCGCATTGTCATGATGACGAACAAGCTGGCGTCTTTTGTTTGTTTTCCTTATTTCACCGAAGACTTCTGGCAAACCAATGGTTGTGTACCAAACAGAATTTACTGTGCTAGGATCTTCTAGAGGCACTGTTGCAATATTACCAGTTTTCCCGAAGAAACAGGCCGCCATTTTTTTTGAAATGCTTCGTGTGCGAACAACTTTTGTTGGATTTGGTTCATCCTGGAACACCCATACTTTCGTCACTTGTCACGATTTTATAAAGATATTTTGAAGCACCGCGATTGAAATTCTTAAGCATTTCTTTGGAGCAATCGAGTCTTTTTTTGAGCGATTGTCAAATTGTGTGGGATCCAACGCGAACATAACTTTCGCACAGGTAAGTGTTCATGTAAAATCGCAGATATGCTGGTGGGATGCCTCAATCTCACAGTGGGTGACATGACGATCTTACTTAATCATTTCGCACACAGTATCGATGTTTTCTGGCACAACAGCCGATTGTGGACGACCTTCGCGAAACTCGGACAGCGAACTACGACTACGATTAAATTCACTAAACCAGCGATACACGGTGGTTTTTGATGGAGCTTCCTAGCCAAAACTGAAATTAAGTTTATTGATGCACTCTTGTTATGATAATCCTTGTCGAAAATCGTAAAAAATTATAGCACGAAAATGTTCACGATTCAGTTCCATTTATTGCCGAGACGAAACTTTCAACTAAATATAAAATTAACAAATAGCGTCCATGCGAGAAAATGTTTTCAGTACGCATATCGTCAAAAATGTCAAACTTTACGATGGAACCGTCAGATGGGCTCACATGACAATAGTGTTGTCGATTCCCGAAATTTAAATAGTGACCCTCGTATTAAAATATCCCATGGTACTGGTGTTTTCAATAAGTTCACGAAATCGGAGTTATCAAACAGTTGACTACAAATTCAAGGTGATGCTGCCTCGCCTTATCTGCTTCGTTTTTATTAAGGGCATTTTTTGGGAAAAAAATGTGACAAAAAATAAGAATTCAGAGGGAGTTAAATCAGGCGAATAAGGTGGATGCAGTTTTTGGACATTCTCAAATAAAAGATGTTCTTTCTATTAAAATTCATTGTTTTATATTAATCGTATAATATATAGTTATAGTTCACATAACCCCTTATCTATTGATAATAATATCCATTTTCGAATCAGTGAATATTCTATTTTAGACGGTCGTTAAACTAATGAAATATTCTATGCACAGTGATAACTATTGTTTCATATTTTTACGTCGAAATGTTGATAAGTTCGTAATTGTAGTAAGCTTCAAGCAAAGTGATTATCTTTAATATACCCATAATATAACGTAATCTCTAGGGGGATATTATTTCAAGTCTTCTCACGTCCTTAAGAGCTTGCTTAACGCCTTATCTAGAGTACGGTGTCATTTCTAATTTGGTGATTCCCTTTTTTTAAACTATTTTGCAGTGATGTATTAAAAGATTTTCCTGTTATTTATTGTTTTGGGTGATTTATGCAACTAAACATACTTAAAAAAGCTTATTATTTTATAATGTTAGGTGTTTCTATGTATTCCGATCATTATTTCAGGATATTTTTTTAAACGGTTTATTTTTGTGATCTATCCGGCAACCCTATGCCAGCCAAGGTGATGTAATCAGAAGATGCTATGCCTGCAAAATGTGCCGGGAGTAGTAGAACTTATAATTCGAATGGGCAACTGTTATTTTATGTAGATAAATATTAGAACCGTCGAATTTAACAGTCAAGTTAGGTTGTTTATATTGATACTTCACATTTTCACTTCACATAGATGCTGCTGACAAATATTTTAACCAAATTTAATCGATCAACTACCGTATTGAAAAATCGTATTAAAAAAATAGTTATATTAACGATTATAATATTAAGTAGGCTTGAGTTTATTCTTTAATAGTAAAACAGTGTTCCTATGCAGAGACAACAATGGTTATTATTAAACTTGGAACGTACTATCTATATACGAGACAAAAGTTTACTTGGCATTTGCAACGCATCGTAGAACATGCGGTATAATGGTAAACGCCCATTCAATGTAATAAGTAAAATTGGCACTTATCTGTATAGCAGTTGTCGTTGTATACTTGGATAGTCACATTTTTTATACAAATACCGTTCAGAAATAGGTTAAATAGCTAATAACAACTTCTTCAAGCATCTTACGATGATTCAGACATTAATATACGGATAAGAAACAATGTGTCAGCGTGGTTTATGATTTTAATCGGTGTTTTTCTAAAATGTTGCCTGCTCATTGTTTTTCAACGATTTAATGCACCAAAAATGGGAAAAAGTTGTAGAAACTGATGGAAAATATTTCGATTAGCATTTATTGTCTTGAATTAACTTTGTAGGGCGTTTTTGAGCCTGTAAATGTGTTATTAAATCAGTTATCGTTGTATAGTCACAGATTATTGAGTCTTAGTTTCTTGATTTCGAAGATATTTCATTAACTTTGTTGGTAAATCAACCACCAACTTAGAATTTAAGTTAAACTTTTTATTTTACTAATATCTTCAAAGTAAAACTCGCAGAACATCTCTAATTGGCCCCGGCTCATCAATACAGTGCTGCCAATGCGCAAAAAGAATATTAATAATATTAATTAAATGTGATAATTAAATAAGTTAATAATTATTCGCAGTGTGTATATTTGGTTGCATATGTTTTTGCATAATATATTTGACTAGTTATCAAGGAAGAATTTAAAGTAATCCTGTCCTGATTCGGTGGGAAAAAACGAATAGTAAAAACAGATTTTATTTAAAGGAATCAGAGACAATGAAATTACCTAGAAAAGAAGCGGATAGCGTCGAAATCGAATTAGTATGCATGGAAAATTTAAAACTATAATAGAACATTTCCTTAAATTTAAATTTTAAACCCAAATGTTACCGATACGGTAGTGGTATTATTATGTAAATGGGAGAGCTGTTTTAAAACACTTAGAAGAAGAGGGCAGAAAAACGAAAGGCCTATTTATTATTAAATTTAGAGCCGCAGAAAAGGAAAGAAAGAAAACTTGATACCGAGATAATTTAATTCGCATTTTTTTCCTCCCTGTAAAGGGTAGGTTCGAATATGAAAATCGGCGCTGACGCTTTACCATGATATACACATTCCACGCTGTTAACTAACCTTAAGGAAAGGGTCCTTATGAATTATTCATAAGTTTGCTTTTTATTAGTGCAAAAACATATCTGTACATCTTTCAGTCTTCAAACGTGGGTTTACTCGCAGTTGTCACTTGTTTTATTACAAATTAAATCGGCATTTTGTTTATAAATTATTTCGTAAGTAAAATAGAAACAAGTTTAAATGAAATATTACAGAGATTAAGAAAAGAAACCTATATTCACCAAAAATACCCAATTAAAAGTATCACCAGTTTAACTTATAAAATCTAAGGATATAAATAAAACGGGATAAATAACAATTTTATTATCTTCGTGTATGTTTAGTTGCATATCCTACAATCTATTTTTTTATATACGTTATAGTTACAATACATAACATAATTTAACTAAACTTATTTATTTCTGTAAACCAAAATTCCTTCCTCGTAATCCATATTATAATTTATGTTGTGTGTTTTGAACGATATCGTTTTGAAATCTTTACTCCATGACTTTGCCATATATATAATTACGCAATTATACTACACATATATCAACGCTGACATATTAATCGCCCAGTAAGCTTCATTATTTACATGTAATTTAAAACATTTTTTTCTGTAGATTATTATTTTTTTCACTATTAATAATTCTAAGGTATTTTGAACTTTTGTTTACACGGATTATAAACTACGAAAGAATAGGAAATATCTATGCTTCGAGTAAGACTCGAATCTACAACCTTTTTGATGGCGATCTAAATGCCTTCTGCTTATATTGCTCGTATTTTGGATTAGCTGCTTGCATGCATTCTGATGATATTTTCACTTTAAAAGGTTATTTATTGGCATCATCTTTCTGATATTGGCAATGATCCCACCATCGAGTCATTTTCACATTTATTCGGAATTTTGAAAATGTATCAAAAATTCCATGGCTGGACAACGTCACGTAGACAGGTCTCCACTTCGACCGACGGTTCGTTTGGCATTCCCAAATCCAGAAAGCAATTCACAAAGGTTCGGGGATAGCAAACCTGCTATCTTCTCTGAGCTGTCCTTCTAGCAGACTTCCCATCTCCATCAAATGTTTATTTTACTCCTCTACGAATCCAAAGTCTACTTCAAGTTACACTCAACCAGGTGAAAGTTTTCCAAAATAAGCTCCTTAGGAGAAACTCAAACGTTCCATGTTTTTTCAGAAATAATCAAATTCACAGAGAAATTGACACTCCAAAAATCAGGCACTTCATATCTCAATCCTTCCACATACAACAACTCAAGTTCTTCTGAAAACGCGCTTGTTCGCGAGCTGGTCGACATGCTGGGAATTTAGCACCCAGGATACGGCATACAGTTAGGATACAGTAGACAGGACTTTATGACCAATAATATTCTGCTTCATTGTCGATGTAGATGTCTCTCCTAGACTAAGTCTCCTGATCTGAAAGTTCTTTAAAAGTTTTAACTGATTTTTTGTTCAATGAGTCTTACAAAATCATCAGTTTTAAGCAATGCTAATCAATAGTTAGGCACCTATTCCTGTTTTAGTTAATCTGTATTTTTAAAAACTACAACTAGATAATTAAGAGTGAAAATACATTCATTGAAAATACTCGAGTAACTCTATAGCAAGAATATTAGAAAAAAACTACTAACAATTGATTGGACGCTGTATATTTCCGGCATTTTGATAGACACGAAGCATTTTATCGCCTAGAGCAATAGGAATAATAATTATCTATCTACATGATTCCTATTTAACATGATTTAATAGATTAATAACGTTTTGCGTACAACTATTAGTTTTAAAGATGTTATCGATTTAATACCAAGGAGTGTTTAGTTTTTAAAATAAGTTTCTATTTAATTATACCGAGGCAGATTCGAGATTATAGATCAAGGATTTCAATTTCAAAAAAATTTACTTAACGTTATTATTGTTTTATAGGTCAGATTGGCGAAGATGTAAAAATCCGGAGCTATGCGGCTTTGCTACCAAGGTAAGAGATAATTTATTTAATTATTTATGATAGTTGACTGTTATGATGGTTGAACAGAACAATGATTCATTAACAATGTCAAGTTTTGTTCTCGAAGAAATCTATTCTCAGACAATTTTATTCCGTTATTATTTTTTGTTTTTATTTAGCTATATTTGATAAAAATCAATGTAGAATTACGACAAATACGAGTAGAATTTATAGAATCAGTAGATAGTAATTAATCAGTTATTCCTAGACCTTTGAAAGTCATTGGAATGACTCAAAAATAAGGAAATTTGGTGCTATATGATTTGAAATCCAGAGACGTTGAAAAAAACGTTCCTGGAGAATAAAAAAGAGCGAAATACAAAGGCTCAAAAAATCGTAATGGACAGATATGAAGGTAGTTAAAAACTTGCCATATTGTCCAAACCTAGACCATTTTGACTACCGTTTATTTTTATTGATACTTTTGTATTTAAATGACTACCCTTTAAGCTATGTATTCATTCATGTTGCTATATTAGGCCTATAAATCAGTTTTCAAGGATTTCTTTTAATGTGAAGTGTTGTCCATCGATAGACGATACTTTTTCCCATATTTCAGATAATTTACCGATTCCATCTCGAAAGAACGATGTATCTTTTATGGCTATCCACGAATCGACACCTTTTTGGAACAACTAATAATCAGAAGGAGCAAAGTCTGGATCTGATTCTGGCCATTTTTCGTTTTATCGAGTAATATCAAATTTGGTAATATCATCTTTGCCTTGAAAACTGAAACTTTTGAAACAAGTTCAGACATTTTCAACGCACTCAATTTGTGTTCGAACTTCGACGAGATAACAGTCACTGAAAAGTGAAGCCTTTCGGTGAGGCTTCAACAAGAAGCTGTTTATACATGTACCCGATGTGACTTCCCGAGAGCACCGTCCGTTGTAAATCATTTAAAATTAATTTATAGTCTTGATATTTTCAAATGAAATCAACTCACTGTACTTATGTGTATAATTAAAGCAACTAATAATAATTAAATACAAATTAAGGGTCTTAGCACGTTGTCATTTTTTAAGCAATTTTTCTCAGTTGGCAGGTGATTTTTATACCATCAATCTAATGATCAACCGGAGCGAAAGAAGTCTTGTTGGCAAAATAAATAAATTGATTTCGGGGCTAAGTAATCCAGAAAAGTGCGGCAAAACTTTTATTGGAAAGTTAAGCAGCGATATAAAAAAAACTGAGCGTTTTCCTTTAGTCCTTGATGTAGTTTCCCTTTAATCCGAACAAATAAATTTATTTAGAATACTAAAAACAGAAAAAAATAATACCCACCGACAAATAATTTGATATTTTTTACAATACAAAAATTCAAATACGAACTTTATTCTTCGTAAAACTTTTCTCGGTAAGAAAAACAAAAAAATAACATAGATACGCTCTCAATATAAGTTAAGAAAAACATTCGTCGCATTTTACAAAGGAAACTTCCCCGCCATAATCGTTTTATTTAATCCGGTCACAGTTTGACGCTTCTACTGAAATATTAATTAAAATTAGGCAAATAATCTTTTAATATTTTAAGACAGTTCTTAATATGTTTGAAATAATACTGAAGAGGTAAATGTGCTTTAAATTTAAGTAGCAGCTTGAATTTTAAGTTGCTTTAAGTAATCAACGACCTAACTGTGATTTAAATCTTATTTGTTTCTGTTTTGGTTTTAAATGATTATACACTATTGTTCAAAAGTTTGGGACCAACATTTTTTTTGAGTTGACACAAAAATAATGCAAAAATATTTTTAACAAAAAAATTTAACCGATTTCAAAAAATAAATAAGGAACTCAAAAATTAAAAATTAATCAAACTTCTCGGCTCGGCACCGACTTCAAAGTGATAAGGTTGGTAGTAGTTAAAATAATATTGTAAATAGATAAATAGTATTAAGTTAAATTGTGTGTTACATATATATAGTAGAATGTAAAATACGTGTAGTAGATAGGTTAAATAAGGTTTTTGTTTATTTTGATTTAGTTATTACAACGATTATTACGTACATATTTTATTTTAAAACGTTTTTTTTGCTAAAAATCTAAGTTTGATTGTTTTTTACTTTTTAGTGAGTTCCATATTTACTTTTTGAAGTCGGTTCAATTTCTTTGTTAAAAATATTTTATGGTTTTAAATAATTATACACTATTGTTCAAAAGGTTGGAAACATCATATTTTTTGTGATGGCCAATGAATAATGCAATAAATCTTTAAATAAACATGTTGGTATTTGAGTTTAATGGTTTATGATCCTGCTTATAACAATAATCAACAAAATTACTGATTTATTATCATTTGAGCCAATGAATATGAATTTCCAGTTATCACAAAGGGCACTGCATTGCTAAATTTAAAAAAAATGTACTTAATGTTTTTATTCATTTGTACTGAATATATTTAACAAACTTAACTAAATGTTGGTCTAGATTTGAGAGTAATAAATCATGAGTTATAGGAACTTTCGTCTTTTTTGAATTACCTTATTATTTTCAAACTTTTTTTTTTGTTTAAAACCTAAGTTTGATTATTTTTTACTGTTTAGTGAGTTCCATATTTATTTTTTGAATACGGTTCAATTTATTTGTTAAAAATATTTTATGCCTTTAAATGATTATACACTATTGTTCAAAAGTTTAGAAACATCATAATTTTTGTGATGACCAAAGAATAATGCAATAAATCTTTAAATAAACATGTTGGTATTTGAGTTTAATGGTTTATGATCCTGCTTATAACAATAATCAACAAAATTACTGATTTATTATCATTTGAGTCAATGAATATGAATTTTCAGTTATCACAAAGGGCACTACATTGCTAAATTAAAAAAAATGTACTTAATGTTTTTATTCATTTGTACTGAATATATTTAACAAACTTAATTAAATGTTGGTCTAGATTTGAGAGTAATAAATCATGAGTTATTTGAACTTTCGTCCTTTTTCTATTACCTTATTATTTTCAAACTTTTTTTTGTTTAAAACCTAAGTTTGATTATTTTTTACTGTTTAGTGAGTTCCATATTTATTTTTTGCAGAAGGTTCAATTTCTTTGTTAAAAATATTTTATGTCTTTAAATGATTATACACTATTGTTCTAAAGTTTCGAAACATCATAATTTTTGTGATGACCAAAGAATAATGCAATAAATCTTCAAATAAACATGTTGGTATTGGAGTTTAATGGTTTATGATCCTGCCTATAACAATAATCAACAAAATTACTGATTTATTATCATTTGAGTCAATGAATATGAATTTTCAGTTATCACAAAGGGTACTGCATTGCTAAATTTAAAGAAAAATGTACTTAATGTTTTTATTCATTTGTACTGAATCTATTTAACAAAATTAATTAAATGTTGGTCTAGAATTGAGAATAATAAATCATGAGTTATTTGAACTTTTGTCTTTTTTCTATTACCTTATTATTTTCAAACTTTTGAACGGCAGTGTATGTTACATGAGCCAGTACAGGAAGTTCTCAAATATCAAGACATTTTCGAAGTGATATAATAGAATCTTTCATTGCTTGTAAAAGAAATCCATTTTAATAGGTTAGCGAACTGATTTAACTCGTTATTTTGGGGCCTAAAGTATATTATTACAGACCTATATATTGGAATTTCACCTTTTCTAAGGTATTTTTGAAATATTCAGCTGGCATTCTCTGTGATATCATAACCAATATTCAGGCAATTATTGCCAAATATGCAGGATATTATGTCTAATTAAATTGTGTAATTAATAAGGTCGTGACAGTTAATGAGTTAATATAGAAATAGAGTCATGATATTATCGTTTTCTTGATATAATATTAAATATATATTTTTTATTATTTACAAATTCATTCATTATTTACAATTACAATAGGTCAATTGAAAAGTCACGTCAGTCTAAGTTGTCCTTTGCTTCAATTAAAATTACTTCCCAGCGAGCATTCTTTTGAGATCTGATAATAGGAAATAGTAGCTGAGGACCATATTTGGAGAATACGTGGATGAGGAAGCAATTCGAAGCCCAGTTCATGGTTTTTTGCGGTCGTTTTCACTGAAATGTGACACGGTGCATTGTCTTGGTGAAGCAGCACTTTCTTTTTCTTCAAATAACTCTTGCGCCCGTTTTTTGGCGATTTCGTCCTTCAAACGGTCCAATAACGCAATGTAATAGTCGCTGTTAATGGTCCTTCCTTTTTCAAGGTAGTCAATGAAAATTATTACATCCCAAAATATAGACGCCATAATCTTGCCAGCCGACTGTTGCGTGTTCCCATGCTTTGGTGCAGGTTCATCGTGTGCAGTCCACTCGGATAACTGTCGATTGGACTTCGGAGTGAAATGATGGAGCCATGTTTCATCCATTGTTACATATCGACGCAAAAACTCGGGTTTATTACGCTTGATCA
Source organism: Rhynchophorus ferrugineus (assembly GCF_030347505.1). Classification (NCBI taxonomy): domain Eukaryota; kingdom Metazoa; phylum Arthropoda; class Insecta; order Coleoptera; family Curculionidae; genus Rhynchophorus; species Rhynchophorus ferrugineus. The sequence goes on along the minus strand of NW_027472584.1, from coordinate 23,919,178 downwards.
TCTTCAAATACTGCTCCGAATCATCAACTCATCGTTGTGTTTGGCCAAAAGTGAGCTCGCGCGGCACCCACTTTGCACAAAGCTTTCTCATACCCAAATATTCGTGAATGATATAATGTACACGTTCAGTTGATATCTTTAGAGTGTTTGCTCTTTCATTCAATTTCAATTTACGGTAATTCAAAATCATTTTGTGGATTTTTTAAATGTTTTCGTCGGTAACAACCTCTTTTTGGGCGTCCACTGCATTCACCGTCTTCGGTGCTCATTTCAACACGTCTAAATTTAGCATACCAATACTTGATGGTTGATTTTCTTGGGCAGTGGCCGGAAACTCGGCATCGAGCCAAGTTTTTGCTTGGTGTGTTTTTTCCATTAAAAAGCAATATTTTGTCAACATGCGAAATTCCTTTTTATACATTTTTTTTTTCACAATAACAAAAGTTGCTTCACTCAAAATACTATAATTCACAAACTAATGATCCGATAGCTGTCAAATTTATACACGCATCTTTTGAGGATTAGGGATAACTAAAAAACATGTATTTAATTCTAGTAGCGCCATCTATGTGTCAGGCCGGGGACTTTTCAATTGACCTGTTACATGGTTTAACATGTTTTAACAGCAGTTTCTCAAATAATTTTGATATCGCAGGTAGTAGCGCAATAGGCCTGTAGGATCCAAAGTAAATATAATGAATATAATTAATAATTAAATCCGAATAAATAAACCCGTAAGAGGCCGGTTCTTGTAATACGAACTAATTGTGTGGTTAATAAGACGTATTAAAGCCGGTAACCAAGCCGACTTACATTCGACCACAATAAAAAGTTCCTCGGCATAAAGAAAAACATTAAAATTAATAAACGAACGAACCGGCGGCCTTGTTTCCCACTTTCTTTTGTTAAATTTCCCTTTTAGGAAAAATTTACTTAAGGAATTTTTCCGAATGACAGCTCCAGTGTGGTATATCGGAATGAAAGTAATTATATCTTAATTACTAGGTTTCCTTGGATTATTTTAAGGGAACATAAATTACTAATAACGATGTTAGGACGTTGAGGGGCTCTTTTTGCTTGAGTATTTAATTATATTTTACCCTTAATTTAGGCAAATTAAAGGGGTATCGATGTTATAAATATATGTATATAAATACGAAACAATACTGTTCATCATTTATAGTATGGTAGACGTTTCTTAGAGTGAACTAATTCAAATTAAGTGTAGTTCGTATTATCAAAATATTTATGAAAAGCGATTTAAATAACAAAAGTTTTGTTAAAGACACTATTAATACATATACATATATTTATAACTAAACGAATATTCCAACAACGATAATTATTTTATAGTTATTTTTTTTAAATTTTATATAAGAATAATAATTTAATGCTTTAGCAATGTAATATATCTGTTCTTGGTTGGTAGAGCTTGATTAAAATTCGTTTAACTTGCGTTATATGTGTCATATAGTCCTTACCATCCTCATTCTCCATATGCTCCTCCTTGTTATTATTCCCCTGATTATTTTCATTATATAAATTAATATCAGCTGGAATACAAGCAATTGAATTGCAATCATCTCAGAACATTTTGACAAGGATATCCACATTCAATCGTAATTTTTCCCTAATAACACTTAAGAGAACAAGATCATTTCTCACCAGATATAGACAGTGATATCCATACATCCTAGTTCCAAACAGTTTTTGTGCAATGTTCAGCTCTTGGATATTAGAAACAGACCATTTCCATGATTTTATTCACATTTTTGATAATTGCCCTTTGGTGTTGATATCTTTGACATTTAAACTGCTTGAACGAAATCAAAACTGCTATTGATTTGTCTTTATATTAACAGAACCTTAAATACTATACATATTTTTAATCCCCTAGATTGTGTTTTCACCTATATTCAAAAAATGTAAAAGACCATTTTGAAAGTTAGCTTTGTAATGTTATCTAAGGTAAATGATGGGACTTTTACACACACACTTCTACTGAAAAAATAATGGATTTTTGTTATCAGGACTAATATTTTCTATGCAATATTTTAAATATAATGAAACTTTCAAGTTATGAATCAAGATTACGGACATGTATATTCTTTTAAAACAATATCGTTGAAAAGATAGTACGAAATCACCGACTTACAAAACTGTTAAATGCGTTTTTATTATTTTATTACGAAAGTTAGCTTTGTAATGTCATCTAATGTAAATTGATGGGACTTTTATACCCATCTATTGAAAAATAATGGATTTTTGTTATCAGGACTAATATTTTCTATGTAATATTTTAAATATAATGAAACTTTCAAGTTATGAAACAAGATTACGGACATATATATTCTTTTGAAACAATATTGTAAAAAAGATCATATGAACAAGAAGTGATATATTTAAATATTATTCATGAAATAAAATGTGTCGGAAATTTAAAATCATGTGAAAACCCCTTTGGTGTGAGAGCGAAACAAACAGTAATAACATCTAATCCTGTTTATTATTATATTTAACTCGAAAACTAAATAAAACGCGCATGGAAACTTTGTGTACGGTTATTCAACTGAAAGTTTTTCCTTTAAATACGTTTTCGTCGAAAGATTGACGTTCGAAATCTAAATATGATTTTCCGGAATGATTACTTCAAGAAATTAAATGTTGACCTTCTCTCACAGATTTAATACTTGACGAAGAGAATATGGCCCCGAGAGATCTACTTGGACCTTCAGATAACATCAAAGCTATTCCTTGTTTACCCTTAGTCCGAAACCCAGCCGATAATGCAAATAAAGAAAACGATAAAGCAGCTTTGCTACATTTTTTTTTTCGTCTCTCTACGTTCTATAACGGAAACTGTGATGCCCTGACAACATGCGAAACAAAGGAGAATCTATCCGTTCTATTAGCTGGACTTAATTAAAAATTTATTGTCAGCGGTTTCGGCGGAACAAGAGACAGTTTAAGATAAATGACAACTCTTTGGATGCTGCATTAAATCGATTCCTTCGATGGCTTAAACTTTGATTTATCGATACCATTACAAAGACCCCGGTGATTTATTCGACTTGCTTGAAGGATCCTTACTGTCATAATTGGTCTGAATAATGTCGCAGATATTAAAACATTTGTCAGATATATTGAACAATTGTTTATGATGACCCGCAGCAAGGAGCATGTTCTCTTTTGATTTATACGATACCGGTAAACGGAATGTAATAATGGAGAAATAGACTTACGTACTTTGGGAGAGACAAAATTTATATATCCATATTAATAAAAGATCTTGTTTAAATATTAAACTTATTGATAGATTTTCTTTTTGATACAACTTCATGTAATATAACAGGTCAAAACACATTTTTTTGGTAAAATTAGGTTTTTTTTATTCGGCATAATTTCCTTCAAGGGTGATACACTGATTATAGCGACCCTCTAACTTTTTGATATCATTTTTGTAGTACGATTTGTCCTTTGCTTCAAAATAGGCCTCAGTTTCGGCGATCAACTCTTCATTCGACAAACATTTCTTCCCAGCGAGCATTCTTTTGAGATCTAAGAACAGGAAATATGGGGGCCAGATCTGGAGAGTACGGGGGATGAAGAAGCAATTCGAATCCAAATTCATGGATTTTTGCCATCTATTTCATTGTCTTGGTGAAGCAGCACCTTCTTTTTCTTCAAATGCGACCGTTTTTCGGCGATTTCATTCTTCAAACGGTCCAATAACGCTATGTAATAGTCGCTGTTGATGGTTCTTCCTTTTTCAAGGTAATCAATGAAAATTATTCTATGCGTAACCCTAAAATACAGACGCCATAACCTTGCCAGCTGACTGTTGCGTTTTCTCACGCTTTGGAGCGGGTTCATCGTATGCAGTCCACTCGGATGACTGTCGATTGGACTTCGGAGTGAAATGATGGAGCCATCTTTTATCCATTGTCACATATCGACGCAAAAGCTCGGGTTTATTACGCTTAGGCATCTTCAAACACTGCTCCGAATCATTAACTCGTCGTTGTTTTTGGTCAAAAGCAAGTTCGCGCGGCACCCACTTTGCATAGAACTTTCTCATACCCAAATATTCGTGAATGATAATGTACACGTTCAGTTGATATCTTTACAGTGTCTGCTATTTCATTCAATTTCAAGTTACGGTCATTCAAAATCATTTTGTGGAGTTTTTAATGTTTTCGTCGGTAACAACCTCTTTTGGGTTTCCACTGCGTTCACCGTCTTCGGTGCTCATTTCACCACGTCTAAACTTAGCATACTAATCCTTGATGGTTGATTTTCTTGTGGCAGTGTCCGGAAACTCGCCATAAAGCCAAGTTTTTGCTTCAACTGTATTTTTTCGCTTCAAAAAGTAATATTTTATCAACACGCGATATTTCTTTTTATTACTTTTTTTAACAACAACAAAAGTTTCTTCACTCAATTCACAAACTAATGATCCGACAGCTGTCAAATTTATACATGCATCTTTTGAAGGTTAGGGCTAACTAAAAAACATATGGATTTAATTCTAGTAGCGCCATCTACGTATCAGGCCGGGAACTTTTCAATTGACCTGTTAGAAATATAACATATGGACTAAAAAGTCCATGCTGGTTTTATTGCATTGATCACTTTTTCAGTTGGTACTAATCTTCAAAGGAAAACGGTTAAAATTTCATGATATTCTATTCATAAATTTGTGAGTTATTGTGCTAAGAGTAACACTACCTTTGTTATTTTCAAAACAATGGATCAAAAACAATTTCGTATTTTAATTATATATTGCTTCTTGATGGGAAAAAATACCATTCGAGTGAAGCAATAACTTGTTATGAGGACTCTGGTCCATCAGAAACAATAATAATACGTTGGTTTACTGACATCAAACGTGGTCGAATGAGGTGGTAACGCCAGAAAACATCAAGAAAATCGTGAAAGTCGTTTTGGATGATCGAGAAGTGAAGTTGCGTGAGTTAGCTAACATCGTAAAGATATCAAAAGAACGTGTTGGTTTTATATTGGATAAGAATTGACTATCAGAAAGCTCTTTTCAAAGTGGATTCCGCATTAATACACTCTTGACCAAAAATCAAAACGTGTTGATGATTCTGAGCAGTGTGTAGCCAGGTTTAAACGTAACAAACAGGAATTTTTGCGTCGTATGTGATAATGGATGAAACATGGATCCACAACTTCACTCCGGAGTCAAAAAGATCGTCATCTAAATAGACAACTGGTGACAGGCCTATTTTGAGGCAATAGATAAATGGTTCTACAAAAGTGGCAATGAAATGTTGAGCGGCCTTGGAATGACTGTGTGGCTCTTGATGGATATTACGTTGATAATAAAGCCAATTTTTAATTTAAAAAAAACACGATTTCTTTGTTACGCCCGGAACTTTTCAGTCCACGTGTTACGTACTTTGCTAGATCTTGTTTATTACATTGATCTTGATTACATTTATTGAGTCATATTGCGCTGGAAATTGTGAACATTTCATTTGAAATTCTATTCCAGGCTGATTTTATTTCTGATACAACTTCATGTAATATACAAATATATGTGTATCCATCTAGACCTGAATGAAAATATAAATATGTATAATATATCAACAAAAATCTACCTCTTTCTTGCTGTAATTAGTTTTGTTTATAATATTAATAGCTATTTGTTAGTATATAGTGTAGTTAATTGTTTAATTTGAATGAAACATTTTAGAAAGTTATGACATCATGTCTCAATCATCAGTTTGGTTATCAACAATGATAATAAAGACGTCACTTTACTTAAAACAAGGATAATTATTCGTGATGTATGACTATTTTTCATAAGAAGATTCTTTAAAATTAAATACCTAGAAATAATGTGTTGGAAACAAATCGCACAGTATTATTTAAATGATGATGATTGACAGATAAGTGATAGTGGAACCAAAATTCATTTGATGAGTAGTACAAGTAATATACAGGTTTAGTTATAAACAATCCTTTAAAAATAAATACACATAATTGATTTGTTTCTACAAAAACGTGCTTAGATTGAAACAATTATCATTCAATGAATACCGGGAAAAAATATTTTGAATTAATTACATAAATCATTTAAAATTGTGTATTATTTGTAACAGAATAGAGACAACCATCAATCAATCAGTAAATAAAAAACAACAATACAACTAAAACTTATTGGTCATTACAATTATCATGATGATGGTGCAGATAAAAGACAAAGCATTTGGTGGGGCTTTTACACCGATCTATTGAGAAAATAATGGATTTTTGTTATCAGGTCTAACGTTTTGTATATAATATTTTAAATATAATGAAAATTTCAAGTTATGAAACAATATTACGGACATGTATATTTTTTTAAAACAATATTGTAGAAAAGATCATATGAAATCACCCATTTACACTATCAACAGTACAACCAAAACTCACTGGTCATAACAGTTCGATGATAATGGTGCAGATATAAGATAAAATCTATGTCATTTTTCAATGTTAATTTAATGTTTTTCAATTTTCAATTTTAGTGTTTTTATTAAACACTTCTCTACACCAAATATTTATTTTTATTTTACAACAACTAATTTATAATAATATTCTGACGTGTTAACATTAATCATTATTAAAATTACGATAAATTAAAACATACGTTAAATTTAATTTCAGTTTCTTCCTGATTTAAGGGGGCTTTATATTCCAGTCCTTACCTAAAATTAAACTACATTTGCCTCTGTAACATTACCAAATATATTAAAGTTATAAAAATTTCACGTAATATTTCTATTTCGGATTTAGTTCAACTGTTATTGGATGAATGAATATACGTAACTAATAACGGTTATATTTGTTTCTACATTTATAGTAAATGATAAACATTCACATATATGTGTTTACAAAGATACTACTAATCGCAGATAAAATGAAACTTTTATTCCTTTTCGTATCTATATAATCCCAACGTTATATTTTTATCAATACATTTCTGTCCTATCTCTTACATAACATAAAAGTAGAAATAAAAATAAGATATGACATATCAAGATAAACTACCATATAATGCATGGTAGAAATGTGGCGAAACTTTCAATAAAACTTTCTGCCGATGCTGCTTGCTATGTATTGATGATATGTCTTGATATATATAACACTTTTAATTCCAATAAAATTCACACCAATATCTATTGTTTATTTTTGTTTGTTGTTGATTTAAAATTGTAGGACTGTGAATTAATTTTCAACGGTCTATGATAGACGGTGTAATATAAAGTCATATATTAAGTGTTGCATGTATTTTGATCAGTGGTATTTATTGTGATGTGAGATAGACGTCTACAGACGTCAATTTAACAAATTGAATAAGACGCATTATGGCAAAAAGGACCAGCAATGGTCTTTTTCTTCTATGATCCATTGTAAAAGTTGTGAAGGGTATACTGTTGCAGCTTGGGAAATTCCATCTTCTGATTACCACTTGTTCACCTCATTCTTTCACAACAGTCAATGCACATCATCAATACGGTCTTATGTTTCCAAATTCGGTTTGTAAAAACGAAAATTCGTTTTAATCTGTGTGGATTTTTCCTTCTCACTATACTAATTAGCATTACTCTAGTTAAAAAGAGACACAATGAAGTCCTTGAGTTCATACACTCTTAGGAAACATATATAACATAGGGTGGAGCAAAAGTCCCGCTACATTTGACGCAATTTCCGCTGAGTAGCTATAATGAAACGGTTATTTTCAATAAATAATGAAACTATTTCTGCTCGTTCTTATGGCTTATATTTATCCATAATAAAATTTGGACGTCTGCACAACACAATGGTTAAAGCTAAACTGAGCTAAACGTCACATAACCAAGATGGCGCGCAATCAAAATGATAGCGGAACTTTTGCCCCACCTTAGTGTCAAATCAAAATAGTAGCGGGACTTTTGCCCCATCCTATGCGTATGTGATAACGTTATTTTGTTTCATTGTTTTGTATACAAGAGTATATTGTTAAGTCAGAGTAAAGAAACAAAACATAAAGTTGACGTGGCATCGCTGAATTATTAATTTTCATGACGTCCATTGGCTGTTTTACTGAAGAAACTATAATTCAGTTTTAAAAACAAATCCGTGAGTTTACCAGGAATAAACGGAAAATTAATTCGAAGTAGAAGAAAATTTGTAACTGTACTTCTAGTAATTAGCCCGAAAAATATTTATTAATAATTAAAATAGAAGACACGTAGGAAATCTTACTTTGTTCCTTATTTAAAGCCCTTTACATTCAAGCTGCTACCTAAAATTAAAGCACATTTACCTCTTCAGTAGAACTTAAACACGTTAAGAACTGACTAAAAATATAAAACGATTATTTTCCTAATTTTAATTAATATTTGACTCATAGGTGGTATGGAAAAAGACTTCAATGTAAATATAATAAAACAACTCTAACCGACAAACTTTTGTGGCTGTTTAATTAACTGTGGTTTAAGTCCTTCGGAAATATATCCATTAGATGTATTACAATGTTAAAATAAATTGTATTTGATAACGTTATTTTTTCTTCATTGCTTTATATATATATATATATATATATATATATATATATATATATATATATATATATATATATATTAGTATTTTATTACGTCAGAGTCAAAATAAACCAAAACAAAAAATTGACGCGGCAACGTTGCATTGTACATTTTAATGACTTGCATTGACTATTTTACTGCAGGGATCATACATCAGTTTTAACAACAAATCCGTGCGTTTACCAGGAATAAACGGAAAATTAATTCGAAGTAGAAGAAAATTTATAACTGTACTTCTAGTAATTAGCCCGAAAAATATTTATTAATAATTAAAATAGAGGACACGTAGGAAATCTTACTTTGTTCCTTATTTAAAGCCCTTTACATTCAAGCTGCTACCTAAAATTAAAGCACATTTACCTCTTCAGTAGAACTTAAACACGTTAAGAACTGACTAAAAATATAAAACGATTATTTTCCTAATTTTAATTAATATTTGACTCATAGGTGGTATGGAAAAAGACTTCAATGTAAATATAATAAAACAACTCTAACCGACAAACTATTGTGGCTGTTTAATTAACTGTGGTTTAAGTCCTTCGGAAATATATCCATTAGATGTATTACAATGTTAAAATAAATTGTATTTGATAACGTTATTTTTTCTTCATTGCTTTATATATATATATATATATATATATATATATATATATATATATATATTAGTATTTTATTACGTCAGAGTCAAAATAAACCAAAACAAAAAATTGACGCGGCAACGTTGCATTGTACATTTTAATGACTTGCATTGACTATTTTACTGCAGGGATCATACATCAGTTTTAACAACAAATCCGTGCGTTTACCAGGAATAAACGGAAAATTAATTCGAAGTAGAAGAAAATTTGTAACTGTACTTCTAGTAATTAGCCCGAAAAATATTTATTAATAATTAAAATAGAGGACACGTAGGAAATCTTACTTTGTTCCTTATTTAAAGCCCTTTACATTCAAGCTGCTACCTAAAATTAAAGCACATTTACCTCTTCAGTAGAACTTAAACGCGTTAAGAACTGACCAAAAATATAAAACGATTATTTTCCTAATTTTAATTAATATTTGACTCATAGGTGGTATGGAAAAAGACTTCAATGTAAATATAATAAAACAACTCTAACCGACAAACTATTGTGGCTGTTTAATTAACTGTGGTTTAAGTCCTTCGGAAATATATCCATTAGATGTATTACAATGTTAAAATAAATTGCATTTGATAACGTTATTTTTTCTTCATTGCTTTATATATATTAGTATCTTATTATGTCAGAGTAAAAATAAACCAAAACAAAAAATTGACGCGGCAACGTTGCATTGTACATTTTAATGACTTGCATTGACTGTTTTACTGCAGGGACCATACATCAGTTTTAAAAACAAATCCATGAGTTTACCAGGAATAAACGGAAAATTAATTCGAAGTAGAAGAAAATTTATAACTGTACTTCTAGTAATTAGCCCGAAAAATATTCATTAATACAGAGAGCGCGTTAAATTAAAATAGAGGACACGTAGGAAAATATTATAGAATTAATCTTACTTTGTTCCTTATTTAAAGCCCTTTACATTCAAGCTGCTACCTAAAATTAAAGCACATTTACCTCTTCAGTAGAACTTAAACACGTTAAGAACTGACTTAAAATATTAAACGATTATTTTCCTAATTTTAATTAATATTTGAGTTGGGGCATCAACCCGTGACCAGATTTAATAAAACGATTATTAGAACCGGAAAGTTTTCCTTGCAAAAGGCGCCGAATGTTTTTTTTTCCTTAACTCATATTTCGGATGTCTATGTTTTTTTGCAAACGAAAGTTACGAAGGACACATCAACAAACCCAAACAAAAACAAAGTTTTCACGCATTTTTTTTTATTTCGTCACAGACTTCTCTTATTATTATCAGTTTTTGTTATAGTTCGGTCGTATATTTGAATAAAACATAACGAGAAAATATATTATTAATTATTAATATAACACAACTTTTGTTTACATATAGTTATTTATAAAATGAAATGTTTAAATGCATTACAAAGCAGTAGTAATCTGCTCACATTTTAGCATTCCATCTTCCTTGATAACGCTCTTATATCTGTTTTATATCCTAGTGAAAGCATTCACTTTGTTCGTCACTCATCGTCCTAAGATTATGGGGGAAAAATCGAAATGGGAATGCAAGAAATGTATTTTCAAAAACATTCCGCACCCCATCGTTTTAAATGTTTGTAATGTCGTTCACTTAAAACTCGACATTTTCAACTTTAAGATCGCCTAAACATCCATGAATTACTTTCTATAGGGATAACCAAACCGCTAACTCTTTCGCGGTGACATTTTAACCGAATCCATTGTTTTTTATTCGAGTTTTCTTATTTGTGGGTCAACAAAATTCCCTTTTTTTAATAGTTTTCAAATACGAAAATATACAAAAATCCTTTAACATTTTAATCCATGGCCTTGACAACATTTTTCATAAATCAAGTTCTATATGTAAGGATGGAAGAATCACATTTTCTTGTGGAATAAGAGGTTCATAATTAACTTTTGCTTTACCACAAATAAAGTCAATTATTTTTTATCAATTTTTAAATTCACAATGGTTTTCGGTGTCTCTATTGTCCCACAAACAGAGAAAACAGTAATATTTCATGAAACCTCCCTGTAGTTCAAGGAGTATAGTATAGAAGCGTAGATAGTATTCACACTATTACTAAGAAACGTGACGTGTTAGACAACCATATCAAGGGAGTGTTATTAACAATGGAATAAGGAATTTAAAACACGTAATTTTATTTTACTAATTGTGTCACACAGTGTAATTAAGTAAAAATGTCAAAATTGTCGATACGATTTTTAAAATCGGCTAATACTTTCAGGACGAACCCTGTACACTTGGTAGTCGCTTGGTGATGTTGTCACCTTATATTTTATTTAATTAAACAATATTAGAAATTAAATTAAATCAAAATAAGGTAACAGAGAAATAGTATAATAAATATATAGGATTAAAAAAGATAAATAATGTTCTTTAGTGACTAATATGGGACGTATACTCACATGGTAGAAATACAGCAGTAGTAGCATCAATAAAAATCACCAACCATTACAGCATGTGTTGATGAGGTGTAGCGAGAGAAAATATATCTCCACTAATTGAAATAAAAATAGCTCTGGTATTTTTACCCTACACGATGTTACAAATTCACGCTCTAGTTAAGAATTGATTTTTTAATTTCCATCCTAATCACAAGAGAGTGTTAATTATTAGAACTGATTCAAAATTAAAAAAAAAAGAACTTGTCCTACTGTAAACGTTAAAAGAGCATATTGTGTAAAATATATTCTTTTTTATGGTAATTTCTTTTAAGTACGCACATAATAAAAATGTGTTTTAGTTATGAATTATGTATAAGCTAATTGTAATTGTAAGCACGTGGAAAAAGTCCAATTCAATATAGACGCCTCATAGAGATGTGTTGTATTTATTTATTAACCAGATGTATTACGTTGTAACTTCATATTTTCTTATAAAGGGAGGTAAATAAGGTAATTTCTTGAGTTCCATATATTAAAAAAATTAATTAAAAGTGAATTTTATGTTTTGATTTTTTTATAATGTCTATAACTTCTTGTTAAATGTAGATACATTTATGAAATGTTCACCTTATATAGAGAATTTAGTGTAGAATCATCAATCATTTCTTATTACATCAAATATTTGAGATACATTCTTTTATAAAATGTTTTGAAGAATTATATACATTGTTAACTGTTTAATATTTTCTAAAAAAATAGAGATATGTCAAAATAAATACTTTGTTCGTTTTCTACGCCCTTGAATATATATATATATATATATATATATATATATATATATATATATATATATTACCTTTTACTATAACGTCTTCATCATCTGTATATTATTTGATGATTTGATTTTATTGATTGTGATGATGATTGATATTTTAATATATAAATTAGGAATCAATAATAACAACAAGTAACAAAAACAATATAATTTCTATAACATCCAGATTCTATAAAATAGATCGACATAAGGACTTTTATCTTTTTTGCACTATAAATAAATATAATATGCGCCAATTTAGACATTAAAAATCTCAAAAACGATTCTCATTTTATCCCTACTAAAAATTTGAATTATTTAGCCATTTTCAAGGGTTTCCCTATTACTTTCATATTGTAAAATACAGATGTGTTCTATAAAATGATCATAATCTAAAGAGAACATTATAGTAAGATTGAATTAAGATACAAACCGTATAAATATATAGCCACATTCTGCATATACTTAAAGTTATTGGTTCTTTGTTAGAGAATACTTATTAAATACTCGTTAATATTAAACATTGGCGAGTCGGACAGAATTCATAATAATTTAAAGTAATAAAAAATATTAGCAAGTGCTTAATGGTCATTCATAAGATATACAATTATATAAATTAACAATCAACAATAACAAGTAATAAAAACAATATAATTTCTATATCCTCCAAATTTTATAAAATAGATCGACATAAGGACTTTTATCTCTTTTGCGCTATAAATAAATATAATGAGCCAATTTAGACATTATAAATCTCAAAAAACCATTCTCATTTTTTCCCTACTAAAAATTTGAATTATTTAGCCATTTTCAAAGGTTTCCCTATTACTTTCATACTGTAAAATACAGATGTGTTCTATAAAATGATCATAATCTAAACAGGACATTATAGTAAGATTGAATTACGATACAAACCGTATAAATATATCGCCACATTCTGCATATACTTAAAGTTATTGGTTCTTTGTTAGAGAATACTTATTAAATACTCGTTAATATTAAACATTGGCGAGTCGGACAGAATTCATAATAATTTAAAGTAATAAAAAATATTAGCAAGTGCTTAATGGTCATTCATAAGATATACAATTATATAAATTAACAATCAACAATAACAAGTAATAAAAACAATATAATTTCTATATCCTCCAAATTTTATAAAATAGATCGACATAAGGACTTTTATCTCTTTTGCGCTATAAATAAATATAATGAGCCAATTTAGACATTATAAATCTCAAAAAACGATTCTCATTTTATCCCTACTAAAAATTTGAATTATTTAGCCATTTTCAAGGGTTTCCCTATTACTTTCATATTGTAAAATACAGATGTGTTCTATAAAATGATCATAATCTAAAGAGAACATTATAGTAAGATTGAATTAAGATACAAACCGTATAAATATATAGCCACATTCTGCATATACTTAAAGTTATTGGTTCTTTGTTAGAGAATACTTATTAAATACTCGTTAATATTAAACATTGGCGAGTCGGACAGAATTCATAATAATTTAAAGTAATAAAAAATATTAGCAAGTGCTTAATGGTCATTCATAAGATATACAATTATATAAATTAACAATCAACAATAACAAGTAATAAAAACAATATAATTTCTATATCCTCCAAATTTTATAAAATAGATCGACATAAGGACTTTTATCTCTTTTGCGCTATAAATAAATATAATGAGCCAATTTAGACATTATAAATCTCAAAAAACCATTCTCATTTTTTCCCTACTAAAAATTTGAATTATTTAGCCATTTTCAAAGGTTTCCCTATTACTTTCATACTGTAAAATACAGATGTGTTCTATAAAATGATCATAATCTAAACAGGACATTATAGTAAGATTGAATTACGATACAAACCGTATAAATATATCGCCACATTCTGCATATACTTAAAGTTATTGGCTCTTTGTTAGAGAATACTTATTAAATACTCGTTAATATTAAACATTGGTGAGTCGCGCATAATTCATAACAATTTAAGGTAATAAAAAATAATAGCAAGTGCTTAATTGTCATTCATAAGATTTTTGAAAGTTTGGAAGCACATTATTTTTAGTTAACATAAAAAGAACCTTCTGGAGTGGGACAAGGACGTCATAATATCTATACGTTTTAGTCCAGGAACATTACATAATATTTATTGCTAAATAATTAGGAATAAAATAACAAGAAACGCCAAAAATAAATAACGATATACACGACATAATAAAGTATAGTTTAATAGCACACTAAGTGCTCCAAAAAAGGACAAAAAGCCAAAGAGATTACTCTCGAGCCTTGAAGTTTAAGCGCGTAGGATGTGAATTTATGAAAATTTTAATAAATGCCGCCAACTTTAGCAGTTACTGTAATAGTTCGCAATTGTAAAAGATGAAGGAACTAAATTACTGTGAGATATACTGTGACAGGCGACTCAAAGTCTTAATTAAAAAAAAAATTAAGTAGAAAAACATCGAGTTGTTATTTTTTTAATAGACGGCATTTGCTGTAGCAGAAGAATTCGCACCGCAAGTAAATTGGTAGTCAACAGTAAGGATGGGAACTATCGAATAAAAATATCGTTCTATAGTCAAAAAGTAGTCGCACGAAAATAGTAATTCAATTATTAACAATAGATGATGTTACTGTGTATTAAATCGCATTAAGTACGTTCGCAACCAACTTCATTCACTGACAGAATGCAGATCATTTCATTAAAGTGTGAACAAAACATATTTTCAGTATGTTGCGAGTGTCTGAATTTGTACTGAGGAATTCACAGTTTTACTTTATTTTTAATTTCATAAAATGCCGTGTGAAATCATGCTTCATCGATTTCAAGATGTGAATACTGGTTTCAACATTTTCCAAGTGATGATTTTGACACCGAAAGAAGAACATTTTGGACAGCCAAAAAAATTTGAAAGACGAGATTGGAAGGCATTACTCGATGAAAACATCAATGGGGATCGCTATTGACTATAATTGTTGCGTTTCAATCTAGTATTACCTTGAAAACGGCCGGAATACGAGTAACGTTATTCATCGGCGTGACAACATTCGGCCACATATTGCAAAAACGGTGAAAACATACTTGGGAAGTGCTATCCCACCCGCCGTATTCTCCAGACCCTGCTCCTTCTGATTACAACTTGTTCAGACATATGAGTCATGACCTGTCTGAGCACCGCATCATTTTTTACGAAGATACTAAAAGAATAGGTCGATTCGTTGAGTTTCTTTCGATATGAAATCCATAAATAGCCTGAAATATAGGAAAAAGTAGCGGCTATCGATACTTTTAAAAAAATACTGTGCCATTTTTTCACCATAAAGCTTCAAAAGATTGATATATCAACTATTTAAATACTCTATCTTTTTTAAATACCATAATAGCTTTATTATTATTGTTAATCGTAAATATTTTTAAAATTAATATTTGTTAAAGCTTTTAAAAGGCTAAAAAGAACATCGAAAGTATTAAAAAATTGAAAAAGACCATTACCTAATAGTGACTAAAGTAACATACAACATACTCTACCACTTATCAATCAAAATTGTACTCTTTGCCTTATAACATTGAGAAAAACAGTTTCAAAAGGCTTGAATGAACATTGAAAGTAATACAAAATTGAAAAATAGCATTACTTAATAGTATGTCAACTAAGGTAATATCCCGTATAAATATTTATCAATCAAAATTTTACATACTTTTAGTATTTAGTTTGTTTTATTGTCGAAATAAAGGGGGGCAAGCTTATATAACAATACATATGAAAATCCCATTCGAATGAAGTAATAACCTCTGAAACTAGTAACGAATGAAACATTCTATAGTCGTTTTCATATCGAGTGCTGTTTCCCAACGCTGGTGAACAACATTTATTATTATTTCCGACTTGGTTGGCGCAATGGTAAAGGCGACAGAACGGTCCACCCACTGTTGTGATAGTCGCGGGTTCGAATCCTGCTAGGACATGGTCGTGAATTTAGGTTTGTGATTATCCTAGACAAGAGCGCAAAATCCGACAAGGAAAATGATCCCAGTCACGTCAGTAACCAGGCTGGGTAAGACCGGATGTCTTCTGGGATGATTTCTAAGTTGGTCACTCGCCCGTCGGTAGGCTTAATGCCGAGGCCCGTGGTTCGGAGCCCACGTTAAACCGTAGGTCCATTCCATATACACCCCTAGTTGATAAAAGAAGACTTTAAAATATATTTTAAATTATTATTTAGTTGAATTTAAATTTTATCGATACATAAATGAAAGCGCAGCAAAATTATTTGAAAGATATATTTAACGACACATAAAAAAGAGGAAAATATTTACTGGCAAAAAAAGTGAGCTACATCTCTGGGCTAGAAATTTCATTAACTGATAGTAATCTAAATTTAATTCGGACGTACAATGAAGAAGATGTATCAAAAAATAACATCTAAATTGAGAATTTCATATTTAGCTGGAAAATATGTAGAACCGGCTAATTTTCTTTGCAGTTTTTCAGTTACGAATTTAAACACACACACACACACAAACAGTAGACTAATTATGTTTCATTAAAACTGATGCTCTCTGTTTGTGTTTCGAGTTTTTTTTTCTTTTAAAAGCTCTTCGGATGTCTGCGTTGTATCAATCTCAATAATACAGAGATCTGGAGAATATTCAGGTCATCGTCGAAATTGATTGATCTATTTATTAATATTAATTGACGGTGGTGCGAAATGGTGTAACACAAGTTCTAATAATGCAAGGTCATCGAGACGGTATGAGGTCTTTTATGTTCAATGTGGGAGGACTGGGTTCATGTTTAATGACTAATGTAATATTGATGCAGTATATGTTTTTTTCTTTTCGGTATGATGACTCAGCTTTCATGATTTGTCTAGATTTTGGATGATGGTGCTTTTGTGTCGCATTTTATATTTAAAAAAAATACCAAGTCTCTATAAGAGGCGGGAATTAATTTTTGCGGGATATGTGCACCATAAAATTATTAAAAAGTTTCAGTTTATTGAAGTTAATATAATAGATGTTTGCATGTATTTAAATCAGCTATTGGTCAAAAAGCGTGAGAAGTGTCAATGTAAACTGTTAACTTCGACATAAAAGTGGTGGGGTTGGTCTCAATGATGAAGTTCCTTGCAAGATGAGAATCCAGCGCAAAGAACTTTCACAGAGTGCACATGGTTTCGAAACACTGAAATAAGAAGTTCCAAAATAGATCGATGATTGGAACCCTGACAAACCAACATTGTTCTTTCGAAAACACATAGTCATATTCCTAATAAGATGGAAAAAGTGGCATAAAACGATAGAGTATATTTTAATTGCTATATATTGAACCAATATTTTACAATAAATGCTTTTTAATGTGAAGAAATTATTATAAATTAATGTTTTCAATATTTCGAATTGCAGAAAAGGAATTCGTCAATACAAGGCAGCATTGAAAGAAAAATACATATTATAAAAAAACAAAAAAGTGACGGAATATCTTACAATAAAACCACTATTCCTATGTAACAAAAACATACAACGAAAAGTTTTATCTCTCTGGCTATATTCACCAAACACTGCTCTCTCTGAATATGAATTATTTCGAACGATGTCATAAGGAAATCATTATTTCTCAGCGCAGAATTTACAAAAAAAATGGTTATAGGTGGATAACATTTTACATAAGCCTTGAATTTACAGAAAAAAAACCTCTAAAAAAATTATAAATGTTTAACATGTTCAGCTTATGACTGATACGTTCGTTTATAGTTGTTTATATATGTAAATTCCAATGTTAAAGTTGAGTTTCAAAGTTCAAGGAATGATACATTATTCAATACTAACCGTATTATGAGTATACGTACGAATACGAACTAGTTAAAT
Source organism: Rhynchophorus ferrugineus (assembly GCF_030347505.1). Taxonomy (NCBI): domain Eukaryota; kingdom Metazoa; phylum Arthropoda; class Insecta; order Coleoptera; family Curculionidae; genus Rhynchophorus; species Rhynchophorus ferrugineus. Next base: position 23,900,856 of record NW_027472584.1, on the reverse strand, counting down.
ATATATAACAACGAAAGTAATATTGGTTTTATATAATATTTATCATTAAAACAGATAGAGCATTGTCTATTTCGCATAAAACTTATACATATTTATTTCAGTTTGCTACTATTTGTGATTATTCTCGTTTTAGTTTCCTTTTTACCATTTAGAGTTTATCAGTGGGCTCCGTACCACGGTTTTTGATTTAAACCCACAGTGTCATGAACATCCGGTCACACAGGATTCGAACTATTACCAATATGCATACAACCAACATATCACTGAATTCAACATCAAATTTTATAAAGTCTCTAATTTTCATTGATATATATCTAATTAAACACAAATTATTTTTGCAAGTTCAATTGTATTCTATAAAATAATTTTATTAAGATATGATCAAGATTAACAGATAATGCTCTTTATAATTTTATATATATTAAGAATATATAAAAACCATATACTTCTCATGATTTGAAAGAAAATTTTACAAAAGTACAGAGATTTTTATTATTATAAAACTGTCTATATTAAAATAACATCCTATCTCTTAAAAATAATCTCAATTCTGATGCGGCATGTTTTGAGAAAAACCAATATTTCTCACGATAACTATTTAGAATATTTAAAATGTATGTGCATCATTAGATTACTAATGAAATTTTATATAAATACTGAAGGATTCACTACGATATGTGATCGTAAATTGAAGTTGTAGTAACATATTTGAGTGGCTAGAATCAAAAGCCTTGTAAATTTTTTTTTCGAACCGATTGAGTTAAAACTATGTTATAAGATATTTTTCACAGTGCAAAAAACTATAGAATCATTTATTTTGGCACAAAGCATCGCAATTTTAAGATATTGCTTAAATAGTGTGAAAGTAAATTTTTGACAAAAAACATATTTTTAACTATAACTCTGGAACTATCGAAGATATCAAAATATATCACACGTCATTAGATTCAGCATCAAATTTTACATAAGTAGTTATAATTTTATTAATATCAGTGCAGTCAAACTGAAATTACAGCAATAAATCTGAAAATGACCAAAAATCACGATTTTTCCTGAGTATATATATGGAAAAAAAGCAAAAATATTTTTGGTTCCGGATTTGGCTTAAATTTCGATATATACTGTATTTTATACCGAAAAAAATAAATATATCATCTGTTCTGCACTCAGGTATCATGTCTTTGAAATATAAGTTAAATAATGGAAAATATGTTTCTTTATAAAAATGACAATGTTCGATATAACCTGCTATAACTTCTGATATACTTTTAGTTTGCTAATAATTAATATACCGTCTGATTTAGCATTAAATTCTGTATATATTTTGACATTTTCATCAGTATGTCTCTAGCTGTATTGAAATGCCACCAGATTTTTTAAAATATTCATTCAATTTCAAACAGGACAGTTTTTGATAAATAGATAATTTTCATTGAAACTATTACCCATACGAAAACATCAAATACATAACTGAATTCATCATAAAATTCTATAAAAGCTCTGTAAGTTTCATTGGTATTTATCGACTCAAAGATAAATTATACTTGGAAGCTTGATTGTATTCTATCAAATAATTTTATTAAGAAAACCGATAATTCTCTCTATAATTGTCCAACTATTAAGAATATATAAAAACCATTTACTTAGGATGATTTAAAAGAAAATTTTACAAAAGTACAGAGATTTTTATTATTATAAAACTATCTATATTAAAATAACATCCTATTTCTTAAAAAGAATTTCAATTCTGACGCGACATGTTTTGTGAAAAACCAATATTTCTCACGATAACTATTTAGAATATTTAAACTATATGTGCATCATTAGATTACCAATGAAATTTTACATAAATACTGAAGGATTCAGTACGATATGTGATCGTAAATTGAAGTTGTAGTAAGATATTTGAGGGGCTAGAATCAAAAACCTTGTAATTTTTTTTTTCGAACCGATTGAGTTAAAACTAAGTTATAAGATATTTTTCACAGTGCAAAAAACTATAGAATCATTTATTTTGGCACAAAGCATCGCAATTTTAAGATATTACTTAAATAGTGTGAAAGTAAATTTTTGATGAAAAACATATTTTTAATTATAACTCTGGAACTATCGAAGATATCAAAATATATCACACGTTATTAGATTCAGCATTAAATTTTACATAAATAGTTGTAATTTTATTAATATCAGTGCAGTCAAACTGAAATTGCAACAATAAATCTGAAAATGACCAAAAATCGCGATTTTTCCTGAGTATATATATGGAAAAAAAGCAAAAATATTTTTAGTTCCCAATTTGGCTTAAATTTCGATATATAGTGTATTTTACACCGAAAATAACAAATATATCATCTGTTCTGCACTCAGGTATCATGTCTTTGAAATATAACTTAAATAATGGAAAATATGTTTCTTTATAAAAACGACAATGTTCGATATAACCTGCTATAACTTCTGATATGCTTTTAGTTTGCTAATAATTAATACACCATCTGATTTAGCATTAAATTCTGTATATATTTTGACATTTTCATCAGTATGTCTCTCGCTGTATTGAAATGCCACCAGATTTTTAAAAATATTCATTCAATTTCAAACAGGACAGTTTTTGATAAATAAATAATTTTCATTGAAACTATTGCCCATATGAAAACATCAAATACATCACTGAATTCATCATGAAATTCTATAAAAGCTCTGTAAGTTTGATTGGTATTTATCGACTCAAAGATAAATTCTATTTGGAAGTTTGATTGTATTCTATCAAATAATTTTATTAAGAAAACAGATAATTATCTCTATAATTGTCCAACTATTAAGAATATATAAAAACCATTTACTTAGGATGATTTGAAAGAAAATTTGACAAAAGTACAGAGATTTTGATTATTATAAAACTATCTATATTAAAATAACATCCTATTTCTCAAAAAGAATTTCAATTCTGACGAGACATGTTTTGAGAAAAACCAATATTTCTCACGATAACTATTTAGAATATTTAAACTATATGTGCATCATTAGATTACCAATGAAATTTTACATAAATACTGAAGGATTCAGTACGATATGTGATCGTAAATTGAAGTTGTAGTAAGATATTTGAGGGGCTAGAACCAAAAACCTTGTAATTTTTTTTTTCGAACCGATTGAGTTAAAACTAAGTTATAAGATATTTTTCACAGTGCAAAAAACTATAGAATCATTTATTTTGGCACAAAGCATCGCAATTTTAAGATATTACTTAAATAGTGTGAAAGTAAATTTTTGACGAAAAACATATTTTTAATTATAACTCTGGAACTATCGAAGATATCAAAATATATCACACGTTATTAGATTCAGCATCAAATTTTACATAAATAGTTGTAATTTTATTAATATCAGTGCAGTCAAACTGAAATTGCAGCAATAAATCTGAAAATGACCAAAAATCACGATTTTTCCTGAGTATATATATGGAAAAAAAGCAAAAATATTTTTGGTTCCCAATTTCGCTTAAATTTCGATATATAGTGTATTCTACACCGAAAAAAACAAATATATCATCTGTTCTGCACTCAGGTATCATGTCTTTGAGATATAACTTAAATAATGGAAAATATGTTTCTTTATAAAAATGACAATGTTCGATATAACCTGCTATAACTTCTGATATACTTTTAGTTTGCTAATAATTAATATACCGTCTGATTTAGCATTAAATTCTGTATATATTTTGACATTTTCATCAGTATGTCTCTAGCTGTATTGAAATGCCACCAGATTTTTAAAAATATTCATTCAATTTCAAACAGGACAGTTTTTGATAAATAGATAATTTTCATTGAAACTATTACCCATATGAAAACATCAAATACATCACTGAATTCATCATAAGATTCTATAAAAGCTCTGTAAGTTTGATTGGTATTTATCGACTCAAAGATAAATTCTATTTGGAAGTTTGATTGTATTCTATCAAATAATTTTATTAAGAAAACAGATAATTATCTCTATAATTGTCCAACTATTAAGAATATATAAAAACCATGTACTTCGGATGATTTGAAAGAAAATTTTACAAAAGTACAGAGATTTTTATTATTATAAAACTATCTATATTAAAATAACATCCTATTTCTTAAAAATAATTTCATTTCTGACGCGACATGATTTGAGAAAAACCAATATTTCTCACGATAAATATTTAGAATATTTAAACTATATGTGCATCATTAGATTACCAATGAAATTTTACATAAATACTGAAGTATTCACTACGATATGAGATCGTAAATTGAAGTTGTAGTAAGATATTTGAGGGGCTAGAATCAAAAACCTTGTAAATTTTTTTTCGAACCCATTGAGTTAAAACTATGTTATAAGATATTTTTCACAGTGCAAGAAACTATAGAATCATTTATTTTGGCACAAAGTATCGCAATTTTAAGATATTACTTAAATAGTGTGAAAGTAAATTTTTGACAAAAAACATATTTTTAACTATAACTCTGGAACTATCGAAGATATCAAAATATATCACACGTCATTAGATTCAGCATCAAATTTTACATAAATAGTTGTAATTTTATTAATATCAGTGCAGTCAAACTGAAATTGTAGCAAGATATCTGAAAATGACCGAAAATCACGATTTTTCCTGAGTATATATATGGAAAAAAAGCAAAAAAATTTTTGGTTCCCGATTTGGCTTAAATTTCGATATATAGTGTATTTTACACCGAAAATAACAAATATATCATCTGTTCTGCACTCAGGTATCATGTCTTTGAAATATAACTTAAATAATGGAAAATATGTTTCTTTATAAAAACGACAATGTTCGATATAACCTGCTGTAACTTCTGATATACTTTTAGTTTGCTAATAATTAATACACCATCTGATTTAGCATTAAATTCTGTATATATTTTGACATTTTCATCAGTATGTCTCTCGCTGTATTGAAATGCCATCAGATTTTTAAAAATATTCATTCAATTTCAAACAGGACAGTTTTTGATAAATAAATAATTTTCATTGAAACTATTACCCATATGAAAACATCAAATACATCACTGAATTCATCATAAAATTCTATAAAAGCTCTGTAAGTTTGATTGGTATTTATCGACTCAAAGATAAATTATATTTGGAAGCTTGATTGTATTCTATCAAATAATTTTATTAAGAAAACAGATAATTCTCTCTATAATTGTCCAACTATTAAGAATATATAAAAACCTTTTACTTAGGATGATTTGAAAGAAAATTTGACAAAAGTACAGAGATTTTGATTATTATAAAACTATCTATATTAAAATAACATCCTATTTCTCAAAAAGAATTTCAATTCTGACGAGACATGTTTTGAGAAAAACCAATATTTCTCACGATAACTAATTAGAATATTTAAACAATATATGCATCATTGGATTCGTCATAAAATTCTACATGAACACAGAGAGTTTAATAAAGATATGTAGTCTGGAATTGAAGTTGTAGTAAGATTCTTGAATAGCTAAAATCAAAAACTTTGGAAATGTTTCTATTCCGGATTCGAACCAGGGACTATCGCTAGAGTAATTTATTAAGTATTTCAATCTGACTTACCTCTAAATCTATATCGTGGGTTAAACAATCAATAGCAGCTTCATCGATCCATTGAATGCCAGATAATTCGGTTTGACATGCGGTGGAGACATATTTGGAAATATCTCTTGTCTGAACGGGCGAACCTGATATTCTTCGTTTAACCTCGACAACAATGGGATCTTTTGCTGTCAGGAATGCTCTAACAGCATCCTCATGTGGGTAACCACTCACATCTATCCCGTTAACCTGTGAAATAATTAAAATAATTTTCAATATTCTGAAAGCCAATCGAATAAATAAAGTTGTTGTTTCTTAAAAGGGCCGAGCGATTTTTCCTTCGCTAATTTCTCTTAATTAGTCCGGAAGTTTGATGAACTGCTAATAAAATATCAATAATTATGTCTTGACGGAGTTTCAAGAGTTATAACTTGGACTTAAGTCTGGAGCAATCTGGTTTATTGGTTAATATTCAAGTATTTCGAGCTGTGTTTTCTAGTAATAAATTAAGTAAAATGTACACTACCGTTCAAAAGTTTGAGAACGCCCTATTTTTGTTGACAATAAAAAATACTGCAATACATTTTTAAATAAACTTGTTCATATTGGAGATTATTATTTTATAGTCGTGCTTATAACAATAATCTTTTACATATTGATTTTCAATTCCAAAACTCATTAGTTTAGATTTGAGTGTATCTTGTGACTCTCCTGCAGTAGTTACCATAGCTCATAAGTGCATCGAAAGACAAATGGGAAACACATTTCTCTTGAGCATTGGTGTTCTCTGTACTTTTACCAGAAAGAATGTTCTATATGCCAAATTGCAGAAAAGTTCGAAGTCTCATGTACTATACTTATATGCTAAAACGAATTACTGGAAGAGATCTGGACGTCCCAAACCTACAACAAATGACTTTTGTAGTTTAACTTTCACATTCCTAGATCTAAAAGACTTGTTTTATATAACAATAAGCCTGGTCATATGATTAAAATTGATGGAAAACTGAATAAAGAAGAGTATCTGAAACCCTTCAGGAAAATAGCTTCTGGAGTGAATGTAACTGACCGAAGTTTTTCTTTTCAACAATATAACGACACTACACGTTCATCAAGATTATGTCAGAGGTTCCTACATCAAAAATGGAACGATGAATTTTGGCAAATAATGAAATGGTCATCAGAATCGCCAGATCTCACTCCTATCGAACTGAGTAATATGAAATTAATGAATAATGAATAAAGTAAATGGAAGTTACTGAGCTTTGAATACCTAAATAAGTTAATAAAATGAATGAATAAACTTTAAGTAAGCATCAGTTTATAACAATATGGTTTAAGGTTTCATTTAGATATAAATGCAATAAATTATGATTTCGTTGTTTACCAATTGTTACCAAGCTTTTCAATGCTAGTGTACATGTAAAAAAGTGTTTTTCTTCAATTTCTTTTCGATATGTTGTATTCCAGACAATCTATTGTATTAGTATTCGCGTCTACATACTATCGATTTTATATCAGATATTCAGAAAAGACCACACATGTGTGATTTATAAAATAATAATGCCTAACAACCTGTTTTAAATAATATTAAAATTTCTATACCATTTCACGGCTTGACTCGATATTCAGCATATGTATCGATAAGTTATCGATACTTATGATAAATATATCTCCATATTTCTTCGAGTCACATATCAAAATGTTTTTAAATTCAAATAATTTTTTACGTTCTTTTTTTTTCGTTTTTATGAGTATATCAAAATGTTATTGTTATATTTATATAATTGTGTCAATTGACACATACATCGTATATCAATGATTAAGATTACGAACTATGTTTCACTATAAAATCGACAATGTTCGATATAACTTGCTATAATTTCCGATGTACTTTTAATTTCCTAATAATTAATCAACCACATGATTTAGCATTAAATTCTGTATAGATGTTGACATTTTCATCAGTATGTTTCTGATTGTATTGAAATCCCATCAGGAATAGGAATTTTTTCACAAATAGATAATTTCCACTGCAACTAATACTGATATGAGAACAGCAAATACATCAGTAAATTTAGCATGAAATTCTGTAAAAAATCGTGTAATTTTGATTGATATATATAGACTTAAACAGAAATTATTTTTGCAAGTTTCATTGTTTTCCATAAAACAATATTATCAAGAAAACAGTTAGTTCCAAATATAACTGTCAAACTGTTAAGAATATATAAAAACCGTATACTTGTGTGAGATTTAAAATGAATTTTTATATAAATATAATGATATTTATTATTATGCTACTATCTACATTAACATTATATACTTTAACTTGAATATCAATTTGGATGCGACATATTCTGATAAAAACTAATAATTCTCACTAAAACTACTTAGAATATTTAAACATCATGTACATAATTAGATTCACCATAAAATTGTACGTAACTACTGAAAGTTTCATGAAGATATCCGGCCTGAAATTGAAGTTGTGGTAAGATTTATAAATGGCTGTTATTGAAAACTATAATTAAATCTATATTTTTTTAGTTAGCCCTAACCCTCAAAAGATGCGTGTATAAATTTGACAGCTATCGGATTATTAGTTTGTGAATTATAGCATTTTGAATGAAGCAATTTTTGTTATTGTGAAAAGAACATGGATAAAAAGGAATTTCGTGTGTTGATAAAATATTGCTTTTTGAAGGGAAAAAATACAGTTGAAGCAAAAACTTGGCTTATTGCTGAGTTTCTGGACACTGACCAAGGAAAATCAACCATCAAGGATTGGTATGCTAAGTTTAAACGTGGTGAAATGAGCACCGAAGACGGTGAACGCAGTGGACGCTCAAAAGATGTTGTTATCGACGAAAACATTTAAAACATTCACAAAATGATTTTGAGTGACTCTAAATTGAAACTGAATGAAGTAACAGACACTCTAAAGATATCAACTGAACGCGTACATCATATCATTCACGAATATTTGGGTATGAGAAAGCTTTGTGCAAAGAGGGTGCCGCGCGAGCTCACTTTTGGCCAAAAACAACGACGAGTTGATGATTCGGAGCAGTGTTTGAAGATGATCAAACATAAAAAATGATAAATGATCAATTAATTGTGGCTGGAAGAGAGTGTGTAAATTGTAATAATAATTGTTAAATTAATGGTTGCTCTAGAGGACCAGTTTTAATCATAAATAAATTAAAAAAATAACTAAACTAATAACACACAAAGAATTCAATAATAAAAAACATATATATAACCGGTGGGTTAAGGGAGAGAAGGAAATGTAAATATATTTTCGTTACACTGTGTATATCAGTTTCGTGTAATAATAGCGTCTATGAAGGCGATATTGGGGCTTCAACCTTTTCAACTTGTTGAATTGAAACCTAAATGTGCAATTGGTACGTGTCAAAAGGAAACCTTATGTGCTGAAAGAAATTTTAGCCTTTTATAGGGTGAGGTCCATAGTTTATTTTTGAAATCTACGGAAGAAAGTGTTTTGCTTTATAAATTCTGTATGAGTCGCTCACATGTCTACAACAAATCTTATAACAAGAGTTGAATGAAAGACAGTAATTTATTCAATGAACAAAACGACGCATTGACGTATTTTTTTAATTCATATATTACATTGTCACTAAACGCTGACGATTAACCTACAATTTCTTTTTACATTAACTTAAACCTGAGTACTCGTATATATCTAGGAGGACCTATCGACCTTATCTTAACAGATCAACTGAAAATTCCCCGGCCTACCATAGTAAAACACATTTCTTTTGGCAAAATTAGTTTTCTTTTATTCAACATAATTCCCTTGGGTGATATACTGATTATAACGACCCCTCCAACTTTTCGATACGATTTTTGTAGTACGATCTGTCCTTTGCTTCAAAATAGGCCTCAGTTTCGGCGATCACCTCTTCATTGCGACGAAAATTACTTCCCAGCGAGCATTCTTTTGAGATCTGAGAACAGGGAATAGTCGCTGGGGGCTAGATCTGGAGAATACGATGGATGAGGAAGCAATTCGAAACCCAATTCATGGATTTTTGCCATCGTTTTCACTGACTTTCGTTTTCTTCAAATGCGGCCGTTTTTCGGCGATTACGTCATTCAAACTCTCCAATAACGCTATGTGTAGTAGTCGCTGTTGATGGTCCTTCCTTTTTCAAGGTAGTCAATGAAAATTATTCCATGCGCATCCCAAAATACAGACGCCATAACCTTGCCAGCCAACTGTTGCGTTTTCCTACGCTTTGGGGCGGGTTCAACGTGTTCAGTCCACTCGGATGACTGTCGATTGGACTTCGGAGTGAGATGATGGAGCCATGTTTTATCCATTGTCACATGTCGATGCAAAAACTCGGATTTATTACGCTTGATCATCTTCAAACACTTCTCCGAATCATCAACTCGTCGTTGTTTCAAAATTCAAAATGTCAAAGTCAAAGTGTCAAATATTCGTGAATGATATGATGTACACGTTTAGTTCATATCTTTAGAGTGTCTGCTACTTCATTCGATTTTAATTTACGGTCATTCAAAATCATAACAACTTCTTTCGGCCATCCACTGCGTTCACCGTCTTCGGTGCTCATTTCACCACGTCTAAATTTAGCATACCAATCCTCGATGGTTGATTTTCGTGGAACAGTGTCCGGAAAAAAGTAATATTTTATCAACACGCGAAATCCCTTTCATACATTTTTTCACAATAACAAAAGTTACTTCACTCAAAATGCTATAATTCACAAACTAATGATCCGACAGCTGTCAAATTTATACACGCGTCTTTTGAGGGTTAGAGCTAACTAAAAAAATATGGGTTTAATTCTAGCAGCGCCATCTATGTGTCAGGCCGGGGACTTTTCAATATATCGGAAAAAAATATCGGCCAAAAATATCGATGTTTTTTTTTTCATAAAACATCGATATATCGATATTTTTTCTGATCCCTAATCCGTTATTCTATGGACCTGGTAGATTGTTGTTTGTTTTGTTTTTTTTCGGTATTCAAACTGAGTCTGGAATTAGGTTGCTTTGTTTTATTATTGGACTTATTGTCTTGAGTAATATTTTCTCATAAAGTTTCGACACAATTGTTAATAGAGAAATAGGTCGATACGATTTGACATCATTAGGTTGTTGACCACGGTTGGGAATCAAAATTACTTCCATCACTTTCCAATACGCAGGCACATATTTCACTCTAAAAACAGCGTTAAAAAATATTTGTAATCTTTACTATGGCTTTTCTAGACAGTTGTTTTAGGATTTCTTCAGCGATTAAGTCGAATCCCGGTGAGTTATTAGTGTTAAGAACGCAATATGTAATACGTTTTAACGTTATGAAACCTTTTAATCGACGTTCCTATTTCCGATGACATTCCATTTCACCAAGACATTTATGCATGGTTAACCATGAGTTGAAATGCCTCACAACTAATATCATTATTTTCGTTTTACCCACTACGAGTTAATTAATATGTGGGGGAAAATGGTTTAGAAAAATTCTGATAACTACCGAACCCACGTGTGATTTATTTTAATGGGAAAACGTTCAGCGATCATCTGTTATAAAGACATCAGACGTATTTTACCATAAGATAACTAACAATTAGTTAATTAGAAATAGTAAAATATTTCAACCCTCTTTTTGTAAACGCTATTTAAAAAAAAGACAAATTATGTTGGACTGGTGTTGGAAAGATGTGAATATATAGAGGTTTAGTTTACATAGAATATTTATTTAATTAATACATTGTTACTAGTCGTTTCCGTCTAACCTACAACTTGTCTTTATGATAACTTAAATCTAGGTATATAACTAGGAGGATCCATCGGCCCTATCTCAGTCTCTGGTGAGATAATGTTTATACATGTGTCACTGCTGTATTTTTTAATATATGCTCACTACACAACACTACACAAGATCATATGGTTTGATTCTTTTGAGTCTGTGTCCAGTTCTGGTGGTATCTAAAAGCTGAAATATTTCAATATTCTCCTGAGAATGGAGTCTTTCCTCATGCCCCCTTGCAATTCTCTTGATTTCTGACTCACTGTGGCTATTTGAAGGTTTCGATGTAGGTAATCAGTCCTATAGTATTTGGGTGCATACCTCTCAGGACTTTGTTCTGAAAAATTTGTATTTTGTTTATGTTACTCTTTGCAGAACATCCCTATAATTGAACTCCATATGTCCATATAGTAGTCTATATAGTCAACTCTTCGAGTTGATAGTAGACCTATTGTCTATATCCGTTAACTAAGCGCTGTAAAAAAGCCTGTTAAAGTCTCTATGTCCCTTTTGAACCAATCCTAAGGCATTTAATCAATGAGAAATGACTTGTTGAATAACCTCTAATGAATGAGCAAGATCTCGCTCAATTTGGCAATAGTCGTCGTCCAATAGTTTCTCCATTTCTCCGTCTTCAAAGTACTTTACTATTTGGGGATGTTGCTGTTTTTCTTGATGATTAATACTGTACGAACTGCCTTGACATACCAAATTCCTATTCTGTATATTAACTAATTTTAACTGATAACTATATATCAGGTACAAAATATATAATATTATTTGTAACAGATGCCATATTTATCTTTTTAAACTTTAAAAAGCATGTTTCAATAAACATGTTAATTTAAAACTAAAAATAAACGCATTTTAACCATTAGTACAATAAGTAGAATAATAGTTATATTGCTGCTTAGTAAACTATAATAATTAACCACAAATAATACGTTATTTCGAGTATTTCCTATATATACAGTTTTGTTGTTACTAAGTCATCCATACTAACATTCCAATAATTTACGAAGCTTTAAAAGTTTATAAACAACGAATTAACAATAAGTTTATTGTTTTCTGTATAAGGTCACTTGAACTAGACGCATAACTTGCATATATTCGACTATATTTAAATAAGAAAGGTTTTCCCTATTTACATACACAATAATTTTCTTCAACGCATTTACTCCAACAATCTATGGATATCACTGATCAAAGTACACGCAAGCTTCTTAATAAATAATTTATACAGGTATATTAGGGGTATTATAAAATATAAAAAAAAATTATCGATATTTCCATATATCGCTTTCGATATTGATATTAATATATAATATTGATTTTTTTTGGAATAAGTAAAGAAAATATCGATATTTTTAAGGAAAAATAAAAATAGTGAAATGTTATCCTAAAAATATATATTTGTTCTAAATTTCTTAAAAAATAGCGATAAAAATATAGATATAAAATAACAACAAGGTAAAAGTTAAAAATTGTATTTAATTTATTCTGAAAAAATATCGAAATATATCGGCCAAAAAATATCGATATATCGGCCGAAAAAATATCGTCCAAAAATATCGACATTTTTTCTGCATCCCTAATATATATTATATATATTATATATTATATATATATATATATATATATATATATATATATATATATATATATATATATATATATATATATATATATATATATATATATATATATATATATATCGTCTGTGGAAAAGTAATATAGAAACGAACTATAGAAAGTGTTAATCGAAATGTGCAATATTTGGTAAATATGACAAGTGGTGTAGGAATTTTTATTTTCATAACAACAGTTTATATTAAATGTCTATCTCAAAGGCATCAATTTCATTTTATGATAATCTGTCAGATGTGCTTTTTTCGAAAGGTTGTTATAATATATACATAACAGATCGTCATTTTTATAATCTATAATGTGTGGTAGATATTTTTTACGATGTTTTATTAACGTTTTAGCAGAATTGCAATTAACAGGCAGGAATTTTTTTTCCACACTTTTTAACGAAAAAAAAATACTTCACTTCTAATTAGATATACGAAGAGCTGCATTACAGGGACGCACTTGTGACATTATGCTGATTATGCCATCAAAGTTAATTTCCAAGTCTTGACTTGGCACTTTTTCTCGATATGTAACCGTGCCTGCGCCTGTGTGTGTGATGTCTCTCATTCTGTCAGGTATGCCGGTCCCTACTTTTTCCATTTTATTGTTTTTGCTAACATAATAGTGGGAAATGGTTGATGCGTCATCATATATCATTTTGACACTTTTTAGTGATAATTTAGGCTAATTAGAAAAATAAAGTTGAAAGTCACACTTGACATTTGCGACATTCAAAGTTGAATAATGTTTTTTAATTAGTTTGTATCATTCGGGGGAGAGACCTAAAATATTTCAAAGTTTAAAAAATATATCAAAGTCATACACGCTATATCCTCGTGTGCTTTTTTTTCGGTGCTTTTATCCATCTTTGCTTTACGTCGTCACATTTAATATGTGTTTTTAATTGATTTTGTAGCGACAAAAACATATATTCTTCCATATCGGAATATCTTTTTGGGGGTATTACGAAACACCTATATCATAAAATCGAGCCGATGCAGAAAAAAAAGAGCAAATTTATAATTTTATCTTTCGCTTTCTCCGAAGACTAACCTATCCCTTTTAAAGAAAAACCGTTTTTATCTTATATCAATTTAAACGAGATTAGACTGACGTATGTTTTCCATAACCTTTATTCCTCTGAAGCGATGGCTTGAATACAATTTAGATATTGGAAAATAAAGAACGAGGCTTCTGTAAGTATTTTCCATTTTTTCCCATCGCCGATCTTCCGAATTTCATATTTATGGCGTTTTTTTTCCAACCTCTAACTCCTTGATTATCGATATGTTTTATTCTGTTTTTATTGTAACTTATTCAGTTATTTGTCACATTAATTAATTACATTAAAATAATAGATAAAAACATTGAGAATATCAAGGATATATGTGTTGTTTTGATTGATAATGTTTTGCCATTTTTATGCTAGAACCATAATTACAACTTTTGAGATTTCCTGACGACAAACTGAACCAAAAAAAAAATGAAAAACATTGAACCGACTTCAAAAATAAATAAGGAACTCACAAAAAATTAAAAACAATCAAACTTGGATTTTTAAAACAAAAAGAATGTTTTAATCGTTGTAGTAACTAAATAAAAATAAACAAAAACTTTATTTAACCTATCTTCTACTACACGTATTTTATATTCTAATATATACACACAATTTAGCTTAATACATATTTATCTATTTACAATATTATTTTAACTACTACCAACTGACTACTTTGAATTCGGTACCGAACCCAAACAGTTACATTAATTTAGATTTCTTTTGTTGGTAATTTCATTTTTAGTATATGTCACATTCTTACATTTTCACGTATTGATGGACTCAATGAAAGATTCATCATGTTTTGAGAAAAAAAAAACACAGAAATGATCTAGAGAAAGTGTTAATAGGGAGGTACAATGTCTGGTAAATATGGCAGGTGGTGTAGGGTTTTTTATTTATGTATTTTCATGGATTTGTAGACGCAGTATGTGAAAAAAACATCGTCCGTGGGAAAGAAATATAGAAACGAACTACCGAAAGTGCTAATCGAAAGGTGCATTCTATTAATACATTCTATAGATTTAGGACTCATTATTAAAAAAAGTCTTTGATGAATATTTCAAGATGTTCATTAATAACAGTTTAAGGCATCGATTTCATTTTATAATTTTGAAACCATACAATAACCATGTCCTCGTTACCATTTAGTTGGAAATATAATCAATATATTTGTAGATTGTAGATTGGTACAAAATCATTAACTTCAAAGTTCTTTTTGTTGGACGTAAGAGACTTCTTTGTTTTTTTTTTCGTAAAATCAAAACTACTGTTGTATACATATTTACTATCTTATAACATATGAAATAATAAAGTCCATGGTTTTGCTTAACTACCCCAAAGGTTAACGTCTTTGGTATTTAGTCAAAGGCGTTTAAGTATCCATAAAAATACTATTAAAAGTTCAACCATTTATTTTGCTTTTCTAGGCGTTTTGTGTTCGTAATCGTGGTGAAGATATCTTTATCTCATTTTTCTTAACGTCTCACGCTTTGTGGTGTCAATTTGATTTGTAGTAGTTTTAATGTCATCCTCCCTTTTCTCTCAGAATACTTTTTAAATGTATGTATCGACTAGTAGAGGTAGTAAGTCGTCAAGCATTTTTTCCTTTATATAATGCAATATTTTAGTGGGAATTAATTACTTTACATTTTAATGATATTATAGCAGATAGTTTGTTTTATTTTGAAACAGTATGAACAACAGATAAGATCGGGGAAAAAGTAACTTCGGTTTTTCTCAATGAATGATTTATAATCGTATATCTTCAGTAAAACTCATTTAATGTACCTATATTGTACCACATTTGAAAGGTAACGTTCTACAGAACATTTTAGAAAAGAGAGATAACATTTATTACGCTTTAGTAATGAAGATTCTATCTAGTCGCCATGGCGAAGACTGGATATCAAAAGAAGCTCAATAGTTGGGTTCTAGATGAGTTAAAAGTAAAAAATGTAAAGAACAAAGTTTCCATTTGTGAGTTGCTGTTGAAACAAAACGAAATGAATCAAAATTTGAAACGAATGAGGCGATGGGTCATGAATAATGGTAGAGGTATGACAATAACCGCCATATAGTCCGGACTTTACTCCGTCTGACTAGCATTTATTTCGTTTCTTGCTAAACTGTCATAATGGTACAAAGTAGGGATGCCGAAAAAACATCGTTATATCGATACACACTGAAATCCCTGAATTTTTCTAAAATAAAACGTTTAAAAATAATTCAATTCTTA
The DNA here is from genome assembly GCF_030347505.1 of Rhynchophorus ferrugineus. NCBI lineage: Eukaryota > Metazoa > Arthropoda > Insecta > Coleoptera > Curculionidae > Rhynchophorus > Rhynchophorus ferrugineus. The sequence continues at coordinate 23,884,542 of NW_027472584.1, read as the reverse complement.
CATAACCTCAAGTCCGATATAATGGAAGTTGTTTTCAACAGATGTTTTATGTATTTTCTCACTAAATCTGCTTAAGCTTTTGATTTGATGGTATTACGTATTATAGGCTTGGTTCAACACGAAATATAAAATACGTATTTTAAGAAAATATTTTTGGAAGCATTCTTCATTTTATATTAGACGATTAAGAGCTTAGCACAGTAGAAGAAACTTCATACGGTTAGTAATAAATATTGTTGTTATTGTTGTTATTTTGTGGAAGCTACGGTTGAGAGTAATTTAATTGAAAGTCGAGATATATCCATGATCTCAATGCATCACATGTCAATTACGACGAAGTCTGAATTGGGTTAAATTAAAGAGCTTTCCGAATATAAAGTGAACGAAATTATTCCTTTGCTTTGATCTATGAACAATTTCGACGATTTTCCCTTATAATTTTTCATTTACGTCACCGAATCCGTAAGATTCGCGTACTAAAATAAAATGTCGTAAAAAGAATCACGATAGATTTATGGACCTTTACAAATCGTGTCCTGATTTCAGACATGAAAAATAATGGGGCTTACTGTAAAATTTTTACTTTAAGTGGTACGTTTTGCGGTTAGTTTACAACCTTGCGGATGTAAAACGCGTAATCCATAATGGTTTTTAATAACGTACGGATAATATGAAGATATTTGCATGGCAATTTATCAGAATGAGCGTGAAACCAAAATGAAAGAACGACAAAACAATTTCAGCAATAGAGGACGTCTTTTTTGGAAGCATAAATCCGTTCTATGCCATAAATCCTAATATAAATCATGTCAGGAACTCTGGTTTCACTCCTTGCTCGGCTGTCTTGTTTTTATTTGCCGTACACATGCTGATCTTTTTGGATATTTAACGAGACCGTAATGCAGTGCAATCATTAAGATGCTTTACTAGCGGCCATGTTTAAACTCGAACGATATTCGCGTATTTTTTTCATTTTAATTCCTCAAAATACATTTAGATTTATCACTTATACATCTATATACAATAGGTACAGTAGTCGTATTTATTTGATTTATAGATTATTATATTTGCTTAAATACATTTTGTTATTATTATTTAATTATTACATTGTTAGTAGTCGTTTCCGTCTAACCTACAATTTGTCTTTATGATAACTTAAACCTAGGTATATAACTAGGAGGACCTATGGGCCCTATCTCAGTCTCTGGTGAAATAACGTTTATACATGTCACTGCTGTATTTTTTTATTATATGCACTTCACTACACAATACTACAAAAGATCAGATGGTTTGATTCTTTTGAGTCTGTGTCCTGTTCTGGTGGTATCCAAAAGTTGCAATATTTCAATATTCTCATGAGAATGGAGTGTCTTTCCTCAAATCCCCTTGAATGCCATCGTAATATTCTCTATTTGTGGTATATCTCAAGTATAGAGTAAATAAAGCATCGGTCCCAGTACACTTCCTTGGGGTACACCTGCTTTAGCTTCTCTTATTGTAGATGTTTGAATAAATGATGTTGTTTTTAAAGCGTTATTTTATCGTTTTTGATGAAGTGGCAACACAGTATACGCGCGTCATTTGTTAATTGTGTGACGTTTCTTCTCATTCAGTAATTGTCCGTTAAAACGTGCGATATGCAGTAGTACTGTTGTATTGTCTAGATATTATAATGTCATTAATTTTAACCAACTTTTGCTATGTTTTGTCTATGAATTTACATTTTATTAATAATTCGACGCCGTTGCTTCAAATTTTCAACTTTTCAGGATGGGTAAGGCTTTGGACATGTCTGCAAGAAAATGTAAAGAGATACAAACGTTGTTACTGCACTCCACATATTCCTAGAGAGAGATAGTAGTTATAATTTTTGTTAATTTTTTATTTTATTTGCGATTTGGTTTCTATTTTGTAACAAATTAATAAGTAAATAAATTAATTTATATTACACATTATCAAAATGCGCATGCGCAGAACGAACCAGTTATATACAACCTCTTTTTTTTATTAGACTTCTACTTGTAATAAGCAAAATACACACCATTTGAGATTCTTTAAGAAGTAAAAGGATGATACCAGTCTTTAGCTGCGCTAATATGCTATTTTATTATATTATATTATTCCGGAGTATTAGGTCACAAGACTAATTTCTGCATTCAAACCGATCAAACTACCATTTTATTTAAGTCTACTGGAGCCATATCAGGTGAGTATGGTGGTTATTCGATGATATTTGTTGAGTTTTATCGAGAATTTCTTTAAAAATACATAATCATGATGCAAAATATATGTTCTTTCACAGATCTTGTCTTCAGTCACCACTTCCTTCATTTTAGCAATGTTAATTTTAGCTGAAGACATTGGTGGTCTCCAGAGTATTTCTTCGGCTTTTAAAGGCATTGCATTATGAATGTATAGATTAATGATGATTAGAATAGATTAAATAGTGTTAGTATAAAAGACGGTTGTGCCAAAATAGCGACTAAAATAATTTTAACAATCTTTTTAAGCAGTATGTTTATGCTATGTATTCTATTATTAATGCCAAGGTATTTTACCTAGTGGAGATAAGAGATCTAGAGAATAAAAACCACTGAAAAACACATGTATACATTAATTAAGTATTGATATTTTCATTTATTTGCAATTAACAAGTCATTTCTCTTATTAAAGTCAGTTAATAATATATGTCTATACATAGAGTTTCGAGAAAAATTATTTACTAGACAGAGAGACAAGAATGAATTAAAGAAAAGATATGTTAAGTGTAGACGGTCGTTATTTATCTTGCATTACAATGAGACACACTATTAGTAGTTGATATTCCATAAAACTAAAACATCGATAAATATATAAAAGCTACCTTTTGTGTTGTCTCTCTTTCTCTCTCTTGTCTGCTGCTTTCGAAATATCTATATATATTTTATAATTCCAACTATCTTCCCTAATATAATTTGCATTTTAACATGGTTACACTAAGATATTTAATGACGTCCTATCTCTGTCAAGCCGCGTCCTCTTCTTTCTTTCTTTCGTTTTTTTCATTAAAATACTTGCATGTAAATGGATGAGGAGACCAGTTTAAAGTACGCAGAAGCAATAGATAAGGGCCTACTTGCTGCCCTCATATAGTTCACCACGTTACGCTGCAGGCATCCCTTTTTTTTAAAGGGGCATATTTATTTATAATATATTTGTCATGGCAGAAGGTTTTATGAGAACATGAGCTTTCACGAACAATTTTATTTTTCCCAATATTAGAATCGATCGAATAACCATTTAGTTCCCTCTTTGTTTTTTAATTTAAACACTTTAGGCAAAAAACAAATAAAATCTATATATTTTCCGAAAACTTTTCTGTTGTGTTCAGCGTTTCATTTTGAAAAATGCTTTTAAAAAATACCGCACTGTTTGCAACTTTCCATACTCTTTCATCGAATGATTAAAAAACTTCGGAGAACAATTTTTATGTCAATCACATGCCTTTTAATAGGAAAACAGTTAAAGTTTTAGATTAAGGATGAGTCAGCGGTTAATATTGTTTTGATTCATCATGGAAGAACCATGGTTAGTTTACCATTATAGTGGTAGACTTCTTTTTTGGGTGATTCAGCATAATATTTAAGGGCATCTTTATACATTTACAGAATGACATTTATATTAGTTGTTTTGGTCATTATACGTACTCTTGAGTGCTCGGTAATTTTTACAAGGTTAAAGGAACAGCAAGAAACTTGATAAACAAATAGTATTTCAAACGAAATATCTCTTGGAAAAGAATTTACTACAAGAATTTTAACAAAATACTCAACAATCTTTACTGCCCGGGCGCCGTACTTATTCAACATGACTCCATGTGATATCTTCTTGTTTTCATTGCTAAAATTTTCACCACCACAGAGGTGTTGCTTGAGAAACAAATTTGTTGTTTCTTTTTGTAAAAAAATTGTAATTTTGAGTGTTCAGTTTTGTTAAATTTACAGAATAAAGGACTGAAGATGAATTGTGTATGTTAAAAAACTCAAGCCTGAATGATTTAAAGCATTCAAAAAGGGTAAACTTAGGATGGATGTATTAGAAAACTGTGGTATGGGTCTTGTTGAGGATGCCTTGATACGAGTCCTGCAACATCAACTGACTCCCTACAAGAACGCTTTTAAAAGACCACAAGAGCTTTTGCCAAAAAAAAAAACAACAAATTTGTCTGGCCAGGCACCGTATTTACTCAAAATTACTCCATGTGTTTTTTCCTGTTTTCAGTGCTAAAATGACCGCTACGAGAGGGCCATGTTTAGTTGTTTAGGATCATAAAAGAAAAAAATCTGTATTACAATGTTGTTGTAGGTTGTTACTTATAATTTGAACCTAATAATGAAAATACACGAATTTATGAACTGAAATGGGTTTATTGTTTTTCGAAGTCTTCTTCATGATGATCAATAAACTTTCGCATGCCCTTGAAGCAATATTCGTAACACTTCTTCTATTCTAATGGAGGTACACCCAAAACATGATTTTTGAATTTTCTTTTTTGAACGTTTTCTTCGGGTGGCGAAAAACCTGGACCATGCAATCTATTCTTGATATGCGGTGATAAAAAATACATATGGTGCCAAATCCGGGCTGTACAGAGATCTCTCGTTGAGAATCTTTCGTTGCTGTTTCTTTTTCTGATAAACAAATGGTTGTGTATCATTCAGAATTCATCATTTTGAGTTGCTCTAACGACACGTTTGTCACTTGTTCAGTTATTCTGGAGAAACAGGCAATTGCTTGCTTGGATGTTGTGTATCTAAAAACTTTGGCTATGCAATCTAATCTTGATATGCGGTAATAAAGAATATATTTGGTGCCAAATCAGGGTTATACGGTGGATACTTCGTCTTGTGAGAGATTGCATTGTCATGAAGAAGAATTTTTCGTTGCTGCTTCTTTTTCTGATAAACAAATGGTTGTGTAGTATCCAGAATTCATCATTCTGAGTTGCTTCAATGACACGGTTGTCACTTGTTCAGTTATTCTGGAGAAACAAGCCATTGCCTGCGTCAACGTTTGAGTCGTCAGTTACTGGTTAAATTTTACAATTAGAAACGTCAAATGGAGATTAGAAACATTTAATAATGCCAAAGGTTTTAGAATATAAATAAAAAACCACGTATTTAGCAATGTTGAACACTTTTTATACAAAATGTATTGTTAAAAAACTTTTATGGTTTAAGTAATAATAAACTCGTGATAAAAATGTTGTAAAGTTGTTATAGGTGTGTTAAATATATTAGAGACCAAGCAGAATTACTGTGTTTAATAAGTTCTAACGATCTGACAGAGTGGGCTCTGTCAAATGTCATTCTGTAAATGTATAAAGATGCCCTTAAATATGCTGAACCACCCAAAAAAGAAGTCTACCACTATAATGGTAAACTAACCATGGTTCTTCCATGATGAATCAAAACAATCTTAACCGCTGACTCAGGCCTAATCTAAAACTTTAACTGCTTCCCTATTATTTAAATTAAAAAACAAAGAGGGAACTAAATGGTTATTCGATCGATTCTAATATTATGAAGAGGAATTTTTCGTTGCTGCTTCTTTTTCTGATAAACAAATGGTTGTGTAGTATCCAGAATTCATCATTCTGAGTTGCTCCAATGACACGGTTGTCACTTGTTCAGTTATTCTGGAGAAACAAGCCATTGCCTGCGTCGACGTTTGAGTCGTCAGTTACTGGTTAAATTTTACAATTAGAAACGTCAAATGGAGATTAGAAACATTTAATAATGCCAAAGGTTTTAAAATATAAATAGAAAACCACGTATTTAGCAATGTCGAACACTTTTTATACAAAATGTATTGTTAAAAAACTTTTATGGTTTAAGTAATAATAAACTCGTGATAAAAATGTTGTAAAGTTGTTATAGGTGTGTTAAATATATTAGAGACCAAGCAGAATTACTGTGTTTAATAAGTTCTAACGATCTGACAGAGTGGGCTCTGTCAAATGTCATTCTGTAAATGTATAAAGATGCCGTTAAATATGCTGAACCACCCAAAAAAGAAGTCTACCACTATAATGGTAAACTAACCATGGTTCTTCCATGATGAATCAAAACAATCTTAACCGCTGACTCAGGCCTAATCTAAAACTTTAACTGTTTCCCTATTATTTAAATTAAAAAACAAAGAGGGAACTAAATGGTTATTCGATCGATTCTAATATTATGAAGAGGAATTTTTCGTTGCTGCTTCTTTTTCTGATAAACAAATGGTTGTGTAGTATCCAGAATTCATCATTCTGAGTTGCTCCAATGACACGGTGGTCACTTGTTCAGTTATTCTGGAGAAACAAGCCGTTGCCTGCGTCGACGTTTGAGTCGTCAGTTACTGGTTAAATTTTCAATTAGAAACGTCAAATGGAGATTAGAAACATTTAATAATGCCAAAGGTTTTAAAATATAAATAGAAAACCACGTATTTAGCAATGTTGAACACTTTTTATACAAAATGTATTGTTAAAAAACTTTTATGGTTTAAATAATAATAAACTCGTGATAAAAATGTTGTAAAGTTGTTATAGGTGTGTTAAATATATTAGAGACCAAGCAGAATTACTGTGTTTAATAAGTTCTAACGATCTGACAGAGTGGGCTCTGTCAAATGTCATTCTGTAAATGTATAAAGATGCCCTTAAATATGCTGAACCACCCAAAAAAGAAGTCTACCACTATAATGGTAAACTAACCATGGTTCTTCCATGATGAATCAAAACAATCTTAACCGCTGACTCATGCCTAATCTAAAACTTTAACTGCTTCCCTATTATTTAAATTAAAAAACAAAGAAGGAACTAAATGGTTATTCGATCGATTCTAATATTATGAAGAGGAATTTTTCGTTGCTGCTTCTTTTTCTGATAAACAAATGGTTGTGTAGTATCCAGAATTCATCATTCTGAGTTGCTCCAATGACACGGTTGTCACTTGTTCAGTTATTCTGGAGAAACAAGCCATTGCCTGCGTCGACGTTTGAGTCGTCAGTTACTGGTTAAATTTTACAATTAGAAACGTCAAATGGAGATTAGAAACATTTAATAATGCCAAAGGTTTTAAAATATAAATAGAAAACCACGTATTTAGCAATGTTGAACACTTTTTATACAAAATGCATTGTTAAAAAACTTTTATGGTTTAAATAATAATAAACTCGTGATAAAAATGTTGTAAAGTTGTTATAGGTGTGTTAAATATATTAGAGACCAAGCAGAATTACTGTGTTTAATAAGTTCTAACGATCTGACAGAGTGGGCTCATTCGTTATTAATTGCTTCTATACACAAAAACAACTTAGTCTCGGTTGAAGTTTGAAGTTACCCTCCCCAGCCAATTTTATTGCGCCGTTATTAATTAATTAATGTCAAAGTTTACAGATGCCATCGCATAAATTTGTAACGAAATCTGACGCCAATTTGAATTCCGCAATTACATTTCCGTTAAGTGACGTTGGACATTGGTTCTCGGTGGTGGGTGACACGTGAATCATACGTGTTGCCTGTTTACTGGATAACTGAAAATTCCCTAAACATTTCGCTGTTTCGGTAGCCCTTAACGATACCTTTCCATTTATACACGGTTTTATATTACAATAGTTGTCAAGTATATCTCAGTTAGTTTTAACACCATAACGGAGTTTGAAATGTATGAAAACTTCTGGTGGTAATAAAAGCTTTTAGAACTTCACGGATAGTTTAAATAAATTTCAACCTTGAAATAATAATTACCTTGCAAATACGCTTATACATTATCATAGCGTTCTAAGATTATCATTTTTGTTTCGCTACAATAGAAATGGGGTTACGCAGACCAAACTTTTACGTAATTTCTATTTATGATCTCTGAAATCTCATTATGTATATATTCTGCCACTGTGTATGTAATTCAACTCCTGTTAACCGATTTAGACAGAATTTTGGGTGTGTATTTATGTGGATTCGAGAATAGTTTAGATTCTCTTTGTTTATATAACATATATATAAATATATATATATATATATATATATATATATATATATATATATATATATATATATATATTATATATACAATATATAATAGTTGTATATATAATATATATAATAGTTCTTGTAGGGAGTCAGTTGATGTTGCAAGACTCGTATCAAGGCATCCTCAAGAAGACTCATACCACAATTTTCTAATACTAACTTCCTAATTTGGTTTTCATTGTTCTATTGAAATTTACCCTTCTGAACTTTAAATCATTCAGGCTTGAGTTTTTTAACATACTCAATTCAACTTCAGTCCTTTATTCTGTAAATTTAACAAAATTGAGCACTCAAAATTACAATTTTTTTACAAAAAGAAATAACAAATTTGTTTCTCAAGCAACACCTCTGTTGTGGTGATAGTTTTAGCAATGAAAACAAAAAGATATTACATGGAGTCATGTTGAGTAAGTACGGCGCCCGGTCAGTAAAGATTGTTGAGTATTTTGTTAAAATTATTGTGGTAAATTCTCTTCCTAGAGAGATTTCGTTTGAAATATTGTTTGTTTATCAAGTTCTTTGCTGTTGAACCTTGTAAAAATTATCGAGCGCTCAAGAGTACGTATAATGAGCAAAACAACTAATATAAATGTCATTCTGTAAATGTATAAAGATGCCCTTAAATATTATGCTGAATCACCCAAAAAAGAAGTCTACCACTATAATGGTAAACTAACCATGGTTCTTCCATGATGAATCAAAACAATCTTAACCGCTGACTCATGCCTAATCTAAAACTTTAACTGCTTCCCTATTAAAAGGGATGTGATTGACATAAAAACAGTTCTCAAAGTTTTTTAATCATTCGATGAAAGAGTATGGAAAGTTGCAAACAGTGCGGTATTTTTTAAAAGCATTTTTCAAAACGAAACGCTGAACACAACAGAAAAGTTTTCGGAAAATATATAGATTTTATTTGTTTTTTGCCTAAAGTGTTTAAATTAAAAAACAAAGAGGGAACTAAATGGTTATTCGATCGATTCTAATATTAGGAAAAATAAAATTGTCCGTGAAAGCTCATGTTCTCATAAAAACTTCTACCATGACAAATATATTATAAATAAATATGCCCCTTTAAAAAAAGGGATGCCTGCAGCGTAACGTGGTGAACTATAGGAGGGCAGCAAGTAGGCCCTTATCTATTGCTTCTGCGTACTTTAAACTGGTCTCCTCATCTATTTACATGCCAGTATTTTAATGAAAAAAACGAAAGAAAGAAAGAAGAGGACGCGGCTTGACAGAGATAGGACGTCATTAAATATCTTAGTGTAACCATGTTAAAATGCAAATTATATTAGGGAAGATAGTTGGAATTATAAAATATATATAGATATTTCGAAAGCAGCAGACAAGAGAGAGAAAAAGAGACAACACAAAAGGTAGCTTTTATATATTTATCGATGTTTTAGTTTTATGGAATATCAACTACTAATAGTGTGTCTCATTATGTATATATTCTGCCACTGTGTATGTAATTCAACTCCTGTTAACCGATTTAGACAGAATTTTGGGTGTGTATTTATGTGGATTCGAGAATAGTTTAGATTCTCTTTGTTTATATAACATTTGTTTTTTTTATTTGATATATATATATATATATATATATATATATATATATATATATATATATATATTGTTGTTTATTTGTTATATATATATATATATATATATATATATATATATTGTTGTTTATTTGTTATATATATATATATATATATATATATATATATATATATATATATATATATATATATAGTATTGCAGTTGTGTTATGTTTGTTGTCTATTCATATTCAATATATCATGTTATATATGTTATATCCATAAATTTTTTCCATATACCCTATAAGTAATATGGTTTTATATGTAAAATAATTAATCATATTCTATCAATATCAATCAAATATGATTCCTAACCGGTAATCTGTCGGAAGGTGAGAGTTGATATGAGCTAGATTTTTGTTCAATTAGTCTTGTAATTCGTTGTCTTCAAACTTCTTTGGCTGTCCAAGCTATTCTTTGTCGTTGATATCAAAATCACCACTTTTAACTCATCGAAGCCAAAACCCATATCACCATAAGCTTTAAGAAGTATTTTATAGGCTTCAGTAGCAGATTTCTTTAAATCAAATAAGAATAAAAGTAAAAGTAATGATTGTCGATGACGTTCCATGATAGCGTCTGAATTTACTGAATAACTCAATAATATTAAATGAAAAACTATTATTTTATTAATTAACAGCTGGTACTTTGTATTACCACAAAGAGATATCGCTGAACAAAATACATTCAAGCACCTAATAAAAAAAAACACCTTTTAGAATGAATAAAGCTATTTTCAATTCTATTTCACTAGACAAACAATGTGTAAGTGTATTTAATAAATTAAATCAGGAAGAATGGCCGAAGGAATGAACATCAACCGTTAATACATCAACGTTGTAATACACTCATGTGATAACCAGCCCGTTCCTTGCGTTAAAATATGAGAGGCTTCACATTCTCGATATTTATGCCTCTTTACGTAATCAGTTTTATTGATTTTTCTCTATCGAATTTTTTATGTTAGGAGGTGCGAAATATATACCTGTAATTTTCAATCCTTCTAAAAACCAGAGCCAAACGGAAATATTCGATTTATATGGCAGAAGGCCGTGTTATTTTCAACTTAGGTAAATGGTTTCGTGAAGATGTTATTTGCGGTAAATTGATTTATAAATATACAGGCAGACTATTCTAGATTAGAAAAAGAAGAACATCGATGAAGGAAACATGTAATAAGGGGCCATTCATTTAGTACATAAGAAAATTTGGGGGTAGAAGAGAGGAAAGGGGGTCTTAATAGTTCTTACGTTTTTAAGATAATAAAAATGAGCAAAGTTAAAATTATATTTTAAATAACAACAAACGTACTTCAGTTGCTGCAAATACAAATTAATTACCAATGCTTATCGCTACGTAATCAACGAAGATCTGCACGATGACCGAAGTCATCAAATATTTCGCTTTAAAATATGAAATAAGGTCACCGAATCATATCAATGTTGAAGCAATACTGCTACTGGACAAACAGGCAGAGCCAAACGGAAATATTCGATTTATATGGCAGAAGGCCGTGTTATTTTCAACTTAGGTAAATGGCTTCGTGAAGATGTTATTTGCTTTAAATTGATTTATAAATATACAGGCGGACTATTCTAGATTAGAAAAAGAAGAACATCGATGAAGGAAACATGTAATAAGGAGCCATTCATTTAGTACATAAGAAAATTTGGGGGTAGAAAAGGGGAAAGGGGGTCTTAATAGTTCTTACGTTCTTCAGATCATAAAAATGAGCAAAGTTAAAATTATATTTTAAATAACAACAAACGTACTTCAGCTGCTGCAAATACAAATTAATTACCAATGCTTATCGCTACGTAATCATCGAAGATCTGCACGATGACCGAAGTCATCAAATATTTCGCCTTAAAATATGAAATAAGGTCACCGAATCATATCAATTTTGAAGCAATACTGCTACTGGACAAACAGGCATAGCCAAACGGAAATATTCGATTAATATGGCAGAAGGCCGTGTTATTTTCAACTTAGGTAAATGGTTTCGTGAAGATGCTATTTGCGGTAAATTGATTTATAAATATACAGGCAGACTATTCTAGATTAGAAAAAGAAGAACATCGATGAAGGAAACATGTAATAAGGGGCCATTCATTTAGTACATAAGAAAATTTGGTGGTAGAAGAGAGGAAAGGGGGTCTTAATAGTTCTTACGTTTTTAAGATAATAAAAATGAGCAAAGTTAAAATTATATTTTAAATAACAACAAACGTACTTCAGTTGCTGCAAATACAAATTAATTACCAATGCTTATCGCTACGTAATCAACGAAGATTTGCACGATGACCGAAGTCATCAAATATTTCGCCTTAAAATATGAAATAAGGTCACCGAATCATATCAATTTTGAAGCAATACTGCTACTGGACAAACAGGCAGAGCCAAACGGAAATATTCGATTAATATGGCAGAAGGCCGTGTTATTTTCAACTTAGGTAAATGGTTTCGTGAAGATGCTATTTGCGGTAAATTGATTTATAAATATACAGGCAGACTATTCTAGATTAGAAAAAGAAGAACATCGATGAAGGAAACATGTAATAAGGGGCCATTCATTTAGTACATAAGAAAATTTGGGGGTAGAAGAGAGGAAAGGGGGTCTTAATAGTTCTTACGTTTTTAAGATAATAAAAATGAGCAAAGTTAAAATTATATTTTAAATAACAACAAACGTACTTCAGCTGCTGCAAATACAAATTAATTACCAATGCTTATCGCTACGTAATCATCGAAGATCTGCACGATGACCGAAGTCATCAAATATTTCGCCTTAAAATATGAAATAAGGTCACCGAATCATATCAATGTTGAAGCAATACTGCTACTGGACAAACAGGCAGAGCCAAACGGAAATATTCGATTTATATGGCAGAAGGCCGTGTTATTTTCAACTTAGGTAAATGGCTTCGTGAAGATGTTATTTGCTTTAAATTGATTTATAAATATACAGGCGGACTATTCTAGATTAGAAAAAGAAGAACATCGATGAAGGAAACATGTAATAAGGAGCCATTCATTTAGTACATAAGAAAATTTGGGGGTAGAAGAGGGGAAAGGGGGTCTTAATAGTTCTTACGTTCTTCAGATCATAAAAATGAGCAAAGTTAAAATTATATTTTAAATAACAACAAACGTACTTCAGCTGCTGCAAATACAAATTAATTATCAATGCTTATCGCTACGTAATCAACGAAGATCTGCACGATGACCGAAGTCATCAAATATTTCGCCTTAAAATATGAAATAAGGTCACCGAATCATATCATTGTTGAAGCAATACTGCTACTGGACAAACAGGCAGAGCCAAACGGAAATATTCGATTTATATGGCAGAAGGCCGTGTTATTTTCAACTTAGGTAAATGGCTTCGTGAAGATGTTATTTGCGGTAAATTGATTTATAAATTTACAGGCGGACTATTCTAGATTAGAAAAAGAAGAACATCGATGAAGGGAACATGTAATAAGGGGCCATTCATTTAGTATATAAGAAAATTTGGTGGTAGAAGAGAGGAAAGGGGGTCTTAATAGTTCTTACGTTTTTAAGATCATAAAAATGAGTAAAAGTTAAAATTATATTTTAAATAACAACAAACGTACTTCAACTGCTGCAAATACAAATTAATTATCAATGCTTATCGCTACGTAATCAACGAAGATCTGCACGATGACCGAAGTCATCAAATATTTCGCCTTAAAATATGAAATAAGGTCACCGAATCATATCAATGTTGAAGCAATACTGCTACTGGACAAACAGGCAGGGAATCAGAAGATGGAAGCGAACCAAGCCATACGAATTTGTATAGTGATGTGTAACAGTGGTTTAGTTTTATTTTTATTTATTATTTTATTTATTTTATTTTTTATTTAGCAAGAACAACAGACGAGTAGTAATAAATTAATATATAAATTAATATTGTACTAAGCATATCGAATGTAAAATTAAATATTGAACTTGAGCGATATTGAACTTATATAAACGGGAAAAAATCTCTTTAGTTTAATGACCGAATGACACCTAAGATTGGGAAAACGAACAAGCCTTTAAGCGGCCTTGATTTTTTCTCTCCCTCTCCCTCTCTCCCTGTCTCACTTAAACTAATAAAAGTTGATGTCTCTTGAAATTTCATAATCCTTTCCTTAAAATTAGTTTTTGCGGAAGTCTAATAAAATGAAGCGGAAGGGGTGAGGGGTGTGGGAATGTCCTAAGTCGAGAAAATATATTTTGGATTCGGGGGAAACTTTCTCAAAAGTCCACTGTTTTGAAAAGGAAGGGACGGGTTGTCTAATAAAAATTTATCTTTCCGAATGTTGTATCCATTATTAGACTCAACTTTTACTATCTCTAAAAATTCTCCAGTCCCGGTTTCAATATAACTATCGATCAACGAATAAGAACTGAAAAATATACCGAATCGATTAGTTTGACTTACGTTTACAATGTTACCATGTCTCTAGTATTAATGATATGATGTAATGTTGTTCCGAATGGCATTTTATATCTTCAGTTAACGAGTCGAAATAAGGACTTTTTTCTCTGTTTAATCCCCATTAAATTCAATTTAAAATTTTATGATATAGACAATGTACCACAGCTAATAATACAAATACAAATTACGAAATGTTATCTCTTATGCATTTAAAATACGAAATAAATTATAAAAGAATATTTGGAAATATTTTTAAATCGTGTATTTGAAATATATATAATAATATACTTAAATAGAATAGAACCAAATAAGACCAGCCTATCAATCAGTAAAAGAATAATTTCTTTTCATGAACATTATATTTTTAAATGTACTATCCGACAAAGAGTTTCTTGTTAGTGATTGAGTAAAACTTGCTAAAGAAAACAATCCTTCTAAAAATTTTTGGGAACACGAATTGTGTTGTATTGTACGAAGACATTCTTTATATATTTTTTAAATGTTTTAGGAAACTAAATAACTCTTAAGTCCATTATTGATGCCTGTGGTTGACCATAGTTCCTGCTCGCAAAAACAGTCATCACCTTCTTTACAATTACTGCTACTCCTGTTATTCCCAGGCATATGTTTTTTTTTATTTGCCTCCGAGGCATGAATTCATGACTTCATGAATCCTTTGGCTCTCATCTGTTGTGGTGCTTTCTAGTAGTCCAATGGCATATAATGATATGTTATCAGCTAGTTTGGCTGAAATTATATTTTTATCTGATTTTAATAGAAATATCCTACCAAAATCATGCTCATCTTACACATCAGAGCTCTTACCAGTGGCAAAGTGTGAATCTATATAATTTGGTAAATACATACTGATGTCGCAACTGGTCTTGCTTGTGAATTGATCCAAGAACAAACTAATAATTTATAAATACGCTCCTAACATGTGGGGTAAAAGTCCCGCTACCATCTTGATTTTGGTTATGTGGCGTTTAGCTCAGTTTTACTTTAACCATTATATTGTGTAGACGTCCAAATTTTATTATGGATATACGCCACAAAAACTGGCAGAAATAGTTACAATATTTATTGAAAATAATCGTTTCAGTCAAAATAATTGCCAGTCAGCGGAAATTGCGTCAAAAATATTCCAGCTGTACATTTCTTCGCTTTGTTTAAAGAGAATTTTTGAAAATGTTCCAGTACAAAATTCAATTAGTCCAACAATTGCTACCGAGAGGTCTTGATCAACGAATTGAATGCAGTAAGGCAATCCTAAGGCTGTCTGTGGAAATTGAAGAAAACAATCTTTCTAAATATTTTTATGAGCACAAATTGTGTTATATTGTACGCAGATATTTTTTATATATTTTTTAGGAAACTAAATAACTCTTAAGTCCATTATTGATGCCTGTGGTTGATCATAGTTCCTGCTCGCAAAACAGTCATCACTTTCTTTACAATTACTGCTACTCCTGTTATTCTCAGGCATATGTTTTTTTTTAAATTTGCCTCTGAGGCATGAATTCATGACTTCATGGCTCTCATCTGTTGTGGTGCTTTCTAGTAACCAATGCATTTTGTAACTAGGGTGGTAGCATGACGCTAATATGGCTCCATTTATTTCACGTTACAAGTCAAAAAACTTAGCAAAAATTCAAAAATTAGCTTAAATACCTTGGACATTATCAAGGACCCTATTGATCAGTGTTATCAGTGATATTTGTATTAATAAACTTAATTAACACAATTATTTTGGAGCCATAAGTATTTGAAATATTAATTTCAAATACCAGATGTGTATATACATTTCATTTACGTATTTTAATGACAAGTAATTCAAACACTGTTCATAATATTAAACGTGAATAATTAAATATTATCCACTTGCATTTATTTTGATCAATTTTACATTATAAAGGAATTTATTAAGAAAAATTGGTGCGATATATAACGATCAAAACATTTTCTATGATTTTCTACAATATTTTCCATCTTTCTGACAACCATGTCGAAAGAACGACGTTGGTTTGACAGCGACCATTTTCGCATTTCTTCAGCACTTTAAAAGTTGCAATCCGGAGGTGCTAAATCTGGTGGGTACGCTGGTTGCAGTATAACTTTTCTATTGCTGGTCTTTTTTGCAGCAATACGTTGTTTAACTTGCTTAATCGATGCTAAGTAGACATCTGTACTGACATTTTTATTCGATTTTAATAGTTTTAATAATTTACTGCACCTTGCTGAACCTCACAAATGCCTAGCAAAATTTTATGAGCATCAATTGACTGACTTCTTGTAATTAATTCAGTATAATTGATTAGAAAACAACTAATCAACAACAGAAAAGATTTAATTGAATTAGAATAAAACGAAAGAAAATTAAAAGTGTTTTTTAGAGCTCGTACATTTTTTTGTTTCAACGAAACAAAGTGATTTATCTCATTCTGTACACCTTCTTCGGCCACAACCGTTTATTGGGAAATCGTTAATAGTAAAAATGTTTTTTCCGGTATTACGTCTTTTGTTTTTACTACGGTTTAAATTAAGCTCTCTTAATTTACCGAGAGAAATAACACTTTTTTTCTGTTGCATTTGTCTTCTTCCGGAGCCACAGTCATTTATTTCCTCAAATATCGATGTTTTCAAAAGACCCTCTCCTGCCGAAATTCCCGGTTAGTGATTAAAAACTTCCAAGGAAAATGGTTTTGCGAAAGAATCCAATAGTTGCTCTGTTTATCTTTTTTTTTGTTTTTAATGAAAGTAATATCAATTTACTTTTTCATCAATTCGGTTGTTTCAATAAAGGGGAAGTTGATTAAAAATGTCCAGGTAAATTTTCCTGCATATAAAACCATATTACAGGGTGTATGTGACATTTAATATCAATCAAAGAAATATTACATGTGACAGTCAAAAGCTTTAATAATAGATGTATATAATATATGTAACAAAAGATCATAAATATATTTATATATTAAATATAATTTATTTAGAATATTGTGGTATTCAATCGGTTTACTTGCTGAATATTATATATATAAATATTTCTGAGTCCATTCTTATCCAATCCAATGGCATATAATGATATTTTATCAGCTAATTTGGCTGAAATTATATTTTTATCTGATTTTAATAGAAATATCCTACCAAAGTCATATTTCTGTATATGTGCTTTAATGCACTCTATTACATATTCATCTTACACATCAGAGCTCTTACCAGTGGCAAAGTGTGAATCTATGTAATTTGGTAAATACAGACTGATGTCGCAACTGGTCTTGCTTGTGAATTGATCCAAGAACAAACTAATAATTTATAAATACGGTTCTAACATGTGGGGCAAAAGTCCCGCTACCATTTTGGTTATGTGGCGTTTAGCTCAGTTTTACTTTAACCATTATATAGGGTAGACGTCCAAATTTTATTATGGATAAATATACGCAACAAGAACTGGCAGAAATAGTTACAATATTTATTGAAAATAATCGTTTCAGTCAAAATAATTGCCAGTCAGCGGAAATTGCGTTAAAAGTATCTTAATCGCCCAGTGCCTCACAAAACCACAATTTATCGTTTACATGCGACAGTACGGTACGACAGCAGACAGGCCTCATTCTGGAAGACAATGGACGTCTCGTAACGCTAAAAATGTGGCTCTGGTGCGCAATAGTGTTAGAGACTCCAGAAACATCAATTTGCAAACGTCGTTCCCAGCTATACATTTCTTCACTCTGTTTAAAGACAATTTTAGAAAATGTTCCAGTATATAATTCAATTAGTCCAAAAATTGCTGCCGAGAGGTCTTGATCAACGAATTGAGTACAGTAAGGCAATCCTAAGGCTGTCTGTGGAAATTGAAGATTTTTCGTCTAAATTGATAATGAGCTATGAAGCCCATTTTCCTCTCAGTGGCCACGTAAATATACAGAGCAGTCGGTTTTGGGGAACACAGAATCCTCAATTAATTCATGAAACATCAATGTATCCACTTAAAACAACTGTATGGTGTTGTGTTCATGCTGGAAACATCAGTAGTCCCTATTTTTCTTACAATTATCAAGGTGTTGCAGTTACTGTTACTGCTGAAGGGTATCAAGACAATATTCGAAATTTTGTTGTGCCTGAAATAGAAGATCAAGGACTAGAGGACATGTGGTTTCAGCAAGATGGGGCCACAACACATACAGATCTTTCAACAATTCCAAATTCAAATTATTGAATGACGTTTTTCCACGAAGACTAATTTCGCGAAGTGGCGATTTAGCATGGCCAGCCAGATCTTTCCGATCAGATCGGATTTAACAGCACCAAAATTTTTCTTATTGAGTTAAAGATTGAGTACGAAATTAAAGAAATTGAGCCTCAGATGTTGCAGGATGTCATGAAAAATGCCTTAAAAAGAGCCGAAAGTTGCATAGCGAATCGCGGTCACCCTTTAGCCAATATAATTTTAAGACCAAATAAACTTTTTATGAAAACCAAACTGACTTATCTTTTCTTTGAACAAAGTTATAGGCAATCAAAACGAAACTTTTGCCCCACGTTATTATGTTAAAAATAATGTAAAGGGGAATTGATCCAAGAAAAAATTAAAACTAGTAATTTATAAATAAAATTAGAGTTTTCAATAGTATAAAGAGTAACTAGTTTCATTTTAAATCAAATATCATGCTTACTATTAATTCAAACACTTTAACTATTTAAAATAGATATAATTTCAGTAATCCCTAATATAAATTCTGATATAAAATTTACGTCTATATATTACTCGCCTGGTAGGGAAACGTTAAAAGGCAATATATGCACTTTGATGTCTGGAAGACACGTTTCCTTTTAAAAAATCAAGGTGCATATTTTATTTTCCTTATTAAGCATTTTTTCTCCCCCTCGAAAAACCTAAACCTTTTTCGTCTATATTTTAAACAAGACTTCAAATAATCGCAATCAAGATCGAAAGAAACGTAACATAATTTCAAAGTATAATTTCCAGTTTAACTCTTAAGAGACTGACGACTATACAAAGCTAGTTGAAATTCTTTAATCTTTTTAACTGATTTGCGTTGCCTTCTTTATTTAAGCGGATTAAGAAATTGTCTCTATTCTTTTTCTTGTTTTGAGAACCGTAAAAGAAAAAGTCGGAATATTAACGTGATATATTTTAAAGCAAATAAAAGAACATCGGGTAACAATGGGGTAATAAGTAACAGGCAAAACATGTCTCAAAACATATTGTGAAAAGAATGTCTGGCTTGTCTAAACAACAAAAAAAAAAAGGTTGCAGCTTTTATTTAGTATGCCTTTTTTTTGTGTACGAAAATTACCCAAACCATAACTTTTTCTTCAGCCAACAAATTAGCTATTCACTGGTGAAAACATCGTCTGCCTTTTTATTGAATTTTGGCAATTTTTTTTCTTAAGTAGAAAGATCTTTGTAGTTCCTAATGAATGAAGGATTTCGTGTTCCATCATCAATTATAATAAGTCAGTTTTTCTTTTGGTCTTACTTTAATGTATCTAAAGAAAAGAAAATATAAAAGTAACATTCCTGGGCGTTTTTAAATATTTAAATTTGAAATTAATGTTAATTAATATTAATAATTACAATAATTATTTGATGTGAATACGAAATGGTTTAGTTTTTGAATAATTAAAATTCGATTGCTGAATAAAAATCGATCTCATAATTTTCTATTGTCATTTTCCATCATCAGGAACGTTTCCGGATAATGATATTTATTTTATTCTCCTTCATCAACAATGATTAATTCTAAAATATCGAAAGCAATACTTTTATTTGAATATGGAAGAAAAAAATAATCGAGTTAGTGATTTAGTGGCTGATAATTTAACATCTCCAGAGTTAATTACTAGTAACTTTATACTATTAGGAGAGTTTTGCAGAGACAGAAACAAATAGTAGTCGGATGGAGCAAGACCTGGGCTATACGGGAGGCAAATCAAAACTTCTCTGTTACTATATCTCAATGTTTTCCAGAGCCGTTGAGTCCAGTATTGTAATTTTAGCCGTATTTTGAACCACCTGCTTCAATTGTGTTAGTTGTTGATAGAACTTAGTCGAATTAATGATTCCCAATGTCACTAAACACTTTCACGACCACCTTGTAGTCAATATGGGCTTCGCAACCTTTGTGAAACTTCTCCAGACTCTGATCATGATATTTCTCGCACATTATTATTGTATTTCGTCTACTTTTCATCAACCGTAATTATTCGTTTCCAAAATAACTCCATTTCATTTAGTTTCAGTGGCAATTCACAAATGAAAACTGAGCCCATTCAATTTCTCCAAGAAAAAAAAAAACAAATTTCGCCTTTCTTAACCTTATAAAATAAGATATGAACCCCAGTAATAAAGCTTATTAAAAATATATATATGCTTTAAAATAATTCAGATTCATAAAAAATTCGTGTTGATTTTATTGCTATTATTCTTTAGTTATATTTGTGATGTATTAATACAAATGAGTAAGATAATCTGCAGTGAGTGTTAATATATGTGGAATAATAATGAACTAGTATGTAAGGGATGTTATACAGAATTAGTTTAGGTGGTGAATGAAAAATAAAAGTTCCGATTAAATATTGAGAACTTTCTTTGAAACAACTTAAGAAACAAATCATTAATTTTACATTCGGATCAATTATTACTGTTTTTGTTGAGATCACAACGTAAACAGCGGAAATAAAGATATAAATCCAGTGTAGAAGTGATAATAGAGGGTAACGTTTAGAAGACGAAAAAAACGAAGTTACTTCTTTCCAAACCTTATAAAATTAGAGGTAAAGCTCAATAACAAAGCGCTATCATAAATAGAAAAGCTTTAAAATTAATTCACAATAACAAAAAATTCCTGGAGAATTTATTGCTATTATTCTTTAGTTGTATTTGTGATATATCAATACAAATGAGTAAAATAATTTGCAGTGATTGTTAATACATGTGGAATAATAATGAACTAGTATGTAAGGGATGTTATACAGAATTAGTTTAGGTGGTGAATGAAAAACAAAGGTTCCGATTAAATATTGAGAACTTTCTTTGAAACAACTTAAGTAACAAATCATTTCTTTTATATTCGGATCAATTACTACTGTTCTTGTTCGTATCACAACATAAACAACGGAAATGAAGATATAATCCAGTGTAGAAGTGAAAATAGTGGGTAACGTTTAGAAGCCGGAATGTTTGTGCCTTTTAATTATCAAAATGACGGAATAAATCTAAATTCAAGGGTGTTAAGTCAAATAAACAAGCCATATTGGAAAAGCAGGGGCGTATCGAATTTATGGGACAGGCCCAAATAAATCTTGGCGCAAATATTCTACCTGCGCTGACGCCTTTTCGGGAAGGGCTGACTCGTGGATTTGATCGAATGACATTTTTAATATCCATAATTTCTTATTTGGGTTTATATTGAATGAGGCGTTAAAAGATTTACTTCACGTAATTTCATTTCCTACCATATGGTCCAAGATAAAGATGACATGCGTACCAATTTTAAGTCTTTAAACATAATAAGAAGCATTTTAAGGTCTCGACTATTACTTATAAAATAGCTTCCTTTAATTTTTCACGCGTAATCTTCATAAGCATTCAGACACCATAAAAAAAATTGCTGTGTGTAAAACACAAGTGGTATAGTTGTGTACTTTTTGTTTTATTTTTCTTTATTTATCCAGACTGTTAATATGTCGTGAATAATTGTTCTATTTCCTGTTACATGTTTTATTATTATGCAACTTACTCCTGCAGCTGCTCTTTTGCATTTATCAATTATGCTATTATTTAATTAGACTTGAAATCCACGTTCCACATTTTTCTAATCCTTCTAGTTTGTGATGTTTTCTCTACTCTGTCTCTGTGATTTTTTTTCCGTTCCGATGTCATTCTCATGTCTTCTTCCAATACATCTTCTATTCCCAAATTCCATGTCCACATCGGTTTACACATCTTTACACTTTTGTGTCCCTTCCTTCATTTCATTTCTTATTTTATCATTTTTTTCTATTAATTGTCTGTGTTCTTTAAGCATATCCTGATCATATCAAAATCAATCAATCAAAATCAATCAATCAAAATCAATCAAAGAACATCAATTAACTTAGATTTACGTTTTTAATATTTTTAGCTACTGGTATTTCATTCCATCGACCTGTATTGACCATATCCTATCGACCCGTCCTTATTGAAAAATAAAGAGTAATAGAAAAGTTGTTGAATTCATTTTTTTTTTTCAAGCAATTTTACTATTTTTTCCTATTTTCTTTCAAGGCGAATTTATTAAGATACATTTTAGACATTAATCAATATGCTATTATGATCTATGATCTATTGCCATTTTTCTTGTAACATCTACATAAATGTAGAAAAACTAAAAATTATTTTCACAAGCCATTCAAAAGAACAGGAAAAAGGAATTAAATAACTTTGGTATAGTTACGTAAATATCCAAAATAATTAGCATAAATTACGTCATCTACTCTCAGTACTGGAAAATTAATTCACACTGTTAGTAAATGCAGTTCATTTAAAACAAAATCATAAAGAAAGCTTTTATTTTATATTATCGGGTGCTCATGCACATCTCTATCATGTTCAGAATCAATAAATCAAGGTGTTTTAAAAATGATAGTAAAAAACGCTCCAATGTCTTTCTTGATCTTTCGGTTGTCAAATGGAAATGTTGAACTTCACTCCGCAATCGAAAATGATGGATTTACATCATTTGTGTTGGTAATAAAACTAAGAACATATATATATATTTGAAAGATGATGATGATGGAGCGCATTTTTTATATTCAGCCATTTTTGAAAGGAAACTGTTGAGTAATGATCGATGAGGGGTTGTTTATAATTTGTCTCTATCGATTTGACAAATATCGAATCAAAACGGCCCCTTGTAGACAGCGCTGGGTATAATATAGTCATGTATTTGAAATATAACATACAAAATAGAGTACTTTAAATATTTTTGTTTAAAATATAAAATACAGTGAGGCACCCACTTTGCACAGAGCTTTCTCATACCCAAATATTCGTGAATGATATGATGTATACGTTCAGTTGATATCTTTATAGTGTCTGCTATTTCATTCAATTTCAATTTACGGTCATTCAAAATCATTTTGCGGATTTCTTAATGTTTTCGTCGGTAACATCCTCTTTTGGGCGTCCACAGCGTTCACCGTCTTCGGTGCTCATTTCACCACGTCTAAACTTAGCATAACAATCATTGATGTTTGATTTTCCTGGGATAGTGTCCGGAAACTCAGCATCAATCCAAGTTTTTGCTTCAACTGTAATTTTTCCCTTCAAAAAGTAATATTTTATCAACACGCGAAATCTCTTTTTATCCATTTTTTCGTAATAACAAAAGTTCATTCACAAATTAGTGATCCGACAGCTGTCAAATTTATATACGCCTCTATTGAGGGTTAGGGCTAAAAACATAGTTAGTAGTATTTAATTCTAGTAGCGCCATCTACTTGTCAGGCCGGGGACTTTTCAATTGACCTGTTATAAGTGTATTCTTAATTTTACCTTAAGTAGATTTTAGTTTAATTTGAGAAATACATACTGATTAATCATTAATCCCGTGTCCGTCTTGCTTGTATATTAATGTATATACAACAGAACCGTGATGATAAATTAATTTGTAAATTAAGATTGTACTAAACATATCTAATGTAATTAATAAAAAGAAATTATTTCAAATGCAAATTACAACCCTGATTGTGGATTGGTATTTTAAAGGTTTTTTCCCCATCGAGGACAATTAGAATCGTAGTGAATTTTCACCAATACCGATTAACAAATAATAATTTAAGAAGACGAAGAAGACGAAAAAAAAAAAGCGGAAAAGAAGGCTTTCGATTTAATATTCAAAAGCCCGTCTTAACAACGACGAAATTTCGTTCATCGTCCCTCAATTTTCTTTCTTTCCTATTTGGGCTTTAAACAAAGCCCCTAATTTATTCGATCTGCGTTCATTGAATAAAAACAATCTCGCTCAATTTCGCCTTCAACTATCCAAATCGAGGATTTATCGCTTTATTGCGTCCTAAATTCTATTTATTTGACCTTTTCCTCGAGTACGCAACAAGAAACATGGCAAGGAAAATATTGAGACATCCTAAAAAGCCGGATCTCGAAATACTAATTGACCGTCATGTCGTGAAAAAACAATTTTCTTGTTAAAATACATAAAATCTTTTATGATTTCCCCCAACTGTTTTATTTCATAGATAAAATAAACAGCCGTAAACAACAAGCAAATATTTAAAAGATTCGTTCTGTTTATTTTTGATTAATTAATTAATTAATTAATTAATTAGGGTGTATGTTGTAATTAATTAGGATGATTTTTTTCCAGTATCAAAATAAGTTCACATTTCCATATATCATCATTGTTACTTTAGAGCTTTAGTTGACAGTTTTTGTATATTGACAAACATAATGTTTAGAAAATTTAAACAAAAACACGTATAGCGTAAATCTCTAAAACTATTTCAGATAATCAAAAATCCTTATTACGACTATATAGAGCATCAATTTTTATATAAGTAGTGATATTTCCACCATATTTCTTAAACATTTAAACGTTTAAACTGAACTTATATCAAAAAGTTTAATAATGGCAAAAAATCGCATTTTTTATTGAATACACATGGAAAAATTGTAAAAAATAATTAGGTCTCAAAATAAGTTCATGTTTCCACATAACATCAATGTTATTATGAAAAATACGAAAATAACATTACTTTTGAGCTATAGTTAATAATTTTGTGATATGAGCAAACATATGTTTTAAACATACTTTAACCAAACTTACATTATAGTGTAAACTTTAACTATTTAAGATAATTAAAAATCATTAGTACCACTAAAAAGAGCATCGAATTTTTTAGTGGTACTAATTTAGATTAGAATTTAAATTAATTTAGATTTTAAAGGTATAATATTTGTTTATGTTTTATATCGTTTTATATATTGATTGATTATTATTTTATTTATACAATTTGTGTTTGTGTCGTATATGTATTTGATACATGTTTATTCTGTTTTGATTTTGTCAACTAGACATACTTAATAATATATATCACAGTGCTAATAAAGTAAATATACGTTCAAGTCCCCAAATAACACAACAGTGTTGAAGTGACTATAATTAAAAAAAAAGTAATATGTGTAACATTTGTGTAAGATGATCTTATAGAGAAACGTGCTGAATGACTTAAGTGTTTGAGGAGTTGGTATTACATTTTTTTGATAATAATTTAGGTAATAGCGATATATCTACATCAAAACAATTGTTGGTTGAACTGAAGAAGAAAAAATGAAGGGAGAGGACACTTTCGACTAAATTGTATTTTAAAAAAATATGGCTGGATACAAACCGGAGTTTTATTTAAATATATTGTCATTATTTCCGCTTTTATTACATAAAAGAAAAGATATTGGAGGTATTTTGGTACGAAAATTGACTAGACAGCCACCCCTCTCTTCTCTATAATTTGCGGTTTATCGTGATTGACACCCTCAATTTATTTTATTTTATATTTGCGAAGAAGATAAGACCTCAGAAATGCGGAAACATAAAACAACGATGCAATATTACTTTAAAGACGATAAAATATCTACATATAAATAATAATTTTCCCTTTTTTTATCTCGTGTTCTTGTAGAAAGATTTACATTTTATTGAAAAAGGGATTTCGTTCTTGTGTTTTTTTTTCGGATGTGTTAAACTGAAACCTTTCAATGTTTTGGTTCTTAACGTCGTCGTATTTACATCTCCCAACACTTTTATGGAGCATTAGCATCATTTCCGTCGATATATTTTTGAGTATTTTTAAAAAATTATACTTTAAACTCTTCTTTTCACCAACCGCAGTTTGCCTAATCTTTATTATGGAATACGAACTTTATTATGAATATGAACTATGCTTATGGCTTGTCTATAAATAATCCGAAATTCAAATTAAATACCCATGATCTCAATTGATATTTATTTCACCATAGAAAGTATTATGGAGAAAATTGTTACAATATATTTTAATCAAAATTACTGTTCGTCATTTTCTAATATTTTTGGCAACAATTGATAATCAAAAGATCATTAAAAATATTTAGGTAATAATTTCAAGTTCAAGCAAATTTTTGTTCACATATTTTAACAGTATTTTTGTTCGTATCACAAAAGTTATTAAATAGTTTTTCTTTCCGCTTTTCACCATCATATAGTTTATATGTTGAAATAGGAACTTATTTAGACACCTAATTATTTTTTATACTTTTTCCATATATATTATTTATACTTTTTCTATATATACTATTTTCCATATTCAGGAAAAATACAATTTTTGAAGTCTAGTTCAGATAAAGATATATGACTGAAAATATCAGTACATATATAAAATTCTGTGCTCTATTTACCACCAATTCTTTGCCAAGTTTTGAACTTGTTGTTATAAGTCTTACTTAAACAACGTTATGAGGATAAAAAATATCACTACTTATGTAAAATTAGATCCTCTATTTGGTGGTAATAACGGTTTTGAAGTATTCGAAGTAGTTATAAAGATTTACGCTATAATGTGCTTTTGGTAAAATTTTCTTTAAACAATAAATTTGTCTATATTACGAGAACTGCTCACTAAAGCTCAAAAATAATGATATTTTCGTCTTTTTCATCATAATATTGATCATATGTGGAAATATGGGCCTAATTTAAGATCTAAATAATTTCTGCACTTTTTCCATATATCAGGAAAAATGCGATTTTTTGCCCTTTTTTCAGCTTGTTGTTATAAGTCTTACTTTAACAAGGTTATGAGACTGAAAATATCAGCACTTATATAAAATTCGATGCTCCATTCAGTGGTAATAATGGTTTTGAATTATTTGAAGTAGTTTTTGAGATTTACGCTATAACGTGTTTTTGGTAATATATTCTTTAAACGATAAATTTGTCCATATTACGAAAACTTTTAACTAAAGCTCAAAAATAATGCTATATTCATTTTTTTTCAGTATAATATTGATGATATGCGGAAATATGAACCTATTTTAAGATCTAAATAATTTCTACACTTTTTCCATATATATACTCAGGAAAAATGCGATTTTATGGCAATTTTTAAACTTGTTGTTATAAGTCTTACTTAAACAAAGTTATGAGACTGAAAATATCAGCACTTATATAAAATTCGATGCTCCATTCAGTGGTAATAATGGTTTTGAATTATTTGAAGTAGTTTTTTAGATTTACGCTATAATGTGTTTTTTCTAACATGTTCTTTAAACAATAAATGTGTCCATATTACGAAAACTGTTAACTAAAGCTCAAAAATAAAGCTATATTCATTTTTTTCAGTATAATATTGATGATATGCGGAAATATGAACCTATTTTAAGATCTAAATAATTTCTACACTTTTTCCATATATATACTCAGGAAAAATGCGATTTTATGGCAATTTTTAAACTTGTTGTTATAAGTCTTACTTAAACAAAGTTATGAGACTGAAAATATCAGCACTTATATAAAATTCGATGCTCCATTCAGTGGTAATAATGGTTTTGAATTATTTGAAGTAGTTTTTGAGATTTACGCTATAACGTGTTTTTGGTAATATATTCTTTAAACGATAAATTTGTCCATATTACGAAAACTTTTAACTAAAGCTCAAAAATAATGCTATATTCATTTTTTTCAGTATAATATTGATGATATGTGGAAATATGAACCTATTTTAAGATCTAAATAATTTCTACACTTTTTCCATATATATACTCAGGAAAAATGCGATTTTATGGCAATTTTTAAACTTGTTGTTATAAGTCTTACTTAAACAAAGTTATAAGACTGAAAATATCAGCACTTATATAAAATTCGATGCTCCATTCAGTGGTAATAATGGTTTTGAATTACCTGAAGTAGTTTTTGAGATTTACGCTATAATGTGTTTTTGGTAACATGTTCTTTAAACAATAAATTTGTCCATATTACGAAAACTTTTAACTAAAGCTCAAAAATAATGCTATATTCATTTTTTTTCAGTATAATATTGATGATATGCGGAAATATGATCCTATTTTGAGACTTAAATTATTTCTACACTTTTTCCATATATATGCTCAGGAAAAATGCGATTTTTTGCCCTTTTTTCAGCTTGTTGTTATAAGTTTTACTTAAACAAAAGTTATGAGACTGAAAATATCAGCACTAATATAAAATTGGATGCTCTATTTAGTGGCAATGACGATTTATTATTACTTGAAATAGTTTAAACTCTAACGCTATAATATATTTTTTGTTAAATTATTTTTAAACTATATTATTGATCATATCACAAAATCTATTAATTAAACTTCAAAAGTAATGTTATTTTCGCATTTTTCACCATAATATTATAGATTAATAATATTGAGAGCTGATTATTTTTTTACATTTTTTAACAACTTCATAAAGTTTAATGTTCTATTAGTGGCTGAAACATCTTTAAGAATGTGTAAAAAACTTCAGTGCTATTGCCAGCGTATTAGTTGAGACTATAAAGTACTAATTAAGTGAATGTAAGAAATCAGATTTAATTAATTAAGCGTTTGTTTCAAAACTATAATTCAGGAACTACGAATTCACAATTAACGTCAAATAAAATGGATTTATGTATTTAAATAACAATTGCTTTCAACGGTTCCATTTTCAACTGGCCTATTCTCATTTGGCACCAGTTACGTTAAAGTTGCTTTCTGCTAAGGTAATTTGTACGCGGTAATGAAGAAATAACGATTGAAATACCCCAATAGGGCTAGAATTAATGATAACGAACCCCTTCGTTAGTTAATACTAATGTTCCCATATAACAATATCCACTTCCGTTTCATTATTTACCAACATTCAGCTCCTGTCAGTTCACTGATTGTGACACCGTTACTATTTCAACCTCATTTCGAAATTACTACTTGCAATTAAAAGCGCAAACAATTCAGATGTCGAACACAAAAAGAACAGAGACGCTTTTGTTGATTCATTAGTTACGAGGATGATGAAGGAAAAAAAGTTATATTTATGCTCAGTGTAAAATAAAATTGTAATTTGAAAGTCAAATTTTTCGGTCAAACAGACGAAAAAAAAACTTTTGAAAGATCGAAATAATTAATGATAATTTCCTTAAGAAATTTAAAACTTTCTAAGTTGTTTTAAATAAAATTAATATTATTGGGACACCCTGTATTAGGGAGACATGAATATACTCGCTAACGTAATATAATGCTGCGTAGTTATTATATTTTTTGCGCAGTTCCTATTACAATAAGCTTCGGATATTAATGTTCGCAACTTAGTTGAAATTCACCAAAATTCGTGCTAAGAAATTAATTATGCTTTAAACTTAACTAAACAAACGTTAAATCTAGAGTTTAACCTTGGCGAAGCTGTTCTGTATCAGAATTAATAATGTTAGAATAGTATTTTACTGTTGTAACAAAATTACTACTTTCATAGTCCCTGCCTTTTGCCAGATATTACATTATCTGAAACGGTAACGAGGAAATTGCCACAAAAGCCAAATTAATACTTCAGATATGTTAATTTATTCTTAATAAATTTTAGTTTACATGTTACTTTTAATTATAATACACTCAATAAAAATTGCGAGTTCTTTTTTTTTAATATATATATATATATATATATATATATATATATATATATATA
The DNA here is from genome assembly GCF_030347505.1 of Rhynchophorus ferrugineus. NCBI lineage: Eukaryota > Metazoa > Arthropoda > Insecta > Coleoptera > Curculionidae > Rhynchophorus > Rhynchophorus ferrugineus. Next base: position 23,854,698 of record NW_027472584.1, on the reverse strand, counting down.
TATATATATATATTTTAAAGTCTCTTTTTACCAACTAGCGATTTATCTGGACTGGACCTACAGTTTAACAACGTGGGCTCCGAACCACGATTCTCGGTATTAAGTCTACCGACTGACGAGTGACCAACTTAGAAATCATCCCAAAAGACATCCGGTCCTACCCAGCCTTGTTACTGGCGTGACTGGGATCATTTTCCTTGTCGGATTTTGCACTCTTGCTTAGAACAATCGCAAATATTAAACAACCACAAACATAAATTTACGACCATGCCCCAGGAGGATTGAAACTATCGGAACAGTAGGTGGACCGTCCTGTCGCCTTTACCACTGTGCCAATCAAGCCGGCTTGCGAGTTCTTGATATTCATAATTACTACGATTTAAAGAACGATACATTGCTAAAAATAAACGAGTTTATTGTACAGTTTTATACTCTATTTTATAGAAATATAGATCTTAGGAAATCTTTTGGTAATAATGGGTTCAGACAAATTTTAAGTAATATTATTTTTCCGCTTTTCACCATCATATTGTTTATATGTTGAAATATGAACTTAGTTTGAGACACAATTGTTTTTTACACTGTTTCCATATATATTATTTATAATTTTTCTATATATACTATTTTTCATACTCAGGAAAAATACTAGGATTTTTGAAGTCTAGTTCAAATAAAGATATATCACTTAAATTTAAGTATTTATATAAAATTATGTGCTCTATTTAGTGGCAATAATGGTTTTGAATTATTTGAAGTAATTTTAAAAATTTACGCTATAATGTGTTTTCGGTAAAATTTTCTTTAAAAAATAAATTTGTCCATATTATTTGAACTGCTCACTAAAGCTCAAAAATAATGATATTTTCGTCTTTTTCATCATAATATTGATGATATGTTGAAATATGAGCCTATTTGGAGATCTAAATAATTTCTGCACTTTTTCCATATATATGCTCAGGAAAAATGCGATTTTTTGCCTTTTTTTAAGCTTGTTGTTATAAGTCTTACTTAAACAAAGTTATGAGACTGAAAATATCAGCACCTATATAAAATTCGATGCTCCATTCAGTGGTAATAATGGTTTTGAATTATTTGAAGTAGTTTTTGAGATTTACGCTATAATGTGTTTTTTGTAACATGTTCTTTAAACAATAAATGTGTCCATATTACGAAAACTGTTAACTAAAGCTCAAAAATAAAGCTATATTCATTTTTTTCAGTATAATATTGATGATATGTGGAAATATAAACCTATTTTGAGATCTAAATAATTTCTACACTTTTTCCATATATATACTCAGGAAAAATGCGATTTTTTGGCAATTTTTAAACTTGTTGTTATAAGTCTTACTTAAACAAAGTTATCAGACTGAAAATATCAGCCCTTATATAAAATTCGATGCTCTATTCAGTGGTAATAATGGTTTTGAATTATTTGAAATATTTGTAAAGATTTTTTCTTCGAATATATCACAGAAACTATGGTTTAACGATAATATTATTTTATTATTATATTTATATTATATTATATTTATATATAATTATATTTTCTAGGTTCGAATACCTAAACTTTTGTCGTTTAATATATGACCTGATATTTTTAAATAACAAAAAGAGAACGAAATAATAAAACATTCAGTAGTAGAGAATATGCAATAACACCTACTTCGTTTAAGAATTAAAAAACGAGAAAAAACATAAACATAAAGGGAGGTAGTAGAATAACGGCGTTGACGTAACAAAAGAATTGGATGGATTGGTGTCACCCATGCTAATTATTGTAATTTACGTCTGTTAAATTTTTCCCGTCTAAAAATGCAATTCTCCAGAGAATGAAATGAGCTCCCAGTAATTATGACATTGAATAAAATGGGGAAAAAAATCTGGCTACGAATCAGAGTGCAATGTGGAAAAATGTTCGCTTTTAACTCTATCCTCTGAAAATACAGATATATGATAAAAAACTAAATGTATGACATTTATGAATAAAGTTCTGATGAAAGATAATTATAAAAAATACTTTGAAATAAATTACTCCAACGATATTTATCAATTTTAACAAATATTAATAACACAGAAAATGTTTGGAATCATTAAACCCCATTTTATTACCCTTTCTATCACCAAATTGCTGAGGATGTCTTCTTTTAACCGCCTAGTGATTTATTTTCGACCATAAATTTGATTTAAAACCAATTACATATACGATAATTAAAAAACTATTTTATAATTGGAAATAACGCCGTTAGTACCGCAAAGAAAAAATGTTAATAGATTATATTAATCAATTCGAAGGGGAAATATCAACACTTTTTCATAAACCACTCAATAGATATTGTTATCAGCGATTTACGACTTTCGATCTGGATTTTATCAATAATGGAAACTAATCTAACATTTTTGTTTATTTTCAATTTTAAAGTTTATCTCGTATGCTTTTTCGGTAAAATTTCCTAATATTTCGTATCAATACAAGCTTGAAACAAGGATTGTTTTATTATCGGGAATTTTCTAATGTATCCCAATAAGGAAATTAAATTTTTAAAGTATAATATAGTAATCCAGGTATATTGGTCTTTTGTAACGTAATATGCTTTTTTTAGCAGGTAAACTCAGACGAAAATTGATCTATTTTTAATGGAGTATGGTTAGTAATATAACACGGAGTATTACTTTTAAAATACTTCGTTTTTTTTTGTCTAAATCGGTAGTTGGATAGGCAAACATATCCCAGAAAGCTATTTATTCTGAAAGATGGAGTAAACCAATAAAACTCTGAATGGGTTGCATTTTTATTTTTACATTATTCCTTACGTTGAAAGGAAATTTGGTATTTATCTGGAAGATCGTATTGAAAAACGTAGATGGTAAACAAAAATCTAAATTTGTTTCGTTTATTTTAAAGCAACTAGATGAAATACATTTGTGACAATCTTTCTTTTAGTCTTTTAAACAGTTGTTAAATTAATGAGCAAGACTGAAAACGATATTTTCGGTTTTCTGGTGGAGCTAAATCTGGCCCATAGAATGGCTGAGGAATAATATGAGCTGAACCACGGTGCCGAATCGAAGCTGTGTGAAAAGTGTGGAGGAATACCCTTAGACCATCGATACCATTATTCTTCATGGACAGTATTAGAAAGTCAACCTTTAGCAGTACAAACTTAAAACAAAACTTGTTTTTTTTATTATCGGGATTTTTTTAATGTATTCTAATGGGGATATTAGATTTTTGAAATATAATATTGTAACGTATGATGCTTTTTTAGCAGGTAAATTTAGACGAAAATTGATCTATTTTTAATAGAGTATGGTTTGTAATATAGCACGGAGTATTACTTTAAAAATACTTCGTTTTTTGTCTAAATCGGTAGTTTGATAAGCAAACATATCCTAGAAAGCTTTTTATTCTGAAAGATGGAGTAAACCAATAAAACTCCGAATGGGTTGTATTTTTATTTTTACATTATTCTTTACGTTGAAAGGAAATCTGGTATTTCCACTGTCGCGTAGTTTAAAATATGTACAACAAATATGTCCCCCGTCATTTATATTTTAGAAAAATGCAAACTCTAAATCTACTTTAGATTGTTTCGTTTTCCGTCTCTCCCCTTTGTTCTGGTCGTTCTTTTTCTTTTAAATTAAGTATATAACTTATTCTAAAACGACGCCTATGTCTCAATAAATTTATAATTTCTACTTACGTTTAATTTGTAGGTGCAATGACTTGCTAAATGACCTTCTACGCTTGTAAAACAGGAGAAGAAATTGGCATTAAACTGTTTTTCTTCAGCCACGTAGTCGTCGCTTAAATATTTAATTAGAATAAATTCATTTTCTACGACGAAATATACAGAAACCGGGATTTTTTTTCTCGTTATCCCTTTGTAGTGATTCTTTTCCGGCTAACAAAATAAGAATGTATATATATGTTCTCAGTGACGAAACCTTCGCGATATTTATATATGATAGACGGCATGTATGTTTGCTTATAATAAAATGTTTTCGGTTTGATATTGTTGACGTATCTGTAATAAAACTATATGTTTATGCATTGCCATAAAATTGCATTTAAAACAGTGGCGTAGTTGTTTATATTTTTAAAAAACCGCAAATAAAACAAAATATCAAACGATAGAACATCTTTTAGTATTATTAGTATTTTATAGTCTTTATTAAGTATTTCCTTATACATTTTTACAAATTTTGCATAAGAAATAGCCGAGCAAAATAATTTCTCGTCTATTTTTACTTGCACAACATCTATACTATTTTTTTTTCATGCTTGGCTCACACTCCTCAATTTTGATGGATGCAAACAGGTTCTCTTCGATCTGAGCTTCCAATATCTTCAGTAAGTTCGCAAAAACGAAACGGAATTGGGGAAACAGATTTTTAATTGTAAAAATGACCTTATCACTACATAGTATAAAACAAAGTCGCCTTTTCTGTCCCTATATCCCTATGTGCGCTTAAATCTTTAAAACTACGCAACGGATTTTGATGCGGTTTTTTTCAATAGATAGAGTGATTCAAGAGGAAGGTTTATATGTATAATACATGCATAATATACTAAGGCAACATTGCTAATTTTAGAGGTTTCTAACGTGATGTCGTAAATTAACCTATTTTTTTAGGCTTATTTAGCAATTAGCAAAAACGCTACCTAACCCTACGAGTTAGATCAAATTAATGTACTACAGTATTGTACACCATAAAAAGGTCTACAAAAAAGTCCGCGATGGTATATGTTTATCTTTTAGGGATAACCCACATTAACCATTTTTATTGTTTACTTTTTACGTGAGAAAATGGCTTATTTACGAAGCTATTTTAAGCAATACGGCATTAATCCTTATCGAATTAAGTACCTTAAATACAGTGTGCAATTAATATAGATCAATATGGTTCCTTACAGCATGTAAATTAAACAAATATTTTCGGAGATATTAGAAATCTAAAATTTGCGTTTAAAAATGTGTAATGTAATAAAAATTGTATGAATTTAGATATTCCAAAGATAGCAGGAAATCTTCATAGTAAGTATAGGGGAAGAGGAATTGTTTTACTCCAAATTTAATGCGTGCAGGCCAAGGGCAGTAATGAATGAACCAAAAATACTGGATCGATTTTAATCATGTTTTCATTGAGTGACATGAGTGCAAAGTCGGAGCGGGCCGCTATGTTTTTATATACAACGTTCATATTTTTTCTGTAGTGTATTTAATTTAGTATCAGCATTTCACCCGTGCGAAGCCGGGGCGGGTCGTCCCGGGGTGCTATATATGGCAAATAAGCTGACCTACATAGATCCAGTTGTATAATAATAAAAACATTTTATTAGGCTATATTGCTCTCAAGTTGCTGTGATTTAGCAACTTTATTTCATGCTTTAATGCAATATTTTGGATAACTTCGCAAATCAATTGGATTTGATTCTTTGTTGGTTACGTAGCATTGAGTAATTGATGGAAAAACATGCTGCCAAAAGTCGGTCTGATGTTTTCGTACAACCCTATATTTGGACTCACTTAAGTTCAAATAGGTTTTATTCTGACTGATAAACCAATTTCTTTAACCTTAGGTCCAATTAGGAGTAACCAACAACCAAAAACAAAGTAAAATTCCTTGGTTTTGAGTACGAATTCCTTTATTTTCTATTAGTCTGGAGGAGCTATATCTGGCAAATAATACTTTCGGCGACTTTCAGTAACAGTGGCAGAGAAGAAAACGTACATTCTTTTTAACAGAATAATGCATAGAAGTAATAAATAATAGTATCTATCTTTGTTATTGATATAATTACAGAGTTATCATTTACAAGTTAAATTTCAGAGAAAGAATTCACATTTTTTGTACAAAACAAATATCTAAATCAATTTATATATAATTAAAATCTTATCTATGATTCCACGTCACTATAAGTTATGTAGTTGAGAAAAAAAAACGAGACTTATAATAGCCAGAAGATCGATTTTGTCTGTAATGTCTCAATTAATTTTAACCTAATACTAATATATCATATTATAAATGAGTGTTGATATTACCAAAACTGTGTTCGATTTAATTTATGTTATAAAGTCAAAGATTACTGATATTAAACACGCTATTTATCTCTATAATGGCCGATACAATGTAACTGGAGGTCTCTCTAAAAAATTGATCAGATTTATCAACGAAATTCATAGCTACAGCTGCGTTTTCGTAAAATATTTACGGTGAGATAGCCAAAAAATGTGCTACTTCGGTCAATTTATTGTCTTATAACGGTATAGTGGGAGTATAATGCCCATACTCGGTCTGAAAAACATACGGGAATTTTAAATATTAAAGAGATTCGTTCGTTTTATTAAAGGAAACAATTAATTTTGTAATTGACATTGCCTAGATATATAAGTTGTTGACCTTGTTGAACTTTCGAAGCAGTAAATGCTTTTAAAATTGTTTTTATTAAACTTTTTTATATACCATAGCTATTAACCATTACTAAGACCAATAATAATTGACCTATTTGTGAGAACTGGACACTTTTATCTTGCCTCGTAAAATTATAATATTTTGATATGCATATTATAATCATTTTCTTTAATATCAACAGTGATACACATGAGATAAATTCATTTAAACATTTAGGCATATAGATAATTAATATTAAGTTTCAAGCAATAATCATTCTGTTTTTCACAGTTCATTATATCGTTATTTCCATATATTTATTAAGTCATTTTCGTTTTTTATTTTGATGTTTTTCAAACATACATCGTTGATTGATAATGTTTCCACTTTTCCCTCAAAAGTCTTAAATTTACATCGCTAAGACAGTAATGTAAAGACTGGAAGAAATGGTCATCGGACGGAGCAAGGTCTGGACTGTATGGTGGCGCATCAAAACTTCTCCGTCAGACTCTCTCAATTTTTGTCAAGCCAATAAACATGTCTGTATCTAGCTCTGTGGTGATAGATGTTTTCATCACTAGTAATCATTTAGTTAAAAAGTATTTGGTACGGCATAAAGCAAAAAAGGAAAATATGACAGGGTTGGATAGATGATAGGAACTTATTTGAGTACCCAATAAATAAAATTATGTTCATTTATTTGAATATAAGGGGAATGTTTCAAGAGTTGTCCCTCGTACGATAAAAGAAATGTGTTATTTTTCAAATTTCGACCTGTAACATCAAGATAAAACCATTCTGGAAAAGGATGATATACGAACAAAATTATACGGGAAATATCTGGAAAAAAGTATCCATTCCAATAATCTAACACCTCTTTCTTTCCATCCAAGGAGGGCTTGGTTTTTTTTATTGAATCCAATTTGTTTTCAAATATCTTTTAGAGAATCAGAGCAATCTAATAAATTTTCTAGAGCCTGCTTGGGCTTTCTTATATAGCTGATTTCATTTACGGTGGGAAATATACGAAGTCCATACATATGATAATAATTCTGATGGCAATTTTATTATTTCCAGGTCATTTGGTGTTATATATATTTTTTTTGCAATTTTTTTTTTACTATTCTGTGTGTAAAACGTTAGCTATGATGGTTGTATGACATCAATTTTCTCAAATGGTACATTTAGTGTCAGAACGAGGAAAAAATGTCCCTTTCAAAAAGCGTATCATAATATTATGCATCATGTTTATGGTAATGTCGTGAAATTTCGATCCTTTTTAAAATATTTTCATCATTAATCGTAGAGGGTTTTACCTAATCTCACGTAACTTATCAAAGACAAAATCGATTATATAATAAACATAAACACAGACCACTGAGAACCTCAATTACACTTATATTTATAATTAGCGTTGGGAACTATTGACTGAAAATAGTCGAAACAGTCGATAGTTTGTTTATAGAAAAAAAAACTAATCCGTGACATAACTAAAAATGATCGCACAATAACTACCAGAGCCTCTTTAAATAAAATAAATGTATCATTTATTATTGAACGGAAATATTTTTAATCACTATTCAAATATATAATTGTAGGAATGTTCGTCGGGTCGGTCAGTCGGTCGAAATGTGTGGCTGCCGCTGCGATTATTTGTCAGAACACTCACTACTATTTTTTGAAGGAATTTGCACGAGAACTGAAAAACACTGGTTTAATAATCACTTGTTTATTTCGATATTGAGTGATACATGTGGTCGACGGGAGAATTGACAGGATATTAGGTGATGTAGAGGAAGTACGGTAGTGCTGTGGAAGTGGTACTATTACAGGGGGATGGAGAAAAGAGAAGAGAGCGAGACGTCGTCGTGATGGTCTTTTATACCCTGGAACTGCATGGTACCAATTCACCGGCGTTGATGGCGATCGCCACATAACTCCCCTCCTAGTGGAACTGCCGTGGAACGTACCTCTATGTGGTGCAAGTTCCGGAGTGCACCCGCAATCACGCAAACAAACGCCCGGGGACTGCTGATGAGATGGGGATCCCAACCTGAGCGAGGAGTTTTACGGGATCAGCTGCCATCAGAGTTGTAGCAGGACGTCGTTCGTCTTGGGGCGTTTAGCTTTGTTTGACGGTACCTATAAGTGTGTTACGTGTCCCGTTTCGTGATGCGAGGGTGTTCATGTGTTGCTGGTATACATGATGGGCTTCTGTGGTTTTCGTCCATCAGGCTAGTCTCGTGGGATGTCATCGACCACGTGATGTTGATGGGTTCCGTTCCTCGTGCTATCCTTCCATGCACGTGTCAAGCACCTGTCGAGTGGCTTATGTTGAACTGATTTACCTGTTAGGTGCTTTGATCACGTCGGGGTCACCAATTGTAGGAATGTTCGTCGGGTCGGTCAGTGGGTCGAAATGTCTGGCTGCCGCTGCGATTATTTGTCAGAACACACTACTATTTTTGGAAGGAATTTGCACGATAACTGAAAAACACTGGTTTAATAATCACTTGTTTATTTCGATATTGAGTGATACATGTGGTCGACGGGAGAATTGACAGGATATTAGGTTAGGTAGAGGAAGTACGGTAGCGCTGTGGAAGTGGTACTATTACAGGGGGATGGAGAAAAGAGAAGAGAGCGAGACGTCGTCGTGATGGTCTTTTATACCCTGGAACTGCATGGTACCAATTCACCGGCGTTGCCAACCTTTGTACTTGTTGATGTATTCGTGGTGGCCTAAAGGGTCGTGGCGATCGCCACATAATCATATTCAGCTTTTCTCCCGTGATGCTATTTCTACGCTTGTTAAGAATTTGGCCAGATTTTGAAAAAATCCGTTCCGAGGGGATAGATGTTGCTGGTAAAGCAGAATATTTTAAATGTAACTGATATAATTCAAGTAATATTATTTTATGAGGTTGCCAAAAATCTAATGGGTTTTCTATACGCCCAATAAATTATTTCTAGTAATTATTTATTTCATTCTAGCTAGTTTTTTTTTTATCAAAATACCTTAAAATGTAATACATTCTTCGTCAGTATTTGTGTATTGAATTTTCGAGTTGCAGAACTGTATTTGTATTTTTTGAAGTAACAATGGAGGATATCTATTTTGTGGTAATTTTTTGATTAATTATTGCCACAGCATTATTTGTAATACCAAATATAGCTTTTAAATTGAGGATCTAAAAATATATTATTTTTTATTGATGACATCTAATTCTAGTTAGTAGAAATTGAGGATTCTCTTTCAACATATTCTCAAACCGTAGAACGTTTCGCTGAATGCATGATTCTACTGAAAAGTTATAAGTACTGCTAATAAAATAAATGTTAACCAAAAAATGTGGCGACTATCATTATTTTCTTGTATTTTTTAATAGCCAAGAAAATAAATTGTTGAATATTAAAGAAGAGTTTTCCTATAGGAAAATGTATTTATTAGAAATATATTATCACCTCTTTTTTACGAAATTTAACTGGTAGTGCAAAGACTTCTTCAAATCGTTTGATATCGATGCAATTTCTGGAGCCTTTCGAAGCTAAATTTAGTTTTCAAGATTTCAGGAAAGAAGTTTTGACAACGCAAGGCTTCTTGAATGTATCTTCTTCAAAAGTATTTTACTATTTATTATTAACAATTTTAATCCTTTTGCCCTATTACATTAATAATTGCTATGCTAAATGCAATATACTGTTATTTCCAAGAAAAATACTGACAGAAACAATCGATAGTAAAAATTAGTCAATTACTAAACAGTCGATAGTTCCCAACGCTATTTATAATATAAATTAGACATTAAAGTTGATAAATTCCACAAAGGAAAGTTCGCAATATACCGAGAAAAAAAAAGATTGTGGTTTAAATTTATCACACCTTCACATCCTCCTTCTGTCCAGGAAGAAAAAAGACATGTTTTTTTTATCGAATCCAATTTGTTTCCAAATATCTTCTCCAGAATCAAAGCAACACGATAAATTCCGAATAGCCTTTTAGGTTATCTTTTGTGGTTGATTTCATTTCAGTTGAAAAATAAGCATATATTTATTTCTCATTTCTATCTAACAATATTGTCGTATATATATATATATATATATATATATATATATATATATATATATATATATATATATATTTATATATATAAACCATTTTACCAGTAAAATAAGAAGACATAAATTATAATCCTGGACTGTATAATTTTCTGGAAATAAACTGAGAAATTACTAATCCATCGATTAATATTTAAGTCCAAGTTAATGAATTTATTGCTGGGGTATTTTGTGCTTGTTTAATTTACGTTGGCATTGGTGTAAGCTTACTTTCTCAACGGCGTTTTATTAATGGCGAAGAAGTTAAAACGGTTTTAAATAAATCCCGATTGATGCGGTGAAAAATATTTTTTTATTATTATTTAATTAATATGTTGTTACTAGTCGTTTCCGTCTAACCTACAATTTGTCTTTATGCTAACTTAAATCTAGGTATATAAATAGGAGGACCCATCGGCCCTATCTCAGTCTCTGGTGACATAATGTTTATACATGTCACTGGTGAATTTTTTAATATATGCACCTCACTACACAATACTACACAAGATCAGATGGTTTGATTCTTTTGAGTCTGTGTCCTATTCTGGTAGTATCCAAAAGTTGCAATATTTCAATATTAGTATGAGAATGGAGTATTTCCTCATGCCCCCTTGCAATTCTCTTGATTTCTTGACTGACTGTGGGTATCTGAAGGTCTCGATATAGGTAATCAGTCCTATAGTATTTAGGTGCACCTACAATACCTCTCAGGACTTTGTTCTGAAAAATTCGTATTTTATTAATGTTACTCTTTGCACAACATCCCCATAATTGAACTCCGTATGTCCATATAGGTTTCAATATTTGCTTATATAATAGCAATTTATTATGTACTGATAATTGTGATTTTCTTCCAAGTAGCTAGTACATTTTCCTATATTTCAATTCCAGTTCTTTTCTTTTCTTCTTTATATGTTCCTTCTAGCGAAGTTTTGCATCGAGATTCATTCCAAGATATTTAGCGTTGTTGCTATATGGAATGATAGTGTTATTTAATGTTATTGGTGCTTGTACGGTCTGCTTATAGGTGAACTGCACATGTACATATTTACTTTCATTATTTCTTATTTTCCAAGCTTGTGTCCAATTATTTATATTGTCACTTGCCTGTTGTAAGTTTCGTGAGACTTCAATCGCAGTATCATCAGCAAATAGAGCCATCGTGATATTTTCCATTTGTGGTATATCACAAGTGTAAAGTAGATAAAGCATTGGTCCCAGTACACTTCCTTGTGGTACACCTGCTTTAGCTGCTTTTATTGCAGAGTAAGCTTCTTCTTGCTTGAGTCTAAACATTCCGGTTGTAATGTATGATTTTAATAGTTCGGTGTGTTGTTTTGGTAGCATTTTCTGTAGGTTATGAACAAGGCCTTCATGCCAAACTTTATCGAAAGCTTGTGCTACATTTGAGAATATAGCTGAGCATACTTTTTGACATTCGTAGGTTCTTTCAAAATAACATCTGTTATTCTGTGGACCTAGTCAATTGTTGAGAGTTTGTTAATAAACCAAAACTGGTATTAGCTTTTTTCTCTCTATGATCGGTTTTATTCTTTTCAATAGGAGTTTTTCAAAAACCTTAGATATTATTGGCAGCAGTGATATAGGTCTATAGGATTTTATTTCGTTTGATGACTTCCCAGGTTTTGGGATCATTATAATTTCCGCCATCTTCCAAATGTCTGGGACATGTTTTAATCTAAATGCTGTATTGATCAGGTTGGTGAGTTTTATAATTCCCTTTCTTGGTAGTTTTTGCATTAATTCTCCTGTTATTACATCGTAGCCTGGTGATTTCCTGGGGTTAATGTCAGTTTTATTAACTTTGGTTAACTCTTTCGGCGTGACTAATTCAATCATCGAATTTTCAGCTTCTATGTCCGGTAAATTTTGTTCAATATTAGATTCGTTTGGTTTGAAAGTTTTTTCTAGATATTCAGCAAATGCTTCTGGTTTTTGGCGATTGTCACATGCCCAATTCCCACATAGGTCTCTGTATATAGGTGGACTGTGTAGACATGAGCGCTTTAGATATTTTGTGAGTTTCCAGTTTCTTTATCATCTGTTAAATTTCTGAGATAGTCATTTATGGTTTTGTTTTTTATTTCCAGTATTTCTCTTTTCAGTCTTTGAAATTTTCAGGTGGTGAAAAATATTGTCGAATCGCAAATGACGTGTAGTAAAAAAAGTATTTTAAACAAAAAAAATTAGATATGTTTTGTTCGTAATTTAATTTTTTGTAGGTCACAAAATTATATTATTATTTTTGTATTGTTTGGGTTCGGCACCGACTTCAAAGTAGCCATTTGGTAGTAGATAAAATAATATTGTAAATAGATAAATAAGTTTAGGTAGGTATTAAGTTAAGTTGTGTATATATAGTAGAATATAAAATACGTGTAGTAGATAGGTTAAATAAGGTTATTGTTTATTTTTATTTAGTTATTACAACGATTATTATGTACATATTTTATTTTAAAACTTTTTTTTGTGTTAAAAATCAAAGTTTGATTATTTTTTAATTTTTTGGGAGTCGATTCAATTTTTTTGTTTAAAATATTTGATTTTTCTCTTTTTACTGTTAGATATTTACTCAATAAATTACGCAGTTATTTCGTTAAGTATTATAATAGGTAGGCCAAGTACAGGTGCAGTTCGTATGAGGAAAAATAGAAATAAAGAAACAATGATTGAAAATAAAGTACACTTCAGGCCCCGGGGCCTACTACTTAACCTAAGTGATTTGACAAATGTTCCAACCAAACTAGAACAAACAATAAAAAGTCGTTGCTTCCGCCGGGAATCGAACCCGTGACCTTCGCGTGTGAGCTGAACGTTCTAACCACTACCTTATAGGAGAAGTTGCCTGCAATTTTTCTACGGTTTCTCATATGATATGGTTAGTGTTTAACGGCTGGTGAACGGCTCTTGTATTGAACGAATTCCAGTATTCTACATATATATATATATATATATATATATATATATATATATATATATATATATTTATCCGACTAAAAATGTTCTGTCGACAAAAGCACGATTAACGTTAAATACATTGACAGTAAATCTATTTTCATTATGCGACGGTTAATGAATGAGTACTTAACGGCAGTAAGATTTAATTCGTCTGTAAATTAATTTCGCCACTATGAATAATACTTTAACCGGTTAAGTATGTAATACGTTTTATTTGTATACCGACTAGACATACTTATAAATACGAAATAAATCCTTAAATAGCAAAGCCATGTTATTATGGCTTGAGCCTTCTTTTTTTTCGAGGGGCCTTCTGGCTTTTTACCATGTCTGCTTTAAACAGACAGAAATTCATATGCTGATGCACAGGCTCACATTAAATCAATGATATCCCCATCCGCAATCAAAGGAAGTCATTTAGACAATTAAATAAAAAATATATAATTAACTAGAGTACGTGCCACTTTATACAATACCCCACAAATTATTAGCCACATCTAATTTTATAATTATCCGTCTTTATTTCATCACACCAAGTATTTTTCAGGAACATTTAATTGCTTTTGTTATTTATGAGTTATAAAATAATGATTATGTTTGCATATGATTGGTTTTGATAATCTATAAAAAAATATTCCTTAATGAGTCGTTAGTATATATATAATTCAGAGTATATATAATAAAATTTATTATCATTATATATAAGAAAATGCAGAGTAAGTCTGGATAAGATAACGAGTATTTTTTTATAGACATTCAGAACAGATCAATTGAAAAGTTCCCGGCCTATCATAGTAAAACGCATTTTTTTGGCTAAATTATTTTTTTTATTCAAAATAATTCCCTTCAAGGATGATACCACTGATTATAGCGACCCTCCAACTTTTCGATACCATTTTTGTAGTACGATTTGTCCTTTGCTTCAAAATAGACCTCAGCGATCATGAAGAGGTGATCGACGAACATTTCTTCCCAGCGAGGATTCTTTTGAGATCTGAGAACAGGAAATAGTCGCTGGGGGCCAGATTTGGAGAATACGGTGGATTAGGAAGCAAGTCGAAGCCCAATTCGTGGATTTTTTCCATCGTTTTCACTGACTTGTGACACGGTGCATTGTCTTGGTGAAGCAGCACTTTCTTTTTCTTCAAATGAGGCCGTTTTTCGGTGATTTCGACCTTCAAACGGTCCAATAACGCTATGGTGTAATTTTTCAAGGTAGTCAACGAAAATTATTCCATGCGCATCCCAAAGTACAGAACACATAATCCTGTCAGCCGACTATTGCGTTTTTCCACGCTTTGGATCTTTTATACACGTATCTTTTGAGGCTAAATGAAAAACATATGGATTTAATGTCTCAGGCCGGGGACTTTTCAGTTGGCCTGTTATACGAACGAAAAAGAGCTGAGAGTTCTGATACTGGCTTAATTTTTGCAAAGTGCCATAACTTTTGCTTTGATGGTTTGTTTTTTGCTGGCTAGTTATTGTGGATTTTGGCTGATATAACTTCTTGTAACGAGTGCTTTCATGACGGCTTTGTTGGCCCTTGCTTTGATTTATTTTTAGAGGGGAAAACCTAGGCCCTGATGACTGTTAATCCATCTCCTCCATCCTGTAGCCATATCTCCAATCTATCTCCAATTATCTAAAGTGCTTTTCAATAACCGTGGTTAAGGCTTGAGGTTGAAATTAACTTGGTTGTGTTCTGGACAAGATGGCTGAATAGGAAGTTGGCGGTTTATCATTTTTACAGTTTCTGAAATTGAGAATGTCTGTGCATCTCACTCAGATTGATGTAGCTTTGCAATTAGGTGAGCAGTGCTGGAAGATAAAGGAGTTGAAGAACTGGATCTCAGTTTTCTTTGCTTGATGAAGAATTTGATTGAGGTTAAATATGTGTTCAGATTTTGAGATTACTGTTTGGACTAATGATGGAGATGGGAATAACTCTGTGCCTTTATATAAAATGTTCCATTACCTGTCAACCAATATTCCCGAAAAAATACGAAATAATACAAAATATTTTTTATAGCTATATTTTGAGGAAATAATCTGGTGAAGATCAAAACCTATATTTTAGTATAACATTGATTCTAACTGATTGCGCGTGTAAAAATACTAATCAGTTTTACGTATCGTATCAAAAAGAACATACAAGCAAAACATGTAAAATCAACAAATGAACATTTCATTAAAAGAGACATTTAATCTATCTGGATGTTTGATCTGGATTAATGAGTGTTGAAATCGCTAAAAAACCGATTTCATTCATCTCAGTTTTATTTACTTGTCAAGATAGGACATCGATGCACATATCAATTAACCATCAACAGCACTTAACACCGTCAATTCTGATTAAATTTTCCTAAGGGCCGTGTTTACATCAATAGTAATTAAACGCATATGCCAGTCATTTTTTTTTTGATCGTCATCAGTGATTTATTATTTTCAAGCGTCGGAATGATGAAAAAACATCAGTTCAGTTCAGTTGGACCTGAAAATGTTTATGGACAGTTTTTTTTTAAACATTGAACGGATTTAAAGGGATTTTCGTTTAATGGTAACGAAACATCCGTTTTCTATAATTTTTTTTTCGTAAATTACATTTCCACGTCGTGATTGGACGCGGTTTTAAAACAATTATCGATGGAAAAAAATTATTACACGCTCTTTGGACATATTGATTGATATTTTCTAAAGCAACGACCGAACTTATTGTTTTCTTCGTTTGGAATTTTCTATTAGGATTTTTGTTAAATCAATTAGGCTTTTTATTATTCTGGTCCGCAGCGGCGGATAATATTTATGCTCCTATTGGTTTTTGTATTGAATTAAAATTTTTCGGTAGAGTAATAAGAATTATACAGAATGAACGAGGAAAAAACAATGAAATTCAATTTCTACTTCTTTCACGATATTATATGAAGGATCGATGCTATTATTCTGATGATGATATTATTCTGCTCTTAGTAGGATCGGATAAAATTTAAATCAATTTATGAAATATTGGGCCTTGGAAAAAGTTCGTAGCGTTTATTAGGAAATATTTTTTTTTAGTTTTTCAGTTTTTTACCCTCAAAAAGGATTTACTTGAACCAATTATGCTTTGTTATTCAGTGCTTGCATTTATTTTGATCAGATATAGAGATTAGCAAGGTATCAAAGTGAACAACCTAACAAAACTGTTATATTCGGTAGTTTTGATATTTTTCTACACAAAATAACAGTTCTACAATTAGTACTATTGAGATAATGTTCAGTGTATATAGTTATTAATCATGGAACACTCAAAACTGCATTTTCGACATTAATATTATTGTTTAACTTCAAGAAAAGTTCACCAAACACTTTTGGAAGTCATGGTGATACTGCTTCGTATTATCCCGACTGCCAGTTTTCGTTCTAATGTTTTAAAAGTGGTGATTTTGTTGTCAATGATAAAGAGCTACCTGGTGGATCAAAAAAGATCCAATGCAGTTAACTACATGACTCGAACGAAAAACCAGCTCTTTCTCAGCAATTTTCAGACAACTTAGCATTTGAATAAGCTGTTTCCAGAGGTTCTTTTTTCATTATTAGACCGATAACGCTACTGTGTATAGAGAAAGACAATAGGAATTGTTTTCTACAGCCAAAATAACTTTTCTATCATCTTAGTATCATTCATTGATTTTTTTAATATCGTACTGATCATCACTCAATTAGTTACATGAGTTTTAGCCATATTTTTAATAGAAAATCAATAATTATTGACAATATTGATTATTTATCTTATCGATAAGCAATAAATCGATTTTTTGCCCTTAATACTTGAAGAATAAATGATATATTAGGCCTATAAGTTGGTTTTAAATATTTGTTTTTAATTTGACGCTTTATTGTGGAAAATCGGTAGAATATATTTCATTCAAAGTATTGTCCAAGAGCTACTACGTTTTCTCAGCTTGCAGGTAATTTACATGTTCAACGTCATAATAATGATCTATGTTAATGGTATCTTCATAAGAAGTGAAGCGCTGCTCAGACGGTTCACAACTCATGTCAAAATAAATAGTAATCAGAGGGAACAAAGTCTGGAGAATATGGCGGGTGTGGTAGCACTTCCCATTTTAATGTCTCCAAGCGTTTTGTAACATGTAGTCGAGCATTGTCATACTGTTGTCGATTTCACAGCAGCAATTTTACACGTGACCAAACGCCTTTCAATGTCTCTATGGCTTGTCTTCGGTATCAAAATCAGCATTCTTAAAATATCGAAACCAGTATTTGCATGCTGGAGAATCAAGCTTTAAACAGCATTCGACGACCTTCAGTCGCCACTTTCTTCGAATTGGAGTAAAAAAAAATAAAACAAAATCAGACGTTTCCAACGTATTGAAAAAATTATGTTAATACCAACAATCTTTTAAAACTAATTTATAAGACTAATAATATATTTTTAATCGAATTTATCTATAAAATTATATTAGTAGCTAATAGAAAAAAGGCGTGAAAACCTCTTTTAACTTTTTAATGACCCTCACGGGTAAAAAGTTTCGAAAAATATGACCCTTTAATGATTTAAAAGTGGTGATTTTGTTGTCAATGATAAAGAGCTACCTGGAGCGTCAAAAAAGATCCAATACAGTTAACTACACGACTCGAACGAACAACCAGCTCTTTCTCAGCAATTTTCAGACAACTTAGCATTTGAATAAGCTGTTTCCAGAGGTTCTTTTTTCATTATTAGACCGATAATGCTACTGTGTATAGAGAAAGACAATAGGAATTGTCTCCTACAGCCAAAATAACTTTTCTATCATCTTATTATCAACATTCATTGATTTTTTTAATATCGTGCTGATCATCACTCAATTAGTTACATGAGTTTTAGCCATATTTTTAATAGAAAATCAATAATTATTGACAATATTGATGATTTATCTTATCGATAAGCAACAAATCGATTTTTGGCCCTTAATACTTGAAGAATAAATGATATATTAGGCCTATAAGTTGGTTTTAAATATTTGTTTTTAATTTGACGCTTTATTGTGGAAAATCGGTAGAATATATTTCATTCAAAGTATTGTCCCATAAAGAGTCACTACGTTTTCTCAGCTTGCAGGCAATTTACATGTTCAACGTCATAATAATGATCTATGTTAATGGTATCTTCATAAGAAGTGAAGCGCTGCTTAGACGGTTCACAACTCATGTCAAAATAAATAGTAATCAGAGGGAACAAAGTCTGGAGAATATGGCGGGTGTGGTAGCACTTCCCATTTTAATGTCTCCAAGCGTTTTGTAACATGTAGTCGAGCATTGTCATACTGTTGTCGATTTCACAGCAGCAATTTTACACGTGACCAAACGCCTTTCAATGTCTCTATGGCTTGTCTTCAGTATCAAAATCAGCATTCTTAAAATATCGAAACCAGTATTTGCATGCTGGAGAATCAAGCTTTAAACAGCAGTCGACGACCTTCAGTTGCCATTTTCTTCAAATTGGAGTAAAAAAATAAAGAAAATCAGACGTTTGCAAAGTTGAAACAATTATGTTAATACCAACAATCTTTTAAAACTAATTTATAAGACTAATAATATATTTTTAATCGAATTTATCTATAAAATTATATTAGTAGCTAATAGAAAAAAGGCGTGAAAACCTCTTTTAACTTTTGAATGACCCTTACGGGTAAAAAGTTTCGAAAAATATGACCCTTTAAAGTTTTGTTTTCTCATATCTTGCAGCGACGAAGAAAATATATTTGCCAGAAGCCCAGACATTACAAACTTCCTCCAAAACGTTATTTAATTCAAGACAAATAGCTTCATATTAGTTTAAGTGTTTTACTTTTGAGATAAATTTAAAAAGTTTCAAAACTAATAAAGGTAGTTTTATGGTACATTTGACACCTCCATTGAAGGTAAAACAAATGAATCTCGTTCGCTGGCTTTGCTTCTCAGTCTCCAAAAAGCACTTGCAGTTTTACTTTATCTTGACAAGGACAAATTTATTCACATATTTTTAATATAATGTCAATATTAATATTTAAATATTTAAATCTCATACGCAGGGTTTTTAGCGTAGCAATTTTTAGTGTTAGCTTTAACCAGATGGCAATTGACATTATCATTTTTACACAGACAACACGTATATTTTGGCGATATATTACAAACACAACCAACAGCACTATTTCCATTCGATTCCCTGCGATAGCAAGTACTTTCGAAAATGTATACGGATGTCAAGAGTTCATTAAAAAAAATCATATTACACATCGTTTTTTTTTTATCACATATAGGGCAGAAATTCCTTCAAACAGAAGCCGGATTATTTTCTGCAAATCCGTAATTTTAGATACGTTCAATTTTTCATAGAGACCGTATAAAAGAATGGGAACAAACCATTCAATAAATCAAAGTCGACTTAACAGCTTCTCTCGATGAACAGAGAAGGTCCAATATCCTGTTCCGAAAATCAACGAGCATTTTCGGAAAAAAAGGTCTTTGATGTCTATTAGAATGAGATATCAAGTGTTTTCCACGATAATATTAACGCGATATTACTGAAAAATTGTTTTAACTTCATTAACTTTAAGATAATTTAATTGGGGTGACTGCGTATTTACTACATCTTAAAAAATATTATTTCTGCAGGGAATAACGGTTTCCAGGAAAGTAAAAGGTTTTTCTCCAATTTTAGGTTTAAATTCGTGCCAAAACACTAACCGATGTCATATGACGTCAGTGTACAGTTCCAATATTCCAATTCAGCCAGTCAATAAACTGGCATATTTTCCAGACCAAGGTCTATTTGGTCATTGGGGTAGTTAATTTATAATATATTAATTTATAGGTTATGGCGGATTGCTGTATTTTCTGGATATATTTTAAGAAACAAAATATCAATATGAAACTAAACACATGTTACAAATCTCATACAGGTGGGAAATAAGAAGAATCCAAGCCGGCCTGGTTAGCGCAGTAGTAAAGGCTACAGGACTGTCGATCTACTGTTGCGATAGTTGCGGATTTGAGTCCTGCTGGGGCAGGGTCGTAAATTTCTGTTTGTGGTTGTCTTAGGCAAGAGTGCAAAATCCGACAAGAAAATGATCGCAGTCACGCCAGTAACCAGGCTGGGTAAGACCGGATGTCTTCTGGGATGATTTCTAAGTTGGTCATTCGCCAGTCGGTAGGCCCACGTTAAACTGTCCAGTTCAGGTAAACCCCTAGTTGGTAAAAGGAGACATTGAAATATAAAAAAAAATCCGAAGGGGTTGGTAGTATTATCCCGTTATGGGACCGAAAAACTACCTATTTTTGTAGTCATCAGATCTAACACCTGTTGGTTATTTTTTTGTCCCTAAAAATGTTTCGTTCTCTGAACTTGGAATTTTATTTTAAGAAAGATAAATGTATTCTAATTTGGTCCAAGCTTCCTTTACAGCTGATCTGTCCCACTGTAAACATACTGGTATTTCCGCTGAGTTTGAAATTCATTCATAAAAAAACTTGTTTTGCTTTTTTTCTCTTGGTGCTTAAGCTTACTATTTTAATTCATTGATGATCCAAATAGTTTTGATAAAAATAGATGTTTATTTAAGACTGACAATATTATGTATAAATAAGATTTAATGTGACAGTTCAGTCTCTGTAACACTGATATTAGTGCCGAGTACCGAGTAGTGATCGAAAATAGTCAAGACAAATACCAATTATTACCTATCTTAATTTTAGGCAAGTAGTGTTGAGGAATATATTAATGAAAACAAAGCTGCCCGATGTAAAAAATAGCTTTTTGCTAGGAAAAAATTAAAGCTGTAAATTAATTGTTACTGATTTGAGTCAACATACGTAGAAAAATTATGTAGCTATACCAAAATTTACCATTATCTTAAAATAATGGTTTATCCTTTTAAATATTTAATAAAATTCACTGATTCTTCTCTTAAACTATCAATTCAATTTACATAGTCTTTTTGTCAAAAATCATTAAAGTACTCATCTACATGTTAAGTGTTAAAATAATATGTATATATAATGTAAAATATAATGCAATCATTTTCATAAGGCTCTTTTAAGGCCCCTTCTATGCCGTTAATAGTATTTTGAAGAGGTCGGACTAAATGTTAGTCAGACGGTGCTAGATCCGGCTTATATGGTGAATGTATTCAAACTTCCCAGCCAATCTCCCCCAATTTTTGACGAGTTACTGGAGATGTTGTTGTTGTTGTTGTTGTCATGGAAAGATGCAATGCCTTTCGAGCAATAGAGCTCTTAAATAAGGAAAGTAAAATATGATGAAAATGATGGAAATTAGTTTGATATACTTCGAAGATGAGAAAAAGCTGAATCGTAATGCAACTAAACACTTAATATAAATGACTTAAAATATCAAGAAATGAACATAAAATAAAAAATAACGTTAAATTAATAAAACAAAAATCGGGAATCAAACAATCACCTCTTAACAGTAGTAATCATCAAGTTCTAAGATGATCTGAATCGATTATCGAGTTATTTAATCTTAATAATTAATGAGAAGTTTCCTTGTGATTTATTTTAAACATTTTAACTCGAAACTCAGATCGAATTAGTGTTATCTGGAAAGTAAAACCGTCTAGTCAAGATAAGGAAGGCAATCATATCCAATATTTTTAGTTATGAATCAGGAACAGTGCGCGTCCCATATTAAATTTGAATTATCCTTCAGGAGGATTAATGTGATGCCATCGGCTAGCAAGATATAATCAAATAATCCTAAATTTTCCGTGGTGGTGGTGGTGGATTAAGTGGAGGACGCCTCGTCAAAAATCAATAAATACCCCTAGAACCATCTATCATATAAGGATCCGAACACTATGCATGAAAATAGTTTTTTTTCTCGATGTAAAAGCACGTGCGTAATTTCTCATCGAAATAAAATTGTGTTTATACTTAAAGCAACGACCCTTCGACAATTGATATTTAATTGGGGAACACCCTGTAAAAAGGAATACGTGAGAAAACAGCTTTTAATGCGAGATGGACAATACCTTATGGTGTCTCCATACAACCATATGGCGCATTCAGTTTCTGGATCCATTGTCGTATTTACTTTGTCGCAAAAAGCAAGGGTCGTACACCCCACCATTCCTAACCGTATTATGGGCGTTTAAATTTGTTGCCTATTGAATATTTCTAGTTCACGTGTTAAGTATTTTATGAAGTGTACAGTCAACAGTAGTTAAAATAAATTTAGCTCGAATATTTCTGAAAACCGATATTGTAAATAACTAGAACGGGGAATATTTTCAGTGAAAGCATTTTGTTCCATTAGCAGGCCTGATTTTTTTTCTTTCACCGATTATTTCCCGAAGATTGCCCCGTGAATTCCACTTTTCCATTTCGGCGCTAAAAGCATCATTTCTATAATAAAAAACGACCGAAATCTTAACCTATTATCTTAACAACACATATTAGAAAAATCCCTAAAGGCTGAAAGAAAATATATCACTGCTAATGCAGTTTTTATATCTACTAGTAGACCTATTGGCTTTTGTTTGTACAGAATATTTTTTTGACAATAAACTAAATATTAGTGTTGGGAACTATCGACTGAAATCGACTATCGACTGTTTAGTAATTGACTACTTTTTACTATCTACTTTTTCAGTTGTTATTTTTGGGTCCACTGATTTTACTATTTTTTACCATTGACTGTTTCAGTCAACTGTTTTCAGTCGCTATTTTCGGACCGACTGAATTTGCTACTATTTACTGTCGACTGTTTCAGTCGTGTACTTTTAGTTACTATTTTTGGTTCTACTAGTTTCATTCGACTGATTTTTAACATTTTGGCTCTGTCGTTCTAGCCGCGACCTTGACAAAAATGTACCCAATTTATGTTTACATAGATTTATTCGTAATATATATAGTAATATGATTTTTTTTGTAGCTTTCGTGTAAATAACAATATATTGTATATTAATATAGCAGCATTTTAGTAGTAAGCAGTAATAGGGTACAAAATTTTAACATTGTGAATGATAAATAGTAAAATACTTTTGACTCTTTTTATAGCAATATAGGTAATATTTCGATTACTCTCTCGATTTTTGTTAAAAAATATTTCCGTTCAGTAATAAGTAAAGTATTTACTTTATTTAAAAAAGTTGTAGTACTTATTGTGCGATCATTTTTAATTATGTCATGAATTACTTTTTTTTCTATAATCAGGTATACGTTTAATTTTTATTTACTAGTTATGGTTATTGTACATCTTTAGTTTTTAGGTTTTGTTTAAATTCTATTCTATTCTAGTCTATATTTAATATAGTATATTATTTGAAAATAGCAATTAACATATTAAAATACTATGAAAAACTTGTGGGGCATTATTCCCTTCTATAGAAAAATTCCATTCCCTTTTACACATCCACAGAACCCTCAAATATAAAAGTAATTCTACTTCCTTTAAAATGAAATTATTAATTACATGTTAATAGAATTCAGTAGTAATTTTTTTCCTGTTCTTTTTTAAAGTTAGTACGTGAAGAAAGGAATATGTACATCTCCGTCTAGCTTATACTACCGTTGGAAAATATAAGCACATATAAAATTAACTGCTCCAAGTAAATATCTCTATTAATATCTATTAATTATGAAAAATTTGGATAGTAATTGAAATAGTTCCGACAGCTTGTCTGAGTTCTTATTCAGATTTAACCCCATCCCTTCATAATGGCCGACAGTTTAAGTTAGAAGAGTTTCCCGAATATAAAAGTTTTCATTGATATTAATGCCATTTCCAGTTTCGCTAGGGCATATTCGCGTGCCTTAATGAATATTGAATTCGAGTCATTTCATTTTATTAAAATAATGCGTAAAGTGTAAACTCGGAGATCCGTATTTTAACGAGACATATTATTTTTGCGATCATTCATTTCCCTCTCTCCCTCTCTCTCTCTCTCTCATGGCTGTTACCCCGTACGCAGGAGCTATTAATACCAAATCCCAACAGGAATCCTTATATTTACTGAAGTGCTCTCAATTTTACGATGAAAATCAGTCTATTTATTTTAGATTTTCTCGAATATAAGTCCAACACAAGACCTATCCTCCTGTTTACATCTTCTTTTTTTTTTTAATATATCCCTTTGGGTCCCCCGCACAGAACTCATGTGAATCGATAAATCTTCGGAAAACTTTCGGGTTTATGTACGTGACAGTAGTGAAATGAACTAAAGTGAATTACATTACACATTTTTCCTTGCTATATACGCGGGGAAATATCGTGTTTCCGAAATAACAATTCAGTTTTTTCCTCGTAAAAATATTTGCTAAAACCTGAGCGACTGAACGACACTTGATAAGAGTACGTCGCATTTTTTACGGTCATTTTTTCCATTGATATGAAGTCAATATTATCCAGACACAGGAATAAGAGATACTACATAATGGACTGTGAGTTACGAGATTGATATTTGTTCTTGCATGTACCAATCATCTGGTGATATTAACTAAATACTGTTGGTTGTACATTAATTCTTCGTTAATTAAGCTTGAATGACTAGAATTTGAATCCTAGTTATTTGAGATACAAGTTTCACTTTTTATTTCAATTTTGAAGCGAAAGGTGACTGAAGGTCATCGAATACTTATAGCGACACTACTCAATGAATTTCAACATTTTTATACTGGTTTCGACGTTTTAAAAGTGGTGATTTTGACACCGAAGACAAAGAAAGAAAACATTAATACGAAGATTTCAAGACATTACTCGATGATGACCTATGTTAAATGCAAGAAGAATATGCAGAATTGATGGGAGTAACCAAAAGACATTTCCATTTACTTCAACAATATGGAAATTATCCAAAAGCCTTGATATTTTAAGCAGGACGAATTGAAATCAAGAGACATTGAAAGGCGTTTGGTTGGAAATGTTTCTTGCATCATATTATTAATGGTGATGAAGAGTGGGTCCATTACGATTATCAAAAGCCAAAAATATCATGGTGACCGCCTGGTCATACATCAACATTAACAATAAAACCGAACATCCATGGTTCCAAGCTAATGTTTTGTATATGCTGGGATCAACGTAGAGTGGTATACTCTAAGCTGCTAAGACCTAATTAATCCATCAATGGAGATCCCTGTTGGCTATAATAGATGCTTTAATAATAGAGCCGAGTGCTGCGCGAAAAACGGTCGAAATACGAGCAAGGACACAACAATATATTATTCTTCAGTAGACAACGTTTGACCACATGTTGCAAAACCGTTGATAACATACTTGGAGACATGAAAATGGGAAATGTTATCACACTCCCTGTATTCTCCAGACCATGCTCCTTCTGATTCCTACTTGTTCCGACATATGAGTGGTGATCTATCCGAATACTGCTTCACTACTTATGAAGATACTAAATTGACTGAAAGATGGAAAATATGACAGCTATTGATGGACAGTACTTATACATTAACAATACAATAACTACTTCAATTCCATATCTTCAAGCTTTTCTTTGTCTTGAACGTTGAAATCGCCACATTTGAATTGTCGAAGCCACGTTTCACATATTCTTATGGTTGTAACATGTCCACTGTGAGTCTCTACCAATAAATGATTGACACTTGACTTCTAAAGTGATTTTTGCTGCAAACGTGCGTTTTTCGATGCAAAACTCGAATATGTACCTATAAAGCAGTTATTTTTGAGGAACATAACGTACAGTTTTGAGGATAATGTTAGTAGAATAAAATGCAATATATTATCAAATGATAACATTGTATATTTATGGACAGTGAAATCACATATCAATATCAGTAAGTTTTCTGTTTAACAATTTAATATATTCATAATACATAACATTTTATATAATATTTTCGGCAACTATATACTCCAAATCTGGCCGCGCTGTCAATCATGAGTAATTGCCGGCTTGGTGGCGCAGTGGTAAAGGCGATGGGACGGTCCTCCTACTGTTGCGATAGCCGCGGGTTCGAATTCTACTGGGGCATGGTCGTAAATTTATGTTTGTGATTGTTTAAAATTTGTGAATGTTCTAGACAAGAGTGTAAAATACGAGAAGAAAATTGATCCCAGTCACGCCAGTAACCAAGCTGGGTAGGACCGGATGTCTTCTGGGATGATTCTAAAGTTGGTCACTCGCCAATCGGTAGGTTTAATGCTGAGGACCGTGGTTCGCCCCCACGTTAAACTTTAGGACCAGTCCAGATAAACCCATAGTTGGTAAAAGGAGACTAAAATATATATATAAAAAAATCATGAGTAATTATTTAAAGAAACCTTTATAAATAAATGTGTATTATAGTAAAAATGTTATGTATTATTATAGTTTGCTATAAAATTAATTGAAAGCCTTGATTTCATCAAGGAGCCGCCATTGTGTATTGTTATCGTTCCATCTATTTTAGACAGATCAGAAAAGAAACATCATTAACCCAGATTAGGGAAAGCAGAAATTAATATTAATATATTTCGGCTATCGAATGGCATGATTGAAACCCTCCCCTCAAGCTCGCCACACCAGACCAGCCATTTATTTCAAACAATTCCGGCTTGTCTTTAAAATGATAGGCCCCCAGTTTGTTTTCAAAACATAATTTTGAACATTTCTATTTGGATCGATTCCAAATTATGCAAATTTCGGAACAACTTAATATTTTATCCAGAAATGTTCGGAAACCGTGCTAATGGATGTTTTTTTTTAATTAATTATTTAGCCCAAGTGATTAGTATACAAGAATTTGTCCCCAGAAATCTTGAAATAACTTTGATGTTTAAAAAAAAACATATTTCAAAAATTATTTGTTTCCTGACATTTTCAACAAAAAACTAACTTTATCTAATAAAATGCAATATTCTATTGAAACTACCAATCTAATTATTGTTTGTTGCTATTTATCATGTTTTTAACCTTCTATAGTTTCAACAATACTGGTATAATCAGATATAATACAGAAGCTTAAATAATATTATTTCAAAACTAAATAAAATAATTAAACTACGGCAACATCACGACGTTTCATACCAAGTCACATTGCTGGTACATTTACGTTAAAGTTCTGACATAAATCAAGAGGTTTCCGGAGACAGAAACACTGGATCTACTGTATAAAATGTAGAACTGGCAGCACCGCTTTGTTATACAAACGTACTGCTAAAATAAGTATGGATAGTTTCCTTCTTATTTTATATTTAATGTATTTGTAATGCATATTATATTAGGGGCTTTGATGTATTTTAATCAGTATTATTCTAAACCAAACCAAACTGTTACCAAAAGAGTTTGAGCTCAAACCTTTAAAGAAATATCTGACAGCATAACAACAGCGCGGTTTCGTTGCTTGATAAGCAATACAACTAAAGTTTTCTCTGATCTATTATCACTGGGATCTACTACGACAGTCACTTGTTATCCTCTGGCTGTAAGACTCATCTGCAGCATCTAGTGTATTCACCAGACCTAGCGCCTTCTGAGTACCACTTAATATAAGGTGGGACATAAGTACCGCTACAATCGACGCAATTTCCGCTGAGTGGCAATAATGGAACGATTATTTTCAATAGATATGGTCATTATTTCTGCTCTTTCTTGCGGCGTGTATTTGTCCATAATAAAATTTGGACGCCTACATAACACAATGGTTAAAGCGAAACTGAGCTAAACGTCACAACGTGGTAGCGGGACTTTTACCCCACTTTATATATATATTGTAACAAGTTTTCTCCATCAATTTTAAAGATTTTTAAAGCGAAAATATGATCAAAATACATACAATTAATATATAGATATTTGATTCAATGAAGAATTCAGTATATATTAAAATATCGAGATATAAAGAGAAAATTGAAATGTTCATTTATAATATTTTTTATTCCCGGCCCTTGTTAAAACCAAGAAGAATTTTCCAGATGGAAGACCATCTGAATATGTTGGGAGATTTCTGGGTAATTCTGTCGGTTATATGTTCCCGACGTCAGACTGAAACCTAATGAACCAAAAGCGATGCAATCCTTCATGGCTACGCTATCACACCGCTCTCTTCTGCATTAAATAGGGGGAAGCTGTCGCTGAAAATGTCTGCTTGAAATTTGAGCAAACATTATGCGAAAGCACTATGTCAATTCTATCGAAAGATGGCCGTTCTCCCCCTTTACGCTTGTCACCTTTGGAAAACACACAACTGCAAATTTTTTGGGGTGACCAACCGTTATAATATCTTTTACGAATAGATTGCTTACGAGTTGGTTTAAAAAAAAACATGAAATAATATTTCTAGAAAAATGAAAATGTTCCAAAGGAACATTTAAATACACAACTGCAAATTTTTTTTTTTGTTCAACCGTTATAATAATTCTTCTCGTCTTCTTTTACCAACTATGGGTTTATCTAGACTGAATTTAAAGTTTAACGTGGGTTCCGAACCACGGTCTTCAGCATTAAGCCTACCGACTGGCGAGTGACCAACTTTAGAAATCATCCCAGAAGACATCCGGTCTTACCCAGCCTGGTTACTGGCGTGACTGGGATCATTTTCCTTGTCGGATTTTACACCCTTGCCTAGAACAATCACAAATTTTAAACAATCACAAATATAAATTTACGACCATGCCCCAGCAGGATATGTACCGTCCTATCGCCTTTACCACTGCGCCACCAAGCCAGCTATAATAACTTTTACGAATAGATGTCTTACGATTTGGTTTAAAAGAACATGAAATAATACTTAAAAGTAATGAAATTGTTCCAAAGAAAATATTTTAAAAAATTTTAAGGAATATTATAATGTTAACTTATTAAATTACAATGTAAAACATCGAAAATAAAACAAACAAACACAAAAAACCAATTTAGTTAAGTAATATTGCGAAATAAATTTAATAATGACCATGTTTAACGCGGTTTAGTATAAAATTTGTTATGTTTTACACTAAATACTACAGGATATTAAATTATATTTATTCCACAATTAATTTGATTTTATATAGGCACTTAATTTATTAATAATTACCCTATATTTTACCTCCTTGTTGTTCTAACTTACTATATACCATAATATGATTTAAATTCCAACTAAAAGCCAGTGGAAGAATATCAAAAGTATCAAACTATAGTTTCCTATTATTTCAGAGACGTTTCATATTCAAATTTAGCCCTTTTAGGCACTCTGGAAGTTTCTCTGACCAACAAGACCCAAAAGTTTCGCTCACATTTGACAACTCAACAACAAATATAATGTATTCACTTTAATACGAGGATTTCAAGACATTACTCGATGATGACCTATGTTAAACGCAAGAAGAATATGCAGAATTGATGGGAGTAACCAAAAGACATTTCCATTTACTTCAACAATATGGAAATTATCCAAAAGCCTTGATATTTTAAGCAGTACGAATTGAAATCAAGAGACATTGAAAGGCGTTTGGTTGGAAATGTTTCTTGCATCATATTATTAATGGTGATGAAGAGTGGGTCCATTACGATTATCAAAAGCCAAAAATATCATGGTGACCGCCTGGTCATACATCAACATCAACAATAAAACCGAACATCCATGGTTCCAAGCTAATGTTTTGTATATGCTGGGATCAGCGTATACCGAAAGCGAACATGAAATAATATTTAAAAATAATGGAAATGTTCCAAAGAAAATAATTAAAAAAATTTAACGAATATTATAATGTTAACTTATTAAATTACAATGTAAAACATCGAAAATAAAACAAACAAACACAAAAAACCAATTTAGTTAAGTAATATTGCGAAATAAATTTAATAATGGCCATGTTTAACGCGGTTTAGTATAAAATTTGTTATGTTTTACACTAAATACTACAGGATATTAAATTATATTTACTCCACAATTAATTTGATTTAATATAGGTACTTAATTTATTAATAATTACCCTATATTTTACCTCCTTGTTGTTCTAACTTACTATATACCATAATATGATTTAAATTCCAACTAAAAGCCAGTGGAAGAATATCAAAAGTATCAAACTATAGTTTCCTATTATTTCAGAGACGTTTCATATTCAAATTTAGCCCTTTTAGGGACTCTGGAAGTTTCTCTGACCAACAAGACCCAAAAGTTTCGCTCACATTTGACAACTCAACAACAAATATAATGTATTCACTTTGATACCATTAGGCTTTATGGATACGACACGATTCCGAAATATCACACGTTATTCGTCTAAGAAAAGTCGGAATAGGCTCGCCAATTGATTTGTGAACTTTTTGAAAACGACGCCTATATATGAATCAACGGCTCGAAGATGGTTTTCTAAATTTAAACCGGAGAAATTCAGGGAACGGTTAAACTGATGAAATTACAGAATGCGTTTAACTCGATGTTGGTTTGGGAATCGAGACAAATCAGTTTCATGTTCGTAAACTGTACAATAAGGAAAATCTATTTTTTAAACGTTGTTAGTCTTATATAGTTTTTAAAAACAAATTAGTAGGCGTTGGATTTATTGTGAATGACCCAATATCCATAATTCCTAACTGTCATTACAGTGAGAAGTATTTTTAAATTAATTTTACGTTTACAATATTCTTCAATTAGTTTGTTGAGACAATACAGCTCTTTATTATTTAATAGAGAAAATTAGCAGCAGAAAAAATTAAAATACACGTGCATGAAGTATGAATTATTAGAAAAATATTATAATTTAACAGCATTAATTGGTAGATTACTGTCGAACTAAATTAAAATAAAACTAAGAATTGGTAATAATGGAAAATTTTCATATCTGTATACGTTTATACTTGAACCTTTCGGATTTACCAGATATTTGAAAATAGTAACTAATTGTATAATATATCTGAATAAATATTATTAAGATAGTTAATAGAAAGTATTTGAAATAAATTGGTTATATAAGATTTGAATCTTCATGAGCTCCAAAACCAAAATGTAAGAGTGAAATAAGGTAAGGTTTGCAAACAAAAACACCACACTTGGTTACGTGTTGTATACTTGTGGATAGCACCATGAAAGAACATCAATGAAATGTTAATTAAGATTGGTTCTGAAATCTTAGATCTGGACTTAACACAATATTAACAAAATATTATTTAGAAAAATATTAAGAAAATAGATACTAGGTAGTGACGAGCTAAATATAGAACACTTGAACATTTTCAGACAACAAAATCCACAAAAGGATTAGATACTGGAAAACTTTGTCCGTGTAATAATTTCTCAAACATCAATCTCTAATGATAGATTAACCTTCGAAACATCGTGTAAGACAAAATTCTGAGTTAAACTGATGAGACTCAAAATTAAAGAATTGTGCTAATTAGTTTATCAATCTAATTAGATATTAATAACGCCTACTTATTAAAAAACCTATTAATAAAAACTCTACGAATTAATTTTAACACTTTATTGATAAAATAAAACAGAAAATGAACGAAATCTATTTTAATATACTCTAGATTATATAAAAAATTATTGTTCTATATATAAGTGTTCCATATATTTTTTAGTTAGCCCTAACCCTCAAAAGATGCGTGTATAAATTTGACAGCTATCTGATCATTAGTTTATGAATTATAGCATTTTGAGTGAAGCAACTTTTGTTATTGTGAAAAAAAATGGATAAAAAGGAATTTCGCGTCATGATAAAATATTGCTTTTTGAAGGGAAAAAATACAGTTGAAGCAAAAAGTTGGCTTGATGCCGAGTTTCCGGACACTGCCCCAGGAAAATCAACCATCAATGATTGGTATGCTAAGTTTAGACGTGGTGAAATAATCACCGAAGACGGTGAACGCAGTGGACACCCAAAAGAGGTTGTTACCGACGAAAACATTAAAAAAATCCACAAAATGATTTTAAATGACCGTAAATTGAAATTGAATAAAATAGCAGACACTCTAAAGATATCAACTGAACGCGTACATCATATCATTCACGAATATTTGGGTATGAGGAAGCTCTGTGCAAAGAGGGTGCGGCGCGAGCTCACTTTTGACCAAAAACAACGACGAGTTGATGATTCGGAGCAGCGTTTGAAGATGATCAAGTGTAACAAACACGAGTTTTTGCGTCGATATGTGACAATAGATGAAACAGGGCTCCATCATTTCACTCCGAAGTTCATTTGACAGTCATCCGAGTGGACTGCACACGATGAACCCGCTCCAAAGCGCGGGAAAACTCAACAGTCGGCTGGCAAGGTATTTTGGGATGCGCATGGAATAATTTTCATTGACTACCTTGAAAAAGGAAGGACCATCAACAGCGACTATTATATAGCGTTATTTGACCGTTTGAAGGACGAAATCGCCAAAAAACGGCGGTATTTGAAGAAAAAGAAATTGCTGCTTCACCAAGACAACGCACCGTGTCAAAAATCCATAACTTCGGCTTCGAATTGCTTCCTCATCCACCGTATACTCCAGATTTGGCCGCCCAGCGACTATTTCCTGTTCCCGGATCTCAAAAAAAAAATGCTCGCTGAGAAGAAATTTTTGGGAAGAATGAACAGGTGATCGCTGAAACTGAGGCCTACAAGGACAAATCGTACTACAAAAATGGTATCGAAAAGGTCGCTATATTCAGTGTATTACCCTTAAAGGGAATAATGTTGAATAAAAAAAAACTAATTTTCCCAAAAAAACTTTTTGGTGTGGTACTGTTTTACTATGGTAGGCCGGGAACTTTTCAATTGACCTGTTATACATATATAACTCCTATCTGAGGTGTAATAGGTCATTTAAATCACACAAAACAACCCTTTCTGCTTAATTACTGAATATTAATTACATCACTTGGCAATTAACTAATAATACAATGGGTTATGTGACTGCCAATAACACGCTGATATCCAATTAATTAGCAAATTAAAAGAAAGTGCGCTAAGGAATCGTTAAAATTTTTGTTTTTTTTTTTACTAAAACTAGCTGGTATTCGGGCGATTCTTTTTTTAATTTTTAAAATCACTGAACTTCTGTTTACTTTATTCTTATTAAAAAGTCCAGCTTGTATTATCAATAGAGGAGTAAGAGTAGGAGAATGGTGGTGTTTTATTAAAATTTTAATTAGTAGAAGACCCGAACAAAACATAAAAGAAAATAATTAAAATTTAAAGAAATGCTCTCTGCGTTTTTCCGCAAATAGCCGAATTTGCGAGGGCATTTACAGGAATATTATACCATTCCAGTGTATTTATCTCGAAAAGCATTTTTTACACTTATTTTCTCCGGCTATGACCAACAGATAACGTTGCATTATTATTTTTATTTTTGTTTTTATCAAGTGTTGCAGGACTATAAATAATTTGGTAATACGGATGATTTATTTGTCATATCCATTACCGCGGCACATGGTATCCATTGTAAGAGAAACAAATTTCAAATACGTGACTTTCAACGCGGGTTTTCATAATCTTGTTTTGTTGAACGAATATTCTGAAAAAATATTAACCAAACGTTATTAACAAGAAAAATAAAAACTCTTAATAAATGAAACACTAAGAATTTACTATTACGAGGGTCACTATTTATACTTCAAGAATTGGCAACACTGTTGTCATGTGAGTCCATGTGACGGTTCCATCCTAAAGTTTGACGTGTTTGACGATATACGTACTCAGAACATTTTATCGCACGGTTGCTATTTGTTTATTTTTTATTTAGTTGCCAGTTTCGTCTCGGCAAAAATGGAACTGAATCGTCAACATTTTCGTGCGATGATTTTTTACGATTTTCGACGTGGATTATCACAATAAGAGTGCATCAATCAACTTAATTTGGCGATGAAGCTCCATCAAAAATTATCGTGTATCGCTGGTTTAGTGAATTCAATCGTGAGATTCCTAAGCATTAGTTCCACCAGCATATATGCGATTTTACATGAACACTTACCTGTGCGAAAGTTATGTTCGCATTGGATCCCACACAATTTAACAATCGCTCAAAAAGGCTCGTGTCGATTGATGCAAAGAAATGCTTAAGAAATTCAATGGGGGTCCTTCGAAAGACGTTTATAAAATCATGACAGGCGACGAATCATGGATACATTCGTCTGAGCCCGAAAGTAAGCAGCAGACGACAGTATGGGTATCCCAAGATGAACCAAATCCAACAAAAGTTGTTCGCGCTCGAAGCACTTCAAATAAAATGGTGGCCTATTTCTTCGGGAAAAATGGTCATATTGCAACAGTGCCTCTAGAGGATCGTAGAATAGTAAATTCTGATTGGTACACAACCATTTGTTTGCCAGAAGTCTTCGGTGAAATAAGGAAAACAAACAAGAGACGCCGGATTGTTCTTCATCATGACAATGCGAGCTCTAATACATCGGCTCAAACAAGAGACTATTTGAGCACTCAAAACATCGAATTGATGGGTCGTCCGCCGTACAGCCCTAATTTGGCACCCAATGACTTCTTTTTGTTCCCATCCGTGAAGAATAAACTTCGATCAAAAACCATATTTTTTCAAAAAATCATAAAAATTGGTTTAAGCGTATGGACAAGTATATTGATCATCGTGGCGAGTACTTTGAAAAACAATAAAAATATATTCGCAGCTTAACTATTTGTTTTTTTTGTGCTTGCATTTATTCTAACCAGCGATATATTTTGGTGAAAATGAAACGTTTTCGACATCCATTAATTTTGTTGTTAAAGTTAAATAAATAAAAT
Organism: Rhynchophorus ferrugineus; assembly: GCF_030347505.1. Taxonomy (NCBI): domain Eukaryota; kingdom Metazoa; phylum Arthropoda; class Insecta; order Coleoptera; family Curculionidae; genus Rhynchophorus; species Rhynchophorus ferrugineus. The sequence goes on along the minus strand of NW_027472584.1, from coordinate 23,819,555 downwards.
TTTGAAGAAACTCAAATATTTTTAAAAAATTAGGAAAGGAAGCAAAATGAGTACAATATGAATTCTCCAACCTTATATTTTCTAATTAGAGCTATACGTTTTTATGTACTTTAGGTTATTAACGAATTAGTATATATAATTCATTCTTTTACTTATTTTAATCATGGATGACTAAATTATTCATCAATAACTCAAATCAACAATAATTCATAATTAGAAAAAGTTCAAAACAGACGTGAACAACTTCCACCAATAACACCTTAATTACTATCTACTTCTTCTTACTATATTGAAAAAAGACTTTTATGGACTTAATGAAAGAACAGCAGATATTTGTATGGAACATTTTATACTTTTTTTAAATGAAGTTTAATAAAACGTTAAAAAGTATCTTTTTTATAGACTAATAAAATAATAATTATATGTTTTTTTCATCCTTAATTAATTCACAATATATATATATATATATATATATATATATATATATATATATATATATATATATATATATATATATATATAGTAGGTTATTAACAAATTAGAATATGTAATTTATTCTTTTACTTATTCTAATCATGGATGATCAAATTATTCTTGATAATGGATCGTTTATTAAATTGTAACAAAATAAGTATATAAGTCAATATATTGCTTCGATCAGAAGAAGACTTACATGCCAAAAGAAACAAACTTGTCATGCTACTGTAAATAATGTATGAGTGAGACAGAGATTATTGACGAACCCAGAAAATCAACAATAATTCATAATTAGAACAAGTTAAACAGACATGAACAACTTCCACCAATAACACCTTAATTACTATCTACTTCTTCTTACTATATTGAAAAAAGACTTTTATGGACTTAATGAAAGAACAGCAGATAATTGTATGGAACATTTTATACTTTTTTTGAAATGAAGTTTAATAAAAAGCTAAAAAGTATCTTTTTATAGACTAATAAAATAATAATTATAAGTTTTTTTCATCCTTAATTAATTCACAATATATATATATATATATATATATATATATATATATATATATATATATATATATATATATATATATAGTAGGTTATTAACAAATTAGTATATGTAATTCATTCTTTTACTTATTTTAATCATGGGTGACCAACTTATTCTAGTTAATGGGTCGTATATTAAATTGTAACAAAATAAGTATATAAGTCAATATATTGCTTCGATCAGAAGAAGACTTACATGCCAAAAGAAAGAAACTTGTCATGTTACTGTAAATAATGTATGAGAGAGACAGAGATCATTGACGAACCCAGAAAATCAACAATAATTCATAATTAGAACAAGTTAAACAGACGTGAACAGCTTCCACCAATAACACCTTATTTACTATCTACTTCTTCTCACGATATTGAAAAAGGACTTTTATCGACTTAATGAAAGAACAGCAGATAATTGTATGGAACATTTTATACTTTTTTTTAAATGAAGTTTAATAAAAAGTTAAAAAGTATCTTTTTATAGACGAATAAAATAATAATTATAAGTTTTTTTCATCCTTAATTAATTATATATATATATATATATATATATATATATATATATATATATATATATATATATATATATATATATTACAATTGTAAATCTATTTACGGAGATTTGTAAACATTTTGGTAGCATTATTTTGAAGAGGGTCTAATCAAAAAAAAAGTTTCGGAGAATATTATTTCCGCAAACTTATTTAAAAATGGGAGATTGTTCAAGGGAAGAAAAAAAAACGATATTAACGTAATACCAATAAAGAATTTCCCGATTTAAGAACGGTTCCAAAAAGAACGGGCTGTCGTTATAACAAAATGAGGTAAATGTAAAAAAAAAGTTTACCCAATCTCTGAAGCGAGAAAAAAAATATTTGAATTTTTATTAGTTCATTTCCTAAAACAGAAAAATAATCACAATCAAAAAGACTTTCCAACTTGGTGAATCTAAACTTTGATTTTCTTCTTCCCATTCGAAGCTTATATTTCCTCGAAAAATAAAAGTCATTACCGGGAAATATTTTTATTTTTATTTTATTTTATTTTATTTCCCTTTCGTTGATCTCGATGCAATAATAAAAAAAAACAGACTGATAATGTTTTGTAAACATCAGCTTCGATTTTTATTAAACTTTATAAACCGAGAGAAAAAAAAATATTGTGAAAATATAATTTCCTTTAATTTCGACTGCATTTCTATCCATCACCCGAGGCTATATAGAACAGAAGCAGAATCTGGGGTAAAAAGGAAGTTAAAGCTAAAGTTGGAGCGTTACAAATGGCTGATAGTTAGAGATTGTCTGCAAACAATTATCTGAAAATGGTTATATGTTTCTAACAGAAATGCGATCTTTATTTTGTAAATACTGATCGTATTTTTTTTATTAAATAACTAATTCAGTTACTATTTATTTTTATATATTATACTAGCGACCCGCCCCGGCTTCGCACGGGTGCAATGCTGATACTAAATTAAATACACTACAGAAAAAATATGAACGTTGTACATAAAAACATAGCGGCCCGCTCCGACTTTGCACGGGCATAAAATATATATGCCTATGTCACTCAATGAAAACATGATTAAAATCGATCCAGTATTTTTGGTTCATTCATTACTGCCCTTGGCCTGCACGCATTAAATTTGGAGTAAAACAATTCCTCTTCCCCTATACTTACTATGAAGATTTCCTGCTATCTTTGGAATATCTAAATTCATACAATTTTTATTACATTACACATTTTTAAACGCAAATTTTAAATTTGTAATATCTCCGAAAATATTTGTTTAATTTACATGCTGTAAGGAACCATATTGATCTATATTAATTGCACACTGTATTTAAGGTAGTTAATTCGATAAGGATTAATGCCGTATTGCTTAAAATAGCTTCGTAAATAAGCCATTTTCTCACGTAAAAAGTAAACAATAAAAATGGTTAATGTGGGTTATCCCTAAAAGATAAACATATACCATCGCGGACTTTTTTGTAGACCTTTTTATGGTGTACAATACTGTAGTACATTAATTTGATCTAACTCGTAGGGTTAGGCAGCGTTTTTGCTAATTGCTAAATAAGAGGCAAAAATAAATAAGGTTTTGTTCGTTTCAATCTCCTGACATCCTGCGCGCTGTCCAGCAGTTGTATTGCTTCCACGTTAGTGTGATTTAGTAATCTTCTTTCGGGTTTCAAGGCGAAATCTTGGATAACTTCGCAAATCCATTTGATTTCCAGGTCATCGTGCAGTTCTTCGTTGGTTACATAGTGATAGGCATTGGTAATCAATCAGAGAACCTTGTTTTGACTGCGTTGTATGACTAGTTGATTTGAATTTTTAGTGCAACTCCATATTTACACCCCATAGTTCCAAATTGGCTTTATAATTGTATTATAGATCAACCTCTTTGATTTTAGATCAAGTTGAGAGTATCTTCCGACTAACCAGTATAGTTATTTTATTTTGGTCCTAATGTGTTTTGCTTTTTGTCTAGCGTGGTGCTAAACGGTTTAGTAACGCTATATAATCCCAAAATACAGACGCCATAACCTTATCAGCCGACTGTTGTTAAAAAGTTACTATTTGGATTGGACACGATATAATGTCGACAAAAAGACAATAACATTAATGGTTATTCCTTTTTATTTATCGAACCAATACTTATAAGGAATGAGAATTCATTTTAATGTTTTTATATGCATGTGAATTTGTCTTTTTTATGTATGTGAACCTCTTCTCTTGCCTGCCGATATTTACTTCAATTCCTACAGCTTGCTTGAAAATTATCTCTTTATTAGCATCTACTTTAGCGTTACGTCCTTCAAAGTACTCATTATGTATTATATACTTTATACAACAAAATACTTCTGGAATTAGTGTTTTGGGCTAGCCTTGAGCAATCTCAACTAACTTAATAACATCTATGTTTACAATAAAACGATGCTTTAGCGTTTTTTTTATTTTTAGTAGACAAGAAAATCACACGGGACCGTGTCTGGCGAATATGGAGACTAAGAGCTAAGATAGGGTAACAGGTGAGTTATCAAATTGATTATCGATGATCATTTATAAGCGGTTTTTTTCACTTTTTCCACGTTTCAAACGAAATCGACAAATGTACCAAAACAGGTATAATTTTTTCTACAGCTATCACGAAAGTAAAAAACAAATATGGCTGCAAATATTTAGATAATTTCTAGGCATGTTTACCATCATAACAACAAAATATGGTTCTAATTGGACCAACATATCCAGTGAAATTTTAAAATGTCTGTTACTTTCTCTACATACCTCGTATTTGTGTTATTAAAACTAAACACTATTGGTCAAATGCCTGTAAGAGTTCGTTAATATAAAGCAAATGTAACATTTAATCAAACGAGAAGCCTTTTCAATATTTATTAATGAAAAGCATCGGTTATTCGAAATTTAGCATTTGGACTGAGAATTGGCAAATATCCTTCGTATCACTGTAAACTCGTATTAATATTGATACTAGAAATTTGTAGCGTACACAGGTTAATATTGCGACTAAATGAGAAACAAACTAAACTAAATGTTACGTCTAGAAGTGCATAAGCGTTTGTGTAAATTGTATTACATGTCGACATTTGACCTGTAATTTTCTCATTTCCTTTTGCGAGTTTAGATTAAATACTATTTAAATGCACGATTTCATATAAAGTCAGTTTGTCCTCGTATTTTAGTAGGTCTTTCATATGAAATAATTCCTCATATAACCTTTTATGGTAAATCGGTTGTTTTTTTTCTATCGGCCATAGCCTGCAGTTATATAGATATTTGTTTGTTAGAAAACAAAAAACTCTTTACTACGTATTTTAGAGTGGTGAGATTCAATCTGTGTTTCGAACAGTTCATTAAAATATACTAACACCGTATAGTAGGGGTATGGGGCGGAGAGAAAAATATAAGTATTTCGATATATGGACATTTATAAAAACATATCGATATATCGAAAATCGATAATTCTTTTTAAATATATTTTGTTGCAACAAGCAGGAAAGATGCTCATATCTTAAAAACAAAAAAAAAATCAATTCAAGAAATATAGAAAGTGGTGAGTTTTCGGTGAAAAAATTAAGTGAATGAGAAAGAAGTCACAGTTTAGTCCAGGAAAACCATTCAGATTGACATCGAATATTCATGGCCATAAAGTATTGCTGTGCATATGGTGAGATATACAAGGTGTAAACCGAAATAAACTGATATTCCAGATGTCTACGAGCGTATTTTTATCGGAAGCTACACTATCGTTTTACCGAATATGTACAACTTTTTCTCCAACCTTTTATTTTCTAGTTAAGGCTATACGTTCTTATATACTTTAGGTTATAAGCAAATTAGCATATTTCATTTTTTTAGTTATATAAGTCCATATATTGCTTCTAGTCTAGTAGTAGTTGAAAAATTGTTTTATAATTTTTCAACTACCCCTCGTAATCCGAGTCGATTTTTTCCACCATAAATTATGTCATTGCGTTTCTTAAAACAAATATTTTACCGCGACAAAACTTATTTGTACACCTAATGACATTATTTCTGGCGTCACGCAATTAACGTAGAGAGAAAAAAAAACTAAATCCATCGACCATAATTAAGAGTTTGTATTAAAAAATTCACTATTTTCGCACGGCGATTAGTAATCTAAATGATTTCTTTGCATGAACAGGTGCCTTAAAGCTCCGAATGTAAAAGTATAAAATCAGAAGTCCTCCAGTCGTAAAAGTGTTTGTTATGATTCAAATCAGGCAATTTATAAGCCAAACAATGTTCAACATATATATATATATATATATATATATATATTCGTCTGGCTCATGGTCCATTGTTGCTTTTTATAGGTGCTATTATTATATACCGATAGTTCTTTTTTTTATTTTATTATTTAATTGTTACATTGTTACTAGTAACGGTTCCGACTAACCTACAATTTGTCTTTATGATAACTTAAATCTAGGTATATAACTAGGAGGACCCATCGGCCCTATCTCAGTCTCTGGTGAAATAACGTTTATACATGTCACTGCTGTATTTTTTATTATATGCACCACACTATACACTACACAAGATAAGATGGTTTGATTCTTTTGAGTCTGTGTCCTGTTCGGGTGGTATCCAAAAGCTGCAATACTTCAATATTCTCATGAGAATGGAGTCTTTCCTCGTGCCCCCTTGCAATTCTCTTGATTTCTTGACTGACTGTGGGTATCTTAAGGTCTCGATGTAAGTAATCAGTCCTATAGTATTTGGGTACGCCCGCAATACCTCTCAGGACTTTGTTCTGAAAATTTTTTATTTTATTTATGTTACTCTTTGCAGAATATTCCCGTAACTGAGCTCCATATGTCCATATAGGTTTCAGTATTTACTTATATAATAGCAATTTATTATGTACTGATAATTGTATTGTGATTTTCTTCCAATTAGCCATTACATTTTCCTATATTTCAATTCCAGTTCTTTTCTTTTCTTCTTTATATGTTCCTTCCAGAGAAGTTTTGCATCAAGATTCATTCTTTTGAGATCTGAGAACAGGAAATAGTCGCTGGGGGCCAGATATGGAGAACACCGTGGATGAGGAAGCAATTGGAAGCCCAATTAATGAACTTTTGCCATCGTTTTCACTGACTTGCGACACGGTGCATTGTCTCAGTGAAGCAGCACTTTATTTTTATTCAAATCTAGCCATTTTTCGGCGATTTTGCCCTTCAAAGGATCTAATAACGCTATGGTGTGTAATTTTTCAAGGTAGTCAATGAAAATTATTCCATGCGCATCCCAAAATACAGACGCCATAAACTTGCCAGTGGACTGTTGCGTTTTCCCACGCTTTGGAGCGGGTTCATCGTGTACAGTGGATTGGACTTCGGAGTGAAATGATGAAGCCATGTTTCTCCAATTCATTGTCACATATCGACGCAAAAACTCGGGTTTATTACGTTTGATCATCTTCAAACACTGCTCTTAATCATCAAGTCGTCGTTATTTTTGGTCAAAATGAGCTCAGGCGGTATCCACTTTGCACAGAGCTTTCTCATATCCAAATATTCGTGAACGATATGATATACAAGTTCAGTTACTATCTTTAAAGTGTCTACTATTTCATTGAATTTCAATTTACGGTCATTGAAAATCATTTTGTGGATTTTTTTAATGTTTACGTCGGTAACAGCTTCTTTTGGGAGTCCACTGCGTTCACCGTCTTCGGTGATCATTTTACCACGTCTAAACTTAGTATATCAATCCTTGATGGTTGATTTTTATGGGGCAGTGTCCGGAAAATCGGCACCAAGCCAAGTTTTTGCTTCTGTATTTTATCCCTTCAAAAAGCAATATTTTATCACCACGCGAAATTCCTTTTTATCCCTTTTTTTCATAATAACAAAAGTTGCTTCACTCGAAATGCCATAATGCACCAAATAATGATCCGACAGCTGTCAAATTTATACATTCATCTTTTGAGGGTTAGGGCTAACTAAAAAACATATGGATTTAATTTTAGTATCGCCATGTGTCAGGCCGGGGACTTTTCCATTGACCTGTTAGATGGAAAAATGTGCATGATAAAGTAAAATTATGCAGGATAAAGTTGCAGTGGAAGCAGTGGAACGAAATATGATTATGACATAAAGACGGTTTTTAAATTTGATTCCGGCGGTTCGAATCAAAACATTTCATTAAATTTCCATGTGAAATTAAGTCAATAAGAGGGCGCTAATGTAAACCACTGAAACGTGTGTTTAGATAACATTTGGCAAGTGACCCAAACAGGGACGTGTCACAGCTGAATTTAATTAAATTTAATCGCCATATTACACTTATGCCCCTAACTAATTATGTTTATATAGTACTCAAAGTTGTAGAATATCCCGGACTAGTTCAATTGTGCCGTTTTAATTAGATAGTTAATATTTTGGATTGTCCGAAAACCCATATATTCCTCATGTTTTATTAAATTAACTATTTAATAATATAGATAATTATTACGAATGTTCGGCTTTTAACAACATTATATTCGGGTATAAAATAAAAATAAATAAAATCATCCCATAATATTCCATATTCCGATCATACTTTTGTTTGTTTTTTCATCGTTCTCGTAAAGTGGTTATTTCTAGACTTTTTTGCAACAATACGTCGTTCAGTTTGTTCAATTTACTTCAGTTTTATTTGGTTTCAGCAGCTACAATATACTACAACTTGCTAATTCTACCAAATGCACGCAAGACTTAATGGCCATAATTTTGAGGAATATGTAGGTAGTATATACATCGCTAGATTCACCACGAAATTCTGATTCAAATACTGATGTTTTTATTAGTATACGCGGTCTAAGATTGAAGATATAGTAAAAAATATCAATGGCTAGAACACAAAAATCTTCTTTTTTTGGTCAAATTGACTAAACATTTTCTAAAGGATATATTTTTCAGTGAAAAAATCTATAGAACTATTTATTTGGGCTTAAAGTGTCACAACTTTGAAACATTACTTAATATCGGTGGAAATGTATTTTTAACAGAAAACATATATTTGACTGTAACTCTGAAACTATTAGAGATATCAAAATAAATACGCTATACGCCATTCGATTCAGCATCCAATTTTACATAAATGAAAGAACTTTTGTTTATTTAGTTTAAGGCGAACAGAAGTTATAGAAAAAAATCTGAAAATGGCCAAAAATCGTAATTTTTCCTGAATATATATATGGAAAAATTGTAGAAAAAATTCAGATCACCAATTTAGCTAAAACTTTGCTCTACTATGTATTTTGTACCGAAAAAAATCAATATATCATCAGTTTTTCAATTGTGTTTCATTATTTTGAAATATTACCTATATAGTGCAGAATGTTTTTCTTTAAAAACGACAATTTTCAATATATCTTTCTATAACTTCTGAAATACTATTAGTACGTTAGAAACTAAATTATGACGTGATTGGGCATTAAGGACTGCATACATTTTTACATATTCACCGGTATATTTCTGTTTGTAATGAACTTACATCACATTTTATAAAAAATATTGAAATTGTGGACACGACAGTTCTTGAGTCCTGCTAGAATTTTGTATGAATATGTAGATAATATATACATCGCTGGATTCATCAAGAAATTCTACACAAATACTGATATTTTCATTAGTATACGCAGTCTGATATTGTAGGTACAATAAAAAATTTAAGTGGCTAGAACTGAAAAATCATGAAAATTTTTTTCTCGTAAAATTGCCTAAAATTTTTCTAAAAGATATATTTTTCAATGAAAAGAACTATAGAACCATTTATATTGGCCTAAAATGTCACAATTTTGAAATATTACTTAATATCAGTGGAAATGTATTTTTAACAGAAAATATATATTTTACTATAACTCTAGAACTATTAGAGATATTAAAATAAACTGTACGGCACTTGATTCAGCATCAAATTTTACATAAATGGTAGTATTTTTGTTAATATAGATAAAGTTAAACTGAAGTTATAGCAAAAGATCTGAAAATGGGCAAAAATCATAATTTTTCCTGAGTATATATATGGAAAAATTGCAGAAAAAATTCTGGTCACCAATTTAGCTAAAATTTTGCAATATTATGTATTTTGTATCGAAAAAAATCACTACGTTATCAGTTTTTCAGTTGTGTTTCGTTATTTTAAAATATCACCTAAAAATGACAGAATATGTTTTTCTTTAAAAACGAAAATTTTCCAGATATCTTTCTATAACTTTTAAAATACTAGTAATATCTTAATAATTAAAGTACCATCTGATTGAGCATTATTCTCTGCATAAATGTTTACCTTTTCATCTGTATATTTCTGCTTGTATTGAACTTACATCACATTTTGAAATTTTAGACACATTTCTTAAAAAAAAATCCTGTTATAATTTTTAAGTACATGTAGGTAATATGTACATCACTGGATTCATCACGAAATTCTATACAAGTGCTGATGCTTTCAATAGTATACGTTATATAAGATTGAAAATATAGTAGAAATGTTAAATGGCTAGAACTGAAAAGCCATGAATATTTTGTTGAATTTTTTTTCTCACCAAATGATCTTAAAATTTCTTTCAAATATATATTCTTTTTGCTAAAAATAAAGCATTTATAATATACCACCTATGAATGACTACCTATTAATTAAATCATATAAATACAGGAAATTTTGAGCATTCCATCATTAGAACCGAAATGAATAACTAAATAATACTAAATGAACCACTGTTATTTTATATAGAGTATTTGACAGTTATGTTAGACTATTTAACAGTTATTTACAATAGATATTACAAATCAAAATACATTGAAGTACTATCAATATTTTTTATCGATAACTTTAAATTAAATATTTAAATAAAATATTCACTATAAATAAAATGCTATAAATAAAACATCACCCTGAATTCTTTAATAATACGTGAATTAATTATTTAAATTGTAAGTATACTTACATTATCAAACTAATTATCGTCCCCAAATAATTTACTTAATCTTCACACAATAGATTCCTTACCTATAACAAAAAGAAAAAGATCAAATAAGTCCCAAGAGTTTAAGACTGTCTAAAACAATTAACTCTGTCGTTATTTAAATAATCGCCGTCTTTGATCCGACTGAATCTTATTACGGATAAATAAGACTAGAATGGAATTTGTATCAAACAAAAGAGAAATGAAACCGCTTTATCTTAAAACAATTTAAGGTCAAATAGTGTGCGGTAAACTTTTTGTTTTATTAATTAATGCAAAAATTTTTGTGGAGGTATCAACCATCGATACAATATTTCTTGATTAGTGTTGACACTGAACTGAGCAAATTGTTCAGTACACCCTTCCTTCATTCATATTGCTTGTTAATTAGTCCCAATACCAATCAACTATAGTAATAAATTGAATAAAGGACGTTATACCATTAAATCATCTCACACTTCTCTGTATCCTAATAAAAGAAATCTGTAATAAATAAACGAAGAAACAATACTTGAGTATACTTAAGTCAATAAGTCTTAGGACTGGCTAATAAAACAGTATTTAGACAAAAATCAATGTTATTCATGAAGATTACTCCTCTATAGTAGTAATACATTCAATCCAGCATACCTCTGGCCTCAAATCTTTCAAGCATTCTTCATTTGAGCCAAACTTTAACTAATATCGAAAAGACTGACTTACCAGTTACTTAAGAGCTTTTTTTTTGACCAATATTCCAAATAGATGTCTATCCAATACTGTTAAAACGTTATGTAAAAGGACTGGTGATAATATCCAAGGTTTTATTTTTTTCTAGGAAATGTATGCATGCTGATATGTGCCACCCTTCAATCATCTTGATTGTTAATTTGTCCCAGTACAAATCAACTGTAGTAATAAATCCAATAAAGCACGTTTTAATAATGACATTTATGTTGAAATATTCATGATAGAAATGAGCGTCATATTTGATGCGTGTAATTGGAAAATGAGTATCTAAAATTGTCCGTTTTACACGTGTTAATTTCAGCTAAAATGCACTAAAAGTTTTATAGACTAGAGCTTAATCCGAATATTTGTTGTAAACTGAAATGTACACACGCTACAGAAACATAAATTGGTTGAGTTTTATTTATAATATGAGCCGATGAGACATAAAACATGTCCAAAACCAACATAAACATTGTAAAAGTGTATTTCTTTGACGTTCACATGACTACCGATCATAAAAAAGACATTTGAGGCTAGTGCTCCTCTACTACTGACAACTTTAATAAATCCTTGTATTTTGTTTCGTCAAATTTGCGTGTAATATGTACAGGAGTGTACCGCACAATATTTTATTCGACTCAACGTTAATATATTAAAAGTATAACCGAAATTCGTCGTTGTTGAAAATGTAATTAACTGTGTTAGGATATAGAGAAATCTTATCACAACATCATGTCGTACATTAACTTTTTCAACATAGTAATTTATCTAACAAATTTCGGTATTAAATTCGATAATATTCTTGTTACCTGACTAGTTTTAGTTACGTTAAATTGGAATTCTAATAACACTTTGTTTTACACACACATTATTGCCACATACGACATGTAAATAAAAAGGAACAAATATTGTAATAAATATTTCGCGATATAGATATTGTGAAAATAGTTTATTTGCGAAGTAACTGGGATAAGATTTGTTAGAATTGAAATAGTCACTGGGGATTAAATCAGGCGGATATGGTAGATGATTAAAAAAAATTAACATTGCGGCAAACTGAATGTTTTTTACACAAAATTACTTCCGATTTTTCGACACATCAGCTCAACAATAACATTATAAACAAATATCTCATTACTTTAGATAAAAAATATGTGAAATCTTTGTACGTGCCTATGAAATTTAATGGTTTCCCTGGATTTCAAATACAATTCAATAACAAAAGAATTTTGAAAATCGGTCCATAATTGACGGAGAAATCGGCGAACATACACTAAAAATAATAATAATTTAATTATTTGTACTAAATTCACATGTTTATTTTTCTATATTTTTATCACTATTTTAAATTTATATAACAATGATAACAATACAATAGAAGCCTTATTTGTCTCACATTATGCATTTAACTGTTATTTATAGATGCAATATATCAGTTTTGTACACCAAGCACTTCGAGATATTATAAAACTGAGAATCATTAATGGAAAATATTGATGTCAAAGGTTCACCCTGTATATCATGACAAGCATATAATGACTGAAATATTTACTATTACTATACAGTATATAATATTCTAATCGTTTGTATTACCAACATAATAGACCTCCATTAATATCTATTACATAAAAAAATATATTTTAAATTATTCGTTCTTGATAACAGTAAAATATTATGGTAATATATTATTCATGAGCATAATCGGTCATATATCCTTTCGCTAATTTTCATACTGAAGATATTAAAATGACAAAAGGACCAATAATTGATTATCCATTTCTAGTAACGATATGAGTTTCTTCTATAACTGAAAAGTCTTCGTAGTAAAAACTAAAACACCAAAAATAGATTTCTGTTTGACCTAATGCTGTTTATATTTGACGTGTTCAGTTTACAAAGTTAATGTATTTAAAACATATTTGAAACAGACACACATGGTTTGGAGCCTTCCGAAAGGTATAAATATAACTAGTTCTTTACAGGAATTTTACCTCATATTGTTTTCTTCTCCTCGACTTTTTTTTTCTAACACAGAGTCAGAGTAATGTTCTTTTACTATTTTAAAACGGGTTGGGCTAACGAAAAATCGGTCTCTCTTTCGTTCTTTCGTTTTTCTTTTCTTTGTACTTGAAAATAATACTTGAAAAACAAGACAAAATTGTGAATTAAATGTTGATAAAAATCTGAGTAGGAAGAAGACTGTAGGTGTTGGATAGTACCTGAGTACATGCGAGAACACACCTTTTTTACGGTTTTTGTTCTCTTGTTATTTTTAGCGAGATATGTAACATCTGTTATGTATTATGTTGGGTTCTAACATGGTTTATATTATTTCAATGAAAACAATGGTATTGATGAATTATATTAAATAATATCAACCTAAACTATGTTAAAATTAATAAAAATAATACGTTATTAGTTAGAGCTATATAGATATAGATATTTTTTGTTATATATTTAAAAGAAATTTGTACCAAATCAAATAATTCTAATGAGCCTCTTTTGGAGACATTTTAACGTCATTAAGACATTTTTCCAAAGGCTGGAACAAATTGTACTCAGACGGTGCAAAATCCGGGCTGTATGGTGGATGTATGTGGTAAAAATGTGTGTGGCCATAGACTTTTTGAGAGATTGAACCATTAATTTGTTTAATAATAAATGACTAAGGAGCATTGATAATGCCATGATATAAAGAGAGACCTCATACAAGACACCAGCAGTCCAAAAAGGATTTTTTTAATCTCAAACTAATGACTAATTTATTGGCGAAATAAGGTATACCTATTAAAACAAAAATACTAACAAAACGCTTATTATATATACTAATTTGTATGTAATCAATTTAATTTAAATCAATTATCATCCTAATGAAATTGGAAGCAATGGTATAGCAATATATTTCGAGTTAAAATATAAACACTGTTACGTATGCTACGTTCAATTACACATAGTAAATGTTCAAAACAATGTTATTTATGAACAATATTTTATTATGTCCCTCTACTACATCGAAAGTGATTAAATTTAGTTGTTACTGTGGTAGTTCTATAGAGGGTATCTTTATTTTATGTATTGGAAAAAATATAAATAATTATTCAATGGGACTTCATTCATCCAGTATTTTTTTTTTGTATAGAATAAATATATTTTATTGTCATAATAAAATTTATAATTAATTAATTCAAAGAAGGTAGAAATATTTTGATATAGTAAAAACAAAAATTCATAGTTACAATAATGAATCAATAAAAATTACATTAACAATTTTTATATTAAAAAATTATTAAATAACTAACGTGCAAATGTTAGGTGCTTATTTTTTGTATTTTCTTTCTAGATGTGATGTCTTGCATTCTGTTCTTGTGCCACATTTAACGGTTTGGGTTTTCTTCCAATAATTCTTGTATTAATTTCGTATCTTCAAACCATAGAGAAATAGAGATATTACTTATAAGACGGTAGTACAATAAGTAAAGTGAATTCTCCATCTAGAAAGTGTTCCCGGATGCACAGATAGTAAAGAAATGCAGAATCGTTTTACTTTGAGGAAGTATTTAGCTGTCTTTAGAAAAAGGTTGATAATGTTAAAAATCCCAAACTAACTGGATTAACCATCAAATAAATTTCATCATTACAACGTGTTTTGTATATAAGTTAATGTAATGTTGTTACTAATGTGTATTAATAATCATATAAAATATCAAATATTTATTTTTTAATTTTAGAAATTAATCCCTTTCCGAAAGGAGCTACACAAACGGCCATATATTTTTATTCTTGGATCAATTATTTCATAGTTGAAACTCCACTAATATAATAACTCCTGAATGCAACCCTTTTAAGAGAGGATTAACCAAACTTCACTACACTAGGAATTTTGGTGCAAAGCGATTCAGGAATTAAATAGTGCTTACATTTTATTGCCCAAGTAAGAACAAATTTGTTAAAGTGAATTAAAACTTTAATAATCATCTTGAGGGGGTTCATTTCATTAAAGAAAAAAAAACGTGTAATTATCCGAATAAATATATTGGCTTAAGGCTACTTAATGAAGATAATTTGGAATTTTTTTGGATCTATTAGAGCTCATGAATTGAATAATATACATCCTACGTTAACGGACGTTTGCGTAAGTTAATTTTTTTCATCTCATTTGCCTTTAGGAAATTGTGAAGATGATTAATTCCATACTTAGGAGGGATGTATTATCAGGAGTTGAGAAATTGCAACTTCACTTTATACCTTCAATTACAGATGTTCCTATATGAACAAACGAGGCAAGGCAATATCACATGCCCCAGAAAATTGGTTTATTATACTGACAGTAGTTCATTGAGTTATCTTTTTTTTATCTCACGATATTGCCACTTCGATGATATAACATATTTTTAAGGAAATTTGCGATACTTAAGCACTTTAGACACATTCAGAAATTGATATTTTGAAATTTATAAGTTGTGAAAAATCTGGATATATTTCGTACTTTTATCTAGGATTTTAAACGAAAAAAATCGTATTAGAATCGGTTTATTATACAATACAGTGAAGTTATACGGATAGCTGGACAAAATGATACGCTCTATCGAGAAATAATGTTTTTTAGATAAGTAGAAACGGCCACATTCATATTTCAACATTGTATTAATCGATAAATGGATTTCCTGTTATTAAATTCGCTATTAGAAAGCAATTAAATCCTATATTGTATATGCTTTCAAATTCCAACCGTTTTAATTAATATTTTTCATTAGGATAATCGTAACGGCTCATACATTAATGACGATGATGATGATGAAAAAATAAGAACGGAGAAATATCTTTTTACTCCACTGTGTGCTCTCTAATAGTTAAAGAGTTAAAAACAACTCTTGTTTGACGAAAATTGTAAAGGTGTGATTCTCATTACTTACAGAAGAAGCCATTTGTCATTCTACTTAAATATTAACCCGTTCTCTTCGTCTTGCTATCTGTACATTACGGAGATTGCCTTAAAATCATATCTTAACTATACCCCTATCTGAATAAAAGCAATTAACATTTAAATTGTTGTATTGTTGTTATTGAAATACTGATGTCGGTGTTTTGCATTACAATGGATTCTCCTCTACTTCAAAATTATGAAGGTCCTCACTTTTTTCGGAATACTAAAATCCCATCATATGTCCCCTTTAAATTAAGTTCTATAAGTTCCCTCGATTTTTTTCAATCCATGTTTTATTGGAAATATTTCCTACTATTTTTCACGAATTTTTAGCAGGAATAAGTAGTAACTAGCGTTAGTCATATATATAACTCGATTAATTTAACTATATGTAACTCGTAATTGAGAATATATCAAACTTCCTTTATATTATATTAAACAAGGTCTACCGCAAAGTCATAATGGCTTTTTCTTCGGATTTCTTCGAAATTGGCGAGGTGCTGCTCTGCAAGAGCGCGTTCCATTGATTCGAAAAATTGACAGTCGGTGGGGGCAAAGTCTGGAGAGTGTTTTTAACGCTCTCTTGACCGGTTATGCAAAATAAATGCACTTTTCATCACCCGCCACTATTCGATACAGAAATGACTTCTGATCATACCATTGCAGCAGCGTTTCACCGACGATTTTTCGATTTTTGATTTTCCTGCGATTCAATCGATGCGGTACCCATCTTTTGGATTTTCCCATTGCTCGTAATCGGTCGCTAATCGTTTCCTGGAGCATCGTTTTTGAGTTTGGTGTGGGTCTTCATCCAATAACTTTTGCAGTTTCGTATCTTCAAACTTTTTCGGTCTACCAGAATGTTCTTTGACTTGCACATCGAAATTACCACTTTTGAATTTTCGCAACCACGCCTCACATGTGATGAGTTCCAGCGGCTTTTTTCTTTTGATTAAGTGAGAAAAGCGATGCGTGCCGTAAATGTACGTTTTCAGACATGCAAGTTGACATTTTCAGAAGCATAAATCTATGACAATGTTACTTTCGCAAAATATAACATTTATAGCTTTGAAGCTGGATGTTGGTAGAGTAGAATGACATATGTGGCAAATAATAACTTTCCAGTACACCTGAGCTATATTGGATTGGTATATAATGAATCACAATTATCATAATTTGATACACCATTTAACTAATATAATAATATATTATGTTTTAATTTATTTTAATTTACAATAATATTTATTTAATGATATAAACTTTTTTGTAAAAATTGCTAATAATATCTACTATAATATGTAAAAGAGATAAAGAAAGTGAAGGAGAGAATAACAGTAAGAGAAAGCGAGATATAGACAATCAGAGGAGAAAGATAGATAATGAGGAGGGACAGAGAGTCAATATTTCATTTCATTCTTTCTTTTATATTATGACAACATTGTTTTAGATGTTGTAGGTAAGGTCATAATCGATATAGTTTACGAAAATTGATATATGTCGATTACAAAACTTATAATCCAATAACGCTAGTGGTAATCAAAAGGAGCAATGTTCAGGCAATATAGCGGGTATCCTACTGCAGATTTTGTAACATCTTCAGATAATAACCATTGATTTTTAAATTATCTGTCCAAAAACAGTAAAATCATGGTTTTCATTAAAAAAAAATACTTGCCAATATCTTATGACGTTAGTGTACAGTTAGTAAATAATGAAGTTGAACGAGAAATCATCAAAGTCATCAATTTTGCATATTAATTATGAAATTTAAGCTGTATAATAGTCTTAGTTATTGTTATATATATGTATATTAATATGTCAACGTTGTTAAACGGTGAAAACGTATTCGTATACTTAATATATCGTTAAAAAAAGCAGCAATAAATTTTGCAATTTGTTTTTATTCTCCCCCAAAACGTCATTCAGTTTATTTTCATATCCAACGCCACAATACAAAATTGTTTGTTTTTGTTTTTTCTAAAATAGCTCGTATCTTTAGCTATTCAATTCGAAAACAATAATATGACAATATCGCAGAGGTAGCAAGACGTGTTAAAAGAAATATAGCTGGTAGGCTTTCAGAGGCTTAGCATGAGATTTAAGAGCAACAAACCCCAGTGCTTGTAGATGAAAATGTTCCGAGTGTATTCTATCTGTTACGTTATTAGTGAAAATAAAAAATAAAATGTCGTTCTGTAGATAAGTTTTCCGGGATTTTCCCGTTTTAATCCGTATAATTATCGGTTACAAATGTAAATGAATTGCTATAAACAGACATATTGTTACGTGGGTCCTATATTTAGCAGATGTAATCTTCCCTTTATAAAAATTAGCATATTAAATGTATAAATGGATATTGTCGAAAAAACAACAAGTCTGATAAATAGTAAGTGCTTGAAATGTAATCTGATCATTTTCTCATTTTAAAAATGTATTTTCATCGAGAAAGAATTGAGAGAGTATAGATACAATGTTATTCAGTCTGTTATTTACTATTAATAGACTTACGTTTTTCAATTTGTTTAATTGATGACTAAGCTGATCTCACTATACGCATAGCAAAACTTTATGACCATGAATATTTCGCTTTGGTATCGGTGTAGAAGTTCTACTGGACTAACCTATCACTTTCAAAACTTGAGTTTTCATCGCCAGTCACAATACATCACAAAAAACTCTACTTCTTTTGCCTGGTAAGTCAGTTCTTCTCCTTTTAGATCATTCCGAATGTATACAGACATCTGGAAAAAATTGGTTCCTCAACTGTTAAACTCTCTGAAAGTTCTTCGAGAGTTTGGTCTGGGTTTTTTCGTTCAATAAGTCTTGCAATTCATTGAATTCCAATTATTTTGGTTCATCAGGTTGTTCTTTGTCATTGACATCAAAGTCGCCAATTTAAAATCGTTGTAACCAAAAACAAACAATAGGGATATGATGAAGGAATATCGCCATAAGTTTTTGAACATATTTGAGTGATTCAGATGGCAGTACATTTCTTCAAATCATTCAAATTTTCATAATTAGTGCCTGTGTACATTAAATGTTAATAATATAGTTAAATATGTTCAAATATCTATAAAAAAATCCGGAAAAGTCTATAAAGTCGAAACCAGAAAAAGTGTGCGTAAATCATTGGTCCTAAAATGCTAATTTTTATGAAACCAATTAACTGAGTAGGTAGATGATTCCCTATTACATTAAACTTTTATGTGGTTTGTTAGGGTGCATTGTCCACGAAACGCGCAGTCTAATAAATTGTTCACCAACACAAAGCCATCTCTGTTTGAAAATATTAGAGTTTGTGTTTTCTTTAATTAGTAGCCCATTCATACGGGATTAATTACACAATAACTAGCATAATTATTATCAATCAGTATAATTGTAAAATTTTCTTAGAGGCCTTTTCATGCGGTCGACTTTATGGTGGTTACAAAAAAAAAAGGAACTTTTAATTTCTCCCGTCTATAGAGCCCGCATATTTTTAAATATTCAAGTTAAGGTCATGTTAACAGAACACTGCTCTTATTTAACTCTACCTAATAAAAATATAAAGGGTTAATTTGTTTTTATAATGTTCAGATTTCGTTATTTTAATCTCTTGAAACATTTTCTTCTAAATGTAACACCGAATAACTTGCTTTATTTAAGGAGATTTGATATTTCCATGATTCAAGATAATTATAACTAACGCCTCTTGAAAAAGCAGTTGAAAATCACAATAATATTTTATTTATTTGCTGAAGTAGGAATGGTAGATTTATGAAAATTAATTTAGCTTCATTTTTACGACGAGATTGATAATTTGTTTGATAAAATATGATCAGAAACTATAGAAATTGGCCTTATCATGGCTTCAGCGTTTAGTGGCGGATGCAATAGTCCTGGGTCTGGAAGATATGTAGGTTTGTTCAAAAAATATCGTTTTTAACACCTTTTAGATATTCAGAAAGAAATCGATATGCTTTTATCGATTTTATAGATATATCGACATTTTTTCAACAGTTCTACGATGCAAACGCCATTTTGATTTTATACAAACTATTAAGCCGTGGGTTTTTATCGTTTTATCATTTTATTTGCGTTCATACAAACTATTAGAAAACGATAATTCATAATGAAACGCTAAATAACTGTACAGTGACGTCATAGTTATTGTTTTTGTCCAAAAAACCTTTATTTTTTGCAGAAACAATATGTTTTTAGAAACAATAAACTACGGTAAAATATTATTATTGGATACTGGTCATACACATGGAACATTCTTATTATGGTGAAAATAACTGAAATTTAATACCAGTACTTTCAGCGTTCACGTAGTACAAAGCAAAATTCAAAGCTTATTTTATTCCTCATAAAAATGAATCAC
The DNA here is from genome assembly GCF_030347505.1 of Rhynchophorus ferrugineus. Lineage (NCBI taxonomy): Eukaryota > Metazoa > Arthropoda > Insecta > Coleoptera > Curculionidae > Rhynchophorus > Rhynchophorus ferrugineus. The sequence goes on along the minus strand of NW_027472584.1, from coordinate 23,799,032 downwards.
TTCTTGGCTGGCATTCTAGCAAATAACATATGCACACGTGATCATCTATTTATGCGACACATTTATGGCTTATAAATCATTCAAAATTTGATTTAGTAATTTTGAAATACAAGCTGGGATCATGTATCTAACCTTTTAGTTATTTAGGCTTATATAACGTCATATTAAACGTTCGAACAAAGTAAATACCTTAAAATGATTTATGTAGACGCAGAGAAAAAAATATTATCATTGCAACAAACAGAAAATATCGTACATATATTTCGGGAAGGCTTTATTTTCTAATCAGGTCAATAAATAAATAATAAAATTCCGTTATTGAAGTATTCGAATCTTGGAACAAAACCCCGGTTTTGCCACTGAATGAAACTTTTCTTTAAGCGGTCCCGAAACATCGAAATCATTTTTTGTTCAAAACTTTACTTCTTATAGCATGTTGTGCGTATATAGCCGAAACCTAACCCTTCTCAACAATCTACCCTATATATTCGAGAGAATACGTATAATTTAATAGTGTACACGACAAAATTATTAATTTTTATTAATATCTTTTACTCTAAAACTTAATTATTATTTAGAATATGTAATTAACTGAAAATTGTTTTTGTAGTATTTAACAAATGTTCAGAATTTTTAAAGGAATAAGTGTTAGATGACATTTATATATCCTTTCTATAAAAACTTTATTAATACCTTTATTTCCTACATCTAAAAAAATATTCCTCGAAAATTTATTGATGCCATAAAAGTTAAATTTCGGGCTCATCGCAGAGTGAAGGTACCTGGCTGAAGAGAAGTCAACTTCAAGTATCTATAAATTATATTCGAGGTACATTAAGTCCATTATTGGTTTACCTTTTAACTTTTTCTTAAAATCAAAACATCCCGAATAAAAGTTTTTATAGTTTGAAACAGTGTAAACAGGTAGCTAAATAAACAGGTCCAATTCCGGGAAACGATTTAATATATCGGAGACATTTTTTTAAAAATCCTTTAGTAATATATTTCCACTTTTAAGGCACTTATTGGGCGCTGGCAAAGTATTCCGACCAATTTTTTTATTTTAAAAAGACATTTATTTAGAAAAATTGATACGATATATATTAATTATGTTTTGTTGGATTAAAACGTAACAAACGTCAACAGTAAGTGAAAGTGAAAGTGAAGTATACGCCAACAAACAGTTAATTCATCAACTGCTAGTAGTGGCTATTTCTGGAGAATCCTAATTGGTATTCGGCAAACTTCGGTAGTTTCGTTGCGGCGTTGCCATTTACCAGCAATCGCAAGGCAAAACTGCTGAGAGCTCGGTTTTGCAGGGTTAAGAATTATGTTATAGGCGATAATGGATAAATCGTCGATTTGTCAATGTTGTCAAAAAATCTATTAGAACACTTCGAATCTGAACAATCTAGGGTGCGTACTGACAACGTTGTAGATCCAAATCCTTGAGCGTATAGCAGGATTCTCCAGAACTAGACTATTGTTCAACTATTAAGCTATCAAGACCATTGTCAATCACCATTTTCATCAAAAAAATTGCTAATCAAAATACACGAAAACACTAAATAAATAAAAACAAAAAAAACATAAATAATGTTGTTAATAATTAATATTTTTGTAAAATTTGTATATATTAAGTTAATTAAAAAAATAGGATGCGCTATTAAGTTTTTCTAATTGTTGTGGAAAAAAGGGTAGAAGATGTTTACTGTTTATTTTTCATTTAAAATGAGGCCGCTCATTAAACAAGGTCAAAATATAAAAGTGTCACATTATTTTACCTATAATAATACCCTTATATCCCTTAAGAAAAGACTCTTACCGTAATAAGGGGTAATAAACTTTAGAAGGCCTTACATCTGAAACGCTATTTACTTGAATTAGAGTTATGAGAAATTAGTGCTTAAATTGGGGAAAGCAAAGGGACACCAGGTGGGTGTAATAGAATGTATTCTCGAGCCACTTTTAAACTTTCATTAAGTTTCTAAAGATATTTACGGAAAAAAAAGAGCCGAAAATGATTTTCGGCTGTCTCTTAAATTGCTTTATTTCGGGGACGTTTTTTAAATATCAAGACAACGAAGAAGTTCGTCTGACTTCGTCGAAATTAAAAATAAAACAATAACCATAAATATTCAGAGATGGTTTCGTTCAGAATTTTAATCACCATTATAGTTGACTAAATGCAACTTTCCAAAATTCCATCTGTACACAACTTTTTAATTAACTCTACCCTTGAAAAATTATTGGGTTAATCAAGTGGAGATGATGTTATGACAAGTGTTTTTCACAAAAGTATTTTGAGAAAATAATTTTTGGTCGACTTAGTTTGGAAAGCAAACGATAACCAGACTGTGTATGAACCGATTTATTCTACAACATTCTAAGTAAACGTTAGTTGGTATGATCAACGACTTGAAACAGTCTGGTGCGTTAAAAACTTTGAAGACAATGAAATTCAAGACTTATGAAATCCAGGAGGGATTCTCAAAATACTTCCAGACAACATAAAAGTTAATGAAACAACTGTTTCTAGACGTCTATACACTTTTATTTCAATTTATTAATATGTATTATTACTACTTGTTGCCGAATAGCTATACGAAGAACCATTATATTTAATTTTCGCGAAATTATTGAACATTGTGTTGGAAAAAACGGCCGCATTTGAAGAAAAAGAAAGTGTTGCTTCACCAAGACAATGCACCGTGTCACAAGTCAGTGAACACAATGGCAAAAATCCATTCATCCACCGTATTCTCCAGATCTGGCCCCCAGCGACTATTTTCTGTTCTTAGATCTCAAAAGAATGCGCGCTGGGAAGACATTTTCGTCGAATGAAGAGGTGATCGCCGAAACTGAAGCAAAGGACAAATCTTACTACAAAAATGGTATTGAAAAGTTGGGAGGGTCGCTATAATCAGCGTATCACCCTTGAAGGGAATTATGTTCAATAAAAAAAACTAATTTTGCAAAAAGAAATGTGTTTTACTATGGTAGGCCGGGAACTTTTCAATTAGCCGGTTATGTATTAATCTCGAACTCGCCTTCCTAATGTATTAACGCAAGTACAACAGAACAGTAGTAATAAATTAATTGTAAAGAGAAAATCGAAGATTGTACTGAGAATATCGAATGTAAGATTTAACTAATCAAAAAAAAAAAAAATACAGGGAATGGAACCATTGCAGCATATTCACCAGACATAGCGCCTTCTGATTACTACTCGCTCAGATCGATACAGCATGGTTTGGTTGGCACACTGTTTGGAAATATTGGAGAAATGCGAGAAAGGATTGTGTGAAGAAAACTATGAAAAATATTGTAGGAATGTTCGTCGGGTGGGTGAGTAGGTCGAAATGTGTGGCTGCCACTGCGATTATCTGTCAGAACACTCACTACTATTTTTGGAAGGAATTTGCACGAGAACTGAAAAACATTGGTTTAATAATCACTTGTTTATTTCGATATTGAGTGATATATGTGGTCGACGGGAGAATTGACAGGATATTAGGTTAGGTAGAGGAAGTACGGTAGCGCTGTGGAAGTGGTACTATTACAAGGGGACGGAGAAAAGAAAAAGCGAGCGAGACGTCGTCGTGATGGTCTTTTATACCCTGGAACTGCATGGTACCAATCCACCGGCGTTGCCAACCTTTGTACTTGTTGATGAAAACGTGGTGGCCCAAAGGGTCGTGGCGATCGCCACAATATTTTAATTAATATATATTACAACGAATTTTCTGAATAAATACATTTTTAAAGCGAAAAAATGATCAGAATTCAAGCAAACGCCTAAAATAACACATCGAACAAATTTAAATGAAACGCTCAGTATAATAAGTTAATTTTTGTTTGGTTTTCGTCAACCTCCGTAAAAATAATTGTAAATAGGCGTCGGTACTTTATCGAAACCAGGTGGCTGACATCGTTTGATGAAGATCCATTTTGACGTGCTCTGATTGATTGCGTTCCGCGATATAAAAACGTGTTTATGTCAAACTTGATAACAGCGATGTCGGTATGATTGAAAGGTATATTTTAATAAAACCAGAAACAGTTTTATCGGACCGGCTCGTTTCTTTCCGATCTTTAATTAAAAACTGTCGATTCTAAAAATAAAAAAATATATATAAAGCACAGCCTACCAGAACTAAAATGTATGTGCCAAATCAGCCGTTATAATTTCTTAAGCGCAAAAAGGATGTGACACGTTGCAAGTGCATATGGGAATGCGGAAGCATAGGGATGCAACACAATGAGCTCATGGATTAAATGCCTCAATGGAGATATCCATGTCCATGTTTATCAGTAGCGCATGGTAAAAGGCTATTGATATTTTTTTCACGGAGACAGTTAAAAGCGTTTTTAATTTTCAGCTTCTATTGGTTTGTTTTTATTTGTCAAAGGTATTGTGTTTCACTGTCAATTTTCAAATTACAATCGCTAGATATTAACAATCCATTCACAAAATTGTAGACAATACACAACGTTTCTTTATATAAATATTCGTATATAGGGTAATGTATCTAGTCATTATTATAATTTAGTGCTAGTGTTATTTTGGATGCTATAACTACCATATCTTGTATTGAATATATCTATTCTTTGGTGTGTTTTTTTGTCTGTAAAAGGTATTGCGTTTCACTGTCAATTTTCAAGTTGCAATCACTAGATATTAAAAATCCATTCACACAATTGTAGACAATACAGAGCGTTTCTTTATATAAATATTCATATATAGGGTAATATATGTATTTATTATTATAATTTAGTGTTAGTGTTATTTTGGATGCTATAAACACTACCATATCTTGCATTGAATATATCTATTCATTGGTTTGTTTTTTGCCTGTCAAAGATATTGTGTTTCACTGTCAATTTTCAAATTACAATCGCTAGATATTAAAAATCCACTCACAAACTTGTAGACAATACACAACGTTTCTTTATATAAATATTCGTATATATGGGAAATGTATCTATTCATTATTATAATTTAGTGTTAGTGTTATTTTGGATGTTATAAACCCTACCATATTTTATATTGAATATATATCTATTCATTGATTTATTTTTTTGCCTGTCAAGGATATTGTGTTTAACTTATTCTTAGGTTTGTTTTTTTTTGCCTGTCAAAGGTATTGATGTTTCACTGTCAATTTTCAAGTTGCTATCGCTAGATATTAAAAATCCACTCATAATAAAACATTTTTAACAAAAAAATTAAACCGACTAAACGTTTTAAAATAAAATACGTACCTAAAAATGGTTAGTGGTTAAAAAGCAAACTGCATGGCTTTTTCACTGAACGACTTCCGTTTTTTCGTAACATAGCTCAGCAATAACATTATACATAAATATCTGATTATTGTAGGTAAAAAAAAACATTTGAAAACTTTGTACGTGCCTTCGAAATTTGAGGGTTTCCCTAGATTTCTCCCCCTTCCCACCATCAGATCCTGACTTGGTTCCAATGGGACCACCTCAGAAGTGCACTCTTTCGAATCGACGAACATATAAAATATAAAAAAATATACAGCCGGACATAGAACCTCCTCCTTTTTCGAAGTCGGTTAAAAATGTAGCTAATGTTGAACGTTTCTCTATGCAAATATTTATATAGAGTGATGCATTCATTATTAGAATTTAGTGTTAGTGTTATTTAGGACGTTATAACCGCTACCATACTTGACATTGAATATATCTATTTTTGGTTTGACTTTTATTGGTTTGTTTTTGCTCGTCAAACGTATTGTATTTCACTGTCAGTTTTCAAGTTGTAACAGCCAGGTATTACAAATCTAGCTGAAATTATAATTACAAATCTAGCAATCCCTAGATAATGAATATAGGCTGCGTTTAGAAATTACTACCAAACCAGCAATGGCATGCCTTTAGTTTATTTACCACATCACGTGATATACCTACATTTACTGATGACACTTCGATACTTGCTATTAGAGACAATAGCGAAGAAGCAGCCAGAAAAGTGCAACATACAAGTAATAATATAAATAAGTGGACCCAGGCATGGAAAATAAGCATATTGAATTCGCCTACAACCAAATTATTAATATACCAAAAAAATATGAATAACACTATTATCCCATATAGTAAGAACTCCTTGATGCAAAACTTTCTTGGAAGGAGCAGAAAGAAAATAACTCAAAATGGAATTTTTAAAAATATATTGGTTATTTGAAAGAAAATCTGAATTATCTGTACATTATAAGTTGCTGCTGTACAAACAAATACTAAAATTTATATGTAGCAACTCTTGGGCAACACTGAACTAGGACGCAGACTCAGGAAAATCAAACCCTTATGTACTTGTGTAGTGAAATATACTAAAAGGTAAAAACCGTAAAAAGTGCTTTTAATTTTTAATTTTCTAGAGACTAAGTAAGGGCCAATGAGCATTCCTAGTAATAATATATTAATAAATAAATAAAAAATAATACACTCCTATCATATTTTACATTAGATCCATAAAGATCCTGTCCATTAGCTTGATCTAATTTATCCCCCCTTCCCCTTCCCATTACCACAGATGTAATAAACACGATCATTTTTCCCCTTTTTATCTCCTAACATATATACAGGTATAAAAGTGATAATCTTAATCTTTTCTGATTATTAAAAAAGATTCACCCTATAAAATAAATTAATTGTTCAGGCAATAGCTATTATCATTTTCGGAGATAAGGTTGTTTTCTCTCTGAAAGTAACGGCGAAATTAACCTAAAAAACAACGAAAAAGTGTAACGTCCTGAATATTTTCCAGGTATTTCCGCGTAAAATCTTTTAAAAGGTTAACGCTGAATAAAAACAGTGGATTGATGTCCTTTACAATTCAAAGCATAGTATTATCTGGACGAGGCTATAACATGTTGACTAGTTTACATCGCCCTAAAATAGTACCCTAACATGTACCAGCAAAGTGAATTTAACAAATAATGTCGACAGATGTATACAGTTTATTGACACCTTTGCTTTTCTATAGGACACTCTACTCTCTACTCTTTTTATTTGTGATGTTTCTGAACTTTGGTGAACTATTTTGATGAACTCGGTGCTTTATATAAACATATCCTATTATTGAATATTATTACTAAGAATTTGTACACAAAATATTGACCAAACTCACAAAATAAGGCAGTTGCATGCCGTTAACTGTTTAGATGTTATTTTTTTCTGCAAAGAAGCTCTAATAATATTTATTTTGCTGCACAAACAAAATATTTACTTCCTATTTTTTTGTATATTTATATTGCATTTTATGCTGAATCCGATAGAGGTACTACAATTTTTATAGAACCTTTAATTTTTCAATTTTATATTATATTTCAATTTTAGTTTATGTCTGATAACTTAATAGCTATTAATTCTAGTTCAATTTGACATGGATATTCGTTTATTTCGCCCCAAAATATATGTATTTTGTGAGTTTTATCTTTATCCGTGAGGTAAACATTTTTGGTAGTCTTTCAAAATTGTTGTTGTCATTTAGGTTCCAATAATCACATGTTGATAAAAATAACAAGGATTATAGAGATTTTTACGTTGATTCGAATAGTGGTACAACAACTTTTATAGTACCTTTAGTTTTTTGGTTATATAACGAAAAGTGTTTCTTTAAAAAATCGGTGGATTTATATTTATGTCGTATATCTTAAAAAGTATATATTCTAGAGTAATTGAAATTGAATTTTAGTTTCTTTCACCCCAAGATACATGTATTTTGTGAATTTCACCTTTACCCGAGAGGTACAAAATTTTGGCACTTTTTCCATATACATAGTCGTGAAAATTTGCGATTTTCTGCCATTTTCAGGTCTTTTTGCTGTCGCTTTTATTCCAATAATCATATGATAATGAAAATAATAGAGATTATAGGGAATTTTACGCTGAATCGAATAGTGGTATAATATAATTTATATATCTTTCGGGTTTTAAGTTATACACTTAAAAGTGCATTTTTAAAAAATGATCGAATTTCTGTTTATGCCATATATCTTAGAATGTATACATTTTAAAGCAATTTAATATATATTTTTGTTTATTTCACTCCAAAATACATATATTTTGTGAGTTTTATCTTTATCCGTGAGGTAAACATTTTTGGTAGTCTTTCCATATTTTTACCATTTTCAAAATTGTTGTTGTCATTTAGGTTCCAATAATCACATGTTGATAAAAATAACAAGAATTATAGAGATTTTTACGCTGAATTGAATAGTGGTACAACAACTTTTATAGTAGCTTTAGTTTTTTGGTTATATAACGATAAGTGTATTTTCAAAAAATCGGTGAATTTATATTTATGTCGTATATCTTAAGAAGTATATATTCTAGAGTAATTTAAATTGGATTTTACTTTATTTCACCCCAAGATACATGCATTTTGTGAATTTCACCTTTACCCGAGAGGTACAAAATTTTGGCACTTTTTCCATATATATAGTCGTGAAAATTTGCGATTTTTTGGCATTTTCAGGTTTTTTTGCTGTCGCTTCTATTCCAATAATCATATGATAATAAAAATAATAGAGATTATAGGGAATTTTACGCTGAATCGAATAGTGGTATAATATTATTTCTATATCTTTCGGGTTTTAAATTATACACTTAAAAGTGCATTTTTAAAAAATTATCGAATTTCTGTTTATGCCATATATCTTAGAATGTATACATTTTAAAGCAATTTAATATAGATTTTTGTTTATTTCAGTCCAAAATACATATATTTTGTGAGTTTTATCTTTATTGGAGAGGTAAAAAATATTTTTCCTTTTCCATATACAATTTTTCATGTTATATGTCTATAAGTACATATGTCATGATTTATATTATATCAGAAAAGCACCGGCAATTGTACAAAAAAAACACAAATCATGTTCCATCGAATCACAAAATATTGTCATCCTTTTTTAATTTATTATCATATACTTACTTTCTTGAATAATTATATGTTGTATAATAAACTAATGAAATTAGAAACCATGTCGTATGTGAATAGGGCGGGTTAATTCTTCGATTTCCTAGATTAAATCTATACAAGGTTTCATCGATGGTTAACAGCCCTATAATCAGGCAATTAAAGGACCTCCATCCACAACGACTGGGGAGATGCTGCAGTAACTTCCTGAATGGCATAGAAATTCCCAAAAATGAAAGTCATAAACCCCTCTTAGGGGTCAGTAAAGATTAGATAAGCAGCCAAGGTCCAAAAGGCCACCTTGATACTCGGACAAATGAATGATGAATGATGCGTAGGCTGAATGAAAGATGGGATAAAGCGACATCATCTTATTATAGGTCGCATTTTAATTACATTAGTTGTATGGGAGATTCACCAACTGTGAAGGTAGAGCGCGTGAAAGTTTTTCTTTTTTCCTTCAAAAATATATATCATTATTATTCCAAACATCATGGAATGAAATAAATTCGGTAGATTCTTCGATAATCAATGATTTTTTTTTAAACTGCAACGGTTCAAGTCCCTATGTTGGTGGAATTTTTTATTCAAACCTACCGTTTACATAAGCTGCTGGTAGTACGTGATTATTTTTGTAAATGAGAAATGCAATTAATTGGGATCGATTTTGTGTAGCATATATCAGATATTTTTTGACAAAATGTTCCGAGGGATTCGAGAAAAATTGAACTGATTTCATTCGATTTATTTTAATTTTTTCAAACCCGAATATTTTGAATATATAATTTAATTATGCGAGAAATTCAAACAGTAGAAATAAAATTTAACAATATTCGAAATTGTATAAATTCGAGCATCAACACAATGTTCAATAATTTTAAAATTTTCGATACATTTAAAAAACTGTTTTTCGTATTGTAGGTTAAATTAGTCTAAATTTATTTGAAATCGATTTATTTCCTTATTTTATAATTTATTTTTCTTTGAAAAATGATGATGTGTGTCTTTCTCTTGCCCTTATAAAACTTTGATCATCACAATCAGATATATCACAATATAGAAAATACGACATAAAACAAGTTCGAAAATGTCTTATACACTGATACTGATACTATTACTGATATATTTTCATTCGCTTTTCTTATTCATTCATATAATTTTATAACCACATAATTAGGTCGAGTTATAATACATAATTAATTGTATTGAAATGTAAAAAAACGTCTTAGTTGTATTCTAAAGTAAAATACAATGACAGTTATTATAAAGAAATATTTTTCCATACACAACAAGCTAAATAAAACACAATTTAAACAAATATTTAAATAAAACAAATTGAATAAATCAGAAAAAAAAACTAATATATCTGAGAGATTAAAAAAAGAGATTGAGCTAATTTCATTGCCCCTTAAGTAATTTCCCGGAGAAAAGGAAAAGGAAAATGAAACATATCTAAACGAGAAAAGTTTTTTCTTCGCTTGAGTCGCGGGAGTGAAATACAAGATGTTATCCAGACTGTAGGTGTCATCAAGTACCACTAAGACAGATAGGTGTTACAAAAAGATGCAGGGATGCATAAGATTAAAATCTCTAAGAAAAAGACCATGTCGAGCTAATGTATAGCGAGCTTTTATCAAAAAAGTTCGTGTTCCGTGCTTTTTATTCTTTAACTATGACTACAAACTATCATCTGTAAAATAATCTACAGTAGGGTCAACGAAAATATCGTAGAACAAATAATGAAAAATGTTGATATAAAATATAATTATTTGCCAGCAATAATATCATGATAAAAATCATCATACCGCAGAATCAGCGTGTAAATTAATCAGTATAACACTGATATATGTATGTAAATTATTATTAAAATTATTTACAATAATGCTCTAATATATATATATATATATATATATATATATATATATATATATATATATAAAAAGACCATGTCGAGCTAATGTATAGCGAGCTTTTACCAAAACTGTTCGTGTTCCGTGCTTTTTATTCTTTAACTATGACTACAAACTATCATCTGTAAAATAATCTAGAACATAATCTAGAAATATCGTAGAACAAAGAATGAAAAATGTTGATATAAAATATAATTATTTGCCAGCAATAATATCATGATAAAAATCATCATACCGCAGAATCAGCTCTAAATTTGTAATTAGTGTAATTAATAAGCATTACATTTCTTTTAACATATGGGTAATAGCATTTATAACAACTAAATTAATCAGCATAACACTGACATATGTATGTAAATTATTATTAAAATTATTTACATTAATGCTCTAATATATATATATATATATATATATATATATATATATATTATATTCGACACAAAAGTATGAAAATTACCAAAAATCTCAATCTTTCCTGAGTTATATAGAGTGGGGCAAAGGTCCCGCTACCATTGACGCAATTTATTTCTGCTCGATCTTGTGGCCTATATTTATCCATAATAAAATATGGACTTTAACACAACACGTTAAAGCTAAACTGAGCGAAAATATCGTAGAACAAAGAATGAAAAATGTTGATATAAAGTATAATTATTTGCCAGCAATAATTTCATGATAAAAATCATCATACCGCAGAATCAGCTCTAAATTTGTAATTAGTGTAATTAATAAGCATTACATTTATTTTAACATATGGGTAATAGCTTTTATAACAACTAAATTAATCAGCATAACATTGATATATGTATGTAAATTATTATTGAAATTATTTACATTAATGCTCTAATATATATATATATATATATATATATATATATATATATATATATATATATATATATATATATATATATTATATTCGACACAGAAGTATAAAAATTACCAAAAATCTCAATCTTTCCTGAGTTATATAGAGTGGGGCAAAGGTCCCACTACCATTGACGTATTTTATTTATGCTCGATCTTGTGGCGTATATTTATCCATAATAAAATTTGGACTTTAACACAACACGTTAAAGCTAAAATGAGCGAAAATATCGTAGAACAAAGAATGAAAAATGTTGATATAAAGTATAATTATTTGCCAGCAATAATTTCATGATAAAAATGATCATACCGCAGAATCAGCTCTAAATTTGTAATTAGTGTAATTAATAAGCATTACATTTATTTGAACATATGGGTAATAGCTTTTATAACAACTAAATTAATCAGCATAACATTGATATATGTATGTAAATTATTATTAAAATTATTTACATTAATGCTCCAATATATATATATATATATATATATATATATATATATATATATATATATATATATATATATATATACATTTATTTCTGCTGGTTCTTGTGGCGTATATTTATCCATAATAAAATTTGGACGTCAACACAACACGTTAAAACTAAACTGAGCGAAAATATCGTAGAACAAAGAATGAAAAATGTTGATATAAAGTATAATTATTTGCCAGCAATAATTTCATGATAAAAATGATCATACCGCAGAATCAGCTCTAAATTTGTAATTAGTGTAATTAATAAGCATTATATTTCTTTTAACATATGGGTAATAGCTTTTATAACAACTAAATTAATCAGTATAACATTGATATATGTTTGTAAATTATTATTGAAATTATTTACATTAATGCTCTAATATATATATATATATATATATATATATAAATTCGACACAGAAGTCTGAAAGTTACCAAAAATCTTAATCTTTCCTGAGTTATATAGAGTGGGGCAAAAGTCCCGTTACCATTGACGCGATTTATTTCTGGTCGTTCTTGTGGCGTATATTTATCCATAATAAAATTTAGACGTCTACACAACACGTTAAAGCTAAACTGACTTAAACGTCACATAACCAAGGTAGCGCGTAATCAAAATGGTAGCGGGACTCTAACCCCACCCTATATATAGAAAAATGAAAATTGAAATTAGGAATATTTTATGACATACAAAGTAATATTTATTTTTAATAACGATCAATCATTTAGTTTAATGTGAATTATAATTAAGAGTGTAATATCGCCTAATTAAATATAACACAGTTAAAAATACAATACTATCAGAATACAAATATTATATTAAACTTGGATAAATAAAATACACGAATAGTTCACCAAGTAAATAATATAATTTGTCTATTTTAAATTGTGAAATCTTGAATAGCATCGGAAATTTTACGGTTTATCTTTTGGAGCCATCTCTTATTCTCCATGGGGATTTGTTGATAAAACCCGCATTATTTTATCTGTATGTGCTTTCTGTTTGAGGTAACCAGGGTCTAATTAAAAGTAAATATCGTTAAAAAGTGTCGTACTGCAAAATATGCAGGAAACCGATCATCAATCAACTTACAGATGTTTTTACAATAAAAATAGACGATGGTATATTTTATAGAGGGCGCTTTTTAAGAGTGATAGGATTTTCAGTAGGATTAACTGTCATTTGATTGATGGTGGAAGCGATGTTGTATTGACATGTTTGTTTAGGATGCATTGACAAATTATTATGGAAAATATTGACGTCGCAACGATTTTATTTTCAAATTTTCAAAATGCACTGTATATTGAGGTTCATATACTGGAGATATCTAAATGAAAATTATGCTTAACATTATTTAGCAATTAATAGCATAAAACTTAGCAATAAATTTACACTTGAATTTATAAAATCGAATAGATAAATGACAAATATTTTCAAAATATATTTAATATTTACTTCTAAACAAAATTCCTAGATTTATAAAGATATTACATATTAGTAACATTAAACAAAGTACATTAACATTAAAGGAGACTTTAAAATGTATATAAAAAAAAGAATATGATATAAATATTATATTAAAGTTAGTATATCTGTGTAGTAACTTGGATTAGAAAAATATTGTGATATACACAAATAGTTTACGAATTAAATAATATAATTTCACGTATTTGTAAAATAAACACCGCTTAATATATTTAGAATTAACAAAAATATATAGTGGTTTTGAGATATAATTCTTAGATTTATAAAAATAGTATATACTAGACAAAAATGTAAATGTTCCCGTATATATTTTTAAGCTAACGATCACCGGCTTACACCTTATACAAACATCAAACAACCTAACTAAACAACATTCATCACATATACTCTCAACACCGTTCTACCAGTTTATTATATATTGATATTGTTGTACCTGATAATTATCGATATCAAACCAAACTGTCTCGATATGAACCATCAAATGTAAGTTCAATTCACAATAATTCCTTTATTGGCTGCTTATTTATTTAGAAATAGGGGCGATCACCTCGGTTGTTTCTAGACATAACAACACGGTGCCCTTTCTATTTTAATAATAGAATATTAACGGCCAGTGAAGGGTATATTTTCTTTGATTTCGATTAAATTAATAATTGATGGTAAAACAAGAAGATGTAAGAAGGTTATTTAAAAATCTAAAGTTGAACGATCCCCATTGTCCGATTTTACGGTAGTTCCTTTCGTAAAATCAGCCGTTATTGACTAAGTCCAAGCTGTTAAAGACCAAAGCGAACAAAGCTTATCTGCTATGGGATCACCTACCTTCCTTAAACTGTTTGTGCCCCTCAGTTTGCATCGAAACACAGCACACACACAGTCACACATACACGTACGCGTACGTACACACGACAAACACAAACTGCCATCAAGCTTTGCAATTTTAATCAATCCAAACGTTTCAGATGGAGCTTTTCCCTATGCCTCGCATTTTCTTTACGGATATGATGGGAACTGGTGAAATTTCAATGATTAATTTGTGGAACGCGTCAAAATCTTGAATAAAAATACATTAGAGATAAATGTTTTGTCTCCTGGCATTTTAAAAAGTTTAATATTCTGTTGAGCAGTGGCGTATCTATCGAATTATATTTATTTCTTCATATAGATAGCCATTTTCAGTTTTTTTGCTGTACATTCCGTTAAAACAATCACATGTTGATAAAAATAACATGGATTGTAGAGAATTTTACGCTGAATCGAATAGTGGTAGAATAATTTTTATGCCACCTTTCCTTTCTTAATTATATAATGAATGCTGTATTTTCAAGAAAATGAGCGAATATCAGTTTGTGTCTCATAACTTAAAAATTATCAGCTCTGATGTAATTTAACATAAATTTTCGAATATTTCACCCCAAGATACATATATTTTCAAAGTTTTATCTATATCAGAGAGGTGAAAACTTTTGGCACTTTTTCCATATATATAGTCGTGAAAATTTGGCATTTTTTACCATTTTCAAAATTTCTGCTGCAATTTCTGTTCAAATAATCACAAGTTGATGAAAATAACATATATTATAGATAATTTTACGCTGAATCGAACAGTGATACAACAATTTTTATGAAGCCTTTCGTTTTTTAGTTATATAATGAAATGCGTATTTACAAAAAATTAGTACAGTTCTGTCCACGTCTCATAACTTGAAAGCTATCAATCCTAAGATGATTTAACATGGATTTTCGAACATTTCACTCCAAAATACATATATTTTCAAAGTTTTATCTATATCAGAGGGGTGAAAACTTTTGGCACTTTTTCCATATGTATAGTCGTGAAAATTTGGCATTTTTTACCATTTATAAAATTTTTGCTGCAATTTCTGTTTAAATAATCATAAGTTGATGAAAATAACATATATTATAGATAATTTTACGCTGAACCGGACAGTGATACAACAATTTTTATGAAGCCTTTCGTTTTTTAGTTATATAATGAAATGCGTATTTACAAAAAATTAGTACAGTTCTGTCCACGTCTCATAACTTGAAAGCTATCAATCCTAAGATGATTTAACATGGATTTTCGAACATTTCACTCCAAAATACATATATTTTCAAAGTTTTATCTATATCAGAGAGGTGAAAACTTTTGGCACTTTTTCCATATGTATAGTCGTGAAAATTTGGCATTTTCTACCATTTATAAAATTTTTGCTGCAATTTCTGTTTAAATAATCATAAGTTGATGAAAATAACATATATTATAGATAATTTTACGCTGAATCGAACAGTGATACAACAATTTTTATGAAGCCTTTCGTTTTTTAGTTATATAACGAAAAGCGTATTTACAAAAAATTAGTACAGTTCTGTCCACGTCTCATAACTTGAAAGCTATCAATCCTAAGATGATTTAACATGGATTTTCGAACATTTCACTCCAAAATACATATATTTTCAAAGTTTTATCTATATCAGAGGGGTGAAAACTTTTGGCACTTTTTCCATATGTATAGTCGTGAAAATTTGGCATTTTTTACCATTTTTAAAATTTTTGCTGCAATTTCTGTTCAAATAATCACAAGTTGATGAAAATAACACAAATTATAGAGAATTTTACGCTGAATTGAACAGTGGTACAATATTTTTAAATACAATATTAAAAAAGGCACAAAACCCAAAGTAAATTAACATCAATTCTTGTTTATTTTTACATAAAATACACACATTTTGAGAGTTATAATCTTTCTAAAAAACAAAAAAGATTTGGCGGTAAAACCTATTTCAATCACAATTTATTGTTCCCCAACATAAAAGTCAATAAAACTAGTGATTTTGTTGAACTCATCATTTGACATTTCTTTATATCGAGTTAAAACAATCTTCAGCAAAGGGTAAACTTTACTCAGCTCAGTTAATGTCAATATTTAATGGATTATTTACAGACTAATCGTCTTCGAAGAGTTGGTATCTTTTTTTTCCAACAACCTGATTAGATAAATAGAAAATGGTTAAGGCGCAATTTAGTACCGGAACTAACTAATGGTCTCAGATTCATAAAATTGAACAGGTACTTTAAAAATTACTATATTCCGACGCCGTATCTTTACTTTATCTTAAAAAGATACATTAGCAGAAGCACAAATGCACTGTATATTGAGGGTATTTTAAAAGATAATTGTGTTAGAGATACGCTAAAAATGATTTTCGAAGCATGAATGACAATATTATCTCGAAAATAAAATATAATGCTTTAGAAAAAACACAAAATGTTCCATCAAATCGCAGTACATATTTGGACTGGGTAAAAATGAACAGGTATTTTAAAAATTACTATATTCCGACGCCGTATCTTTATTTTATCTTAAAAAGATACATTAGCAGAAGCACAAATGCACTGTATATTGAGGGTATTTTGAAAGATAATTGTGTTAGAGATACGCTAAAAATGATTTTCGAACTATGAATGACAATATTATCTCGAAAATAAAATATAATGCTTTAGAAAAAACACAAAAATGTTCCATCAAATCGCAATACACATTTGGACTGGATAAAAATGAACAGGTATTTTAAAAATTACTAAATTCGGAGGCCGTATCCTTCTTTTATCTTAAAAATACATTAGCAGATAACACTGATTGTTGAAACATCGATAAATTTAAATGCAAATCCTCTCTGTGTTTTATCGAGAAAAAAAAAGAACATTCACCTCGTACGTAATGTGTAACGCCAATGCAAATGGTTAAGATGAAGGCACATTCACGGCAACCCATTTAATGTTAAAGGCATCTAATTAGAAAACCATTAAACCGGATATTAGACTAATAATTGGTTTAGATCTAAACTGTGGGGACCTGGTGCTTTGCAAAAATCGATTATATTGCCATTGAAATCGTTTTAAACAAAGGGCTCTTTATTAGTGTTCATATATCGACGAAATTTTGTGGCTCAATTGGTAGTAGTATTTTTTAGGACATATTGATGAATTATTATGGAAAAGATTGCGGTTATAAAAATGTTATTTCCAAATTTTACGAAAAGTAGTGAATATTGAGATATCTCAATTAAAATTATGATGAATGGCATAATATCTAGTAATTAACAAAAAAGTATTAAGAATTGTTAAAAAAAATAAACAAAATGTTCCATCGGATTGCAAACATACTTGAAATCGTTTTAAACAAAGAACTCTTAATTAGCGTTCATATATTGACGAAATTTTGTGTTCCAATAAGTAATAGTATTTTTTAGGATACATCGACAAATTGTTATGGAAAAGATTGACGTCACAAAAATTGTATTTCCAAATTGTCAAAAAGCACAGTATATTGAGATTAACATACTGGAGATATTTCAACTAAAATTATAGTGAATGGCATAATACTATCTAGTAATTAAAATATAATTTACACTCTGTCAAAAGGTACTAAGAATTTCTGAAAAAAAAACAAAATGCTCTATCGAATCGCAAAATATACTTGGACTTGGACAAAATTGAACACTTAAATAACAGATGACCTTAGACTAATAATTAGTTTAGATCTAAACTGTAGGGACCTGGTGTTTTACAAAAATCGATTATATTTCCATTGAAATCATTTTAAACAAAGGGCTCTTTATTAGTGTTCATATATCGTCGAAATTTTGTGGTTCGATAAACAGTAGTGCAATTGAAAAACTGATTTCATTCTAGAAACGTATTAAATTGAATTTGATGTGAAACGAATCGTTACATTCGCTTCTTGTATTGAACGTGAAGTGAAACAAGAGAAAAAAACACACGTTTTTTTTATCTCTCCTTTTCCGATATAAGGCACAAGATGCCGACTGTTGTGTACGCCAATGATTCGAAATATTATTTGTGTAAAGTGGATACTTCTGCCTGCTTATTTTATTTCAGCATAAGTTAATGACCCACGAGATGTATTATGGCCTCTAGATCCATATATAGCTGGTAATATATTAGGTGATATAATTTTCCATATTTTGCAAATGTTAATTATTACTATAATATTGTAATTCAGGATTACTATATTAATGTAAAATTATGTAAATCTTAAATGGTAAGACCAGAAAAGAAATTAAGACTATAATGTATTTATTTTTTTAATATTTAGTTGTGGTACTTAATCGTAAATGTTATGTTTGGTGAAAGTAAAATTCTCTTATTATATTAAAAATGTCTAATTAGTGAAAACTATCACTAACAGCGCAAAATTATATGCTTGGTATACTAAAAAAGAGATCTATGTCAGATGAGGTCATGGCATAGATCATTTTTGCATAATAACACTCAGCTATATGTTTCTAAATCCGTTAAAGAGATTCTGAAATGGCTCTTTGTTAGAATGTCCTACCTATCCGCCATACTCAGTGGACATTATTCCATTGAACCATAATTTATTTTTAGACACTCTAATGGAATGTACTGTAGCGACCTTGAGACATGTCGAATTTTACATAGTGGAATAACGGTCTACAAAATACCCAGAAATATAATCCCAGATGTTGAACACGGGCGGGGTGCCAGCAGCGTCAACTAGAACCCGATAACGAATAGCTGGCAACCCCGAGAAGTTTATCTGGGATGTTACTGAAGGGATTTCCGATCATTCAGTAACCGACCATCGTTTGGTTTAGACGTGCGACTGGGTTATGTAGAACTCCCTCTGGGCTTATCAATACACTAAACCAAAACCGCCTCACAGTTGACTGCATTAAATTTGGGGATATGGCACCCGCTGATCGGGCAGCCGTTATTGGGCACGAGAGCCCGGCGATTCTATTGATTCGCGAACCTGAGTTAACACACAACTGGATACTGTTGTATGGGGGCAAAAGTTGTGGCTGTAGAGACGGATGAGGTCGTTTCAGCCTGGACAAGGGGGGAGCTTGGCTGTGACGCGGTGCTAAGCTCCTAGCATGTCGACCAGCTCGCAAGCAAGCGCATTTTCAGAAGAACTTGAGCTGAGTTGTTGTTTGTGGAATCATTGAGATATGAAGTGCTTGATTTCTGGAGTGTTAGTTTCCCTATGAATTTGATTATTTCTGACAAACCATGGAGCTTTTAATATTCTCCTGAGGAGCTTATTTTGGAAGACCTGAAACCGTTTGACCTGGTTGGGTGTAACAAACTTGAAGTAGACGTTAGATCCGTAGAGGAGTACGGACCGAATTAACATCTTGTAAAATAAGCATTTGATGGAGATGGGAAGTCTGCTAGAAGGACAGATCAGTGAAGATAGCAGGCTTGCTATCCCCGAACCTTTTTGGATTGCTTTCTGGATTTGGGAATACCAACCGAACCGCCGGTCGAAGTGAAGACCTAGGTACGTGACGTTATCCAGCCATGGAATTATTGCGGTGTCGATCTTAAGTTGCGAGACGCGCAGTGCGTAACGCTTCTTATGGAAAATGATGGCCTGGGTTTTCAGGGGGTTGATTTGCAACCTCCAGAATTTGAACCACTTGACCGCATGATCGAGCTGCTTCTGTAAACGTTCATGAATTGTAATTAATAGTGTATAACTGTAGAAAATCCTATTGTAGAATGTGGAAGATTTACGTGCATAGATATGAGTGTAATTGTCCAGATTTACAGTCCAGATTTTCCAGAGAATTACAGTGACATCAGAATAATTTGATAAGAAAACACTGTAACGAAGGAAACAATAACTAAACATAAAAAGGTAAATATTATCTGTAATGAAAATAAAATATATTACTTGGATGTACAACTATTAATTAGGTGGAAAGGAGCTTTTAATAAATGGCGAAATAAAATAACCAAACAATATATTAAATTATTAATACAAAACTCAATAGCAGATCTGGTTATTTAAATAAATCTTCGAAAGCTATTGTTACAGTTTTTTTGTCTTTAAAAAACCTCCATTGTTCCAAAGTCCGAAATCAATAATTTAAGCCACTGCTTTTTCAATTGACAGTTTAGCCTCACTGCCGCTATATTTTTAATTGAGGATTTAGTTAAATACAAAGCCTTTTTCTATTAATCGCTCTACTTGCTACCCAATGAGGAAACAAAAGATTAATTTTTATTTCATTCGGATCAGTCGATAGACCAACTAAAAAATAATCCTCTAATTCTCTTTAATTTAATTTTTATTTCCCAGCTCGGTCGCTTTCCTTCTTCTTATATTATTTTTTTTTATTGTTAGAGGTTAGTAGATATAAAGATAAATATATCCTGAAGCTACTAGGTAGGTAGAAAGAAATTGTGTTTGCATCTAAATGGTTTTATTGTTCTCATTCGTATTGTTTCAAATAAGATAACGTAAAGTCGATAGTTAATTTTAATTTGTTTTAATAAAAATAAATCAATCTTATCGGTTTGTAATGACTGTTATTATAATTTATTAGATTAGATAAAATAACCGAATAAAAACAGGTTTATTATGAACTATAAAAATAAATGATATGTAATTATGGCGGTTATTTTAATTGATTCGGTTTTTATACTGCGCTGGATGCGACTTTTTCCTTAACACTTCGTTAGATCGTCGCTTTAGTTAGTCACTTTCGTAGAAATAGTTTTAATGTAAATTAAGGGTCGGATAGAATCTATTGGGGTAGGAAATGTAATTTTAAAATGAACATCTTGTTGAAAAAGGCTCTATTGAAAGACCATCCCTCGGTAGGCATGCAACATTTGGCCAGCACACTTGAGAGCTGGATATTTTCGAGGAAAACAACATGTTCGACACGTTACGATCATGTTTAACATTATATTAACGTATTTTATGTTGTAGACTACTTTAATATGGTGTAGAAATAATATTTTTTTCTTTTCCACTTTTGAAAATATGTTCACCAAATATAAATTTCTTTATTTTATCAAAATAGGCAAAATCTAACATATAATATTATTGATATAATACCTAAAATTAGTTTAAAAAATAACAAAATTGATTAATTACTATAGAATATCTTACTCTATAAAAAATCATAAGTTTTAAAATTTAGAAACAATAAAAATTATAGCTAATTTAAAAGATTTCGAATGAATTTTTATTTCAACATACTGTAGAAATAATATTTTTCCATTTCCACTTTTGGAAATATGTTCACCAAATATACATTTCTATTTTTTTTATCAAAATAGACACGATTTAACATATAATACATTAGATATAATACCTAAAAATAGTTAAAAAAAACAAATATCATTAATTATTATAGAATGTGTTACTCTAAATCCTAATCTAACATATTTGAAACAGTAAAAATTATGGTTATGCTAATTATGATTATTTTTTTAATCTGTAAAAGTCTGACCTCTACACTACACTACACTTGATGGCAATAGAAAGCTCACATTTCGTACTAAGAATATGAAATCACATCAGAATATAGAAAACACACCTTTTTTACGGTTGTTTTCATTGATTCTGTTACGATAATTTCGTTTTGTTAAATATGCACCATGCAGAAGGCTAATTATCTTCGCGATAATGTGAATGAAATCATGGGCAGTTGTATAAATCTTGTTTCTATTGGACAGGAGCTAAATATTGACCAAAAGCTATTTGGAACTATGTGGAAAGGGCTGAATACAAAAAGATGTTAAGTATCAAAAAAAAAATGGAAGGTTTTACAGTGCACTCAGATCTGTGGATAATTAAACCATCTGAAGGAATCAATCGCCCTGAAGCTCCTAACTTTGGCTACTAGGACAGGACAACGGTTTCATCAGGTTTTTAGGCATCCACTTTATAGTCCTAACCTAGCTCCAAGTGATTACTACCTGTTTCTATCATTGAAAGGCGCTTAATGGGATTACCTCAAAATGGCAACATATTATCGAACAAAATGAAGCATATTTGACCAAAACGGGATCATTATGAACATCTTACATAAACCATTTACCCCAAAGAAAAACAGCTTTTGATTTTTTTTATTAATTTTCATAAACAATCAATAGTTATTATAAACCGGCCGTATTCACTAGACATTACCCTTCTTTATTATGATTCCTTTTAATTTTTAAGAAGATATTCAAAAATAGAATTGGCTCTTGGACGGTTTTAAAAGGCTGGCTATTAAGTGACGTTAATTTGAAATAATTAATGAATATTTGAAAATAAACTAGACTCCTATATCTGTGCCCCTATAGCCTTACTCAATAACTACCTGAACTACAAAAAAAATCTACTTTTTGTCTTTAAAAAAACACTGAACGTATTTTTTAATATTTTTTCTGTTGGATTTTTGAAAATATGTCCATCAAATATGGGATTATTTTCTAATTGACTGGTATATATTCTTTAAAAACGTTTGTACTGTTCCTTTCATCAATAGAGCTTATATCCAACAGCTGTTATTTCTCTTCGCCATTAGTGAGAAGGCGTCTTTGATGAACACGAACCATATTGAACGAATGTCTTTAGAGGTTTCGATATAAAAAAGAATCCTTTGATTTTCCCAATTAAAAAGATGTTTTCTCGGTTTTTTTCTTCTTCTTGTGATCTTCACACTTCTTAATAGGTAATACATAAACATATTTATATTGCAATACAATGGAATGTACAACATTTTGTTTATAAATTACAGTTATTTGTAAAAAAAATATCAAACGTGTGTCATTTTAATAAAGGCCTTTACTGAAAAATTTGGCATAATATATTAATCAAAATATCTTCCATCATTTTGTACCGTCTTTCTGGTAAAATAGCGGCTATTACATCCAATTCAGCATTTGGAAACCGTGCTGCATCAATTCGAACAAACGTTAATCGGAAGACGCTAGGTCTGTCGAGTAAGGTGGGTGCGGCCGAACTTCCTTTTTGGAGTTGCAACAGTATATTCGTCACAATTTCACACTTTTTAACAGGTAATACATACACATAGTTATATTGTAATATATTATCTGTTAACGTCGAGTAAATAGACTTATTAGAAAAAGGGTTTTAATATTTTATAATTCTGTCGATCGATTCCTCTGTTATGATTTAACGATAGGTCAGTAGAGTGAAACGTTCGAACATACTGGGATTACTAGCTAAAAAACTAGGCAGTTGTTGACCTTGATTTGTTACATTAGGTACAGTTGCTAAATATTTGCGTTGGGAGCTATCGAATGATCGACTGTATGATAATCAAAAAAGTAGTCGAATGAAAATAGTAATTACTATTTCAGTTGTAATATGAGTTGTGTATTTCACTCTGTTCTTTTTACCCTGTTACATTAATAAAAAATCTTGAAAAATATAGTTCTTAAAAGCTGCTATATTAATGTGCATTATTATCATAATACAATAAAAATATAAAACCATATTTACATCTAAGCATAAACTCGGCGTATTATTTTCACGGTCACTACTAGGACGGCAATATTAGAAAGAGAGAAATTAGTCAATATAAAAATTATATAATATAAAAATTAGTTAGTTTAAAACTGAGTCAATATTCAATATCATTGTTAAGATTAGTCAATATCAAGTTTAGCCAGCATAAAGTTTAGTGTGTATAAAAGTTAGTCAATATAAAAATAAATGAGTATAAATATTAGGCAGTAAAAAAACTGGTCAATATAAAAATTAGTCAGAATAAAGATTAGTTAGTTTAAGGATTAGCCAGTATAAACATTAGTCAGTAAAATGTTCAGTCAATATAAAAATCAGTCAGTATAGAGATTAGTCATTATAAATATTAGCCAGTATAACAATAAGTAAATATAAAAATTAGTCAGTATGAAAATTAGAATACTGGGATTAGTAGCTAAAAAACTGCACAGTTGTTGATCTTAATTTGTTACATTAGGTACAGTTGCTAAATATTTGCGTTGGGAGCTATCGAATGATCGACTGTATGATAATCAAAAAAGTAGTCGAATGAAAATAGTAATTACTATTTCAGTTGTAATATGAGTTGTGTATTTCACTTTGTTCTTTTTACGCTGTTACATTAATAAAAAATCTTGAAAAATATAGTTATTAAAAGCTGCTATATTAATGTGAATTATTATCATAATACAATAAAAATATAAAACCATATTTACATCTAAGCATAAACTCGGCATATTATTTTCACGGTCACTACTAGGACGGCAATATTAGAAAGAGAGAAATTAGTCAATATAAAAATTATATAATATAAAAATTAGTTAGTTTAAAACTTAGTCAATATTCAATATCATTGTTAAGATTAGTCAATATCAAGTTTAGCCAGCATATAGTTTAGTGAGTATAAAAGTTAGTCAATATAAAAATAAATAAGTATAAATATTAGGCAGTATAAAAAATTAGTCAATATAAAAATTAGTCAGAATAAAGATTAGTTAGTATAAGGATTAGACAGTATAATGTTCAGTTAATATAAAAATCAGTCAGTATAGAGATTAGTCATTATAAATATTAGCCAGTATAAAAATAAGTAAATATAAAAATTAGTCAGTATAAAGATTAGCCAGTATGAAAATTAGCATACTGGAATTAGTAGCTAAAAAACTGCACAGTTGTTGATCTTAATTTGTTACATTAGGTACAGTTGCTAAATATTTGCGTTGGGAGCTATCGAATGATCGACTGTATGATAATCAAAAAAGTAGTCGAATGAAAATAGTAATTACTATTTCAGTTGTAATATGAGTTGTGTATTTCACTTTGTTCTTTTTACCCTGTTACATTAATAAAAAATCTTGAAAAATATAGTTCTTAAAAGCTGCTATATTAATGTGCAATTATTATCATAATACAATAAAAATATAAAACCATATTTATATCAAAGCATAAACTCGGCATATTATTTTAACGGTCACTACTAGGACGGCAATATTAGAAAGAGAGAAATTAGTCAATATAAAAATTATATAATATAAAAATTAGTTAGTTTAATACTTAGTCAATATTCAATATCATTGTTAAGATTAGTCAATATCAAGTTTAGCCAGCATAAAGTTTAGTGAGTATAAAAGTTAGTCAATATAAAAATAAATAAGTATAAATATTAGGCAGTATAAAAATTGGTCAATATAAAAATTAGTCACAATAAAGATTAGTTAGTTTTAGGATTAGCCAGTATAAAAATTAGTCAGTATAATGTTCAGTCAGTATAGAGATTAGTCATTATAAATATTAGCCAGTATAAAAATAAGTAAATATAAAAATTAGTCAGTATGAAAATTAGAATACTGGGATTAGTAGCTAAAAAACTGCACAGTTGTTGATCTTAATTTGTTACATTAGGTACAGTTGCTAAATATTTGCGTTGGGAGCTATCGAATGATCGACTGTATGATAATCAAAAAAGTAGTCGAATGAAAATAGTAATTACTATTTCAGTTGTAATATGAGTTGTGTATTTCACTTTGTTCTTTTTATGCTGTTACATTAATAAAAAATCTTGAAAAATATAGTTATTAAAAGCTGCTATATTAATGTGAATTATTATCATAATACAATAAAAATATAAAACCATATTTACATCTAAGCATAAACTGGGCATATTATTTTCACGGTCACTACTAGGACGGCAATATTAGAAAGAGAGAAATTAGTCAATATAAAAATTATATAATATAAAAATTAGTTAGTTTAAAACTTAGTCAATATTCAATATCATTGTTAAGATTAGTCAATATCAAGTTTAGCCAGCATAAAGTTTAGTGAGTATAAAAGTTAGTCAATATAAAAATAAATAAGTATAAATATTAGGCAGTATAAAAATTAGTCAGAATAAAGATTAGCTAGTTTAAGGATTAGCCAGTATAAAAATTAGTCAGTATAATGTTCAGTCAATATAAAAATCAGTCAGTATAGAGATTAGTCATTATAAATATTACCCAGTATAAAAATAAGTAAATATAAAAATTAGTCAATATAAAGATTAGCCAGTATGAAAATTAGTCAATAATAATGTAAAAGGAGTCGGTATAAAACTAATAACAAACGTTTTATTCAAAAGAAGTAGTCACGACTGAAACTAGCAACACATGATATACTCTATATTAAAAAGTAGTCAATCGCTAAATAGTCGATATTAATTTTCATTCGATACTTCCCACCATTACTAAATATCAAACGGCGATGACTTTTTTCTTATTAACCTCTCTATAAAGTTTTTAGAATTATTATGATGAAATTTTGTTGAACTGATATAATACCGTAAAGATTTTTTTGTCAATCTAGTTACACAATATGTAAAATTAAGTTTTATCTGTATCAGAGAATAATTCCATGAAGACCGTGTTTTTTTTTTCGGGGCTACGAACTGATTTTGAATAACCTATTTAAATATGTATTTTGTTCGGAAGCACTTAAAAGCTTGCGTACTCATCCGCAGTACAAAAGCACCTAAAAACACCCATATTTTACAACTCCATTCACGCATCCAGAATGGGGAACCGCTCTTTGTCTACTTAATTTGCTACAACCCTTTTTTCCAGGTTGAATTGTCTGTGTATATGTTACAAAAGTAACGTTACTAATCGTTTAAAATATAATCTGAAAAATATGCAATTATGCTTAAATATAACCCCCTACCGTATTGAAACGAACACAACGACTTTGTAAGAAGCAAAAAACCGCAACGTAATTCTTTTTTCACATATTGCTGGTGACACTTTACCCTTCATTTAACATTCGCGGTACTAGTTGACCCGATTCTGTCAAAATCAGGAGAAATAACTGTTAATATCATCGTAATGTTAATATATTAACAGCTTGATATAGCAAAAAATCGTATTAAGTTGATAATTATCTTGATGTTAGGTTTTAACTGGTACAAAATATGTTTTAAAATACGAGTTAAACACATTGTTATATTACGTGCTTAACGAGATCAAACTGCAAACTGCTGTTACAGATTTGGGACCGTCTGATTTTAGTAACAGACACGCACCAAAGAAATCATCTACTTGTCATCACTCGTGGCTTGTGTGACCTTGCCCTTTAGCACGTTTTAGCACAATATGGCCGTTAGAGAGAAAGCATAGAAAATGTTACTTTATGAACAGTGAGAAACATGTGTTAACCATTCATAAATATACTCTAAAATAAATAACTAGGAAATAGTTTATATACAAACAAAAATTTTAATTTTAAAATAAAAAAACCCTAGTGAAAAAATGTCCCTTCAATAGGTATGCAACATTTGGCGAATATGAAGGAAAGTTGGGAAATTTTACCGAAAAAACGCATATTTTACAACCTTACTCACCCATTGGTCTCGATACATTTTCTTTTTCCTTTCATTTAACTTCTTTAATAATATTTGACCTAATTCCTCAAAGAAAAAGGATACGTTTTAGACATCTTAACATCTTAAATATCTCTTAATTTATATAACATTGAAATGCATTCATATATTATAGATTTGGTTTGATGATATATGACGAAACTATACTATATCTTTCTTAAAAATTCATGGAAAGTACATATAATATTTTTCATCCGTTAACAAAGTGCTTTAATGAATCTACAATATCTATATATAAATATTAATTTTTATATATAAAAAACTTTTGAGCACTTAATTAAACCTGGACAAATCTAGTAAAATATAAATCAAGTTATAAAACTATAGAAAATATTTGGTACTAATTTATGTAACACCAGTAAATATTAGTATATTTTAGGTTTGGTTTGTTATAAATAATACATTTCATATATTATAAACTATTAAAAGTTTGAATATAATATATAGCATTGCAATAAAAGACAAAGAGATATTTTTACCACCAACTATTTCAGTGTTAAATGTAAATACGTAAATTATACAGTAATAAACTGTTCTTCAATTAAATATCACTAATTACAGAGAAATGTGAATTAGATAATTATTAACGTTTTTCCCAGTAGCAAAAAAATAATATTAATATAAATATATCCATTAAAATAAATCAAATTATAAAATACTAGAAAATATTTAATAGAAAATTGTTTAATATCAGTATATATTAAAGTATTTTAGTTTTCGTTTGTTTAAACATACACACTTGTTATAAAAAGTATATATTATAACTTAAGTAGTTTTTTTTAGTATATAAAATATATAATTGAATATAATATATAGAAAAGAGATTTTCAATAAATATTTCGGTCTAAGAAGAATTAATAAATATCTAAAATTACTATTAAATAACGGAATTTATAGAGAAAAACTAATTTTGTTGTTTTTGTCCTAGTTAATTATCTAAAAAAAATAAATACAGTTGATTATTAAGATTAATTGGAAATTACGTTATATTTAAATGCAAATTAAATATATACTAACTAGTTATAACATACTAACTAGTGTAAAATATTTTAATCTTTAAGAAAAACTACATTTTTTGTCTAAATAAGTAAGTATTATTTAATTCTGTAACAAACTGTACCTCAATTCATTACCTATACTTAATTTTCTTTAAAAAATATATCAAATAAATAACATGATTAGTATTAATAGATATAAGATATAGCAAGCGTTATAAAGAATAGCAAATTAAACATACTCTAAATATAATTTATATAAAATAATAATAATAATAATAAATACAGTGTAAAATATGTTGGCCTTTATGAAAAACTATATTTTTGTCCAATATAATTCTGTAACAAACTACCATTCAATTAATTACCTATAATTAATTATCTTAAAATATATATAATTATATATTTTATACCTTAATATATAAATAAATAGAGTAAACAAAATGTATTATTAATGGTGAGAAACAACATAATATAACTTTATGTAACTATAATTTATGTAAAATAATGATAATAATAATAATAAATACAGTGTGAACTATTTTGGCTTTTAACAAAAACCATGTTTCCTTTGCTCAAAGAAATAAGTTATTTAATCCTTCCTCAATTAATTAGTGGTTAGAAATAACGTTAGAAATAATAGCAAAGAAAAGATTCTCTAAATTTAATTTATGTAAAATTATTAATTATTAACTTGTTTAAAATAAATAAGTGTCATTTAATTCTGTACCAAACTGTTTTTAAATTAATTATTATAAAGAACACATCTAGCAAATATGTTCATTGTTGATATTTATAAATGAGAACAAATTAAAGAAGCTCTAACTCTAATTTATGTTACATGATAACAATAAATATAGTGTAAAATATTTAAAATTAAAAGTCGTGTATTTTTTGCTCTAAGAAATAAGTATTATTACAAAAATGATAAGTTTATATGACATCCGAATAAACAAATATATAAAAGAGAATGCAAAATATTTGGTTTAGAGACACAAGCCGTTTATAAGCGTGTAACATTCCATCTCAGGTAGTTTTTCAATTCCAAACATTGTACAAAATAGCATATTTAACAACTCTATTCACGCGTTTGTATCGAGAAGCGTTTTTTTGTCCACTCAATTTACCACATCCTTTATATCTATAAGATAAACCCTCTGTATATTTTACGGACAAGGACGGCTCATAAAATGCCTCATGGGACAATAATTATAAGTATATCACGATAAGAAACCTACAAAAACAAAAAAAAACCGATCGCTCCAACGTTTTGTTATGGCTGAAACGAAATTTAAAGCCATTGTATGAAATTGTTTATCAAATTTCGAACACGTTTTAGTGCAGTTAGTTATCAAATTTAAATACAATGACTTCTTATATCTGTCAGCGAAAGTTTCGGGCAAATTTGCGTCTCGAAGAGCAGTGAGTGCAATATAATCTTAATACTCACTAAAAATTGACCGAATCTTAATAGTAATAAACCCAAAGAATTTAAGAACGAAACCTTAAAAAACTTTTGTCAAACTAAAAACAGCAAACGTCATTAAACTTTCGTGTGTCTTACCTTAAGAATAATAAAATCCATGTATAAAATGCGATGCCGGAGTACATATAGTTAATAAACACCACAAAGCTTTTAAACTTTGTAAAAATAAGTTCACAATGTGAGTGGACGCGAAGTTCTTTACGCGACTCTCCCGACAGATTGCATTGCCATCCGCTCGCCGCGGACGCTGAACCAAGACTGGCTATCCTTTATGCCTGTTAGAGACGAAGCAACGCCAACTTAACCGTCAGAAGAACTATTATTGCAGTCAGAACTTCTGTCACGACAGACACTATGAACTTACTAAATCGGTTTTTGAGTCTGAAAAATTATTTTTAACATCTGCATTTTTCTAAATTGTGTACATTATTTTCGATTACAATTAAAATTAAGATAGTATGCAAATAAAATTAATTCAATATAACTGATATTGTTGTTTATTAAAAAAATCAAGTAGCATGTGCAATGTTAGGTTTAAATTAGTTATTAGTCATAATATAAAACTAAGAAACATCAAATTTTAAAATAGAAGTTTATTAATAGTGTTTGTTTTAATAATTAATAAGTTACATTATTAATTTAATATGTTACATAATTTAGATAGGAAAATATATCAGGAATATGCGTCAATTAGAAAAATCAATAAATAAACTATTAGGTGTTTGCATGTATTCTGATCATTTTTTAAAAACTGCTTTCTTAAATATCTCTGACGAGATGGTGTTGAACTTGGTTTGGTAACAATCCGATCATCGATTCATTTTCGCGTTTCTTGAGTATTTCGTGTCAACTGTGCTGTTGTACTCAGAAGGCGCTATGTCTGGTGAGTACGCTGAGTATGGCAGAACTTCTCATTCGCGCCACAACAGTGTATCTTTCAGAACTCTTGCATGGTCGTGCTGGAGAATAATGACTTTCTTTATATCTCTTGTTATTGCTAGTCCAACAACATGTGGTTCAATTTGTTCCATTGATGTCAGTAGACAGCTGCAGTGACAGTTTTATCCGATTTTAGCATATCGTAACATTCAAATCCTTGTTGATGCTGGCCTAACCTAAAATCTTCTACACTTGATAATTGTCCAAGTATATCCACTCTCATCTCATCACCACTCACAATAAACCACCGAAAACTGTTAGGTTACGTTCTTTAAAACTTGTTTACTTCTCATTTTCACTAAAAGATATCGCTGATCAAAGTGCATGCAAATCTCTAATAATAATAATAAAAGGATAGATGATTATTTACATAAAGTGATTGAAAAATTAAAAAGTGTTCAATTTTTATTTTAGGTTTTTTTTAAAAGTTTATGAACATATATTGAAATTAATTTATTAATATTTAGTAAAATTGCTAGTGACGATATGGAGTTCCTCTCTCAAATCTTTGAATATTGTAAGCGGCCAATATTTTCATTGATTAAATTAATCAAAAACAGATTTAATTTAGCTTTCAATTTTTAGTTCTTATTGAAGTAAACATAGCGGAAGGTACTCAATATTTTCGTTAGTTCTCCTCCAAAAAGCCTAACAATACTTCATTGTTATAAATTATCTTCAGCCATCTTTCGGATGGCAGATATATTAAATTATGACAAAATTGAATATAGTTTGAATTAATTCATTCTTTCACGACTTATTCATCATTCACTCAGTCGCTGTATAATATGATGAGGTAGTTCGTTACATGGAAACATTTCCACTGTATCATAAACCATTTCAGCTTACCTTAACAATCCTTCAGACTCCAAACAACAACCAAACCTTCTCCTCCAAACACAGATTATTAATTATGAACAACTATTCTACGATATTCTAATATTTTTTATCAAAAAAAGAAAAAACTCTTTTAAAAAAAGATTTTTTTCCCCCATGTTGTCTACTTGTGACGTCAACTCTATGTAAATCAACCGTAAATATTAGGAGTCGAAGCATCAAAGTAAATATTTTTTTAATATTAAATAGAGAGCCGAGCAACCACAGGGCTTTGAACAAAGGATTTTTGTTAAAATATGCATTAAAAATAGATATTTCGTTTACAGAATTGCTAAAACGGTTGCAGAAGGCTTGATGTAAATCGAGTTTATCAAAAACACGTACATATGAGTGGTAATCAACCTGGAGTAGGCCGTCAACTGAATTTAACGCCGACAAAGTGGGGGAAATGATGACTGGAAATCAATGAAATTGATAGAATTAGGCCAGATTTGTGGACCGAAATTTTACTTGATCAAAAACTCAACCACCATCATTGAATGGCTACTATATTCACCTGATCCAGCTTCGGTTAAAATTTTCGGTTCCCAAGAGTTCATGAAATAAATAATAAGCATCTTAGGTTTTTTTTAAATATATTTAAAAAAAAAACCTAAGTTCAATTTTTATTTTAGGTTTTTTTTAAAGTTTATGGACATATATTGAAAATAATTTATTAATATTTAGTAAAATTGCTAGTGACGATATGGAGTTCCTCTCTCAAATCTTTGAGTATTGTAAGCGGCCAATATTTTCATTGATTAAATTAATTAAAAATAGATTTAATTTAGCTTTCAATTTTTAGTTCTTATTGAAGTAAACATAGCGGAAGGTACTCAATATTTTCATTAATTCTCCTCCAAAAAGCCTAACTATACTTCATTGTTATAAATTATCTTCAGCCATCTTTCGGATGGCAGATATATTAAATTATGACAAAATTGAATATAGTTTGAATTAATTCATTCTTTCACGACTTATTCATCATTCACTCAGTCGCTGTATAATATGATGATGTAGTTCGTTACATGGAAACATTTCCACTGTATCATAAACCATTTCAGCTTACCTTAACAATCCTTCAGATTCCAAACAACAACCAAACCTTCTCCACCAAACACAGATTATTAATTATGAACAACTATTCTATGATATTCTAATATTTTTTTATCAAAAAAAGAAAAAACTCTTTTAAAAATGATCTTTTTCCCCCATGTGGTCTATTTGTGGCGTCAACTCTATGTAAATCAACCGTAAATATTAGGAGTCGAAGCATCAAAGTAAATATTTTTGTTAATATTAAATAGAGAGCTGAGCAGCCACAGGGCTTTGAACAAAGGATTTTTGTTAAAATATGCATTAAAAATAGATATTTCGTTTACAGAATTGCTAAAACGGTTGCAGAAGGCTTGATGTAAATCGAGTTTATCAAAAACACGTACATATGAGCGGTAATCAACCTGGAGTAGGTCGTCAACTGAATTTAACGCCGACAAAGTGGGGAAATGATGACTGGAAATCAATGAAATTAATAGAATTAGGCCAGATTTTTGGATCGAAATTTTACTTGATCAAAAACTCAACAACCATCATTGAATGGCTACTATATTCACTTGATCCAGCTTCGGTTAAAATTTTCGGTTCCCAAGACTCCATGAAATAAACAATAAGCATCTTAGGTTTTTTTAAATATATTTTAAAGTCTCCTTTTACCAACTATGGGTTTATCTGGACTGGACCTAAAGTTTAACCTACCTACTGTTTAACGTGAGATTCGAACCACGGTCCTCAGCATTAAGCCTACCGACTGGCGAGTGACCAACTTTAGAAATCATTCCACAAGACATCCGGTCTTACCCGGTCTGGTTACTGGCGTGACGGGGATCATATTCCTTGTCGGATTTTACACTCTTGCCTAGGAGAATCACAAATTTTAAACAGTCACAAACATAAATTTACGACCATGCCCTAGCGGGATTCGAACCCGCGGCTATCGCAACAGTAGGAGGACCGTCGTATCGCCTTTACCACTGCGCCACCAAGCCGGCTTAAGTTTACTTTATTTTAGGTCTCAATAGTTCGTTGAGAGAATGTAAATAAAAAATAACACATAACTGATATGATACTAATTGTCGATCCCTTGATTTTAATGCCTTGGGAACGTAGCAATGACACCATATTATTAATTCTCGATATTATTCTAAGCGAGAGCATCAATTATAATTGCTTAATAAAGGAATTAATTAATTAATTGTGTCGCTAAACATGTATATTAATTAACGGGTGCCATTATATTGGATTTCCGTACACCCAATTATGATCTAGTTATTTACAATTTAAAAACCGAAGCTACCGAAAACGACAATAACAAGAAGACGCCGAAGAATTAAAGCTGATTAGCGATATTGACGAAAAATATGAAATTTAAACGGGGATTGCACTCCATGCAGTTAAAATTAAGAGAGATTGTTCATTTAGTCGAGCCGAGCGAATCAACGGAGTGGCTTTTGATATTTTTCAGTCTTGTCCTAACGGAAATTCGCCGTCCTCTATGACATCGAATCTACTAGTTATTTCAAAGATCCAATTCTAAGCAACGTCCAACAATATGAGATAATGAAGGGTTTTATTCCTGATCCAAGCAGGCTGGGCCGTATAGCTGGCTAACTTTTAATATTCAGAGGCGCAGGTGGAGTAAATTTGCTTATTTCAATCTCGGATTTTCATCAAAATAGTCTCGGAGTGCCGGACATCGTATGCTAATTGGGGACTTTTGTTTTTCGACTTTCCTTAATTTGAAAATATAATTAACTCGTGTGTTTTGGACGAAAAAATTCACACATGACTGGTAATTCATTTTCTAAAACAAATAGCGTTTTATATTGCGTTTAATTCAGACAGAACGTTTTAATTAAATATAATTATGGTTTATAATTAGAATATTTTTGATTCGCCACTTCGTTATTTACCTTTACAATATCGCCCAGTTTAAGAATATTAATATTTAGCTCCCGTCCAATAAAACAGACGAATTGCGACGTTGCCAACTCAAATTTGACTTTTGGTTGACTAAAATACTACTCTAATTATTACCACTATTTTTCCGAAGAATTTTACAGACATTTGGCAACATGGTTCACCAGTATGGCATCAGACAGCATTCTGTCTCTTTTTAACTAGGTCAGAGTGAGAAGGAAAAATCCACTTCGGATTTGAATTAAATGAGAATCAGTCTACACAGTTCGATTTATGTTGGTGCTGACTGACGCTGTTGTCAAATGTCTAGAAAATTATTCAAATTATTAGTGGTAAACCAAAATTCTTTGTTAATGCGGCAACATTGCGAAGTGCTAACGGACATTCGCTGTTTTATTGGATAGACTACGCATTCGACGTCATACATTAAATTTCATCAAACGCATTTTTTTGTTTTTTTCGATACGTTCTTCTGTTAGATCATTACCCTTTTATCTGAATCATCTTCATTGATTGCTGGATGAGAACTTATAACTTTTTGAATAAAGTTTAATCATAAATAATTTCTCTTAAACCAATAATTTGACTACAATTTTCTCCTCCAAATTTATTGTTTTTTCCTGTGGAAATTTTTCTGCTTTTTTAATTTTTATCTAGTTATTATTGAGTTTTTATATTACTTTTGTTGTTTGATTTGAGGAAATCTGCCGTTGAAGTTCGTCAAACATTTTTATAAACTTATGATGATGCTGTTCCATCATATCCCTGTTTTCGGTTTCGGTTTCAACAATTTAAATGTAATTATTTTCATGTCAGTGACAACAATGAAACCCAAGATTTATTTGAAAATATAAACTGGAGAAAACTGACTGGAGATAGATGAATGGATATACTACGATAATTCCAATGGATATAATTCATACCGCCTTGCTGTGTATATGATGGCATCAGCAATATGTGGCGTATTACGAAGTGATAAAACCAAATAAGATTGATACTGTAGATGTCTACGGACGTCAATTGAACAGATTTATGCAAAAGGGATCAACAAAAGCGAATAACGGACAGAGGAATACTGTTACAGCTCGAATAGGAATTGCTGGCAAATCCACCGTACTTACCAGGCATAGCATCTTTTGATTACCACTTATTTAAAACGGTACTCTACATATATACAATATATACAATAAAGTCTAGTCTATATACAATGAATGACTTTTTAACTCCAATATGCTCATAACTTGCCAATCTATTGTTATTTTTATTAAACGAAATAGTGTTATAATTGCGAAGCATCAGAGCTACATAAAAACAAATAAAATTCACTAAGCGTTCATTAAAAAGTTATCAATCTTTTAGACGGCTATTAATTAGTCTAATTAGTAAATATCTGTTGGATTCACCACATGTTCGGTTTATGAGGAATAAGCGATAATAATGGTTAAAAAAGATCTTCGCGAGAATTTAAAGATTACGTATTTATCGGAATTATAAGAAAATGATAAACAAATATATATAACATCGGTTTTAACATTAACCGCAGTTGAAATTGTGTTGAATCAAAAGGAGTTTTACCAGTTCAACAGTGACTAGTTTGTCACACGCCATTGTGGCATAGTGTTGCAAATTCTGTAATTTTTTTTTTTGCCTGGAACCGGGTAGGGGAATCCTCTTACGGATACCTGGTTGGGAAGATCCACAGGAATAAGCGAGTTGGACTGGTTATGTGGAGACTGCCTCTGGGCTTCTCACTAAACCCCACCCTATCAGCTGATCCAATGACCTTAACTGATACTTCTTACTGTTAGTAAGGAGGGTGGCCGTAACCGGTAACACCGTTAAGAGGAACAAGAGCCAGGCAAGGACGTGGCGTCATTATCACACCACGCAGCTTGCGGTACATGAGTTAATCGCTCGCCGAGGAAGGTCGAGACAATTTGTAGTTAGAGCATGACGGGGAAGTGTCAGCTGTGATAGAATAAGGCCACGAAGAAAGAGGCCGAATGAGTTATTGGTCTAAAATATCCGAGAGACGAAGAGTGGAGAAATATCTCGAGTAGACCTCGGATATAAAATCGTGAACTTGGGGGACGTCTGTTTTTCAATGAATTTGATTGTTCCTGACGAACCAGGGGGTATTGATTATTCTACTGAGAATCTTGTTTTGGAATTTTGTACAGGAGAGATTTTATAGAGAGAGGAAGCCTGCTGGCCCGGTTGATAAGCTGGAACAGCAAATTAACAATACCTTGACCTTTAGGGAGGGACCTTTGGATGTGGGAATTCCACCTAAACTCGCCATCGAAGACAAGACCGAGATAGATGGCTTCTTCTGACCATGGTATTTCGGCGTTCGCGATTTTAAGACTCGAAATGCTCGGTGCAAAACGCCTCTTGTGGAAGAAGATGGCCTGGGTTTTCTGCGGGTTGGCCCGCAACCTCCAGAAATGTAACAACTGGACCGTCTCATCGAGTTGTTTTTGCAGTTTACTTCGGATGTGCGGGACTACTCTTGAAGAAGCAGTGTCGTCTGCGTAAAAAGCTGCCTCAACTTGTGGTCTCTTAGGGATATCTGAAAGAAAATATTAAATATAGCGGGTGCCAGGCCTTGTGGAACTCCTGGAATCCTTTAATCTTCACCTGAAACGATCGTCCTGACATAAATGATTTGATAAGAGCTGTTAAGTCATCAAGTAGACCTAATTGGATGCTTTTCGCTACTAAGCCTTCATGCCAAACCTTGTCAAAGACTTTGGTTAGGTCCAAGAAGACCGCTTCCAGTCTTTCACGTCGGTTGAAAACGTATATATATATATATATATATATATATATATATATATATATATATATATATATATATATATATATATATATATGGTCAGAAGAAGCCATCTATCTTGGTCTTGTCTTCGATGGCAAGTTTAGGTGGAATTCCCACATTCAAAGGTCCCTCCCTAAAGGTCAAGGTATTGTTGATTTGCTGTTTCCGCTTATCAACCGGGCCAGCAGGCTTCCTCTCTATAAAATCTCTCCTGTACAAAATTCTACAGTGACTACCACATGATTGGACCACTGAAAGAAGCCCTTGGAGGTCAAAGATTCAACACTGACGACGAGGTAGAGGAGTTCGTGCGCATATAGCTGTCCGAGTTGCCCAAGGAGAATTCTTCGATACCGGCATCAAAGAACCTCCGGAAATATGGACAAAATGCGTAACTAGTGATAACTAGTGATATATATATATATATATATATATATATATATATATATATATATATATATATATATATATATATATATATATATATAGTTTAATAGTGGCTATTTTGTCAGACGCCACTGTGGAATAGTTTTGCAAATATAGTCAGCATCCCCCTGACAACTCACTCGTAATAAGTTCGGGACAGTAATTTGTAGAAAAATAAACCGAACTCAACTTTCAGAAGTGTTTATCTTAAAGGTTAATTTTTGTCCCGATTTTGCAAAACTTTATAATGGTAATCTTGTGTAAAAAGTCAGGTGTGTATATCGTTAAATCACAGATTTCATTACTATTTCGTTTAACTCTATCAAGTTATTTAGGTTTAAATACGTCAGGGTACTCGAGGGATCTATGCTCCGAAGTTATTTGCGCGAGAACTTTAAATCATATTATGTTTTCCACAGTTTTAGTATTGAAACTTTCTTATCGCTTGAAAATTCGACGTTGCCGAAAGTTGGGCTTTGTGTACATCAACGTGGGAAGCCTTTTCGAGGGATTATGATAACGCTAAGTTAACTACCATCGCCCAGATTTTTTACGACGATCAATTTTTAACTTTTTTTTTCTTTATCGGGGAGAGATATCTCGGCGCCTCTGACACCGTACTTTATAGGATTTAAATTGTTCCTCAAACCAGAAATCTTGCGCTCGCCGAAATCGGTCTATTCGATTAATTCAAAGATCTCCAATCGATTAGGATGAACTACCGCTACTCTCCCGATGTGATTGTGTTGTTATTCAAAGATTACCGATTTTCTTTCGGGATTTCGTCTATTGTTAGTATTCCACGTTCGTCCCGAATGCGTATGAATATGTAAATTCTTCGGAAAAAAATTACAATGAAAGGTTCACGTGACCTTTAGCTACATTTTCAATATTTATATCAATGCAGTAAACGCTCGATAACACCAACACTCAATGTTCAGGCCTATAAATTAATTTCAAAGGATTGACAACAGATGCCGTTACTATGTATTAAATCTCATCAGGTAGATTTTCAACCAACTTCAAGTTGAACCCATAACCTGGAAAATTAAATTAAA
The DNA here is from genome assembly GCF_030347505.1 of Rhynchophorus ferrugineus. Lineage (NCBI taxonomy): Eukaryota > Metazoa > Arthropoda > Insecta > Coleoptera > Curculionidae > Rhynchophorus > Rhynchophorus ferrugineus. The sequence continues at coordinate 23,759,550 of NW_027472584.1, read as the reverse complement.
TAAAAGCTTATAGATCTAAGTCACTGTAAAAACCTTTTGAAAAGGATAACGCCTATTATACAGAGAAAAAACAAATACTTACACATTAGTTTCAGTTTGTTAACAAACAGTCCACGATTGATCAGGTGCATAGAATAACAGATGTAATTGAAAAGGCCTTTCATAAATGTAACACAAGCCTTTGACAACGTATGGCATGACAGCCTTGTTCATAAGATACAGAAAATCCGAGCAATACACTGAGCTGTTGAAATCTTAAATTACAGCGATAATGTTTAGAGTATAATAAAAAAAGCTAAAATAAATACCACAAGGAAGTGTTTTGTGGCCATTGTTGGGGACACTGCGAATTTTGCTGTCAGAAATCATAGTGAAAAGGCCACACCAAAATTACAACTGGCAAATGACAATATAAATAATTGGACCCAGACCTGGAAAGTAAGTTAGTCAGGCGGCTCAACGGCCAACAACAATAAGTAATAATATCATTCCATATAGCAACAATGCTAAGTATCTCGGAATGAGCTTTGATGGAAAACTTTGCCTAAAGGAACATATAAAAAACAAGCGTTAATATATAGTATTGATTAATTGGAAGAAAACCCTCAATATCAGTACATAATAAATTGCTATTATATAAGCATATTGAAACCAAAATTGAAAACAAAATATTGAAACTATGCCAATATCGAAGTAATACAACTCTTGAATAACACCAGAACAGGACACAGACTCACAAGAGTCAAACCATGTGTTCTTGTGTGTTATAGTGTAGCGAGATGCTTTTAATAGAAAAACTGTAGTGTTAATACATAAACATTATTACACCAGAGACTAAGGTAGGGTCGGTGGGCCCTTCAAAATATATACCTAGATTTGTAGGTTAGTCGACAACGACTAGTAACAATGTAACAAATAAATTTTAAAATATGGCTGAATGAGTAAATCGCATTGAAGAAATATGCGGTTGAAGGTCATCGAATGCCATCGGTTGATACTCCATCGGTTTCAACATGTGAATGCTGGTTTCAACGTTTTATAAGTGCTGATTTGAGACCGAAGACAAAAGCGCTCTGGACATTCAAACAAATTGAAGGCGAGGATTTGAAGGCATTAGTTAATGATGATCCATGTAAAACACAAGCAAAACGTGCAAAATTAATAGCAGTAACACAAGAGACCATTTCCAATAGCTTGAAGGACATGAGAATGATCTCACAAAAGCTTGGACCTTTTATACTGTATGAACTGATTTCAAGAAACATTGAAAGGCGTTTGGTGATGAGGCGAAACGCTGCTTCAACGGCAAAATCGGAAATGTTCTTTGCATCCTATTGTTACTGGTCATGAAAAGTAGATCCATTACGATAATCTAAACAGTAAAAAATCGTGGAGACCAACTGGTCATGTATCAACATCAATGACAAAGCTGAATACCCATGGCTCCAAGCTAATGCGCTGTATTTGGTGCGATCAACTTAGTTTGATCATCGAAGATTCATCATTAGAAAGATTCATCGTTCTTTTCAGATTGAATACGTAAATTGCCTGAAAGATGGTAAAAAGTATTGGCTATTAATGGACAATAGTTTGAAGAAAATATATAAGCAACTAAACGAAGTTGCTCATTTTTGAAAAGTATGATTATGGGCGATGAACAGTCAATCATGTACAATAATTTGGAGCTTTAAAAAGTTTGCAAAACACACCTTGACTTCAAAGAAGTTGATGATAAGAGCTTCATGAGATTAGAAAAAAAATTGGTTAACATGAGCTGCCCAAACCTAATTAAAACATTAATTTTCTCCGATTATGACTCTCTACTCTCAAGAGCTAATACCATTGAAGTAGGCCTTTAAAAAACTGTCAGAATTTGGTTATATGAAAGGCTTCGTTATCCATCACAACAATACTTCTTTAGATACTTAACAAAAACTAACTGAGATAAGCTGGGAAGTTTTGATGCATCCACCGTATAGTCCGGAACTTGCCCCGCTTAGACTGGAACTCTAAAGAACTATCTTGCTGAAGATGACCTGAAAATATATTTGTGAAAATAACTTGATTCAGTTTTTCGTTCAGTAATCTCACAAATTCTACATTAACAGAATAATGGTAATGCCATAAAAATATCAAAAGGTCACCAATAGTAATAACCCATATATCATTGATTAGTATATCAAACTTTTACGAATATATTTGATTCAAAAAAAAACATCACAACAGAAAATCGAAATTACTTTTTCCCCAACCCTTTATCAGGAAAGTTTCTAGTTCTCATGCACCGATCATTGTTAAAAAGCCCAAAATATCTTGTTATTTACATTTTTAAAAATATGTTATGGTCTTAAGCATTTATTGAAACAGTTATGATAGCCCAACAAATTATTGTTTGTGTACTATATATATCTAGTAAAGATATATAACCAATCAATATAAACTAATATTAAGTCGTAAACATTTTCGACGCAATTAATTTGATGTAATCTAAAAAGAATTATTTGTATTTTTAATCTTGCATTATTTAGACTGATCTGAGGTCTCCAGACATATATTAAAAATAATTATTAATGTTTTTTTTATTTTTAGAGAATTTGATGTAAACTAATAAGAATTATTTATATTTTTAATCTTGCATTATTTAGACTGATCTGAGGTCCCGAGACATATATTAAAAATAATAATTAATGTTTTTTTTTATTTTTATAGAATATAGTTGTGTAATACAGGGTGTCCGTTGGAAAAATATATTCCATAATTAAGGAAGCATACAGATCTTTTGGAAGATTTTTTAATTTGATAAAAAAGTGATTAGAGGACGTTAGTTAGTAACGAGTTAGTTTATCATTACAGATCCACATATTTCTTTAAATAAACATCAGATGTGAATTTTACCAAAGATACTCTGTATAAACTATACGTTAAGAACATGTTATATTACAAAGTACATTTAAAAATGCTTTAAATCTGAGTCATACTTAATGATAAACGTTATACTGCACTGTTGATAAAATAATTGAAACCTAAACGCTTAGTGTATTGAAAAATGCCAGGAAAAATCAGCTTTAACAACAATTATGTTAAATGTTCTTTTATTTGGCTGGAAAATTGAGAGTTTTACAATAGATAGCGTAATTTTTGTCATATAACATCAAACATTTCTGCTGAAGACGTTATTCAGGTAAAATTTTAATAATGTTGTTAATAAACCGTGTATATATTCGTTATGCGCATGCGCATTTGAAAATCCGCACCTGGCAATGTTTATTATTTGCCAATTCTATGGTTTTTGTATACTTGGTAATATATTATATATAGCTGTATATATAATAATATTGGTAATATATTATATATAGCGAGAATTTAATAAAATCCTGAAAAAACTCACAAAACACTAGTTTTTGTTGGTAATCAAGGCAAAAACAAATTATAAGGAAGCTAAGATGACAAATTGCATACAAGAATAGGCCTGTTGAAGAAATATCGATTTTAATACCTTTCAGATATTCGTATAAAACAACAATCTTTCGGTTTCTATAGGACCACACACCACTAAACACTTTAGTATTCATAATAACACGCAAAATAAATGATTTTGATGTTTTCTTGGCAACGTTCATTGTTTACTAACTGCAAACTGAGGTCATATTGTACCAACTAGAGTTTTGTTGAGAATTTAAAATTTGGAATTAGAGAAAAATTTATTTTCTTCCTGAAAACCTTTATTTCCTGCAGAAATAATATATTTTAAACAACTAGTAAATACACTAAAATATTCTAGAAGGCTAGTCGTCATCCCAATTATACCCTATAAACTCCAGAAGTTAATTGATATCATTTATATATGAATTAATTAGTTTTCATTTAACGAATAATTAAAATTAGTCTCATTATTATCTAGCATGTAATCCATTAAGACTAATATGGCGGTTAAATCGGCAGCCTCCTTTCCCCTTCCCATCACGGATGTTTGTTTCCATACTGACCTTTTTCTATTCGTTTCTTGTTTCACAAAGAACGAAGTTCAACGTCGTTGGGTCCAGGAGGCCAACGACAACAGGCTCTTTTAAGTTAAAGCTGATTTTCTCCTCTCTTCGCGTTCATTCCCTTTATCACCATGTCGTTTCTCGCATGGTCACTTGATGATTTCAAACCCGCCTGTTCACTGTGAGTTTTGTCACCATGCCCCTATTTCAGTCTACCACATACTCAACGACTGTCCACGACTTACCCAGATTAGAACTAAGTTTTTTTTAAATTAATCTCCTAGAATATCAACAATCTGCCCGTGGGCAATAAGTATTATTTTATGGCTTCAGTTATATAATATAACTATCCTGACATGTAGTAGATTACTTCACTAAGTGATCTACTGTACAACTTATTATCTAAATCTTATTCTAGATACTATTCTAACTTATTTTAAAGCATATCCTAACTTATTCTAAAAACTATTGTAGCTTATTTTAGAGATTATTAAATCTCACTCTATGTGTCTATTAATCAGCTTGTATGGCAGTTTGAGTTTGAGCCTACGCACTTCACTGTCATCGCGTACATTTAACTGTTTGGCGAGTGCATTGGGATGCACTAATAGTCTTTCAGAGTAGTTCGGCGGACAATAGATGTATTACCGAGCTGGCCGATATTTTAGGCCAATAACCCATTCGGCCCTCCGTAGCCTTATTCTATCACAGCCGACACTACCCCGCCGTGCTCTAACTTCAAATTATCTCGACCTTCTCCGGCGAGCGATTAACCCATGTACCGCAAGCTGCGTGGTGTGATAACGACGCCATGTCATTGCCTGGCCCTTGTACCTCTTAACGGTGTTACCGGTTACGGGCACCCTCCTTACTAACAGTAAGAAGTATCAGTTAGGGTCATTGGATCAGCTGATTGGGTGGGGTTTAGTGGGTAGCCCAGAGGTAGTCTCCCCATAACCAGTCCAACTCGCCTATTCCTACCCGGTTCCAGGCCAAAAAAAGAGTACTTCACACTAACACTCCAAATCACACTCGTTTTGGGTTCTACGGGGATATCACGCTGAATCAACTTGTTGGACACGTAATATGAGGTATCGACGATGACTCGCAACACTTTTGTAGCGACTTTGAGGCATGTCGAATTTTACATCGTGGAATAACGGTCTACAAAATACCCAGAAATATAATCCCAGATGTTGAACACGGGCGGGGTGCCAGCAGCGCCAACTAGAACCCGATAACGAATAGCTGGCAACCCCGAGACGTTTATCTGGGACGTTATTGAAGGGTATGTCCATTCATTCAGTACACGACGATCGTTTGGTTTAGACGTGCCACCATCGACTGCCCAAGACTCGTCTCCAGGTAACACCGCGGCCATTCGTTTTAACATTTGTATTTTTCACATTTTTTATATAGCCAATAAAGAACGTCACATAATGTAAACACCACTGTTTCATTTCGGTTTAGCTCCATTCACCGAACCATCTAATTTACCCTAAACTTTATTCCGGAGAACTAAATATGTAACTTAACAAGAGAAAATACAGACAGATTCCTCAGATTTCTACGAGAAATTGATTTTCTCCATAGAACCTAACCTATGGTAATTTTAGTGTCACTGACCAAATAACCATTACCACTTCAGTATGGGTGCTGATGTGTGATGTCTGGATAGAACCTCCACTTCGTTATGGTGTTTGTAATCTGTGTATTTGTGTTAATTTTGTAATTTTATTTAAATTATATATACGCTATCTATACTATTGGTCCGCCCTGTTTGTGTTATTAATTTTACTGATATGTTATCCTACTTTTCATCATCATATTACTGCATCTGTTTCTGATTAATATGTCAACGCTAAAGACAATCTTAGATTCTTAAGGAACGAGTAGAAAATATATGTAAAGGTTAGCACATTTTAACCTTTTTCATTCCGTTGTTATCAATGTCGCATAACGGCTTTGATTTTGCTTGTTTACGAAAAAAAAAATTAGATAAGATTATTATTACTAATGGTGTTCGGTAACTTTAAAGAAATGCATCTGTATTCTTCGTCAGCGTCTCACGAATATTAACGCCTATTGTATTTGATGTAGCTTAGTGATCATATTACGTCAATTTTAGCATTTTATAAGAACCAACAGACGTTGTCCTATCCGAATAATTTTTTGTTGATGCAATACTTTATTTTGGCAATAAACTAATAATATAAGATGGTCATAATAACATCGCATTAGTAATTTTGTTGTGATACGTTCTTAGAATTGAGAAATGTTTAAAATAATTCCAAAAAATCCTGGAGCCCTGTCGCAGTGCCACCTATAGGGTCGGGGTACAAAACACACATGCACAAAATTTCATCAGAATCGTTCAGAACCGTTTAGGAAGAGTTCAGTTACATACACAAGTATAAACGAATTACATCTTCCATTATTATTTATATAATTTTAGCATCAATTCTCTGACACTATTTTTAATTACACTTTCATTATTATACATATATAATTAACCTTTGACAAAAATTATTACCACATATACAGTTAATTCTTGGTCTTTTTGGTGTTGTACTGTTTGGTTCCATTACCTGAAGATGACGGCACAGACCGATTTTTTTCACAAGAATCTATGGAGGAACACAAGTTTTTCGAATACATCAATTTACTTCTATTGAAAAAAATAGTTCTGCTCACTCTAATTATGTTTGAATATTCTAATGTAGACTAAAGAACTTCTGATGATTCCAATATTGAAGTTATATTGCCTTATTTTCTTTTTCAATGGGATAAGGTAAAGGATCTGTGAATAAATACATGTTATCTATATCAAGCATAACTAAAGACTTACTATTTAAATTCCAATTAGGAATAACATCTCGGTTAAGCAATATGCTCTTCTACATGTAGATTTTTAAGCTAAATGGATTTTCAAATAAGAATTACTGTATAATAAAGTTGTTTTCACGCAAATTTCTACAGTTTATTTATGTTTTATACCACAAAAACACCCTTCACTATATCAACTTGATATTGATACAATCAGTAAAAATGATTGATTAGTATTTCGTAAATTTCAAAAACCCTGGTATGCGGTTATCGTGTAAAATCAAGGGAAACCTGACACAACGTCTGCTTCTGGAATATTTCATTTATAAAACGCAGCGATTTTTGACAAATAAAAAGATGCTTTCGGAAAAACCGGTGAAAAATGCTTCACGATTATCTAACCTCGGCATAAAATTGTGTCGGAATGCTATTTCCTTTAGGCGGTACTCTTGGTTAATCCAAATTCTGGGTTATATTTAGGTTCCTTCTTTGAAATCATTTTGAATTCTATTCGAAGTCATTTTTTCTTTTCGCTTCTTTTTAACTGACAAGATAGGTTTAGAGGATGATGAATTAGTGGATGAATATCTGACTGAAACGTGTGACTGATTATTTAACAAATAACCCGCGATACTGTGTAGGAATCAATTTATTCGTGGAATATCTGGAAAATAAACTTCTAATAAACAATAATAAAGTGCAATTTATTATGATATTTTATTAAAGCAACTGCCTAGGGGTTCAGTATTTTAGCACCAGATGTCGTTTATGTTTGGAACAATGTGTTAAGGGTTGCCCTCGGTTTTTGGTAATCTGAAGCTGACAGCCTTACTCTATTCTAGCGAATAACACCTTTTTGGGTGTATTAGTACATTGATTTTTTTTTCTTTTTACTAATTAGTATACAAGAAGCACGATATTTGATATTAGCTTTTTGTAACCTAACGATGATGAAACTTGATTGACACTTGTTGAAGTTCTGTATTTAGTTAACGTTGTTCTTTATATTTTGAGAATATATGGTCGTTCAGTAGTGAACATCAGTGAATGTTCGGTAAGAAGCTCATTTCTGCTCTCTGGTTGGTATTCCGTTCTTGCAGGAATATAGGTTGATTTCATGTACACTTGTAAGACTAAACCCATCACATTATATTAAATATAATTTCCGTCATTAGTTAGTTACTGAAAAAACGAATACAACAACAAACAACATAAATGAGACCTAACCTCACATTTTATCAACAATGTTATTTAGCACGATAATACTTATATTTATTAAATTTAAAAGTAATTAAAATAGAAAATATTTACTAGAATATTCTTCAGATGAATAAATTACCGATGTTTAAGTTAATTTTCATCACTCCTTGTAAGATTTAATCTCTTTTCTCTTAACTTTTTTCTGCCTTGGAATGAAAATATACAACTTAGGGAACATTAGGGTTACATTAGGAAGCCTCGCACTTCATTATAATCCAAAATTATTAAAATATTGTATAAATAAGACTTCTATCGATACAAAACAACTACGTCACCCAAATATTTGGAGTGTTTTAGGAGGAATTTAAATTTACATTATTTCAAACGTCAATTTTTCTATCAAATTCATTGATTTTTTCAGAAATTACTCTTATTTCAGTCAAACTAAATACTTAGAATTTTTATAAAGTAGTTTTTCAAAATTGATACATGCATATTGTACATAAACGCAATATAATCAAACCGACTTGCTCTGACAAAAATTTAGTTAATTTTTCTCATTTATTTTTTGGAATGGAGCTAAAGAAATATAATGGAGATATGTCCCTATCTCTATTTCACCTGAATAATACTATGCATTGCATAAAAGCCGTCTTTATTTGAGTCATTTCAAGCGCTATCTTGCAAAACAACAGTAAACATCTAAAGATACTCAAGAATGCACTTTGCTTAGACTTCATCTGACGCATGTTGACATTCTTTTTTTTTGCACGTTATTTTCTTAGCTATGCTGTAGGGATCTAATGGAAATACTTTCGTTGCCATGTATTTTTCCCGCTTTTTTACCCAGTTTGTAACCTATATTATTCTTGTTCATCTTAAATCAGTTATTCGAAGTTAATAATGAGGAAAACTCTTGTTTTTATAAAGTTACTTCCTTTATTTTAGTTATTTGTTGTTTCTTAATATAAAAATTAGGCTTAGTTATTGTAATAATAATATTATAACATATATTTGTTAATATATTATTTTTCGAGTAATTAATTTTATAAAATACTAATATTTTTTAATCAAAACTTTAATTAACGTATTGATTAAGATATTATCGGAAAACAAATGGGGAAAAAATACCTCAGAATTAATTAAGCTCGCTGTTTACAAATCTAAACTAACCAATTTTGGGTGCGAAATTAAACTAGAGCATTGGGAAAACAAATTCAGTGCAAATCAAAAGATAAGAAGTCAATGATAATTTAAGGAAATTCAGGCGCCTCACAAACGAGCCTTAATATCTAGGGTTTAACTTGATTAAACTCTCTTTAGAGTGCTTATTTAGACTTCCTGAAGGAGTGTTTCTTCCATCCCCAAATAATTAAAATCATTAAAACCGACACGAAATACTAAGATTTCTCAAAAAGATTAATATCAGACACGATCAACTAAATGGACTGAATATTTAAAGTCAAAATTCATCGCATTTTATTACGACCATTTACTAGGTAGGAGTCGCGTTTATACGAGGGTTGTCTTTTATATTTTGGGATTGAGCCGAAAGCAATGATGTCTTCTTGCTATCGTCCTTTCGATCTTCCCGTGACATTTTTGATGTTTAACGATCTTTAACATATTCTGGGATGTAATTATTTTATATCATATATATCATACGAGGGTCACTATTTATATTTCGTGAATTGGCAACACTGTTGTCATATGAGTTCATCTGACGGTTCCATCGTAAAGTTTAACATTTTTGATGATATACGTACTCAGAACATTTTGTCACACGGACGCTGTTTGTTTATTTTATATTTGGTTGAAAGTTTCGTCTTGGCAAAAAATGGAACTGTATCGTGAACATTTTCGTGCGATGATTTTTTACGATTTTCGACGTGGATTACCACAACAAGAGTGCATCAATCAACTTAATTTCACTTTTGGCAATGAAGCTCCATCAAAAACCACCGTGTATCGCTCGTTTAGTGAATTCAATCGTGGTCGTAGTTCGCTGTACGACGAGTTTCGTGAAGGCCGTCCAAAATCGGCTGTTGTGCCAGAAAATATCGATGATGCGTGCGAAATGATTAAGCAAGATCGTCATGTCACCTATTGTGAGATTGAGGCATCCCTAAGCATTAGTTCCACGAATATATATGCGATTTTAACATGAACACTTAGCTGTGCGAAAGTTATGTTCGCGTTGGATCCCACACGATTTAACAATCGCTCAAAAAAAAAGGCTCGTGTCGGTTGGTGCAAAGAAGTGCTTAAGAAAATCAATCGCGGTGCTTCGAAAGACGTTTATAAAATCCTGACAGGTGACGAATCATGGATATATTCGTATGAGCCCGAAAGTAAGCAGCAGTCGACTGTACGGGTGTTCCAAGATGAACCAAATCCAACAAAAGTTGTTTGCACACGAACTACAAGAAAATGGTGACATGTTTCTTGTATATATATATATATATATATATATATATATATATATATATATATATATATGTAGCGACCTTGAGTCTCTATATTTGTCGATATCTTAAAAACAGTTAGTTTAATCTCAAAACAAACGATTTTATCGATTTTTTCGCCACAATTTGCATAATATACGTAAGTATTAATGCGTTCTGAGATCTGACATTTTTTAAAACTTTTTCCATGTATATACTCAGGAAAAATTGCTATTTTTCAGCGTTTTAAGCCTTTTATTTGTAACACTAGTTTAAATAAATATATATTGCTGAAAATGGTAATATATACATAAATTTAGCTTACAAATTAGGTGGTATCGTTGTTTTATCTAGTTTGCAAATCCTGAAAAGATATCGATGTATTGAATTTTGAGAAAAATGTCATATTGTCTCTATATTTGTCGATATCTTAAAAACAGTTAGTTTAATCTCAAAACAGACGATTCTATCGATTTTTTCGCCACAACTTGCATAATATATGTAAGTATTAACGCGTTCTGAGATCTGACATTTTTTTGAACTTTTTCCATATATATATACTCAGAAAAAACTGCTATTTTTCGTCGGTTTAAGACTTTTCTTTATAACACTAATTTAAACAAATATATATTGCTGAGAATGCTAATATATACATAAATTTAGCTTACAAATTAGGTGGTATCGTTGTTTTTATCTAGTTTGCAAATCCTGAAAAAATATCGATGTATTGAATTTTGCGAAAAATATCATATTGTCTCTATATTTGTCGATATCTTAAAAACAGTTAGTTTAATCTCAAAACAGACGATTCTATCGATTTTTTCGCCACAACTTGCATAATATATGTAAGTATTAACGCGTTCTGAGATCTGACATTTTTTTGAACTTTTTCCATATATATATACTCAGAAAAAACTGCTATTTTTCGTCGGTTTAAGACTTTTCTTTATAACACTAATTTAAACAAATATATATTGCTGAGAATGCTAATATATACATAAATTTAGCTTACAAATTAGGTGGTATCGTTGTTTTTATCTAGTTTGCAAATCCTGAAAAAATATCGATGTATTGAATTTTGAGAAAAATATCATATTGTCTCTATATTTGTCGATATCTTAAAAACAGTTAGTTTAATCTCAAAACAGACGATTCTATCGATTTTTTCGCCACAACTTGCATAATATATGTAAGTATTAACGCGTTCTGAGATCTGACATTTTTTTGAACTTTTTCCATATATATATACTCAGAAAAAACTGCTATTTTTCGTCGGTTTAAGACTTTTCTTTATAACACTAATTTAAACAAATATATATTGCTGAGAATGCTAATATATACATAAATTTAGCTTACAAATTAGGTGGTATCGTTGTTTTTATCTAGTTTGCAAATCCTGAAAAAATATCGATGTATTGAATTTTGAGAAAAATATCATATTGTCTCTATATTTGTCGATATCTTAAAAACAGTTAGTTTAATCTCAAAACAGACGATTCTATCGATTTTTTCGCCACAACTTGCATAATATATGTAAGTATTAACGCGTTCTGAGATCTGACATTTTTTTGAAATTTTTCCATATATATACTCAGAAAAAACTGCTATTTTTCGTCGGTTTAAAACTTTTCTTTATAACACTAATTTAAACAAATATATATTGCTGAGAATGCTAATATATACATAAATTTAGCTTACAAATTAGGTGGTATCGTTGTTTTTATCTAGCTTGCAAATCCTGAAAAAATATCGTCCTAGAAGGCATTGGCTCCTCCAATGTCTGTAGATGTTGAAGAAAGATTGTTGAAAGAAAAAATACTAGTACATTTGTCATTGTATGTGAAGAATTGACCAATATATGCTATATAGCACTACTAATAATCGATTTGTTAAATCCGTTCGTCCATCCAATGTATGTTGATGTTGAATAAAAATTATCGAAAGAATGTGATTTTATATATGAACAAATTCGTCATCGCACGTGAAAAATTGACTAATGCATGTTATATAGCACCATTAATAATAATAACAATAATAATAAAATTAATTACTTGATCATTTTAAATTTAACAGAATGTTTAACAGAAGCATCCGCACCATATTCAGTAAATCAATATCGTAAAATCGATCTCTGAAATTCTAAAATACGAGCATAATTTTTTACGGCAGATCTATGTTTGACCGAGTGTTCGAACTAATAAAAAAATGTCAGTAAAATAATAGGGATCGTATAAAATCCAGTTTAAGATCCGAATTAATTTTTACAGTTTTTGTTTTTAAGTTTGTTCATTAATCGTGCTCGCTATCAGAATATCCGACAGCAATATTAATGAGTCTCTAGCGAATTTCTGGTTGGCTAACGGACATTAGATGATTGCTTTATCAAAATACGAACCACGTCTGGTTTTGATTAGAAAGGTGATGGGTCCTATTTCGAGTTTTCACCCAGCTGTGGGCCTTTTTTTTCCACCACCCGATTGATTCGGCTTTATGTTAATGTTTTTTTCTTCTGAAAATTACTAATTGTTCAACGTCTCCTGATATTTAACCTTTTCAAGGCATTTTAGAATAATTAAAATCGAAATAATTAATTAAAGAATAATATCCATCCTTTTTGAAAGTTATTTTGATATAATTTATGATAACTTATTAATGTAAGAAGACACTATAATATAAGATAAACTATATTAGAAATTAATCACGCAAAACGACTTTAAAAAACTTTGCTTTATTTTGCGACTCCAGCTTACATTATTTACCTGATATGATTTCGTGTAACAAAACATTTACTTGCAATTAACTTAAAGTCCAAATAATATATTGTTCGATGATTTTTGAGCATCAAGTTATTGATTTTCTTGACGTGATAAATGATGAAAGATAGCTTAAACATTTATGCATTTTCTGTCTTCTTTAATCAGTCTCTGTCCATCCAAACCCTTGCTCTATATAGATAGATATTATTACTAAACTACTTTATATACCATTTACAACGATTGGAATGTTAAAAAATATTTTCAAAATAAAATTAGAATGTAACTTCTTGACTTGGTAACATCATGATAATGAAAAAGGAAAATAATATTGTGTTGAGACTAAATATAGTGTCTATATAATCTGATTTAAACTTATAATATTGTCTCTAAATAATATTAAACAATCTTGTTAATGAAACCCACTGAAATGGCTTAGTTTAAACCGTTATCTGTTTTGAAAGTTTGAAAATATCGTAATTCTACCGCGTGAATGCTCGATCGATAACTCCGGTCTCAAGTAATTTTGTATAATATTGGAAAGCGTCATACAGATTAAGCAGTTCAACCAACTTGATTTACACCACTCCTATTCATCTGAACGATCTTTAGATTAAGAACTGGAACTTATTATCTGGAATTTGATCATCCTCCGATCGCTACTCGACAAAATTATTGTATATCGATATTTTATTTATCAAATATCAGGTGCGTGATAAAATAATCTAGGATTTTAAATCCTATACTTTGTAGGGTGTTTTGGCATTTATATAAAGCATAAGTTACATCTTTTCAATAATCCCTGTTTAACAACTCCATACAATGGATGGACGAATGGTTTTAACAAATCGATTATTGATCATACTATATATCATGTATTGGTCAGTTTTTCACATGTAATGCCGAATATATTCACATATAAGACCACATTTTATCGATAATCCCTGTTTAACATCTCCAGACATTGAATGGACGAACGGTTTTAACAAATCGATTATTAATGGTGCTATATAACATGCATTAGTCAATTTTTCACGTGCGATGACGAATTTGTTCAAATATAAAACCACATTCTTTCGATAATTTTTATTCAACATCTACATACATTGGATGGACGAACGGATTTAACAAATCGATTATTAATAGTGCTATATAGCATATATTGGTCAATTCTTCACATACAATGACAAATGTACTAGTATTTTTTCTTTCAACAATCTTTCTTCAACATCTACAGACATTGGAGGAGCCAATGGCTTCTAGGACGATATTTTTTCAGGATTTGCAAGCTAGATATGTATATATTAGCATTCTCAGCAATATATATTTGTTTAAATTAGTGTCATAAAGAAAAGTCTTAAGCCGACGAAAAATAGCAGTTTTTCCTGAGTATATATATGGAAAAAGTTCAAAAAAATGTCAGATCTCAGAACGCGTTAATACTTACATATATTATGCAAGTTGTGGCGAAAAAATCGATAGAATCATCTGTTTTGAGATTAAACTAACTGTTTTTAAGATATCGACAAATATAGAGACAATATGATATTTTTCTCAAAATTCAATACATCGATATTTTTTCAGGATTTTCAAACTAGATAAAAACAACGATACCACCTAATTTGTAAGCTAAATTTATGTATATATTACCATTTTCAGCAATATATATTTATTTAAACTAGAGTTACAAATAAAAGGCTTAAAACGCTGAAAAATAGCAATTTTTCCTGAGTATATACATGGAAAAAGTTTCAAAAAATGTCAGATCTCAGAGCGCATTAATACTTACGTATATTATGCAAATTGTGGCGAAAAAATCGATAAAATCGTTTGTTTTGAGATTAAACTAACTGTTTTTAAGATATCGACAAATATAGAGACAAGCTGATATTTTTCTCAAAATTCAATACATCGATATTTTTTCAGAATTTGCAAACTAGATAAAAACAACGATACCACCTAATTTGTAAGCTCTATATATATATATATATATATATATATATATATATATATTAGCATTTTCAGCAATATATATTTATTTAAACTAAAGTTATAAATAAAAGTTTTGAAACACATGGAACATGGAACAATGGAAAAATTTCAAAAAGTATCAGATTTCAGTCAGACATTGAATGGATGAATGGTTTTAACAAATCGATTATTAATGGTGCTATATAACATGAATTACTCAATTTTTCACGTGCAATGACTAGTTTATTCATATATAAAACCACATTCTTTCGATAATTCTTATTCAACATCATCAGACATTGAATGGACAAATGGATTTAACAAATCGATTATTAATAGTGCTATATAACATATATAGGTCAATTTTTCACATACAATGACGAATGTACTTGTATATAAGACCAGATTCTTTCAACAATCTTTCTTCAACATCTCAAGACATTGGAGGAGCAAATGAATTCTACAAATCGATAATTAATCATGTTATGTAAGATGTGTTGGCCAATTTTTCATATGAAATAAGGAATGCAGTCGTATATAAGGGTATGAATGGTAATTTTGTCTTTTCCACCATATAGTCCAGACATTTATCCATTTGATTATCATTAATTTTTTCTTCATCCATTTTGTGTTAACATTAACGATTTGGTACAGGTTTTTTTTAGCAATTACCACTCTTTGTTTAATCATAATCCAAGCATAAAGGAAACAGTCCGATCTGTAAATGTAATTTCTTCTTATCTACATCTGACTCGCGTCTTTTATTGACCTATAATTATAAAACCATTTTATGTTTGATTGAAAGCACTCCGAAATTTAATTTTCCAATAACATTTCGTAGATAAACACCCACTTCGTGTTTTATACTACGTTTTATTTAATTAAATTTTTATCAATACATCTGTTACACCCACGTCATGTTCATTGTTGATAGAAAAGTCTAAATAAACAGCCGAGAGAAGAATCGTATTTTATATTAGCCCCTTATATCGGAAAATGTAAATATGACTTACTAAACGACTATCCCGATTAAAAGAATGTTGTTTAGTTCGGAACCTTGCCGCCGGAAGTCAGCCGTCGCCACGTTAACGTCCTTTTTTCCTTTACGGATATTTGTATTACAACAGTGTCAAATAATCTCCTCACTGTATTAACAAGGATATTACGGTCTCTTATTTTTATGTTACATTTAACACCAATAATGATATTTTTTATTATAAACCTGGAAAGGAAAAAATATCACACTAACCAAACATGTTAATAAAGTAAATAAAAACAATTCGCTTGGGTCTAAAAATGAATTAAGAGGTAACAGCGAGAAAAACGATTTAAACATCTATTTTGAGTTACAACTTATAGTTTTTCAGATAATATTAAGAATATATATAAACTGACATTATTTCAAAAAGTTTATCTAATCATATTTTTTCAGGATAAGGAAATTAAGTAAAGTCAAAGATACCATGTGATTTGCAAGCTGATTTTACGTAAGTACCAGAATTTTCAACAATATATTTCTATTTAATTTAGAGTTACAAAGAAAAGTCTATAAATTTGTGCAAAAAAGAGCAAAAAAAGCAGATCTCAGAACGTGTTAATATCTCCATATATTTTATCGATCGAATCATCAGTTTTAAGATTTAACTTACTATTTTTAAGATATTGACAAACTGATATTTTTCCCAAAATTCAATATAACGATATTTTTTCAGGATTTGCAAACTAGATAAAAACAACGATACTACCTAACTTGTAAGCTAAATTTATGTATATATTACTATTTTCAGCAATATATATTTATTTAAACTAGATTTATAACTAAAAGTCTTAAAACGCTGAAAAATAGCAATTTTTCCAGAGTATATACATGGAAAAAGTTCAAAAAAATGTCAGATCTCAGAACGCATTAATACTTACATATATTGTGCAAATTGTGGTGAAAAAATCGATAGAATCGTCAGTTTTGAGATTAAACTAACTATTTTTAAGATATCGACAAATATAGAGACAAGCTGATATTTTTCTCAAAATTCAATACATCGATATTTTTTCAGGATTTGCAAACTAGATAAAAACAACGACACCACCTAATTTGTAAGCTAAATTTATGTATATATTATCATTTTCAGCAATATATATTTATTTAAACTAGAGTTACAAATAAAAGTCTTAAAACGCTGAAAAATAGCAACTTTTCCTGAGTTATGGAAATATGGAAAAAGTTCAAAAAAATGTCAGATCTCCGAACGCGTTAATACTTACATATATTATGCAAATTGTGGTGAAAAAATCGATAGAATCGTCAGTTTTGAGATTAAACTAACTATTTTTAAGATATCGACAAATATAGAGACAAGCTGATATTTTTCTCAAAATTCAATACATCCATATTTTCTCAAGATTTGCAAACTAGATAAAAACAACGATACCACCTAATTTGTAAGCTAAATTTATGTATATATTATCATTTTCAGCAATATATATTTATTTAAACTAGAGTTACAAATAAAAGTCTTAAAACGCTGAAAAATAGCAACTTTTCCTGAGTATATATATGGAAAAAGTTCAAAAAAACTGTCAGATCTCCGAACGCGTTAATACTTACATATATTGTGCAAATTGTGGTGAAAAAATCGATAGAATCGTCAGTTTTGAGATTAAACTAACTATTTTTAAGATATCGACAAATATAGAGACAAGCTGATATTTTTCTCAAAATTCAATACATCGATATTTTTTCAGGATTTGCACACTAGATAAAAACAACGATACCACCTAATTTGTAAGCTAAATTTATGTATATATTATCATTTTCAACAATATATATTTATTTAAACTAGAGTTACAAATAAAAGTCTTAAAACGCTGAAAAATAGCAACTTTTCCTGAGTATATACATGGAAAAAGTTCAAAAAAATGTCAGATCTCCGAACCCATTAATACTTACATATATATTGTGCAAATTGTGGTGAAAAAATCGATACAATCGTCTGTTTTGAGATTAAACTAACTGCATTTAAGATATTGACAAATATAGAGACAAGATGATATTTTTTCCCAAAACTCAACAGATCGATATTTTTTCAGGATTTGGAAACTAGATAAGGACAAGGATACCATCAAATTTGTTAGTTAATTTTATCTACTTAACAATATTTTCACCAATTTATCATTGGTTCAATCAGAGTTATGAAGAATAATCTAAATAATAATAACAAATTTCTATATAAAGATTTTCTAAAAATATTTCTATCAAGATATTTTACATAATATATATCTCCTATTAGCGCCCAGTATATTTAAACTCACTACATTTCTACAAAAACTCATCATTATATCTGTGTATATCATATCAAATTCGTTGTAATCTAAATAAACATTCGAAAGAAGAATCCAATTTTGTATTAGCGATTGTCACGACTAAAATAATGTTATTTAGTCGATAAAGAAGCTACCGGAAGTTAACTGTCGCCACCATTACTGTTCTTTTTTCTTTTACGAATACTTGTACAGCTACCGTGTCAAATAATCTCTTGCAAACATTATAGATATGTCCCAGTTTTATCAGAACCTCATTGCGCTCTAATATTGACAATTGGCAGGCTAGAACGGATAATCACCGAGTACAACATGTACATGAATGTCCCTGATTAAATGTTACTTAATTTTCTAGGGCACAGCAATAATACGACCAGGATAATTCAAATTTATCAACGTATTGATCAGTACTTTGTTTATAACTAATATCTACGCATAAGCTATAATTAATTAATGAAATGTGATTATGTATTAGCATTATGTTTCATATAATTCATGAAATATATATTAGAGTCCATTTTAACTTGTTGTTTAATATATTTTGACGCTAAGCGATTGTTATATGTTTTTAATTAGTCTTGGGAACTATCGACTGAAATCGACTATCGACTGTTTAGTAATTGACTAGTTTTTACTATCGACTGTTCAGTCGCTATTTTTGGTCCGACTGATTTTGTTACTATTTTCTATCGACTGTTTCGGTGGTGTACTTCTGGTTACTATTTTTGGTTCTAATGTTTCATTCGACTGATTTTTAACATTCTGGCTCTGTCGTCCTAGCAGCGACATTGAAAAAATATACCTAATTTATGCTTATATAGATTTATGATAGGATATTTTTGGTAGTTTTTTTGTAAATAACAGTATATTGTATATTAATATAACAGCATTTTTTAACGATATTTTTCAAGATTGTTAATGTAATAGGGTAAAAATATTAAAATTGTGAATAATATATAGTAAAATACTTTTGACTGTTTTTATAACAATAATAGGTAGTTTTTTTTATTGAATTTTTGGTTCAATAATAAATAAAGCATTTATTTTATTTAAAAAAGCTCTAGTAGTTCTTGTGCGATCATTTTTAATTATGTCATGGATTAGTTTTTTTCTATGGTCAGGTGTATGTTTAATTTTTATTTAGTCTTTATGGTTATTGTACATCTTTAGGTTTTTAGGTTTTGTTTAAGATCTATTGTATTGTCTATATTTATTATAGTATATTATTTAAAAATAGCAATTACCATATCAAAATTGGATGAAACATTTGTGGAGTATTATTCCATTCCATAGAAAAATTCCATTCCTTTTTACAGGTCCATAGAATATTCAGATATAAAAGTAATTCTACTTTCTTTAAAATGAAATTATTAATTGCATGTTAATAGTATTCTAGTAATTATTTTTTTCCTTTTCTTTTATAAAGTTAGTACGTAAAGGAATCTGTAAATCTCCGTCTCGCTTATACTACCGTTGGAAAATAATAAGCACATATAAAATTAACTGGTCCAAGTAAATATCTCCGTCCTTTCCTCTCTAACAATTTATACAGGAAAGGATTCGTACATCTTCGCCTAAAACCACGAATTAAAAATAAACGTGCATTTGAACCGCTAGTTTTTTGACTATCGACTGTTTCGACTGTTTTACGACTATCGTCTCTTTCGACTGTTTTCAGTCGATAGTTCCCAACACTAGTTTTAATTATGTATTTTTGTGTTGTTTATATAATTGGTTAAAACCGAAGACAGACATTTTACATCTCCGTTTGAGTAAATTAATATTTTACAGAGGACATAAAATTTCAAGCATAGTCTCGGTTAACTTTCAATGCATCTTGTTATAACTAAAACGGGTAGAACTAATTTGTCTGGTCTGCGGAATTATACAAAATTATACAAAAGGTGTTCTAACGGCCGAGATTTGTCACGGGAATTCAAGATAGAGCACTGTATAAGAGAAAATTAAATCTATTATTCAACAGCATAAGAATATGCAGTTTTTTGTTGCAGTTTATGGGCCATAAAAGCACTTGCCTATCTTCTACTTTTTAATCAACAGAATTTATAAATATAGCGTTATTGTTCAAAGGTTTCAAATGAACAATATCAATTAATGGATAATTTAATTATGGAAAACAATATTTCGAACTAATTAAGCATATATTATGTAGTTCCTCCATTTCTTTGTTGAATTATCCGTCAAAATCAGATATATTTTCATTTTAGAATGGGTATTTAACCATATTCCCCAAGTTTTGCCCTCAAAGCGGTTATAATCCCATCTTTTGTAGTGAAGATGTTAAAATATTTAGTATCAGAGTTAAAATAATTATTGAAAAATGAACAATGGATGATCTATCTTTGGGAAACAGTATTTCGAACTAATTAAGCATATATTATGTAGTTCCCCCATTTCTTTGTTGATTTATCCGTCAAAGTCAGATATATTTTCATTTCAGAATGGGTATTTAACCATATTCCCCAAGTTTTGCCCTCAAAGCGGTTATAATCCCAACTTTTGTAGTGAAGATGTTAAAATATTTGGTATCAGAGTTAAAATAATTATTGAAAAATGAACAATGGATGATCTATCTTTGGGAAACAGTATTTCGAACTAATTAAGCATATATTATGTAGTTCCCCCATTTCTTTGTTGATTTATCCGTCAAAGTCAGATATATTTTCATTTTAGAATGGGTATTTAACCATATTCCCCAAGTTTTGCCCTCAAAGCGGTTATAATCCCAACTTTTGTAGTGAAGATGTTAAAATATTTGGTATTAGAGTTAAAATAATTATTGAAAAATGAACAATGGATGATCTATCTTTGGGAAACAGTATTTCGAACTAATTAAGAATATATTATGTAGTTCCCCCATTTCTTTGTTGAATTATCTGTCAAAGTCAGATATATTTTCATTTTAGAATGGGTATTTAACCATATTCCCCAAGTTTTTCCCTCAAAACGGTTATAATCCCAGTTTTTGTAGTGAAGATGTTAAAATATTTGGTATCAGTGTTAAAGTAATTATTGAAAAATGAACATTGGATGATATATCTTTGGGAAACAGTATTTCGAATTAATTAAGCATATATTATGTAGTTCCCCCATTTCTTTGTTGAATTATTCGTCAAAGTCAGATATATTTTCATTTTAGAATGGGTATTTAACCATATTCCCCAAGTTTTTCCCTCAAAACGGTTATAATCCCAGCTATTGTAGTGAAGATGTTAAAATATTTGGTATCAGAGTTAAAATAATTATTGAAAAATGAACAATGGATGATCTATCTTTGGGAAACAGTATTTCGAACTAATTAAGCATATATTATGTAGTTCCCCCATTTCTTTGTTGAATTATCCGTCAAAGTCAGATATATTTTCATTTTAGAATGGGTATTTAACCATATTCCCCAAGTTTTTCCCTCAAAACGGTTATAATCCCAGCTTTTGTAGTGAAGATGTTAAAATATTTGGTATCAGAGTTAAAATAATTATTGAAAAATGAACAATGGATGATCTATCTTTGGGAAACAGTATTTCGAACTAATTAAGCATATATTATGGTAGTTCCCCCATTTATTTGTTGAATTATCCGTCAAAGTCAGATATATTTTCATTTCAGAATGGGTATTTAACCATATTCCCCAAGTTTTGCCCTCAAAACGGTTATAATCCCAGCTTTTGTAGTGAAGATATTAAAATATTTGGTATCAGAATTAAAATAATTATTCAAAAATGAACAATGTATGATCTATCTTTGGGAAACCGTATTTCGAACTAATTAAGAATATATTATGTAGTTCCCCCATTTCTTTGTTGAATTATCCGTCTAAGTCAGATATATTTTCATTTTAGAATGGCTATTTAACCATATTCCCCCAGTTTTGCCCTCAAAACGGTTATAATCCCAGCTTTTGTAGTGAATATGTTAAAATATTTGGTATCAGAGTTAAAATAATTATTGAAAAATGAACAATGGATGATCTATCTTTGGGTAACGGTATTTCGAAATAATTAAGCATATATTACGTAATTCCCCCATTTCCTTATTGAATTATCCGTCTAAGTCAGATATATTTTCATTTTAGAATGGGTATTTAACCATATTCCCCAAGTTTTGCCCTCAAAATAGTTATAATCCCAGCTTTTGTAGTGAAGATGTTAAAATATTTGATATCAGAGTTAAAATAATTATTGAAAAATGAACAATGGATGGTCTATCTTTGGGAAACAGTATTTCGAACTAATTAAGCATATATTATGGTAGTTCCCCCATTTCTTTGTTGAATTATCCGTCAAAGTCAGATATATTTTATAGATATAACATATTCTTTACATGCACTTGAATTATCTGTTGAAATCATATTATTTTCATTATATAATAGGTATTTAAGGATATTCATTAAGTTTTGCCCTCGACACGATTAAAATCTCAGGTTTTATGATGAAAATGTTAAAATAATAGTAGACATCAGAATGAAAATACTACTCGAAAATAAATCCAAAAAACGTTTATTTTAAAATTTATTAATTAAAGATTATTATCCAAATAACATTTCATTAAAGTTCATCCTTTAAAACTATTTCGCTTTACTAAAACTTACGTAAAAGGTAGACAAGTCACTTATGTTATGTAAGTCTTGATATCCCCTGATATTTTCAGAAATGTTTCTAGGTTTACACCTATTTTATTAAACTGCTTACGATATATTGCAGGAGACAGATTAGATGATATTGTGGTACAGAATAAATAGGAACGTGTTAATATGTAATTTTTTAGCTCTTATATTTTCAGAACTTTATTATAATATTTTTTTTTGTATATTTTTCAAATTTTAAAATTTTATCGCATAATTTGACATAAATGGTGACGTTTGCATCAAGATACTCCCCATTAAACCTTCTCGCCCTTAAAAAAAGTATTAAAAAAAATAGGAATAGCTCTCAAAATAAGGTAGAATTACTTATTCATTATATAATCAGCATTTGCATAAGTACTATTGTAAAACTTAAAATGTTGTTACACTCCTCTGAAATTTCTCTGCAGTACAAATTACTTTGTGAAGTTTAGGATTTAAACCGTTCTCGTAAAGCAATTAATTTTGAACTTTTTAGACTCCAGGCAAATTTCCCAAAATATGCTAACGTTATCTTTACTAACATAACATTTTAGTGGTATATCTTGAGAGTATGTGGGACAAAGTAAAAGTTGGTAGACGGTTATATTGTGGTTGAACTTGCTCCTCAAATTTTTAAATAAATTTTATTATCTTATAGTGTTATATTTTACTGGATTGTCTTTTTTTATTTTTAAACATTTTAAAGTCCCCTTTTAACAACGAGGCTTTATTTATAATATATACAGTTTAACGTGGGCTCTGAACCACGGTCTTCGGCATTAAGCCTACCGACTGGGGAGTGTCCAACTTTAGAAATCATCCCAGAAGACATCCGGTCTTACCCAGCCTGGTTACTGGCGTGACTGGATTCATTTTTCTTGTCGGATTTTATACTCTTGCTTAAGGACAATCACAAATGTTAAAGAATCACCAAAATAAATTTACGGCCATGTCCCAGCAGGATTCGAAACCGCGACTATCGCAACGGTAGGAGGACCGTCCTGTCGCCTTTACCACTGCGCCAAGATGTTTCAATATACTACTATAATTTTAAAAAGGTTGTCATAAAATTGTGATATTAATTGTTGAGTTATCCGTCAAAGTCAGATATATTTTCATTTCAGAATGGGTATTTAACCATATTCCCCAAGTTTTGCCCTCAAAACGGTTATAATCCCAGCTTTTGTAGTGATGATTTGAAATATTTGGTATCAGAGTTAAAATAATTATTGAAAAATCATCTATCTTTGGGAAACAGTATTTCGAACTAATTAAACATATATTATGTAGTTCCCCCATTTATTTGTTGAATTATCCCTCAAAGTCAGATATATTTTCATTTCAGAATGGATATTTAACCATATTCCCCAAGTTTTGCCCTCAAAACAGTTATAATCCCAGCTTTTGTAGTGAAGATGTTAAAATATTTGGTATCAGAAATTTGACCAAAAACAACGACAAGTTAATGATTCAAAGCAGCGTTTGAATATGATCGAGCTTAATTAGCCCGAGTTTTTGCATCGAAATGTGTCAATGGATGAAACATGGTTCCATCTTTTCACTCTGAAGTCCAATCGACGGTCATCCGAGTGGACTGCAAACGATGAACCGGCTCCAAAGCGTGGGAAAACTCAACAGTCGGCTGGCAAGGTTATGGCGTCTGTATTTTGGGATGACTACCTTGAAAAAGGAAGGACCATTAACAGTGACTATTACATAGCGTTATTGGACCGTTTCAAGGACGAAATCACCAAGAAACGGCCGCATTTGGAGAAAAAGCAAGTCCTGCTTCACCAAGACAATGCGCCGTGTCAAAAATCCATGAATTGTGCTTCGAATTGCTTCCTCAGCCACCGTATTCTCCAGATCTGGCTCCCAACGACTATCTCCTGTTCTCAGATCTCAGAAGAATGCTCGCTGGGAATAAATTTTTGTCTAATAAGAGGTGATCGACAGAACTGAGGCCTATTTTGAAGCAAAGGATAAATCGTACTACAAAAATCGTACTAGAAAAGTTGGAGGGTCGCTATAATTAATGTATCACCCTTGAAGGGAATTATGTTGAATAAAAAAACTAATTTTGCCAAAAAGAAAATGTGTTTTACTATGCTAGGCCGGGAACTTTTCAATTGACTTGTTAATAACACTTTTTAATAGCATTGAACATTATATTTATTGATTTAATTTTTCGATACCGAAATTATGTTTAAAATTAGTATTAATTTATCAACCCGTAAAGTAAAGAATATAATTTTATCCAATGTTGATAGTAATGACCTAACTTTTAAAAAATTTCTAACTTTCCACTCTAAACTTAGCACTTATTTTGTACCACTCAGTTGAGTTCAGAAAAAAATGTCCTGGGTTAGGCATTAACAAAGTATAAGGAACTTTTAAATTCCTTAATTTTTCACAAGGGGGATTTTTATATAATATAATATATCCGTATTGTTAAGATAACCTGATTTTTTCACAAACCTATTTAATATTGTATTACAAATTGTATCACAATTTAATCTCGTTTAGTTATGACAGGATATAAATAATACTGCAACAGCCAGATGGGCTATATTTTTAGTTGTTAAAACAAGACTGGAAATTGCACGTAATTTAAATTGCTTTGTGGACAATTTATCACCACCAAAAAAAGTAAAATAGGAGGAAAAAGTGAAGTTACACAACTATGAATTAAAGTTGTTTTATCTGCGGTCTGTTGGGAAACTCCAACTGTATCATTTGTTCTGCAGTTTAACTGGAAGCAAGTAATTCTGTGTCCACATTTTCGACGTGAATTGTTTTAGGGGTAACTTCTTAACAAATTATATTGTTCGACTGTCTTTCTCATGTTCGCCCATGAAAAATTAGCCAGGTTTTTATCTCAGATAAATCTTATTCTTATCTATGATTATATAACACATGTAATATAACATTTTAAAACGTACGTACGATAAACAGTACTCATTATGTTCCCCGATTTCTCCGTCGATTATGGACCAATTTTTAAAATTCTTTTTTTGTTCGAAGGAGTGCACTTCCGAGGTAGTCCCATTTGAACCAAGTTAGGATATAAAGGGGGGAAGTGGGGAATCCAGGGAAAACCTCAAATTTCAAAAGCTTGTACAATATTTTCACATATTTTTTATCTAAAATAGTCAGATATTTAGAATATTTAAAATGAATAATTCCCTCTTCATCTCAATTTCGATAAAGATGCTTTCTGGTCTTTCTTCTTCTCAGATTCTCTTGACAAGTCTTTCCTTTTCCTTGAAAATAACTAATTAACCTTTTAAAATTTAAACTGTAGTGGTATATATACCATGTTACAAGTAACTAATTTATTAAACCTTTACTTATTTATATATGGTATAACTTTGTTTAAATAATGTTCAATAAAACTTTTATAAGCTTTTGTCAAGGTCTTTCCTCGTTTCTAAAGTATTAATGATTCCCTCTTCATCTCATGTTCGATAAAGATGCTTTCTGGTCTTTCTTCTTCTCAGATTCTCTCTACAAGTCTTTTCTCTTCCATACACTTGAAAATAGTTAATTAACCTTTTAAAATTTAAACTGTAGTCGTATATATACCATGTTACAAGTAACTAATTTATTAAACCTTTACTTATTTATATATGGTATAACTTTGTTTAAATAATGTTCAATAAAACTTTTATAAGCTTTTGTCAAGGTCTTTCCTCGTTTCTAAAGTATGAATGATTCCCTCTTCATCTCATTTTCGATAAAGATGCTTTCTGGTCTTTCTTCTTCTCAGATTCTCTCTACAAGTCTTTTCTCTTCCATACACTTGAAAATTGCTAATTAACCTTTTAAAATTTAAACTGTAGTCATATATATATATATATATATATATATATATATATATATATATATATATATACCATGTTACAAGTATGTAGTAGTATGTTACAAGTGTGTATAATGTTATTGCTGAACTGATGTGATGAATAATCGGAAGTAGTTCAGTATAAAAGCCAATCAGTTTACTTTTTAAGCACTAACCATATCATATGAGAAGTCGTAGAAACATGGTAGGCATCTATTTCTATAGCGTAATAGTTAGAAAGTTAAGCTCACACGCGGAGGTCGCAGGTTCGATTCCCAACAGAGCAGCAACTTTTTTTTTCTAGTTTGGTTGGAACATTTGTCAAATCACCTAGACTAGGTAGCGGGCCCCAGTGCCTGAAGTATTCCTTATTTTCAATTATTGTTTCTTTATTCTTATTTCTCTTCATACTGCGTGATTTATTGTGCAAATCTCTAATCAGTTTGAAGTCGGTGCTGAGCCCAAATAATACAAAAATAATGATATAATTTTATGTCATAAACACAAAATTAAATTAGAAACTTTGTTAGACACGGTACCGACTTCAAACTGATTTTTATTTAGCTATCACAACGATTATTACATACATATTTTATTTTAAAACGTTTTTTTTGTGTATAAGTTTGATTATTTTTTGCTTTTTAGTGAGTTTCTCATTTATTTTTTGAGGAGGGTTCATTTTTTTTGTAAAAATATTTTATAGTAAAATTTTTATGTATATCGCAACGTCTCACAATGACGGGAAAGCTGCCGAAGTTAATGCAGTACGGACAATGCGTCACTGAAAGTAGCCATTACTCTATTACATGTTTCATATTGATTGTAGTAAAAATAAGTTTTATGTTTCAAGAACTGTGAATTAATGTTAAAAAGCATCTTCTATTATCATAGGTTTGCTTTGAGAATTATATTTTCATCATAGAATATACAATTATGAATCTATGGCTACTGTATTTTACTATCTTTCTAAATATTTGAAGTTTTTGGTTCTAAAATGTTGAAATCAATACAGTTTGAGGGATTATCAATGTAGTATAAGTTTCCAATAATATCTGAAGCCTTTGAGAATACCTTATTTTCAATTAAAACTTTTTCAAATGGTATTTTGTTGGCTTTTTACTTTAGAGGTTTTTAGAATTATGCTGTACGTTCCGCTGACTGAACATTGATACGAATAAAGTTACAGAAAGAAATGATTCAAAACCAGAGTATATAGTTAACATATTTTAGAATTTAACACGAATAATTTAACATTGGATGCGAAATAAAATGATTTTATATCTCGCTATAAAGCCATGTCTACTTTTTTACACCTACTTTATATTCCTTTTAGTCTAGCTCCTTATGAATCACGCTTTATATAATATTTGCCACCCTAAAAATAGTTTCCATCTTCGGAGCGCCTTTGATGTTAGATTTTCAAAATCGATTTTTCCCTTTATCGCTTATTTTTCTTTTAGGTTTCCTTTCAATAGCATTTTCGGAATCAAATGTGGAGATAATAAAACGATTGTAGTCAAGTGCATACAGACCATGATAAGAAAGCAAAATATTTTAACGGACCAGTAGAAAAAGAAAAATTATTTTGACATGACGGTTTTCTTTGATGCGATAGAAATCACTCGGATGGAAATAGATATTTTCTTAAGTAAAATAGTTTATGGAACATACTGTATAACTGATATAACTGTAGTAAACTCCTTCAAGAAAGCGAGCATTAATTTTTAAATAATTTGCATTACCACAAGTAGCGTAGTGCACTTGCATCCATTCTAATAGCAGGGCATGTAGAGGTTAGAGGAACATATATTTTCCTTGTAGGAACAGTAATAGGAAAAACTCTTTCGTGCTTTAAGAATTTACGATGGCACGTAAAAGTGCAGCGCCCACTTGAAAATATCTAATTAACCTTTTAAAATTTAAACTGTAGTCGTATATATACCATGTTACAGGTAACTAATTTATTAAATCTTTACATATTTATATATGGTATAACTTTGTTTAAATAATGTTCAATTAATTTTTTATGAGCTTCTGTCAAGGTCTTTCCTCTTTTTTACAGAATGAATGACTCCCTATTCATCTCAAGTTCGATAAAGATGCTCTCTGGTCTTTCTTCTTCTCAGATTCTCTCTACAAGTCTTTTCTCTTCCATACACTTGTAAATAGTTAATTAACCTTTTAAAATTTAAACTGTAGTCGTATATATACCATGTTACAGGTAACTAATTTATTAAATCTTTACATATTTATATATGGTATAACTTTGTTTAAATAATGTTCAATTAAATTTTCATGAGCTTCTGTCAAGGTCTTTCCTCTTTTTTACAGTATGAATGATTCCCTATTCATCTCAAGTTCGATAAAGATACTTTCGGGTCTTTCTTCTTCTCAGATTCTCTTTACAACTCTTTTCTCTTCCATACACTTGTAAATAGTTAATTAACCTTTTAAAATTTAAACTGTAGTCGTATATATACCATGTTACAGGTAACTAATTTATTAAATCTTTACATATTTATATATGGTATAACTTTGTTTAAATAATGTTCATTTAAATTTTTATGAGCTTCTGTCAAGGTCTTTCCTCTTTTTTACAGTATGAATGATTCCCTATACTTCTCAAGTTCGATAAAGATGCTTTCTGGTCTTTCTTCTTCTCAGATTCTCTTTACAAGTCTTTTCTCTTCCATACACTTGAAAATAGCTAATTAACCTTTTAAAATTTAAACTGTAGTCGTATATATACGATATTACAGATAGCTAATTTATTAAATTATTTATTTATTTATATATGATATGACTTTGTCCAAATAACGTTCAATTCATTTTTAATGAGATATTACAATTTATATTTAATTAAATGCCATTTAAAAAATTTAAGGAGTGTTAGTTCTTGAGTTAGTTTACATGTATTTTAATATACAGAGGTTTTTTACTGTAATTAATGTTATATATCAAATATATTTTTTTGATATTGATTATATTTTTTTAAGATATATTTTAAAGTCTCCTTTTACCAACTATGGATTTATCTGTACTGGGCCTAAAGTTTAACGTGGGCTCCGAACCACGGTCCTCAGCATTAAGCTTACCGACTGGCGAGTGACCAACTTAGAAATCATCCCAGATGGCATCCGGTCTTACCCAGCCTGGTTACCGGCGTGACTGGGATCATTTTCCTTGTCGGATTTTACATTCTTGTCTAGCACAATCACAAATGTTAAACAAACACAAACATAAATTTATGACCATGCCCCAGCAGGATTCGAACCCGCGGCTATAGCAACAGTAGGAGGACCGTCCTATCGCCTTTATCACTGCGCCACCAAGCCGGCTATATTGATTATAATGAAAATATTGTTAAAACAAGTGTGAGTAAGATCAACATATTATTATTTTAAATTATTATTTTTACTCTATTGTGAGGAAAACATGATTAACTTTATAAATTGATTATATTTATCTCATACATCTATTCTACTTGAACTATACATTTTGCATATTCAGGACAGCAGCATATTGATAATTTATTATGCTAGTTCCAGATATGTTGCTTCGGTACTATTTAATTTGATAGCAACTTATTGCTAACAATATTCCAATACAATAGGGAATATCGATGTTTTAAAATAGGTTGAAAGTAGTTATTAGTGTATAGTATTAGTGCGTAATTTAATAGCTGAAAAGAGGCGAAAGGTGATATATTTTAAATAAAATATGGATTTGTTGTATCATCATATAAATTTTTGAAACTTTGCCATAGAAAATTGAATTTAATTATCAAACTGTCAACTTAAATCAAACTTAAAACTGTATATGATAAAAGAAGAAAAGGTGGAATCACATTTGTACGGTTAACATAAAATATATGTTACCATTATACGTAAATATTTGTAGTATTTGTATTTATTATGAGTATAAGAACTGATATAATCTAACAACACAATATAAATACAATGATGGTATTCATAAACTGTAGTCATATAAATCAATGTCCAGTGTACATAATATATTCCAGAAATCATCCCCCTTTTGATAGTTATCTTTTGTTTTTCCTGACTGATATTAATTGTATTGATGATAATTCCCATTATTAAACAACATTATTTTAATATAGTTTCTTTTATGAGAGTTTTTTTTTATTAAAACTTCTCGTATAATTAATCAAATTCATCAACTAGTTTAATTCAAACTGGATTACACGTAAAAAGGCCTTTGATCGGATATCTACTGATAAATTAGCAACATTTACGCCGATAAATCGATTTACATTGTCGTCTTCTTCACCGAAATTTCTAATTGACCTATCGGAATTTAGATCGATTTATTTGGGATGGATTAACATATATATTGTCATTCGGTTTCTACAAAAGCAGCTAACTTCTCTATATCTCATTTGAATAATTTTCATTAGGAATGACAAGATTAAAAGATTTTATATCTAATTTGGTGTAGAAAATCCCGGAAATTTACGTAATGGGTGAGTTTAATCTAATAATATTTTGTCTCGTACGGTATTTGAATTAACGCTTTGAATTTGTTCTCGCTGTTTTCGACCATATGCCCTAGACTCTAAACCATATTTAAACAAATTTACTGTAAATTAACTTATAGTAAAACTATATCAAAAATATAGTATATCGAAAAGTTAGCAAGTAAAGTGAATGCTTACAGCAAAATGGCCTTTACAGAAATAAATGACCGATTATGACTAATTTTTTTCTTCATTGGAACATAAACAATGTACTTGTTGTATAATTATGGCTTAAAATAATTAAAATAATGTAATACGACAAACTTGTACACTATCAGACATCTCTCAACATACTGTCGTCAATATTTACTAAAACGTCATGACAATTCTAGAGTTTCGGTCTAAAATTAAAACTGTATTGTTTAAAACGTCATTTTTTTCATTGAAAAGCTTTACTTTTCTAGAAATAATTTAATATCCCTATCGAAAGTAACATAAAATTAATGATGAATATTATTCATGTGGATAATTTTGTCAATATTATAGCTTGATCACTGGTCGAAAGGAATCCTTTTCATACAATATGGACAATGACCATTTCTAGGGTAACAGTTAACAAATGTGCATAGCCAGTTATGCATCATTTGGCATATGGCATATCGTCAGTTATATAAGGCGTAAATAATATGTTGTCTATGGGTTTTTATTTTGTATTTGTACTGTGAAAACGTGAAAATTTCTTTGATGTATCAATACAGAACTGTCGATAGACATGGCTTCAGGCTATTTTCGGATATCCGATGACAACTCAACCAGAAAGGTCCCTCGTTCATATATTCTCACATACCGAGGGTTTACTTTGTTTTCCACTTAATTTCCAACTAAAAGACCAGACCGATTGTGGGATAAATAAGTTCCAAAGGGGATTTTTTTTTAAATATCATTGTGAGAATTTTTTAAATGAACTAAGTGAAATTATGTTTAGTGCTTTTTCTTGTAATATCAAACATAATCAGAGTTGGTCACAATAAATGCTTTGTTTTTGTTGTATATATATATATATATATATATATATATATATATATATATATATATATATATATATATATATTCATCTACAATTATACCAATTTAGATGCTTCAAAAATTTTTGAGATAAAATATCATCAGGTAGAAAGATTAGGAACAATTCAATCAAATGGATACACGAAGTGATCTTTGAGGAAATTATTCAGGTTTTTTCGTGGCCGAAAGGAGTATGACTAGCATATCAGAGGAGTCTAGGCAAATAAAACTCTCTCCTCCTAGTTTAATCTTCTATTATGTTGATTGGTAACAATGCGTCTTTATAAAAAACGTAAGAAGCAGTTAGCGATTCCACTAGAGCTTCGAGAATTTGACGAACATGTGCAGTGTTGCCATTTTTATTTATATTTTTTAGTAAGTCTCCTTTGTACCAACGAGTTTTTATCTGGACTGGACCTACAGTTTAACGTGGGTTCCGGACCACGGTCCTCGGCATTAAGCCTACCCCGACTGGCGAGTGACCAGCTTCGCAGAAGACATCATCCCAGAAGACATACTGTCTTACCCAGCCTGGTTACTGGCGTGACTGTGATCATTTTCCTTGTCGGATTTTGCACTCTTGCCTAAGGACAATCACAAAGGTTAACCAATCCCAAACATATATTTACGACCATGCTCCAGTAGCATTCAAACCCGCGACTATCGTAATAATAGGTCGACCGTCCTGTCGCCTTTAAAACTGCACCAACCAAGCCGGCTGTTGCCATTGTTAACTTTACTTACATTAGCTATCGGGCGTTATTGTCTGCAACAACGTATCCATTAATAAGATCCCTAAATGTATTTTTAAGTCCTACGTATATAAAATAGTAACTACAAAATTCATGAGATTTGAAATATCAATATCAAATTACATTTTAAAGAAATAATATGTATTTGTATTTGGATTACGTATATTAATTACAAATAAATCAAATACTAGTCTACCCTGATCATAATTAGCCTAGCTAGAGTAGCTGTAAGAACCAGAGTTAAACAAAAAAAATGTGCATTCTCAGTATCTAAATTTTACCCTAGAAATTAGGTTGTCCCCCACAGAGACGTGTCTTATGAAAAGAAAGCGGGACATCTACAAATTGAAACTCCACGAACCAGACGCGAAAATAATGCTCCAATGTTTGTGTTCGGAATTCTTAAGCAACTTGTAAACTCCCCTGAAGTCTCCGAAGGACTAAATATCAAAGTACCTGTAATAAAGTTTCGAACAGGAGATTTACTATATATTGACTACACCGGCATAGGTAGTAAAAGAAAGATAGTCTCGATGCACTTTCTCGATATAAAATATATATTTATATACAGGACATTTTCTCGTTCCCGAACCTAATTTTAAAATTAAGCACGTAAAATATAAAGGAAAAATGTGCAGGAAAATCTTACCGAATTCCCAAATCAATCATCTTATTCTGATTAAACTATATTTATTTGCTGTTGGATTAAATTCGTAGCATCTATAGAAGTTTATTTTAAATAACATTGAACAATTATTGCCCCCAAATCAATCCCCAATAATCTAGATTATTCCTGATGTTATTCTTCCCATTTTTTATCAGCATCTTCTTCATATTAAAATAGAAAATTAGAAAGCTTATTCAGCTAAACATCCTCAGCGTCAAGTATTTAAAATATTTATTAAAATTGCATTTTTAAAAAGTAATTGAAATACAAATACGAAATATGTATGCGTATTTGAATTATTCATAAATTCAATACCAGAAATACCAGATATGTATTTGTATTTCAGTAACGTATTTTAATTACAAGTAATTCAAATACTGCCCAACCCTGAAATCTATATTAATTATATTAACGAAATTATTCTAAGGAACTCTGTTGCTTAGTATAAAACATGAACTTACCTACACCCCAGATAATATAACATCTTAAACTACATTGAAAAAATTTCCCATCTAGTATTAGAAAGAATGAAATTTATGATATCAAATCAAACGTACCTTAAATTAGAGAAAGTTAATTGGTGATAAACTTAATTTCACGAGATAATTAACCTTACTGATGGATTATTTGAATGAATGTTACTAATTCATCAGTAGTTAAATACCAAAAACACATTCAATATTATTTTATCTTAAATTTACATGATGAACTTTGATAATTCGACTAAATAAAATTAAAAATAAAGGCTGAATAACATATAATGAAGATGTTTATCATATATATATAATAAATTGATAGGAGATTATGACCAAGACAATTATATATTGGAATAAAACCAGCTAGCTTAGTTGTAGAGTGTTTATTATACTTTTTGAGATTACTGAATGCGAACTTTAATATCTCAGTATACCCAAAACTTTTGTAGGAGTTCAGGATTTGCAGTTAAAGTAGTTCTGCTAATTTGTAATTTACGGTTCGCAAAATTTTATACCCCGAATTAGGCTCGAAAACTTATATTCTATGTCATTGAAAAGGAAACCCTCTTTATTTTCAACCAGGGGTTAATGTCTGAATTGGGAAAGATCGTATTATTTTCGTTTAATACATATTCGTGATTGGCGTAGGCTAAAAATAGTTAAATAACTGAAGGATAAACGATTTTGTCAGCTCATCATGTACTATAATAATATTCCCACATTAAAAAACATTTATTGAAGATAATTCGTTATTGTTGGCATTTCTTGCACCAATACGTCATTCAGCTTGTTCAATTCATGTCGGTAGACATTTGCTATGCGAAACCGCCACTTTTAAATCGTTCATACCAAAACCAGACAATTGAGATAATGGTGACCAGAATCTCCATAAGTTTCTAAAAGTTTTTTATGAGCCTTAGCCACAGATTTATTCAAATCAAACAACACATTTCTACATAAAGTGAATAACTCAATAATATATAATAAGAAACTTTATTTATCTACAGAAATGTCAAAATCATAGAACTTGTTGTTTGTTGGTTGTTTACATTGATATTTCGCCTTTTTACCAATAGATATTTCTGATTAAAACAAGATAATGTATACCTAAATATTAGCGTTGGGAACTATCGACTAAAAAAAGTCGAAACAGTCGATAGTCAAAAAATAGCCACAAAAGTAGTCATATGCGCGGTTCGACTGTTTTTTTTTCGTGATGTCAGACGAAGATGTACGAATTCTTATCTGTATAAATTGTGAGATAGGAAAGGACGGAGATAAATGCTTGGAGCAGTTCATTTTAAATGTGTTTATATTTTCCAAGGGTAGTATAACTGAGACAGAGATGTATATATAATCATTCACGTGCTAACAGGAAAAAAAATATTACTAATTTCAGGAAAAAGGATTTTAGACAAACAAAAGGCTTGCACAAAAATCGTGAAAGTTTATTAAAAAAGTATTACCTATTATATCAGCCCAAAGTATTACCTATTATGCCAGTCAAAAGTATCTTACTATTTATTATTTACAATTTTATTTTTTGCCCTCGAAAACCAGCTTTCCAAAATGCTGCGATATTAATTTACAATATATAGTAATTAATAAGCAAACAAGGAAAAAACATAAAACCACATATATTACATATAAATCTATATAAGCATAAATGCGGCGCATTACTTTCAAGGTCGCGGCTAGGACGACACACATTGTTAAAAATCAGTCGAATTAACTAGTAGAATTAAAAATAGTAACTAAATATAAACGACTGAAGCAGTCGATAGTAATTCAGTAATTCAGTCAATTGTTCCCAACACTACTAAATATGAACACAAAGTTGACTTTCAATCGAGTCTAAATATTTTAAAGTTGTCCTACATGTTTTATTTTCACTGAGAAACTGGACTAAAGGGAAAACCTCAAATTGCGGGAAAAGAAATAGAAACATACGGCGGAAAGTGATGTAAATAGAGGATATGGCGTGTAATTTTGATATGGGAGGCGTATAATACTGTCCACTTTATTATGCACAATAGCTAGAGAAAAAAAGGGATAGTGTTACCTATGGGATGAAACCCCAAGACAAAAGAGGAACAAACAAAATTGCTACTTGTTTATCCCGTTTTTATTAGTAACACGGCTTGTATAACGTCGTTCTATATTGTCCTGTCTCTTTTTTACCATATGTTTGAAATTGAAACCACACTGTCACACTTATACTTAATTTATTAATTGTTAAACCAACTCAACCACGTAGATTTATTTAAATCATATTTCTACAAAATTATATAAGCTTATGTATTTATTCGTCTATAATAGTATTGGTTTAGATGTCTTTATAATATTAATTTTGAAGATAATCCATCAGATAGCCTCAAGAAGTTTAAAGATGCAGAATCGAAGGCTTAGAAATGAATTAAATATGTTAAATGGTAAAAAAAATCAAAGTTTCTTTGGCTTTATCGTGATTTTCGGTATAATTAACTATGTGCAGTTATTGTTTATCCACATATCGATGTAAAAACATATAATTCGTCATTTACAATACCTATTATGACTTCACAAAAAAAAACAATATCAATTTTCGTATAAACCACATTCATAATTTACTAATATTGCAACCATATTTATATAAAAAAACTACAATTTTATAATACTACGTCGAAATCAGACGTTTGTTTAAATACTACCAATAGATAACTTGAATCAACTGATTCTGAATATTCCCTAACTTGTACAAATTGCGTTACCAACATTACATTCAACATCAAAGCCAAACTAAGCAGACGTAATGAAATTTCAAAGTTTACCTATTCCAATTTGACACATAAACACTTTCCACCTAAGGTATATAATTTAACTGAAAAAGCGACTCCTGATATGAGGGAAATAAATTTCGAATTCGTTATTCTATGGTGCTTTTTTTAATCAAACCTTTTATCTATATTTCTGTTTTGTTTGATAAATATAAAAGCTGGACATGCATAAGACAACATGGTTGGAAATAAAATTACCAGTAAATAAGTAAGTAACTTTAAAACGAGAGGACATACGTTTTAATAGGATGAATATATATAGGGTGTGCAAATAAATATTGTTTCTATTGAAGTTTTATTCTGATTACTGTCTTGACATTGTCTGAAAATAATGTAAATTGTTAACTACGTATGTATATCTTCCAGATAACTTTTGTTAACGTCGTACTTTTCTTCAAGCCGGAGACAGCCGGATAAGTTTTGTTGGCTGATTCGGTTACATGTTTGAACTTATCAAACTACCATTGTATCTCTTTTTAGCTAGAATAAAATGAGAAGGAAAATATTGTCTAATCTTATAACGAATTTGCAAACTGCAATAGGCAATACATTAAAAAAATATTGATCACATGAATTCAATCTTATTATAAATAGACTATACATACACATCACACACACATACACACACACACACACACACATATATATATATATATATATATATATATAGATATATATATATATAAATATATATATATATATATATATATAAATATATATATATATATATATATATATATATATATATATATATATATATATATATATATATATATATATATATATATACCTTTTATGTATATTTACGTTTTGTTTGATAAATATAAAAGCTGGACATGCATAAGACAACATGGTTGGAAATAAAATTACCAGTAAATAAGTAAGTAACTTTAAAACGAGAGGACATACGTTTTAATAGGATGAATATATATAGGGTGTGCAAATAAATATTGTTTCTATTGAAGTTTTATTCTGATTACAGTCTTGACATTGTCTGAAAATAATGTAAATTGTTAACTACGTATGTATATCTTCCAGATAACTTTTGTTAACGTCGTACTTTTCTTCAAGCCGGAGACAGCCGGATAAGTTTTGTTGGCTGATTCGGTTACATGTTCGAACTTATCAAACTACCATTGTATCTCTTTTTAACTAGAATAAAATGAGAAGGAAAATATTGTCTAATATTAAAACGAATTTGCAAACTGCAATAGGCAATACATTTAAACAATATTGATGACATGAGTTCAATCTTATTATAAATACACTATACATACACATCACACACACACACACACACACACACACACACACACACTTACAAATATATCGACTGAAATGTTACTTTCATTGTTGTATTAAAAATAATGCAAATTTTAACTGCGTTCAGTTATTAACAAAATTTAGTGTACCACGAGCTGGTACAATTGAATGGTACTGTTGCTGTAGATGTCTTCTGGCGTCAATTGAACAAATTGAATGACATATTGTTGCAATAAATAAAAAATCAATATTATCCTATACGAGACGCAAGGGCATCCTTTTGCATGACAGCGTTGCAAAAGTTATGAAGGATGCTCGAAGGGTAAGTTTTTTCTCAGGCAGCGTACTCACCAAACATGGCACCTTCTGATTACGGCTTGTGATACAGTTTCCAGATGTGATTAGGAATGATGGTTGTCAGAAAGATTAGAAAAAAATTCAGAAAATTATAGAAAATAATTTGATTTATATATATTCTACCAATATATTTTATGAATTCCTTTTGGAAGTGGAAAATATTATCATAATACATACAAACACGTAATTAAAATTATAGTAAGTGTATCTAATAAAATATGTTATATTTAAAAAAATCGATGGATTTCTTCAAATGTTCTCATATTGCATTTGAAAAGAAAATCATTTGTGACTTATTTGTACCTATAATACCTAATATATCAATCATTAAAACCAATATAATTCTTAACTAAGCTAGATAACTTTAAGATTAAGGGCCTTCTCATTGGATGGAAATATATTTCATTTCCTTTTGACTGAAATGTTTTAATTTTGTCCGATAATCATTACGGAATGAATGGAAATATATCTGCGGAAAATAAAATGTACAGCAGTGTCTAATTTAAAAACGTAAATTTTAAAGGG
This sequence comes from Rhynchophorus ferrugineus, assembly GCF_030347505.1. Taxonomy (NCBI): domain Eukaryota; kingdom Metazoa; phylum Arthropoda; class Insecta; order Coleoptera; family Curculionidae; genus Rhynchophorus; species Rhynchophorus ferrugineus. The sequence continues at coordinate 23,720,189 of NW_027472584.1, read as the reverse complement.
ATGAAGATATACCAAAGGTATCAATCAAGGAAATAATCCCAAGAGTATACAACACCTCTTCCATTCCGAAATTGAAATGCTGATATATGCGATGTGCATACAGTGGTTTGCACCGTGGAACTTCCAGAGGCGTTACATTATTTTTTCGCGAAAAAACTGGAAATTTGTTCAGGTATATTTCTAGACGAACTCTCGAAATATGAAGGAGTTCTACACATGTGGATTTCGTATGAAAAAATTACTATAGCACGTTCATAAAACAGTGGACTCATTGCATCTAAATTGATGACGAAAAACCGTCGCAATGTTGCCGCATCAACTAGGAGTTTTAGTTCATTTTGGCATTGATATATTACAAAATTCTAATCTAAATAAAATAGTAGCATTATAGTATATCAAATGCATATATTATCGAAGGATTTAAACTACAATTAATTATACAGTCATAATAGTTTGTAGGTTAGGATTGTGTTTTATCATATTTACATTGAACTCTTCTCCACACCAACTACGAAGTAGAGTTCTAGGTTTATTTTTTATGTAGTAGTTTACCCTGGCGATCTAATCAACCTAATTAACAATTTTACATCCAGGTAATGTATTTTACTTTCATTGGAGAGAATATTTACCTTTTACGCTTAGTTCTTGTTTCCTTTGATGCAGTATTTCCTTGAAAAATCATTTTGATATCATTTTATTTTTTTTGGTTTGTTATGTTACTACCTGTGTACGTCTTTCATGACAAAACTATATTTTATCACTTCATACTCCTTAATACATTAGCCATATCTTCAAAACAATTAGTTTTTTTTCTCCTCATATATTTTAACCAAATGCTCATGTATATTTTAAACAATTGCACACTATGCACATGAATGTTTCATACTCTACAATACGATTTTAAACAGTTCTCCTATATTAATCTTATACTCATCTTTAGTTGTTTCCACTCGCATCACCTTTGGTAATTGTCAACATTAAATCATAACCCCACAATCATATTCCCACCTCAACAGTGTAAAAAAGCTGCCTATCTGTAAGTTTTATGTGGATATATCCTCTGATATAATTATATTAAATTATGACTATATTCAAAAAATTACTCATTGTTTTTATACATTTACATATATTTGAACTTTGATAAATGATCTTCATTCGTAATCCGATTCGTATGAACACGGTTTCTTTTTGGTGAATCCAAGATGATGATGTTTTTAATTTTTTGAGATATTTTAGTGACTGTGTCCATACTAATATTCAGTGCAGCTGCAACACGCTAAAATATATTTTCAATAAAAACCAATAACATGAATATAAATATAAATGAAAGTTGAAACCAGTGGTCTATCGTGTGCAGCTATGGACTTCAAAAGCAATATATCATAAAAATTTTCGAAAAGAGCACCAAGTGAGATTGTGGGAATCTAAAATCGAAGAGATACTATAACTGCTCGACAATAGTGGACCTATACAAACAGTGAAGAGACAAAATCATTTGGAATAATATATTTAAGCTATATGTTGAAACTTTGTAGTGTTTTAAACTTACGTGTGGTAGTGCCACAGGTAGTACATCCATCAAACACTAATTAATTTTGAGTTTAAATTGATCGGGAACAATATTAAGTGAATAAGTAGTTGTAATAATTGTACAAAGTGCTTTTTAAATAAAAAAAAATGTTGTGCACTTGTCTCATCCACTTTAGCTACCACTTTAGGAAAAATTAAATATCCGCAACCATAAAAAGGATCGATCCCTGTAATAGCCAGAGACTAAGCTCAAAATTACGTTGGCAATATATAATGAAAGATCAAAAGAGCTGACTTCGTTATTGTTACAAAGAATTCTTAAATTGTATTAAATTTGCGAGAGTAAAATGATAAAACGAAGCCTCTTGAGGGATGCAGTTCACAATCTGATTGTCGTTGAGACGGGGGTTACCGGACTTAAAATATACTTTTGGGGGTGGTTTATGAAATCAACGCTAACTAAGTTAAAGAAGATAATCTCTCTAATAAAATCATTTCAATACAGATAGCCAACTAAAACTCAGTATCCCGAAATAAATTAATAATCAAAGTTTCAGTCCATGTTAATTTATTAACAACAGAGTAACAACATTGCATTATAAAATATATAAATGTTTTAAAAACAAAACAAAAAGTTTATTTCGTATTATGAATTGGCAACAGAGCTGTATTCTAAAATATTATTTAATATTGCTATTTTTCAAAATATAATGAGTAACATTTTATAATATGTAGTAACTCAAATTATTTTCCATATTTAGCGCACTCAGAGTAGACTAGATCAGAGTAGACTCTCTAGATCCTCATTCCAAATGTTGATTTGGTAGTTATTACAAATTAGTTTAGTTTACAAATTAATTTGTTATTGCTGTTCTTCTTTAATTATCAAATTAAAACAAAATTAAACTATTTAAGTTAATGTTAACTAACACTTTACACTATATAAGTTCTGGTGGTTTGGTTCGCCTCAATTTTCTCATTTCATGCTTTTTGTCCACGATGTTGTGATTTACCAACCTTATTTCGTGTTTTAAGGCGAAATCTTGGATAATTTCGTAAATCCATTTGATTTCGATGTCATCGTGCGGTTCTTCGTTGACTATATAGCGATAAACATTAATAATTAATCGTAGAATTTTGTTTTGGCAGAGTTGGTTTGGTGTTTTAGTGCAACTCTATATTTGCGCTAGACTAAATACATAACTTCATGAAAACTTAATCAGATAGCAGTCTCCAAAAAAAAAAAACATGTAACTAGCGACTTATAATTTTAATTGTGTTCTTTATTTAATAAAACATCGAATTTTATGCACAAAAAATATCAATGATATTTCTTAATTTCCTAATTACAACAATACTCAAAAAAATAGAGCTTAAATTAAAACACTATATAGAAATCAGATTTATATTAACATATATATATATATATATATATATATATATATATATATATATATATATATATATATATATATGTATATATATGTATATATATATATATATATATATATATATGTATATATATGTATATATATATATATATATATATATATATATATATTCTCACAACCAACATCAGTATCCCAGTTTGACTCTTCATTTTCTTCTCAACAAAAGAAAAGATAATGATCCAAGTTTCAGTTCGTATTATTAAGTGCTTATATGTATTCGGATAATACTTTCCTTAAAAAGGTATTTATTAAGAAAAAATGGTACTATATATAAATATATATATATATATATATATATATATATATATATATGTATATATATATATACATATATATATATATATATATATATACATATATATATATATATATATATATATATATATATATATATATATATATATATATATATACATTTGTTCAATTGACGTCGGTATACATACAGTACATACAGTTTCATGGTCCCACCATATTCACAGCACAATTTTATAGCCATGAATATTCTGCTTCGGTATCGATGTAGATGGCTCTCTTCGAGACTTTTCTTTCTTTTTGCTTTTGGAATTCTCATAGGTCCAATTTACATCATCAGTCAAAATATCCCGCAGAAAACTCTTCTTTCTTGCAAAAGCATTACCATTTGCCCTGCTTTTAGGTCTTTACTATATCATGTAAGCGTCTGGATACAGTTGATGAATCAACTGTCAAGCTGGGTTTTTCTCCAATAAATCTTGTTCTCCTCCTTGTCTTCATTATCAGTGACATGAAAATCGCAATTTTTAGATCGTTGACACTAAAACCGAGAGTTGGGACGTGACGAAGCAGCATCACCATACATTTCTAAAAGTTTTTGATAGATTTTGTCAGCAGATTTCTTCGAATCAAACAAAAAAACTAATGAATGTCAAAAATTCAATTCAGCTTTTATTTTAGGTAGAGAAATATTAAAACCATCAAATTTTATCTACCACAAAGAAGTGTATTGGAGCGAATTAGTTAGCTACACTACTTCGATTATTGTTGTCGGAGACAATAGCGAAAAAGCCACGAGAAAATTATGACAGGCAAGTGACAATATAAATAATCGAACTCAAATCCGGAAAATTAAAATTAAGTGGTAAAGTAGTGAAAGCTATATGGATATCCTTGAATAAAATTATGGCGATATTTTGCGAAAACTAATGTGAATAAAATACAAGTTTTCTAGAACAAAGGCCTGAGAAATATTGTAGATGTATCCAGATACTATATGACACATTGCTTATACCGAGACGTTCAGATACCGACTGTCACTCAGAAAATCAAGAGAATTTCAAGGAGACATAAGGAGATGTCTCCTTGCAATGTCTCACATCAATATTGAAGTATTACAGCTTTTGGATAACTCCAGAACAGGACAAAGACTCAATAGAATCAAACCAAAACAGCAGTATTAATACATAAACATTATTACACCAGAGACTAAGATAAGGCCGATGGGTCCTCCTAGATATATACCTAGATTTAAGTTATTGTAAAGACAAATTGTAGGTTAGCCATCAACGACCAGTAACAGTGTGCTAATTAAATAATAAAAAAATCACCAATAGATGTCGCCGATCAAAACACATGCTGATATAACGATAAACTAAGAAAGTAATATGCAGGAATGTAAGTGTAAGAAATAGATTTGCCATTTTAAAGGCGAGACATTTTAAAATATTCTAATACCCATTCAGAGATGTAGTTTTCATAAAGCATATTTTAAAAACAATAGACGCGTTACCCTAAAATTGCTACACCATAAAAGTTCCTAAGGTAAAGTTTCTGAACTGTAATTCGGTGCTATAACCGCAAAACTAGATTTTACTTGGAGTATTCGCGTATTCATTCGAATGGCGAGAACCAAAATGGAACGTCACAATTATAATAAAAAACCTTTTCTCGCTCAAAAATCTCCACCATTGTTGTCTCGTTAAAAACCATGTGAATGAAAGTGTGAAAATATAGACGCGATGAAACTACATACCCAGTATTATGAATAGTTTGTTTTCGTAAGGTATAGACAAATAAACAAACGTTGCTTCATGATCTCGTCTAACACCGACCTCTATTTATATTTTCTAGACATTTTTTCGTTTAATGTGTGTCAGATTCCACTTATATCCTGTGTTTCAAAACACAAAGAACATCTTACTCGTTTTATGGGCCTTACTTTTATATTAATATAAAAAGTGGAAGAAGATTCACCGACCGGCCAAGCCGGAATTTATAGTGGCTAAACTTTTCGAAACTATTTTTCTGTTAAATGAATTTTGTTTTTAAGTTGTTTTTATACAAGTTAATTTTGCGCTGACTTTATGAAACATACGTTTTTAATGACCTATAAAACTGAGATTGACGGTAGAAGATTTTGTTTTGAACTGACTAATTAAAAAACAAAGTTGTAATCAATGTTTTATGGCAAAAAAAATAGTAATGGAATTATTATATTTGTATTAGATTTAATATTGAAGTTTAAAGAATTTTTAATTAAATTTAAGGATTACTATAATGGAAAACAATATTTTATTTCAATCAAATGTAATTGAAAAAGCAATATTTCTTTCTGTGGGATATTAATATTATTATTATTTTTTTAATATCTTATTTTGATTGATAAAATATTCATATCAATTTTCCCATAATTTTATTACCGTAGAACTATTAGGATTATTGGTCGAAAAACTGAACTAATTTATTTTCGCAATATTCTTTTCAAACCAGTTTTTGGAAGATGTAGAGCAAAATATTACGAAATTAATGAGAATCTCTATTTCTCCAAAATAAAATCAAAATTCAAAGTTTATATCCAAAATATTCTATAAACTGTTCCCTATTTCTAACAGATATCGCTAGGCTTGTATGTAATGTTATGATTTGGCACATATGTCATTTTATTCTACTGCCATCAATCTTTAAAGCTATACATGTTATATTTTGCGAAAGTAGGACCGTCATAGATTATATACCTCTTTGAAAATGTCAAGTTTTGTGCTTGAAAACGTGCATTCGCGACACGCATTACTTTTATCATTTAATCAAAAGAAAAAAGGCGTTATCGTTGGCTGAAAGTGGTGATTACGAACTGTTGAAACCTGGTGAAACAGTTGATAGTGATCGCTACCGGCAACGAATCATTTGGATGGAACATAGCATCGCACCCGCCGTACTCTCCAGACTTCGCCCCGTCCGACTATCAACCTTTCGCATTCATGGGACTCGCGCTTGCTGAGCAGCATTTCGCCACTTTCGAAGTTAGATGTTGAAAATGGCTCGTTGAATGGTAGTGCTCAAAGAACAAAGAGTTATTTTTGGATGGCATCCATAAATAGCCTGAAAAACCAGCAAGATATATAGAATCAAATGACCAATACTTTGAATAAATAAATGTTTCCATTTTCTTGAAAATTATGTATTTTTTTCCGTAAAAGAAAACCGGTAATGACTTTCCGGTACACTTGGTATTAGTAAAAACCCTTTTTCCCAACTTAACATTTGTCTATATCTTCTCGGATTGTACATTATACTTGTTTTTAAGTATCATCTGAAGAGCTTTCTATCATTCATATTCAAACTGTCTATTTTCATTTAAAAATTCGTAGCGCCATCTGCTGGGAATCTCCTATAAGTCCTACCAGTAATTGGGCCGGCTAGGGCCGGATGTTTACTAAACTAACCGCTTCAGCAGTCGGTAGGTTTAATAAAGTAGTTTTAAACTTGATAAGACTTAGTAGATAAAATGAAGAGTTCAAAACAATAGATAAATATCCTCAAAATCATCACGAAGATGGCTAATAAGCTCAGTTTTCAATTTATGTTTAGTAATTTGTTTTATCGAGAGAAGAAAACGTTTAAAAAATAGTTTTTTGTGTATCTGTGATAATTGGAATAAATATAGCTTAGTTATTGTAATTGGATTAAAAACAATTAGCTTTTAAAAGTTGATGAATAGTTTGGTGTAAGTATTTCATTAATTAACTAATTTAAAACCGCAATTAAATGAAGTAATTATTTTCATGCAATTGTCTTGATTATTTTAAATTATATCAATTATACAGTAAAGTATATTGGTGCCATCTAACAACAAGAGCGCTAATTTCTAAAACTCATAAGCAATCAATAATAAAGCAACCCTCGCCATTTTCGTATTAAAGATTCCTGAAATGTCACGCTTGCTAGAGCGATTGGTTAAAACTTAAATACATTCGAACACTTTGGTTTTCCCCCCTACATTTTTCAACGAAATATTTACCAACAAAAAAAAGAACACAAAACACAACAACAGAGGGGTAGTAATTTTACAAAAAAAGAACACACCCTTTGTCCAATTTTGTCATATATCGCACTTACTGAATATTTCAGGTAATGTTGTCATTTTGTTTATGAGGGTTGGTTTTTTTTCTTATGGGCGTTTACCTTTAAATATCTTATTACATAGGCCTCAAGTGGTGTATAGAGACTTTTGGCTACGGAAGTGCAAGTGTTTTGTTGCCCTTCGAGGGAAAACATTTTTAAGGGTATACATTTACCTTGATGGGTGCGGACTATTAAGTTATTAAAGTATAATATTCGAATAATATGAATTGTTTTTTTATAGCCCATTCAATTAAATGCAACAACGGCCAAAACCAATAAAAATACTTGCGGAAATACGTGACAGATGCCCGTAAAATGACAATAAGTTCTTTGTAATAGAATCGTTTTAATATTGACGTTCCTAGATTGTAAACTTATCAGGTTTTCTATATTATTGGAAATAAATATTGATGTGTTTTTTAATTTAAAGTGTGTTGAGGAGCTATGATAAATAAATGATAATAACATCTACTGTGTGTTATTCTAAGTTGAGGAAAAGTAAATTAATTTTACATATACTAGTGAAAATTTACGATTTTTTGTGATTTTCAATTTTCTTGCTGTAACTTATGTTTAAGTAGTCACAAAGAGACGAAAAATACGACGGCTAGAAAGAATTTTACACTGAATCCAACGTACAATACAATAATTTTTAGACAAACTTTAGTTTTTAAGTTATACAATGAAAAGTTTATTTTCAAGAAATAGGTAAATTTCTGTTTATATCTTATAACTTATATACTATCAGTTCTAATGCAATTTAATGTAGATATTCGTTTTCTTTTCTCATACATATAAAAATACTTATATTTTGAGCGAAAGATAAAAAATGTAGGCGCTTTTTCCATGTTTGTTGTCTAGTTGTGAAAATTTGCGATTTTTGACCAATTTGATTTTTTTATTACAATTTCTGTTACAATAATTGCAAGATAATGAAATTTACGAATTTTATAAAGAATTTTATGCTGAATCGAATGGTGGTATGATAATATTTATACAACCATTATTTCTTAAGTTATACAATGAAAAGTGTATTTTCAAAAAATGAGTAAATTTCGGATTAAGACTCATTACTTCAAAATTATCAGTTCTATTATAATTTAATCTAAATTTTCGTGTTTTTCGCCTTAAAATACATATATTTTCAGAGTTTTATCTTAATCGGAGAGGTAAAAAAAACTGGCACTTTTTCCGTACTTTTCGTGAAAATTTTAGATTTTTGAAAATTTTCTATTTTTTTATGGCCATTTCTGTTAAAATAATTGCAGGATAATGAAATTTATGGGTTTTGTAAAGAATTTTACGCTGAATCGAACGGTGGTATGGTAATTTTTATACAACCATTAATTCTTAAGTTATATAATAAAAAGTGTATTTTCAAAAAATGAGTATATTTCTGATTATGACTCATTACTTCAAAATTATCAGTTCTAATGTAATTTAATCTAGATTTTCGTTTTTTTCGCATTAAAATACATATATTTTGAGAGTTTTATCTTAATCGGAGAGGTAAAAAATGGCACTTTTTATACATATATATAGTCGTGAAAATTTGCGATTTTCCGCCATTTTCAAACTATTTTTGTCATCACAGGATAATGAAAATTACAGGAATTATAAAGATACATTTTAACGGTTTTGGTATTATGCAAGAGTAAAAAAAAATGGTACTTCTTCCATATACATTATCACGAAAATTTGCCATTTTTAATGTTTTTATTGTAATTTCCGTTCATATAATCACAGGTTAATACAAATTACAGGAATTCTAATAAATATTACTTTAAGTGTAATTATTTTTACAAACCCTTAAGTTTTCAAGGTATACAAGGCAAGGTGTATTTTGCTAAAAATGAACACTTGTAAATTAATAACATTTGTAAACGAAAGAATATATTGAGTTAATAAAACAAATACGACTGCCAATCGTCATTATTGTCAGTACTATTGCATCTTTAGAATATTGTAGATAACATTTTTTTAATAATAATAAAGAAGGATATCTGAATATCCAATACACTTTCCTAAATTTAAATTTACTTTACCTTGTGGTTTTACATATACAGGTTGGGTAATAAAAGAATATAAAAATTATGAATTAAAGAAGGTAGCAAAGTTGTACTTAAAATTAGTGAAGTTTCAGATTTCTGAATGACACCTAATGCCCATTTACTTATTACATGATTATTTTATCTAAAGGAAATATTGAAATATAGGAAAATGTACAGGCTCATTGGAAGAAAATCATAATTATCAGTACATAATAAATTGTTATTATATAAGCGAATATTGAAACCTATATGGACATACGGAGTTCAATTATGGGGATGTTCTGCAAAGAGTAACATTAATAAAATACAAATTTTTCAGAACAAAGTCTTTAAAGATATTGTGGGTGCACCCAAATACTATAGGACTGATTACCTACATCGAGACCTTCAGATACCCACAGTCAGTCAAGAAATCAAGAGAATTGCAAGGGGGCATGAAAAAAGACTCCATTCTCATACTAATATTGAAATATTGCAACTTTTGGATAGCACCAGAACAGGACACAGACTCAAAAGAACCAAAGCATCTGATCTTGTGTAGTGTAGTGTTGTGTAGTGAGGTGTATATATTAAAAAATTCAGCATTGACATGTATAAACATTATTTCACCAGAGACTGAGTTAGGGCCGATGGGTCCTCCTAGTTATATACCTAGATTTAAGTTAGCATAAAAACAAATTGTAGGTTAGACGAAACGACTAGTAACAATATATTAATTAAATAATAAAAAAAATTGTATCTAATTAATATAATATTATAATGTATTTAACCACCATTTTAATACTGTTTATTATTTTTTACACACACGTATACAAATATACGTATATGGAGAGTGTCAGAATAAATTACAATGAATAAATAATTTTATTAGTTGTACATTAAATTTGAGTTTATAGTCGAACGGCGATAGATTGTTTAAAATTTATATTCAAAATTCGACGATAATTTATTCACTGTGACATGAATTCTGACAGATTCCCCGGAAAACATAAAAGACTACCCGAGATTTATTTTCTTACCTCATCAAGTTTACAAATTAATCTTAAACTTTATTTGAGTTATGAGGCAATAAAGGTTTTACTTTCGACTTTATAAAAGGAACAGTCAGTTTTTGATAATCGCCATAAGACAGGAAAGACGATTTTTCACCGATATAATTTATTCGGTTTTTTTTTCGTCATCTTCATTTGCTGGTTATGCTGAGCCCTTTCATCACCTGGGAATGCCAATAACAAATCGAAAGGGTGAACGCTCAGGCCTTGAGAAATATATTATTGACATTTTAATTAATGATTGAGAATTTATTCGGTAGTTGTGTCACGTTAAGACCTTTTGAGGTCCGATATTATATTAGTTGGCTGATTGGAAAATGCCATATTGACGTTTGGAAATTTATCTTGATACCATCAGTCCCCAGCTGGTATGCAAGCTATTTCGATTTTTTAAGAGCATTAGTCAAGTAAATTTTTATATAAATATTTCATTTTCCATCCAATTATCACATATTAAAGAAAATTAGAGGAACTATAAGAAACTTTAAGCTAAATTGACTGATAGTATAATAGTTTTTATACAGCTTTTAGTTTCTAGGTTATCTAATGAAAAGTGTATTTTTAAAAATTTAGTACATATCTGTTTATGTCCCATAACTTAAAAGCTATCGGTTATAATGCAATTTTACATGGATTTCCATTCTTTTCACCCCAAAATACACTTATTTTGACAGTTTTATCAATATCTGAACGATAACAAATTTTAATACTTTTTCCATGTATATAGTCGTGAAAATTTGTGATTTTTTGCCGTTTTCAATATTTTTGCTGTAACTTCGGTTCAAATAATAACAAGTTAATAAAAATTACACTACTTATATAGAATTTTACGCTGAATCGAATGATGGTATAATAATATTTATAAAACCTTTAGTTTTTAAGTTATATAATGAAAAGTTTATTTTAAAAAATTTAGTACCTTTCGGTTTATGTCTCATAACTTAAAATCTCTCTGTTGTGATGCAATTTTACATGGATTTTCATTCTTTTCACCCCAAAATACACTTATTTTGACAGTTTTATCATTATCTGAACGATAACAAATTTTAATACTTTTTCCATGTATGTAGTCGTGAAAATTTGCGACTTTTTGCCATTTTCAATATTTTTGGTGTAACTTCGGTTCAAATATTTACAGGTTAATAAAAATTACACTTCTTATATAGAATTTTACGCTGAATCGAGTGATGGTATAATAATATTTATAAAACCTTTAGTTTTTAAGTTATATAATGAAAAGTTTATTTTTAAAAATTTAGTACCTTTCTGTTTATGTCTCATAACTTAAAATATCTCTGTTATGATGCAATTTTACATGGATTTTCATTCTTTTCACCCCAAAATACACTTATTTTGACAGCTTTATCATTATCTGAACGATAACAAATTTTAATACTTTTCCATTGGTGATTTTTTGCCATTTTCAATATTTTTGCTGTAACTTCGGTTCAAATAATAACAAGTTAATAAAAATTACACTTCTTATATAGAATTTTACGCTGAATCGAATGATGCTATAATAATATTTATAAAACCTTTAGTTTTTAAGTTATATAATGAAAAGTTTATTTTAAAAAATTTAGTACCTTTCTGTTTATGTCTCATAACTTAAAATCTCTCTGTTATGATGCGATTTTACATGGATTTTCATTCTTTTCACCCCAAAATACACTTACTTTGACAGTTTTATCATTATCTGAACGATAACAAATTTTAATACTTTTTCCATGTATGTAGTCGTGAAAATTTGCGACTTTTTGCCATTTTCAATATTTTTGGTGTAACTTCGGTTCAAATATTTACAGGTTAATAAAAATTACACTTCTTATATAGAATTTTACGCTGAATCGAGTGATGGTATAATAATATTTATAAAACCTTTAGTTTTTAAGTTATATAATGAAAAGTTTATTTTTAAAAATTTAGTACCTTTCTGTTTATGTCTCATAACTTAAAATATCTCTGTTGTGATGCAATTTTACATGGATTTTCATTCTTTTCACCCCAAAATACACTTATTTTGACAGTTTTATCATTATCTGAACGATAACAAATTTTAATATTTTTCCATGTATGTAGTCGTGAAAATTTGTGATTTTTTGCCATTTTCAATATTTTTGCTGTAACTTCGGTTCAAGTAATAACAAGTTAATAAAAATTACACTTCTTATATAGAATTTTACGCTGAATCGAGTGATGGTATAATAATATTTATAAAACCTTTAGTTTTTAAGTTATATAATGAAAAGTTTATTTTTAAAAATTTAGTACCTTTCTGTTTATGTCTCATAACTTAAAATATCTCTGTTGTGATGCAATTTTACATGGATTTTCATTCTTTTCACCCCAAAATACACTTATTTTGACAGTTTTATCATTATCTGAACGATAGCAAATTTTAATACTTTTTCCATGTATATAGTCGTGAAAATTTGTGATTTTTTGCCGTTTTCAATATTTTTGCTGTAACTTCGGTTCAAATAATAACAAGTTAATAAAAATTACACTTCTTATATAGAATTTTACGCTGAATCGAATGATGGTATAATAATATTTATAAAACCTTTAGTTTTTAAGTTATATAATGAAAAGTTTATTTTTAAAAATTTAGTACCTTTCTGTTTATGTCTCATAACTTAAAATATCTGTGATATTATGCAATTTTACATAGATTTTCATTGTTTTCACCCCAAAATACACTTACTTTGACAGTTTTATCATTATCTGAACGATAACAAATTTTAATACTTTTTCCATGTATATAGTCGTGAAAATTTGTGATTTTTTGCCATTTTCAATATTTTTGCTGTAACTTCGGTTCAAATAATTACAGGTTAATAAAAATTACACTTCTTATATAAAATTTTACGCTGAATCGAATGATGGTATAATAATATTTATAAAACCTTTAGTTTTTAAGTTATATAATGAAAAGTTTATTTTAAAAAATTTAGTACCTTTCGGTTTATGTCTCATAACTTAAAATCTCTCTGTTGTGATGCAATTTTACATGGATTTTCATTCTTTTCACCCCAAAATACACTTATTTTGACAGTTTTATCATTATCTGAACGATAACAAATTTTAATACTTTTTCCATGTATGTAGTCGTGAAAATTTGCGACTTTTTGCCATTTTCAATATTTTTGGTGTAACTTCGGTTCAAATATTTACAGGTTAATAAAAATTACACTTCTTATATAGATTTTTACGCTGAATCGAGTGATGGTATAATAATATTTATAAAACCTTTAGTTTTTAAGTTATATAATGAAAAGTTTATTTTTAAAAATTTAGTACCTTTCTGTTTATGTCTCATAACTTAAAATATCTCTGTTGTGATGCGATTTTACATGGATTTTCATTCTTTTCACCCCAAAATACACTTATTTTGACAGTTTTATCATTATCTGAACGATAACAAATTTTAATACTTTTTCCATGTATATAGTCGTGAAAATTTGTGATTTTTTGCCATTTTCAATATTTTTGCTGTAACTTCGGTTCAAGTAATAACAAGTTAATAAAAATTACACTTCTTATATAGAATTTTACGCTGAATCGAATGATGGTATAATAATATTTATAAAACCTTTAGTTTTTAAGTTATATAATGAAAAGTTTATTTTTAAAAATTTAGTACCTTTCTGTTTATGTCTCATAACTTAAAATATCTGTGATATTATGCAATTTTACATAGATTTTCATTGTTTTCACCCCAAAATACACTTACTTTGACAGTTTTATCATTATCTGAACGATAACAAATTTTAATACTTTTTCATTGGTGATTTTTTGCCATTTTCAATATTTTTGCTGTAACTTCGGTTCAAATAATTACAGGTTAATAAAAATTACACTTCTTATATAAAATTTTACGCTGAATCGAGTGATGGTATAATAATATTTATAAAACCTTTAGTTTTTAAGTTATATAATGAAAAGTTTATTTTTAAAAATTTAGTACCTTTCTGTTTATGTCTCATAACTTAAAATCTCTCTGTTATGATGCAATTTTACATGGATTTTCATTCTTTTCACCCCAAAATACACTTATTTTGACAGTTTTATCATTATCTGAACGATAACAAATTTTAATACTTTTTCCATGTATGTAGTCGTGAAAATTTGCGACTTTTTGCCATTTTCAATATTTTTGGTGTAACTTCGGTTCAAATATTTACAGGTTAATAAAAATTACACTTCTTATATAGATTTTTACGCTGAATCGAGTGATGGTATAATAATATTTATAAAACCTTTAGTTTTTAAGTTATATAATGAAAAGTTTATTTTTAAAAATTTAGTACCTTTCTGTTTATGTCTCATAACTTAAAATCTCTCTGTTATGATGCGATTTTACATGGATTTTCATTCTTTTCACCCCAAAATACACTTATTTTGACAGTTTTATCATTATCTGAACGATAGCAAATTTTAATACTTTTTCCATGTATATAGTCGTGAAAATTTGTGATTTTTTGCCGTTTTCAATATTTTTGCTGTAACTTCGGTTCAAATAATAACAAGTTAATAAAAATTACACTACTTATATAGAATTTTACGCTGAATCGAATGATGGTATAATAATATTTATAAAACCTTTAGTTTTTAAGTTATATAATGAAAAGATTATTTTAAAAAATTTAGTACCTTTCTGTTTATGTCTCATAACTTAAAATATCTGTGATATTATGCAATTTTACATAGATTTTCATTATTTTCACCCCAAAATACACTTATTTTGACAGCTTTATCATTATCTGAACGATAACAAATTTTAATACTTTTCCATTGGTGATTTTTTGCCATTTTCAATATTTTTGCTGTAACTTCGGTTCAAATAATTACAGGTTAATAAAAATTACACTTCTTATATAGAATTTTACGCTGAATCGAGTGATGGTATAATAATATTTATAAAACCTTTAGTTTTTAAGTTATATAATGAAAAGTTTATTTTTAAAAATTTAGTACCTTTCTGTTTATGTCTCATAACTTAAAATATCTCTGTTATGATGCAATTTTACATAGATTTTCATTCTTTTCACCCCAAAATACACTTATTTTGACAGTTTTATCATTATCTGAACGATAACAAATTTTAATACTTTTTCCATGTATATAGTCGTGAAAATTTGTGATTTTTTGCCATTTTCAATATTTTTGCTGTAACTTCGGTTCAAATAATTACAGGTTAATAAAAATTACACTTCTTATATAGAATTTTACGCTGAATCGAATGATGGTATAATAATATTTATAAAACCTTTAGTTTTTAAGTTATATAATGAAAAGTTTATTTTAAAAAATTTAGTACCTTTCTGTTTATGTCTCATAACTTAAAATATCTCTGTTATGATGCAATTTTACATGGATTTTCATTCTTTTCACCCCAAAATACACTTATTTTGACAGTTTTATCATTATCTGAACGATAACAAATTTTAATACTTTTTCCATGTATATAGTCGTGAAAATTTGTGATTTTTTGCCATTTTCAATATTTTTGCTGTAACTTCGGTTCAAATAATAACAAGTTAATAAAAATTACATTTCTTATATAGAATTTTACGCTGAATCGAATGATGGTATAATAATATTTATAAAACCTTTAGTTTCTAATTTATATAATAAAAAGTTTATTTTTAAAAATTTAGTACCTTTCCGTTTATGTCTCATAACTTAAAATATCTGTGTTATTATGCAATTTTACATGGATTTTCATTCTTTTCACGCCAAAATACACTTATTTGGACAGTTTTATGATTATCTGAGCAATAACAAATTTTAATACTTTGTCCATGTATGTAGTCGTGAAAATTTGTGATTTTTTGCCATTTTCAATATTTTTGCTGTAACTTCGGTTCAAATAATTACAGGTTAATAAAAATTACACTTCTTATATAAAATTTTACGCTGAATCGAATGATGGTATAATAATATTTATAAAACCTTTAGTTTTTAAGCTGCATAATGAAAAGTTTGGTAAAATATTAAAAAATTTGTACTATTCTGTTTATGTCTCATAACTTAAAATTTATTTTTTATAATGCAATTTTGCATGGATTTTCATTCTTTTCACGCCAAAATACACTTATTTGGACAGTTTTATGATTATCTGAGCGATAACAAATTTTAATACTTTTTCAATTTTGTTGCTGTAACTTCCATTCAAATAATGACAAGTTAATGAATATTACAGGGCTTTAATAAAATTTTACGCTTATATTTCTGGTTATATATTTGTTTCTTACTTTTTCTAAGGCATACATTTTAAATTTCTGCAACCTAACTCATCAGTTATATTCAAATGTCAACTCTGTCACCTGTAAATTGTCTTGTAAATATTTATCTGTTTTTTTCTCCATTTGTAACTTACTCATTTCTCGTAATCATTATTTTTGGATAATTTTTATTCATTTTCCTATATATGTATACATATATTATCTAAAAATATATTATAACGGAAAAGCTTCGGCTTATTTTCCATGTTTGATATGACACCAAATAAAATCGATGTGACTTTCTCATTTTTTCCCATCCAGAGGCTGATATGTCGCTTGTAATAACGCATAATGATTTGCTGCCTTGGAGTAAGATTACACTTTGGCAAAAAAACCTCCAGACATATTGTATATGCGAAAATAAGATTACTTTTTTCCCTCAATCCATTTTGCTTAACATATATCGAGGGTAAGGATATATCTAGTTCAATATAATTTATAAAACTTATTATTTGAACATCAAAATTCATTGAAATGTATTCCATAATTATTGTAGAGTGTATAAACATAATTAATTACTTTAAACATTCCTGTATCTATTAAAAATTCGATGATAAACCATTTTCCATCTTTGCAAAAAGCAATTTTGGTTTAATATTTAATACTGCAGGATTTTAACAGAAATATATTAATAAAGCGGATGGTAATAACTACCAAATGACTCTCTGATACAGATGGCATAATTTTTTTGTGGGAAACTCTCTTTGCTTCATATTGAGAATCGATGCACCAAACTCAATAATCCAAATGAAGTTAGATTCTTTCCCCACAGACATAAGACAATATCAGATTTGTATTTCCTTTGAACTAATATCGAGGTGTATATATTCATAAAAATAAAAAAATGTGTATTTTACTAGTATTAAAATTTTAAAATCATTTCATTCATAATGTAAATCGATTTTTATCAAAACAAACATAATTGTCAAACATATTTGAATGTTATATCATAGAAGAATTGATATTATCGAAATATTTGCCGAAAATTGGACATTAAAATCCCATAGGCCGTCCCTAGTAGCTGAATACAGTCCAAAAAATTTGAGAAAGGTTGACAGTTCACACATTAACAATACCTAATGGGATATAGGGATAATACCTCATTCACTACTGATTTCCTTTGAGACCATATATCTTTCAATGTATTTGTACTATGTATAGATGAAAATTCTTAACTTCTACATTAATTAAGTTGTTTATAATTTTAGGTATTATGTCATTTATTATACAACAACAAAAGCATATAGGTATTTTGTATAATGACAAACCATTGTCGCTGAATTTTAAAAAACATCGTGTAGGGTGCATTTCTAACACCCTTCGTGTCTATCCATAACCTTTAGTACGTGCAGCATAAGGTAAATAACGTTGAAGGGTAGGCAATATCCACGCGCACAAGAGAAAAATCAATATACCCATGCACCCTCACATGTTAAAATACGAAAAGTGTAAACAGCATGTGATCAATTTCAAAGGTAATCGGATATCATTCCTTGTAAGCCTCCAAAACCGATTTTGATGAAAGGAATCTGATTGTATTATACCCGCGCACCATCTGTTAACAATCGCTCGAAAAACTCGTCGCGTTATTGATTGCCGATTCTGAAACAGAAATCTTTATGGCGTCGTGTAATAATATATCAAAATTCCAACAGATGTCACTTAAAGCGAGTTAAAAAATTGGTATATAAAAATTATATATATGGAACTATTAAAATCCAATAAAATTATTAATTATTTTGAAGATTAAACATTCCGTAATGCAATTAAAGTATTTTTTTCGTTGTAAAAGGAGAAACAATTTATTTTCAACACGATATCGAAGGTATATCCTGTATAAAAATAAATTGTATGTGAAACATGATTGATAGAATCTATCAAACTTTTTTTGGGGCCCATCAATCTCTATTATAAAATTATTAAAGTCAAGTTTATTAGAAATATGAGTTCATAAAAATTGAGTTTTTTATTTAGACAGAAAAGGTTCTTTTAAAACCATACCAAGGATACATTACTATTATTATTTTATGATTAGAATTTCTTTTATCATTATTATGGATACGATAATCGTTTTTTTATTGAGGGATATTTTTTCCTCTATAAAAAAACCGAAATTGTTATAAATATTTATTAAAAAAAGAGGGAAAAGTTGGAACCCATAAACCAGAGAATTAAACATTTCAATTAGTCGAAGATGAAATCGACTAAATGGCGAACAGGTGTCCCGTTACTCCTGCTGCGAAAAAAATTGTTTCCAATTTCAAAATTAATTGAGGTGGTTTTTTTTATTCGTTATGTATTAGCTGAATATTGAAGAGAAATATATTCTCACTTTTAATCATTTTCCCTCCAGATTCCTACCTTTCACATCTTAATAGAATTGGTACAACTTCAATTATAATATAATTAGAAATAATAATTTATTTTTTTATAAATACAGTATTACAATAAATATAAAAATAACAATATTTTTCTTTCAATAATTTTCATTAACTCGTTATTCTAATGAAGCTGGTTGATTGTCCAAAAGAATAAATAAAAATGACGAAAACGTATAATATAGTTTATTGTTTTTATATAAAATACACATCACCTGATGTTTATGTTAATGGATTAAGCTATATTGGTTTTAACCCATTTCTTTTTGGTGACATACGGTTTTTATTTGACGTTTTTATATATTAAAAATAACTGAGAGTTTTATTCACTTTCTGTGAACTAACTGGCGTTGTTCTTTACGTTTTTTTAAAGAAGTGTCATGTCAAAGCTCATGCAGTTCATTTTAATTATGTATATCTGGTGGATGGTGCACTGTATTATCATCTGTCACAAAATGACATATTTTCTAATAATAAACCGTGATTTTTTTCTCGAAAGATTATCAAAATAACTGTAATAAATTTACTATTATATAAGTGTTTTTTCCCATATATGGTGAGAGTCCAATGGACGTATAATATTTCTATCAATCGAACTAAATTCCTGTTCTGAAAATCCATTTCAGCCCTTCTCTAAAGTCATAAAATCTTAAATCGGCAAATAAATTGCGAAAAAGCTTTTATTGCTCAAGATCTAGACATAGTGTATTATGGTTAATGTACACTTTAAATAACCCTTTTTGTTATTAATAGCCACGGTTGAGGCGCTATCTTCTGATTAATATTGATGGATGTTATGCGGATTCGAATTAATATCGGTTCTAATGTGGTTCTTATTATTGTTTATCGATGAATTATGTTTGAATGTAAATTAGATAATTATGTTGATTAATATTACGTGATTGTAGAACAAGAAAAATCGGTTTAATATTAATTTCTTGATGTAATTTGATTTTTATTTTTTAACACAAAAATTAATCATCTTTGTTCTGGATATCGAAAATACAATAAAAATATTAAAAATAAAATGAAAATTTCCTTGCTAATTCCGATTTATCAGTAAAGATTTAATGAATATGTATTATTGAATATTGAAATCAATTTATGATATATCATGAATACTTATCTATGTATTAACAATTTTTTGATGGATTATCTTCATTTACTCAGTGGAAGAAGAGCAAACAAACTACTCCATCAGGTTTTTTAAGCTGGATTCTGCTAATAGATCTTTTTATAGAGGAACTTTGTATTTTATTACTTAAAAATCCATTTTTTGACAATAATTCGTAGAATATATAATAGCGTTTCAGCATTACGAAGCCATTTGTCTGGCGTGTTGAATGGATAGGCAGATCGCACTATATGTACAGGAAGACTTTATGGTTCTAAATATTTCGCTTCAGTGTCGATGTAGATGGCATTTCTTGACTAATGTTTGACGTGGGGCTTAAAATTGTCGTAGTAATTCATTCATAATTTTTCATTGCTCACTCATTTCATGTCACAGAAAACTCTTCTTTTTTTTTCTACGCAAGTTTTTTTGATTATTACACTTAGTACTTCCAGAATCTGCCCAGAGGGCAATAAGTATTTGTTATGTGTTATGTCCAATAATCAGAGCGGATGGTGTTAGACTTCACTGTACTTCATTGTCACTACGCATATTTAACTGATTAGAGCGTACATTGAAATGCACTGACATTCGTTCGACGTACTTGACACAAACACGTTGAATTACATTTGTTATTGGTTCTAGAGGTATATCGCGTTGTATCACTTCATTTGAAACATAGTACGAAGCATCGACAATAGCAGGCAACACTTTATTTTGGAACCGTTGTATCACTACATAGTATAAAACAAAGTCGCCTTTTCTGTCCCTATATCCCTATGTGCGCTTAAATCTTTAAAACTACTCAACGGATTTTGATGCGGTTTTTTTCAATAGATAGAGTGATTCAAGAGGAAGGTATATATGTATAATACATGCATAATATACTAAGGCAACATTGCTAATTTTAGAGGTTTCTAACGTGATGTCGTAAATTAACCTATTTTTTTAGGCTTATTTAGCAATTAGCAAAAACGCTGCCTAACCCTACGAGTTAGATCAAATTAATGTACTACAGTATTGTACACCATAAAAAGGTCTACAAAAAAGTCCGCGATGGTATATGTTTATCTTTTAGGGATAACTCACATTAACCATTTTTATTGTTTACTTTTTACGTGAGAATATGGCTTATTTACGAAGCTATTTTAAGCAATACGGCATTAATCCTTATCGAATTAAGTACCTTAAATACAGTGTGCAATTAATATAGATCAATATGGTTCCTTACAGCATGTAAATTAAACAAATATTTTCGGAGATATTACAAATTTAAAATTTGCGTTTAAAAATGTGTAATGTAATAAAAATTGTATGAATTTAGATATTCCAAAGATAGCAGGAAATCTTGATAGTAAGTATAGGGGAAGAGGAATTGTTTTACTCCAAATTTAATGCGTGCAGGCCAAGGGCAGTAATGAATGAACCAAAAATACTGGATCGATTTTAATCATGTTTTCATTGAGTGACATAGGCATATATATTTTATGCCCGTGCAAAGTCGGAGCGGGCTGCTATGTTTTTATATACAACGTTCATATTTTTTCTGTAGTGTATTTAATTTAGTATCAGCATTGCACCCGTGCGAAGCTGGGGCGGGTCGCTAGTGATGGATATATTAGACTTGCTAACGGTTCCTCCTAGTTGGATTTTATTTGACCAAATAGGCTTGAGTATAGATTTATACAAAAATATCTTGTTATCTAATGATAACTTGGATTTGCGCCCGATAAGTTAATACATTTGGTAGAGTTTAAGTCCAAGTTGTTTCCGTTTGGCGACTATGGGCGTTAGCCGTCGATCTAGGTGCATACTAAGATATTTAGCATCCTCTGCTTGCGGGAGTTGACAATTATTGATATAAATTAGTGAACAGGTTCTCCTGCGCAGTGTAAAAGTTATATGACTAGATTTTTTTTCGCTGACTTTCACACGCCATCTTTTCAGCCACATTTATATTTAATCTTCATGAGAGGTTTCATTCATGATTCTTTATTTGGCAGGATCTTCACGAAAGGCTAAGACTATCGTGTCGTCTGCATATGTTTGGCAATTAATAAAACGGAGATGTTCAAACGATTCCATATGTATATATACACTATATCATTTAATAGTATTAAAGGAAAATTAAAGAGAAATGTCAATATCATCTAATTTAACACTTGTTTGCATTGATACTTCATATTTTTATCAATAGACATCGCTAATATTTAATAGAAACGGCTTTTGGAATAGAGGATTTATTGTCTTCTACTTATTTGAACTCTATGAGCATATTCGACAATTTCGAAACAAAACAGTGACGTAACGTGCCTGTAACCGATTATTTCAAATCCAAATTGAGCTATGGAATGTTCATTATGGATATTTTATTTGAGGGTATGATTATGCGACACGGAGACTGCGCGATCTGACTCTACTAGATTATTTCCTGTTGAGTTTTTTGAGGTGGCAAGTCAATAGTATGGATTTATGTAGCAAAGTCATTGAAAACTAAACCACTCAGATTTGTGCTACAATGAGAAGACGGAGTAGATGTGTAAAATACGTTAATTTTCATGCATAATGATTTTTTATACATTGAATAAGTGAGCTCAAACTTTAAAATTTTATTTTTATTGCTACTACACATTGATTTTCTTGGTGATAAATATAAATTAAATAGTATACAAATTGCATAGTAAAACTAAATGATTTATTAACAAAATATCGTTTTATTCTCTATTATTAATAAAATCTGAGCGTAAAGTGGTTGATATTTCATTACATATTTTATACCAAACATCATGGTTTCACCCATTTAAACAACGTGACCTTTGCTTTAAACCAAGGGATTTTTTTAATCGGATTCCCTTTCATTATCCCTTCCAAGCTGGAAATGTTGTTTTTCTTTTTCCAACAAAATTCCGGTGGTTTGTTTTATGATAAATAATAATAAAAAAATAATATACACGGTTAGTTCTTTTAATATTTTGCCAAAGTAAAATTTACTAAATATATTAGAGCTTGGTGGGGTTCGAAATATTTTTAGACGTAATAGAAATAAAGATGCGATATTTTTTTAATATCTCAAGTACTTTGTACGGCATAAATTCAGTTATAATATAATTATAAATAACAATTTATTTTTTTATAAAAACAGTATTACAATAAATATAAAAATAACAATAATTTTCTTCCAATGATTTTCATTAACTCGTTATTCTAATGAAGCTGGTTGATTGTCCAAAAGAATAAATAAAAACGACAAAAACGTATAATATAGTTGATTGTTTTTATATAAAATACACATCACCTGATGTTTATGTTAATGGATATAACCTATATTGGTTTTAACCCATTTCTTTTTGGTGACATACGGTTTTTATTTGACGTTTTTATATATTAAAAATAACCGAGAGTTTTATTCATTTTCTGTGAACTAACTGGCGTTGTTCTCTACGTTTTTTAAGAAGTATCATGTCAAAGCTCATGCAGTTCATTTTAATTATGTATATCTGGTTGATAGTGCACTGTATTATGATCTGTCACACAATGACATATTCTCTAATAATAAACCGTGATTTTTTTCTCGAAAGATTATCAAAGTAACTGTAATAAATTTACTATTATTTAAGTGTTTTTTCCTCATATATGGTGAGAGTCCAATGGACGTATAATATTTCTATCAATCGAACTAAATTTCTGTTCTGAAAATCCATTTCAGCCCTTCTCTAAAGTCATAAAATCTTAAATCGGCAAATAAATTGGAAATGTTGTTTTTCTTTTTCTAACAACTTTTACAAAAAAATAATATACACAGTTAGTTCTTTTAATATTTTTCCTTTAGTAAAATTTACTAAATATATTAGAGCTTGGTGGGGTTGGAAATATTTTCAGACATAATAGAAATAAAGATGCGATATTTTTTAATATCTCAAGTACTTTATACGGCATAAAATTCCAATTTAATATCTTTATCATCTACCTAAACCCGGATATTTTTACAATCTAATCGTTGTTTTACAGTATTGTAGACGGGTATGTGATTTTTACCATTGTTATTTGAAATATATTTTGATATTTATCTAAATTATATATCCTCTATAATAGTATGAGTTAAAGGAAGAGTCCACATATTTATATTACTTCAGATACCCACAGTCTGTCAAGAATTCAAGAGAATTGCAAGGGGGCATGAAGAAAGACTCATACTCATACAAATATTGAAATATTGCAACTTTCGGATACCACCAGAACAGGACACAGGCTCAAAAGAATCAAACCATCTGATCTTGTGTAGTGTTGTGTAGTGAGGTGTATATATTAAAAAATTCAGCAATGACATGTATAAACATTATTTCACCAGAGACTTAGTTATATACCTAGATTTAAGTTAGCATAAAGACAAATTGTAGGTTAGACGGAAACGACTAGTAACAATCTATTAATTAAATAATATAAAAAAATATTTATATTGTTCAATTTCTACAAACAACATTTTTAGAAAAGCGAAATAAAAGTAATAAACAAAAGTAAATAACTAAAGAGAGATTAGTTAATACCTTTTTAGTATTTTCCAAGAAAGCCCAATTAGATTTAAAAAAATATCTCCTACGAAATAAGCCCCTTCAAAATCTATCAAATTAAACACGGGCAATATTTCCATTTTTGGAAGACTAACAAGAGTGAATTCAAAGGAGGGTAGGGGTTACTTTCTCCCCTTTTGCGAATAAGTCATTGATCAAGGATTCCATACCACCACAATTTAAATTAAGTTATTTGTTATGGAAAATTGAATTTAGAGGCAGCATAGTATCTGTCACTTTTTCCTCTGCTTTATTTCAGTTTGTTGTTGGTGAATAACACGTTTAGTAAACTATAATTATTGAAACTTACTGTGACATGTTGTTTATCGTGGGTGATGATAAGTCGCTTACTTTGTGTTGATGGAGACACGTGGCTAAACTTACTTTAAACTTGTATAATAGTGTTGACAAAATATTAATATCTTTAATTATTTAATAACTGATGGAATTAGTTAAGTGTTGTTTTATTTGGTTAATGAGTCAATAATAATTAAACTCTTCTATCAACTATGTATCAAGTAAGACGTTTTTGTGTTGAATTTTACTTTACTATTGTTGGATGATCTATTAGAATCTTCCAAAGCTGAATCAAAGCCTAAATAAATTATCTAAAAAGCACTTGGTACACATATTTCAATTAATTATCCACTGTCTAGTAATTTTTCCATTTTCTAATACTATTTCTTAAATTAGCACAATATTTAACATAGATGATAATAATATAATCACTATGGTTCTACTTGAGTTACAACCAAAGGTCTAAAAGTCTATATACGTGGAAAAAATGTGTAGATTTTAATTTTTCCTTGATATTGTTGTTAAAGTCCAGATCTAAGATTACGGACCCAAGAATAATTAGCATACGATGGATGTACTCATCACTGGAGCACCCCACATAAATTTAAAGAATTTTCACACATAGTTTAACTATACTAATTCGAAATGAACACCGAAGACGGTGAATGTAGTGGACGCCCAAAAGAGGTTGTTACCGACAAAATCATTAAAAAAATCCACAAAATGATTTTGAATGACCATACATTGAAATTATATGAAGTATCAGACACTCTAAAGATACCAACTGATCGTGTACATCATATCATTTACAAATATTTGGGTATGAGGAAGCTCTGTGCAAAGTGGGTGACGCGCTTTTGACCAAAAACAACGACGAGTTGATGATTCGAAGCAGTGTTTGAAGATGATCAAGAGTAATAAACCCGAGTTTTTGCGTCGATATGCGACAATCGATGAAACATGGCCCCATCATTTCACTCCGAAGTCCAATCGACAGTCCTCCGAACGGACTGTACACGATGAACCCGCTCCAAAGCGTGGAAAAACGCCCACTGGCAGGGTTATGGCGACTGTATTTTGCGATGCGCATGGAATCATTTTCATTGACTACCTTGAAAAAGAAAGGACTGTCAACAGCGACTATTACATAGCGTTATTGGACCGTTTGAAGGACGAAATCGCTGAAAACGGCCGCATTTGAAAAAAAAGAAAGTGCCGCTTTACCATAACAATGCACCGTGTTATTAGTCGATGAAAACGATGGAAAAAATCCATGAATTGAGCTTAGAATTGCTTCCTCATCCACCGTATTCTCCAGATTTGGCTCCCAGCGACGATGCCCTGTTCTCAGATCTCAAAAGAATGCTCGTTGGGAAGAACTTTCCGTCGAATAAAGAGGTGATCGCCGAAACTGAGGCCTATTTTGAAGCAAAGGACAAATCGTACTACAAAAATAGTATCGAAAAGTTGGAAGGTCGCTATAATCAGTGTATCACACTTGATTAAATTCTCTATGTCCTTGCATTATATGCTATATAACAAGTATTTCGTATATAATTGCTTATATAATAGCAATTTGTTTTGTACTGATAATTGTGATTTTCTACCAATTAATTAGTATATGCTAACTGAAGTTTTTTCCTTTTCTCTTTTACATGTTCCTTCCAACGAATTTATGCATCAAAATTAATTCCGATATACTTAGCGTTATTACTATATGGAATTATAGTATTATTTATTGTTAGCGATGCTTGTGCGGTCTGATTATACGTAAACTGCACATACACAGATTTACTTTCGTAAAATTTGATTTTCAACGTTTATGTGTAATTAATTATATTATTTTATATTGTCAATAATATTATAATATACAGCAAGAATTGCAGAATCATCAGCAAATGTAGGCATCGTTATATTTCTCATTTTTGCTGTATCATATGTGTAGAGTAGGTAAAGAATTGGCCCCAGTACAATTCCTGGTGGTACACCTGCTTTAGCTTCTTTTACTGTAGACTAGGCTTCCTTTTGTTTGACTCTAAACATTCTGGCTGTAATGTAATATTTCAATAGTTCACTGCTGGTTTCGGTAACATTTTTGTAGCTTATGAATAAGGCCGTCATGCCATACTTTATAGATTCTAAGAATATAGCTTAACATATATTTTACCTTCATAGGCGAGATGAGATGTAATAAAAGAAACTAGGATAATATTTGTAATAATAATTAATTCCCTATATCATTAACATATAGTTCTAAACAATAATTTTATATTTTTAAAATTGGTTTTCATTTTATTATAGGAGGTTATTTTTAGAATACATACCATACACGCCTAGATCACCTTATAGCTCGAAAACCTATAAAATTTGTCAGTTGTAAAACGGCAAGTCTCTTTAAAAGTTTGTTGACTGTCGTTTGTTCGAACCCCGAAAATAACGAAAAATAAAAAACTGAAAAGCACATAGCACTGTTTACGCAATGTGTAGAATAGCTGCTTTATAGAAAATCAATACCAATCTGTTAAGAATATTACTTTTACTACTGTTGTGATACATACAACGACTATATACATTTTTTCGGCTATAGCCCGTCCAATAGAACAACAAATATACGTTATAATGTAGAATATATTGCGAATTAATTGTAATTTGTATTGGCAAATTGAATTTTTAAAATGAGATAGAATGGTGTCCGATGAATCGGAACGTGTAACTGAATCGGTATAAAAAATGTTGCCAAATGTCTGAAGAATTCTTAAAAACATTAGCGATAATAATTAGAGGTAATTAACAGACAAACGTTGTAAACCATAAGTCAAATTTTGATGCGGCAACATCGCGTTGTGCTAACATCCTTTATTTTGATGACCTTTTTGATTCTCTCGTAATATTTATTGCAATGATATTTAAGTATGATGGTAGCTTCATTTAGCTTAATTACTGAATTATTGTTAATGTGAATAAAAAATCTGGAACTATTGAAATTGGTGTTAATTTTATTCTAGTTAAAATTAAATAAAAAGTTCTCTGATGTGTCGGAACATCTAACCGAATCTGTTGATAAAATACGATTTGTGTTGATGCTGGTGAGCCATGTTGCCAAATATCTGAAAACTCCTTCAAAACATTATCGATAATAAACAGAGTTTATAAGCCAGTAAAAATTGTAAACGAAAAGTCAAATTAGATGCGGCAATATTGCGACGTGCTAACATCGTTACTTTTGATGACTTTTTTTGATTTTATTGTAATATTTATTTCAATTAATTTTAGTTCAATTGTATTTAAATATAAATATCAACAAACTATATCGATTAAAAAGTGTGTTCATTTTATCCTAGAAAAAAGTAACAGAATGCTATCTGATGCGTCATAATATGTAACCGAATCAGTCGATGTTGCCAAATGTCTGCAAAATTGTTCAAGACATTCGCAATAACAATTAGAGGTTATAAATCCGCAAATGTCACAAAGCAAAAGTTAAATTTGATGCGGCAACATTGCTATCTGCTGACGTCACACATTTTTTGACACATTTGATTATATCGCAATACTTATTTCAATAGCATTTAAATATGATGGTAACTTTATTTAGCTTGACTACTGAATTATAATTAATTTGAATACAAACAATTGTGTTAATCTATCAATGAATGAGCATTCTCTAAAGTTGAAGTGACCACAGTTAAAAAAAATATTCTTTACGATTCATCCGCATACGTATTAGAGCGAAAGAGAGGACCGCAGTAGAACAGAGAGGTGTTGGTTAAATGCAGCAGAGA
This sequence comes from Rhynchophorus ferrugineus, assembly GCF_030347505.1. Classification (NCBI taxonomy): domain Eukaryota; kingdom Metazoa; phylum Arthropoda; class Insecta; order Coleoptera; family Curculionidae; genus Rhynchophorus; species Rhynchophorus ferrugineus. Next base: position 23,691,302 of record NW_027472584.1, on the reverse strand, counting down.
GGACTCAGAAACTGGAAATCCTACTCTAGTCGTATTTGTCCGCTACGTCGGGTTTTCAATCAAGTCGTCTTGATACCCGTAAAACCAGGGCTGTAACCATTACTGCCCTTATTTTAATCGAAGCCTTTTTGTTCGAACACAAAAGAATTAATATTGGCACTAGAGAAATTAAAAGTAAGCGCCCATTCAATGCCGGGGAAGTCGTTATATCCATACTCCATATTTTACAAGTTTCGTTTTAAAGCCTAAACCGTGATAAGCATCACGAAGGGTTCTCTTTTCAATAACATAATATCATCCGTAACGCCCATGAAACGTAAATATAACTTTTATTAAATATTGTGTATCAGATGTAACTTGACAATTTCTAACAAATAACTGGATGCACCTAATATCATATCAGAATATCATAAATATGTTTCACATAACTTCAACATTTATAGTTTTGATTTCAATATTTGTCTACTCATTAGCATTATGTATGAAAATGTAACACAATGAAGACATGACATTTTTAAATATTGTGATAAAAGCTTGAACTTGTTTTATAATATTAAAATACTGATATAATTTTTTAAATTAGCACAATATTTTATATAGATGTTGATAATTTAATCACTATGCCTTTATGTCTACTAAAGTTACAGTCAGAAGTCTGAAATTGGTGAAAAAATCAAACATGAGAAAATGAGAAAGAAGTGTCAATAACTATCTATTTATTACTATCGAGAAGATATAGAGCAATGAAGATAGGCATGAGATTTTTTACATAATATTACAAAACGATGTAACTTTAATTTGTGTTACTATATTAAAATTACAATACTAGATCTTAAATTAACACAATATTTTATATAGATGGTGATAATTTAACCGATATATAGAGTTATAGCTGAAAGAAATGGAGGAAAAATTAAAATTTTCATGATTTGGAAAAAATTTCGAAACGTCTCAAAATAACTACTGTAGGCTTTTGTAAATGTCATAGAAAAGGAAAAAAATATTAATAATCGCCTGTTTATTACCCTTTAGACGATATAGAAGAGTGAAGATATGCGATATTTGAAATACTGTTTTAAACAATATATCTCAATTGATTTTATAATATTAAAATTCCAATACCATATTTTATATTAGCAGAATATTCTACATAATTGCTGATAATATTATAACTATGCCTCTATTTCATCTTAATAATATAACCAATAATATTAATAATCGCCTGTTTATTACCCTTTAGACGATATAGAAGAGTGAAGACATGCGATATTTGAAATACTGTTTTAAACAATATATCTCAATTGATTTTATAATATTAAAATTCCAATACCATATCTTATATTAGCAGAATATTCTACATAACTGCTGATAATATTACAACTATTCCTCTATTTTATCTTGAGTTAGAGACAGATGTCTAATATTGAAAATAGATGGAAAAAATATGTAAATTATATATATATATATATATATATATATATATATATATATATATATATGTATATATATATATATATATATATATATATATATATATATATATATATATATACCTACATCGAGACTTTCAGATACCCACAGTCAGTCAAGAAATCAAGAGAATTGCAAGGGGGCATGAGGAAAGACTTCATTCTCATACTAATATTGAAACATTGCAACTTTTGGATACCACCAGAACAGGACACAGGCTCAAAAGAATCAAACCTTCTGATCTTGTGTAGTGTTGTGTAGTGAGGTGCATATATAAAAAAATTCAGCATTGACATGTATAAACATTACTTCACCAGATACTGAGTTAGGGCCGATGGGTTCTCCTAGTTATATACCTAGATTTAAGTTAGCATAAAGACAAATTGTAGGTTAGACGGAAACGACTAGTAACAATATATTAATTAAATAATAAAAAAAAAGTTATAAATAATACATCAACAACTCGATTAATAATATCAAAATTTCAATATCATATTTTAATTTATCTTAATATTCTACATACATGATGCTAATTTTATAGTTATTTCCTTATTTTGTTATACAATAGAATAAGTATTTAAAAAAGGCATAAACTGTTTATTGATTACAATAAAGAAAACAAACGAAATATATTTCAAGTAGTCGATATTTAATAAAAGTAAAAATAAATCTTTTCCGCTACAAAATGCCTTAAACTGAACAATCGCTATATTGCCTCGGCCTTTAATGAACATCTTCATCTTTTATTTATTTACTTGATTACTTATTTTCCTCTCCTTTAAACAATGGTCTTGTTTTATTAGTGGTGGAATTACGAACAGTCTGGTGATCTAGATAAACCAGATTTTTTTCTTTCGCTTCTCTTTGGGAAATTAAAGGAGGGAAACCAACTAATTTGTTATGTGTCAATTACCTTTTTGCCTAAAGAATAAATAAACACAAAATATCCATTAATTTGTAGAAGTAATTTACAACCGAACAAGGAACCTTCACTCTAAGTTTTCTTTTTAGTTTATTAATCTATTTGGAAAGTAATTAACTATATCTACAATAAAAAAGAGGATATTGAGAATGCATAAAAAATATATACTAGTTAAATCTAGTAAATTGGTGAAAATTTAAAGTAAAAAGTAAACAACTCTTAAGAAACCTAACCTAACTATTAAATTTGCTGGTTTTTACATATCAATCAGTATATACAGGGCCTAATAATGGACACTCATCTTTCCTAAACACAAATTAGGTTCAACAGACAATGAGGCTCCCTCCTATTGGATTTAAAGAAGTACATTATCCCCCCTATAACAGTAACAAAAATAGACCAAACATAATAGTTGTATACGAGGATATAAACTCATGCCTGTTTTATCATAATATATTTTTAGCTCGATCAAATATCGTATTTCAAAAGGACAATAAAAGGAAAAGCATTACCAACAACAGAAGATGGATTACTTAATATTTTGGAACGCCCCTTTCATCACCCGTCCGTTTTGGTTTTAATAATTTTGAAATGGCGGCTGATTTCAACGGCAAAGAACTGCCTCAAAGACAAAAAACCTTGAAGATAATGAATTTTAAGACTTATCAGATAAAAACCTATCTCAAATTACCAAAGAACTTTAAATCTATTTAGTTGTTAATATAACTAAGTCACCCTCTGCAGGATTTGTGAAAGATGCCCTGCCTCTCCTCCCCAAATAGACCGGCGTGTGATTACCACCTCAGATTCAGAGAGGTACATCATAACTTGGCAGGCACATGGTTTAAAAATACTGAAGAAAAGTGGACGATGATTAGATCGTTGCCAAATCAACATCGTTCTTTTGAAAATCGATGGAGAATAAATACATTTTGAAAGTGAAAAAATTATCAGAATATGTGTAAAAACCTAATATTATAAATCTCTTTAAATCTATCAATAAAAAGGGAGAAAGCTGAGATACAAGAGCATTCATGATCAATCACCTTAATGATGACCTTCTATGCTACTGTATGCGCGTGTTATTTGTATAAAAAATTATAAGCATTTACATATATATTCATTATATAAACATTTACTAATCTTAACAGAAACTTTTATTCATAAATGCAATGTTGCCATTTAAATAAAATATTGTATTAATAAGAAATTAGAGAAATTTGGCAACGTGGAAAAGAATTATTTTTCGACAAAAAAATTAATTTCTACATTATTCGGATTTAAAATGAGATGGAAATAAGAAATGTTAATGGCACAATTAAAAGGAAAAGTATGTGTGTATGTGTATGTGCGTCCTTTATATATGAATGAATATATATGACGATGAGAATGTTAATCCAGTGGAGAAAGCTGAGATATAAGAGCATTCATGATCAATCACCTTAATGATGACCTTCTATGCTACTGTATGCCCGTGTTATTTGTATAAAAAAAAATTATAAGCATTTACATATACGTTCATTATATAAACATTTACTAATCTTAACAGAAACTTCTATTCATAAATACAATGTTGTCATTTAAATAAAATATTGTATTATTAAGAAATTAGAGAAATTTGGCAACGTGGAAAAGAATTATTTTTCGACAAAAAAATTAATTTCTACATTATTCGGATTTAAAATGAGATGGAAATAAGAAATGTTAATGGTACAATTAAAAGAAAAAGTATGTGTGTATGTGTATGTGCGTCCTTTATATATGAATGAATATATATGACGATGAGAATGTTAAACCAGTGTAAAAGTGGTTGGTAGAACAGAGCAAGCAGCTCCTAGCCTCGAATACTATTATGACATTCCGTATAGTGTGCGGCATTCAGAAACTATGCCTTAAGTTCTGATGAAAAGCATTCCTCTGGGACCATATGATAGATAAATAAGCACACGGGGCTCCGGCCAAAACACTGTGGCATCGGCTTATCTGCTTTTGGCTGCGTATGTTAACAAAGCTCGGTGAAAGTTTATATATGGCTGAAATATTCATAATAACTACGAAATTCTATCTCTTATTCAAATTCAAATATATCGGCTATTGAAAAGTTTTGATTAAATCCTTTATATTACGTATTAATAACATTTAGGATATTAAATACCGCAAATTTATATTAATGTAACTAGTGTAACTAAAATTTTCTCCATCGAAACTTATTCGTTTATATTTTCTACGTATATTTTTTACGGAAATATATTTATATAATAATGTTTATCTACAATGACTGTGAATTATGTAATTTCTTGTAAGTTCTTGTAAAAAAAATGTGTATTTTCTTCATACAAATTCCATATAGATTTTGCAATCTACGAATAGAAATGGTTTCATAGAATTATTTCAGATGTTTTTTAAATAAGAAAAGTGAAATGCAATTGGTGTCTTGTTGGCGCTAAGAATGCTTTAGCAACAAATGTGTATATATCATTAATAAGATGTAGATATATGAAGATAGAAAAGCGGTTTTTGAAATATTGTAATAAAACACTATATACTAATTTTCAAGATTATGTACATGGAAAATTTGTTAAAATTAGTTAGTTAATTAATAAATAGTAAATTAAAATTAAAATTAGGTATTTAAGTTATATATAAGGGATTGTTTGTTTATTACCATTGATAAGATGTAGAACTATGTGATGGACATGTAATTTTTAAGACCACCTTATAACACGATGAAACTACATTTCGATTTATAATATTAAAATATCAATACCACATCTTAATTTAGCATAATATTCTACGCAGTTAGTGATAATTTCATAACTATATCTCTGTTTCATTTTGTATTACGGTTAATACTCTAGAAGTGGTGAAAAAATTCAAATTTGCATGACCATGTATATGAAGAAAATGTTAAAATTCGCTATTATAGGTTTTTGGTACCGTACATAATTTAAACAGTATTAGTAAAAGTTGTTCTATTACCGTAGACAAGATATAGCGGAATTGATATATATATATATATATATATATATATATATATATATATATATATATATATATATATATATCGATTTTGAATGAATGTTATAAAATGATATATCTTCAATTAGTTTTACAATATTAAAATTTTAATAACATATCTTAATTTAGCACAATATTCTACACAGATTGTGATATTTTCATAACTGTGCCTCTATTTGATCTAGAATTACAATCATAACTCTCAAAATGGCGAAAATATTTAAATCTTCATGACTATATACATGGAAAAAATTTATCTAAATAACTTGAAAACTCGCTATTATAGGTTTTTGATGCCGTACATACTTGAAAAAGTATTAATAACAGTCTGTTTATTACCATTGGCAAGATATAGCGAAGTGAATATACGATTTTTGAAGCAATGTTATAACTCTAACAATATAACTTCAATTCATTTTATAATATCACAATTCTAACACCATATCATAACTTATATTATATACATATATTAATACATTTACAATTATACCTCTATTTTATATTGAACTACAGTCAGAACTCTAATATATATGGTGATACAATCTAATAAAAATTGTTAAAAATGCCTTGAACCATTACGCAAAAGCTTTTTTTGATTTTTTAAAAATATTTGTGTCTGAATTTCAATTTAACTAGTTATTTTAGAGGTAAAATAAGTGTCACTGAATCAGAATAGACTATAGGGCTCCTGAAAAAGAATTCATGGTCTTATATTATGAACAGTATTAAAAAACTAGAATTAACAAATTATTAATCACATATTTTTAGCAAATATTTTAAGAATGGTATAAAAATAACAATATGCCAAACACTTATTACATAGAATTTATTTCCGAGTAATTAACTGTGATCTCAATATTATGTTGTAAAAACAAGTTAACAGAATAAAGAAGAAAACCATTCTTGATGCCTAATAAACAACAATAAATGTTTTCAAATGAGGATCTGACCTAAAAAATCAACGACTCGTTCTAGAAATGATTACGAATTTCCTTTTCCAGTTAAATATACTATTTATCTAATTTCCTTCCGAATTAGGAACATAAATTAAGTAAAAGCATTCTTATCCGTTATAAATAAGTAAATAATCCATAAATTCGTAACGAAATTATTTAGCTTCTGGTTTTATTATACCATTATAACTGATTAATTCTCTTTTCAAAATGTTTTAATTTGCATCTGTCGCAAAAGTTATGGCTCGAAATTAAACTGTATCGAATTTTAAGACCTTCCTGAGAAAGTCGAACCCATAGCTACCCAATAGGAACGGTAATTTTGTATTAAAAATGTTAATATTTTCGATATTTCCTAACCGTTCTGGTTATTTGTGTGGTAACAGTCATTTTTAGTATCACATTTCCTTTATACTAATATTTTATGGTTTTTTAAATTAACTTAGAAAAACTATTTTTACTTTCAAACAATTTTGTTGTTTTTCATTTTTGTTTATATATGTTAATTAAAGCTTATTATACTCTACTCTGCGCGTCATGGTACTCTTTTTTTTATAGAAAACGGCCTTTTCATATAAAAATAAATTAAAAGCATTTTAGTTATTTTCAAGCCTTTTATAAATATCATATGATATAAATGGCGTGCTAATTATAGTAGCACCATCAAAGCATTTTTAAAAATTATTTTTTACAAATTAATTCACGAAAAAGGAATACTACATGTTTATAATTTTTACATTTATCTTTGTGTGAATCCTATTTCATTCGCGTGTAGTGTATAGGAGGATTTTAATCATAGCTAATAACACAAATCAATTTGTAGCAATTGAATTGCATAGGCGTATGCCCTTTTTACATGAATGTGAGCTAAAATTATTCAACTTCATTATCTAATAGATTGTTCGGAAATTATTTGAAACAAATAGCAAAATGTATAAAACGATGTTGCTGTTTTTTGTTTTAATTCGTTAAAGCAACATAAAAAATAATTTAGTTTAATTGGTTTGTTTTTACCAAATTTTTCTTCCTCAATAAATTGGCATAATACAACCAAGACTGGTTTTTATAATAGGGACGTTGATCATAATTAAATTTAAAAAGGGAATCATAATAACTTTAATTATAACCTTATGCCAAGTTTTAAAATAGGTTACTGGAGAGAAGATTTGTTTGCGTTGTCTCCAGTTATTAGTTATATTATAGATATAAAACTACTAACAACAGTGCTGCAAATTATTTATCTGTATTATTGCTGGTTCTACATTACTTATACTAAAATTGGTATACTAGTTTTTATAATAGGGACACTGATCATAATTAAATATAAAAAGGGAATCATAATAACGTTAATTATAACCTTATGCCAAGCTTTAAAATAGGTTATTGGAGAGAAGATTTTTTTGCGTTGTCTCCAGTTATTAGTTATATATTATAGATATAAAACTATTAACGACAGTGCTGCAAATTATTTATCTGTATTATTACTGGTTCTACTTTACTTATACTAAAACTGGTATACTAGTTTTTATAATAGGGACACTGATCATAATTAAATATAAAAAGAGAATCATAATAACGTTAATTATAACCTTATGCCAAGCTTTAAAATAGGTTACTGGAGAGAAGATTTTTTTGCATTTTCTCCAGTTATTAGTTATATATTACAGATATAAAACTATTTATAACAGTGCTGCAAATTATTTATCTGTATTATTACTGGTTCTACTTTACTTATACTAAAATTGGTATATTAGTTTTTATAATAGGGACACTGATCATAATTAAATATAAAAAGGGAATCATAATAACTTTAATTATAACCTTATGCCAAGTTTTAAAATAGGTTACTGGAGAGAAGATTTTTTTGCGTTGTCTTCAGTTATTAGTTATATTATAGATATAAAACTACTAACAACAGTGCTGCAAATTATTTATCTGTATTATTGCTGGTTCTACATTACTTATACTAAAATTGGTATACTAGTTTTTATAATAGGGACACTGATCATAATTAAATATAAAAAGGGAATCATAATAACGTTAATTATAACCTTATGCCAAGCTTTAAAATAGGTTATTGGAGAGAAGATTTTTTTGCGTTGTCTCCAGTTATTAGTTATATATTATAGATATAAAACTATTAACGACAGTGCTGCAAATTATTTATCTGTATTATTACTGGTTCTACTTTACTTATACTAAAACTGGTATACTAGTTTTTATAATAGGGACACTGATCATAATTAAATATAAAAAGGGAATCATAATAACGTTAATTATAACCTTATGCCAAGCTTTAAAATAGATTACTGGAGAGAAGATTTTTTTGCGTTGTCTCCAGTTATTAGTTATATATTACAGATATAAAACTATTTATAACAGTGCTGCAAATTATTTATCTGTATTATTACTGGTTCTACTTTACTTATACTAAAATTGGTATATTAGTTTTTATAATAGGGACACTGATCATAATTAAATATAAAAAGGGAATCATAATAACGTTAATTATAACCTTATGCCAAGCTTTAAAATAGGTTACTGGAGAGAAGATTTTTTTGCGTTGTCTCCAGTTATTAGTTATATATTGTAGATATAAAACTATTAACAACAGTGCTGCAAATTATTTATCTGTATTATTACTGGTTCTACTTTACTTATACTAAAATTGGTATATTAGTTTTTATAATAGGGACACTGATCATAATTAAATATAAAAAGGGAATCATAATAACGTTAATTGTAACCTTATGCCAAGCTTTAAAATAGGTTACTGGAGAGAAGATTTTTTTGCGTTGTCTCCAGTTATTAGTTATATATTATAGATATAAAGCTATTAACAACAGTGCTGTAAATTATTTATCTAAGTTATTACTGGTCCTACTTTACTTATACTAAAATTGGTATGTTAAAAAAATTTAAAAAGTGATTATCATATACCTGAGAATTATGAAAAGGGTGATTCCAAAAGATATCAGAACAATGTGCCAAAAGTAATATTGTATCAATTTTGAGCCGAACTAGATAGAAGTGGATAAAGATTGTACTGTTAATAATGTTTTGTTTGCAATTAAACGAGGGCATTCTGTGGAAAAAGAAAAGTAACTACTCTGGTAACTATAATTGAAACGTATTATCTAAGATAAGAGGGACAACATCAATGTTTTCCGGGCAATATACTTCGACTGGAATTGTTGTTTCAGGGGCTGTACGCCACCAAGTCCGTATAGTTTCATTAAATCTCTAGGTGGAACTAAACTGGAGTTTCTAAAACTTTGCCATCAAGATAATTTTCCGAAACTTATTTAAGTGTTACACACTACGTAGTTTAACTTACATATAAACTCATTACTAATTAAAGTACGTTCATTTCTATTATCATTAAAAGATCCTTTTATGCTATTTATACAGTCTTGTTTAATATTCAAATATAATATGTCATATGAATTTACGATTTTAATATTAATATTTGACTAAATCCGCTTTTAAATTACATTTGAACTAGTTGTATATTTATTTAACGGTATAAGATACCAAATAAACAGTTTTAGCTTGACTTTGTTAATTTTTCTATTGTATTTTGTAGTTGTTATTTGAATTGCATGTATAACGCAGTAAGACCATGTAGGTTTATCAGGTTTATTAGGTTTAAGACCAATTAGGTTTATTTTCACGTTGTACATTATTCCTTTTAATTACTACTAAGCAAGTTTACTTTGACTTTACAACTGTATATGGATTGTACCATTAATTAACACTCATAACTGTTACTATAATGTACGTTCTTTAAGTAACATATCATCAAGTCAAAATTTCATGACAATATAGCATTTATCTAAAAAATGCAGTGGCTATTGTACGGTTCTACAATACAGCATATCCGGTCGACTGAAACGCCCACTGTTTTGAAATTATTACACTTTTAGTTATTTTGTCACTTACTGTATAGTACAAGTCACCTCTACGGTGTCTGAAGAGCTCCCAGGGATTCAGGTTTAGATTAAATAAAGAAGTGAGTATCATATTATGAAAGCAAAATAAATAGTTTTAGGATTTTTTTAAAAATAAAATTACTTTATATTGGAATTGAATTCTTCTTCCAGCTTACTAGAACATAATTATGAATCAATAGAACCTCACATTTTTTTCCTAAAGTCTTCCTGTTGATATGTATGCCTAAATCATATGAACAGTACTTAAAATATAACCCTTGTAATTGTTGAATATTCGCGAATATACTGTGACGAAAGGATGGTATTATTAGTGTATGGGTAAATTTTGAGAGACCACATCAATAATAAAATTCTATCCCTCATCAAGGAAGTGTCGAAACTTTATATAAGGCATGTTTCGCTTTGGATGTATTTTGTAAGGGCTAAATCACAGTAGCAAAAAAAAACAAACTAGATAATATTTTAGTATTTGATTTGGATTTAAAAAATTGTTTATTTGTTTATTGTCACTGATAGAAATACAATAAATAATTAATATTAAAGCATAGGAAGATGTCAGGATGAATTTTATTAATTAAGAAGAAGAAATAGAGAGTTAAAGTAATTAAACTACATTTCGATTTATAATATTGAAATATCAATTCCATATCTTAATTTAGCACAATATTCTACGCAGTTAGTGATAATTTCATAACTATATCTCTGTTTCATCTTGTATTACGGTTAAAACTCTAGAAGTGGTGAAAAAATTCAAATTTTCGTGACCATGTATACGAAGAAAATGTTAAAATTCGCTATTATATTATAGTATTAGTAAAAGTTGTTCTATTACCGTAGACAAGATATAGCGGAATTGATATATATATATATATATATATATATATATATATATATATATATATATATATATATATACGGTTTTGAATGAATGTTATAAAATGATATATCTTCAATTAGTTTTACAATGTTAAAAAGTAATTAAAGGTTAATACTAAGTAAAATAGCATGAAGGTTATGCGATAATTTTCAATGTTAAGGGCTTCAATCTTATACGACACCTGAAAAATACCCTGAGAAGTGTTATCCGGAAAACCAATAACAGATTTCCCATACTCAGCGTTATAAGCGATGTTCTGATACATCGAAATGCCTACAATAGATTTATTTATTATTTGTAGCCGTCTGAATTTTCACTTAAAGAATTCCTAAAACGATATGACAAATGTAAGGCTTTCGAGGCGGTAAGACAGGAGACTATTCCAGTCACGAATCATCATTTAAAGTTACTGTAAATTGTAGTGGACCAATTTGGGAAAGGTGGAACGAAAATGACAGTGAGAAATGTCCGTACGTATGCTCATCCGACAGTATACTGACAGGCACCCTTTAAAAGGATATTTCTCTTAAGCTTTATCGGAACTAGATGAACTGATGTCTCTAAAACTAACTGTCGGTTTTCTCTATGTTTGCTCTGATTTTTTTTTGCGCGTTTGACCTTTAATATTCAAGAAACTAATAGCTCTTATTAATAATCAACTATACAAGTCTGGTTGTTTTACAATTCGTATTGGAAACCCTAGTAACAAACAGTAAATATAGGGTAGGCCATCTGTTAATTGAGAGATTAATTATTTGAGAGAGCCCATTCTTTTAGCCCAATAACAATCATTAAAATTCTGTATTCAATATTTTATATAAGTTTAGAAAATAATGTATTTCCACATATACGTCACGTCTGTATAAGTTGTGTTTACACATTTTTTTCACTATTTTAAGTATTTTTATTGACCTTTATATATTTCAGTAGTTTCTAAAAAAAGAATTATCTAGCTTTCGTATTCTCTAAAGAAGATCTAGATATTGAACAAGGATTTACCGAAGTAACTATATAAGCATATTTTACTAGTTTCTAAAGATCAGTCACCCAATTCTGATGCCCCCTAATGAAAATCTAGCTGTGAAATAAGGATTCATAAAGGTAACTATTTGTAAATTGCCAAGAGTTGATATTATAACATAGTGGAAGCTTTTGGCATCAAATAGAGAATAATATTAAAAGAACGATAATTTAAAAGCAAAAACAGAATAAACGATCAAGTGGGTAAACTAGTTAAAAGCAACGCATTGTCTTAGCTATATTGATTCACAGTCAGTAATGCTATAACATTTAACATTGTTTTATGTGGGCAATAAACAAATAATTTAGAGACAGTTTTTCTTGACGTAATATCAAATTAATAAATGATTTATATAGAAGTGACGTGTTGTGGTGACCCTTGTTTGGATTTTTTTTATTATGCCTATTCTTTATGGTCCTATTTATTTTAGAAATAGCTCATTTTCCTGAGCAATTCATTTTCAAATTCATCAATTGGTTGTTCATCATATTGCGAGTGCTATACAATATTGAAATCATAGTCGGTTCAATAAAAACGTGTATCATATTGAAATAATTACATTTTCGGTTGGTTTGTTACTCGCTGCATAGTTAGTATAGATCAGGCCTACAATCATTAAAATTTTGTATTCGATATATTACATAGGTTTATAAAAGAATGTATTTCCACATATACGTCACGTCTGTATAAGTTGTGTTTACACATTTTTTTCACTATTTTAGGTATTTTTATTGGCCTTTGTATATTTTCCGTAGTTTCTAAAAAAGAATAATCTAGCTTTTGTATTCTCTAAAAAAGATCTAGATATTGAACAAAGATTTACCGAAGTAACTATATAAGCATATTTTACTAGTTTCTAAAGATCAGTCACCCAATTCTTGTGCCCCCTAATGAAAATCTAGCTGTGAAACAAGGATTCATAAAGGTAACTATTTGTAAATTGCCAAGAGTTGATATTATAATATAGTGGAAGCTTTTGGCATCAAATAGAGAATAATATTAAAAGAACGATAATTTAAAAGCAAAAACAGAATAAACGATCAAGTGGGTAAACTAGTTAAAAGCAACGCATTGTCTTAGCTATATTGATTCACAGTCAGTAATGCTATAACATATAACATTGTCTTGTGTGGGCAATAAACAAATAATTTAGAGACAGTTTTTCTTGACGTAATATCAAATTAATAAATGATTTATATAGAAGTGACGTGTTGTGGTGACCCTTGTTTGGATTTTTTTATTATGCCTATTCTTTATGGTCCTATTTTAGAAATAGCTTATTTTCTTGAGAAATTCATTTTAAATTCATCAATTGATTGTTCATCATATTGCGAGTGCTATACAATATTGAAATCATAGTCGGTTCAATAAAAACGTGTATCGTATTGAAATAATTACATTTTCGGTTGGTTTGTTACTCACTGTATAGTTAGTATAGATCAGGCCTACAATCATTAAAATTCTGTATTCAGTATATTACATAGGTTTATAAAAGAATGTATTTCCACATATGCGTCCCGTCTGTATAAGTTGTGTTTACACATTTTTTTCACTATTTTAAGTATTTTTATTGGCCTTTATATATTTTCAGTAGTTTCTAAAAAAGAATTATCTAGCTTTTGTATTCTCTAAAAAAGATCTAGATATTGAACAAAGATTTACCGAAGTAACTATATGAGCATATTTTACTAGTTTCTAAAGATCAGTCACCCAATTCTTGTGCCCCCTAATGAAAATCTAGCTGTGAAACAAGGATTCATAAACGTAACTATTTGTAAATTGTCAAGAGTTGATATTATAACATTGTGGAAGCTGTTGGCATCAAATAGAGAATAATATTAAAAGAACGATAATTTAAAAGCAAAAACAGAATAAACGATCAAGTGGGTAAACTAGTTAAAAGCAACGCATTGTCTTAGCTATATTGATTCACAGTCAGTAATGCTATAACATTTAACATTGTTTTATGTGGGCAATAAACAAATAATTTAGAGACAGTTTTTCTTGACGTAATATCAAATTAATAAATGATTTATATAGAAGTGACGTGTTGTGGTGACCCTTGTTTGGATTTTTTTATTATGCCTATTCTTTATGGTCCTATTTTAGAAATAGCTCATTTTCTTGAGAAATTCATTTTAAATTCATCAATTGATTGTTCATCATATTGCGAGTGCTGTACAATATTGAAATCATAGTCGGTTCAATAAAAACGTGTATCGTATTGAAATAATTACATTTTTGGTTGGTTTGTTACTCACTGTATAGTTAGTATAGATCAGGCCTACAATCATTAAAATTCTGTATTCAGTATATTACATAGGTTTATAAAAGAATGTATTTCCACATATACGTCACGTCTGTATAAGTTGTGTTTACACATTTTTTTCACTATTTTAAGTATTGTTATTGGCCTTTATATATTTTCAGTAGTTTCTAAAAAAGAATAATCTAGCTTTTGTATTCTCTATTCTCTAAAGAAGATCTAGATATTGAACAAGGATTTGCCGAAGTAACTATATGAGCATATTTTACTAGTTTCTAAAGATCAATCATCCAATTCTTGTGCCCCCTAATGAAAATCTAGCTGTGAAACAAGGATTCATAAACGTAACTATTTGTAAATTGTCAAGAGTTGATATTATAACATGGTGGAAGCTTTTGGCATCAAATAGAGAATAATATTAAAAGAACGATAATTTAAAAGCAAAAACAGAATAGACGATCAAGTGGGTAAACTAGTTAAAAGCAACGCATTGTCTTAGCTATATTGATTCACAGTCAGTAATGCTATAACATTTAACATTGTTTTATGTGGGCAATAAACAAATAATTTAGAGACAGTTTTTCTTGACGTAATATCAAATTAATAAATGATTTATATAGAAGTGACGTGTTGTGGTGACCCTTGTTTGGATTTTTTTATTATGCCTATTCTTTATGGTCCTATTTTAGAAATAGCTCATTTTCTTGAGAAATTCATTTTAAATTCATCAATTGATTGTTCATCATATTGCGAGTGCTGTACAATATTGAAATCATAGTCGGTTCAATAAAAACGTGTATCGTATTGAAATAATTACATTTTTGGTTGGTTTGTTACTCACTGTATAGTTAGTATAGATCAGGCCTACAATCATTAAAATTCTGTATTCAGTATATTACATAGGTTTATAAAAGAATGTATTTCCACATATACGTCACGTCTGTATAAGTTGTGTTTACACATTTTTTTCACTATTTTAAGTATTTTTATTGGCCTTTATATATTTTCAGTAGTTTCTAAAAAAGAATAATCTAGCTTTTGTATTCTCTAAAAAAGATCTAGATATTGAACAAAGATTTACCGAAGTAACTATATAAGCATATTTTACTAGTTTCTAAAGATCAGTCACCCAATTCTTGTGCCCCCTAATGAAAACCTAGCTATGAAACAAGGATTCATAAAGGTAACTATTTGTAAATTGCCAAGAGTTGATATTATAACATTGTGGAAGCTGTTGGCATCAAATAGAGAATAATATTAAAAGAACGATAATTTAAAAGCAAAAACAGAATAGACGATCAAGTGGGTAAACTAGTTAAAAGCAACGCATTGTCTTAGCTATATTGATTCACAGTCAGTAATGCTATAACATATAACATTGTCTTGTGTGGGCAATAAACAAATAATTTAGAGACAGTTTTTCTTGACGTAATATCAAATTAATAAATGATTTATATAGAAGTGACGTGTTGTGGTGACCCTTGTTTGGATTTTTTTTATTATGCCTATTCTTTATGGTCCTATTTTAGAAATAGCTCATTTTCTTGAGCAATTCATTTCAAATTCATCAATTGATTGTTCATCATATTGCGAGTGCTATACAATATTGAAATCATAGTCGGTTCAATAAAAACGTGTATCATATTGAAATAATTACATTTTCGGTTGGTTTGTTACTCACTGTATAGTTAGTATAGATCAGGCCTACGGTGACTGAAGGCCTCCAAAGATATAGGGATTTAGGTTTATATTAGATAAAGGAGTGAGTACCGTATTGAGTACTATTTTGAAAGCAAAATAAATTTCTCCACGTGAAAACTATATATGGAGGAGCTCTGAGCTGAATGTATCACTCTGGTAGGATAAGAATAGATATAATTGCTTCTGCACTTCATTCACTGTAACTAATTAGCATCGTTCATCATAAAATATTAGCATACCCAAATTATCATAAATAAAACCTATTTGCTATCTCGCTAAATCAGATATATTCCAAATTAAATAATGATTTTTTAACTGTGTGTCCAAATAATATAAAACACTGGGAAGTTGTAGAGATGTGACATTAACACAGTTAATATGATTCTGTTGAAATTTCTGTTCATTATGACACTGACGCACCAAATAGTATTGTTCTGTTTGGTTATAACGACTTTTTCTACGACTAGGAATAGAATTGTGAAAACTTAAAAGTATATTATTTATGATTTTCATTCAAGACTATGAACCAAACTTCGTATGGTTAAAATATTTAAAGAGTTTTTATATTTTTAAATAGTTAGGTGGGCCACTCTATAGATATCACTGGTAATATTTTATTAAAACCTATTAATAAAAATATTAACTATAATAGTTGATAATTAAAGATAACCTAACAAATGTCCTGACGACTAAATGCCCTTAATTTATTGATACAAATACGAGACAATGAGAACGAACAAATTGCACCATGACGATTGTATTCTAAGCAATTTAACAGTTTGAAAAGATACATGTGACGTTTTCAAACATTACCGCACATCATTGATCTAAAAATAGCACCGTACACATAGACCGAACTAATATAAATCAAAAGTCCAGTAACTATGATTTTCGCTTGTATTCAGATTATGTTTAGCTGGACTATTGACTTGGCGTTGTAGTCTGAAACCTCTATCCTTTTCATCCAAACGCAAACAAGCACAAAGGGTGTTTGCTTTGATAATTTACTTTCTGGCCTTTTTCAGCATACTAGGGGTTTTTAAATCGTTGCAGGCTGAGTTTTTAAAGCTGCTGCTCTTTTTTTCTGTCCTCCCACTTTCCTTATTTTCTAGCGCAGATCCATATATATTTTTATCCTTCGCAAAGAAAATCCTAATTTTATCTTATCAGTTTCCTAGTTGGCTGAGTCCTAAGTGCAGCAAGTGATGGTGAGGACTTGAATTTTAAGATGTAATTTAGTCTCTCTGTTTATTCTCCATATTTTTGAGCGCGATGATGTTAAATAATAATAGTAAAAGTATCTTTTTTTAAAGAACAGGTAAAACATTGTAAATAACATTTTTATGGTATGTTCAAGTTTTTTATTAAATATGGCGATTTGTTAATATTTTCATGTCCCTATTTCTGAGTTTCCCACAAAATGTCTCTAATTTCTAATGATTCACTGTATCTATTTAGTGCCATATATCATACAATATTGTAGCATTATAGCCAAAATATTATTTTTGAAAGCATATATAACGTAAAAAGATTATATAATAAGGTTTAATTTAACATTATAAATTGTACAACTTAACTACTACTATACAGGTTTACTGTGACTTTATAACTTAATATGAATTGTACAGTTTATTAATAGAGATAAATATTATTATGATTAATATTTCTTTCAAATGATATCTGTCAAAATTTAATTACAATCTAGAATTTATTTTAAAAACCATAGGGGCTTTAGTGAAATCATTTTCACAATACTTTAAAATTAATTGAAATAATTACACTTTCAGTTGTTTTGTCACTCATTGCATCGTACAGATTAGGGCTACAGTGACTGAAGACCTCCAAAGCTGTATGGTTGCAGGTTTAGATTAAATAAAGAAGTGACTATCGCATCGGGTACTATTATGAAAATAAAAGAAATTGCTCTACATAAAAATTATATTTATATATATATATATATATATATATATATATATATATATATATATATATATATATAGGAGCTCTGAGCTGAAGGTACCACTCCTGAAGCATAGTAGTAGAAGTCTCTATTCCTGCATTTTCTACAAAATTCCTCTGATTATTAACGATTCACTGTAACTATTTAGCATCATACACCATATCATGCATTTCTTCTGTGTATGCATTATAAACAGTGGTGAGTTGAAGAAATATTATTACCTCACAATTTAATGCTTATTAATTCCTTGTTTGTTTTGCCATTACTTGATATTCTGCAGTTGGATTTATGCCAAACATTTTTGCAAATCATTGTCTTCAAAAGGGTTCTAATGACTTAAAACCACATTCTAATTGAGAAATATTGATTTAAACTAAGAGATATTGACTGGAAACCTTTGGTGCATCCACTATATAACCCAGATCTTGCCCTGCACGACAGTAACTTATCGTCTTTCGGCACAAATCTGTTAAAAATGTAAAGTGACTTCAAAAGAGGTTTAAGAAAATCGCTTCTTTTAGTTTTTATTAATTTTTCCAACCCATTACATGTTTGTGTTTATAGTTCAGTTAAAATATTATTAAAAAATACATATTAATAACAGAATTCGTTAAAATAAATGTCGAATCCAAAGAATATAAATATGAATATAAATGTATGGGATTTTAGGTTTCTTTAGGTTTGTTTATTAAAAATAAATGATATGGGTAATGGGATATAAATTTAATTGTTTCAGTTGCAGGAATCGTGCCATTTTAGACGGTTAAATTTGTACAAGTCGATAGAGTATTTTATAAAGCCGGAACATACAAATTTATTTCGTAGTGCAAAAATAATAAATCTTTTTCAATTCTATTTTACCCTTTGCCTGAGAGTGCCTGTTGAGTCCTTATTTTTCGTAGCTACTCCGGAGAGCTTGGGCTGGCCTAAACGGTTAGCCGCTAGCAATGCCAAGTCTACATTTACAGACTCCATCAATCACTGTTCTGTAGCTTCGAAGTTGTCTATTAAGTACGGGTAGCTCATTACTTCGGAAACAACATGCCGGCATCTAACCAATATAAATTTGTTGATATCTTTTATCTTAAAAAAGGGCCAATGAAAATGTACTACAGTTTGACCCTCAAATTTACCATTTTACGGTTTAATTAGATTACTTCGTTTTTATCTTTTCATCTACAAAATTTACTTTGGAATTAGTTTAAGTAACCGTTTTTAGATCGATTTAAGTTTTTTTTTCAATTTAATTTTTTTGTTTAATATAAAAATATAATGATTATAAAAAATATAAATAAAAACAAACGAATGAACAACATAACGCATTTTAAAATATTAAATCTAAATAATTTTCACTGACATTTCTTTGTAATATGAAAGAATGCTTAATGTTTTTAATTTATATTTGTTTAAATTGTTTCTTTTGTAATTATATCTCATTGTACGTCTGTTTATCTGTTATTCTCCTGAAACTTTTTTATTTTTTGTTCATTAGTTTTATTTATATTACAATATACTTCTTAATATCGAACTTGTGTAAAGAGAAGACTTTTTTTGCATCATTTGGGATTAAAAATATGTCTCTGTCCTGTACTTAGGATTATTAAATATTTGTTGTGCAAAAATTGAATTGAAATTATTTTTTGAGTCTATGTACGAATCTATACGATTTTTGGTATCTTCCTATACAGCCATGGTGATTAGTTCAAAAAAATAGTAATATAACCGATGGGCTAAAAGTTTTCGAACCTAACACAAAGATGGCGCTAGTTTTATTGCATTTGCCTTTTTCACTTTTTCAGTTAGTACTAACCTTCAAAATAAATCTGAATTTCATTATATTTTGCTTATCAGTTTGTGAGTTATTGTGTTAAGAGTGACACTACCTTTGCTGTTTTCAAAACAATGGATCAAAAACAATTTCGTATTTTAATTTTACCCTGCTTCTTGATGGGAAAATAGCGTTCAAGCGAAGCAATGGATTGAAAAGTGGTATAAGGACTCCGCCCAATCAGAAACAACAATTAGACGTTAGTTTATGTCGTGTCTCTACAACCACGTTTGAAGTCAGCTATGATGTTGTTTGTAGGGATACCAATGATGCAGAACGCAGTGGAAAAACATATATATATATATATATATATATATATATATATATATATATATATATATATGTTCTCAACTATATTGACCATAATATGGAGGCAACGTCGGATAGTTTCAGTAATGGCATTTTATGTAGCGTCATTAGAGTTCCGAAACATAAATAGCAACTAATATCTCCGAAATTGACCCATTATTATTTCGTCCTATTTTATAATTTAAAATGAAAATGTCATGAATGCTCGGAAATCCGCGAGGAGTTGAGAAAATCTCAAGGGCAGCGACAAAACTTGCGCGAAAAATCGTTCATAACTCAGAATATAACTTTCATCTGTTAAACTCGACATAACAAACTTTGTAAATTAAATGCAGCACCAACAGAATTTCGGCATTCAGTAAATCTTTTTTTGGATGATAGGATGATAATTTAAAAGAAAATAGAAATATGCAAGGGGAATTAATTAAAAGTAAAATAAAATTTTGTGAAAGAAATATTCCTTATTCCTCCGCTTGATCATATTCAACTTCCTTCAGCTTACAATAGTCACAATATTAAATTGCTCTAAGTTATCTTTTATGAGACTTAATAATTTTTGCCCGTTAATTTTTTTTTATAATTTGTTATAATGCCGCGTTTTATGATAGATATGTGGTTGGAGTTTTGTTCAATTTTAATGGTACAGAGATTCTCTTATACTTGATCTACAATATCTTTTCTAAATATCTGTATTCTTGCAATATTTCAAATAAATGGAATAGAGATGTTCCATTTATTTTAAGTAGTTTATATATTAAAATATATAATGCAAATATATCGTTATTATAAGAGTCATGGAGAGTAAAAATCATTCTGTATAAGATTAAGAAATTATCAAACGTAATATTAACGGGGAATGCGATGATATTCAGAGTATTTCTTCCTGCTAAGCCACGAGCTTATTGACTGGCCAACCTGATAACTTCCTTTTGCAATATCCGATCGCTGCTTTAGTAATTTCCTGTAGCTAGTCTACTCTATTTTGAAATGCCCTTTAGTTAGGTATTCAATTTTATTTGGTGTTGTTTCCAATTGCCGTGTTTCTAGGTTTGTTAAGCTTTCGAAACAAGATATCTGTTAATACAATTACCTGAGAACATTGTTTGCGATACCGCCATATTTTTAAATTCAATTAACGAACTATTTCGGCTCGACTGTCTTTTATTTATATATAAATGGCGCAGTATTTAAATTCTAGTGATCGAACATTCTGTTACAACAACGATGTTCGATATTTTAGTTACACACGCAATGGGTTGAATTTGGATCAATACAAATTATATCACTCGGTAATCATTATTTTATTTCCTCCATTCTCTATAAATAAAACGTATATATTTATTTTTGAATAGATTATTAAGAAATACCCATCTTTCAGATCCATTTCTCTGTCCAGCTTTGATATACCAATAGATATGGATAACACTATTATCCTATACAGTAACAATTTTAAGTACCGCGGGAATCTTGATGTTAAACTTATTTGGATCATATCAAAAAGAAAAGTAAGGAACTATGATTAAAGTACAAACAAAATATATTGTTTATTTGGAAGAAAATGTAAATCATCGGTACATCCGTATCCGTACAAGTTACTGCTCTTCGAGCAGTTATTAAAATCTACATATAACTTTTTATAATGTATTAATAAATTTAAAATAAATTATATATTATTAGGGCCAGTTACAAACATCAACGAGGCTTGCTGTGTTTTTTAAAGAAGTGAATATAAATAAGCAAGAATTGTAGTTTATAAAATTTGGTGAGTAATTTAATTAATAGTATAATTTAATTTAATTCTACTTTTTTTCCATACAATTAGAATTTAAATTTAAAATGTACATGTAAGGGACCAAATATATATTTAAAATTCTTTGCTATTTAGAAATAAAACTGTTTCCCAAAGCTAAATTAGTTAGTTCGGAATATTATAACGTAAAACTTTGTACATCGACTATGTAGATAACTAGCATGGCTTAGTTTAGTAACCTACGCATATATTCGAACCCCTGTGTGAAATATTACCAGATAACCGACATTTCACGAGTTTATAGATCGCATGTAAAATATGACAACACACAGAGTGCATTGGCTAAATTAAAAAAAGCACGTAACAATATATAATCCTAAGCACTATTATGTGGATGTACATACAAGTGGAAGTTTAATATGTTGGATGAATTAAAAATATTTCGATATGTTAAAGCCTTTTTCTAGCCGGGTGCCAGGTGCAGCTTTTAAAAGGGAAGAAAATAAATTTTAATGTATTTTACTTTCTGTGTAGCCGGCAAATTTAAAAACGCTTCTGGTATTTTTTCCCAAGCGGTCCAGCTCGCAGTTACCCTGCACTCTTTAGATAACGATATAGAAGACCAAACTAACTAATTGGAAAATTATGGAAATTTCTCGCTTTTAAATTTAATTTCCACTTGTCATTATATAATTCCACCGCGAATAAGTCTATCAATTCTTTTTCAATTTCCAGGATGGATCGGCTAAACTATCGGAGCTCTTCAACTGCTTAAAATATTTAATATTCATAATTGTATTGGTATAATGTTTTTGAGCCTCCATTTTATCAACTAGAGCTTATCTGGACTGGACCTATCGTTTAATGTGGGCTTCGAACCATGGCCCTTGGCGTTAAATCTACCGCCTGGTGTATAACCAACTTGAGATCATTCCAGAAAGCATTCGGTCTTACACATCCTTGTTACTGGCGTGACTTTTCCCTGTGGGGCCTGAGACTTTCGTAACAGCAGGAAAACTACCCTGTCAACTGTAACACTGGATCATCCAATCCTATTGGCTAAATTTTTTGTGAAAGTTAATATAGAAATTATAATATTATTAAAACATGTATCACAATCGTTAATCATAATCTGCGCACAAAATTTTCACTCACATCAATGACAACAATCATTTTCTCGATAGTTTTTACAATATAAAATCGCTGTATTTAATATTAAATAAAGTATTTCAAGGATAATCTGCTCTGACCTAAAACAAGTAAAAGCCTATCGAGATTGATAATTCCAAGGAACTACAAATAAAGACAAGATTTAAATTAAGTTATACAATTGCTCAGCGGACAAAAACCCAACTTAATTTGCTTTAATCTAAATTGCTTAACATTCCCTGAAGACAATCGAACCGTTGTGGCAATAAATCTTTCCAATGTCACCCCTTAACTTGAAACCCTAAAAACTATTTAAGGTAAAAGCGATATTTTCCAACAAGCTAGCGAAAAATAATACGGTGTAGTGTATACTAATTTTCTCAAATTTTTATATACCTATAAAGACCAATTTTTGGATATAAACACATATTTTTTTCGTTAGCAGGCTTCTTGTTTCAATATGGGTTTTTTGAATATGAGAAATAAATATGAGAAAACTTTACTTAAGTTACTGTCATTTGTTGAAATTAAAAAGTGATAAATCGCTTTCAAATAATAAAGTTAAATTTGTATAAATATATATTAATATAAGTAATTGATCTAAAATGAAGTATATTATATATATAGACATTATATTCATTATATTTGTTAATTTAAAATTTGCCTTCTTCCTTTATTTTGTCTTTTATAGTGCGTTTGTGTGTTTTTTATAAATTAATTTCTAGTTCCTTGAAGCCCGGAGAGCATTTATTAGATTAAAGGGTAAACCGTGTTCCTTATATGTAAATATAGGTTGAGATAGAGCTGGGTTGATTTATAATATCCCATATGAATATTAAAGTATTTGTTATAACATTACAAGAATAGTTTTCTAAAGTTAGTTAATTTTATATCACCATGACTAAAACAAGTCCTTTTGTTCATAGAGTTCACAAGAGTTTCTATTTAGTTTACTTAAGTGCCGGGGGCTGAATTTAAGCCTAGCTTTGTCTCGGTTAAATTCACCCAATATTTGACTTTATATCATCAGTTTTCCACTTAACCACTAACAATATCCCTACATGCTCTGACCTATTTCTGACCTATTCGCTTTCAATAGATTACATATGTATAACTACATTTATTATAACTTTATTAGTATAGTTAGAAAATAAAAGTTCTACTTTTGCTAAAGTATATTAATAATAAAATGTAAGAATCCTACTTGATATCAATAATAGTTATCTTCAATAAAAGTTAGCTTCGAATATTAACTTGTATCAAAATATCTTTTATTCATTATATTTTTATCCTTCGGAACATCTTTATTCTCAGAATACCAGAGGGGGAAAAACAATGAATTAGGTCTCTTAATCTGAGGCTTTTTAAATTGAAATTTATCTAATAGACGCCGAGATCGTTAAAAGTCCTGAGTGAAACTATACGATGGCAAAAACGAAGTGGTAATTATTATATCTTACCGAAGACATTTTAAATTACAAGATCGAGTTACGGAGTTATCGTTATTATACATTAATTACTTATTGATTCGTTTTAATTTTGCTGATATATTTTTTGTTAATTTGCGTATTATGATATTTTATGTGTTTTGTGACAGTGAATAAAAATATGTTGGATCTGTTTTAAGCAACATAAGCTTTTGTAACAATTCTTTTCTGAATTTAAGTTATTTATTATTTACAGTATTAGGTATTTTTTGAATTATGTTACAATTTTATTAGTGAAATACGATTAAGAATAATTTTTATATTCGCCAAGTATATTTTTTATATGATTTTATATCTTCTTATTTACCTATTAATTTTTGACAACCATAGGACGAATTATTTAGATAAAATAAATTGCATAATATCAACACAATATCATAATTAGTTAAAGTATGACTAACAATTTAAAATATAATTAATATGTAAGGTTTATCATATCTTATTGAAATATGATGAAGGATTTTTTGTATATACAACGGTATTTATTATAACTTTATTGATATAGTTACTAAACAAAATTTTTACTCGGGTATAATATGCTAATAACAAAAAATAAGATCCTACTTGATATCAATAACAGTTATATTCTATAAAATTTTTCTTCGAATATTAATTTGTGTCAAAGTATTCATTTTATTTTTACATTTTATTTGTTTTAATTTTGCTCATATATTTTATAAAAATTTATGTATTGTTAATTTTATATGTTTATGATAGTGAATAAAACTTTTTTAGCTGGCTCGGTTAGCCCAGTAGTAATGGCGAGAGGATGGTCCAACTACTGTTGCGATAGTCGCGGGTTCGAATCCTGCTGGGGCCTGGCCGTAAATTTATATTTGTGATTGATTAATATTTGTGATTGTCCTAGGCAGGACTACAAAATCCGACAAGGAAAATGATCCCGCTCCCGAGTCATGCCAGTAACCAAGCTGGATAAAGCCGGATGTCTTCTGGGATGATTTCTAAGTTCTCTCTGACTCGCCAGTCAGTAGATTTAGTGCCGAGGATAGTGGTTCGGAACCCACGTTAAACTGTAGGACCAGTTCAGATGAATCCGTAGTTCGTAAAAGGAAATATATAAAACAAGCGTTTTTAGATCTGTTTTAAGCTAAACATTTTTTTATAATAACTACATTGTTATTACAAATTCATTTTGTTATATACAAAATATATTGCCATGCGTTTTTAATGACAATATTCCGGTCATATGATCCTGAGTAATTTTTATGTATGTATAGTACTGAAAGACGATGAAAAATTAGTGATATTAGATTTTTTAATGACTTTTATTCATTGAAATTATTATTGTGGTTGGACTTAAGTTATTAGATAAAGCAAGCTAGTGATAATAATTATATTTTGGCAAGGGTATTTTTGATTGTGGGGGGTGCATTGAGATGAAGAGTTAAGTGAAAGAAGCAACAGGATCCTGAGGGTCGGAAGGGGTCACAGAAAGCGCACGCTTACCAACATTCGCACGCGACTGTGCGACGAGTTAGCGTTACGGCCACATTTCCAGGTTAGTCCGCGATCAGCCAACTCCTCCTCAGCTCTTCTCGGTTCAGAATTTTACGTAGCGAATTTCATGATATTTTTTCTCCCTATTTATCCGATTTTAGTTAGCTCCTTGTGCGGAATGTTTTTCTCGTTTTAATCGGTAAGTAGGAAGTTCTCGTCACATTATCGGTTATCTTTTTGAAGATAAATTCGTGTGCAGTTCAATGTTGAAACAGTAAGTCCAGTCAAAAATGATTTCCAAACAAATTCGAAGCGTGTATGGAGAGATTATAAAGCACACGCGGTCCTTTTATGTTGACAAACATAATAAAGTTTTGGTGGACGTGTGATTAGATTAAAACAATATTTTTCCATAATTTATTTGATTATTTCAGTTATCTTGTTCGTTCAGTGATACCCGCAAAATAAAAAATATACTTTTTTTAAATTTGTGAAAAGTAAGTAGATATCATTTCCTATATAGGAAACAAACTTAGTTTACGAAATGTTTGAAAGTTTAAAGGAAGTGTTTCTTGTTTAGTTTTCAAGTCCTCTATTAAAAGGAGTTTGAAAGTTTTTAAAAAAACTTCTAGATTTCTTACATATATATATAATATATTGTTAATGTGGTTTTAACTATAGTGTTTTAAATATATAAATAAAATACCTCAACTGTTCGTTCGAAAATAATATTTTTATATCGAATATTCTTATCTCCAGAGTTTTATTTATATATTTTTAGTATAAAGTTTACTATTTTCCATTTGTTATAAAATGTTCCTTCAATTTTTGTACTAAACTAATTTTTAAATATTGCTACAATGTTAGTAAACATATGCATGAAAAATAAATATATTTTGATTGAAAATTCAATTGTAGTAACCATAAAACTTAAATATCGGAAATGAAAGATGTAGAAAAAATTTAAATCGTGGAATTGGAATAACCAGTACGGTTTCTTATCATGAGCTATAACTCTAGCTTTAATATCAAAACTAACAAAATATTACCTTTTGACATAGTCGGATAAAAACGGAATTTTAAAATAATATTTCGATTCTGTTGGTTGTATACGTGACCATTTGATAGGCGTTATTTCTTATACGAAAAAAACCAAAATACTACCGAATTTACAGTTAAATTTACTTGAACATCAATAAAGGATATGCATCTAAAAACTTTCGGATACATTAAAAAAATTAAAATCCGAGGTGTAAAATTGTAATTTAATGGAAAACTGAAAAACATTTTATGTCATTTCGTAAAATCTGGATATTTAATTGTTTGAAAGCAGAATTCCATCCATATAAGACATCATAGATATAGTAATTGAAACTGGAACAATAATAAAGTATGAAGTAAAACATTAAAATACCTGTTCCGATTTCAAATTGGTCATTATTAGATGTTGTGATAAAACCAAAATCGATATCGTTTGAACCCAAATGAGCATCAACGAGTCTAAAGAAAGGGAGAAAAAATACACAAATAATCACTTTGAGCTTCATTTATTAATAAAGAGAAATTAAGGGTCATCTTGTGTTTTAACGGGGTATTTTATCAGTATTTCATTAATATTTAATAACGTTCTAGTGGTCTTAACGATTTTTTAGATGTGTCATGGCCTTTGCTTGTTATTTAGGGTCTTTTTGGTTTATAATAATAATATTTCTTTTATGAATTAAGTAACGTCATGAAGTTCAATTTGTTTGTTGTACTAATGATAATTATTTATTATTTATTTTGAAATATTTTATGTATTTTTAACGAACTTCTATTCTACGATTCAGTGTTGTTCATATTTTTGAAAAAAATGTATTCATACTGATTTCAAACACTAATCGAACATATATTAGCTGTTTTGATCGATGGTCTTTTTTAAGTTTACTGACTGAAACCATACTTTCTTAATAGTACTACATCTGAGATTTCTAGTACAAAAATTGAATCAAGTAATTTCGGTTAACCTTTTCTCAAATCAACTTTACACCACCGAGAGGATATTGCGGATATCGCATCAACATGATACTCGGACGGAGCAAGGTCCGGGCTATACGGTAGATGCATCAAAACTTCCCAATTATTTTTAAATGCTCTTAATTTTGCCTAGTCACCAAGTGTCAGAGCTAGCGTTAGCATGGTGGTGAACTTTTTCAAAGACTGGCTGGCCAGGAGACATTTGAGTAAAAAAGCAAACCTATTCTGATACTAGAATTCACTCTGAAAACACACAACCATAAAATGTGTTTCTCTTTCGAAAAAATGAAGCCTGAAATTGTGTAAATGAAATGTATGAAACAGGAAAATATTCCATAGACTTGCAGATATGAAATAGAAATTACTTAGTTATATTTTTTAGTTCTGTTGGTACCTGACCTGTCGATTACTGTTATATATATATATATATATATATATATATATATATATAAATATATATATATATATATATATATATATATATATATATATATATATATATGTATGTTGTAATTCAATTTTATAGTTGGAAGATTTCAAAGTTATTGCATATGTTATTAGGTATGTGTAAGTTATTTGTTATATCCATTAAACTTTTTGTAAAATAATAACGGTAATAAATTTATTAATTTTCAACACCAAGAAATAATATGTTAAAATTCAATATATATATATGAAGACAATCCTTCTTGTATTTCGATATAATGTTGCTAATACAGTTTCAAACTCAACATTTTCTCTAGGAGAAAACCTCGAAAGCTTCAAATTCAAAGATTAATTAGCTTCTTCTTCATGATCTTGAATATATTAACTTATTTCAAGTAAAATTTGAGCTAAGTGCGCATAACGCGACAAACAATGATACACGCAAAAATAACATATAATTATTGAACGTTGGAGAAGTGAAACTATATTTTGATCTTGATTTTATATTAAGAAAATTTTATAATTTCCCATAAAATATGTTCTATGAAGACCACTACATTTAAATATGTATTATTTTCACAAAATATATTGTCCCGTCAATTTATGAAATTATTTTAACTGATATTGGTAAAATATTGAGACAACAATAATCAATTCTAGACAACTTTTACAAATATTAGCAACACTACGGTCACAATGCGACTGCGGAAATTATCGATAAACAGTAGTTCTTGCTGGTGCTTCATCGTTAAAAGTCGAATTAAGTTCATCGATGTACTGTTGCTGACTTAATCCACACGGAAATTTCTATTTTTCAGCCACAAATAGCACTTGTGAATCAAAACAAGTTCAATAACGCACTGATATAGGAAAATCCCGAAATATAAAAGGCAGCCTCCATAATAATAATTTAATATTTTTAATGCATGTCATATAATATTTTAATACAAGGACCGGAAATAACTAAAAAAACATATCTTATTTGAATGAATCTACAAAAGTTCTAGTTAATTATTTTCATTTCCAGTAAAAGTGGACGAAAGCCGAATTTTAAATTCTTATTAAAAATTCGACTGGAGCATCCGTATTTTTTTTCCGAGGGTCCTTTATCTTAAATGCCATCAAAGAAAACCCAAGTTTTACTTGTTTATTATGGTATTGTAACCTCGAGAAGTGTATCAGAATTGATTTAAATGGCTGGCTTTCAATTTGAAAAATTATGATAATTATCCGACACTAGTTGAACGGAATAAAAGTTATAATATATATATATATATATATATATATATATATATATATATATATATATATATATATGTTGTAATTCAATTTTATAGTTGGAAGATTTTAAAGTTATTGCATATGTTATTAGGTATGTGTAAGTTATTTGAAAATGTTTAATTGTTTTAAAACCGTAGCGGCTAAAAGCTTTTCTAAAGCTCTACGCGTACTTGCGAGAAAAATTAAAGCCCATATAAATAAATGGTTTTAAGTCTCAGTGATTATGGAATGTACATATGGAATTTACGGATGGATAAATCAAGAATGCGAAAATTTCTAACAACGCAGCGTTATACCCTTACAGCGGTATTACATTTTTGTGCCACCAACTTAGTATTAGACGATATTCACTGTTCCGGAATTATTTATTATTATCTTTGTTTCATAACACATTCAGTGTTGTAATTGAATTAAATTCAATATCATCTTTTCCACACAAGCGAGCAGCATTTTGCTGTGTTTTAGGAACGAGAGCGAAAAAAAAACGACAAACAGAGAAAGAAAAACATAATAAATTCGGAGATCACTCATTAATAAGCAGAAATCGATAAAGGGTCATTGTTGTTCTTGAACAACTTTTTCAAAAGAACTTCTTTTATTATTAGGGTGTTTTTTTTTCTCGTTTTATGCTGTCTTCTCTATTGCTGTGTTTATATTTCGAATCTGTTCGTTAAAACTTTTACTCCGTTCAACTAGTGTCGGATAATTATCATAATTTTTCAAATTGAAAGCCAGCCATTTAAATCAATTCTGATACACTTCTCGAGGTTACAATACCATAATAAACAAGTAAAACTTGGGTTTTCTTTGATGGCATTTAAGATAAAGGACCCTCGGAAAAAAATACGGATGCTCCAGTCGAATTTTTAATAAGAATTTAAAATTCGGCGTTCGTCCACTTTTACTGGAAATGAAAATAATTAACTAGAACTTTTGTAGATTCATTCAAATAAGATATGTTTTTTTTAGTTATTTCCGGTCCTTGTATTAAAATATTATATGACATGCATTAAAAGTATTAAATTATTATTATGGAGGCTGCCTTTTATATTTCGGGATTTTCCTATATCAGTGCTTTATTGAACTTGTTTTGATTCACAAGTGCGATTTGTGGCTGAAAAATAGAAATTTCCGTGTGGATTAAGTCAACAACAGTACATCGATGAACTTAATTCGACTTTTAACGATGAAGCACCAGCAAGAACTACTATTTATCGATAATTTCCGCAGTCGCATTGTGACCGTAGTGTTGCTAGTATTTGTAAAAGTTGTCTAGAATTGACTATTGTTGTCTCAATATTTCACCAATATCAGTTAAAATAATTTCATAAATTGACGGGACAATATATTTTGTGAAAATAATACATATTTAAATGTAGTGGTCTTCATAGAACATATTTTATGGGAAATTATAAAATTTTCTTAATATAAAATCAAGATCAAAATATAGTTTCACTTCTCCAACGTTCAATAATTATATGTTATTTTTGCGTGTATCATTGTTTGTCGCGTTATGCGCACTTAGCTCAAATTTTACTTGAAATAAGTTAATATATTCAAGATCATGAAGAAGAAGCTAATTAATCTTAGCACTTAGCTCAAATTTTACTTGAAATAAGTTAATATATTCAAGATCATGAAGAAGAAGTTAATTAATCTTTGAATTTGAAGCTTTCGAGGTTTTCTCCTAGAGAAAATGTTGAGTTTGAAACTGTATTAGCAACATTATATCGAAATTCAAGAAGGGTTGTCTTCATATATATGTTGAATTTTAACATATTATTTCTTGGTGTTGAAAATTAATAAATTTATTACCGTTATTATTTTACAAAAAGTTTAAGGGATATAAATTGAGTTGATTGTACTTTACTATCCTCAAAAGAAAAAATAAGCATATTGAATGAACCAATTTGATAAACGCCTTAAAATCATCAAACGAACTATTAGAGTTATTAACGTGCTAAATCAATTAAAGTGTAGCCATAACTAATTAAATAGTAGAAGGTACAGAGTTATTAAGTGTATAGATATTCAGCCATTGTATCGATAAATTTTCTTAATAGGCTTTAATGTACTTCGCCGTCTTCCTTATAACAAAGCCTGAAAGGAAATATGATTAAAATTTGAGGTTATGTCGTCAGTAGTCAATTCATGCACTTAATTTTGCTTGTCCGCTTATTTTATAAATTTTCTGTTGTCGCTTATAGTAGAATTACGTTTATATGAAAATTATTTTTATGTATTAAGATATTGTCCAGTAAAATTGGATCCCTCATAATATAAATGAATTTTTGTGTTATTATTTTACAATGCTGCTAGAAGATATAATTTTAAAAAATTATCGGAGTATTAGCCAATAAAACAAAAGTTATTCACAGCAATTGGAGTCATATGTGGTAAATACGGTGGTTATTCGATTGTTTTTGTTAATTTTCGGATTAGAAGTTGTTCACAATAATAACAAATCTTGACCGTTTGGTATCAATTAAGTAGAAATGTATTTCATGCCCAAAAAAACGCCTAAAACGGTACGAATTGATGTAGGAAACATAAAATAAACTGAAACAACGATTTTCAGTCATATTTTGTCTGAATTTGTTGATGCTAACTTCAGTTGTAGATGTTTCTGAACGTTATTCACAGCAATCGGAGTCATATGTGGTAAATACGGTGGTTATTCGATTGTTTTTGTTAATTTTCGGATTAGAAGTTGTTCACAATAATAACAAATCTTGACCGTCTGGCATCAGTTAAGTAGAAATGTATTTCATGCCCAAAAAAACGCCTAAAACGGTACGAATTGATGTAGGAAACATAAAATAAACTGAAACAACGATTTTCAATCATATTTTGTCTGAATTTGTTGATGCTAACTTCAGTTGTAGATGTTTCTGAACGTTATTCACAGCAATCGGAGTCATATGTGGTAAATACGGTGGTTATTCGATTGTTTTTGTTAATTTTCGGATTAGAAGTTGTTCACAATAATAACAAATCTTGACCGTCTGGCATCAGTTAAGTAGAAATGTATTTCATGCCCAAAAAAACGCCTAAAACGGTACGAATTGATGTAGGAAACATAAAATAAACTGAAACAACGATTTTCAGTCATATTTTGTCTGAATTTGTTGATGCTAACTTCAGTTGTAGATGTTTCTTAACGTTATTCACAGCAATTCGAGTCATATGTGATAAATACGGTGGTTATTCGATTGTTTTTGTTAATTTTAGGATTAGAAGTTGTTCACAATAATAACAAATCTTGACCGTCCGGCATCAGTTAAGTAGAAATGTATTTCATTCCCAAAAAAACGCCTAAAACGGTACGAATTGATGTGGGAAACATAAAATAAACTGAAACAATGATTTTCAGTCATATTTTGTCTGAATTTGTTGATGCTAACTTCAGTTGTAGATGTTTCTGAACCATCAGAGTGAGGTAAATCTGAAACTAATTCTTTCCCGCTTTTGAATGCACTGTAGCACCTATATGTACTTGTTTTTTATGAAGCCGATTCACTGTAAGCGTTCTGCAATATTTTCAATAATTCATTACACAAAATTTCGTTTGCAATGCGACATTTCGCGCAAATCTTGGATTTTTTTTTATCAATTCTAAATATCTTCAAACATACTTATGATGAACTGAAAAAATTGAGTACTGTCTGCAAACTAAATGCCAGACGACGTTTAAGGTTGATGTTAGTATAGAAGAAGGTTCTACCAACTCAGCGATGAAATTCATTTAGACTAATACCTTCAAGAAGACTTTTCAATTCCCGATATTTTTCGAGCTTTAAATTGTTTAATAAATGGCTATTAATTAAAACGGAATAAATATTTTCCATGTTGAGTGTTCGTTACCTTAGCCACAAAAATAAACTGTTGGTAAAACTGAATATATTTTAATTTCAAACTGGTGCAAGTTTCTTCCCCTTTATTAGCAAACAGTGTTTTTATATAAATATTCATAAGGAGAAGCGCTTTAAAGTTTAACAACAGCTTTAATTATAGCAACAGTTATTTTTCTGAACATTTCTCTACGAATAAACTGCCAATCAAAATAGAATTTTTATGTTTAACTTTGAAAGAAAATCTTCGAATTTATTGGAAATTTTTTCTTCTTCTATGATGTTTCGGCTTTATTAAAATTGGAATTATTAACTGCAATACTAACTCAGATCTTGTGTATTTAAGACAGACCAAGCTCATTAATTTCATTTTACGAAATAACGTATAAAATTTGTTTAAACAGTTCCAGTGGGCTACACTAGAGAAAACATAATAAATTAGGTCAATTTTAAAAATGGAAAACATATTTAGTTTAATAGAAAAGCTCGGAAACTCTTACGAGAACTTTATTATTATGCAATGCAGAAAACGTAGAAACCACTGATTATTATGCAATGCATTTGTGGATTCTTGAAGTTTGTATATTGGTTCTGGTAGTTGCTTAAAATATTTTCAAGAATATTTTGACATCATAGTTATCTACTAAATTAGCTATCATTTTAGAATATTGCCTTGTTAAAAAAGCGATAAAAAATATATTTTATACAAGCAACTTTGTCATCACTGCTTAATTAAAATTCTTAGTGTATCCCTATTTATAGATGGCAAACTGTCACAGGTTGTTCAGATTAATAATATACCTTAAACTAATTAATTTTAGAGATTCATGAGCTTACCAGGTCTTATATTATTTTCTTTGTTTCAAGAAATAACGGTGCAGCTTTTATTTTAATCGATAGCAGCTAATTATCTAATAACGTAACGAACAATTTTCGCTATATATCAACACAATAATTATTTAACTGTTGCTGAAGTGCAATTTCACCGTTAATCAATTATACTAACATTAAAAATGAGACAAATCAACAACAAAAACAATATTCAAATTGCTACAATTTACCCCAGTCGAAAACAGTTGAGAAAAAATGGCCTTAACTTACTGTTTGAGTAATTTATCTAAGACGCATTTCTTGGACCTCGCTCTAGAACAGTAAATGATATAAATTGGTTTAGAATCTCTCCCTGTGTTATAAATCCCGATATAATAGTTTTCCCCTAAGTCTTAACGAGCCTTTGCAAAATATTTTCAAGGTTTTTTTCGTTATAAAATTGTCGTTTCACCTGATACCGTGTTTTAAGTGAAAATATTTAAATTTTTTTTGGTATCTACCAAGTAAAACGGTGCATAAATATTGGTAAATATAATTCGTTAACAAAAATCTTAAGTTAACTGGACAAAATACGTTTATAAGATAATACGTTCAGGTGACAAAAATATTGCACGTGTGACAATAATTTGATAAATAATTATGTTGACGTTAATAATTTGATTGTATACATATATTCCATAAAATAAATTCGTTGCCTTTAACGTAACTTTAACAAAACCAACTCCTAAAATTAGTTGTTATATTTATATATTCATATATTATATATTCATAAAATAATCATATATTTTGAACATTCTTAATCTTAGCAACTATACAGGAAATGTACCAGGCGTAATTAAAACAAATATATATCTACAAATAAGTTATTACTGGTTATATACATATTAATTAGCATTATATATAAATGTAGGAACATTATATATTTTATTCCGAATTCATGTGACTGACACCATAAAAAGTTAACTAGACAAAATACGTTTATAAGATAATACGTTTAGGTGACAAAAATATTGCACGTGTGACAATAATTTGATAAATAATTATGTTGACGTTAATAATTTGATTGTATACATATATTCCATAAAATAAATTCGTTGCCTTTAACGTAACTTTAACAAAACCAACTCCTAAAATTAGTTGTTATATTTATATATTCATATATTATATATTCATAAAATAATCATATATTTTGAACATTCTTAATCTTAGCAACTATACAGGAAATGTACCAGGCGTAATTAAAACAAATATATATCTACAAATAAGTTATTACTGGTTATATACATATTAATTAGCATTATATATAAATGTAGGAACATTATATATTTTATTCCGAATTCATATCATGTGACTGACACCATAAAAAGTTAACTAGACAAAATACGTTTATAAGATAATACGTTTAGGTGGCAAAAAATATTTAGAGAATGTCAATGTAACGTTAACGCGGTAATATGAAATAGATATGGCCGTAAGCTTTAGCTTGCCAACGAGCTTTCAGTGGTCGCAGTCGGTTGATGCCCACCACATGAATATGCATGCACTGCCCACACACACATGCTGGTGATGTATCACCTACAAGCCAGCGTCATTTCCCATCCACTATAATCAATTACTTGCGTAAATGAACATGTAACTTTAGCAACATTTATGAAAATCTGGCATTAGCAGATATGCAACAGTTTCGTGACATAACACGTACGGTTTATCAGATTGGTTACATTTTTAACGATACATGTTTTAACTACACATCGTTTTATATTTATCTTACTTTCAGCCAAATATCACAGGCATATATTATTATTTATTAATTTAACTATATGAAATATGATTTATTAATTAGTTTTATGTAATATATTCTTGTTCTGAACCAAATAGTTTCATAATTTCTCATAGTATTAAAAATATTGTTAGCTTATTGACGGATATATAGGGTGGACAATTTGGTAGATTCTTTTTAATAAAATATATTTTTAAATAAATAATTTTTGACAAGTACTACCTTCTTCTAGAGATGTGATTCGATGGCGTCTTGTTTGGCCGTAACATATTGATAAAAGTTTGTGGTCTTATGTTTCGAGTAACTTGATGCAAAATTTCTTTGACTCTATTTATTATTTATGCTAATATATACTCAAAAAAGGTAAGTCGTGTCAAATTTATATACCGAAACTTTATTATTAACCTGGCTATTGCACCATTAGCTTTTAGTAACTGGATGTCAGACGGTACAAGGCACGGACTATATGGTGGATACATCTAAATTAGTCTGTCTTAGTTTTTACCGAATTAGCAAAGATGTGCGTGGTCTAGTGTTGTTATAATAAAAGGCGATGCCTTGCTTTTTAATAGGATAATATTACAAGTATGATTAGTAATTTTAATTGATATTATGCAAGATGTATCAAGAAAGACAATATATTGTGGGATATATAATATTTAAATTTCCCTAAGTGATACTGGAGAATATTTAATTGGAAGTTAATGTTCCATATAACTGAAAAATCTCGGCGTAACGTCTAAACAAAAAATAAAAATCAAAAATCGTTGCCTGAATTGTTGAGGCGTACTCGCTGTGTGTGGAAAATATTAGCTCCCAGAAATTTTCAGCTCAAAGTTGTCTTGACGCTTCAAGAAATAGACTTTCATATAGAATAAAACTTTTGAACAAACTTTTAGATCCACAATCAAGATAACAACAGTACAGGAAAAAAATCTAAAGCAATATATTCACCGTAATATATTCAATAATAGAGATGAAATTATCTTAATTAATTTAAGAATGATAATGCAACCGTAATTAATTAATAAAGTATTTAAAATTTCAAATACATTTGTTGTAATTTAATCATTATTATTAGAATAATAAATTACTACGTTAATAAAATGTTTGTTGGTTGAAAACACAATTCAGATTCTCAAGGAACTCTTAGAACTGAAATATTTCTAAAAAGAGGTAAAATGGCATCACAAGAATTGACTAACATTAACAAGCGGATCTACTATAGAATCTCAAGCGCAAAGCATCATAAGAGTGACTTACATCGACACCAAATCAAAGTATATATGACCATAAAGCATTGCTAAATATATGATGGTATCAGCAAGGTTACTTATAAGTTGCTAAGACCAAATTAAACTGTTGCTGTAGATGCTTAAACGCCTTCAATGACATATTGCTGCAAAAAAGACAGCCACTTGTTCCAAGAGGTGTAAAGGATGCACTGTTACCGTTTAAATGGAAAGTCCTATCGCCTCTAACATACTGACCTGACACAACACCTTCTGATTAACGCTTTTTCAGATCGATGAAGTATGTTTTGGCGGCAAACGGTTTCCTAATGTTAAAGAAGTTTAAAAATGGAGTGATGTTTCGATTGCTCTCAAACCAATATCTGAAAAGTTACAGAATATAATGGAAAATGTTTCGTTTAATATAAATTCATAATTTTTCACAATAATGAAAATACGCGTAAACACCTAATACTAATTAGAAATTAAATTATATATAAATTAAAAAGAAAATGTAAGCTTTTAGGATTTATACACTCATGGTTTCTAAACCTATTTATATCGTTTACTGTAGTTCTCGAATAGGGTCGAAGAAAGAGATCTGTGATAAATTACTCAAGCAGGAAGTTGGATATTTTTTCTGTATCGACTAGTGCTTGAAAAGTGATCTGACTAGTAATTTAAAGACCGAATTCGTTATTAATTTGTTCTTCTATATCGACAGAACAAATAGTCACAAATTCCTTTAGCGTATATATTATATCCATATAAAAATACAGCCTATTTTAAACGAAAGCACATACGCATTGAACAACATTAAACATAAGCTAATATGATCATTTCATTAAATGCGCTTATGAAGAATCATTTAGTGATGTAAACGTTAACAATTGCTGAAATAATACCTAAAATGTCCAACTAATTATTCGAAATTGGTTACATTTTCAATGAGATAATAGATTTTAGTATTAATACGCAATAACCATAAAGGACATGTTGACAATGTTATTTTAGCCACAAAAATCCATAGATCGAAACGTTGACTATGTATTAATTAAAACTACAGTTCATTTCATAAGAGCCATAAATGCATTTACGCTATATATATGAAATATATCTTAATTATATTATCAGAAATGTTTGAAGATTAATAATAATTCTTTTAAATATCTAATTACAATTTAAGTACATGCTTTGAAAATATAGACGTAAAATTATTAGTTAACGCGAGTTTATTTTTGACGTTTCATGGCCATTAAAGAGTATTATATCTGCTAGATAACTATCGTTCAAAGATTTTAAAAGTTGTATTTTCATTATATTATGTTTGAGTAACTATAAAAAGATGTTGAAAAGCAATGAATCTATAGCTGGGACCTTGTAATTGCCCTAAAGCTAAGTAACGACTTCTTGATGATATCCAGGCTCCCTTTTACTTTGTACTCATAGTTTCTTCAAAATTGATATTAAAAAACAATTTATGTATATCTGGCCCAATGAAAATATTTTCTGTCAGTTTTGTTTTTGAAAAATGGGGACATTTTTCACATTAATATTTAAAACAATTACCACAGACACTTTGTATTCATTTTCTTGACTAAGGACTTGAAGAGAACATTCAAATATTCACACGACACTCAATAATGAGCTATACAGTTAATTTTCTGTAAAATTATATTAATATTTCATTTTCTTTTTCATACGGACTAAATGAGCGATGAACGGTGAATCATATCTATTTTCATTATGTAATAATGTATATTTTGGATACTGAGAATGACTTTTTTTAACGGTAATTATTGTGTTGACTTAAAAGTGACTACTGATGATCATGATGACTGATAATAATATGATAATATGACTAATAATGTAAAAAATTAAAACAGGCCATTTAAACTTAAAGGAAAAGCAGTTCTTGAAATTTTTATTGATTTGTATATCCAATTTCTTCCCGGACGCCTGTTTCCTTTTTTTTACTCAGTAGGCTTATTTCTGAAATTTATTTTTCTGTCTATTATATTCACGGGTAACATATTTCTTGCCCCCCTTTTTTAAAGCGTTTATTACATTTTTAAAGGGGCTTTCTTTTGCCGAATTACTTTTAATTTATAAGGACAACCAGATGATTTTTAACAATACCTTTAATCGAATACTTCGCCCACGTATATTTTCGTTATTTATTCAAAGAAGAACTTGTTTCACGAATACATTTTTTATATTAATTTTCTCAATAACCATACGTCTTACACAGTGAATTTACCAACTCCCTCACATCTATACTTTGATTTGCTATGAGTACTTGAAATTAAATGAAATTTGTCGCTAATAATTTGGTAACACTTAATATTGTTGAACAAAAATAACTTGTTAAAAAAACAGTTAAGCCATAGGACGTTATTTTTCAAAGATACCCTTCAGTGGTAAACATTATAATTTAAAAACTTTTTTTAACTTATTATTTTTCATAAGAATAAAAAATTGCAGGAAAATAAAATGAGCAGCAAACATTTTCAAAGTTAATCAAACAGCCTTCGTGAAACTTTTTATTGATTTGTATATCCAATTTCTTCTCGGGTGGCTTTTTTTCACGAGCTTGTTTCTGGAATTTATTTTTCTGTCTATTATATTCATGGGTAACATATTTCTTTGCCCCTTTTAAACGTTTATTACATTTTTAACGGGCTTTCTTTTTTTCAAATTACGCCTAATTTATAACAACACTCGAGTGATTTTTAACAATACCTTTAACTGAAAGCTTCTGGCTTAAATAATGTGTACAGTTTTTTTTGATGAAAATATTGTCGTGAATTTTATCATGCAAAATCGTAAATATGTTTCGTTTTATTGCTAACTTCCTATATTTTTATATTTTTGGTGGTTACATATATAGGTCACATTATATTTTTATATTGCATTTATATTTATTTAAAAACAGGTTTGTTGGAAGTATTAAACGTTAGCCTATAAATAATTGAATCATTTTTTATACTGTTTTATAGTACTACGTATAAATATTTTTTTAAATGTCTTGATGTGGCGACCAGTTTTCTATAAGGTGTAAGGAATTTAATTTTAAATTAATCAAAATGTTACCCTGACAGTTGATAGTAGAATAGTAGTCTTTACGAGCGATACTGCAAGAATATCTATACGTAAGAATGACGAGAAACCTACATTGAAGTTGCAAACGTCACTAAACACAATTAACAAATAAAATGAATAATGAAGTATATGCTGAAGAATGAGACTAGATATGTCCACGTTAATTTGGCCAATAAGATAAACCAATACTTCCCTGTCAGAATAAATAATATCTAAGTGGCATATACCGATACATATAAGAAGAGCAATCATAATTTTAAATCAAAATATTGAGGAATACTCTTAACGCCCCGTATCTCTTCAGAAATACTGATCTCCATAGAGGCATGGAATTGGACACCATTAACTAAAATCATGAATAAATATTTTTTCATCACGTTAATATATTGAACAGCCAAGAGGACGAAACCTTTAGGGCTGAAAATAATTTATAAAATGTCACAAAACTTGTGAAAAGAAATGTTTATTATATACATTCAATTTAAGGCAGTAATTAATTTCGAACTAATTTATCGTCTTTGTTTTTGTTTTAAAATAACGTTACATTTTCAGCAGGTTTTATGTTTCAGTAAATTCTTATTTAATCTAATTATTAAGTAAATCTATCTTATTAATATTATTATAATATAATCTATCTTATTAATTAAAGTCTCAGAAGATTATGTGGTTAATTGTTATGTCAAAGTTCAATCAAACCGTGTTTGTAAAACTTATTATTGATCTGTATGTCTAAGTTCTTTCCAGCCACTTTTATTTTAACCACACTTATATTCACTTCTAATATACTTATTTCTTTCTTTAAAGTATTTATTACACTTTAAAAGCTTTTATTTGGTCGTGTTATATTAAATATTATATTCGAGTGATATTTAATAAGAAATTTAATAGAATCTTAAACAATAATTATTTATAGAAGTACCAAGGAATAGAATTAGAATCGAAATTATTTCATCCAATAAATGCACAGTTGAAGAAATCAGGTTTATAGTCAGAACAGTTATGGCCTAGTATTACTTGGAAAAGAATACGTAAAACAAAATCAGCATATACTACTAGTACATATACGACTAGTATATACATACTAGTACTAGCTATGTATAGGTATAGCTAATCATTCTAATCATGGCAATTCTAATATATGTAATATATTTTTCTACTATTTTTTCTCTAGCAGGAAAATATGAAATGTTCTTGCAACAAAAATTATGTTTTCGACATGAGCTTCCCAAGTATGGTCATACAACTCTGTATAACAGAAACGTTTTATGCAGTGTATAATGTGAAATGATAAAATGATGAAATAATATATATCGTACTAATTATAAAGGATGATTATTTCATTTATATTCACGATCAGGTGTTTATTAATAATAATGTTATACGTCATGATGTATTAGTTTAAACGTTAGAACTCTGAAGCTTTAATATTACAGCATTAAATCTAGACATGCACATATACACTCTCCATGTCACAGAAATTGGTATAATGTTATATGAATTCGTTATTTCAAAAAGGCATTATATTCAAACTACGTTCTCAACGTGCATAGTTCCGTCAACAAACTGACCGAATGTTATCGTTGGAGTTTATTTTATTTTCTGTAGCAAACTTTGCTTGGAATTTCCCACTTTTGTCTACAAATATTTCGGTACGAAGTTTACGTATACACCAATAAAAAAATAGAAATGACATTCAAAACTAGACGATGGCAACAGCTTATTTTCCTCGTGAACAATGAATAGAAAAAAAAATACTGTTCCGAAAACTTTTTTAACAAAAGAGAATTAAAGTTTTCGTATGCCGAACTTTTGTGTGAGATATTAGTTGCACAATTTACGCGGCCACCAACAATTTTAAAAAGACAGGAGTGGTTAAAGAACTTTAGAAAACTGGAATTGGAACAAAAAGTTCAGCTAGCATTGTGATTTAAAGTTTGAACCTTTACTATCTTTGTTTTATTAAAAGACTCCACAGTTTTTATCACTTTGCAGAAATAGACCGCCTAATTGGTTTTTCTCACAGTTTTTCCTTTCAAGGATTAATTTGATATTACAGAATTTTAATACCGGTTTGGCTCGAGATCACTTTCATTGCCGCGATTTCTCAACATAAAAACCCCTACTAGTTCAGTGAAAATGTCTATTAGTAACTTCAGCTAATAAAAAGTAAAAAGACATGAGAGTGGAGAATAAAAATAAATTGAAATAATCTCGGCAGTTTTATAAAGTAAATATATGACAGTGTTTAAGGGAAATTTTACCCTTTTCATTATATTCATTCAATATAACCCCCCCCCCTCCATTTGTTACTCTTTTTAGGAAACCGAACAATACTTGTTACGGCAAAAGGCGACTAATAGACATCCATAAAAGACCTAACTATTGGGATTAAAGGTTTATTAAAGAAGATCATAATTTATTATTAGGGAAGACTTTCTTTTTCTTCATTACAGACATCCTTGTATATATATTTATATATATATATATATATATATACACAATGAAATTTATCTCGGACCAACCCCGGATTTCTTAACATAAAATCCCCCACTAGATCAATAGAAATGTAACTTAATTTATGAACTATCGACAACTTAACAAACCGATAACCTAAAACGTATATTTTTTATTCCAAACAACTTGCTTTTTTTTAAGAAAACTAACTTCAGCTAATAAAAAGTGAAGAGACATGAAAGGCGAGAATAAAAATAAATTGAAATAATCTCGGCAGTTTTATAAAGTGCCAGAGTTAAAAAATAACTTCATTATCTTATTTTACTCTTCTTGTGTCAAATATTTCCATATTTCTGACCTCTCCGAATTCGGTAATAGATTTTTTGAAGTCAATCTATATGGCTTTAATGATATTAAATGTTTTAAAATTGCTTTTATGTAGTATATTTCGTGCCTTACCATTAATTTATGTAAGAAATATATTGTGGTATAGTCAAGACTGTGTTATTAAACATTTTCTTAGGCATAATTTTGCTATAGTTTAAATAACTAATTTGTAAACTTCCAAATTTTGAATTATTAAATAGTATAATATCACTTTCTTGTAAAATATAAATGAGATGATACAAGTATAATCAGAAATATATCAGCAGTAACTTTATATTTTGTAAAAGTTACAAAGAAAGTTCCTACATATTTAATAAAGTTCAAAGCTATTAATTTGACTCTCCACTGTTAAATACTATTACAATTAACAAACGATTAAAATAGATCAGAATTAATTAACAGACAAGATGTTGTTTGCCTTCATAACAGGTTTA
The DNA here is from genome assembly GCF_030347505.1 of Rhynchophorus ferrugineus. Lineage (NCBI taxonomy): Eukaryota > Metazoa > Arthropoda > Insecta > Coleoptera > Curculionidae > Rhynchophorus > Rhynchophorus ferrugineus. Next base: position 23,647,386 of record NW_027472584.1, on the reverse strand, counting down.
GTGCAAAAATTTTCAGAGGTTTGCTAGGAAGTTTTGATGCAACCACCGTGTAGTCCGGGCCATGCACCGTCTGACCACTTTTTGCTGTGGTCTTGGTAGACTTCTCTTATGTTCTACAGTAACCGAATTGCGGTTTTGCCAGAATTTATTTTGCCTTAAGTAGAAAATTTTTTCTATCAAAACCAACAAACAAAACAAGCAAAAAATTTGCAATATTATATAATATTATAACATTACCGGCATATATTATGGAAGTACATATATTACTGAAAAGTAAATAATGAAAATAAGTAAATTACAAAAAATATATTTAAAAGAATAAATTGTAGTAATATTGTGATATAACCTAAGTTATAGGTTTTATTAAGTATAATATCGTACAAAAAGGAAAATAATTGAGTAGAAAAAGCTTTAAGCGTAGTAAGTTTCCAAATAATATTCTTAGTTAAGAGAGCAATATAAATTCAATATGACGTTGCTTTAGTAGTAAAACTAGCGTCGCTAAAGTGGCCGGAAAGAAAGTCGTATTCTTTGTTAAGCATCCTTTTTTAGTAGTTCGAACGAGGGCTGAATCCCGCACCCTTTTGAAATCGAGAAGCTCGAAGCATATAAAAGATCCATTGAATCTTTATTGGCTCTTGCACTACATTAGTCCCCTGTATTCAAAAACAAAGCGGGTAGTTACCGCCCTGCTCGGGAAAGGAGGGGGCATGCCGGGTTACGTCGAAGTCGAACTTTTATTGAGCTATTAATAAATTATAGCAACAGGCGAACCACGCTAGAATGCCTATTGTTCATACATTAACTCAAGTAGCATCTTGGCTTGACATAATAATGAGATTCAAGCTGATATGGCAATGGGATTTGGCTAAATAGAGGTGATCAATCACCGGCAGGCTGTGTCACTGCATCGACTGCGGGAATGTGGATTTCGGCCCGTTCCGAATCAGCCGCACCACCTGAGCCCTTATACCAACATAAAAAAAATCTTAAATCTCCTTTCATATCTCTTAGATTCTCTTCTTATTTTACGTTTTACGTAATGCCGGTCTAAAAAAAGGATATCTATATCGTTTGAATCGTTTGAAAATTTACAGTTTATCTCAATGAAAATTCCCCCTAAAAGTCATAACAAAAAGGTGACCGAATATAATAAATTTTATTAACCTATTTTTTTATATTTTAAAAAAGTTCTCTTTATCTTTATATCATATTTTTTAACGTTATTATTTAACATTATATATATATATATATATATATATATATATATATATATATATTATTTACTAACATCTAACACTAATCAATTATATGTGATATGTGCAATGTTTTTGATTTTCTGTTATTAATATTGTGATCGATGACCTCTTACAACTGTTCTGGTAAAAATCATACACTGTCACACTTCTGAAATCCTTGCAGTTCGGAACAAATGGTAGTTAAATTGAGAAAGTCGGGACTATGCAGTGGATGCATTAAAACATCTCAGCTATTCTAGCTCAATTTTAGCCATTTTTTCCTTATTGAAAATTTAGTTATATAATTGCTGTGGTTAATTAATTTTTTCTGTTTGATCAATAAAAATTACATTATTTACTTCAGTCAGTTAACCTACTGCTCTACTTTTATCCTTCAATTTGTTATAGTTTTCACCTAAAATATATATTGAAAAACACTCAATATATCAGACAATTTTTGATGCAAGAAGAGTTTATTTATCTATATTTTTGAATAAAAATCTATTATTCCCTTTCTATCATTTTATTACTTCTTCATATCATAATTTTTAATTTTCATGAGTCTTCTTTTCGAATTTTGTTAATATATTTCAAGGTGAACTTTTCGCCTATATATATCCTATTTTTATATTATTTTGTACTTACTACATACTAAAATAGCCATAACCAAAAATAATTCAATAGCCTATACAATATTGCTTAATATTACAACAGTACAAACCGCAGCAATATCAATATGAAATATCATATGAAATTGCTGTGCTGACATTATTGAGTTACACTGCTGACAAATTTCAAAAATTTCGTGACAGAAATAGATCTACCATGTAAAAGGCGGAAACAAGCTTCAACACATAATATTCACATTATATACCAAACAGAAACAGATCTACCGTGAAAAAGACCCCAACAAACTTAAATGCATAATTTAATTCACTATGATTCTCCGATTCTCTTTGTCAACAATAATCAAATTATCACTTTGAAAATATTCAATAGTTTCTAATAACACTTGAATTTTCTCTGAATTAACTTTAATATCCCGCAAAATTAATTCCCGTATTTAAATACTCATGGTATTAACTGTGAATCTGTTTGATTAACCATTGGCGGGAATTCATTAAAACATTATTGTAGTATCATTAATTATCATTTCTTGATTGACTGAAATTTGATCTGTCTGTTTCGATGCATTATTATCTTTAGAAAAGAACAAATCGATTCACATACTCCTGCACCGCCTTTTCTCTAATGGAAGTTGTAACGAATGCAGTGAGGAATAAATTCTTTCGCGCTTCCCATTTTTAAACTATAAAACGTTGAAACAAAGTACCGCTATTTTCTAATATATTGTCAATATATACATATTACTTTAACAGACTATGTTCCCTATCGTGTCGATGCTTTTTAAATATTTACTTAATTCATATTACTTATAATTTAATAATAATTGAGTGAGAACAGTATTTTAACGTAACCAAAACAAGCAACTTCATCAACGGTACCTTATTGAATTATCATATAAATGACAAATCTTAGTTTTCTGTAAATTAGGTCGTCTGTCTTCTCACAGACGATACAAATTACATTACGTCGAATAAAAACAACGTGACCCATTCAAAAGAAGTAAAATAACGTTCAGAGAATTGTGTGCAATACGCCAAATTCGGAATCTAGGGAATAATGGCAACGTTGTGCCTTTTTGTCCATCCACAAGATGGTGTTGTCGATGTTGTATATATATACTTAGATCGAACAAGGGAGTTTTATTTAGTATAAGTAACTTTATTGATAATGCCGTCTGTTTCCGTATCATCGCTTATTTTCAGAATCTTGCTTAATCGCATTACATGCGTTAATAGCGATGGTTAGATATTGTTGGTGGATCTTTAGTTAATCACTTTATAGTAATATTGATTAATGACATAACAGGGATAGCGGATAACAATTACATCGGATCTCAATGATGGTAACAATATCTGTATTCCGTAGTATACAAGTGTAATAATTTGTTATTGTTATTGTAATTTATATTGTATGATTTGTTTTGAAATTTATAATATATAATAATGATTATATATTATATATAACATACCGAAATTCATTTTGATTCATGTGAATTAAGGTGTCCTATCCATTCATGGTCACATATCAACAAAGTAATCATCTAGTTGTTAATAACTGAGTTCCTTTTTGCCCTGTGTGAGCAAATGTAATATTCGGTTACCTATGTAATTTTTGTGATTTGATTAATCTTTAAGACGTGATCTATCTTACTTCACATCGCTTGAGGCTTAACAACGTCAAATTTCAACAATATTTTTGACGATTAAAGACAACGTATAATCAACAAACGATATTTTAGCCAAAAATTGTTTCTCTACAATCTACAAGTTTATAACTGGTATCATATATACCCTAGGCCTAATATTTGATTATCACATTTAATAAAGGCCGAAGAATAAATTCTGTGCTCACAAATATTTTTCATTGAAAAAATCGATTAAATTGTTCTTATTTTAAAGTGATTATTTGTAATAAAGAGAATTAAAATTTCATTTATATTTGTGGGTTACCCGCTCCCAAGGATAAACTTTAAGCTAATTAAAGCACATTGTCCTTAATTACAAGCAATTACTCAATAATCCGAAAGAAATGTACTCGAACTTATGAAACTTGCCACGGAAAAAGTAAAACGGTAATTACTTTCTTTGTTTTTAGATAAGGACCAAGATAATTCACGTAGTTTTCCACTTCAATAGTTTTTACGTAGGGTTCACCACAAATTAAATTGCTACTTCTTTGATGTTTTGTTATTTAATTGTTTCTTTAAGGTTTAGCAGACGTGATGTAAAATTTCATTTCGGTGATTAATACTGATGAAAATCTAAATTAAAAGTTGATTAGGGCTACGGCTACGTTTGCTATCGATATTTAATCAAACAAAGAAAAAAAGGAAAAACGGAAATAAAATTATCGAACCGCTATACCCAAGTATTGTAAATTAATAAAATATAAACAGGTTTCTCGATTTTCGCGAAACTAATACTTTGCAGATGTCTTGACTAAAAGAAAGGGGAAAAATGTAATAAAACAATATCAATCAATCAGTCAGAGAAACCCACTTCTCCATATAACGAATTACTTTAAAGAAATGATTATAAATGGATCTGGAAATATATCTCCATAAAAACTTTTTAATTTTGAATATATACGATACTCAATTCATATTAAATATGAGGTTATTGTCAGATCCTTCAAGACACTTGATTATTATTTCAGTGTTTTGTTTCAAGATTGTCTCGCTTCCCCTTTTCTTTTTTTTCTATTGTCTTGCATTCCCATTGCCTTCTAGTGTACCTGTCTCTCGATATTATCCTTTAAATGCAGATGGTCTACCAACATAGATGCTTATTTTCTATAAAGCTCATTGTCAGCCATATCACCTTTTGAAACTGACTCTTTTGTTAAACTTATTAGCATTTGCTATATTTATGTCATCCGGTTCATTAATTTTCCTCAATTCTTCTTATTTCAAGACTTCACTATAAAAAATAACAAATTGATTATCCTTGCTTGAAAATGACCCAGTAATTTTTATTAATACATATCAACGTATAATTATATAGATTATCACTAAACCTTTGTTTAAACTTTAACTGTTACTACTTTAGCAACTCATTATTCATTCCTCATAATTATAATAAAATGTGTATTAGTAACATTTAAAGAATGTGGTTATCATAATCTGATGAATTGTGTTCGATACAAATTTTTAAAAAATTAGTTTTACTGCCAATAATACAACTATAATTACAGCTCCGGGGATCAACTGGTAGAGAAAAAAATGTTTTGTTTTTGCTTTACAGGTTTTTTTATTACCCTAATTTGCATACACTTTCTGTCGTTTGCTTGCGTTTTTATGGGGGGATTTTAGTTCTTACTATATATTCAAACAGGTTGCTGAAAAATAAACCTTTTATTACAAAACACCGATAGAATCACCATGAAGGTATTTTTATGTGTTTTTTTTTTGTTTAAATACACTTTTTATCAATGTAAATATTTTTTTTTTGGTTAGAATATTAAATTTGTTGTAAAACTAATTTGACGTCGAGACAATAATGTGGAAATAAAAAGGCTGAATCGAACAGTCACAGAAACAAATAAAATAAATTTGCCTTTTTTATAAACTTGTTATGTAAGGGATGTCGAGAGTGATTTGTGACGAATTGTTCAAGCAACAAAATCAAAGCTCTGTCTGACGACAATATCTACAAACATGAGAGTTACGAATAAGTAAATTTAAGAATATTTATAAAGTGTTTTTCAAGTTTGGAACGCCTGACACAAAACTTTTTTCCAAAAGGAATCCCAACAAGTAAAGATTATGTAATATATTATATATATATATATATATATATATATATATATATATATATATATATATATGTATATATATATATATATGTATATATATATATATATGTATATATATATATATATATATATATATATATATATATATATATATATATATATATATATATATATATATACATTCCATTAAGAAGGAGTTCTTTTCCCCTGCTATCCTTTTAAGAAATATAGATATACAAATAAAATTAAACTGATTGCTGATTCGAACTGAGAGACCACTGTATTCCAATTATGAGTAACCATTGTCCAAGTCAATCATGGGAGATTAACCAAGTCAATCTCCCATGATTCATCAAAATGCAAAAACCTATTAACTGTCAGAGGAAGTCATAGCTTGTCTGAGGGAGATGTTTCTGCCTTACAACCTGCCAAAATTATTTGGTATCCTTAAGAATAACGGTCTTCAGGATTTTATCCAGTTTTAACACTTCTTGTTCTGTGTTCATAGTCTCCAAAAAAAAGCGCTGGGAAGACTTCAGACTAATACTATCAATCAATCAATCTTTAACAACTATATCAAATTTGAAACATCATGAAACATTGAAAGGAAAGTAAAACTTATTTTATCCTGCACCATGGCAATCGACGTTCCTGCATTACTCTCCATATATCAAGATCCAGATACACATACTTGTTATTCATGCTTTGAGGAATATTAAGTATATTCCTCAAAGACTTACTCTGGAAACTTTTAAATATTTCTATGTTGCTGTTGCTTGCTGTGCCCCATAATTGAATGCTGTATATCCAGATGGCTTGATGATTTATTTTTATACCATCATTTTGCTCTCATTACTTAAGTGTGAGTGGCGACCATTGCAGTTACGGAGTCTGCTTTAAGATGTTTCGGCTTCGATTCAAGTAAAGGCCCAAGTATTTTGGATGTTTCTTCTTCGGGATGCTTTCATTGTATAATTTTATCGACGAGCAGATTTATCTTCTCAAGACTAATTCTCAATTGGTTAGAGCATTTCTCCATTTTGTTCAGATGGCATTGGAGTTCAAATAAAGAAGTTTTGGGCTCAGAATGCACTGAAAGGACGATAGTTTCATCCGCGTAGGTTGCAATCATTGTATCTTGACTAGTTGCAAGGTCCGCAGTGTAAATCAGGTATAATACTATCCCAGTACATCCGGGCCTATTTTATGCAAAAGAGAGTTAGTCATTATACTTGATCATGAAGCTCCTTTGACTGAATATAGTATGAAGGTATATGATAATATGAATGTGGGTGAGGTCTTTTTTATTTTGTAGTCCACCATGCGAGATTTTGTTAAATTGCTTGATTTTTGCCTAGAAAAGCAACATAAGTCCATAGATAGTCCATTTTCCTAGCATCTGCCGATGAAGTATACAGTTCGGTATACAGAATCCAAATTGACGACTGTGCATTATGTTGTTTAGATGCCCTTTTATTCTGTTTACAATAAGTTTTTCCATTAATTTACAAATTACTGGGAGGAGAATTATATATGTCTCTACCAGGTCCCATCCTGTGGTGCTTTGCCTGGTTTAAGTACCATTAGACCTGGATAATTTTTCAATGTCCTGGGAAATATTTGAGCTTAAGGGAGTCATTATATATTTTGACAAAGCTCAATGATTCCCTTTTGTGGTAGATTTTTCAAGAGAACTGTGTCGAGAAGATCGTAGCCTGGTGATTTTTCTTCTACTTAAAATTTATGATGCAAAATAATAGGAAAATTATAATTGACTGTATTTGCTGTAAAATTAATTCACAAGCATTTTTTAAAAATTTTTAAATTAACAAGCACATTAAATAATTTTGTGGGAATGAAAGAACAAGCTATATTGAATGGAGATATTATTAAATAACATGGTATAATTTAAAACTCATTAGCATACTTGATAAAAACTATATAGTGAACGGATAAATCGGAGCCAGAGCTGTCATTAATATCAATTTGATATAGAATAGCAGTGTAGCTATCCGAATAATTTGCTGTAAGAGCATCCTAAACCAAAATAAAATCATCTGTCAATCCTTTTAATTATATTTCATCCAAAAGTATATAAACGATAAACCCAAACGTCAGACCAGATGCAGAGGGTTGTTGTCGGCCCTTGTCGGTCAGCTGTGTTCGTCTCTCTCGCTCTCGTACGCTCCCGTTGTGTCGTGTTCTATCTCAGTGCCATCTCCAGACAACATTCAGCATTACACCACAAAAACACCCCAATATGTAGCTTTTAAATTAATGATCCTGGCAATTGCTTCCTGCCTGTCTCGGGTTTTCTCTTGAACTAATAATATTCGAGCGGGAGGAGGGACCATTTATATTTATTTTGAAATTTGCTTTAAAGCTGACCGCAAAATCACCATATTCTCACTGTCACACAGTCTGCCTTATCGTTTTATTTTTCCCGCCAGTTTAACACCCACTCCATTCGCAAACTTTCTCTGCGTTTCGTTTTTGAATTTCGCTAATTCAACACCGCTCATATCACTGAAAATTTTAAATATTTATTTAACTAAATATTATGTTTTACATTTCTTCGACCCTCTACAAATAGAAATAATTGAAAATCCAAGTTAAATATAACAAACTCAACATTGTAATAAGGGTCCTATTCTATTGCTTTAACACAATTTTATTTGCTGATTTCGCTTATTGACAAAACTTTAATTATTTTTGTTATTTGAAAAACTTAACCTCAATTTAGCGTGAGCATTTTTTCGCCACTAAATTGAATTGTATATTACATAGAATAATAAATTGGTTCTGCTTGCTTTATAATCATATTTGGTTATTAAATATCAACACAATCCATTTTTAACTTGATTTATAAGCTATTTTATTGTTCAATTTATCTGAAACTTTTAGGAAGAGTGAACCGATTTCATAGTCTGATCTGATTTGTATTGATTTAACATAATTTTAGTTGCTGACTTCAGGTGTTGACAAAACTTTGATTGTTTTAGTTTTTAAAAAAAAATCAACCTCAATATCAAAAAAGTGAATTCCTAATGAACCTTGTTGAATTTTTCTACCATCCTTTTTACTGTTTACATTTTTAAATTTAACCATACATTATTATTTACCTTTATTCTCTTCACATTGTCAATAATTTTCATTTTTTTCGCCTTTATATTGAATTTTATATTATAAAGAATAACAAATCGGTTTTGCTCACTTTATAATTATCTTTGGTTATTAAGTATCAATATACTTCATTTTTGATGCAGAAGAAATATATGTTAGTAGTTTAGTGTTCAATTGTTATTTGCTACTCATCATCACTCTTTGAAACTTTAAGGAGAGTGAACTCATATCATAAGCTGATAAATTATGATCGATCAATCTATCAATGATATAAATAAGCATTTAAAATATTCCTTTAGTGTGGTCAGACGAACAAAGTTAATTTAGAAACACAAAATACTTGTTTCAATATATATAAATTTAAATGTAACTGCAATTTTTTTAATATAAATGATAACGATTAATTTACATACCCACTTTTCGCTTAAATCAAGGAATGTAGTTTATACTGAAAACCCTACATACATATATGTGAATAACATTTAAATAAATGCACGTGGCTATTTCAATAGTTATTTGGTTAATTTACTACAAATTGTGTAATTAGAAAAACCCAATCGAAATTACGTTTACGCTTAACTGAATTCGATAGATTAGTTTTGGAAAAGAATGCTCTAATGAAAATTCGAACGAACAACAAAATTATTAGTACCAAAAATGATTATATTTATTTAGCTTTGAAGGGTATATCGACCCCGTCAACGATATGAGCCTTTAAAATTATTTCACTGTCTGAACATACAAAATAACGATAAAAATCATACTGTATCTCAATTACCTCAACGTTGTATTGAAGCAACTTTCCATGTTGATATATTAAACATAATATTTTTGAGATATCGAGATTACATTACAGAAATGAAAAGGAGGAAATTCATCAATTTAAAAATACCCCAACCAGAAAGAGAATAAAAAATATCGGAAAATACAGACCGGAAAGAATTTTTTCTCTGTTTTAATAAGATTATGTGGGCCTGTATTTTGCCACTGTTATATAAATAGCCCATAAACTCCAATTATATCTTTTATAATATGTTAATAAAAATCAAAGTTGTTTGTAATGTAAGAAGATTGAGATGTAATGAAGACTATTATTAGACAACCAGTGTGTTTCTTTATTTGGTAATGTTCTACGCCACTGGCAAGTAGGGTAACGCCTGGAAGACAGTAAACAATAAAGGCGTCTTGAAAGATCTTAAAATTGCAATTTCGTCATAGCAAGCTGCAGCTCGAATATAGGTACTAGTAAGGTGCAGTGCAGTGGCAATTTGGATGTAACAAATCAGCAGATTTTCACAAACAATTCCGATAAGAACTCATCTATTTATTTTCCAAAAGGATATCTTTACCCAATCTTATATAACAAATCGTCTAGTCAGAAACTGTGTTTTGAATGTATAAGTTATTTTAGACATCTAAGAATATTTACCGAACTACCTTATCATCGTAAAGTAGAATATCATAGCCAATAGCTTTATGTTGATACGCCACTGTATTACGCAGATTTTGTGACACCAATTTTACACATCAACAGACTGTAAATTTACGTATTATTAGTTTACTTATGTTTTCTTTAAAATTTTTTATCCACATGTCTAATAATTATAAAATGTATTGAGAGTATCATAATCTGATGAATTATGTTAGATCAACGAAAAATACATTAATATGTTTTTAACTCTTTCATCCTATTAATTACATAAAGCGACCTAATAACTTAATAATGAAGTATGCATTATATTTACCAACAAAATATTAAAACATAAAAAATAGTATTACAGCTCGACATTTTTTAACCATATGTTTTTTAACAACTTTTTAACCGTATGTTTAATTATTATAAAATATATTGAGAGGGACATCATAATCTGATGAATTATGTTAGATTAACGAAAATGTATTAATATATTTCTAACTATTTCTTCCTATTAATCACATAAAATATCCTAATAACTTAATAACGAGGAATACATAATATTTACCGACAAAATATTAAAACATAAAAAATAACATTTTTTAACCATATGTTTTTTAACAACTTTTTAACCATATATTTAATTATTATAAAATATATTGAGATGGACATTATAATCTGATGAATTGTGTTAGATTAACGAAAATATATTAATATATTTTTAACTATTTCTTCCTATTAATCACATAAAGTATCCTAATAACTTAATAATGAGGAATAGATAATATTTACCAACAAAATATTAAAACATAAAAAATAGTATTACAGCTCAACATTTTTTAACCATATGTTTTTTAACAACTTTTTAACCATATGTTTAATTATTATAAAATATAATGAGAGGGACATCATAATCTGATGAATTATGTTAGATTAACGAAAATATATTAATATACTTTTAACTATTTCATCCTATTAATCACATAAAATATCCAAATAACTTAATAATGAAAAATACATAATATTTACCAACAAAATATTAAAACATAAAAAATAGTATTATAGCTCAACATTTTTTAACCATGTGTTTTTTAACAACTTTTTAACCATATGTTTAATTATTATAAAATATATTGAGAGGGACATCATAATCTGATGAATTATGTTAGATTAACGAAAATATATTAATATATTTTTAACTATTTCTTCTTATTAATCACATCAAATATCCCAATAACTTAATAATGAGGAATACATAATATTTACCGACAAAATATTAAAACATAAAAAATAGTATTACAGCTCAACATTTTTTAACCATATGTTTTTTAACAACTTTTTAACCATATGTTTAATTATTATAAAATATAATGAGAGGGACATCATAATCTGATGAATTATGTTAGATTAACGAAAATATATTAATATATTTTTAACTATTTCTTCCTATTAATCACATAAAATATCCTAATAACTTAATAATGAGGAATACATAATATTTACCAACAAAATATTAAAACATAAAAAATAGTATTACAGCTCGACATTTTTTAACCATATGTTTTTTAACAACTTTTTAACCATATGTTTAATTATTATAAAATATAATGAGAGGGACATCATAATCTGATGAATTATGTTAGATTAACGAAAATATATTAATATATTTTTAACTATTTCTTCCTATTAATCACATAAAATATCCTAATAACTTAATAATGAGGAATACATAATATTTACCAACAAAATATTAAAACATAAAAAATAGTATTACAGTTCAACATTTTTTAACCATATGTTTTTTAACAACTTTTTAACCATATGTTTAATTATTATAAAATATAATGAGAGGGACATCATAATCTGATGAATTATGTTAGATTAACGAAAATATATTAATATATTTTTAACTATTTCTTCCTATTAATCACATAAAATATCCTAATAACTTAATAATGAGGAATACATAATATTTACCGACAAAATATTAAAACATAAAAAATAAGATTACAGCTCAACATTTTTATCAAGTAAAAATAGTATGGCCTTGAAAATTTCCTTTATAAAAGAACCTTTTTAGGCAACACCATCGCACGAGTCGTTTGTATTGAATAGAAAAGATGCTCTTTAATATATACGTTGCAAGAATATATAAAACTATTTACAGAAAAATTTTCTCGTATTAAAAAAATTCTATTAACATTACGACTTAACATTATGAATTATATATTTAATTACATTTTTTAATTTTTTGTTTAATTGTTTGTTGAAAATCATCTGGTGGTATGTACGCCTATGAACCAAATAGAAAAATTTACAAAAGAGTACATGGAGATATTTAAGTAACTTTTTTTCTCAACTTCTAATCTTATCACGTTCTTTATTATACGGAAACCAGAACATTGTACCGCAGAGAGCCTCAATACAATGTTTTTGCTTTACCGTAGTTATTTTCCTCCAAGATAAATTAAAATATCTTCAAAATTCTACCAGAAATGTTTAATTAATTGTTTCCTACTAAATCTGAAACTATTTAACCGATTTATATAAATACATAAATCATGTCAAAATTAGAAATGTTTCGTTAATATTTTTGGTATTATCTTAGCCAGTTTTCTCTGTAAAAAAAGATTAAATAGATGTTGTTTGTGGTGGAAAATACAAATCCTAGTAATTAGCTGTGTCTGTACAATGACATAACATTATTACCTAACCCAAAATTGTCAGAAATGAAATAAATTATCTTAAATTAACTGAGTTCGGTTGAATATTTTTTGGTCTATGAATAATGCTTAGTAAACTCGAAATGAAAAAAAAATCGAATGATAACTCTGCGTTTAATTTCCGAGAAATTGAACGGTGTGGTCGCAATTGTATATCGATATAGGTCAAAATATAGATGCAAAATTAACTAGTTAAGGGAGGGGGTGCCAACCTGATAGACACTTCATTGTAAGGGAGGGTCCTTAAGCGGTCTTTGTTAACCATTAATCATAGTATAAGGCTAATGGAGCCACAAAACGGTCTAATCGGCTCTGTCCACGGCTTTTGATATCTTGAGGAGCAATAGTTCGAGATAGTGATTTGCACATTTCCTTTAATTATTTAATCTTCTTAAAATATTAATTAATATTGACATATTCGTTAAAATATTTGGTAAATTAATTAGTATAACTCTCCTTAAATTTTAAAAAACAACAAAATATTAAAACATGAAATACGTTTTCTCTATATTTTCGTATAAATCAGTACTTTGTTTAAAGTAACTAGTTTATAACGTAGCTTTCTTTCTTCTTTTATTTTTTTCAAATTTGAACTCATAAATATAAATTATATTAACAATATATTTATTGAAGCTTCCGGCAAAATCCTCATACAAACATTAGCTACTATACGAGATTTAAAAGTAACTTTCTAGCATTGTAAATACCCTTAATTATAATCACTGGACATATTGACATTTAGTAAAAGTTTTCAATACAAAAGAGCCTTTCTCTTTAGCCTAAATCAGTTTACGGTTTATTTTTTCTTACTCGTAGTCCTAGTAACGCTATCTGTTGAAAAACAGCGTGAACGACATCAACATAAACACTGAAGACATAATTTTGTATTTTATCCTATATTTCTGAACAAAGTAAATAAAGCAACACTGATATACCAACTATAAAAATGTTGTTAAAAAATAATGTGAAATCTTACTGCAGCTGTAAAAGGAAAATAAACATACAAACTATGAACGATAATTTTTATCTCAATAAACGTACAGTTTAAAATACTAACGGTAACTGTTCAAAGGTCTGTTAAATCTATATATCTATAAAATAGAACAAATTAAATATCAACAAAAGTATCTAAACATTTAATGATGGATATTAAATATTTGATCGTAAAATATCAGTGACCATTGAGAAATTATAGCACTGTGCTCAAATGAAGTTATACTTTGTTAAAATTTATTAAAACTCTGGCTTAATCTTGAATAATTTACAACAGATAGCATAACGCATGTTATATTATTTTGGACGTTGAATTTTTCTTAACTCCGAATATATGGAGACCTACAAAACATCATTTTGTGATTAACTAAGGATGGTTATACTGAAAGTTCTCTAATATTATTGCAAACTACTAAAAAAGTATGATAATTGAAAGTATTATGGAAATATATTTGAGTCGTCATTAAACAAATATAAAGTAAAATTGATGCATCAGTGATATGAAAACAATTAATTGAAAGAAGAGTCGTCTAAAATTAATTCACAGCTCTGCCATTAACATAATTTTTGATATAACGACGTTAAAATGTCTATACAAATGGTTCTGAACTATTTACATAATACTGATTAATGAAATAAGCTCTATTCACACCAATTAAGAGTGAATAATTTAATGAACCAAACTGCCATACGTGAGTCTAGTAAAACATAAAGAAATCAAGCAATTTTTTAAACTAGAGATTACAAATATTAAAAAGTGAATTACATACGGCAAGATTATATAAAGAGCATGGTTGTAAAGCAAAGCTAGGAGTTTGAACTAATTGTCTATCATAACCTCATCAAATATGACTAAACCAATAATCGCCTCTCTATTATCAATGATAAATACGAATCCGTTGTCTTTCACCGGGACAGTGTAATATTACATTTAATTTGAAAAACATATAAAACAAAAACCGAAATTCATTTTTTCCATTAAGTAATGGAAGGTGTATATTTGTCACTATCGTAGTAAGATAAAAAGAAATAAATATATACATAAAGTGAATGGATGGGAAAAAGAATAGGATCGATGCAAGATATCGTTTACGATAGCTAGGAGTTTGAACTAATTGTCTATCATAACCTCATCAAATATGACTAAACCAATAATCGCCTCTCTATTATCAATGATAAATACGAATCCGTTGTCTTTCACCGGGACAGTGTAATATTACATTTAATTTGAAAAACATATAAAACAAAAACCGAAATTCATTTTTTCCATTAAGTAATGGAAGGTGTATATTTGTCACTATCGTAGTAAGATAAAAAGAAATAAATATATACATAAAGTGAATGGATGGGAAAAAGAATAGGATCGATGCAAGATATCGTTTACGATAGCTAGGAGTTTGAACTAATTGCCTATCATAACCTCATCAAATATGACTAAACCAATATTCGCCTCTCTATTATCAATGATAATTACGAATCTGTTGTCTTTCACCAGGACAGTATAATATTACATTTAATTTGAAAAACATGTAAAGCAAGAACCGAAAATCATTTTTTTCCATTAAGTAATGGAAGGTGTATATTTGTCACTATCGTAGTAAGATAAAAAGAAATAAAAATATACATAAAGTGAATGAATGGGAAAAAAGAATAGGATCGAAGCAAGATATCGTTTACGATGGCTAGGAGTTTGAACTAATTGTCTATCATAACCTCATCAAATATGACTAAACCAATAATCGCCTCTCTATTATCAATGATAAATACGAATCTATTGTCTTTCACCAGGACAGTATAATATTACATTTAATTTGAAAAACATGTAAAGCAAAAACCGAAATTCATTTTTTCCATTAAGTAATGGAAGGTGTATATTTGTCACTACCGTAGTAAGATAAAAAGAAATAAAAATATACATAAAGTGAATGGATGGGAAAAAGAATAGGATCGAAGCCAGATATCGTTTACGATAGCTAGGAGTTTGAACTAATTGTCTATCATAACCTCATCAAATATGACTAAACCAACAATGGCCTCTCTATTATTAATGATAAATACGAATCTGTTGTCTTTCACCAGGACAGTATAATATTACATTTAATTTGAAAAACATGTAAAGCAAAAACCGAAATTCATTTTTTCCATTAAGTAATGGAAGGTGTATATTTGTCACTATCGTAGTAAGATAAAAAGAAATAAAAATATACATAAAGTGAATGGATGGGAAAAAGAATAGGATCGAAGCCAGATATCGTTTACGATAGCTAGGAGTTTGAACTAATTGTCTATCATAACCTCATCAAATATGACTAAACCAACAATGGCCTCTCTATTATTAATGATAAATACGAATCTGTTGTCTTTCACCAGGACAGTATAATATTACATTTAATTTGAAAAACATATAAAACAAAAACCGAAATTCATTTTTTCCATTAAGTAATGGAAGGTGTATATTTGTCACTATCGTAGTAAGATAAAAAGAAATAAAAATATACATAAAGTGAATGGATGGGAAAAAAGAATAGGATCAAAGCAAGTTATCGTTTACCATAAAATGTTTTGTTCGTGCAAGTTGCTTTCAATTCAGTTATTATTCTATCAGGGAATATTTCATCGAGAAATCAAATTTTACCACTACACGAGCACGGAAAATCAAACAATTTACGAATACCTTTGAGCACGATTTCATTTGAGTCCGGAATTATTCCTCCGGAGTCTGTCTATTAAATTCACACAACCTTTAAGCGCCATGTATTGATATGGCCGTATAAATAAACCTTTACTCCATTGCCAGCCATGGAAGAACACAATAAGTTGATAATATCGCATGGCCATAACTTATAATGGTTATAGACAGATACAATAGGGACTCTCTCAAAAGCGATAAAACTATTGATCAAAATAAAGATGTAAATAATGAATGGCCTACGAACGGACATTATTCAAATTATTTTTCGATATCATAAAGAATTTTTCTTGCCTTTAAACATTTACTTTTGCCTTTAGTTTAATGTATACCGAAAATATAATCTCATTACGTTTTCTTGGCGACGTACTCCTCGAACAATGCCCTTCTCATTAAAATGGAATAAAAAGACTTTTTTCAGCTTGTAGGTGAATACAGTCTCATTAGTGACAATTACTGACAGTAATTTTCCTACTTTCGAACAATAAAACCCATTCGTTTTCAGTTCAGGAATTAAAATAAGAAACCTACAGAGTTCTACAATCATTTATGTTGTCTCTTTATTTTATTTTTATGCATACGATGGAATGGGTGTTAATGTCTATTACGGCTTTATAAAATAAGGGTCTAATATACATTATTTTTTTATATAATCATGTTGTTATGGTGACGCCTGTTCCACTTGTTGTTTGGTTATATAATGATGCTGAGCGATTTAGTAATATAAAATTGGTAAAAGTTCCGAAATAAACTGAAACCGAAGCTGGATGAGAAAATATCTTAAAGATGCTGCATAAAATACGGTGAATAATAAATTTATTATTCACATGAGAGCAAATATAATAATCGTAAAAGTGAATTGGAGTACGATAAGACTTCACAAATGGTTGCAAAGCCATCACTTACACCTATAAAGATGTTTTAGTTTGCTCAAAGTGGTTTTAGTGTAGCTCCAAGTGTTTCATATCATATATGACAGTATTGTATGAACAAGTTCATGATTGGAACCTGATAAGGTTTCACAAATAGATGCAAAGCCGTCATTGTCTCCTAGAAAAATGTATTAGTTTCATCAAATTGCTTTTAGTAAAACTTAAAATGAAATTGTATGAAGGAGCTAACATCTCAATGATATCAGACAGATGCATTTGTAAAACTTAAACCAAACACAATAAAGAGAAAATTAAATGATATACGACAGTATTATGCTAAAACAATCATGACTGAAGTCAAGTAAGGCTTTTCTGAAGACTGCAAAGAGAGCTATTATCTTAAATGTATCAGAATATTGTATTTGTTTACACCAGACCAAATACAATAAAGAGAAATGTCATATACGACAGCATTGTGCGAAAAATATTATGGTTCGGGTCCTGTAAGGATTCACAAATGGTTGCATAGCCATCACTGACACCTATAAAGATGTTTTAGTTTCCTCAAAGTGGTTTTAGTGTAGCTCCAAGTGTTTCATATGTAAGTGTAATCATATATGACAGTATTGTATGAACAAGTTCATGATTGGAGCCTGGTAAGGTTTCACAAATAGATGCAAAACCGTCATTGTCCCCTAGAAAAATGTATTAGTTTCATAAAATTGTTTTTAGTAAAACTTAAAATGAAATTGTATGAAGGAGCTAACATCTCAATGATATCAGACAGATGCATTTGTAAAACTTAAACCACATCACAATAAAGAGAAAATTAGATGATATACGACAGCATTATGCTAAAACGATCATGACTGAAGCCAAGTAAGGCTTTTCTGAAGACTGCAAAGAGAGCTATTATCTTAAATGTATCAGAATGTTGCATTTGTTCGCAACAGACCAAATACAATAAAGAGAAAAGTCATATACGACAGCATTGTGTGAAAAATATTATGGTTTGAATCCTGTAAGGATTCACAAATGGTTGCAAAGCCATCACTGACACCTATAAAGATGTTTTAGTTTCCTCAAACTGGTTTTAGTGTAGCTTCAAGTGTAGTTACATGTAAGTGTAATCATATATGACAGTATTGTATGAACAAGTTCATGATTGGAGTCTGATAAGGTTTCACAAATAGATGCAAAGCCGTCATTGTCTCCTAGAAAAATGTATTAGTTTCATCAAATTGCTTTTAGTAAAACTTAAAATGAAATTGTATGAAGGAGCTAACATCTCAATGATATCAGACAGATGCATTTGTAAAACTTAAACTAAACACAATAAAGAGAAAATTAAATGACATACGACAGTATTATGCTAAAAAGATCATGACTGAAGCCAAGTAAGGCTTTACTGAAGACTGCAAAGAGAGCTATTATCTTAAATGTATCAGAATGTTGCATTTGTTCGCACTAGACCAAATACAATAAAGAGAAAAGTCATATACGACAGCATTGTGCGAAAAAGATCATGGTTCGAGTCCTGTAAGGATTCACAAATGGTTGCATAGCCCTAATTGACACTAAGAAATATATTTTAGTTTCATCAAGGTGGTTTTAGTAAAGCTTAAAATGGAGTTAACACTCTAACGATATCAGAATGCTGCCTTTGTTTATACCAGAACAAATACAACAAAGAGAAAAGTGATTCATATACGATAATATTGTGCGAAAAGGAGGCTTTTTAAAAATGTCAGAATAGATCGGTTAGAAAACCATTGTCATTCCATCAGAACAACACGAGGCATCAAAATTGCTTTCAAACATTAAACAGTTTTAGTTTTGTCAAAATAGTTATAACTGGCTATCATTTAAATAGGTCTAGATTAACTAAAAATCCAATATATAATGTTTTTTTATTTCATTTTCTAATAATAATAATTACAATATATATATCGCACTATGTTCGTTTTGTATTCGATATTTTTAAAGCCTCTATGAGCGGTAGTTATAAAATAAGAGATAATTTATATTGATATAACAAATGAATTGTTGGAAGGCAGGGCAATTACAAGCTATACTGATATGCATTGCCCCTGACGTAAAAGATTAATTTTTTTGATGGCACGTGATGCCATGTGCAAACTTTTTCAATTATTTACGCTGTAGCCGGAACCATACAATTTGTCAGGGACTATCCTTAATATTTTGCTCTCTTTTTCCAAAAAAATAAAAAATAAAAATAAAAAGGCAAATTATAAAGTGGTCCAGTTAAAGTCTGCGGCTATTGTCGGACTAAATATTTTTATTCAATTGAATTGAATGAATGACGTCCAAATAACAACAGACAGGCGAGAGAAGGGCAGCGCGAGAAGCAACCAGTTCTAAACCTTCAGCCCGACACAGATAAATAGCCATCATTCAACAAACACCATCTTTAATCACACGAAATTTCAGCCAAATGCCAACTAAACACATCATTTTTTATTTGTCCGCTGTTAGACTTTAATTAATATTAAATAGCCACAAAAGATAGAACTATTCCCATTCACCTTCTGTTAAATAAACCTCAATTGTCTACGAATTATTTAGTTTTCAATATATTTAATTGCTACGAGATACGTTTTCGATACAGGGCGAAATTAAATAAAGCCAATAACAAAATAGGGGTATTCTGTTTCGTTACAGTGTAAGTTTCAGGCAGGCTCACTGGATTTAAATAAGATGCTAAGGCTTTAATTAATTTTTTAAACGTAAATCTGAAATAGAAAAGGAAATTATAGCACTTGGTAATTAGAATTTTTTTCTGAGAAGAATATAGATGTGTGAATATATCTTAATTTAAATACATTTTTACTGTAGAACTACTTATTTGAGAAGTTATAGAAAATATTTTTAGACCCTTTTGTTGTTATTTAGTAAATCATTAACTTATGCTTCCTGTTTTCCACTTTGCACTCATTATAATACAATAAACAATATTAAAAACATATTACGTTAAAACAAATTTACATATTCGCTACTCAGGATTCTGCTTCCTCTAGAATTACCAATAGAATAGATATTGCAACATGCTGTGACTGCTGTAAAATCAATTGCTACCATCTATATATATTTTGAGAACGTTTAATGATTAACGAATATTATTGAGTTGAAATATATTTCAGAAAATAATCTATAAAAGTCTTTTGTAGATGATTCTCTAATACCACTTTTCATTTCACTGTTTATTATTAGGTAAGGCATGACGATGGGGTAAATTATTGACTTATAAGATACCTTCCATGAATCAGTGATATAATGCTTCCTGTTTTTCACTTTGCACTCATTATAATACAATAAACTATATTAAAAACATATAACTTTAAAACAAATTTACATATTCGCTACTCAGGATTCTGCTTTCTCTAGAATTACCAGTAGAATAGATATTGCAACATACTGTGGCTGCTGTAAAATCAATTGCTACCATCTACATATATTTTGAGAACGTTTAACGATTAACGAATATTATTGAGTTGAAATATATCTCAGAAAATAATCTATAAAAGTCTTTTGTAGATGATTCTCTAATACCATTTTTCATTTCACTGTTTATTATTAGGTAAGGCATGACGATGGGGTAAATCATTGACTTATAAGATACCTTCCATGAATCAGTGATATAATGCTTCCTGTTTTTCACTTTGCACTCATTATAATACAATAAACTATATTAAAAACATATAACTTTAA
The DNA here is from genome assembly GCF_030347505.1 of Rhynchophorus ferrugineus. Taxonomy (NCBI): domain Eukaryota; kingdom Metazoa; phylum Arthropoda; class Insecta; order Coleoptera; family Curculionidae; genus Rhynchophorus; species Rhynchophorus ferrugineus. The sequence goes on along the minus strand of NW_027472584.1, from coordinate 23,626,225 downwards.
AACAAATTTACATATTCACTACTCAGGTTTCTGCTGTCTCTAGAATTACCAGTAAATAGATATTGCAACATACTGTGGCTGCTGTAAAATCAATTGCTACCATCTACATATATTTTGAGAACGTTTAATGATTAACAAATATTATTGAGTTGAAACATATCTCAGAAAATAATCTATAAAAGTCTTTTGTTGATGATTCTCTAATACCATTTTTCATTTCACTGTTTATTATTAGGTAAGGCATGACGATGGGGTAAATCATTGACTTATAAGATACCTTCCATGAATCAGTCATATTATGCTTCCTGTTTTTCACTTTGCACTCATTATAATACAATAAACTATATTAAAAACATATTACGTTAAAACAAATTTACATATTCGCTACTCAGGATTCTGCTTTCTCTAGAATTACCAGTAGAATAGATATTGCAACATACTGTGGCTGCTGTAAAATCAATTGCTAACATCTATATATATTTTGAGAACGTTTAATGATTAACGAATATTATTGAGTTGAAATATATCTCAGAAAATAATTTATGAAAATCTTTTGTAGAAGATTCTCTAATACCACTTTTCATTTCACTGTTTATTATTAGGTAAGGCATGACGGCCTTGTTCATAAGCTACAGAAAATGTTACCAAAACAACACACCGAACTATTAAAATTGTACATTACAACCAGAATGTTTAGAGTTAAACAAGATTAATTCTACTCTACAATAAGAGAAGCAGGTGTACTACAAGTAAGTGTATTGGGGTCAATTATTTACCCATTCTACACATGTGATATTCCACAAATGGAAAATATCACGATGGCTACATTTGCTGATGACACTGCAATTTTTGATATCGGAGACAATAGCGAAGAAGCCACACGAAAATTAAAACAGGCAAGTTACAATAAAATAATTGGATCCAAACCCGGAGCATAAAAATTAACGATTAAGTAGTGCATGTACAGTTCACGTATAATCAGACCGCACAAGCACTAATAACAATAAATAATATTATCATTCAGTATAGCAACATGCAAAACTTCGCTGGAAAAAAACATGTATAAAGGAAATGGAAAGAACTGGAGTTAAAATACAGGAAAATATATTGGTTAATTGGAAGAAAATCACAAACATCAGTACATTATAAATTGTTATTATATAAGCTAGTGTCGATGTTCCACGAAAAATAATGTACATGCAATAAAAGTTTTCAAGAACAAAGTCCTGCGAAGTATTGTAGGTAAATCTAGCTACTACAGCACTGATAATTCAGCCCGAGACTTTCAGATACCGACTATCACTCAGGAAATCAAGAGAATAGCAAGGTAATATGACGACAGACTTCGTTAACTTGTCAATATCGAAGTTATATAACTCTTGGATAACACCAGAACAGGACACAGACTCAAAAGCATCAAACCACTTGATCTTGTGTTGGGTAGTGAGGTGCATTTAATAGAAAAACAGCAGTATTAATACATACACATTAATACATTCAAGATTAACATAGGGCCCATGGGTCTTCTATCTATACCTAGACCTATATAGATCTATACCTGGATTTAATTTATTGTAAAGACAAATTGTAGGTTAGTGGGCAACGATTAATAGCAATTTAATAAATAAATAAAAAAAACTAGTTATTATTAACTATTTTAAAAAACACTAAGACACACACACACGCAAGAAAGCGCTTGAACAGTTTATTTATATTATATATTAAATAAGCCAGCAATACTTCTTAAAATAACCTCATATTTGTTGTCAAAATATTTTAAACTATGGAAGCATATTTCTCAAAAAACCAATATCATATTAATTGACTAAAATAATTATTCAATTGGTGAATTAACTAATGTGAGAAGGCTAATTAATTCCTTATCGATAGTTTATTGATAATTTCGTTTTAGGATTTTAACCGTCGCTTACTACTTTAATTAAACGCAGAACAACAAAATAAAATGCTGTTCACCGAACTCCTTGTAATAAAATTAATGTGATTAAAAAAGAAAATTAATTAAAGCAGATAAAGAGAGTTTAATTTCTTTACAAATCCAGCCGTACACACTCATTCTTTCACAATAAAGTCCTGTTAAAGGACAAAATAAAAAGGGTAACAATAAAGAAAAAGCAAACCTCGGAGATTTTTTAAGATGGATCTATTTGTGGTTTGTATAGTCTGTTTTTTTTTATTTTAACTTTGTTTTATCGTGAAGCGATGGCTTTTTATTAATTTTGTGCGGTTTATACAGTTCGCTAACCTACTTTTATACGAACAGAACTAGCTCAAATTGTTTCGTTTAATTAATTTAATTTGTTTTGTTTTATTAGAAACTTGCGGGCATTTAATTTAATTGTACTAGGATTTCAATATTCATTATATTCTTAATAATCTGTTATCGTATTGTTTGATTAACAATCTAACTTTGTCAAGCTGGTGGGCACCGAGATCTTTATTAAAATATGCTTATAGATGTATATTCATGATATTCTTTTATTATTTCAATAATCTACTCAAAATAAATAAATACTCTTTATTAATCTTTAAATGAAAAATAACTTAAGGGCTTGTTGTCAAAAAGTCAGTAAATTAACATGTTTCTTTTTCTTGCATTTGAGTTTAAATTAATTTTCAGACTTTCTTCAATACTGCTCAATATTTTTAAAATTTTTTTTTATTAATCTCTTGGAACGTCAGCAATCGTGGATATCGCGTTGAATCAGTTTGTTGGACACGTAATATGGGGCATCGACGATGACTCGCAACACTTTACCCAATATATGATAACCACTTCTCAACAATCCAGAACAGTTTCTCAAGAGTTTTAAGGTACAGGATTCCATTTACATCAATTCTTTACAATATATCAAAATTAATAATGAAAAAAGTAGGATTTATCTGGACATATTGTTTAACGTGGGTTCCGAACCACAGTTCTCAGCATTATCCCGTTTTACCCAGCCTAGTCACCGTCCTTGTGCTTTATTTTCCTTGTTTGATTTTGCGATCTCGTTTAAAGGCAAATGTTAAACGATCATAAACATAAATTTACGACCATATCCCAGCAGGATTCGAACCCTATCGCAACAGTTGGAGAATCGTCCTGTAGTATTGACCACTGCGTCAACAAAGACAACAATGCAATAATCTGATCTCTATCTCTCAAGTAAGATGCGGTGGGCTTTTCATATTTTCTGCCAGATCTATACTGAAAGCTACCCCAATCATTTGGCTAAGTACATGAATAAATCTAAGCGAAGAAATTATGTAGGAGCAGCCTTTACATCCGAGTTCGCGGAGGGAAATTTTCAACTACCCTCCCAGACTAATATTTGCACTGCTGAACTACTAGCAATATACAAAGCCTTATTGTCCATTCAAAATAAGCCAGATAGTAGACCTGTAGTAATTGTCACGGACTCCAAGAGCTTCCTGGAGAGTCTCAGATCAGCGCAGATGGGTTACCCTTTGGTAGATTTCATCAGGGAACTCCACATTACCACAACAAGAAGCGGCACAAATATCTTTTATTTGTGGGTTATCTCTCATAGCAAATCACGGGTAATGAGAGAGCCGACTACTTCGTGGTAAGTCCCATTGTAAAATCCTTTTTGAAATCTCAACAAATTATATTAGGACCTACTAACTAACAATAAATTATGGGAAATCAAGTAAGATTTTTATCAAAATCCCAACATTCGAGATATAGCAAGACATAAATTGAACATTTTCGCTCGACTAAGAATCGGACATTGCAGATTTACCCATGAATATCTGCTAAAAGTTGAACGACCTCCTATGTGTAACGAGTGTCAAACCTGATTGCGTATAAGACATTTACTAATTGAACGTCGCAAGTACGGACCTCTCAGACAACTACTTGGAATGGCGGATTCCATGGAACATTTGGTCCAACTAAAAAATCAACTAATCAACTACATTGCAGTCGCAGGTTACTCCAGCTTGTCTAGCCTTATCAAAATTCTGTTAAGTTTGTTTATATGTCATTCTATTTAATCATGTTAATTTTTCATTGACTGCTTACATCATTTTGCCTTTGTTAAAGTTATACATTTTATTTATACTCTATATATTTATACATCTTACGTTCTGTAATCCTGATTATATATACTGATATGTATTATTATTCTTATTAATTGTAATTAAATTTGTATTCGGTCCTAAATAGCCCAAGAGGCCGATGGGCTATAAAATTTAAAAAAATATCTCTGAAGTCATTCCTCAGATTTCGAAGGGTTCAAGTGTTCATGTCCAATTAAATTTTGTTTTTCTGAATGAGAAAATTTTAAAAAAGTGTAGTATCAAGTATCAGCAGCAAAATTAATAAAACTGATATTTATAGATTGTGGTCGATAAATAGTGATAAAAGTTAAATGAAATTAAATAAAATAAATTCAATTTAAAGTAACATTGTGCAGTGGCAATTTTAAAAAGATCCACCAACGTTAAAAGGACAACCCCTGACTTTTTACCACGAAAAATCGAAGAAATTTATTGGATTAACAGACAGGGACTATTTCACTTTACATTCGAAAAGAATTCAATATATACCATTTGCCTGACACATTTTCTATTTTCTTGACAATAAAACTTCCATGAGTGTACGCATGTTAAAATGAAAATAAAGAAAAATACACAGGCAATTTACATCGGTGCTAAGCGTACAAAACGGAACAGAAGAAACCGAATGGTTATTCGTTAAAAATATATTTCGCCGCCATAATAGGCTTTAAAATTGTTTTTGATGTAAAATAGGCTGATTTTGAATTTTATACACTTCATATAACCAGACATTAACAAAATAGCTTTCAGATAAGCATTTTTCATACGTACGTATATTCTTTTTGTTATATTGAGAATAGATTTTTTATACACCCTCATACCGGTGATTATTCTTTCTCTCCATTGAAAAATACATAAAAAGAATATTTTTTCATTGAATATAATTTTAAATAAAATTGTATCATAATATAATATAAATAAAAAGTTTAAACTTATTGATCTATTTGTCATTTAAATGTTTTTTGAAATGAGTGAACTATCAATACTTTGAAACTTTAATATTTTTAAGAGCCGGCTTGGTTGGCGCAGTGTTGGCGCAGTCGCGGGTTCGAATCCCGCTGGGGCATGGTCGTAAATTTATTATCCTTCGACTAGAGTGCAAAATCCGACAAGGAAATTGATCCCAGTCGCGCCAACTAGACTGTAAGACCGGATGTCTTCTGAGATGATTTCTAAGTTGGTCACTCGCCAGTCGGTAGGCTTAATGCCGAAGATCGTGGATCGCAGCCCACGTTAAAGAGTAGGTCCAGTCCAGATAAAGACCCGTTGGTAAAAGGATACTTTAAAATATACAATGAAAAATATTTTTAACAAGAAAATAATGCGTAGAACTATTGACAAAGTACAAACAATGTTCACTTCTTCATCTCACCATTTGTTCTAGATATCTCTTGATATATACCTAGACCACTAGGATCTAATATTTTTAGCAAATCTTAGATATTTTAAAAGTATTTCAAGCTATATATACATTGAAAACTTAATATTTTTAACCAGAAAATAATAAGTATGACTAATGATAAAATATAAACAATGTTTGCTTATCAAAATATATATTTCAGATATTTCAATCGTAATGAAGCTTTCAAATACATGGAACTATAAATAATAACAAAAATAATATATAATAATGATATTTACAGGTACTAAACGTACATAAATAATAATAAATTAAAGGTAATAAAGTCGCCATATGAATACCCTTTTGGTTTTGGTACGATCATGATTTACATCGAAATTTTAATATTTTAATTCATAAACAAAGGAGCCTAAGTTCAGCTGTAGCGTAATTTACTGTTAATGAAAATCCACATGAGGGTTTTCGAGTTAATTTTGAGTAGAGACACATTTTCATTTAAACTCGTTAATATATCCAAATAAATTGTGCAAATAATCCGCTTTCAAATTAGGTTCTTAGGATTTAATTTATTCTATGGGCCTTTTAAAAGTATGCGGAGCAACTTTGATTGGTGTATATTTAACTTCTCATCGAAAATTGCGAATTATTTCAGTTGTATCAGATGTGAGAGTCAATAGAAAGCCACTGGTTAAGAAAATTTAATCGATGTACTGTTGCGCTTCTAGATATCAATAATTGAAGACGAGCTCTTTTATTTTGTTTATTATTTGTTAAATTCATTTAGTATAGAATGTTTTCGATCATCGTTAGGTGTACAAATATGATTCCGTTCTGTTTGCAAAAAAAAACGTTCAATCATGTTTTACATAATTTACACACAAACTTCTTCTTTATAGGGACTGATTCTTTGTAATCACATTGTATTGTTCACTATTTGTTCTTCAAATAGGGCTAAAAGAACCTATCAGAACCAATATCTGATGAATATTTCCCCATACTGCGTTTAAAAAATTTTCTTGAGTTGTTTCCACTCAAAATTAACTTGCAACATTTTTATTATTTAATTAATATATTGTTACTAGTCGTTTCCGTCTAACCTACAATTTGTCTTTATGATAACTTAAATCTAGGTATATAACTAGGAGGACCCATCGACCCTAACTCAGTCTCTGGTGAAATAATGTTTATACACATCACTGCTGAATTTTTTAATATATGCACCTCACAACACAACACTACACAAGATCAGATGGTTTGATTCTTTTGAGTCTGTGTCCTGTTCTGGTGGTATCCAATAGTTGTAATATTTCAATATTCGTGTGAGAATGGAGTCTTTCCTCATGCCCCCTTGCAATTCTCTTGATTTCTTGACTGACTGTGACTATCTGAAGGTCTCGTTGTAGATAATCAGTCCTATAATATTTGGGTGCACCCACAATACCTCTCAGGAAAATTTGAATTTCATTTATGTTACTCTTTAAAGAACATCCCCATAATTGAACTCCGTATGTCCATATAGGTTTCAATATTTGCTTATATAATAGCAATTTATTATATAGTGATAATTGTGATTTTCTTCCAATTAGCCAGTACATTTTCCTATATTTCAATTCCAGTTCTTTTCTTTTCTTCTTTATATGTTCCTTCCAGCGAAGTTTTGCATCGAGATTCATTCCGAGATATTTAGCGTTGTTGCTATATGGAATAATAGTGTTCTTTAATGTTATTGGTGCTTGTACGGTCTGTTTATAGGTGAACTGCACATGTACAGATTTACTTTCATTAATTCTTATTTTCCAAGCTTGTGTCCAATTATTTATATTGTCACTTGCCTGTTGTAATTTTGGTGAGGCTTCTTCGCTATTGTCTCCGACAGCTATAATCTAAGTATCAACTTTCAACATTGATTCAGACAATGTGGGCTATTTTCTTCTATAATTATTATTTGTTATAATAAAGAAGTTTGAACGGTTTATATGTTAGAAAGGAAAGAGAAATCGTTTCAAATATAATAATTAATGATATTTTTATAATAAATATTTACTTTACTACTTATAAAAACATAATTATTATTACTGACGCCACGAAAGTTGTGATATTTGTATATTGCATATAAAATGCATTAAAAAAAAACTTTAATAAATAACTTGAAATAATAACTGGAACAATTTTTTTAAATGTCACGAAAACACAGTTGTGTGTCCAAAAATTATAAACCATAAAATAATAAAATATTTATTTTGAAAGCAAACAAAAACCCAAATACGTCGGTTATGTAACGTTACGTTTAGTAATTTATTGCAGTAATACCCGAATAGCAGTATAATTAACTGTGACAAAAACAAGCCAGATAATTATATATATATATATATATATATATATATATATATATATATATATATATATATATATATATATATATATATATATATTATATATATAAATTAATGATTTTTTAACATAAATAATTTCTACCTATAAAAAATGATATTATTAAGATATTACAGTGACTAATAAAAATAACTATAAGATATAAGCTATACGTTTGAAGGGAAACATTTTAAATTATAAACAGGATGGGTCTGAATTTAAAAATGATAGATACTGCACGGTCACAAATGTAAAATATGCAACGATGGTAATGGCGGAAAAATCAGTCATTTGCCTCGAAACGTTTTGATTTGTTTTGGACAATATTTTATAAAAAATTGTTATTCCGATTGTCACGAATATTTCGGATAAAAATTCTAAAGCCGACGTTAAATATTTAACAATTCTGATCGACGCTAAAATATCGGCTGTGTGTTCCTAGCATAAGATAGTGTATGAATGAATTTGTGGACAAAATGGAGAGCTCAGGTGTTATAGGTGGTTTCAATCAGTGAAATGTAGTTTGAGAAAATTGTGGAATAATACAGATTTGGCTTATGTGCCCCACGAACAACAAGCACATAACGAATTTTCTCATATATCGTATACTTAGTAATTTACGCAATATGAATACGAATGTGTTAGGCTTATATAAAACAAAACGCGTTTAGAATTGCAGCACTAGTAAATTTGAACAGCGTATCAGGAATTACGGTTATTTTATAGCTTTGCACTTCGTGGCAAATGAAATTTGCCTACTCATGCAGCTGTGGCATGACAAAATTAAGCACACCATTTTTAACAAGGCCGCTAAAACACACGATAGTGCTCCTGATAAATATGACATATATCTGGCGAAATCTCATTTTGATTTGCTTTTTCGTCAATTCGCAATTCAATATCGGTTTTTGTTACAGTTTTCGAAAACACAATTTCCATGCTTGTTTTCCACAATCAACTTATTCTCCAGAATGTCATAAATAACAATTTTATCACTTGATCAAACTTTACTTATCATTATTTTTATATTATATAACAAAAGCTTACATCTGATTTAATCTCACTGGGTGCAATTTTCAGTTTTCGCAGCATGACTTTCTAAATCAATTCTTGGATACTTCAGATATACTGTCAGTATTTAACAATAAACTATTAACAAGAAGTCTACTGTTAATTATTGGCCATAATACCGTCTCTCTATAGGTCTCTACCGTAAAGGCGAACTTTTCGAATATATATATATATATATATATATATATATATATATTTACCTTTTTGTCATTTTGTGTTTTAAACCTTCTAAAGTTGAATATTTTTTAATCATAAAATAATACGTAGGACTATTGATATTGTAAATTGGACTATTGTATTGATAAAATGTAAATAATGTTTACTTGTTCATCTGAGGATCTTTTTAGATATCTTTTGATATGGATCTAGATCAAGCTACATTTATTATCATTTTTTACGTTATATAACAGAAACTTACATGTAATTTAATCTCACTGGGTGCAATTTTCAGTTAGTTTTCGCAGCATGATTTTCTAAATCAATTCTTGAATACTTCAGATATACTGTCAATATTTAACAATAAACTATTAACAAGCAGTTTACTGTTAAGTATTGGCCATAATACCATCCCTCTATAGGTTTCTAACCTCTTCTAATGTTTGTTACTAAATATTATTCTTCATTTTTAATCAACTTCTTGATTTATACACCCTCAGACGAGTGACCTCTCCTTTGAAATAAACGTAAAAGCGAACTTTTCATTTATCTTTTTGTCATTTTGTGTTTTAAACCTTCTAAACTTTAATATTTTTTAATCATAAAATAATACGTAGGACTATTGATAAAATATAAATAATGTTTGCTTGTTCATCTGAGGATCTTTTTAGATAACTTTTGATATAGACCTAGACCGAGCTTCATTTGTTATTATTTTTTACATTATATAACAGAAATTTACACGTAATTCAATCTCACTAGGTGCAATTTTCAGTTAGTTTTCGCATTATTTTCTAAATCAATTTTGTTGCATATTTAATATACTTTACAGTCAATATTTAAGAACAAGCATTCCTCCATAGGCTTGTAACTTCTTCTAACATTTGTTGCTAAATATTCTCCTTCATTTTTAATCAATATCTTACCTATTGCTGTTATATATTAACTATTGCTGTTCTGCTACCATAGTTTGTTAAAGAATATATATATATATATATATATATATATATATATATATATATATATATATATATACATCCTCATAAAATCTTCACTTGTTGAGGCAATAATGTGTTATTGAAAGCAACTTTTTATGTATTATTTTGCTTTGAAAGCTCTTATAAAAGTTACAGATTCAAAATGTTATATTTCCTTAGTTTCGAATGTGACCAATAGAATACATTTTCAGCTTAAATCAACACATTCTAAGGTAAAGCGTTTTACCGGTTTTTTTTTTCGCCAAAGTTTGGTTCTGTGCTTTATTATAGATATCTCTCGTGAAATGTTCTGAAAAATATCCAGTTTCCGGAGTTATTTACGTGGTTACGGCAGCAAAGTTTTGATTAACCCCAAAATAGTTTATTGAGTTTCGATATGGTAGATAAGTTTGAAAGCGCGGCTAGCTGATATGCGAAATTATTCCTGCTGAAACGCCTAAAATTTTCATAATACCTTTTTTCTTTATATAATAAAGGATTTATAATAGTTTGGCGGTAAAGCCACGCTCTAGTAATATTTATTATGCTTTTGTTAAGTACTCATATATAATATATTATCTTTTTAAATTGCTTTCCCTGGATATTGAAGCAATTAATTAATTTTTTTTAACCAAATCTAATTTTAATCTTGTGTTTGCTGTTAGACGATACATATATACAAGATCACAATAATCATCATGATCATGTTTACACTCCATAGGGGTTCTTAAATTTCATTTATATATTTCTCCATGTAACTACATTCAGTTAAATAGAAAAGAGTAGCTTTTTGTAATAAAAAAGTGATTACAAATAAAGCTCTGTTGAATGAGCGCAAGGTTTGAAAATAATTAAGTTTTTTGTTATATATCTGAACGATAATATGACTAACTAATTGAAACAATTTGTATATGAGGTTTTGGAAGCTTAAAATGAATTAAATCTTTACGAAAATGATCTTGTGATACTGGACACTCCAATGTAACTCAACTGATATAGTTGGTAAACAGTCAAAGAAATGGGAAGAAGAAATGGTAACTAATTAGATAATAAATATAGTAAATTTGAAATATAATGATATACGTATTAAAACTTATAGCGCTTCTATATTAACGTTATTAGGATAGTAAATATATTTATGTATCCGATAGTTGTAATATTTCAATATTCGTGTGAGAATGGAGTCTTTCCTCATGCCCCCTTGCAATTCTATTGATTTCTTGACTGACTGTGAGTATCTGAAAGTATCGTTGTAGATAACCAGTCCTATAATATTTGGGTGCACCCACAATACGTCTCAGGAAAATTTGAATTTCATTTATGTTACTCTTGCAGAACATCCCCATAATTGAATTCCGTATGTCCATATAGGTTTCAATATTTGCTTATATAATAGCAATTTATTATGTAGTGATAATTGTGATTTTCTTCCAATTAGCCAGTACATTTTTATATATTTCAATTCCAGTTCTTTTCTTTTCTTCTTTATATGTTCCTTCCAGCGAAGTTTTGCATCGGGATTCATTCCGAGATATTTAGCGTTGTTGCTATATGGAATAATAGTATTCTTTAATGTTATTGGTGCTTATACGGTCTGTTTATAGGTGAACTGCACATGTACAGATTTACTTTCATTAATTCTTATTTTCCAAGCTTGTGTCCAATTATTTATATTGTCACTTGCCTGTTGTAATTTTGGTGAAGCTTCTTCGCTATTGTCTCCGACAGCTATAATCTAAGTATCAACTTTCAACATTGATTCAAATAATGTGGGCTACTTTCTTCTATAATTATTATCTGTTATAATAAAGAAGTTTGAACGGTTTATATGTTAGAAAGGAAAGAGAAATCGTTTCAAATATAATAATTAATGATATTTTTATAATAAATATTTACTACTTTAAAATAAATATAGTAAATTTGAAATATAATGATATACGTATTAAAACTTATAGCGCTTCTATATTAACGTTATTAGGACACTAAATATATTTTTGTATAATCTTTCATCAAATATTGGCCGAAAAGCCTGAAAAATAAATTTACTTTGTCTTATGGTAATGTTATCGATTTTTAACAAACATCCATAATAAATAGATAGTGTCAGTTCTATTATACTAATATTAAATCTAAACTCTAAGATTAAGTAGATTAAGAATAAAATAGATATTTATCCCTAATATTACAGCGAATAATGTTAAGCCAAAATTCATTCGAAATTTAAGTAACTATGTTCCCCTGTTTTGATACAGTTTAGTGCCCAATTTTACATGCTCCGTAGAATTCTTAAAATTGTCCTGCCATTTATTCTCATTTATTCTCCTTCCCTCATAAATCAATACTAACAGATCTCATATTTCCATAAACGGAAATATTAAAAATGATTATTTTAAATCGCTATAATTGTACTCGGACGTATTTTTAATAATATTTCTCTTTTTTTATAGGTTATAGAATGCAATCAAGCCCTATTAGGAGCCATTGTAATGAAAAATGGCACCTTTAAAAAGACACCATACCCTTATGCTTCAAGATATGACAGCAACGCAAGCGTTTTTTCTTTTTTGCACTCTATTGCAGCCCATTCTTACTGAAGGTAAGGCTCATAAATGTTTCCTTTACATATAGAATCGGATTTCAATAAAAAAATATCGAGGATAGTGCCTGGTGCCATATTGAAAATATGACCTCTTAACCAAAAACTATGATTTGTCGCCTTCATTCATTCAGAATTCATTTTTTACTTTTTTATTATTTACCGTAAATCACTTTCAGGATGTTATATAACGTAAATGAAAAAAATATTATTAAATATTCAACATATGTATTTGTTAATAACTACATTTTTATGCGAATAGGTTAGCAATTATTTTTATATCAAAAAAACAAAAAGTTTTTTCATTACTGATGTTAGATTACACGAGAACGCTTCCTAATCATCTAAATTTATTGTTGTTTAAGGAACCCTTTTTTCAGCCATTAGGATTAAGAACACAGATCGTAATTTTGCTCCTCCGTTTTTTTTTCTGTTCAACTTTCCAGTTTAGGAAACTTCTACAATTATATATTTGTAGATATTATATTATACTCAATAAATGTGTCCCTGGAAATATTATCAAGTGACCGGAGATACAAACAAAACGATGTTCATTCAACAATTTTAATCAAATTACCTTTTTACAATTGATTCAAATAAAAAATGGGGCAAATATTTATTTGATAAAGTTTTTCCATTTGCTTAAGGCGTCGACGCTTCTTTCTAGGCAATAAATTTTGACTGTTAATCAAAATGTACTGGATGTTCGAAAACAGCTTAGCTTAGCTTCTTAAATACTTTACATAATATATAGATAAAGTTTTGCAAGTTGCTTTAATCTTCCTCTAATAGTGGATTAAGTACATTAATTTATTTCAAAATAATTTGACAGGCTACAGATAAACTTGGATATTATGTAAGTTAAATTTGCTTTCAGTTTGGTTGGATATTTAGTTTCTTACAATCATTAATGTATGTATACGCTATTGAAAAACATAATGATATGACAAAATTAGTTTAGACTTATTAATTAATTACTGTCATTAGCAAATAGTCATCATTATTAGTGACAATGAATAATATTTGAGTATTTTTTTTAATTCAAAGGCATATACTAGCTCTGCTGGAAAGTCATTACTGGTTTTACTGAGATGTCATTTCAACAGATGTCGCTAGGCTTAGGTATGCATTATTATGATTTGATACATACGTCATTTTGTTTTACTAACAACAAGCTTCAAAGCTATACTTGTTACATTTTGCGAAAGTAACAACGTCATAGATTTATACTTCTTTGAAAATGTCAAGTTTCTTGTCTAAGAAGGTGGATATTAGGTGATTCTTATTTAATTAAAAAAAAAGCTGCTGAAAGTCATCGTTTGCTGTTAATAACTTACGGTGAACATTCGATAATCTTGAAAATATGTGAAGCGTGGTTTGAAATATTCAAAAGTTGAGTTTTCGATGTGTAAGTTAAAGAACATTCTGGAAGACTTATTGCAAGAATAATTGGATGAATATCCAACCCGAAATGAAAAAATAATTGGCAGAAGCGTTACATATGACTCAAGATACCATTAGAAACGATTAGCAACCGATTATGAGCAATGGGGAAAATCCAAATGATGGGAAGGTAGGTACCACATCAATTGAATGATAGACAAATAGAAAATCAAAAAAATGTCTGTGAAATGCTGCTTCAAAAGTATGATCGGAAGCCATTTCTATATCGAATAAGTCAAACCGTTTTGGTCGCAAAACAATGCTCTGTGTATTATGAACCTGGCAAAACAGTTAATAGTGATTACTAGCGATCACAAATCATCAATTTGAACTATGTATCGATCGAAAAACGTCCAGAATATGATCGAAAAAAGCAAAACCGGTCAAGTAGCGTTCAAAGATGGGACATTATCGCACCCGCCGTACTCTCCAGACCTTGCCTTGTCCGATTACGAACTTTTCAAAGTACAAACAGTATTTTTGAGATGGCATATTTTCTAAAAATGGGCATGATCTATAGAATCAAATAGCCAATACTTTGAATAAACACATTTTGCCATTTTCTTGTAAATTCTGCAGTTGTTTTCGAAAAAAAATGGTAATGACCTTCCGGTATAATCATTATATGATGTGGCAATTATTTAATAAACTAAAAAATTCAAGTATTAAAATTAGTTTTATAGTAAATTATCATGAATATTTTTTACTATTACTAACTATAAATTATTTTAAAATATTAAATATCGTTTAATTATTATTAAAACAAAAAATTCTCTATGTATGCTTAGAATACCTGCCCAGTTATTTCATGTATAGAGCTTTATAATAATTAAAAATTTAATTAAGGTCTGGAATTTATTACGCAATAAAATATTGGTAGCTGTTGACATATTTTCCTAGACTAATAGAGAATTCCTAGAATATTATCCACGATCTAAGGAACAATTTTGCTCTAATCAATTTTTAAAATAAATATGGTTGCGGTTCCGCTTATAAATTTTGGATACCTCATCGAAATATTTCAATTAATAAACGTGTGGATAATTGAGGTATATTAGGTAAGATCTAAAATCAATAACATCCTTCGGATTTTTTTAAAATTATTCTTGATACCCACGCGTTATAAAATATGTTAATATTTTCATGTTATTTACAACAATGATGGTCGAGGAATGAAGGTCAGAAAATTCATTATTTTTTTATAATGAATATCTTTGAAATAATCAATTGGGCTTCTTTGTTGATTGTAAATAACATTTTAGTAAACTAGTAAAATAACGTAAAATATTTATTATAGTCGGGAACTATGATGGGAAAATCCTAATATAGTGGAAATTCTTTCGATATAAAGCTACCATTATTAAGGTTTTGTTGGTTAAGAGAGTATTAGTTTTTGCAGGGAAATTTAAAATCGAAATACGCTCCAAAGTACCTCTTAAATAAAAGATTATGTAACCTTTTTAACCAAATAGGATTAATATATAACATCTGCATTAAGACTATTAGATGCCTGGTGTTGGGGTGATTTTCTAACTACAGCAATTTCGGGCTTATCTTTAAGCAAACATATCTACTTTGTACAAGATTTCCAAAGCTTGAGACATGTTGTGTTTAGACTAATTATAACTGTTGCAATTTCGGTCGTTCTGTAATTACAATTGCTCTATTTTGACAATTAATTTATCATATTTAGTTTTGCTTACATATGCTATTTACGAGATGTCTTAAGGGTGAATGAATGGAGTAACAGATGCGTTTTAAATATGCCAACTGTAAACCGAGTTGAAACTTTCGACAGAATTACCATAATGGTTATATTTGTTTAATATGATCTCTTATTTTAAATACCTCTCAATTACAGTATGAATGTATTCGACAAAATCAATTATATAATGACATTTTCACGCTGTGTAAAGTTTTTCATAATTTCTATTATTATGATACTCGGTTCTTATATTTATTATGCTTTAATTAAGTCATCATTATCTTTTTAAATTTCGTTCCCTGGTTATTGAAACAATGATTTTATATTATTTACCTTTTGTTTCATCCATATTTTACCCTTGTCTCTATTATTATTAGGCAATAAGTCTCTTAATTTGAAGTACGTGGGAGGTTTTCATAATTATGAGTTATAGAGTATAATGATTCGCCTTTCTTTCATATATTAATAGGTTTTTTGACTATTTGTTTATTATGTTTGAGTTATTATTAGACACTGCATAGTTGATGCATAGAATGAAGTATAACTATTACTTAACTACATGAAAAATTTTCGCTGTCATTTTTATTTTAACGAGCTGCTTCATTGGCAATTGAGATGAAACTAATTTTAGTGATACCGTTAAATATATAAATATTAATACAAATGTTAATATTACCAAGAATATGGTTTAACATTATATGATATTTTAATAGTGTTACGAAACTACCTAGTAGTTAGATTAATAGAAGAGATATGTTAGATATGTAGAACATGTCTATTTTATAAACAGTATTGTTGAAACAAACCATTAAAGTTTAATTATGTAAACGGTACAAGGGTTGTTTAATAAATACAAGTTGTAAATACTTTGGCTCGTAATAGGAGAAGTGTCTGTCCGTATACATTGTTCGATTAATAGATAGAGAAATTCCTTAGTGCAGATGCATAATACCCATTATCCCTATATAGAATGGTGCGGGACAAACGCAGTATTAGAATATTTGAGAAAATAGTACGATTTGATTTTCCCGAGTCGATTTAGGAATCCGAATCGTTAAATCATAAAAGAAAAATTTCGAAATACATTAATTTATTAATTAATCATTAACTATATCGCGTTATTTACTACTGTCGCGTATTTTACGAGCGAGACATATCCAAGAAATCTAACAAGTCGGGCGTGGTGTTATTGCTTCAAATGCAGAACAAAGAACTATAAAATTGAATAAGACCCAGCTGTTACCATAGGCTTTAACTATCGGAAACCTGTTTGCAGTTCGCAAACTTTTAGTAATTTGAAGTTTAAAATTCTGCGTTTAGAAAATCTACAATTCAATAACTTACTAAAAAGGTCATTTGAAATCTTTTTCGTATAATCTAGTTTATTTTTCATAAAAACCATTACCGCAAGCGAGTACATACTTGGTAAAATATTTTCGTTCATTTATATTCGAACAAAAGCCATGTTCTTCGTCGAGAAATATTGTCCATGGTAGAATAAAAGTTTATCGGAATAATAAAATTAACCCCGCTAGATGGCGTAGTATATTTCTCAAGTAATTAAATATTCTATGTTAATGTCAAACCTAAGATGTAAGATAATATTGTTTTTAAATATTCGAAAGTGTTATATTAATAATTAAATATTAATTAAATCTCAAGTAACTAACAAGTGTTCCACCCTATATTTCTTGTTTAGTTTGATTTAGCTTGCTAATGGTACATTGATAAATTCTCTCCAGAGATATTACTTTATACGCAACCATCTATTTTGCTGTATCACTGTCAATAATCGGGCAAATATACAATTGAAACATTTTACTACAGAAATGCCTAGAATAGATTAATCGAAAGGCATTGTTTTGTATTGCAACAGTAGTCGAACATACACATATCTTCGTTCCTTAATCGAGCATTGTAAAAATCGGACCCAACGACCCTAAATTGTTAAATCAAGGTACCATATTTAATACTATACTGCTTTACAAGGAAATATATCTCCTCAGTTAATGTATTCATATAGTATTTATCAGCAATTATTTATATCTGATAACTAAAGTATTAATACCTATTTTTGATGATATTTAGGAAGACCAACGGAGAAACAATTACTATTTTTGATTCACAATACCGCATAAAAACTAGTGATTCAATATTTAGAATGAGAATTTTGTTAGAGATATTTATATTTACCTGTATAAAGATATATTTACCCTATATTTTTATTTAAATCATTAAAATCATTAGCAATATTTTTGACAAATACAAAACATGTCGATGTACAAAAAACCTCAAACCTCCTTATGATTAAGTTACAATAACAACATATTATCATATACATAAAACTTGATTCTGAATCAAGCTGTTTATTTAGAATATTAACATACCTAATATTTATATTTCCAAAGTAATACCAATAATATGCGTGGTATATAAAAAGTGAATGCAAGTTCGTAATTCTTTTTATTCGTATTATGTAAAAACCGATAAAAACAGCATAATTTCAGAATTTAGAATATTTGGACACCTTTTCAAGTTGATACATTTTCGAAATATAATCGATAATGTATTTGGAATATATTTTCAATATTATTTTTATATGAATAATATATTATTTAATACCAATTAACCTTTTGGACTTTTCAACACAATTTCCACTTTAAGACGACAGATTATGTGAAATCAGTCTATGATGTATTTGAAATATGCCTAGCATTTCTGTTAGGATTTGCAATTTTCATTGAAATAGCTTTCCTTGGTTAAGGAAAAAAGGTTTCTTGGGTAAGTTTTTCTTGGCTAAAGTTCGTGGTTCCTTTCTTAGTAATAAGATTTACTTGTACAATTGCGAAACAGTTTTCTGGAATACGAAATTGATATAATATTGGACAGTATTAGATCAAAAGAGAATGAACAATTTATGTCCTTGATTTGTGCTGATACATTATTAGCTACAAGTTAATATTTTCAATACAATTTCAACTCTAATGCGACACATTTTCTGAATACAATCAATAATATATATGGAATATTCCTAACATTTGTGGATTTGCAATTTTCGTTGAAATAACTTTTCTTCGTAATAAGATTTACTTGTAGTATTGCAAAACAATTTTCTGGAATATAAAATTGATATATTACTGTTCTTTTTATATTAAAGTGGACCGTATTAGTTCAAAAGAGAATAAGCAATATATGTCCTTGATTTTGATTTATGCTGATACGTTATTAGCTACAAGTTAACATTTTCAATACAATTTCAACTCTAATGCTACACATTTTCTGAATGCAATCAATAATGTATTTGGAATATTCCTAACATTTGTGGATTTGCAATTTTTGTTGAAATAACTTTTCTTCGTAATAAGATTTACTTGTAGTATTGCAAAACAATTTTCTGGAATATAAAATTGGTATATTACTGTTCTTTTTATATTAAAGTGGACCGTATTAGTTCAAAAGAGAATAACCAATATATGTCCTTGATTTTTATTTATGCTGATACGTTATTAGCTACAAGTAACATTTTCAATACAATTTCAACTCTAATGCTACACATTTTCTGAATACAATCAATAATGTATTTGGAATATTCCTAACATTTGTGGATTTGCAATTTTCGTTGAAATAACTTTTCTTCGTAATAAGATTTACTTGTAGTATTGCAAAACAATTTTCTGGAATATAAAATTGATATATTACTGTTCTTTTTATATTAAAGTGGACCGTATTAGTTCAAAAGAGAATAAGCAATATATGTCCTTGATTTTTATTTATGCTGATACGTTATTAGCTACAAGTTAACATTTTCAATACAATTTCAACTCTAATGCTACACATTTTCTGAATACAATCAATAATGTATTTGGAATATTCCTAACATTTGTGGATTTGCAATTTTCGTTGAAATAACTTTTCTTCGTAATAAGATTTACTTGTAGTATTGCAAAACAATTTTCTGGAATATAAAATTGATATATTACTGTTCTTTTTATATTAAAGTGGACCGTATTAGTTCAAAAGAGAATAAGCAATATATGTCCTTGATTTTGATTTATGCTGATACGTTATTAGCTACAAGTTAACATTTTCAATACAATTTCAACTCTAATGCTACACATTTTCTGAATGCAATCAATAATGTATTTGGAATATTCCTAACATTTGTGGATTTGCAATTTTCGTTGAAATAACTTTTCTTCGTAATAAGATTTACTTGTAGTATTGCAAAACAATTTTCTGGAATATAAAATTGATATATTACTGTTCTTTTTATATTAAAGTGGACCGTATTAGTTCAAAAGAGAATAAGCAATATATGTCCTTGATTTTTATTTATGCTGATACGTTATTAGCTACAAGTTAACATTTTCAATACAATTTCAACTCTAATGCTACACATTTTCTGAATACAATCAATAATGTATTTGGAATATTCCTAACATTTGTGGATTTGCAATTTTCGTCGAAATAACTTTTCTTCGTAATAAGATTTACTTGTAGTATTGCAAAACAATTTTCTGGAATATAAAATTGATATATTACTGTTCTTTTTATATTAAAGTGGACCGTATTAGTTCAAAAGAGAATAAGCAATATATGTCCTTGATTTTGATTTATGCTGATACGTTATTAGCTACAAGTTAACATTTTCAATACAGTTTCAACCCTAATGCGACACATTTTCTGAATACAATCAATAATGTATTTGGAATATTCCTAACATTTGTGGATTTGCAATTTTCGTTGAATTAACTTTTCTTCGTAATAAGATTTACTTGTAGTATTGCAAAACAATTTTCTGGAATACGAAATTGATGTATTAATATTATTTTCATATTATAATGGACAATATTAGTTCAAACGAGAATAATAGTATATGTCCCTGATTTTGATACGTGCTGATACATTATTTGTTACGAAATGTTTGTCTATTTAGAACTTTATCTAAGGAAAAATAAATAGGGCCTCTGAGAGACTGGTCTGGATATATCGTAATTAAGAATTACTATGTTAAGTAGAAAAAAATAAAAGATTTATACGAAAGCTACTGTGGAACAAATGTAGGTCACTTCAGCGAAGAGAGGATCATTTATAAGGCATTACGCAAGACGGTAAATGATATGGCCACTGGTTTAATAATCGCCGGATAGTTGAGACGGTCTCCATAGCTGTGGTTTATGCTAAAGCTCTGGTTAATCCCAGATTAGCGATGTCGGCGTAACTACAATACTAATTTGTTGATTCGGGTACAACGACAGTGAAATATTGCTCGAAACTCTCACATATGCCACTAACGCATAGTTAACAATATTGAGCATTGAATCAGTCTAGTAGCTGAATATACAACTCCCTGTTTGTTAAGCTATTTTATTTAAAACACTCCATTTCTATTGAAATTTATGACCTATGCAACTTTGTAAATGGGCCTGTCGAGTTCTCTATTCGAGATATTTTACCACCTTTCAGTATTTCATTATTACTCCCACAAAGTTTAGGCCATTTTTCAAAATTATTACTACTCAGCTTTTATCTTAAAACACTTTTTAATTTATTACTTAATTAATATTATACAGGTTTTATTTCAAAGTTATGACCGCTAAAATATTTTCATATTTCGAAATATAATTTATTTACAGTTATTTACTATAATTCTTTTTTGGGTTTTACTTTTGGATGACATGTTTAAAAAATATTGGATAATATTGGATTTTAGTCGGGTAGAAATACAAATTTTTCTTAAAAAGTCAAAATGTCTAAGAACAGATACATTTTATATTTTCTACACAACTGTTTCCATATACGGTCATAATTTTAGTTGGATATAACATCTTATACTAATGGTATAATAGTGAAATTATAGAAGTTTATAGAAAATTTCAAGATGAATTTGCTGGTTTAACCTATATTTCAATATTATTAGTACTTTCATAAATACATCAAAGTTTTTTAGGAGAGAATACAAATTTATCTTCGGGTCAAAATATCTTCATAACAATATGCAATAACTTTTTATAGTAATGGTATAGCAACATAATTATCAATATTAATAGAGAATTTCAATACGAATTTACTGGTTTAACTTATATTTCAATAGTGTTAATACTTTCAAATATATAACGAAGTTTTTGTTTTTGGGGAAAATACAAATTTCTATTCAGACCAAAATATCTTTATACCAATATGCTGCAGTTAATAATGCATAGGTTTTCTGTTTTCTAAACTACTTAATACGTATATTGTCATAATTTCAGCTCTATATGAAACATGAAAAAATTTGCATATTTTTCCATACATATAGTCGTGAAATGTTGATATTTTCCGTCATATTTAGACTTTTCCTTCTGAACCTTTTTATAGTAATTGTATAGCAACGTAATTTTCACTATTAGTAGAGAATTCCATCACGAATTTTTCTGTTTAACTCATATTTCAATAGTGTTAATACTTTCAAATATATAACGAAATTTTTGTTCATGGGGGAAAATAATAATTTCTGTTCAGACCAAAATATCTTTATACCAGTATGCTGCAGTTGATAATGCATAGGTTTTCTGTTTTCTAAACTACTTAATACATATATTGTCATAATTTCAGCTCTATATGAAACATGAAAAAATTTGCCTATTTTTCCATATATATAGTCGTGAAATATTGCTATTTTCCGTCATATTTAGACTTTTCCTTCTGAACCTTTTTATAGTAATTGTATAGTAACGTAATTTTCACTATTAGTAGAGAATTGCATCACGAATTTGTCTGTTTAACTCATATTTCAATAGTGTTAATACTCTCAAATATATAACGAAATTTTTGTTCATGGGGGAAAATAAAATTTCTGTTCAGGCCAAAATATCTTTATACTAGTATGCTGCAGTTGATAATGCATAGATTTTCTGTTTTCTAAACTACTTAATACGTATATTGTCATAATTTCAGCTCTATATGAAACATGAAAAAATTTGCCTCTTTTTCCATATAGTCGTGAAATATAGATATTTTCCGTCATATTTAGACTTTTCCTTCTGAAACTTTTTATAGTAATTGTATGACAACTTAATTATCACTATTAGTGGAAAATTTCATCACGAATTTGTCTGTTTAACTTATATTTCAATAGAGTTAATACTTTCAAATATATAACGAAATTTTTGTTCATGGAGGAAAATAAAAATTTCTGTTCAGACCGAAATATCTTTATACCAGTATGCTGCAGTTAATAATGCATAGGTTTTCTGTTTTCTAAACTACATAATACGTATATTGTCATAATTTCAGCTCTATATGAAACATGAAAAAATTTGCCTATTTTTCCATATATATAGTCGTGAAATATTGATATTTTCAGTCATATTTAGACTTTTCCTTCTGAACCTTTTTATAGTAATTGTATAGCAACGTAATTTTCACTATTAGTAGAGAATTGCATCACGAATTTGTCTGTTTAACTCATATTTCAATAGTGTTAATACTTTCAAATATATAACGAAATTTTTGTTCATGGGGGAAAATAAAAATTTCTGTTCAGACCAAAATATCTTTATACCAGTATGCTGCAGTTGATAATGCATAGGTTTTCTGTTTTCTAAACTACTTAATGTGTATATTGTCATAATTTCAGCTCTATATGAAACATGAAAAAATTTGCCTATTTTTCCATATATATAGTCGTGAAATATTGATATTTTCCGTCATATTTAGACTTTTCCTTCTGAACCTTTTTATAGTAATTGTATAGCAACGTAATTTTCACTATTAGTAGAGAATTTCATCACGAATTTGTCTGTTTGACTTATATTTCAATAGAGTTAATACTTTCAAATATATAACGAAATTTTTGTTCATGGAGAAAAATAAAAATTTCTGTTCAGACCGAAATATCTTTATACCAATATGCTGCAGTTGATAATGCATACGTTTTCTGTTTTCTACACTACTTAATACGTATATTGTCATAATTTCAGCTCTATATGAAACATGAAAAATTTGCCTATTTTTCCAAATATATAGTCGGGAAATATTGATATTTTCCGTCATAGTTAGACTTTTCCTTCTGAAACTTTTTATAATAACGGTAGAGCAACGTAATTATCGCCATTTATAGAGAATTTCAAGTTCAATTTATCGGTTTAACTTATATTTCAATACTGTTAACACTTTCAAATATATAACGAAGTTTTTGGTTTTGGGGGAAAATTCTTCAGACCAAAATATCTTCATAAAAATATGCTGCAGTTAATAATGGATACGTTTTCTGTTTTCTATACTACTTAATACATACGCTTTCATAATTTCAGTTGGATATGAAACATGAAAAAAATTGCCTATTTTTTCCATATATATTGTCGTAAAATATTGATATTTTCCGTCATATTTAGACTTTTCCTTCTGAAACTTTTTATAGTAATTGTATAGGAACGTAATTATGGCCATTTATAGAGAATTTTAAGACCAATTTGTCGGTTCAACTTATCTTTCAATACTGTTAACACTTTCAAATATATAATAAAGTGTTTGGTTTTGGGGGAAAATACAAATTTCTATTCAGACCAAAATATCTCTATACCAATATGCTGCAGTTAATAATGGATACGTTTTCTGTTTTCTATACTACTTAATACATACGCTTACATAATTTCAGTTGGATATGAAACATGAAAAAAAAATCCCAATGTTTCCATATATATGGTCGTGAAATATTGATATTTTCCGTCATATTTAGACTTTTCCTTCTGAAGCTTTTTATAGTAATTGTATAGCAACGTAATTATGGCCATTTATAGAGAATTTCAAGACCAATTTATCGGTTTAACTTATATTTCAATACTGTTAACACTTTCAAGTATATAACGAAGTTTTTGGTTTTGGGGGAAAATACAAATTTCTATTCAGACCAAAATATCTCTATACCAATATGTTGCAGTTAATAATGGATACGTTTTCTGTTTTCTATACTACTTAATACATACGCTTTCATAATTTCAGTTGGATATGAAACATAAAATATTGATATTTTCCGTCATATTTAGACTTTTCCTTCTGAAACTTTTTATAGTAATGGTATAACAACGTAATTATCACCATCAATAGAGAATTTCAAGACGATAGCATCAAATATTCATACAATAATTATAAACTACTAACAGTAGTTCTTATTAATGTTAGTCTAATACAATCCCGAAATATAAAAGGCAACCCCTGTATAGTTAATACACTTTCGATTGAAATTTATTGTTTTTTATGTGGGAAAATACATGTTCCGTTGCTAAACGCGCCTCTAGATAATTTTTTACCATCATCTATTTTAAATCAACTTTGCAGATTATAAGAGAAATTATTTAAGGAATTCCTTTTTCGTTTGCCATGAAACACTCGCCGATTTTGAGTACAAACTGCTTAATATGTAAGAGAATTGTTTTAGCTCAGAGATAAAAGCCTCGTGTTTTTATTAAGGGTATTTTAGGTATTTCGTCTATTTTGTCTATTAATTTTGTTTTTTTATACGCTCGGTTAATCTTTTTGATTATACAATTATTCGGTTAAACCGAACTCGGCCTTGATTTAAACCGAAATTATGTATAATACCGAAAGTTTTTAGGTAATTATTGGAGACCGCCTGTCTGTGGTGTTAAATGGTGTCGAAACATTTAAGATCTTTTTCTTGGCCGTTCGATAATCCTCTCGCGAAGCTATTTTGTAGTTGATTTTTTAAAAAATTCTGCATTTTATATTTTACCATATTAAAATAACTAAAAAGTCACTATATAGTTTTATATTTACGCGTATTTTTTTTTATCTTAATCTTCGAGGGGGAGTCAAATGTAAACTGTAATTTTGTAAAATAAATGTGTTAATAAATGGTATTCACAAACAGAAATATTAAATGTTTAACGTTTTTCAGTGCAGTCACCTTCGTTATCTACACACTTTTGCCACCGATTTAGAAACTTCTTCATAAAAAATTTGTGGTCTAGTTGTCAGCCAATTGTGCACATAATATTCTACTTCTTCATTGCTTTCAAATGATTATTTCAAGGGCTCAAACAAAAAATTCAGGGCTATAAGGAGGGTGCTTGATGGTTTCCCAGTGCATTTCTTCCAATTTATTCCTTGGCAAAGCTGCGGTATGTGGCCCGGCGCTGTCATGAAAGATAATAATGTCTCGAATGGGCATACCTCTTCGTTTGCTTCGATACGTGATTTTTGTCAACTGTAACAACTCAGAATAGTAAGCCGCATTCGGTGTTCGTTGATCGTGAACAAAATCAGTGAGTAAAACTTGCCTTGAGTTAAAGAAAACAGGGCTGTGGGATGGGTTTTGGGTTTGACTGGACAGTCTTCGTCCAAGTTGATTAGTGATGATGGATTGAAGACTTCCCACATATATGCTAGATCGCCAATTCGCGAAATTGGTTTTTGTCGTTTCTCATTCAGTAATTGTTGAACGAGCACAAACAGCTGTGGTCCCATCTTACTGAAAGCACATACCCTCCAGTTCTTGCTCTTCCATTTCGGGAAAAACTTCGAATCATGACTTGGTACCGTTCAGCAGTAACAATAACTGCAACACTGGTCATTTTCAAAAAATAGGGACCAATGATGTTTCCAACATAAATACCACATCATACAGTTGTTTTTGGTGGATGCAATGATGTTTCATAAATTAATTGAGGATTATGTGTTCCCCAAAACTGACTGTTCTGATTATTGACGTGGCCGCTGAGAAAGAAATGGGCTTCATGGCTTATTATCAATTTAGACGAAAAATCACAAAAATCAAATCATTTCACCAAACATCTTTGAGACACTATTTCTGTCCGTTCTTTTGGCGTATATTGATCCACAATAAAATTCGGATACTTACACAACACAATGGTTAAAGCGAGACTGAGCAAAACGTCACATAACCAAAATGACGCGCAATGAATATGGTGGGGTGGTACTTTTGTCACACCCAATATACACTCGATTCTGAAACAGTGTATCATCCTCAACTTGTATCTTCAAACAAGTGAAAATGTCCGATGGCTCAACGTCTTCTTTGTTTAAAAACCCTATGATGATGCGTTTTGTAACATATGACCTCGCGCTCAGTCATGGCTGTACTGCGGACAGAATGGAGCACAGCTGCTACTCACACGGTTTACCCCCACCTCATAAACCAAAGAACACTCAGGCATCGACTCCTCTATATCCCCCGATATATTCCGATTCCCCCTCGTAATATACTAAATGTCCGATGGCTCAACGTCTTCTTTGTTTAAAAACCCTATGATGATGCGTTTTGTAACATATGACCTCGCGCTCAGTCATGGCTGTACTGCGGACAGAATGGAGCACAGCTGCTACTCACACGGTTTACCCCCACCTCATAAACCAAAGAACACTCAGGCATCGACTCCTCTATATCCCCCGATATATTCCGATTCCCCCTCGTAATATACTTAAATAAGCATTCTATTCTATTACGAGGTAAATATTCTGCAAATGATATAGGTTAATAGCAATTACATATAGCTTAATAGAAGATAATTGTTCATGAAACAGCACAACATAAGCACATTTACAAATACTCGAAAACATAATAATTAAAAGCTCTTTGGGTTCGGAAGCGCTTAAGCACAAATTCAAAAAGTTATTTTAACTTTTCACTTCATTATTAAAACCCATTTATAATAAAGCTGATGGCCGTTAAGTTCAGAAAATGTTAATTATATTGGTTTTATTATGGAACTTCTATTGGGAAACAAACAACGAAATTGTTTAATGTTGGTGCAGAAAACTTTCTATTCTATAGAATGTTCTTTTTTAAGTTATTATGCAGTTCATACGTACCACATTTAGAGGTATATAATGGGTTGGAGAAAAAGTAATTTTTAGTTTTTCATGTTTTTGAAATACTCTAGAACCAATCAATCTTATATGAACCGTTTTAATTTATAACTAAGTAAAATATTGACGTTACTTTTACATCTATACAATTATATGGACTGTTAGCATTTAAACTTGCTAGAGTGTGACTTCATTTAATAAGTATTACTGAATATATGCAATATTAAAACAAACTATTATGGAAAACCGAAATTAATTTTTCCGCAACCTTATATAAAAGCATCAAATATTATTTTATTAAACGGAAAATCTATATATTCAAGTACCTCAGTAAATTTAATTCATAAATGCCATACATGGTCATATACATCATATTTTATACAGATTCTGTTTAGTATTGGAGTAGAAAACTTCCAATTCTATAGAATGATAATTTTTAGATTATTATGCTGATCATATATAGTACTTTGAATATATATTCTATAGATTGCTACAGCTCGCTATATTATGACTTTACTGAATATGTATTACTGGCGACTGGCGATTTAATAAATATCTATTCTGAAAACCGGGAATGACTTTTCCCGAACCTTATATATAAGTACTATTTTGTTAGTATTAGTAAAATAAATACGATTAAGTACCGCATCTAACATAATTGATTAAAGCCATACATGGTCATATACATCATTTATTTCAAACTGAATTTATTCATATAAGTTTCCAACATTAATCAATGTTAGTTAATCAGTGTTACTAATCAAACCTACTATAGTATGACTTCATTAAATTACTATTACTGGAGCTTATATCTCCTAAAGCTATCTATTATGAAAAACGAGTATTGATTTTCCGCAGAGTTATATAGGTACCAAATAGTATCTTATTAGAACGAAAACCTATATGATTAAGTACCATGCCAAATATAATTGATAAAATTTGTAAGTGACATAATGTTTTTCAAACTGAATTTATTCATATAAATTTCAAACCCCGGTCAATGTTATACGGACCGTTCTAACAGGTAACTGAGTAAGCTATTGAGCCTACTTTTAGTTCTAGAACATTCTGTGGATTCTTACCACTCAAACGCCCTATAATATGGCTTCATTGAATAACAATTGCTAGAGATATGCAATTTTAAAGCCATCTATTATGATCACCCGAAATTACTTTTTCGCCAACTTATATACAAGTACCAAATATTATTTTATTAGACAGAAAACATATATGATTAAGAACCATATCAAATATCGTTGATAAAAATAATAAATGGCCATAAAAATCGTGTTTTATACATATTATAACTTTATTGTCGATAAGAATATCTCCTAAAATTTGAAAAATATCTCCTATTAATAACTATACGGAAATGTTTATCATTTATTTCATCGAATATTACAACATTCTTTGATAACCGCTGCACCGATGTTTTATATAATATACGAACCAAAATTTGAGAAATCTATTTTATGAAAAATGAAAATTCCTCGTCTCTCTACGGAACCCGTGCTAAGTATTGGAATTTGGGAAATTTTTTACAGCCACTGTTTTCACACTAATTAAATTTACTTAGTGACCGCCTGACGATTAAAAATAAATTATAGGTGAATGCTGATTAATAAAATAGACGAATTAATTTTGTATCTATTATGGAATTATTGTATTTAATGTTATTAGTATAATCAGCTTTATATAAACATATTGAAATATATTTAGTTATTACAGTGGAAAACTTTTTAAATTTAGTGAAAATATGTTGAAAGAGTTTGTCGAATTATTCTATTCATATAATAATTAATTCTAATGCGAATTATATTATTTTTGATAAAATTGATCGTCATTCCTTTTGTTAATAACTAAAATATTATCGGAATATAATATATGATTACTTATAATTCCTTGATAAGTAACAATTTTAGAAAAAATACACAAATAATACATATAAAGAAAAAATAGTTCTCCATAATAACTTTTAATTACTTAACAAGCTTAATTACTTTTAACTTACTTACACTTTTATTGACTTTTTCAAGTCTTGATATATTACTATATTGTTACTGTTTGATCCTCTATACATCATGACTTATAGAAAATATATTAAATATTTATTGCGATATAATTAGTATTTTCAATGATATAAGGGGCCGGTTTGGTTGGCGCAGTGGTAAAGACGGCAGGACGGTCCTCCTACTGTTGCGATAGTCGCGGGTTCGAATCCTGCTGAGGCATGGTCGTAAATTTATGTTTGTGATTATTTAACATTTGTGGTTGTCCTTAGACAAGAGTGCAAAATCCGGATGTCTTCTGGGATGATTTCTAAGTTGGTCACTCGCCAGTCGGTAGGATTAAAGCCGAGGACCGTGTTTCAGAGTCCACGTTAAACTGTAGGTCCAGTCCAGATAAACTCTCGTTGGTAAAAGGAGACTTTAAAATATATATACAAAAAAAACAAGGTTTTTTTGGGAAAAAATACAATTTTTATCAGGTCAATATATCCTCATAGCAATAAGCTGCAAGTAAAAACTGATACATTTTCTATTTTCGACACCATCTAATATATATACTGTCATAATTTCAATTGATATAAAACATTAAAAAGTTGCTAATTTTTCATTTTAAAATTTTTTCTTTTAATATATTTGACACTAGTGATATAATAATGAAATTATCTTCACTTCAATATGCTATCTTTCAATATTTCTTTATCAGTACTTTCAGATAGGATTAATGTCTCTGTGGAAGAATACATTTTTTCTTCAGGTCAAAATATCTTCATAAAAATAAGCTATAGTTAAAAATAGATACCATTTAATACATATACTATCACACATTTCACATGAAATATTAAAAAATTGCTTATTTTTCCATATATAAGCCGTGAAATATTGCAATGTTTGGCCACTTTTAGACTTGTTCTTCTGAATTTGTGTTACGCTATTAGTATAATAATGACGTTATCACCATTTATAGAGAATTTCATGACGAATTTAGCCGTTTAACATTTATTGCATTATTATCAGTACTTTCCAAGATATATGAGGATTATTTTCATGGTCGAACAATCCAGTTTTTTCTTCAGGCCAAAACGCCACACAAAACAAAATAGCTGTAGTTAAAAATGGACTCATTTTCAATTCTTTACAGTATTTAGTAATTATACTTCCACAGCTTCAGTTAGATATGAAAAAATATATCTATTTTACCTTAAATTATATAACTATTTTCATTTTCAGACTTTTACTTCTACAAGTTTTTATACTAACTACATATTAATGAAATTATCGCAATTTATAGAGAATCTCATGAAGAATGTACTGCTCTATCATACATTGCAATATTGTTCTTACTTTCAGACATATAAACAACTGTTTGTTTTTTTGATGAAAAAATTTTCTCCACAAAAATAATCTGCAGTTAAAATAATAATAATTTATCGAGGATTAGAATTACATCATTCTATTTGGCTCGATTTTAAATGTTGTTTTAAAATTAATTGAGCGAAGTAATATATTCTATTGAAATCGAGACCCCCATTAATAGTTTCCAATTCCCTTATCAGACAAAAGCAACTACAGTGAATTTGGCAACTGATATTCACAATCCAAACCTTTGTTCCAATAGACTTTATTCACCGATGGATGTAAATTAAACATGCTTTTAATAACGTCTACAAATACCAATCACCTATTTTCAATGTTTTAATAATTAATCGATAATATCCCATTAATGTTAAAGCGCATATGAAACAATAGGGTTGAGTTAGAGGGAATATTTCAAAAGAAACTTCGCAAAAAGGATTGTTCATATCGTATGAATTATCCTTGTTAATTCTAATTAATTAGCCAGTAATTTAATACTCTATTTAGAGTTTTTGATATATTGTAGGTTCTAAAACTTCCTCAAACAACTTAGGTAATATTTTGTTATTTCATATAATATAATATATTGTTTTATTTATTAATTATATCTTATAATACAAATGTTTAGTACAATCTTAATTATTGCTATTGATACAAGATTAAAATATCAGTATTTATTTTCTTCGAATACCTTTTCAACAACCTCTGTTTATTTGTGTACTTGGTCAATTGCCGAGTGATGATTGCGAAAACCAAACTGGAAATCTGCTGTTTCAAAAAACATTTTAATACGTTTTAACAGCAGTTTCTCAAATAATTTTGATATCGCAGGTACCAGCGAAATAGGCCGGTAAGATCCAACTTGTTCTGCTGGTTTGTCAGGTTTTTAAGCATAATTACTCGAGCAACCTTAAGACATTCTGGAAGATGCTTCAGTCTCAAATACACATTGAATAAATATGTCAACATGGTTATTGATTTTCGTGGCAGCCCTTTTAATGACCCAGCTGGAATATCATCAATTCCAGGAGCCTTTTTCTTCTATTGGAGAAATCAGAGACAGCTACATCGGGCTGATAAACAGGACATATATCTATTCTAGATTCTATATCATTCTATTAGAATACGTTAGATAAATGTTCGGCAAATAATTTATTCATTTTGATGATTTTTAATAGGCGATACTCTAATAATTCGTCTTTTAAATCTCCGAGTTGCTTTCCATAACAAGTAATCTTTGTCTGCTTCCGAGCGTTGCACATATATATATATATATATTGTGCATATTTGATATTCCTAATTCATTTTGTAGATTTTTATTGTTAATACATATCCTCCATAAACGGTATAATATCAGACATTTTGCTAACTGTATTGTGTCATATTCCCATGATGTTACTGTTAAATTACGAATAAAAACACCATGCATTCATGAGGCAGTTATTTTTCGCTGAAACATTAATGATGTGTCCGAGAGATCAAAAGAGGCGTTATACTGTGTAGGAAAATACCACAATAGCCTTTTAAAAATATAACAATTACAGTAAACTAGCGGGAAATTTACAAATTTAATCAAATAGCGCGCTGGCTAAATGTAACCCATCTCCTACTAACCAAATTAAGATTCTCCACTTTGCACTAAAAGCAACTTTACATTGCAGCCAACCTTTCTTTATTCTAGATCTAGCTTAACTCCCTGGGGATAAAATGTTTAAAGTTTATAAAAGCATATTCTGTTTCCCATTTCATTCCTTAAATATTCTTTGTATTTTTAACAGCTATGAAGAGCACGTTAATATCGCAAAAAAATGTTGCTATTAATAGTATACATGCTGGTTAAAGAAGACGAATTCCGAACATTGTTATCTCAACTGTGTTTTGCGTTCTGCTAATTCAAGTTATTTTTTATCACAGTAGCGCATTATTATTAAAATACTTATATAAACTATACTATACTAAAGGAAACGTACTGATACTCGTAGATACTCTTTAAAAATGAAAATGCTATATTACAATTAGCTTTTGTAATAGGGGATTGAGTAGTATAAAAACAGTATTCGAAACTAGAGAATTTTCAGAAAAAAATACCGCAAATTCCATTTAAATAACCAAAAATAATATCAGCGTAATTCCTACTAGTTTAAAATGTTTCTAGAGGTCAATAAAATATGAGGTATTTTTGAAATTGGTATATTGAAAATATAGAGTTCTCGCTGCAGGACTAGCATGTTTCGTATCATACGAATCGCAAAAAGATTTTAATTAATCTCAAATCAAAAATATATAGACGGTATATTTAAAACCCACTATAGAAAGTATGTTATTTCGATTAATTGACGAAAATTTCATATTCCCTTTTTTTATGCGACATTGTATTTTTCATTAATAATTATTATCGTTTAATTGTTAATTAAAAATAATTGGCAAATACACATTTTATTTAAACAGATATTTGCTAACAAATATGACGGGGGTGTGGTTTTCTAAATTTTATATTTATGATGTTTCTGAATAAAGAACAACTGATTCAAAATTCTATGGATTGATTTTTCTCCAGTTTGTGTAAAATTGTTTCCTAAATCAAATGGCCTAGTTAATATTCTTTTAAGGCTTTTAAGTATACTGATAAATGATGTTATAGAATGTTCAAAACTGTATGTCAAATACATGTTAAAACTGTCAGATAAAATCATAATATATATATATATATATATATATATATATATATATATATATATATATATATATATATTAAACTCAATCAATATAAATACTCAATTCAATCAATATAAATTGAGAGATATCCTGAACATTTTTTCATATTCTCAGATAGATTTATGACCAATAACTACGTGAAGGCAGTATTTACATCGATGGTGTCTAAAAGACATTTCGGGCTCCCCGTTTCATCGTGTGCATTGACGGCTGAACTGTTTGCTATGTATAAGGGTCTGATTTCAGTGCATATTTGAAGTGCCTCCAACCATATCTACCTCTACATCCGCTAGCAATGCTTATCCGTGAACTAACCTCTATATCGAAAATGTGCGCAAAACGATCACCTTTATGTGGCTCCCTTATCGCTCTGGGATCATTGAAAATAAAAGGGCGGATTACTTAGGCAATAAAAGGGATCACTTACTGAAAATTTTCTCTTCTGGAGTAGAGAAATGAAGCACCATTCTACTAGAATCATTAGACATCTAAACCAACTCAACAAGATGGGATCTAACAGAAAACAACAAGCTTTGGGAGGTGAAAAAAGGGTGTTATCAGAGCCTCAACACCACTAACATCAGCAGGCGTAACTTAAGTTTATTCTCGCGTCCCAGAATTGGTCAATGCAAACTGACCCATGAGTTTATCGTTAAGGGAAGAAGCCCACTGTGAAGCACACTGAAGCATACTGTATATCGAATGTGGTCCCTCGCTGTCTATCAAACACATACTAATCGAATGAATAAGATACATATCGCAAAGACGGTTGGTCAACCTGGGAGATGGACCAGTATCTTAGGCTGGAGAATTTGGAGGAAGCTGATTAATTTTCTAACAGTAACAGGACTCGTATTAAAATTATTATAGTGTACATCTACGTAATATCATGCATGTTCGTTTTAACTTTTTGTATCTTGTATCCTTATCACTGTGATGGGTTATGCGATCATTATACTGTAGCATTCATATATTCATGCATCTGTATGCTTTTATAAATTTTCTTGTCATCTTGCCAACATATACCATTTATGCTACACATTTAACTCTAGACTTTATATTCCGACCATGTATTTATATTGTTCGATGCATTCTATACTTGTAAAAACATTATATACTTTAACTGAAAACTGATACTGTAAATGTACTGAATATTGTATATCTGTAAATAGACCCTAAATAGTTCCCGAGGCGGATGGGTCGATAATATGTAAATAAATAAATAAATAGACCTACTCTTTAGCGTGGGCACCGAACCATGGTCCTCGGCATTAAACCAACCAACTGTCGAGTGACTAACTTAGAAATCATCCCAGAAGACATCTGGTCTGACCCGGTCTGGTTACTAAAATGACTGGGATGGTTATTCCTTTCCGGACTTACAATTACAATCCCAAAGATAAAGTACATACATGCCCAAGCAAAATTCGAGACCGCGACTATTGCAAAAGACGCCACCAAGCAGGCGCATACATATATTAATGAAATAATTTTTACTGATATGCTTTCTGTCATGTCTGATATATATTCTGTGAAATTAACTTGTTACCTAAAATATAGCTATTTCTAATTCTTTTATGATAGAATTGAAGCAATTGTAGAGTTTTCTTAAAGAATTATTTTTGTTGTGATATATGGTACATAATTATATAAGATATGATGCCCATTTCTTATATATTTAATGTAGAACAAAAATTATTCAACTTTCAATAATTTTTTAGAATAAAGTGTAATAAAAATCAATACCAACTAGAAAACGATGGTGATTCTGTACTGAAAATGATATTTTATGATTATTTTTAACGAAAATTAGATCTCCATGTTTAAAAAAAAACCTTACGTGACATCAAAGTTCATCGATTTAGCCTTTTTATATTTGCTGGCAGTACAAAAAAGTGAATTTAGTACCAAATTACATAGTTGACATTAAAATCGAGCGACTCTAAAATGTCTCTGGAGATAAAAAAAATATATAAATGTCTCTCCGTACGTATGTAAAGCCCGTGATTCGAATTGGAGATCAGCAAGCCACGTTAGAGGAAAAAAAGGCTTTAATTAATCTGAATCGGAAATATAAAAAGCACATCAGAAAAAAAGAAGTGAGTATTATTAAAGGGAGAGGCTAGAAGTAAATCGCAACGCAATTTACTGGAGGATTAAGACACTCAGGGCGATTTAGTAACCCCTTTAGAACAAGCGATGTAACGGTTCTTAATAAACGAAAACTATGTCATTATTTCGCATCATTAAACTTCAATGTTCGGCGCAGAAGCTACAAAGCTTAGGTAATAGCTGTTTTTGAATTAACCGAAATTGCTAGACAAATATCTAATGGTGGAATTAAACAAATAAAGGGCAGTAAAATTTAAAATCAAAACCGCTATTTGGGATACGTACACAACTTCTTGGAGACAATAAACTCCGTTTTATTGTCCGTTGCATATGTATAAAATTGACGAAAATAGTTTATGTCCGGAAAGTTATTTAATCTTGGTCCAAATCCACTACTTTTTATAGCCTCTCCCTTCGAATTTAATTAAAACTAACTTGAACCACCGCTATAGACATGCTCTTGTTAATATTGTTGCTTTAAACTATTCTCTCTTGATTACGCAGACACAAAACTATAACTAAACTTTTTTTGTTCATGTTTCATTATTAAAATTGCAAATCCTGCAGTAATTTATGGCATTTACATTACAACAGGAATCCAAAAAAATCGATTTTTGAATCAAGTTTATATTTAAACGTATTTCACCCAATTTTGAAACGATATTAACTGGATATGAAATGTGAATCATATACAACAGTATTATGCAAATCCTGCCAAGTTAGGTCATGCCAAATGTTTTGTGAGAAGAAATAGTATCACGACCTGTTCGAACTTAGTCAAACAACTAAAATTATACTTTCTCCTATCAATAACTAATGCAACTGAAGCAGGCGATTGAAAGAGAGCTCAGAAATAATCAATGTTTAACGATTAGACAAGAACCGAGAAAGATTGTTTGGGAAGTACTGATGCGTCCACCCTATAACCCTTTCCCAGATTAACTAACATTTTTATGGTGTCCGGAATGCAATCTTAATAAGGTAAATCTTTCTAGGATCTTGGTTTATTTTTTCACCAATAAGCATCAGAAGTAATGGTCATCGATCAAAATGTCGCATATGCTATTGAATAGTATTCCAAATTTATATTATTAAGTTCTTTTTGTGAAACATACAAATAAACTCAAACGGGATTACTTTTTCCTAATCAATTGTATAGTAACGCTATAAATTGCAATTGGTGCGTTTGATATAAAATATAAAAAATAGCCATTTTTACAGCAACATTGACATTTGACTATATGTTGCAAATGTTCAAAGACTTGGGGCGTCCCGCCTTACCTACCGTATTCACTATATATTCCCTTATTTGAATCTGATCAGCGAAAAACACACACATGCTTCGATCTACTTTCCCCATTTCTTCGTGTTCACCTTTACCCAGCCGTTTTGTATTTCGTTAATACATAACATCAGTTGCTTTATAGTTGCCCAAAGTATAATTAAAAAGTATATAATATTAAAAACATTATAACGTACACTTTTTTTGATTAATGTATTGAAATTCAATTTTTTGATAGGAATTATATTGTTATATGACTGAATATGGCTTTAGTTTTAATTATGATCTATCTGCAAGGTGTAGCTGAAAATGATAAAAAATAAATGTTTTAAAAAACAGTTAGAAATGAATATAATCCAGTATTTAGATGCATTAATCAAACTAAAATAAAACTAAAATAACATAATACAGATTATCGGTTTGACTAAACTTTGATGTTATACATATTTATCAGGAAACCATATTAAGGACGCAGATCAATCACAATTTGAAACAAACAGCAATCAATCGCCTGAATAATTCATCAAAAACAGAGTTTACATAAAAATTCCTTTGGTTTAGATGCATTTGTCAAGTCTGTTATACATGCCATATCCACGAATTGAGTTGCATCTATTGTCTAATTTTAATAGCTTGATGACAGTTGCGGACATACCAGCTCCAGTCGCAATTTCATGGAATCGAAACTTTACAGCGCACACATACGAATTGTAGCACATTGTAAATATTTCTATTTTTGTAAATATATATATATAATTTAAAATATTATATAAAGTTAAATACCGATTAAGTCTTGTCCCTTATTTATTTTTATTATTTATGAATTCTTGTACGTTCTCATACTACAAATGGTGTGGTCAGATCCTTTTTATTCTGAAAAAAAAATCTCCGAAAGAAAACGTCGAATGTGGACCGAAAAATTATTAAAATGAGGCAAAGTAATTCTGTTTCGGAAGAGCATGGACATGTAAATGGTAGTTTTTTTTTGTTGGGAATGAAAATATTTTGCGAAAGAAAAATTACTTACGCCTCAACAATTAGCATTGAATTTATATTTTCTTCGATAACACTACTAAGGTACTTTATCTAAACTAACAACTAAAAGCTTCCAACGTAAAATTCCCAGCTGGTAATATATGATAGTTGCAAAGAACAAAAATGTTTTAGAGAGGGCAAAAATTGCCTTTTATTTCTGCAATTAGCGCCGCTCTTTTTTTTTTCGAAAGCTGTCGAAATTATTCAAAGTTACGGCAAAAAAAATCGGCATTAAAATGTAAAGAATTTTAGTCAGGTGCGGTATTTTCGGTGAGAACTACGGCTATTTTGGGTGTATTGATTTTAGAATCGGGTAAAGAGAAAATCCCTATTATTTCTTTAACTCTATCATCATTCTCGGCGAATAGCGGGGCACTCAACTTCGCCATTCTCTAGACTCGACAAGCTGGAAATCTGCAATGAATTTGGATACTATGTCAGACTTTGCGACTGGGCAAACCATATAGAAAACCCTTTTACATATATATATATATATATATATATATATATATATATATATATATATTCAGCTTTCGAACAAAAAAAGAACGGTGCTAATTGCAGAAATAAAAGGCAATTTTTGCCCACTCTAAAACATTTTTATTCTTTGCAACTATCATATATTACCAGCTGGAAATTTTACGTTGGAAGCGTTTAGTTGTTAGTTTAGATAAAGTACCTTAGTAGTATTTTTGAAGAAAATATAAATTCAATTCTAATTGTTGAGGCGTAAGTCATTATTCTTTCGCAAAATATTTTTATTCCCAACAGAAAACTACCATCTACATGTCCATGCTCTTCCGAAACAGAATTACTTTGCCTCATTTTAATAATTTTTCGGTCCACATTCTACGTTTTCTTTCGGAGATTTTTTTTTCAGAATAAAAAGGATCTGACCACACCATTTGTAGTATGAGAACGTACAAGAATTCATAAATAATAAAAATAAATAAGGGACAAGACTTAATCGGTATTTAACTTTATATAACATTATATATATATATATATATATATATATATCTAATACATGGCTGTAAACATATATCTAATAATATTAATTCATTGAAACCATACTATAGCGCGTTTCAAAGGTAATAGTCCATAAAATAGTCCAGAAATAAGGATATTTTAATTTGCATTAAATATTGATGCCACAAAACTCTATAGTTGTGTTTCCATGAAAGAAGATCAAACTAATTTTGAAAAATAATGTTAACGCATCATAAAAGGTGGACCATTGGAATAATATATGAAGAAGAACATGATTGAATCAAGTGAAAGCTTCACCAGCGATTGCATGGAAAACTATACAAAATGTTAGGACTATATACATTTTGAATTGTTTTAATTAACGGTAAACATTTATCAACAATGTGTTAGTTGTGTAGCATCAATTTTGTACACAGTAGTCTTCGAAATTATGTTATGATAAAGCTTATAGGCAATGTCCATCAAACTGTTGTTAGTTTAAAACAACCGATCTTCAGAAAACTGCAGCCAAAATTTCAATTTCAACAATACAATTACTAAATTTGAACATTCATCATAAAATACTTTTGATTAAATGATTTTTTGAATAGAACATATTTTTTATCAAATATATTGTGGGCTTAAATATGTCCATATGAGCACCCATAGTACCAATTACTCTAAATCAATGTAAAATTTGATTAATTGACCAAAGATATTTTTAAACTAAAACGTAAAATGAAATTCGAAGAATTGCCAAAAATAACAATGATGTAATAGAGAAAATGAACACATGATGACAAACCACAATTAAGCGGTAAAAAGTATCTACATATAACAAGAAAAAAAAAATTTCTTTCAAATCATACATTTCGACAATAATTATTTCATTAAAATTACGAATCTCCATATTTACCTGATTTAGCACCGCTACAGCAAAACTAACAAATTCAGAGTATTTAAATAGGCAAACTTGCAAAATAAGTTACAATAAAATACATTGATTGTTGTTTTGTATAACCAAAATGTATTTCTTAGTACGAAAATCCCTAATGTTACTTTTATATAAAAATACCGTTTTCATATAACGCTTTATAATTTTTTTTAAAAAAAAACAAGTTCCTTTTTCGACGTCTATATAAAAGACACGCACTGCTGCTATATACATACATACATGTGATTAAAATTATCTGTCTAAAAACACTCATCAAATATTCGACAGCTTTCAATCTCTTTTATACGTCATTTTTGGCACAATAAATCTCCGGAACTATTGAGTGAAAGGCTTGTGAAAAGCCTTCAATTTTTCCTTTTTATGATGCTTTGTTTGCCCGTTTACAGTGTTAAGTAAATTTTTATTTTATTTTATGCTACGTCGATAAATATATATCTGTAATGGCATTGACAAAAATGACTGGCTCATATTTGCTACATTATACATTACCAAAAATGTTAAATGCTAATAGGGCAATTTGCACGTTCTTCGGTGACCAAATCGCGACTATAAATTAGTATTATGGTGAAAAGCCGTGAATTTTCTGTAATTAATTGATTTGATTGTTTCATCGGAATTCCATATGGTGTACCGCTAACCTCAAAATGTCATTTTTTCTTAACCACAAAGTATTTCACATTTCATTTCCATTAATATATGTTCATTTGATATGTTATTCAGTTTTTTTTGGAATATATTTTTAGTTGTAGAAAAAATACACAAATTTAAATAAAAAACATATTTTAACTTTTATAATTGGGATTTATCGATCTGGGCTTCAGTGTTCCACTGTTCAACCAACTATGACTAGACCACATGTCCATGTCTCGCATATCATTAATATTTTTTACCCATGCACTGATCAGAAAGAGAATCTCCATCTTTGTCTTGCGAACACGCTAAAAACGAACATATGGAGCACCCTACGAATATCATCCATAGTTTATGAAAGATTTTAGAAAAAAATATTAACACACTAACCACCATCCCACTGAAACTTCCTGCATGGTTGAAATAAATTAATAACACTTTTTATATCACTCAGATCAGACTCATCTGAATACTTAACCTCCAACCGATTCACCATGGAGACCGAAAGTAATTCCGAGATTCCTTTCTTACACGATTTAGTTCGACTAAAGTTCGAAAGATTTTTAGGCTTACAGGAAGACCACAAATATCTTCAAGCCACATCACATCAAAAAAATCTTTTCTCAATTCCTTAATTTACACTCTCTTTCTCAAAAACGAAATAGAAAACGACAAGATTACAGTATGTTACGCACGTCATATAAATGTTAATACATACAGAATTTGAGAGTTAATAAGTAATT
Organism: Rhynchophorus ferrugineus; assembly: GCF_030347505.1. Taxonomy (NCBI): domain Eukaryota; kingdom Metazoa; phylum Arthropoda; class Insecta; order Coleoptera; family Curculionidae; genus Rhynchophorus; species Rhynchophorus ferrugineus. Next base: position 23,584,829 of record NW_027472584.1, on the reverse strand, counting down.
TCCATCTAATAAATACTTTTAAGAATTAATTCTTAATAATTACACTTTTACATTTGTTTAAATAATGAAATTAAAATAATGTTTCCCACAGTTTAAAATATTCGTCGATTCTAAAGAAGTAAAAGCTAAAGAAAACCAAATTATACAAAATAACAATAACAAATAACCAGCTGACCACGGAAATTTTTCTAGAACGTTCATTACACGAGTTTAATGGTATATGAGAGGAAAATACTACCGAAAATATCTAAACTCTCCGTAGATGTCTAATTCAGTTTACTAATTGTGTTCTGCTTTTGACTTTTGGAAATATTAAATGTTTTCTGTTCTGCTTTGTACGTTGTTTTTTTTACTGGCGATGTTTCTATTAGAGACATGCTTTAAATTTATCTGGCTCTATTGTTGACCCATTCAATGTGTTACAATGGTGTTCTATGTTGTTTTTGTTTCAACCTAACCCAGATCAATTTATTAAAATACACTATGTAGATTTGGTCTAGTATTTAAACGTAAAATATATCAAATATGTGGCATTGGCAACCTTTCAATCTATAATTTGTGATTGAATTCATAACTACAAACAGAGATAAACAACATCACGTCACAACAGTCTCTATAATATGAAAATAATTAGAATTTTGAAAAATTTAGCTACAGACATGTTTTGATGATAAGGTATTCAGAGTTAAATATCTTTTAAAAACAAGGATATTTTTAAAGATAAATATATGTAAGGATAAGAATTTCTTGAAAAATAAAATGCACTAGATATCATCTCGTAGAGATCAGGAGATAAGAATATCTTGAAAGTCTTAAAAATTTTTAAAAATGTACAAAAATTACAAATTTTGAATTTTCAAAGGTACACTTCAGGGATACTTTAAAGATAAGGAGGTATCTAAAGATAACGAAATCTTTAAAGATAAGTGTCTTTAAAGGTAAGTGTCTTTAGAGATAAGGGAATCTTTAAAGATGAATGCTTTAAAGATACAAATTTCTTGTAAATCTTGGAAAATTAAAAAATGTTTCGGATGTCATAATTTTAAAATGTATGATAACCACATTATATTTATTGGCAAAAATAACCACAGTATTCTGATACGTAATTTTTGTGTAATATATTTCTTGATATAAATAAAATGTACCGATGAAAGCTAAATATATTTGGGCCTATATAAGGAGAAAAGGCCGATTAACATAAATCTTGATTAAGTACAACATATAGCAGCCTTTTATCTGCTTAAATCGGGCCAAAAGAAATCTTTGGCTATCCGAAAAAGTTAACGAGGCTTGCACTTATTCAGCTACATGTTTATTTATTTAGTGGGCTAATTCAGGACGAAAAGGCAAATTAAAAGCTCAGTGTAAAGGCCTGATTTTGGGCTTGACTTGTTTTATCGCCTAGATTATAATTTTAAACCTGGCATTTATAGATCTACGGGCGACAAGAGATCGCTTCGAATTACAACTTTGTTGAAAATAGTATGGGACACATTGTAAGCCGCAATCAGCTAGAACCCTATTAAACTTTGTTTAAGGATAACACGCTCAGCAAAATCTGAAATTCAAGACAAATTCCTTTTGGTCTCTATTTTTGACCTATACCGATGCCGCTGTAACATCCTACGGAACTACTCCAACTATTTGCCCTTTTACTCCAAAATATTAGGCCTATCAACAAAATTATCGAATACTATTTAATTACATAAATAGTTATACTATATTAGTACTACAAATAAATCAAGTTTTTGACCTCATCCTACAAAATTAGTAAAATAGTAATTACAGGAGACATTTTCTGGTAAATACGGAGGTTAGGGTAGCGTAGCCTATAAAATCCATGTCACATCTAGTTTTTCTCCATACGTATCTGTTGAATCTATACAAGCAAGTAAGTGCCCTAAATCGGAAAAAATATCACAGTGAGCAGTATCTGGTAAATATGAAGTCTTCAGTAGTTTTTGCAGTGTTTTTCTTGTAAATGTTTCCAACGCTGTCGAAATAAAACATCTAAACTAATTTTCAGTTTCAACTAAAAACTGAAGTTTAACATTCCTCAAAATTAATAGTCAATTCCAACAAAATCATTCAAAAATCAAACTTTTTTTTATGTATAGAAAAAGTAAAGTCGTTAATTTAATAATTGAATTCAAACCAAACATAACAACCTATATATCGACATAAAAAAAAACAAATACTGACGTTTTCACTCCAAATATTAATCTGATAATCCAATTAAAATAGCAATTTTGTGCTTATTTAACAAAATTAAAGAAACCCCTTTTTACGTTATTACTTTATAACCAATTATAACCGAACTAAACGAAATAAGCATTTATATATTAATAATCTATTCTCTTTATAATATGTTATCGTATTAAGTTGCAACAATGTTAAACACAAGTTCGATTATTGTTCTCTGAGAACAGCAAACTTGTTAAATTTAATGCTCTTGTTATTGAAGTGTTCTGCAAAGTATAATTGGCTTAATTAATTCTAACTTATCTATTATTAGTTCGTTGTAATCTTTAAGTCGTTTGACCAAACTTATTTATAGCCCCAACTGAAATGTACAGGAAATGAACAAGTTATTAAAAAGGCCGTTAAAATTAAATTACAGTTCTCTGTACTGTACTCAAGCTGTCGAGTATATAATTGGTAAAATATTTTATTCCATGCTAGTTGAATCTATGTCTATTTTGTGTAGTAAAATGAAGCAACACAATGATTTATTCCTTAACATAAAATAACGGTTATTGTGTAATTGGAATTTATATCAACTAATGCCTTCTGAATGAAATTGATAGGAGAAATGTCGTAATTGTATCAGAATTAATTATTACTTGTATACAGGATTAGACTAAATCAGGCTATTAATAGTTTACCTAATATTCCCCATGATCTAGCACCCTAAGTTATAATTTGTAGTGACAATCTGACTCTTATCAATATTTCATATCTAACGTATACATCAAACATTTACAGCAACATAGTTTTATTATATAATTAATAACATAATATCCTTCTTTTAATTTTATTTACTATAATATTAGCAAGGAGACATTTAATCTTAACTAATATTGCCAAGTCTTTCTTTTTTCATAAAGTTTGACGAATATTCTTATAATAATATTAGTTTATATCCACCCTTACATAAATCACCTTATATACAACATTATTTTTAAGATTATTAAATACTGATAATGTATTTATTATCGTTTATGACGCAGTCCAACATGTAGATGTTATAATTTTGATATATAAAAAACGATATTAAAAAATTACAATTTCTTGTTTGGGTATCGTAGTAGCAACAGATTCAAATAAAAACAAAATGAAGAGGAATAAATTACATTCATTATTGGAACTTTAAAAGTGCTACGCGAAAGTAGCTTGGAATTAATATTTTCGAAATATAAACAGCAAAATTGTAGTTGTATAATTGGTTGCTTAATTTAGAACTCGAGAAAACTATTGAACTAGAATCGGAACTTTAGGAAAACTTCGGTATAGTGAGGTAATTTAATCAGTTGAATATAAATCAAGTTACTATATTATTTATTAAAAATTCATCAGTGTTAATAAAATAATTAAAATAAGAAGGTTTTCGAAGCATAACGAATTATAACAAAAAACAATATTGACAAAAATGTTTATATCCTAGTAAATCGATATATAAGCCTTCCTTAGAGCTAAACTGCTAAAACTAGAAATTTAAAACATGAATAAGTATTTTAGGTATGTAAAATAACAAATCAGTTTTTGTTGCCAATTTCTGTGAATGTATACGTAGAAATATTTATGTGCAATAGAGAAAAATGGTGTTGTGCATACTGGATTATGCAGTGGCTTTTACTATTTCGTAGTTTCATTTTCCCTAAATATCTAAAGTTGTTTTGTCCGCAGTTTTAGATAATGGAAGAATGTTGGGCCAGCATTTAAACGTCCGCAGACCACCTGAATCCAAGTAAATATTTAATAAGCAACATTCCAATGTAAATCAGTCTCATTTACAAGAATGTGACATTTCGACTATTTAAATTCTTATGTTGGCCCTATTGTGCTTTTGTATACAAGACACGTTCTTTGTCGCTCTCAGCAGATTATACTGGCGAATATCTTCAGCTATCTCGTTGGCAAGCTTGTGCAGTCTCGAAAGATGTACACTTCATTTTTAGAAAAAGTTTATCTCGTATTATTTTCGGGCAATTCTTTTTAAATTCTAACAGTTTTATTTCCAAATACAATAAACATAAAAGCTTAAGAAGATAAGGGATATTAAAAATATACAGTGTCGTTTCACTACACAGTTCCATATACTGTAACAGCATTATTAGATCGTCTATTATTGAACTTCTATTATTCAAATTGGTGATAGTTTTCACCAGGCATAATAGGTGATAATCCAATTCAAATCTTCCTTCCTTTTCGTCGTTGAAGTAGTTGATTATATATAAAATCACTCTCAATGTTTTTCGTTTTTTTTATTTAAGGAAAAACGTCGATAAAAATACTAGTGGTTCAAATAGTTCTTTAATTTGACTTACGTCTTCATTGAACATTTCTCGCTGTTTTAACACGAAACTTGAGGTATTGTTACTTTTAAAACTGCTTTTAATCTTACGGTGACTAGAATGGATATTCCTTGCCGGACATTACATTCTCTAGCCAGATTCGAACCCACAACTATCGCAGTAGTGGAAAGGGCCGGCCTATCGCCTTGACCACTGCGGCTACCAAACTAACCTGTTGTTATTTAGAACAACTATTTTAGTTAGAGGTTACTTAATTTAGAACTCGAGAAAACTATTGAACTAGAATCGGAACTTTAGGAAAACTTCGGTATAGTGAGGTAATTTAATCAGTTGAATATAAATCAAGTTACTATATTATTTATTAAAAATTCGTCAGTGTTAATAAAATAATTAAAATAAGAAGGTTTTCGAAGCATAACGAATTATAACAAAAAACAATATTGACAAAAATGTTTATATCCTAGTAAATCGATATATAAGCCTTCCTTAGAGCTAAACTGCTAAAACTAGAAAATTAAAACATAAATAAGTATTTTAGGTATGTAAAATAACAAATCAGTTTTTGTTGCCAATTTCTGTGAATGTATACGTAGAAATATTTATGTGCAATAGAGAAAAATGGTGTTGTGCATACTGGATTATGCAGTGGCTTTTACTATTTCGTAGTTTCATTTTCCCTAAATATCTAAAGTTGTTTTGTCCGCAGTTTTAGATAATGGAAGAATGTTGGGCCAGCATTTAAACGTCCGCAGACCACCTGAATCCAAGTAAATATTTAATAAGCAACATTCCAATGTAAATCAGTCTCATTTACAAGAATGTGACATTTCGACTATTTAAATTCTTATGTTGGCCCTATTGTGCTTTTGTATACAAGACACGTTCTTTGTCGCTCTCAGCAGATTATACTGGCGAATATCTTCAGCTATCTCGTTGGCAAGCTTGTGCAGTCTCGAAAGATGTACACTTCATTTTTAGAAAAAGTTTATCTCGTATTATTTTCGGGCAATTCTTTTTAAATTCTAACAGTTTTATTTCCAAATACAATAAACATAAAAGCTTAAGAAGATAAGGGATATTAAAAATATACAGTGTCGTTTCACTACACAGTTCCATATACTGTAACAGCATTATTAGATCGTCTATTATTGAACTTCTATTATTCAAACTGATGATAGTCTTCACCAGGCATAATAGGTGATAATCCAATTCAAATATTCCTTCCTTTTCGTCGTTGAAGTAGTTGGTTATATATAAAATCACTCTCAATGTTTTTAGTTTTTTTTATTTAAGGAAAAACGTCGATAAAAATACTAGTGGTTCAAATAGTTCTTCAAACTTGAGGTATTGTTACTTTTAAAACTACTTTTAATCTTACGGTGACTAGAATGGATATTCCTGGCCGGACATTACATTCTCTAGCCAGATTCGAACCCACAACTATCGCAGTAGTGGAAAGGGCCGGCCTATCGCCTTGACCACTGCGACTACCAAACTAACCTGTTGTTATTTAGAAGAACTATTTTAGTTAGAGGTAGCAACATAATACTATCTTCTCAAAGCCATGTTTCAAATTAATTTATAATCTAATTAAAGTATTATTTATAATATTTAGTATTTAGAAGTTAATTATAATATTTCTTTTAAAATATTTCATTTAATTTAAACTCTACATAATTTTATTGATGTAATTTTATTGAATGCCCTTTCAACAATATTTAATTCTTTTTTAGTGAGAAAAAGCGGTTCTAAGAATTAACGATATGTTTGATATTTGTACTTTTTCAAACCCTACGAGGTTTCGTAAAGTAGAAGATACTTTATCATTTAACTAGAAACAATGAAATATTTAAAGATATCCATTGCCCGAACGTGAGTTTACAAAAACGTTTAAAAACTTTTATGGGGCTACTATTAAATTCGAAACACGTAAAAAATCGATATTTTAAGACCATTGGGGAAAATTTAAAATAAAGATATATACATTATACAATATACGTAAAATGTGAATCAATGTTTATGGAAAGATTAACCGTCCCCAACGCCGAAAAATATTTTACGGTAATGGTATTTTGAAGAAAGGTAAATTTGCAATTTGAATGAGAGAAATATTCTGCATAATTTTCATACAAAAGGTACATGTTAATTCAGTTAAAATCTCAAGGTATTTAAGGGGCTTGTTGAAACCCTTGTGTCCACACCCTTTGCAGCTATCTTTCGCTTTGTTACAGGTCAAATGCCTGAGTTGGAGCCCGAATTTCTGGCCCCGCTGGAAAATCACACAGTCACTCAAGGCAGGGACATCTTCTTTACTTGCGTTGTCAACCACTTGTCTACTTACAAGGTAAATATTTAACATTGTTTTAGCTTCCTCGTTACTTGTTTTGCTAATTAAAATCAAACAATTTTATAAAACACAAGAAAAAATGTTTTATTCACAAACGACATACGTCCGGTGACTCATATCAACTCTCGTTATGAAAAGATCTAATCTAAATGATAAATAACTGCTATTTAATTAAATTAAAAGAGCTATTGATGACTCCGATTAAGTTTTCTAAATCATTTGGAATCGACCAGTCTCTTTAAAGTTCTTATTTTATTTGCGAAAATACTTATTTCATTCTCTACCATTCCTATTTCCAACAATTCATACTTAACTTCATTTAACTAGCTTGATATTTGTCTTCATTTTTTATTTTACTTGCGCTAATTAATTGTGATAATCGTCTAGTGCCTTTCATTTTTTTCTCGCCCTAGTCACATTACTGTTACTTATATTTTTTGCTTTAGTCCTATCCCATTTTGTTATACATTTATTTTCTGCTATTTTTACTCTTTCCAAATAGGCTTTTTTGTTATGTTCTTAATTTTACTTCCACTTGTTTTACTATTGTCATTACTTCTACACTATACATTATTATCGGTCTTATAACAGTCTCCTATATTCTTAGTCTTATCATTTTTGCTAACTAAATTCAAATAATTGTATAAATTGTTATTCTCAAATGGTGTATATCAGCTGTAATTATAGAAAGATCAAAAATATTTCTAAAATATCAGTAAATTATATTTAACTAAAGTAATATTCATTATTATCTTCCAGTAAAATACTCCATGAAGAGCTCTTGATGCCCTCAATGAAGTTTACTAAATAAGTTAGAATATATCAGTCTCCGTACAGTTCTTATTTCCAACAAAGTATGCTCAACTTCGTTTAACCAACTTCATATTTGTGCTTATTTTTATTTTATTTGCAGTCATCCAATCATTCTTTTGTTATTATATTTGTAATATGTTTCTGCTGACTTCTCTCTTCTTCTTATCCTAACCAGTTTAATGTCTACTTTATTTTCTTTCTATATCTACTTATATTATTTCTCTAGCCCATGCCTCATTTCTATTAAATACCTTTTCAATTATTTTTGATTTGCTATTGCTTTCCTTTCTTCTAATTTTTATTTTACCTCCACTTGTTTTGTTATTATGATAACTTTTGCACTATTTATTATTATTGACCTTATTACAGTTTCAAGATCATAATTATTACTAGTTATCTTTAATTATTTCTATCCCCTTGTCCTCATTTCCTGATATCATAGTTCTTTGAGATATTTAAATGTATCTTCTTCTGACTCTTGGTCTCCTCTTTTTCATTTTATGATGTTCTGTTTATTCATTCTAGTCTCAGGTTAGCTAGTTTTGTAGATTTCACTTTTGTTAGTATTATTAAGTAATCAGCATTGTCCACATTCTGATTTAATGTATGTCTTTATCTTCCTTTTAACTCCATATTTCAATTTGAATAATATCCGTTTTTTTCTTCAATTTTAATGGATATTTTATTATTATTTCATTCACTTTAAATCTGTAAGTCGAACGAAAACTTTCTTGCTATTATTTTATTAATTACGCGTGATTTGTTAATTTTGAATAATCTTCGTAAATTACTATTATGGATACGTTTTTAAAAACACTTCCTTGGTTGAACGAAGAGGAAAAAAATGATCTCCATAAACATTTCTGGACGAATCGGTACAAAAAAGAGGCTGATAATAGACATTGATTTTAAAGAATCCAGGCAATTGGGCCCTCGGATGATTTTATTTATAAGAAAGTTGGTTTGCAAGAAGTAAAATTCAATAAACGTTTTGGTGCACGGCTGATTGGGTATTTTTGTGTTACCTCCGGCAAACTCACAATGCAATCAGAGTGGTGTATAGGTACTATCGTTGATCTGATCGGCATTCTTGATAAAATCATTTTATACTTTTCCTTATATAGTCATGGTGCGTGAAAAATTGCCCCTATCGACTTATATCGAAAAAGTAATTTTATAACAAAAGTTTTTATAACTGCCCTGTTATATCTCCCTTCCAATTTATGGCATTTCATTTTTGTATTGTGTAATATAATATTAACGGTTATCATCGATATGTTTACAATATATGGTTTATTTATGTTCAAATATACTTTGATTTCTTTTTTAATCGATATTTAGACATTACTTTTATTTTTATCTTTGATTTAAAATAGAAAACAACCTAATATGCTTAATATTGCTTAAATATAATTCTGAATGTTCTAAAAAAATACAAAAATATGTTCATAATATCTTAAACTTAAATCAGATCATAAAACATCAACAAGAAAGAATCAGTAAGCATTTCAATCTATGCCAGGTTGGTTGTTGCCTATGGTTTCGTTATATCTTCAAACCGATATATTTAGCCGACGTTCCGGCAGAATATCATCTGCCATCTTCAGGTATTACTTCATTTTGATCTACTAATCTTTACATGATATGAACTTGGATAACTAGATCATCGAAAGTTAGAATTAAGAAAGAATCCCAGGGCAACTATTGAAAATATTTATTTAAAATGTTGAAGATATAGAAGGTTGTGAGCAAAACTCGAAGTTGTCAGACTCTAGATCCAATAGATGTTGAAGAGAATGATACACAACTTTTAATTCGAAGGAATTCACCGTTTTTGTGGAGGAGTTTCTGATATATTTCTAATTACAAATAAAGGATTATCATATTAGGTTCAATTGTGAAGAAATTTATTCACACCTGAAGTATATATTCTCTATATATTTTTGTCTGGTCACCAATTTATATAGTAAATTATTTTCTTATCTCTCTTCTATGTATGAAGTATTATCGTCTTCAAAATTGAGAATAGGACGTAACATATCTGAGATTAAATTAGTATAAACAAAAAAACGATAATTTATTGTACGTTATATGTAACAATAAAAATGTAGGCAATCTTCTGTGCACCGTATATTCTAATTTAGGTTCAAATCCGAATAAGACGATTTTAATTAAATCATAAACCCGAAATTGACTAAAACAAAGTCGGCGGTATTGTAGGTGATTTTCTTAGAACCAGAATATCGTAGTGCTTTAGACTCACACCCATCCACATGTGTTGTTAATCACTTGTCTTCTCGCCAAGTAAATCTAACACGATATATCTTAAGCACTGAGTCGGATATAAATTTAATAATATACAGGGCCATGTGTAATGGCCCTGATAAATTAGGGCTGTTTCCAACTTACCTGAATCGCTAGAAATCCGTTTAAATTCAGAAATGTTTGAATTATCCCGTGCTTCCACTTTCTGACCTTACCAAGTTAAACTTTACTTGGAAAGATAAACAGGGAAAGTACTTTGGATAAATCATAAAATATTTGAAAGACCGCTGGTGCGTAGCGATTTAAATTATTATTCTTGCCTTTTAAATTATATTTTCTCGTTATTATTGGATCGTCTCCATCGGATTTCGCTTTTTCTAATCAACAAAAAATGTATCGGTATTCGAAGTATGTTTTATGATTGAGTTTATTATTGGGCGAACATCCACAAATATTAATTTAACTATAATATTGATACCTCCCTCTCGAAACCTAGTTTTTACGGTTAGTAAATAAAGACCTCCATTAGCATATTTATTTACGTAATTATTGAATAAAATTGGTTCGTTGATAATTCAAAGTTTCACTCTTTAAACGAATCAATTATATGTACAAGTGTAATTTTGGTATGTTTTATAGAAAACTTTTAAATATTTTATTTCAAATATAGGGTAGCACATAAGTTTTTCATATAAATATTTGAAAGTCTCCTTTTTACCAACAAGGGTTTATCTGGACTGGACTTACTGTTTAACGTGGGCTCCAAATCTCGGCATTAAGCCTGCAACCAATGGCCAGTAACCAACTGGTCTTACCAAGCCTGGTTACTGGCGTGACTTGGATGGTTATTCCTTGTCTCATATTCCACTGTTGCCTATACAAAGCAGTTACAATTACAATCACAAATATAATGTACATCCATGCCTCAGCAGGATTCTCAACTCTCAACTATCGCTGCAGTAGGAAGAACCGTTCTGTCGCCTTAACCACTGCTCCATCAAGCACGCGTACTTATGTTTGTTTCAAACCGATAATGCTATTGAAATTGTTATTACTGAATTGCTCTTACCTCAAATTACTTGATATTATATTAAAAATAAAAATTTATGGGCCACCTTGTATAACATCATCTAAAAATTATACCATTATGAAGAACAAGAAACATAAACCACATTACAATTACAACTACAGCGCGAATTAATTTTGTTTCAGGTTGCTTGGATCAAATCAGACACAAAAGCTATCTTAGCAATTCACACCCATATGGTAGCACAAAATCCACGCTTATCGGTGACCCACAATGGACATAACACGTGGAAGCTTCACGTCTCGAATGTACAAAAAAATGATTCAGGAACTTACATGTGCCAAATAAACACCGATCCAATGAGAAGCCAGGTAAGCCGTCTATAAATATATATATCGTACACAAATATTTTCGCGAAAAAAAGCAAAAATAAAGCATTTTAACATTTTATTTCAGCTTTTTTTCCCACGAGCTAACAAATTAAAACCGAAGCAAACGTAGGCAATACGTAAAATTCCACCCTTTATACGTTTCATGTATGCAAGCCGCAAAAATTAAGTTGCTTTAAAACTGATATGGAAATATTCTCGCAATTTCTAAAGTTATTTAAAACATGTATTTTCACTTCAACTCATAACGTAAACAGGTTAATAATAATGAATTACTTAATGTTTAAAAACAGGTAAATTTTCCCTAAATTAAATGCTACAATGTTCCTAAACAAACATCATATTTAAAAAACTAATTATAGGGAAAAGCTAATTCTAGTTTTTTATGATCATATATACACAATTTTAAGTCCATATAATAAATATAAAGACAAAGATTCTTTAATGGAATAGGTAATAAAATAAAATTTCTATTCAAATGTCCAAAGTCTTACGTAATTCAGAAAATAATTTTAAGAAAATGTAAATTACAATTTCTCTGTAATTATATATACACAGACATTATATAATAGTTATAAATACAAAAGGTTTTACTGATTAATTAATATATATTTATATATATATATATATATATATATATATATATATATATATATATATATATATATTAAATTAATATATATTTCATTCTAACGAATATTTTTAAGGAAATGTAAACTGCTGTGTTTGTGTAATTATATAAATGACAGCATCCCATAAATAGAAATAAACATGTTTTTATAAATAAACAATTTTACTTTAATACTAGAGTTTTTTTTTATTGACAAAATATATGTAAGCAAATGTAAATTATAATTTCGCTATTCTTATATATACACAACACAATTATAATATGAATAGAGTCAACTAATTTTGTAATTTTATAAAAGAGATTTTATTTCAAAAAATATTTTTAAGGAATAATAAACTACAGTTTCTATATTATTAAAAAAATATAAAGATTTCATTACTAGTATAATATAGTGCTTCTGTTTTAACACTAAATACTATTTAATGCAAAAAACATTTGTAACAAATATACATAACTAACATTCTATGTACTATTGATCATATATGAGTATATGTTTTATTAATATCGTATAGTGCTTATAATTTGCAAAAAAAAACATTTGTAAGGAATTAAAATGTACTGTAATGTTTATATAATCATATATCAGTAACAGATAAGAATAGAAACATATATATTATTTAGGTAACTAACAAAATAATACGAGAGCTTCTTTGTCGACAAAATATTTTTACGGAAATGTAAATTATAATTTCGCTTCAGAGCTCAATTGAGAAGTCCCCGGCCAACCATAGTAAAACAGAATTTTTTGGCAAAATTAGTTTTTTTTATTCAGCATAATTCCCTTCAAGGGTGATACAGTGGTTATAGCGACCCTCTAACTTTTCGATACCATTTTGTAGTACGATTTGTCCTTTGCTTCAAAATATGCCTCAGTTTCGGTGATCACCTCTTCATTCGACGAAAATTACTTCCCAGTGAGTATTCTTTTGAGATCTGAGCACTTTTTTTTCTTCAAATGCTGCCGTTTCTCGGCGATTTCGTCCTTCAAGCGGTCCAATAATACTATGTAATAGTCGCTGTTGATGGTCCTTCCTATTTCAAGGTAGTCAGTGAAAATTATTCCATGTGCATCCCAAAATACAGACGCCATAAACTTGCCAGCGGACTGTTGCGTTTTCTCATGCTTTGGAGCGGGTTCATCGTATTCGGATGACTGTCGATTGTATTTCGGAGTAAAATGATGGATCCATTGTCATATATCGACGCAAAAACTCGGATTTATTACACTTGATCATCTTCAACCACTGCTCCGAATCATCAACTCGTTGTTGTTTTTGGTCATAAGTCATCCCGCGCCGCACCTACATTGCACAGAGCTTTCTTATACCCAAATATTCGTGAATGATATGATGTACATGTTCATTATATATATTAAGAGTGTCTGCTATTTCATTGAATTTCAATTTACGATCATTCAATATCATTTTGTGGATTTTTTTACTGTTTTCGTCGGTAACAACCTCTTTTGGGCGTCCACTGAGTTCACCATCTTCGGTAGTCATTTCACCATGTCTAAACTTAGCATACCAATCATTGATGGTTGATTTTCCTGGGGCAGTGTTCGGGGAAGCTCGGCATCAAGCCAAGTTTTTGCTTCAACTATATTTTTTCCTTTCAAAAAGCAATATTTTGTCAACACGCGAAATTCCTTTTTATTCATTTATTTCACAATAATAAAAGTTGCTTCACCCAAAATGCTATAATTCGCAAACTAATTATCCGACAGCTGTCAAATTAATACACGCAACTTTTGAGGGTTAGGGCTAACTAAAAAAAATATGTATTTAATTCTAGTAGTGCCATCTATGTGTCAGACCGGGGACTTTTCAATTGATCTGTTATGTATAAAATGAATTGTTTTTGTAATTTAATGAAAGAAATTTTATTTTAAAATTCATTGTCAGAAAATGTAAATAGTGACATCTATATAATTGAATTGTGCATATATTACAGAAAAAAATACTAATTGTTTTAGATGGGAATGTTAGAAGTTGTTATACCGCCAGATATCTTGCCGGATAATGAATCGGCTGAAGGATCTGGTATGGCGATTGAAGGCGGTACAATACGACTGAAATGTAAGGCGATCGGTGTACCAGAACCCACGGTGAGCTGGAAAAGAGAAGACGGAAGAAATATCGTTTTACGCCACGACGGTGGAAGAGAAAAAGGTACGAAAAGAAAACAAGATAAAAAATAATAGGAACACTATCAATAAAATTTTACCTCAAGAACCGTTGAAAGAGTATCGGAAAATAATAAAGTTAAAATTTAAAGTTGAGCAAAACGGCCGTACATTTCGATAAAAAATGGGTTAAGACAAAAAGGCCTGAAAAATTATTATAAAGTGAAATATCGCGTAACGCTGAAACGATTTTCAATAAGTTATAAAAATATATTACGAACTAGCTTAGAATTCAATTGGAAATACCGTCGTGGAAATGTTTCAGGCTGAGTATCACAGTCGACCGTTTTTGATTAAAAGCCCATGTTTTAACACGCATTCAGAATGCACCTGGCTATCATCTTTTCTATTCTATGATGTAATAGAACATTTGAAATTTAAATGAGCCAGATTTGTCTGTCACAAAACGAATTTCTGCATTTTTTTCCAAACCTCAAAACCTATTTAAAATAAGACCTTTAAATTTAACTTTTAAGCCCTTTTAATCATTTATCTTACCGGAGAACTTTAAATTAATTTTAAGGGATTTATCATAGCGTGATCTACAATAACGTAATCAGCTTTATTTATCAGGCATTGACTCTTCCTATCATCAGTACCATTTAGTCTAATAAAACAACAAATATAGTCCATCCAAATGCAATGAAGCAAAAATAATGTTATCCAATATAAGTTATAGTACCTCTTATGCATATATGATCGACAACTGTTTAATTATACAGCTACAATAGTTTCTAGTGTAGTATTATTTTATTATATTTACACTGAACTTTTTTCCATAAGACTTATGAAGTAGAGTTTTAGACGCCTTTTTTATATGGTGGTATCACTGGCTCCTAATGCACTAATTAACAATTTTATATACCAAGATTTTCATCACACATAATAAATTATGTCATAAGCCCACATCAGAAAAGTTTCATTCACCTTTACTAGTGAATTACTGAGTTGATAATTGTCAAAACTGTTCTTCATTGTGTATCTCTCTCAACCAGCAAGTCCATTATAATAATTCTTTGCCAACTTCCATATCAATTTGATAGGATTACACCTACAGTTTATCTCTTCAGACCTGTTTCTAAAGAAAATAAATTGTATAAAACACAAACATTTAATTTACGAAGTATTACTGAGTGAAAATTTTAAATGGTTCTGCTTCAAAGCACGAAAACGATTCTGATTCGACGACGTAATGACGTGAGCCCGTTGCTATTTTGGACGGACTATACATTAGTATGAAGATATCGTTCTACAATATGTATACCAAATATTAAAGCCCGTTGACTAAAACTAAAAATAGATCAAACTAATTAATTAACTAAAATTCCTCTAGTCAACATGCGATTTAATTAGGTTCACTATTGACGCTTATTTAATATCAAATCCATTGTTCCATAGATAACTAGATAAGTTAGATATCGTGATTATTTTTAGTTGACACACCCCAACTTGTGAAAATCAACCAGGAAAAACTATATTAACTAAGAAATTCATTTCCTGTCTTTGCTTCCGAATGAGTAATTGCTTATTTCCATCTGGCATTCAGCGATTAAAGTGAAAATAAATTATTTTTCCTTTGTTTTAAACGCGAACCTAAATTTGATTTCGGTTTATCACAACAAAGTTATTGTTGTTTCCCTAGATTTATTTGGTAATCCCGTTTGACATCAACAACAAACATCTTTCCCGACATTATTCGAATGTTTCTACTTTGATATAAAATGGAAAAATTATTTTTAGAAATCGACTCACCATAGGCATGCCGAAAACATCGATATATCGATGTTGTTGTTGAACGATAGTTTTAAACAAAATTAAGGACATTTCTTAAACCTTTTAACTAATACGACTATTTTTAATAAAGCTTTAAAATGAAGTTTTTGGTACTTAATTTTATATATTCATTAAAAATATCCTTAATTTGTAAAATCTTTAACGAATATAGACATTTTCTTTGATCGATGTATTAATATTTTTGTTTTCTGATATTTTTTATGAAAACATCGATATTTATTCTTGCTGTTTCGAAAAAAATAAATAATTCTTCTAATTCCTAACTCCTATTAACCAATGATGGGGTTTAAATATAATGATTACCTGAGTGATTAATTCATTTATAATAAATAAAACAAATTAAAAAAAGAACGATATTTTTGTTGGTGTTACGAACAGTTATTTTTGATTTTTTCTTTTTTCGCAAATTACAAATAATGCTCTTAGCGGAAAAAAAAGCTAAACCAATTCCAGTGTTGTTATTGTTACGTGTTTCAAATAAATCATCAAAAAAATCGCGGAAAAAAATTACTCAATGAAGAAAAATACATTTTTTTCTCTGACTAAAGCGGGATAGTAAACAAGGCCAATAATTTTTGGCGAAAGCATATCGAGTTCGATAGGGCCACTATACGGTCTCTGCGACCACAATTCATTCAATCGGAAGAATAAAGACAAATGTTTAGTTGGGTTTCAAGTGCTGTTGGATATAAATGCCAGTCGCAATGCTTGTTCCATTTGATGAAACGTGCTCCCTACGACTGCTGAACAATCATTTCTAATAACCCTTAAGGCCGTAAAACTTCCACAGTTGTATATTCTTGCTCAAAATAACTGTGCAACGTTTAATAAGCTTATACTGTAATTTTTAAATTTTATTTCGGTTTTGTGACCGTCACAATACGGCCTGTGTCACCGTGATGGGCTATTAACCAAGTATGGGAAAGAACTATGAATTTGCCCTTTTTTACAGGGTTATTTATACCTTTATATATAACGTACATATAACGTTGACACTAAAAATAATAACCGCTATTAATTATGAACATTCCTCCCTTATCTAAAATTAAAAAATATCAAACAAGCTTTTTAATTAAACTCTAAATTATATTAATAATTTTTTGGTGTTTGATTTTAGTTTGCCTTTACTCTCGTTTCAGCAATCAAGAGTTTTGATGGTGAAATCTTAACGCTGACCAATGTCCAACGTACTGACATGGGCATATATCTTTGCATCGCAAAGAATGGAGTTCCACCCTTAGTTAGTAAACGATTTGAGGTTATTGTTCATTGTAAGTACATTTTTACTTAACCATTTAAAATTTATAAACATTTCTACCAATATATTAAAACTACTTTTATCTTAAAATTAATTAACCATATTTATAAATAATTTCAATTATTTAACTACTAATATTACACTTCAGAGTTGTGTAAATTACGTTTTATTGTTAATGAAGTTTACTTTATCTTCAAAATTATTTTATCCGCAGACATATAATCCAAAGATTTTGTAAATATATCGATCAAATCGTGTGAATCCGTGCCATTTGAAATGTGTTTTTGGGTACCTTGTAAACGTAGACATTTGGAAATGAGAATACAGTTTGGTTAGGTAAACTTAAAAGTAAAATCCTCTTAGTAGGGGGAGTAAATGCTGTGAAAAGACTCTTAAAGGCCGGTATTTACACTTCGTGCTAATTAAGTAGTAATTAATGTTGGTTGAAATACGTTTAAATACAAATAGTTCCTATTTCCTTGGAATCAACTACTATTTTATCAGAGACCTAAATTTATAATAATATATATATGTAGTTTGCTTGGATTTTATGTTCTTGTAATTTTTCTGGAAGCCTTTCTGAAAGTATTTTAGGAACAGCGAGTTATTGCAGCAGTAAATGTTGTGGAAAATTAAGTCGTATATAGCAGATTTTATTTGCTTTCGATAAAAGGCTTTATCATTGTCAATAAAATTTGAAAGTGCTTGTACCATAAATTGGTGATAGATTTTCACTCGACACAAAAAAAAATGGACCGAAATACCTTTATATAATTCTCTTATATTTTAACTGTGTCCAACATATATTATATAACATATCCAGCTGTTGTTTGCCTTGAGATAACTGCTATTTATTCAATAAAAAATCTCATTGACAAAAAATTAAATTAATTAAATAAAAACCTTATTCAACATTATTTCACACACACACACATATATATATATATATATATATATATATATATATATATATATATATGAACATTTAGCAAATGAACATTTCATTTTTACGAAATTAATTTTGACAGAAGTTTTACATATTTTTTGTTTATCATAATTTGCTCAGACGTTATTTTTATTTATTTATTTATTTCTCTTTTTATAATTTTTTTAACTTTCATTTAAAATAACTATAATTTATATGAACAATAAATCCTCTTCTATTCAATCTTTCTATTTTAATATAATTTACTTTTCTTTTAACATTACTTTAAACAACTTGCCACTTTTAAGCGCGTTTCCTTAATTTTAAACCAATATTTTTCTTTTACATAATTTGTTTATGTCTGACTTATTTTTTTGAACTACTATATCCTTTATTATTTTTATATATAGCAAACACACTTTTGGAATACATCGCATTCCGCTCTATATAATTTGTTTGAATGAGATTGTACGTTTTTATTTTAGACACTATTTTTAACTATCTTACCTTTGAAATTTTTTAGATTTTATCTTTCACTGCATTCTATATAAAAGTGATTACTTTTTTTAAAATGGTTATGTTAAACTATTCTATAATTAAAATAAAATTGTATTGTTTTAAAACTTTCAATTATTTGTAATTAATATGGAATAATTAAATAAATAAGGTGTTGGAATACTATAGTTATTGCTGGAGGAGTTTAGATCTATATTAAGAAGGACCCTGAAAAATAATTCATTTTATAGATCCGTTTAAAAATAACGACTCCATTTAGTTTCTTCTATGTAACTATCGACGTTTCTAAAGCGAATGTCGTATAAAATTTTACAGCTATAATAACCTGTTTAATATTGCAGTTCACCCCCTTATAAGCGTCACGAATCAACTGCTCGCTTCACCGATTGCCCGAGATGTCGTAATGCAGTGTGAGGTCCAGGCATCCCCAAAAGCTATGAACCATTGGATGCGGGACAACGGTAAGCACTTTTCCCTTGAGTCAGGCTTAAGCCACATAGACTCATATATATTACGCTATCCAAGCTGGACCGATACTTACATTTCAAATTACGAACTTCGTTGTTCTGCTTCTTACTATATTTTCATATATCCGGCTTCATTTATACCTTAACAATAACCAATTCCATTTCTCCTTTTCGTCCTTTCCCTTATCAATTTACTTCGTAAATAATCTTCAGTGACAATATTCCCCGAATATTTTTTCCCTAGCATTCCTTTAATATATTAAATTATCAAGAAATATCTAGCTAATGTTTTATATTAAATTAATTAAGTGTTTAAAAAAACACATTATTTTCAAATTCACATGAAAAAGTCTAAAAAGTTTTTAGCCTTGAACTAGTATATTTGAAACTTTTATGGTATAACCATAAAAACATGATTGATATTAATGTTTTATACAGGAATCTTGTAATAGATATTACTGATAAAATTTAGCTACCATATATAATAAACTATAAGGCAACAACACAGGTGGTACCTCTCAACTAATATTTGCCTCGGTAGAAATATCAATAAATTTTCACATTTTATATCAAAATTATTGACAGCCATATCGGTCATTTTTCATATATAACAAATTTTAATCTACCGGTGATACAATTTATTAGTTGCCGAATACGTTCAACACTCTGAAAGCTTTCCTTTCGTATACGACGTTGATTGCTTTTTTTTAATTTATAAAAACTAATTCAATATTTAAGACCTGAATATCAATATAATTCAAAAGTAGATTTAGTAAAGCCTTTTTCTCGTTAGGTATATCAACAATAGTGATTATTAATAAATTAAAAATATACCCATTATTCTCTATGTATATATCTATAAAATTTATCGGTGAAACTTCAATAAAGCTCATATAACAATAGCACCAATTGAAGTATTAAATAGAGAGAAAATCTATATATTACGCTCTAAACTGTTAATCAATTTACAAACTTTTTATATTGTTTTAGGGGAAAAGATAATTCCGAATGAAAAATACGTTATGGAAGAAATTCCAAAAAATGAATATTCTTTACAGATGAATTTGAGGATACGTAACATAGAAAGAAAAGATATTGGAGGCTACATATGTACATCATCGAACGCTTTAGGAAAAGCTGAGGGGACAGTCAGATTACAAGGTATGACAAAAAACTCCATCATCAAACATATATCTCAATACACCCTTTATATTACGAAGCTCTCTAACAGATGACGCATGTGAATCGCGCTATTTAAGTGAATAATTTTTTTCGTAACGTAATTAGATGTGAAGCCATCTTAAACTAATTTTATTCAAATATCCCTCAACGTCTAAAAATATATATTTTGGCGGCCATCAAAAATACTTAGTAAATTTTCAAAAAATCCAAATCAAATCAAATTGATTGAATTACTATGTTTTCCGATAAGGAGCTTTCGCTTTAAAATGTAATCGCTGGAAAATAATTTTAGGTTACAAAAGCTTTGGGGAAGTTATTAATCAATCGCGGGTTTATATTAAAATTTCCATTCGATGAAAAGCAGCGGCATCTATTGCGAACGTCTCGAATTAACTCCGGCATTGATAGGGTGAACTTACCGTTTTCCTATTTCCTAACGATTGTTAAACGTTTATATCAACCGCTTTCATTTATATTTATGATTTCATCCATTAAAGTTTTCTTTATATAGATCTTCACATCTTTACCTCTTTCACCAGTTTCTCTTCTATATTATATACATATTTTTTATGTTGAAGATACCTTATATACGATTATTATTTTTTATTAAATACATCACTTAATTCACAAACTTCTTAACATATTATTTTGCAATTAAAGTTTTGTTATACCAGATTTATTTATAACATATTTATTCATATATGAATAGTTCCTAATAATGTGTTAATATATGATTGTCATTTTGTTATATTTATTATATATATATATATATATATATATATATATATATATATATATATATATATATATATATATATTCATATATAATGTTATTTTGTTAATATTTTTTACCCAAGTATTTCTTAATATTTTAGTTTAGTTAATTTAGTTGTATGATCACAATATTGCTGGAAAAACTACTGCTGTCATTCTACTATATTTATATTTCTATCTATGATAATAAATTTATTATTCAGGTTATTATTATTTTTGTTCATTAATATGCATTTATCGTGTTTTTCTGTTAGTTTTGATATTAATATAAAACAAATAATGTTATACATTTTGTAGAAATACATTTACCATTAGAAACTACAACAACGCCTACAACACCAAGATATGTAGTGACTAAACCTCACAAACCGTTGGTTAAAGAGAAACCAATGAAACCGAAGGGTGGGAAAACCAGAAAAAAGGATTTCGATAATAAGAACGAAGATAAGCACATGCCAAGCCCTGAAATTAGACCAATAACTCCGGCTGTATCTTTGGCTACAACGACTACTCAAATACCATCTATAATATTACAGCAGAGGAATAGCTCTGGCAAGATCAATTTACACCAGTTTATCCTCATTACGGTGTTTATTTTTAAAGTATTTGATTGTCTTTACTTTCAAAAGGTGATTATTGACAATAGTTTATAAGATATGTTTGATAAAATTGTATATAACCAGTTATTTTCTGAAAGTTTATACCAATATTAATCAAATGGAGACTAATTTCCTTTCAAAAACGATAGAAAAGAAAATGAAAAAAATATCTGTCTTCCTTTTTCTCTTTTTAACTTTTAAAATTGTTAAGGTGTTTTTTAGTTTAACAAAGGTGACCAACGTTACCTTTCTTGACAGTACAGGGTATTATCTTATTTTTTAAATTATATACAAGCTTGATTGTAATAGACAGTTTTCCTTGATGGAGAGACGTAAAAGCTCGTAGATCTGCTCCAGTATCATTATCATGTTATAAATAGAAATCACGATATATCAAAATTCATATCAAGAATCGTTTTTTTTTTGGATTCATAACATGATAATATATGAAATCAATATTTTGTGTAATCTAAATTCTATTGGGCAGTTTGTGCTTGTTGACTTAATGAAATAAAACTTCATATTTATTCTTTAAATACGACAACGACGTATATTTATCAGAAAGTTGTTGAACTTGTAGATGTATAAAAAATCTTAGAAAATTTCTTTTAGCATTTCACTAGTCATCTATAAATATTTAAAAAATAGCCATAGGCAATAGAGAAGACAATAACAAAACGTTGTATATAATAAAGTATTTTCGTTTAATTTCTTAGAATGACAATAACTTAATTATTAAAAAAAGAAGTTGATTATAAAATCGAACCAAAAAATGTGAGATTATTTTTTACATATCCCACAAGCATCTTTTACAGTCAAACAAAGGAGAAGAAACATTACCAAGACAAATAAATATATAAACTCGTAAAAAAGTCTTCCGAAATATTATCACTCTATTTGTGATTTCTTAGGATTAATTTTCAATATTTTAAGAAATGTGCTAGTGTATAATAATATTCAGGTAAATATAAGCAACATTAAAACTAGCATAAAAAGTCAGTGGTTTATGACAACAAAAATCGAGTAAAAACATTTAAAATTAAAATTAGTTCGTATTAATAGTAAATGCTCAATGTGTTTGAATTAAAGATAACCAACGACTGAGCTGAGGTATATTTTGTATGTACGAAGAAAGTTAAACCCTTTATCCATAATCCAACTTAACTGACATAATCAAAAATCTGTCTGTAACCTTGATGATAGTAACTATATTATTTATAGTGCATTTTTTAGAAAAATTCTAAAATCAGAATTGATCAATATACAATCATACATTGTTTATATAGGGTAGCAATGTAATAAAATAACTGTTATGGCATTTGTTATGTATTAAAAATTGATGTATATTATTGAATACATAAATAAATATATTATCTTTACCTCAAAATATAAAATGTATGTTAACGACAATAATTCAATAAAATATTTGTATAAATCATTTTTGTGTATTTTTCCTCATTTATATATATATATATATATATATATATATATATATATATATATATTATATTTTATAGTAATCTAATTATTGATTTCTACTGTCATCACTAGGTGCCACCACAAAAGATATTGATAGAGAGAAAAATAGATAAATATAGTAACATATTGAATTATTTTTGTATTGATTCATTATATTTTGAGAGGGAAATTTTCTTACTCATACTTACTAACTTTAAAAATTCCCGATAGATGTCACTAAACATTATATCGATATCTTGTCTAAAACAAGAGTTATATGTACGTATTTCGAGATTTTTACTACATATGTTTTATATTTTGTAGTACTGATTTTGTATAGATGATTTTTTCTTCTTCTTCTTAGTTTCCCCATTTAGCACTAGGTGCTATTACAATAGGTATTGTTAGACAGAGAGAGAGAGAGAGAGAGATAAACATACTATTGATTTATTTTTGTATTGATTAATAGTTTTCTGAGAACGAAGTTTTCTTAGTCTTAATAACTTAAAATTCCCAAAAGATGTCACTAAAATGTGTGCCTCTAAAAAGAGTGATTTATATTTTTTAAATTTAATTTATTTTCATAATATACGATTTTTTGTTCTTTCAATTTTTCAATAATATTTTAGAGTTTCTTTTTTACCATCTGATATTTATTTGCACTGGACTTACTGTTTAACCTGAGTTCCGAACCATGGTCCTCGGTATTAAGCCTACCGATTGACGAACTTAAAGGTCATCCCAGAAGACATCCGGTCTTACCCAGCCCGGTTACTGGCGTGAATGGGATCATTTGCATTGTCGGATTTTCCACTCTTGTCTAAGAACAATCACAAACTTACATTTACGACTATTCCCCAGCAGGATTCCAAACAGGTACTATCGCAACAGCAGTATATTACCTTTCACCTTTACCACTGCGCCAATCAACCAACCTCTTGGTTTTAAAATTATGCTTAATTAAATACATGTCTAAAACGAAATTAGTTTTAAAAGTCCTTACAGCAATTCAGATAAGAATAACAAAAATTACACCCTGCTTCATCTTCGGGGCATTTTTGAAACAAAACGTGATGATAAAAACAGTTTTCGTTATTATTTTAAGAAATTTCGATCTATTTTTACACTGATCAATAAGTCCTTATCATAATATCGTTTTATGGATATATAATTGTTTCGTTTGTTAAGTTTACCGCGCCATCTGTGGCTATATCGTGATATTTTAAATATTTTGTAATGTTCTCTTTAATATGGTTTCATCCAAAATCATTTGACGCCATACACCAAAAATATCTGGCGACGTAGAAAGCAATCCAGCACTGATATCAATATTTTAAAAGTTCCTTTAAACTTTACTAAATCTCTAAAGGCAATAAAGGGACTGAAAAATAAAATTTATGGGGGTTTCGGCATAAGAAACGACCAGAAATTAAATTTCGCAATTTTCTAACAAAAGGGACTCTTTTTAATACCCTAGTATCCTTATTTTTAATACCCCGACAATTATATAAATAAGTAACAGTTATTTTGTATTCATAGGCATTCATTTATAATAAAATACTCATTAAATTTTTTTATAAAGATATTATTCGAATATCGGGATTTACAGAAGCTGTATCTTTCATCCTAGTATATACATTTCTATGAGGAATGATTGTGGACTTAAAATATGATCTCGATGGCAGATAAGTCTGTAAGATAAATACGTATCATTTACTATAAAGATATTGAGTAAACATTAATATTTAAAGATACAACAGGGACTTTGTTACTTTTTAGATTAAATAAGCTACATCGTTATATATTTCTCGTTATATTAGCATTCTAGTAATTAACATAAAAACTTCAGTAAATTAAAAACTTTGCGTGGTATTTGACAAAGCTTTGGTGAAAAGGTTAATATCAAACTTGGATATTTAAATTATTCCCTGTGACTTGTTATACGTTTTAAGTAAAAAAATTAAACTGAAATTTAAGCTTTATACCTGCGTGTGTGTATATAGAAATAACTGTTTTTTTTTCTCGCTAAAATGGGAATATAATAATCCGATTTGTCACCATGAAGCTTTAACATGTATAATATAATAGGCTGGAGGAAAAGTACGGGTTTTCATGTTTTTCACCGAGAATTTATTTATATAAATTTCAAACACTAATCAGTGAAATTTGTTTCATTTTGTCACTCCCATGGTCACTAAGGAACATTTAAAATTTCTATGAAAAAAAAATTGTACCAAGTAATTTTTAGAAACGTCTTTAAAGCGAAATTTGAACCATATAATTTTTTAGCAGAAACAGAAATGGTGATCAAACGGGGCAAGATCAGGATTATACGGTGGATGTATCAAAACTTGATGGAACCAAAATTAGTTTGTCAGTAGGAACATCACTTTTTGGCATCAATGAAAGGTTTATTGCTTCATTGCAAGGTTTTCACAATTTATCAATATATGAATGAACGTTGTTTTGTTGTAGTATATATAGCATAATTTACATCGCCTATTATAAATAGCTCAAAGTTAATTAATAGTTTTACTACTCTATTATGAGTTATTACATCGCATCATAATAAAAACACAAATTATTTTCTTCGTAATTAATATTTGACTTAAATGTTTTGCTGAGATTTTTCTAAACGTTTTATATTGAATCGAAATGAATTTTTCGTTCAGATAAAAGCAGACTTTTAATAGAAGCGGTAGTTTAGAGTTGTCGTTTAGATAAAACTAATTTACATTTTAAAACACTTTAAAATTACATCTGACCCTAATTTAGTTAGAGATTACAGTAAAATCTATTGGACTCGTAAGAAACTAGGAACGATTCTTGATCTCAACGTGATTTAAATATGGTGAATTAATAAAAATATATTTTGATCGATATAAACGATTAGTTATAATCTACAAAGCAAAAATTAAATTAACAAGAGAAGGCATTAAAGAGGCAAATGGACGTTTTCTGCCCTGTAAATCGGTTCATTGGGATGTTTCCTAATGGATTATGGAAATTTCCTCCCCAAAATATTGCTAAATGATGAATATTGAAATGAAATTAATTTTTTGTAAAGTTAAAAGACTTTCTCCGAAGCGGCCTTTTTTGCCGTGTAGTTTTAAAATTAAAAATATTAATTTAAATTTAAAATCCCTTACGTTTCATTTTTTTTACCTCGATAACAAAACAATTTTTTTTATATGTATATTTTAAAGTCTCTTTTTACCAACTATGGATTTATCTGGACTGGGCCTAAAGTTTAACGTGGGTTCCAAACCACGGTCCTCAGCATTAAGCCTACGAGTGACCAACTTTAGAAATCATCCCAGAAGACATCCGGTCTTACCCAACCTGGTTACTGATGTGAATGGGATCATTTCCTTGTCGGATTTTACACTCTTACCTAGAACATTCACAAATATTAAACAACTACAAACATAAATTTACGACCATGCCCCAGCAGGATTCGAACCCGCGGCTATCGCAACAATAGGATGACCATCCCATCGCCTTTACCACTGCGCCACCAATGATGAATATTGAAATGAAATTAATTTTTTGTAAAGTTAAAAGACTTTCTCCGAAGCGGCCCTTTTTTGCCATGTAGTTTTAAAATTAAAAATATTAATTTAAATTTAAAATCCCTTACGTTTCATTTTTTTTACCTTGATAACAAAACAATTTTTTTATATGTATATTTTAAAGTCTCTTTTTACCAACTGTGGATTTATCTGGACTGGGCCTAAAGTTTAACGTGGGCTCCAAACCACGGTCCTCAGCATTAAGCCTACGAGTGACCAACTTTAGAAATCATCCCAGAAGACATCCGGTCTTACCCAACTTGGTTACTGGTGTGACTGGGATCATTTCCTTGTCGGATTTTACAGTCTTACCTAGAACATTCACAAATATTAAACAACTACAAACATAAATTTACGACCATGCCCCAGCAGGATTCGAACCCGCGGCTATCGCAACTATAGGATGACCGTCCCATCGCCTTTACCACTGCGCCACCAAGTCCGCCAGGTCGTTTTTTTAATTTATATATTATACAATATTTCTTCTAAATATCTTTTTGAAATACAAAAATACAATTACTAAATACTATTCTAAACAAATTAAAAATCAGGATTAAAATAATTTTGTTATGTTTCTGCTTACATTGAAACTGTTCCTATTTTAATTTTGGACTCAAAAAATATTTAATAATGATCTCCAATGTAAGTTTGGTTGAATTTGAACTTTCACTCCATATATACGATGATGTTTGTCAACTATATCAAAATTGTTTTTCCTAAAACCTCAAAATCAACACTAATATGCCTTCGTCTATATCTCGAAGTAAGATTATTTAAGAAATGTGATTAAATTGATTTAAAATTAGAGAATAAGTTTCATATTTCTCGAATATTTTATTTAATTTAAACTAAACTAAACCAAGGCAAATAAATATGGCTACATTTTTAAAAATATAGTGCTTAAGTCACAACTAGGGAACTATTTCTGAAATATATTCCTTAAAAATACTTTTAGTAAGCCCTTCTGCAGCTCTGAAATAATTACAACTACTGTGTCCTGAATAAAAACAATCTTAACAATTTCCAAGTTACGTCGGTGATAAAACTTTAAACTAATTACGGTATCGTTGAATGCATAATTTCCCACTAATTAATTTTGTTAATATTCTGGCTCGCCTAACTTAAGTATAATAAAAAGCGAAATAATTGGTATAAATAAAAAAGCCATTCGAAATAAATGAACAGAAGAAAAAAACTTTCGCTGTAGGCCCACACGTTTAAGGCAATGTCAATATTTTCATTAATCTGGTCTGTGGAAGCGCCCAACAAACACAGCTGATACCATTTTAATTCGGGTTAAATATTAAGGTTGTCTTATGGGAATAAAAGTGCTTCGTGTAATTAAATAAATCAATTCAGCTTTACGAGAATCACTTCATTTATTTTTTACGACATCTTGAACACGATTTTAGTATATACGGAATCGATGAAACTAGCCCCAACGCAACATCATATGTGATTCAGGCCTTTAAGTTCAAATTATATATATTTATTATAAATGTTATAACGAAAAAGTGCCAACATATTTTAACTATCGTGTTGAGACAAAACTCTCAGAATAATTGTATTTTAGGGCTAAGAAAATAACATTTTTGATATCTTGAATATTGCCATAATTTGAATGGAAATTACAGCAAAAAAATCAAATATGGCAAAAAATCATACATTCTCATGACTGGTCAACAATTGGAAGTGAAAAAGGTGCCAAAATTTTTTACCTCTAGGGCTGAGTTAAAACTGTTGAATCATGTTGAATTGCTTTAAGATATATGGTTTTTAACATATGTGAGACGAACAGAAATGACATTTTTTAAAATTACACTTTTCATTATATAACTGAAAAGTTAGAGGCGGTATAAAAATCATTGTAAGTAAAACCGTTCGATTCAGCGTAAAACATTTTTTTACATAACACAATTTACATACAATACATAACGCAATTTTGATTAATTTGCGATTATTTGGAGAGATATGACAGCAAAACAGGCAAAAATGGTAAAAAAATCACAAATTTTCATCACCATGTGGAAAAAGTGCCAAAATTTTTTTATTCTCGGATTGAGATGAAAATCTCAAAATATATGTACTATGGGGTGAAATAAACGATAATCCATGCTAAATCGATTTAAAATATATGGTTTTTAAGATAGATTTTTAGATTTTCTGAAAATATAATTTTCATTTGTATATCTTAAAAAATCGAAGCGATACAAAAATGATTATACAACCATTCGATTCGGCATAAAATTCTTTATAAACATCGTAATTTTCACCGACTTGCTATCATGTGGATGGAAGTTATAGAAAAAATTTCAAAAATGGCCAAAGTCGCAAATTTTTACGATCCTATATATGGAAAATATTATAAAATGTATGGTTTCAATGATATATGAAGTAAATTCTTTTTTTTAATTTTTTTTTACTTATTTTTTTCATTGTATAATTTACAAACTAGATGCAGTAAAAATTGTTTATAAAACCTGCAGTTTTTATTAACTTTCGCTTTTTTGGATAGAAATGACAGCAAAAATCCCAAATGTTCACGATATAACATACATGTATCTCAATTGTTACTTATATCTTCTAGCCAAGTATTAGTTATAATAAGAAATAAGTTCAAGTCAGAGTAGAGTATAAGAGTATTCTGCTTAAAAAGCAAACTGAGAATAAAAGTGCATGGAATAATGCAATCGAAAATGTAGCACCTTTTTACCTTAGTTCAAGACCCAAGATTATGATTCAAATCAATTAATTAAACGACAGTACGACTAATACTAGTACGGTGGTTAATTTATTTCCCAAATACAGTTTTAACTGATGTATAACCTAATGTAATTAACTGGTTATAAGTGGATCTCTACTTTCCGCAGACCAAACTTAATCCAATTATTCCAGGATAACAGCGTGGACAGAAAAAAACGATATGAAATATTCAGAGTCTCTAAGATATAATGTATTGGGTTTTAGTTCCAACGGTCCATACGTTATTGTTACTGTTATATTATTATATATAAGTTGCTCTAACATTATTTCATCGTTTAATATATTATTATTAACATCGTATTTAGATAAATTACAGCAAGCCGGTTGAGCAAATATGGTGAACACCTTACGCTAACTCATTTCATAGTTCGCCTAGGTTTAGATCTGGTAGATGTGATGATTGTGTTTCTTGCACACTCTAGTTATTGATTAGTGTCGAAATCTTCAGAATCGTTAAATATTACTTAAGTGAAGCTATATATAAATCATTAAATTAACTAATTACGAATGGTAATATTTGTTCGGCATTTGTGGCTTTACTAGCCTTTGGAACTATCGACTGAAAACAGTCGAAACATTTGATAGTCACAAAAGAGTCGAAACTATCGATAGTCAAAAAACTATCGACTGTTTTTTTATTCAATTCAGAAGTCAGTCTTTTATATATACTAATACTAAATAAAGATTAAACATACAACTCATTAAACTGACACATCATAGAAAAAAAATTCATGATAGCACTAAAAATGATAGCACAATAACTACTAGAGCTTTTTTAAATAAAGTAAATGCTTAATTTATTATTCAACGGAAATATGTAACAAAAATAGAGAGAGTAATCGAAATATTACCTAACTAGTCATAAAACTATATATATATATATATATATATATATATATATATATATATATATATATATATATGGGTACATTTTTGTCAAGGTCGCGTCTAGGACAACAGAGACAGGACTTTAAATATCAGTGGAATGAAGCTCGTAGAACCAAAACCAAAAAGTACTAAAACTAAAGTAACTAAAAGTACACGACTGAAACAGGCGATAGCATATGAAATACAAAATGAGTCGGACCAAAGACAGCGGCTGAAACAATCGATAGTAAAAAGTAGTCAATTATTAAACAGCCAATAGTCGATTTCAGTAGATAGTTCCCAACACTAATTTTTACTCTGTTGTATTTTAATGGTTTAATCAATTTTGTTGGTTCCCATTTTTCATATACCGGGATTTATTTCGTGACTCGAAACGTGATTGGAGAGAAAGTCAATTATTTATTTTTATTTGTTGTTGTAGAAGTTAAATTTTACTATATTTACTATTTAACTATATATTAATAAGGATACTTAATAATAAATAATTAACGAGACTACATTTGGTAACAAATAAAGTCGAAATATAAGCCCAGACAATTTGAAAATAAAGTGAAAAACATTTATATAGTATGTAAAGTTATATATTTAATAGGATTAGAAGATCATATTGTTTTATATGTTAGAAAATATATTAAGTTACATCAATGTATCAACAAACCCTCTGTGAGATCACCCTCCTCAACTATAATATTGACTACCTGGTCAGTATGACTCTTTTCAGTATCACCTGTGTTGCTCAATAGTTTATCTAAATACCTTCTTTATTTTAATAAAGAGTCCAAAAATGTAATATGGAAGGATAGCAAAGATACTTACTATCAACATATGACATTCCAAATATAACAACACAAGATGAAACGAATTTCTGTTCTATCTAAAACTATTTAACTATACACATACATATTTTGATAGGGATATTGAAGCACCTTTGTGTAATAATGTTTAATAGAAACCTTTACCCAAATTTAGTTTTTGAATAAACGTCGCTTTTACACGCATTATTTGCATAATTTTCGAGGAATGCCTTTTACACTGTCAACATTCCGGTTTACCTCTTTATAATGAGAAAAAAAGAACGTTTCATCTACGTAACATTCCTACTTTATTTTAAGTGTTTACGTGAAAACGATGCAAAACAGCTGCTGGCCAGATCGCACATCAATTTACAAAATGAATTTTATTTTCAGTCCAAATTTTACGTAGCTGGTAACATTTCCACTTGTTCACTGTAAAATCTCTTGTAGTTTTATGCATTTCTACATCCATTATTCATTATGTAATTTGTTTAACTTATCTAAACTCGGTAATAACAGCAATAATAATAGTTTCGTTTATCATAATTCAGCAAATCTCTCAACTAATATCCAGAATAGCGCACAAA
The DNA here is from genome assembly GCF_030347505.1 of Rhynchophorus ferrugineus. Lineage (NCBI taxonomy): Eukaryota > Metazoa > Arthropoda > Insecta > Coleoptera > Curculionidae > Rhynchophorus > Rhynchophorus ferrugineus. The sequence continues at coordinate 23,553,060 of NW_027472584.1, read as the reverse complement.
AATGTAATTTATTTGAAATTAAAACAGACTTGTTGGATGATAATGTTAGTGACACTACTCCAGGGTATAAGTAGTTTGTGGTACAACTCACACCGACGTTATAAAATTTAATTGGTTATAAACGCAACCCTAGTTCCCAGATAGTAATGCGAAAAAATATATTTAATTCCTTAACATTTTATTATATAAGAGCTAATTTTTATATTTCGGGATAGTGTTACATTAAGATAACATAAGATGCATAATAATAAAAATATTAGAAAATGATTATCATAGTTAGTCAAATTATGATCAGCGATAAATAATTAGATTAAAATTAGTATAAACTAAAATACAATATGAATTATTGTGTAAAATATAGTCAGAAAAGGAAAAAATGGTGCAAAATTTTCAATCTGCATAAGATGAGGTATATTTTAACAAACAGTTTGATATGGCTTTATAATAGGCCTAACTGGATCATGGTTTTGAAGTTTCTTAATTATTGCCTCATCAACATCCTTTAGATGTTGTAAGAGGTTCCCCAAATTACTTAGCAAGTTGTGCTGTCAATTATCTAACTCGATTAACACGTTTTCGTATTATTATTCATAAGAGGCGTTGTAATAAAAACGCTGACTTAAATTTTGTCAGGCAAACGTACGATATAATAACGGAATCTCATTAAATATTTCTACGATAAGTCTATAGCTCGGTGGGGTAAAAGAAGGCTAAAGCCTTACTGTGATTAGTATTGTATTGGATTTTCACTGAAGCGTATTCTTTCTAAAAACGATTTTCACAAGCGATCCGAAACCACCATTCTCCCTTGAATCCTAATAATTCTCCAAAATGTATGTCAATAAAATTTTAGAACTGTTCCTAAGAGATTTGTTTCATTAAGTTTCCTGTTTCGCTTTTATTGGACATCTTTATTTTGCAATATCTCCGAGTTCAGCTTTTACCTTTCCCTGTACAAGTGATTCAGTACGAATATATCTCGAAATTTAATGTATAATTATATATAAATTCTGTTTACAGAAAAATATATTTATTTTGCAAATATTTAAATATTAACAATCAATAAATTATGTTGAAATATCAATCAGTGGTTCCTTGTCAGTCATTTAACGAGCATCTAAACAACAAGATCAATAAACTACTGATTATGTTGAAGTTGGTCAGCGAAACACGTGATCGACAAATTAAAGTTTTATTGATAATTTACAACCGGTTTGATAGTAATGGCTATTGAATCGACTTGGTATTTTATTGTCCAATGAACTCAGCTGATTTATAGGTCATTTAAAGTTAATTATCAAACACCAAACGTAAGAGAATAAAAATTGAATATAAAATATTCAATGAATCCATTGATTTTCATTTTTCAACTATTTCGTTTTCGATAAAGGTGATATTTATTATTTTATATACAATATTTTGAGCAATCTTTTTTCAGTTTATTAACAACAATAATTTCTTCAAATTTACCCAGCTAATTTCTGACTAATTACACTCCAAAAGTTTTAATATTTTATATTGACGTATTTTGTATTGGATATTACAACATATTCGAAAATTATATATTTATTAACTAATATACCAAAGTGAATACATTAAGTTTGATGGATCCTTATAACCTGTTGATCACATTAAAATTGGAACTAATTAATATCGACTGAAAAACAATTTAGAGGAACAAAGAATATTGTCACAAGTCAGTAAAATGCCTTTACCAATTTACTTGGAAATTAATAAAGACTACTCTCTTGAATTTAAATAACAACTAGGCACAAATCAAAAGAATCTTTTTGCGAACCTTATTAAAAAGTAGCATCTTTTCTCCCCTCTTATACACAGTTAACCAATTAGATCTTTTTTTCTCAAAGCAATACCTTTATATATTCCCAAGAAACTTATAAATATTAAACCCCCATTAAAATTTATATTATTTTATAATTTATTATATATGACTATTGAATTTAAAAAAAATACTTAAAAATTAAAAAAACATTTTAAAATAGCTGTTTTTATCATGGTCAGTTCATAATCTACTTTAAATTAAATATATTTAAGAGTGGATTAAATAACTAAATAGAAAAGATAATTATTTTTATGTTTATATTATATAAATATTGATAAACATCTAATATTGTTTAAAGTATGAGGTAGGACAGTAAAATATGGATACAATAAAAAACTAAAATACTTGGCAAAGGAGAATAACTATGAATATGAAATAGGGGTTTTAAATAATTACTGTATTTCTTTATGATTGTTTCTAATTGTGTTTGTTCATAAATAAATAGTGCAAAATGCAATAAGGAGAATAATCCCAGTCACGCCAGTAACCAGACAGGGTAAGATGTTTTCTGCTCACTAATAGTTTCGTATATATGTAAATATTACATGTAAGATAAACAAATAAGGTTGGGGAATAAGTAATTTCGGTTTTTCCAAATGTATGTCTTAAAAACATTAATGAAGCTATACTATAAGGCGCTAGAAAGGTAGTAGTACATTCTAGATATTAGGATAATATCATTCAAATCTCAAAAGATATTGTGCTTTGAAAGTGGAGAATATGAAATATTCTTTTTGTCATATTTTGGTTTTGTATGTACACAAATTGAAAAAAAAAACCAATGCATACTCATCGAAAATTGTGTGGCATTTAAGACAGCGACAGTTAGAGCATGAGTTTGTGAAGTTTCAGTGTTATAAACGGTATTCAGATACTTTAACCGAGTTTCCATTTGTGAATTACTGGTTAAATGAAACTAAATCGAGAAATTTCTAAAATGATTGACTATTGGGATGAAAAGTAAATTATATAAGATGATTATACAAAAAAAAGTTAGTGGTCAAAGCACAGAAAAGCTATTGATTGCAAATCTATCATTGCCACCAAGGAAATTAATGATACATATTTGGCATTATTATGAGACAATTCTTAAACATTTTGTATAATTAGTGTTTCTCTAGGATCTTTTGAGTAATATAATCACATACTATAATATTTATATTAAAGAATGTTTTCAATAAATCATATATTATAGTCATATAAAAAATAAAACTAAATTTGTTTTTTCGACCTTCATTATCTAGAAATAGAACATTATTGTTATATATCGAAAAAATTATACAGAAACTTTTGTATAACGGGTGTAAATGCTTCTCGAGGACTTCATTGAGTGATATAAAGTCATACACTTATTAAAATATATGTTTTCAATTAGTTATATATTATAAGCAGTTACAAAGTCATATATTAAAAAAAAATTACTATAATAATATAAATTATTAATATATATTGCAAAAAATCATAAAGAAAGTTTTTTAAACTTTTATATAATATGTGTTAATGTTTGTCGAAGATTTCGATGTATGGTCACATACTGATTAAAGTATATATTTTCAATAAGTCATATAAAAATTATATACTTAAAAATTAACATTTATTTTCCCTCAACTCATTATAAAGGAATATGAAAATAAAAATGGAAAATTATTTCTATGTATTAAAAAAATGGTAGAGAAACTTTTTGAAAACTTTTGTTTGTAAGTGTTAATGTTTCTGGAAGATTCCGTTGAGTGACATAAAGTCATATATTTATGATTGTGACAATACAACCATTTAAGATTAACTAATAAAGCCCGAAACATATATAGGGTGAGATGAATCCGCGCCGCCGCGTTATCTTATCCCTCTTGTATTTTCCTTTTACCGGCGCTCAGTTTTAAACTCGTGCTCTTGCAGGTCGGTCGTTACGAGCCACTCTCCTCCTTCCTGCTAAACGAGGCGATCACGCGACATAACAGAGCGAATCCACCAACTATGGAACTTTGCACCGGAATGCTTTCGGCTTACGCGCGATACGTTCAAAATTAAAACTCGATTAACATGTAACTTCCGCACCCCACTCTGCCCCCTCGCCGCCAGCCGACCCCCCTAGTTCGAGGATGAAACTTAAATTAACGTCTATTCTGTTACTTATTAATTTACTCGCCGCAGATTTGATTAGGGAAGAGTTTGAGATTAGACATAGAAGATCGCGCCTGATACGGCAGAGAAGAAACGGTAATCGTAACCATAAATATGCCGAGAAGAAAATTAAACAATTTATTACCGAAAAAACTACTTTGCTAGAGGATAACGTCACCATAACGGCTTTAGGTGAAGAAACAATCGTTCGTTTACCCACCACCGACAACGAAGTCGTAAGATCTGATTTTGATATTAATGTAACTGTAAATAGTAACTCGTACGATAAAACGTTTATATATTTAAGTGGTGATGCTTTCGAAGTGTCCCAAATCAATCAGACCGAAGCGGATGCTAATAAAACATCAGCCGAAAGTAATAGTGTTCGAATCCCGAACGGAGACGTGGATATAGTATCCCATTTTTTAAGAATAGTAGAATCCCAACACTTGCTCGGGGATAATTGTACTGCTGGGACGAATCTGACCTTACGTGAAGGAGTGGTGGATCGGTATGCCCAGGAGAGGTTTCGTGTCGAAGCTGATGTTGCGGTAAATAAAGCGAATATGCTCACCAGACTCTGGAAATATGCGGATTCCGAAGTGGTTGATTCCGAATATCTGCTGTACGCCTCTGTATTCTCGATGGTCGAGTTCGACGACGTTATTTTTGCTGCCGGAAACTGTTACGACCAGTATCAGTACAAGGACTATCTCCTATTCTGTCCGTATGCTTACCGACTTCCTGAGGGCCAGATACTGGTTAAGGACCTTGCCGTCGAATACAATTATCTAAGCAACTCGTCCGAGTGGTTTTATAAAGCGAGAAAAAATGCCGAAAACGTCATCAAGAATTTCAATCAATTTAGCAGGGGTAAGTCGATGATTCGTTTAAACAAGGCACGGTTTAATTTGAAACCGTAAAAACTGAAACATTTTGCATGACAATTGGACTACAAAGCCCTTAATATTAAGCAATTTTATTTACTCGTCGCTATTGTCGTTTTATTTAGTTAAATGTTTCCTTTCATTTTCTTTATATCCTTATTCGATAACTTGAAAATTGAAACAACATAACATCATTTAAATCTAATTTTATTTCGTAAAATATTCCTTCTTTGCAATTTATACATATTAAATTTAGTGATATTTTTTGTAAGATATTACATTGGTGCATCACATATAATGAAATTATGAACAATATTTTTATCCAGCAATATATTTAAAACTTATATCCTATTATAAGTCAACGTTCTATTTTACATATGATAAAGAATATATGCTGTTTGCATATTAATGAGACGCAGGACACACTGAAGTTATGAATTAGTTTTCAGGCAATTTTCAGAAAATCACACCAGTTACAAACACAAATTTATGCTAATGGATTGAACCAAGACAATGTTATATTAACAGCGTTATGCAAAGCATTGTATTACGAATAACACAACTGGGACTGTGTAAATTATTAATTGAAAAATGTTACATTCATCGTTCAAATATGATTAACACTGTTTCAAATTTATAAAAATAATATAGCATCAAATTTTGTTAAAACATCTTAAACAATTGTATTTTTTTGCGTTTAAAACTACTTCATATTTTTATATAGTTTAATTTTATTTTTATTCCAGTTCATAAAACATTAAATATCTTAATTACGTCCTTTTTCAATTTATATTGATTAGATTTAGTCAGAATATTTTTTTTCTACTATATCTAATGAAATTTTGATCGGTATTCTGTATATTACAATGCATTTAAAACTGATTTCCAAATAGCAGCAACGATTCAGTTTTATATATGATAAAGAAAATATGCTTTTTGCATATTTATGAGAAGGAGGACACACTAAAACTATAAATTAGTTTTCAGGCTGTTTCCAGAAAATCAAACCAGTTATCAACAGAAATGCATGCTAATGGCCTGAAAAAAGACAATGTTATATTAACAATGCTATGGAAAATATTATATTACGAATAACATAACAGTAGCAGTGTAAATATTAACATAATTATTCAGCATATATATATTTAAAAAATCCTTACAAAAATATTACATTCCTCGTTCAAATAATACTAAAATTATTTCCTGATCTAAAAAATGTAGATTTTACTTCTTGATATTGTTTCATACATATTATTTTTCTTATTATTCTGTTTCGAAAAATATTGTACTTACTATATTCAGTAATATTAAGTTTTTTGTAATATATTTTACGAATATACTATATATTACAATGCCTTTAAAACTGATTTCATAATATAAGCTACCTCTCCATTTTATATATGATAAAGAATGTATGCTGTTTGCATATTAATGAGAAGCAGGACACACTAAAGTTATGAATTAGTTTTCACGCAATTTTCGGAAAATCACACCAGTTACCAGCACAAATTTATGCTAATGGATTGGGCAAAGACAATGTTATATTAACAATGCTATGGAAAATATTATATTACGAATAACATAACAGTAGCAGTGTAAATATTAACATAATTATTCAGCATACATATATTTAAAAAATCCTTACAAAAATATTACATTCCTCGTTCAAATAATACTAAAATTATTTCCTGATCTATAAAATGTAGATTTTACTTCTTGATATTTTTTCATACATATTATTTTTGTTATTATTCTGTTTCGAAAAATATTGTACTTATTATATTCAGTAATAATAAGTTTTTTATAATATATTTTACGAATATACTATATATTACAATGCCTTTAAAACTGATTTCATAATATAAGCTACCTCTCCATTTTATATATGATAAAGAATGTATGCTGTTTGCATATTAATGAGAAGCAGGACACACTAAAGTTATGAATTAGTTTTCACGCAGTTTTCGGAAAATCACACCAGTTACCAGCACAAATTTATGCTAATGGATTGGGCAAAGACAATGTTATATTAACAATGCTATGGAAAATATTATATTACGAATAACATAACAGTAGCAGTGTAAATATTAACATAATTATTCAGCATACATATATTTAAAAAATCCTTACAAAAATATTACATTCCTCGTTCAAATAATACTAAAATTATTTCCTGATCTATAAAATGTAGATTTTACTTCTTGATATTTTTTCATACATATTATTTTTGTTATTATTCTGTTTCGAAAAATATTGTACTTACTATATTCAGTAATATTAAGTTTTTTATAATATATTTTACGAATATACTATATATTACAATGCCTTTAAAACTGATTTCATAATATAAGCTACCTTTCCATTTTATATATGATAAAGAATGTATGCTGTTTGCATATTAATGAGAAGCAGGACACACTAAAGTTATGAATTAGTTTTCATGCAATTTTGGAAAATCACACCAGTTACCAGCACAAATTTATGCCAATGGATTGGGAAAAGACAATGTTATATTAACAATGCTATGGAAAATATTATATTATATATTACAGTTATTGTATAAATACTAGTTATATATAATATAATACAAAATTAATTATAAAAAATACAGAAAATATTCTTATGCGTAAAACATTTTAATATTCTTTTATGGAGTTTATTGTCGCTTATCTTTTATTATCGTTTTATTTCATAAAATATTGAAAATCTAATTTCCTTCCTCAGTAAGACTTCTGCTTAAATACAGCCTCAACATAAAGATGTAAATATAATACCATACATTATTCTCGGGTCGTTTTTCCTTTTCTTATTTACATGAGAATATTTTTCATATTATTTCCAAATTACGAAAGCCTATACATTTCATATAAATAAAACGAACACAATGTATATATTATGTAAATTTTTGGGAGTATATTTAAAACTTATGTACTCGCATTTTATATATAACAAAGAATATGTACTGTTTGCATATTAATAAGCAGCAGGACACATTTGTAAATTAGTTTTCAAGTAATTTTCATCTAGTCAAGTCAGAGGCACGTATTTATGATAATACCACTGTGACAATAATTTTGTTCTATAAAATTAAATAAAACGACTTTTTTTGTCAAATTATAACTGCTGAATACAAAAACTTAAATGGATTTACTGTTCCACGTACCTTTTTAAAATTATGACAAATTAAAGAACTATAAATGCATTAAAATTGCATGAAAATTTTAAATCATATTTATTTATTTATACTATTAATTTTATAAAAAGATAGTAAATTTTTTATGTTTTAAAGTCTCCTTTTTACCAACTAGGGTTTATCTGGACTGGACTTACTGTTTAACGTGGGCTCCGAACCACGGTCCTCGTCAATAAGCCTACCGACTGGCGAGTAACCAAATTAGAAATCATCCCAAAAGGAATCCGGTCTTACCCAGCTTGGTTAATGGTGTGACTGGAATCATTTTCCTTGTCGGATTTTGCACTCTTATCTAGGACCATCACAAATAATAAACGATCACAAAAATAAATTTACAACCATGCCCCAGCCGGATTCAAATACGCGACTATCGCGACAGTAGACAAGCCGGCCAAAATAGTAATATATATTTACAAATAAACAACAAATCGAAATATCCCAGGTTTAAGTAGTCAATAAAAAAAATGAGCCATATATTCTGAAAGAAAATGACGAAATATTTACGTTTCCTCTTGTGAACAATAGAATCATCTTTCATCTACAAACCAGAAGTAGCTAATATTAATCTGCTAATATTTTAGCATTCTATCTTTCCTGATGATGCTCTTCCATCTGTTTTATATCCTGATGAAAGCATTCACCATGTTCGTTATTCACCATTCCGAGATTAGTTGGGAAAATCGGAATAAGAATGCAAGAAAATTATTTTTGAAAGCTTTTTTCACCCCATCGTTTAACATTTCTGGATATTTTCTATGGATATAACCAAACCGCTAAACCTTTCGAGGTATCAAATTCATTGTTTTCTACAAGTATTCTTACTTATGGGCCTGCAAAATTGCTTTTTTTGTTTTAGTGTCACTTAATTTAGAAAAAAACAGTTTTCAAATACAAAAATACTTTACCCTATAAACCATTGCCTTGACAAAATTTGTCATTAAACCGTGTTTTATATCAAAGGGTGGAAGAATCACATTTTCTTGTGGAATAAGAGGTTAATATTTAACGTTTGATTTACCACAAGCAAATCCAATTATTTTTGTCCAATCTTTAACTTCATAGGCGTTTTTCACTGTAAGGGGATACAGTACATACAATATAATAGATAATAACTTTAAATCATATTAATTGTAGTTTCAAAATACTCCTTGGTGTCTTTTTGTTAGAACATTTATAAAAATAATACAGTTAAAGTATTTAGTTTCTACTAAACCAAGTTAAAAATTTTAAAAGCAAAGAATCATATGTACATACATTTTATCGATGGCAGAAATTTCCAGCATTACTGAATGAAACAGGAACGTTTTATGAACTCATAATTGGATAATAAAAAATAATAGAATATTAAATTTAACTTACATGCAATAAAAAATCTAATCTCAAATCTTTAACATTAATTTGATCAAAAGAATCGTCCATATTCATACCCAAAACTAGTACAATCGTAAATATTAATGATCATAATTAAATGAATATATGTGAGAAAAACAACATATAATGTACAGTGTGATCTATTGACTATAGTTCACTATTATATAGTAAAACAATGCGAATTTTGTTCAAAATTTTCTCTACTACTACAATAGGAGATATTCCAATTCAAAAACAACTTTCAGTGTGTAGTAACTTTACGCTATTTTGTGCGGATAATAGACATCTAAAAGCAAGGCTTTATTCATAATACAAAACAGGTGCTTTCATACAAAGAACGCGCATAGATAACTTGGTTATTATTTAGTACGTATAAATGGTCGCATTTCCCGCTTATTTTTTTCGTCATATTCAGATGCTCTTTCAATATTGATGGCGCACATTTGGATTTCAGATCTCGGAAGCAAAATATACCCGATGTTTTGTATTTTCAATTGACGCATCGAACGCCTGGATTTATAGAGATTAACAATAACTAACAATGTTCGAAATATACTTGCAAATAGTTACAGAATGAATAAATTACGTACCCAAGGGGGTATTAATATAGTTGATTTTGAAATATGGTCTGATTGAATATTTCGAATAATCAAAACAAAGACATTTAGTTTTTTCATAAGAAACAAATATTTATTCAAATTTTAACGTAATTAATAGATCTACATATGAGTACTTCATTTTTTATTATATAATACGTGTCTCTTAATATTTTCAAAAGTTAGCCCTTCACAGCTTAGTTATTTCTTCTCTATAAATTGACTGTATCCTTAGGTATTTTCTTGACAAAAATCTTAATTAAATATACAGTCTTAAGCTATAAATATCCATTTGTATTCAAGTTTATAAAAATAAAATTATTTGTCAAATGTTAGACACTTTTCTCTCTCTTAGTTTAGTGCTGTCTGATTTTTATTATATATAAACACAAATCGTGTCGGTTTTTGACCTGCATTTCAACACACATGCACTGACTGAGTGTATTCGCCTGACCTTATCAAATATTACTTTTACTGTAACATGTACGTGCCTCAACGCTTGCAAAACCAAATGAACAGTAAAAATGCATGAAAACTTTTTTAGCAAAATAATATATTATTACAGATTAGTCACATTTTTAACGTGCTTTTAAAATATTTAAATTAATACCAGTATCCTTTTCTAAAAATATCGACGTCAAATTTTTCTAACCGCAAAACTGTTAAAATGATTTTCGATCTAGAAACATTCTTCAAAATCGTGTTGAAAGGATTAAATTTATAAGAATGAACGAATGATATGTCTTTTAACCTGTAAATTAATGCATGTTACAGAAGCTTGAACCTCTTTATAGTTATAATAGTAAGAGTAAAATATTAGATCTGATGTGTCACATATTCTTTGACGATAAAAGGAGGTCGTATTATAACTTGGAACCTACACTGGCTTTAATATGGTTTCGTATTTTTATTTTTAAAAGAAATTGAGATTTTACGGCGCTCTAACAAAAGTAGTGGATCACTATTTCATCACGAAGCTTTAAAACTACTTTCTTACATGCGGGATATTTTAGTGCAGATTAAGATTGTAAGGTGCACTTGAACTAAAAATAGGGACAGTTATTATCCATGTATGATATAACAAACAAAAACATATTGATAATAAAGCTGCAAGAGTTTAGTTCTTAATTTTTTTATCGCTTATTATATTTATTTTGAAACATTCCTATAGTATTAAAAACTAATCAATAATCATTTTTGTTTAATAAACCAAATTTAAATTCTAAAAATAAATTCAATATATAATTATAAATTGATATACGATATTTGTTGATATAATACAAACAAAGGAATTGCTTGTATTTTTATGCCTTGTTTGTTTCTTTGTATATTTTTTGTTGTTCCTAAAACAATCCTTTTCCTTTCAAAAACCGTTTCATGCCGAAATAATTTGCAAATTTATTGTAAGTATATCTAGAAGAATAATTTTTGGAATATATCATGAGGGTTTAACATTAGCATGATGTATCAGAAATATGTAAATATGGACAAGTGGAATTCAAAACGGTCTATGGTAATATTGTGGTTTTAGTGTTACCCTCCTTCTTATTGATTTTTGGTTCCTATAGAGTAGTAATTATAATTCCTTAGCAGTTAAAAAATAATAATACATTTAGAACACTGAATAGAAATATGGGTGTAATTATTTCGATGAATATACAATTAAAATTCTAGTTTATATTCGGCTCTTATGAAAATATTACCAAACTAAATGTGTGAATAATCAAAGAAATACATTTTTATCGAATTTGATATATATTAGAAGCCATTTTGTTTCAATATTTCTGTTTAGTAGGTCTGGCTATGGAAATATTTTCATCGTTATATTCGTTAAACTTATATACTATTAGATTTTAAAAAAATTATGAATATATAATTAAAATACATGATCTAAAAATTAATTTAAAAGCCATATAGATGCAGTAAGCTTGCCTACAGATGTTCGGAGAAATACACAAAAAACCTCTTCAAATTCAAAACAATAAAAGTACTATTTCACAAAGACAATACATCGTATAACAAGTCGATAAAGAGGAGCTCCATTTGAAGTAACTGCGTTTCGAATAGCTTTTTCACCCATGATATGGTCTAGATTAAGTCTCCAGTGAACACTCTAATACAAAAATAGATTATCATAATGAATAAAGTAGTTTATTAGTGGTTATTTAATTATGAATTTGCACTTTAAGAATAAACAATATTTAAGAAAATACTAAATATTAGAATTTGTACAGTAATATTAGATCTCGGCATAAATTATTTATCACTTTACATAAAGGCGTAAATTATACGTCAGGAATAATTCCCATACAGTTAAACTACTCCATAGCAGGAGCAGGTATTCCTCCATGTTACATAGAAAATGATTTATTAGAAGCAATATTACGATTTAAGCTCTTGCCGACACTGAACATTTTCGATATTGACCGAATGGTTTTAGCCGTTGTGATTTCCTCACTGCAATACCATTGAGCATATTTCAGATAAAATGTGGCGTCAGACAGAAAACCTCTTTCGAGATACCGATACTGACAGAGATTGTTCATGATTTCGTAGCTCTAGAGCGTTTTGGGTAAAGATTAATTATCCTATTAAACAAGTTTATATTAATTGCTTTGTTACTAATCTCACAATACTATAACTATCGTTAAGCTTTCAATCGATTACATAAATAACGATTGTACTTACATTTATGAAACTAGATGCAGTTTCAGGCACTAAAATGTTAATACATAATAAAACACTTCATATATTCTCACATAGTTGTTCTTATAATGTTCTCTAAAATATTAAATATGACTAGATACTTTTATCCTCTTTGAAAGCATTAAAAGCATAAATTACGAGAATATTTAGATATATTTTTATTATCTAATTATTTCTCATTGAAATAATTCAGAGAAACAACGAAATTAACTTTAATTTTTCAAAAGCACTGTGTATAAATAATATATAAAGTGATGTAAAGCCGAGAAAATGCAATTGAAAACGTATATTAATTACAGAAAGAAGCAATCTAAAACGTACAAATACACGCTTTTGCGACCCTAATTTTCACCCTCTTCCCTGTCGATTTGTGATTTCGCCAACCTATTTTATACTGCCGTTTCATTTCGGCTTGTTGTCAACTTCCAAAAGGCAACAAAATGAAGAAAACAAAAATGAAACCTTTAAAATCCCGAAAACATTAATTTGCTTTTAAACCCTCGAACATATCGGGTGAAATGTCATTTTTAACAGTAAGATACTAAACAGCAAGGCATCTTTCTTTTAATTACAACACACCTTTATAGTCGAGCAAGCTCTTGAAGTTTTTTAAACAAAAAGGAGGATCTTCAAAAATCTGCTAACTGCAAATAATTTTCGGTTCTTCGACCAGAAATCATGAAGCTACAAAATGTGGCCATTCATTAGTACTTGAAAGTTATATGAATAAGTTTGCCTTAAATAACACGAACAAAAAATAGGAATACTACAAACTTATGATATTTAGTTTGTGATTTTATCAAAACATATTCTAATGTTAGTTTAACCGTTAATAAACAATTCGTTAATAACAACCGACTAAATTGATTGTATCAAAGAGTTCATGCAAAAACTAAACAACAGCTTTCGAAATATGGTTTTCATGTTAGGGAAAACAAATGGCTTGTGGGCAAGACGCCTATTAAGAAAGATTAATCAAAAATGAGCTAAAATATTGTTTAATAGAGTTAGCAGCTTTGGTGATTACAAATTTTGTACTATGTTTTATGGCTGTTAAAACAAATTTCTTAGATCATTAGATAATGTAGTTCTAATAATTTTATTACCATAGCATGGTGCAATAAAACGCGATCTTCCATATAAACGTTATTCACTTTGCCTCGTCTACTATATTACATACAGATAGCTTCAAAGTAGAAATCCTACTTTATATCATGTACGATTTTGTCATAATTTCATAACATATTGTACTTGTATTAAAATATATTTGAATACATATTATATATAGCGCATCATAATTTATATTATTATGATAGGCATTTTGTTATATACTTCCTAAAATGTTTTTTTTTTCAACCATAAATTATAAACTATAACTATCCCTGTGGTTAACTTATTACCGTGCCAATCTTATAATTTTAGTTATTAATGCTAACTTATTACGAAACGTACTTTATTATTTAAATAAAGTAGTACATCATCTGCGATTTTCGCTTCAGCTGCATCTGACTTTGAAATAGAAATCTCTTGTCTTTGGGATGCCGCAGTTGAAGTTTCCAACTCTGACATCCCTAAAACGAAAAGGGACAATCATCTTAAGTTTGCAGCCAAATTCCTTTCCGAAAATTTTGAAGATCCATCTTTGAACCCTCCTAATATTTAACGTTTAGGGTAACGTTGTAGATTGAAAATATTTCATTCTCATTTAACTTACATTAACATCATTTTAAAAGCACCGTTAAATTATCAAAAGAACTTCAGCAAGATAATTAAAGTAATTACATAAATTTAAGAGAAATAGTTGCAATTTCGTTATTTAGCTAAAAAAAGAAGAAAGAAACATAAGTAATACATTTCAACTCAACACTTTTAAATTGTTATCCAGCAACACATTCCTCAAAGAGTACAGAAATAAAACTGGCTAAAAAAGGAAACAAATTGAAAAAAAATCTCGCTCCTAAAGAAAATCTTGGAAAGCTTAGTAGCTTTAAACTGTTCTTTATAAAACGGCTGGAACTAATATCTTAAAAGAATAGGTTCAAACAATGAATAGAGCAGCACACTGTCTCACTACAGGATCAAATGGAATAAAATAAAAAGTTTATTCCTTATAAAAGTGCATCTTTACAAAGGGAATTTTATATGCAGTATAAAAGGTTTATTTCATATCAAGTTAGAAATTATTTAGTAGCAAAATTGAATTAAACGGGAATAAATACAATATAATCTTTTTTATTGATATGATGAATGAACACTTATATAAATTGATCTATGCTATATAGCATAATGAACCAAATTGTACGTCAATCTTGGGGGAGAAAGTATTGCGTATAAAACTATGTGATATATATAAAGGAAAAAAATCGTTCAATCATGTGGATACATATAGGGAAGTTCCAAGTCCATAAAAACAGTATTTCATAAAATTTTATTTGGAGTATACAAAAATTCTTCTCCCTATTGAGAAATATTACGTTTTTTGATAAAAAAAAATTGATTTACTATGTTATAGCGATAATATTAAATAACTTTTACATTGTGCAATTTTGACTAGTTTGTAGAATCTACTATACGTTAAATAAACCATTTAAAACTGATAAATCAATCTTGAATAAGCAAAATCGTTTATACCAATAATCAATGAAAGTGTCTCAGTATTTTTAAATTCAATGAATCGGTCATAATTCATTCATCATCACCAAACTGTCAAGATTTGATCGTGATTTATTTGTAAATATCCACACATCAACTAACCCACAATAGGTGGAATGATATAAATTTAGCTGCAAGTTAATTAATGATAAGTTTAGCAGTTACGAAGCGAGAATTAATCCAATTTTACTTCTTTATGTTATTATATATCAATCAAGGCATTTTAACCGATAAATTGATTATTCATGCTATAAATAAAGGTACCGATTTACATATTTCTTAGATTTTACTCGTGGAAGCTTCTATTCGGGATGAAAAGCGATTGTCTATCATCCCGAGCTTTACCCTACTTTATTTAATAAAACCATAACTATGCTTAATATCGAAGGTTTAAGATCCACAAAATTATTCATCGAATATGCAAGGCAATCAGCCAACATATTATCAATGGTTACTTAATTAATCAAAAATCCTTGTAGGAAATATATGATAGTTCGTATTATTTCGTGTAAATCGGCTGGAACTAATATCTTAAAAGAATAGGTTCAAACAATGAATAGAGCGGCACACTGTCTCACTACAGGATCAAATGGAATAAAATAAAAAGTTTATTCCTTATAAAATTGCATCTTTACAAAGGGAATTTTATATGCAGTATAAAAGGTTTATTTCATATCAAGTTAGAAATTATTTAGTAGCAAAATTGAATTAAACGGGAATAAATACAATATAATCTTTTTTATTGATATGATGAATGAACACTTATATAAATTGATCTATGCTATATAGCATAATGAACCAAATTGTACGTCAATCTTGGGGGAGAAAGTATTGCGTATAAAACTATGTGATATATATAAAGGAAAAAAATCGTTCAATCATGTGGATACATATAGGGAAGTTCCAAGTCCATAAAAACAGTATTTCATAAAATTTTATTTGGAGTATACAAAAATTCTTCTCCCTATTGAGAAATATTACGTTTTTTGATAAAAAAAATTGATTTACTATGTTATAGCGATAATATTAAATAACTTTTACATTGTGCAATTTTGACTAGTTTGTAGAATCTACTATACGTTAAATAAACCATTTAAAACTGATAAATCAATCTTGAATAAGCAAAATCGTTTATACCAATAATCAATGAAAGTGTCTCAGTATTTTTAAATTCAATGAATCGGTCATAATTCATTCATCATCACCAAACTGTCAAGATTTGATCGTGATTTATTTGTAAATATCCACACATCAACTAACCCACAATAGGTCGAATGATATAAATTTAGCTGCAAGTTAATTAATGATAAGTTTAGCAGTTACGAAGCGAGAATTAATCCAATTTTACTTCTTTATGTTATTATATGTCAATCAAGGCATTTTAACCGATAAATTGATTATTCATGCTATAAATAAAGGTACCGATTTACATATTTCTTAGATTTTACTCGTGGAAGCTTCTATTCGGGATGAAAAGCGATTGTCTATCATCCCGAGCCTTACCCTACTTTATTTAATAAAACCATAACTATGCTTAATATCGAAGGTTTAAGATCCACAAAATTATTCATCGAATATGCAAGGCAATCAGCCAACGTATAATCAATGGTTACTTAATTAATCAAAAATCCTATAGGAAATATATGATAGTTCGTATTATTTCGTGTAAATCACTCAAATTAGTAGGTATTAAAATATTTATACAATTAGTCTTTAATATAACTAATAATTTATGCAAAAATTTAAATGTGTGTAATGTTACTTTAAATCTATATATATCTTTAATATAATCTTTTATTACTTACCATATAACATTTAGAATCATATATCACCAAATCTCACAGTAGTTCTGGAGGAAAATTAAAGATATTACCAACTTTAATAATTTTGCATTGATAATGAACATCATATTCATCATCATCATCATCATCAAGAATTTCAATTTTTTTCTCTCCTTTTTGGGGAGTCTGAAATTCTACATTCGATTAGGTTTATAATCCCCATTGCTGATAATGTCCCCATTGGAACAGGTCTTTTACAAAATATTCAAAGCTCCAAAAAAAAAGAAACAATAGCGTCAAAGATTCAGATATTGTAATTTGGTGTGCGAACTGTTCGTTCCCTTCTTGGAATTTTCGGTAGTCGTGGCGTAGTTTGGTAAATTTTCATCCTGTAACTGCAACAAAAAATGAAGAAACAATGTAAATCGGTGCGAAGATTGTTGATTTTTCTCGATCCAAGTCAGAGCATGGTTTATTAGCTGTATAAATTCATCTTGACACCTATAGAATACAGGGCAAATTTTGTCATTATTGCAATTAATTTTCTAATTAATATATTCAAGAAACCCTCAACAACAACAGTTTAAGAACAGCCCTAATACTTTAAAGTTCAAAGAACATTGAAAATAAAATTGATTGATAAATTGATTATTCATGCTATTAATAAAGGTACCGATTTACATATTTCTTAGATTTTACTCGTGGAAGCTTCTATTCGGGATGAAAAGCTATTGTCTATCATCCCGAGCCTTACCCTACTTTATTTAATAAAACCATAACTATGCTTAATATCGAAGGTTTAAGATCCACAAAATTATTCATCGAATATGCAAGGCAATCAGCCAGCGTATAATCAATGGTTACTTAATTAATCAAAAATCCTTATAGGAAATATATGATAGTTCGTATTATTTCGTGTAAATCACTCAAATTAGTAGGTATTAAAATATTTATACAATTAGTCTTTAATATAACTAATAATTTATGCAAAAATTTAAATATGTGTAATGTTACTTTAAATCTATATATATCTTTAATATTATCTTTTTATTACTTACCATATAACATTTAGAATCATATATCACTAAATCTCACAGTAGTTCTAGAGAAAAATTAAAGATATTACCAACTTTAATAATTTTGCATTGATAATGAACATCATATTCATCATCATCATCATCAAGAATTTCAATCTTTTTCTCTCCTTCTTGGGGAGTCTGAAATTCTACATTCGATTAGGTTTATAATCCCCATTGCCTATAATGTCCCCATTGGAACGGGACTTTTACAAAATATTCAAAGCTCCAAAAAAAGAAACAATAGCGTCAAAGATTCAGATATTGTAATTTGGTGTGCGAACTGTTCGTTCCCTTCTTGGAATTTTCGGTAGTCGTGGCGTAGTTTGGTAAATTTTCATCCTGTAACTGCAACAAAAATTATTGCAATTAATTTTCTAGTTAATATATTTAAGAAACCCTCAGCAACAACAGTTTAAGAACAGCCCTAATACTTTAAAGTTCAAAGAACATTGAAAATAAAATTTGTCGTTTCTGATGCGTTTCTGAACATAAGCGATATATCATCTTTCTTTTTTAAAGATTTCCTATTTTCTTGTAACACTGTAACATATTCTTTTAAAGAATTTTTCATGATAAATTGCTAGGATGTGACTAGACTTTAATATCCCGTAATATTGCAAACGACTAAGACAATATGTTTATTATAAAACTTTTAAGTTAATATTCACATCAAATAATCGTTTAAATTAATTAATTAGGATTTAAATAAATTACCATAGCGCCGTGGGACATATGCACAATATAAAATTCAAATTACACCAAGGTTCAAGCATCATTCTTTTCGGTGAGAATGACGGAAATAACGTTTAATTAGTTGCAGCTAATCTGCAATTGTAAAGAGCTTCATTTCCAGCCCTCAGTTGAACTATTTCTATCGCCCCTACACGTAAACGTGTGTTGATTATTTGCCCAAAATTCCATTCGTATATTCTGTATTCGATGCACGTATAGGTTTATTTTTATGCTTGATCCTTCTTGTAAAGTATACTTGAATTAAACCTGAGAACAAACGAGGTCAAACCCTCGAATTCTCTCTGTAAACCAATTGTTATAATGTGGCATACGCCGCATTAACAATCACGGATAAACTCTCACAAATAACAATAATCATTAACTGTTTGTATCGTTTAACTGTAATTAAATTTGATTATACAACTTTCAATAAAAACACTATAACAGTGAATTCATACAAAATAATATGAATAACGTGCAATATAAAACATCTTAAGTAATGCGACGCGTATATATTGCTCAGTAAATATATTTCGGTGTATTATACGCTTTGTTTTGTAATGGTTAAAACAAGCGAACTGTGAACTATGTGATCTGTCAGGTTTTGAAAGAGGGAAAATCAGTGCTGCAGGAGCCTTTATGATGAAAAGATCTGAATTGTTTTCCCAAGCGGCAATATGCCCGGTAATGATAAGCATAATGGTAAACATACACATAACATGATAAACATCATTGCCGAAGAGGAATAGAGAACGAAACTCTAACGTGAGGTAATACTGTTTTAACAAAACTAACACTAAGTTGAGAAAGAAGTGGAGCAACCATCATACAACCTATTCATTATATGATTGGAAGAATACGGTATAACCCAATGATTCGTCATCTACATTGTTCAACAAGCAGCTGGATTTATGTGTTGAGAACACTTAAAGAAACTTACAGTCTGAATCGCCTGCTTCCTATAATCGACTATGGGAGAGGAGAACCGATTCTATGGTTTAGGAGGCAATATCATGGTATTCAACTGGTCCTTTCATTCAGATGACTATCCAGATTACTGTGAAGTAATATCTAGACATCCTCAACGTTGAAATTCTTATTATGAACAGCATATTTCAAGATGATAATGCACTTGTACACATATCCAAAGGATTTTGTCATGGTTTGAGGAACATCAGAATATTACCAAATATCTCACAGCATAATGTGAGGAGTAGATTTCTATTTGAAACATTAGTGAAGCAATTGGCAGATGTTTTGGAACAAGAAACTATTCCTTCAATATTCCGCGAAGAACTGCACACACTTTATTAAAAAAGAAATATCAGCCGGCTTGGTGGTTCAGTGGTAAAGGCGATGGGAGGGTCCTCCTAGTGTTGCGACAGCGGATTCGATTCCTGCTGGGGCATGGTCGTAAATTTAGGTTGAATATTCGAGACAAGAGTGCAAAATGAATAAGACGCGATGTCTTCTGGGATGATTTCTAAAGTCGGTCACTCGCCAGTCAATACGCTTAATGCTGAGGACCGTGGTTCGGAGCCCACATTAAACTTTAGGCCAAATCCAGATAAACCCATAGGTGGTAAAAAAGACTATAAAATATATTTAAAAAAATTCCGTGATTATTTCAAGTATATGTATTATTTTGTCGGTCCCCTGTATGTTAAATTAAAAAAAAAAACATTTGAATACCAGTAAATCGATGTGTTTAAATCAACTGATGCCTAGTCATATTTTAGCCTTTTTATTGGTATCAGTTCGATTCGAATTTAACTGTTTAGGGATAGGAGCAGCGAGTGAATTGATATCAAGCATCAAATTCCATCGTTAATTTAATTCAATGTTGCACGTATGAAATGTCATTACTCAGTAACGAAATGTATTTTCAATAAAAACTGCGGAATATCTAATTCCATTCTCGTTAATAATGGTAGATAGGGTTACTGGGCTACATAAACTTGTGTTCACCAAGCCAACAGCCACAATTTTATGACTCTCGGTCCAACGTAAATTCAAATGTATGGTCCGTCAATCAGAATTCTAATACGCCATTTATTAGAGCCAACGAAATTTAAAATATGCAACTATGTAGCAATTTACCTACCGTACGGCATATCTCGCTTTTCATTCATATTTTAAATCCTGCTATTATCAAATAAAGGGATAAACAAAATTGCAAATAAAACAACGGAAAAATGATTAAGCGTATCCTTACATGAGACACTCTAAAATATAGTCAAATATTAAATTAGTTCACGTGGAAGCCGTCTTAAAAGTTTAGAGGTTTATTCTTGTTTATTCTGAGAAAAGCTTAATTCGAGTATACTCCACAAGTGGGGCAAAACACACAGCTGCAAATAAATAAATTGTTACGTGGTTGGAAATCAAACTTTTCTGAATGGAATTAAGGCAAATACACGACAAAAGGTCGAAATTTGAGGAAAATAACAATACGTTATCTTAAAACAATGGGCACTCTCGATAAATAATTAAATAAATATTCTACGTACGAACACTAGGATACAAAATTAAGAAAAATACTATTAAATTAATTACTGTTATTTCATACATTCATTATTAATTTAATAAAAATTGATTTTATAATATTTTTCATATCATATCCTTTATGTCATATATATCATATATATATCATGTATATAATATATATATATATATATATATATATATATATATATCATATACAATATATATTATATATATCATATATGATATATAACAAGTTTTAATAAGCTAGCGATTGCAGCGTTTAAGCAGTTAATAAGCTGTTTTCTATAAACTCGAAGCTTTGTAAAGACTACTGAATTTAATATATTGTTAAATATACTTTTATGTGCCACAAAATAGTAGAAATATTTATTTATTAAAGGCCTTTCAACGAAACTACCATAATGTCGTTGTTAAATTTCCACAACAATGTTATTCGGATATTGGCCCATTGCTTCGACACGTATTCATATTTATTATTTGAAAATCATGGAGCTACGTTAAGGTTTTGATACTCCAAAAACATAAGCAATATATTATCGTTCTTTTTCAAAGATTGCCCCTTTTCTCACATCAGTGTAGCATTTTCTTTTAAAGAATATTTTAAGATAAATCGCTTTGATGTGACTAGAATATAATATTTCATAATATAACAAATGGCTGACGATTTGTTTCCTTTCAATAATTTAACAAATATTATTCATCGATAAATAAATACTGCTTTTCAAAATTATTATCAAATATAATGGCCTTTTTAATGTACATACTATCCAAAAAACTATTAATTTTTCAGTCTGAAGATTCAATGACTAATTAATAAGGTATATGAGGTAACAGTAACAATCTAATGTAAGGAAAAAGGTAAATGTAAGGGAAAAGGAAAAGAAAAATATAGGTAAAATTACCACGTTGAAGGTCTCGAAGTCATTCATCGAGAAAACCCCAAACACGATTAATGTTCAAATAAACTTGAGCATTTTAAATAGAGTAGAACAAATATTACAAATATATATTTGTTTATGTTTGAAGCAAACTTTATATACTCAGAGAAAATGGTTATCATTAACTTAAACATTATGAAAATTCAAAGTCGCTGAATTTGTGTAGTTCAAAAGAAATAATTGACATTCATTGCACCTAATTAGAGATTTAGTACACTTACAATGCAAAATGTTGTATGCACATTTGCGAAACATTGTTACAGCCGAATAGTCAACACAGACTTACGTGTAGAGGCAGTTGGGAATGGTTAAACCCATGACTGAAAATGAAGCTCCTTACAATTGCAGATTAGTTGCGACTAATTAAATGTAATTTCCAAGACTTCCGCCAATAGAAAGCTATTTAAAGTTACAAGTGATTCGAATGCTATGGGCCGCGTATGCTGGAACATTTCCGTAGACCAATTATGCGGGACACAAATCGTGATATCTTAAAATTAGTTACAAATCACCCGTTATTAATCTCAGGTTTACATGTAACATATATTAACCTACACACGTTTAATTATCTGATAAATTGTCTCTCCTATAAATTAGCGTATTATGAACCAGTTATAGTGTCTGTTTTGTAACAAAAACTTAAGTTATATGTTAATTTATTAGTAGAGAAACACCTCTTCAAATTTGATAAGGGTTTAGCCACAAACAAGAGGATAACGGCTGCTACACAGACAACATCTACGTGCATACATTCTGCTATGTTGATCACAGTATAAATCAGAGTTAATACCGTAGCCGTTAGAAGCAAGTTGAAATAAATTTACCCCAGAAAATTCCACTTTGGTACAGAAGGCCTTCTTTTCTAACCTTCTCAGTGTTCACACACGACTTGCAATAAAACGGCTTCCCTTTAATACTCCATATAACCAAAATTCCAGACCTAAATAAAAGGATTTAGATACACCAGAAAACACTAAAAGAGAACGTATAAAATTATATATAAAGCGGTTTGACTTTACGTATAATTTCGATGAATTTTTGAACGACAGAAACAATTCTATTTGAAATTACGTCTAGTATTTGAATAGCTCTGTCCAATATAGTTGGAAAAGCCATTCAACTCGCGGAAAAAAAGCAAATGGCATGTCCTTTAAGCACTGAAATAATTTTTTTCCTGGAAAAAATTCCAGAACGGAAATGCGGCTAAAAATACATACGTTCTTTTTTTTAAGTATATTTTTGTTTCGCCTTTTGAATAAGATTGAATGTGTGAACTTGCAATTTACATTACTCAAAAAAGCCACCATCAAAAACCCTTTTTTATTTATTTGTTACTATATTTTTTCTGTAAAATAACCGTTTTTATATTGATCATTGCATACATTTTTATTAAACATGTCTTTTTAAAAATAGTTTTGTCATATTCGTATTCAGAAATGGTACTTAAAATGAGAAAGGTCTAAGACATAGTTAACGATTTAAAGTTTAAAACATCTACCCTATTTTATTTGTCATAAAAATGGGTCTTTATATGGATTTTCAATTTATTAAAAAAACTATATAAA
This sequence comes from Rhynchophorus ferrugineus, assembly GCF_030347505.1. Classification (NCBI taxonomy): domain Eukaryota; kingdom Metazoa; phylum Arthropoda; class Insecta; order Coleoptera; family Curculionidae; genus Rhynchophorus; species Rhynchophorus ferrugineus. Next base: position 23,529,088 of record NW_027472584.1, on the reverse strand, counting down.
AACCGTAAAATGTCTGATGTCTTGTAAATCTGTGAAATTATGTTTCAGATAAAATATTTTCATATGCTACATAAACTTACGAAAAAATATGTTTAATTTTGTTTTAAATTTAAAACCACATGACATATATTTTATAACTAGTTATTATCTGCAACTATCTAGTAAATTTTCGTTTTTATATTGTTTTTAAAATCCAAATCTAGGACTCAAACTTAATTATTATTTGATAGATTCTTTTTACTGGGATGCATCAAATTACATAGTGTTACAACAGGACACAATTTTCACAAATAACTATGTTAGTTCAAAGGATTTTTGTCTCCTCAACTTCCGTATAAGTTCACTGTTGTCGAACTGTTGTAGTACCTCGATGCTTTTGTGGTCACCCCATTTTTATTGATACTTTGTCGGAAACTTATTTAATTTCTTTGCTGACCATTGGTACCCCGGATGTCTTTTCATTTCTACGGGGTGTACGTATTATGGTGCTTACCAAGCAGTAAAGAGCTTTGTTTTGGTAAGTTTGCATCATGTTAATATTGAATATCTTTCTGCAACCCCATAATTACACCAAGTGAGTCGACATTGACTTCAAAATGTGCTTTTATAACAAAAGTTTATTGTCGAGTGTTAATCCAGATTATTGTCCAACGATCACATTTTTTTAAGCCTCATACAATGTTTTACTCATTTTTCTTTAACATGCTCTTTCAGCTTGGCTCCCAATTACCAAGTATTTAATTATGTTCACATACGAAGTTATTCTTGAACCAATTATAATTAACGTCCTTAGTCTTAGTCTACTCAGTAATGTTATTGGCAGCTTTCTTCTCTATTTACAGTTGTTTTAATATTGTTATTTGTAGAGAATATTCCAGTATCATCAGCCAATGTGGTCATTGTGAAACCGTACGTATGTTGAAACTAATACAGATACTATAGAATAAAATTATTTGTTAGATATATGAGTATGTTTGTATATATGTAATAGAAATTGTATTAGAGTTATTTTAATATAAATCAACTGGCTTTTCAATATAAATTCTTGTATGAATATATCTTGAAAAAATATTAATGTCCTGTATAATATTCCCTACTGTTTTGATGGCATTTACATATTAATATCTTTATAGTTTATATTATTATGAAACATATTTATATATCCAGTTAACTTCCTAAAAATATAGGTATTCGTATAAACCGAAATAAATCAAATCACATTTATATCTATAATAATATTTTATTTTATTTTTAATACTCATTGGTTGATTTATAAAATCCAATGGTAAAAATGTTGACAATTAACGAAATCATTTAAATAAAAATAATTAACCTTTGTCCGTTGAAAGTAACTATTTCGATTATATTTTTTAAAAAAATTGCAAACTGTAGTTGACAAACTTTCATCATTTTAAAAATATCGCTCAACAATGAAAACGCGCTGTTATACCGTGTACCGTTCCATTTTTAATAACCCTGAACTGTCAGCTGTCAGGCTGTCTTTTGTTTCACGTTAGTAATACTTTATCACACAAATAGAGCGGAATTAAAGTATTACATGAATTTTGGGATCCGTGATTATATATTATGAAGAATAATAGTAGTAAATACAGTTTTAAGAAATAACTGGATATACTGGGAACATATTTAAACTATTAGTGGGTTCAGGTAACATTTAGTTCCGATTTTAAGTTTTCAGGTAGATAATTCGGTGCGGGAGTGCCGAAAATATTTCAAAAGATTTGCCTTTTAGGAGATTGTAGAGGGACCTTACGTTTTCTTGTACAAAACCGTTTATTTCGCTTCCTTTACGATTTTATTTTCGAATAAGTGAACGAAAAAAAGAAACCGGTCAAATAATATCTCCGTTCCCATACATATTTTTTTCTCCTAATATATTTTCCCCATGCTATTTCAAAATGCGCGAGGGTGTGTGGACGGACCTACGAAAAGAATGTGAAAAAATGGCATGACATTCGTTCGATGACAATTTAGCGTTTAGAAATCCAGCAGTAAACTTAACAAAACCGATTTTGATCATGGATTTCTTGTCAGTGTTAAGTAAAAGCTCATACGAAATATCAAGAAGACAATAAAAAAATCACCCTCGGCAATATTTGCCAAAAGAATATACTTTTTATCGCCCATTATTCTACTAGATTTGACAGGAATGTTTTGTGTCACAAATTACGATAACATTTCGGAATCATTCACAGTTGATGCCCCATTATTTGCTCAGTCTGATATATTTCTCATTTTCGTTTCTTTATTAAAGATGTTTCTTTATATCGAACAGATACACAAATTTATACAATTGCATTCAGCTAGATTAATTTTAACGGATTTTATTTCGGCGATATTTTTTGACTTTCTATAAGCAAACAATTCAAATATTTAGCTTAGTTTTATTTTTAATAATTTACAGTTATGTAATATGAAAAAGACCGTATTAATTTATGATAATATAATTGGATTTTAATATATCAATAAGAAGAGTATTTATAGCGTTCAACTATAGCATATGTCTTCAATAACAACCAAAAAATGTTATCGAAAATTTGATTTCAGAATTATTTTAATGTTAGTTGATTATTGTTAGTATAATTGATTAACTAATCGATTTAAAACATATATAACTAGTTTCTTGAAACAAAACTTGGATTAAAATTAGTGTTTTACAAATATGTTTCCCTGGTGCAATACGTATGCGACATATTAACTTTAAAATTACAATAATTTGGTTAAACGACAAAAAAGTTTCAAGCACTTTCTGAGGTTCCATCTACAATTTAAATAGAGAACTGTTTTTTAATATGTTCGTTGAGCCATGAAAGGAAACACCTGTATCGACCAATGACACATAATGTCATAACTCCTAAATCTAAGACCAGCACTTATTACAGTAAATAATTGGGCCAATAAACCAAATTTTGAGTAAAACATATAAGATAAATATTTTTTAAAATACAAACTTGTATTAAAATTACATCTCTTCAAATATGCTTTTTTGGTCCAATACATATGCAATATAATCATTTTAAAACTATATTTATTTCGTAATATGATAAAAACTCTTGAGGCATTTTCTAAGATTCTCTCCATAATTTGAATAAAGAACTATTTTTTATGTTAATTGAATCACGAAAGGAAACACCTGTATCGACGAATGTTACACAATGTCATAACTGCTGAACCTATGACCAGTAATTATTACAGTAAATAATTGGGTCAATAAATCGTTTTAAATATAACCAATGGGTTAACCGCAATAAAGTAAATTTTGAGAAAAACTTATAAAATAACTAGTTTTTAAAATAAAAGCATGTATTAAAATTACATCTCTTCAAATATGCTTCTTTGGTCCAATACATACCCAATATAATCATTTTAAAACTATATTTATTTTGTAATACGATAAAAAATCTTGAGGCGCTTTCTAAGGTTGTATCTATAATTTGAAAAAAGAACTATTTTTTATGTTAATTGAATCATGAAAGGAAACATCTGTATCGACTAATGACACACAATGTCATAACTGCTGAACCTATGACCAGTACTTATTACAGTAAATAATTGGGTCAATAAATCGTTTTAAATATAACCAATAGGTTGACCGCAATAAACTAAATTTTGAGAAAAACTTATAAAATAACTAGTTTTTAAAATAAAAGCATGTATTAAAATTACATCTCTTCAAATATGCTTCTTTGGTCCAATGCATACCCAATATAATCATTTTAAAACTATATTTATTTTGTAATACGATAAAAAATCTTGAGGCGCTTTCTAAGGTTGTATCTATAATTTGAAAAAAGAACTATTTTTTATGTTAATTGAATCATGAAAGGAAACATCTGTATCGACTAATGACACACAATGTCATAACTGCTGAACCTATGACCAGTACTTATTACAGTAAATAATTGGGTCAATAAATCGTTTTAAATATAACCAATAGGTTGACCGCAATAAACTAAATTTTGAGAAAAACTTATAACATAACTAGTTTTTAAAATAAAAACTTGTATTAAAATTACATCTGTTCAAATATGCTTCTTTGGTCCAATACATATGTAATATAATCATTTTAAAATTTTATTTATTTTGTAATACGATAAAAAATCTTGAGGTATTTTCTAAGGTTCTCTCTATAATTTGAATAAAGAATTATTTTTTATATTAATTGAATCATGAAAGAAAACATCTGTATAGACGAATGACACACAATGTCATAACTGCTGAGCCTATGACCAGCACTTATTACAATAAATAATTGGGTCAATAAATCGTTTTAAATATAACCAATAGGTTGACAGCAATAAACTAAATTTTGATTAAAACGTATAACATAACTACTTTTTAAAATAAAATATGGTATTTAAATTAGCTCTTTTCAGATATGCTTCTTTGGTTCAAAACATATTCATATTAAAATTATATTTATTTTGTAATACGATAAAAAATCTTCAAACTCTTTCCAAGGTTTTCCAATTGAAATTGAAATTAGTTGATGTTATTTAAGTAATTTGATCAAAAATTACAAGTCAAGATTTGATCGGAATTCTGTTCGATTTTTATGTAACCAAGAAAGATAGGAATAGGAATGATTTTGCGTTATAAGTCCTATTATCATAATAACGGGGAAGAGATTTCTGGAAATGATTCGAATAAAACGGGCATTTCTCGATTCCTAGAAAAGAATGAGGCGGTTTCAAATAAAGATTAGAATTTTTAGTAAACTTTTCCTATTTTGTATTCAAAGAAGAAACGTCGACTTTTACAGTATAACAAGTATCCCTGAATATTTTCAAGATCATAAGTCAGTATGACTTTATTTTTACAAAATGAAAAATATGGTGTATGTGTAGAAAATGCCATTTTATTTCCACCCTTCCCTCTTCGTATGTATTCTAGTTTTAGGTATCGAATATACAAATCGATAGTTATATCAAAGTTAAACTACCACAATAGGTTTACGTTTTCTCCAAATATCAGTGGTATAAACGAAATGGTGCCCTAACTATGTCGCAACCTCTGAATAATTTTATTTCGTCCAGTTGCATACATAATTTTCATTAGTTTTGCTCAAGTTTTATATACACAATGCCATTTTCCACAATTAATTTACAGAAAAAACATTTATTATTTTTACTTTTAAAGTTGGTAATATAGAATGTTAATTATTATCAAATACATTCTTAAATTTTTAATTTTTAATCTATCAAAAACAAAGATTTCTTTTTGTATTTTTAATACATTTTAACTCTAAACCATAATCATTAATTTTACATCAAAAATCGTTCAGCAACTAGAGGATAACGAAATAATTATCAGTGAAGAATGTACCTTCAGCAAAATCGTTTGCTCTATTGCCTAGAGATTATCCTTATAAAGCACTTAATCTAGCAGTAATTCATTGAAGGAATGCTGCATCAAGAAGCAAGGAGCTCAGAGTTAACCTTCTGGATCAATTTCCTAGCAAATGACACACGTTTTCCATTTAATTGAGTAATTTCTCATTATATTCTCAACTCAAGCATTAACGACATATAATTAATATAGTACTAAATGAGATAGATAAATTATAATAGGGCGTTATGTTTCGTATTTTCACGTTAAAAACTAATTATTAATAGTTTATTCCCCAGCATCCAATCGGGCGATTCTTTTACTTTTCCCCCAAGTGCCTTAAAATAGTTTTGTATTACCTGCCCATCGTAGCTAAGGGCTAACCTTGTTAGTTTGGGTTTTACAGGAGTGCCTATTTCGGATTTTATTACACACAGGAAGTCAGATTGCATTCAATCTTCTATCAGTCCCCTATGTATATTCCTTCAGTAATATTTTATCAGTTATTTATATACATAACTATAGTATACCATAAATAATTAAGTCTTACTAGGTAAAATGTTTTCTTAACAAACATAAATTGAACCGACATTTAAAAATAAATAAGGAACTCACTAAGAATTAAAAAATAATCAAACCTAGATTTCTAACAAGAAAAAAACATTTTAAAATAAAATATGTATAATCATTGTAATACCTCTATATAAATATACAAAAACCTTATTTAACTTATCTACTACACATATTTTATATTCTACTATATGCATACAATTTAGCTTAATACCTACCTAAATCCATTTATTTATTTACAATATTATTTTATCTACTGCCAATTTATCACTTTGAAGTCGGTGCTGAACCAAAACAGTTATATTAATTTAGATTGGTTTTGTTGGTAATGTAATTTTTTGTATATGTCACAACATGATATTATTTTTATATTGTTTGGGCTTGGCACAAATTTCAAACAGAAATAGATCATTTGGTTTTGGTGGCCAATTATGACTACCACTAAAAGTAATTAAATGATTGCAAAAAAACTGTTGCAGTAGCTGCAGTGATATGGCATATAACCATATTCTTAAAACATCACCCATATCCATATTTGTTATTAAAACTGGACATAAGTTAATAAAAAATCCGGCTTCGTTGGCGCAGTGGTAAAGGCGTCAGGGTAGTCCTCTTACTGTTGCGATAATCGCGGGTTCGAGTCCTATCGTAAATTTATATTTGTGATTGTTTAACATTTGTAATTCTCCTTAGACAACAAGAAATCTGACAAAGAAAATGATCCCAGTCACGCCAGTAACCAGGCTGTGAAAGATCGGATATCTTCTGGGATGATTTCTAAGTTGGTCACTCGCCAGTCAGTAGGCTAAATGCCGAGGACCGTGGTTGAGAACCCACGTTGAACTATAAGTCCAGTCCAGATAAACCCTCGTTGGTAAAAAGGAGATTTTAAAAAATAAAATTAAAAAAAGATCAATCAATACATAAAAATGATTTTTTTAAATTTTATTAAATACATCTTACATTAGATATGCTTAGTACAATCTTAATTTACAAAATAATTTATTACTACTGTTCTGTAGTACTTCTAATAATACACAAGCAACGCGAGTGTACGAATAATACATCAGTATATATCTGCCAAATTAAAATAAAAAAAAATTAAAATTAAAATTAATAATTCATTTAATATTCTCTGTTTATAGTTAGTAGATTTCGATTTGTCAATGACTTGTGATAATCTACTTGTGATGTAAAACAAACAACATTCATTTGTCATAAAACAACTGTTGTATAACTTTCGTTATATTGTTCATATTCAATCAGGGTTCGTATTTCCCTTTCCTCTGCATTTTTAGTAACAATTATTTTATCTTTTTCTCTTGTTGGAATACTTTATATAACCAATAATACAAATGTAATTTTAAATACTCAATTTTATAAAATAATCAATCAGTTCAAAAAGAAGAATGTTTTTAATTTTAATACGTCATTACAAATTACATTCAATTTGGACTACAGTATTTTTATTTCGTATAAATAAATTTAACGTTCTCGCGAGCTAACAATAATTAATTTTGAAACTACTCTTGTTCTCAAGTTCAACAAGGAAATACGAATAAAAAATTGCCGATCTGCTTTGAGCATTGACGCAGCATAAATCAATTTCCAAAGCTTTTTCATATAAAATCCCCCTTAAATTTATTACTCTCACTCTTCTGACCTTATAGTCTGTACCATTTTGTACAGATTATTTGTGGAAAAGACACCAAATTAATTTTCTACAATTTATGTCTCGATTACTTATCACTTTGGTTCGGAAAAAATATTTGAACTTTGATTTTCTTTTAAATAATGTTTTTGAAGCCGAATAATAAATTAGAAACGGCGATTAAATCAATAACGAAGCCGTTACAAAACATACATCAGTTCTCGTTAATACATTGAAGTAAATTTTCGAACTTTTAAATCTCTTCCAGTTCATTAGCTTTGGTTTGGTCATTTTTTCTCTTCTTTTCAAGTACGTTTTTTATAGTTGCCTGAGCTTTTAAAATGTTCTACTTTTAAGCTATTTCGGATGGCCAACTGGCAGTGTTTTCATTTATTAAAATAATATATGATATTGATTGAAATTGGATCAGAAGGTTGAGGAAAAAAGCTCCTTGAAAAAATTTAAATACAAAAAAAAATTAAATGAATGACACCCTCAAAATCATGGCCTGGAATGCAAATGGATTATTCAACCATCAGCAAAAGCTTCAAGAAATCCTTGATATAAATAATTTAGGTGTATGTCTGAGATGAATCACGCCGAGAGTGACATAGAAAAATTACTAGAAGAAAATAAAGTTTGTCCTGCAATATTTTTAGTTGTTATTCAAGCCTTTGATAAAGTTTGACATCCCTCATACCTTAAGCGATACTTCATAGTCAAACAAATGAAGATGTCTAATCTAACATGAAGAAAATACAAGCATTTATACCACAGGGAAGTGTATTGGGGCCAGTCCTTTATCTACTCTACACTCGAGACTTTCTTACATTCAATAAAAGTGTTGTTGCTACATTTGCAGATGACACTACAATCCTAACCATTGGAAAAATTACAAACAACTATTTCCAATATACAATACAAATAAATAAATGAATAAAATTAAATCATTATATGTTGATATATTGGAATCATCCTTATGCCATTTGTTAAGAATACTAGATATTCAACACTGTCAGTATATAATAAATATTTACCCAATCAAGACATCTTGAAACCTATGTGGAATTGTGGTGTTCAACTGTGAAGTTACAGAAGCCCAATCAGTAGAAATATCATACCTAATATCCCATAAGATTCCAAAAATATTACCACGAGATATTGTTGATTATCTATAGTACATTCGTAATGACAATCTCCATAAGGACCTGAATGTAAAAACTGTCGATAACGCTTTCAAGAACTATACCCAAAGACATGAGCAGAGGCTCCTTCATCACATCTATGTTGACTTTCTCAAGTTCTTAGAAAATGATGACTTAGTCACAAGATGAAAGAGAGTAAAATCACTTGAAATTGTTCAGTGAACTTATAAGTAAAGCTCGCTATACATTAAAATGGCTGTTGTAATTTTAAAATAGTATAAAATTACGATGAAAGCAAATAACTTATCAGTACTAATTTTCTAGATTGCTATAATACCTAATTTTTAAAAAATATTTGAATGAAATAATTATTTCGAACTTTTTATCTAGATTCGTGAACAAATTCGGTTTTAAAAATAGTTTAAATTGCCTATAGAAAATAATTTTCTAATCTGCCGCATTACAGACCATTTACTTATGCAATTTAGCTATAACTTTCCTTCCATGTCAACAAGCAATATAGCTCAAGTGTAGGTTACCTAGCAAGCATTATTTTTTTGCTGTCCACTGAGCGTATGTTTCTTTATTGCTACTTTACCTCTAACGATCTTTCAGGCGAAAAACTAATATTTACGTGAAAATACCTCCAATATTTGGCATACTCTTTCCGCTTTTGCGTTAAAACAGTCATTATTTTTTGCTTGTATACTTTACCATAACAACAGAAGAGAAAAAATTATAAATTCTTAACAGGCTTAGATTTTTTACGTGTTAGAAAGTTTTCTTTTATAACGCAATTTAAAAAAAATTAAATATCATAAATATGTATCTAGTTCGTTCCAAGTTATTTTGTTCATATGTCATCTATATTTGTAACGTCAAAACGTCCCAATGTGGCAGCATGAACTCTGAGTTTTAGTTCAGTTGGGCTTTGATATACAACAAAATTCTAATCTAAATAAAATAACTGAACAAAAATGTTATCAAATATAATTTATTTTAACATTATGGTATATCTAAAAACTACAATTAATTATACAGCCACAATAGTTTATAGGTTAGGGTTATAACCCCTTGTATGTCTGACAACTGAACGACTTTGACAGGCTCATTCGTTTACATGTACGTGTTCGAACTAATCAGACAGCATTGTGTCTCTTTTTAACTAGAATAGAACGTCCTAATGTGGCAGCATCAACTCTGAGTTTTAGTTCAGTTGGGCTTTGATATACAACAAAATTCTAATCTAAATAAAATAATTGAACAAAAATGTTATCAAATATAACTTATTTTAACATTATAGTATATCTAAAAACTACAGTTAATTATACAGCCACAATAGTTTATAGGTTAGGGTTATAACCTCTTATACGTCTGACAACTGACAATGACTTTGACAGGCTCATTCGTTTACGTGTACGTGTTCGAACTAATCAGAGAGCATTGTGTCTCTTTTTAACTAGAATAAAAGGAGAATTGTCTGATTCTGAAACGAATTTACAACGAATTAAACATCTTAAGAACGTATGTACAAAAAAGCTTTGAATAGACTATATATCATATTAAAAAGTCAACTAACATAAATATTTTTTCAAATAAATCGTAATTATATTTTCGGTGAATAACAATTCATTTGTTAGAATTTTACAAAAGTTCTGTGTTATAGTTGGGCATAAATGCATTTAATATCAACTGGAAATGATGGTCTATTTCATTTTGGTGATCTTAACTAGTCATACTACTTAAATTGGATCAACAAACATAACAACCCTATCTTTTTTTCGGGTACGTCATGGGATAACCATATAACACATAAAAAGGGGCAACTTTTTAACAGATCTCGTTCTTTATTTCGAGTAAGTCCTTTGTCTTTTTGTTTTCCATGAAACAATTTAAGGAGAACTATACAGAAAGAGGCAGATAAAATTTAATTTTGAAATATTTCCTAGCATTCCTATTAGATTTAGGATTAATTTAGGTTTTTTAATCATCATCTTATTGTAACCTTATTTCATCTTATTAAAATAGACTTTTTACTTTCTTTGTATTATTTTAGTGGTCGTATTATTTAAGTGGAATCGATAAACTTAAAATACACATATCTTTTCGTCATGGAGTATCCATATAAAGCTGAGAAAGGAAATTTGATAAACATTACTTAAGTTAAATAGGTTCTGCATTTCATTTTAGTTCTTATCCGGGTTTCAGCTTGTTCTCTTTTTATATTCCATACGATCTTCGTAAACAAATCCCATGTTAGATTCCACTCACGTATTTAATTTTTTAAAAACACCTTCGAATATATATTGTGATCCTTACTCTACCGTTTTATTTAAAGCCAATACAAGAAAATCGATCCAAAGAAGGTTGCCGTTAATCTTTCACTACCTATTTAATCCCGATATTATCCTTCTATTAAAATAGTAATCTTTCAAAATGTCATATATTTAGGCGAGTCGAAAGGTTATCATTTTGGGAAATGTAAATAACATATCCCTTTCTTATTATATTAAGTTAACACACTATCATTTATGGTAGTTTATCAAAAGTATGAAATGAACTATTGAATGCCATTAAGTTTAGTTAGTGAATCGTGAATTTGTGAAAGTGAATTAGTGCATATCTGTCATTAAATATTTTTATTACTCTTTTTTAATCCAAAATCTGCACAGAGGGCAATAAGTAGTTGTTATGTTTATATTATATATATATATATATATATATATATATATATATATATATATAAGTAAATATATATAGTAGAAATTATATGTAGAAAATCACTTTAATAGGTGATCTCATGTATAAAAAACCATTTTAATTAATTAGTCTTATCCTAAGCACTTCACTGACGCTCTTTCGAAGTACTTCACTCAAACACGTTGCATTATACTCATTATTGGTTCTAGAAGAATATTGTGTTGTATCACTTCAGTTGAAGCACAGTACGGAGCATCGACAAAGGCACGCACCACTTTATTTTGGAACCGTTGTATAATGTAAATAGACTTGCTAGCGGTTCCCCATAATTTGATTTCTTATCTAATCTTGAAATCTTGTTATCTAATAATAATTCGGATTCACATGAACATGCTCATCTATGAAGCGTAAAATTTATATGATTGGTGTCATTAAACGATGAATATTATTATTAATGTTTTAAAATGTATATAGTTATATCCAATTATATATAGTTATATAAGTATATAATTATATAGATACCTGCATATATTTGTTCCAAAATAACAGTGAACTTACGCCATCATGACATCGAATGTATTGCCTTTTGTATTAAAGTTTTTACAGCAATTGTCCTTTTATTATGGCATAATCTTTTTTGAATTAATGTCAATTTTAATAACTTTAGTTACTTCTTTTGCCATAACTAATTGAATCGTCGAATTTTCACAATTCTATCTCCAGCAGATTATACTAAATATAAGTTTCAATTCATTGTGAATAAGTCTTTGATAGATTAGAAATTAACAATTTATAAATTGAGCAATAAATCTGATTGTGAAAAAACCAGTCACTGTAATATTTTATATGCATAGTACCACTTCATAAAAAAGGCTTCTAAAACTCTAATTCATAGGTGGTAGCAAAGCAACCCTAACCTACAAACTATTGTGGCTGTAAAATTAAGTATAGTTTATGTCGTTCGATAATATATGCATTAAACCTGCTGTAGCTTTAAAATAAGTCATAATTAATAACATAATTTTCATTTAGATTAGATACGGAAATTTGGCAACGTTTTAACGTCAAAGATGTTGATGACATGAGTTCACTGTCATTTTGGAAGGACTATAGTTGACAAATAGTTGCTTAGACAACCAAAAAAGTCTGAGAAATTGGATCAGTAAGATCAGGAAGTGTTATTATACCGGCAGCGTTATCTTTGGTGGAATATATTAATGAATAAATTGTTGTGATAGAAACACAGTAAGTAGCATTCAACAACAACAATGGAAAAAATACTACCTATAAGGTCAATACTTAGTTATCAAAATCAGCAGATATTATTCCATAGGATTTTTACACTCTAGGTACGAAAAAATGAATAAAATATATTAATCAGACATTAAAAAGACATAATTTTATTTCCTTCCCAAACTTTGATTGTGTACATAACTGAAGTTTAAATGAGTGACATTTAAAATGAGAGAAACATAATTGGAATAGTAGACATGTATTATGAGACTCTTTCCAGGTTGGCTTTAGTTTCAGCTTCGAGTTAGGTTGTATGTTTAAATGTAATATATGGCATAAGTTAGAACTTTCTAAGTTTACTGCTATTGCCTTTTCCAGAAACATATTTGCATTTGAAATTAAAATCCTTGAAGAACAATTATCCCCCATAAATTATGCTTTGATTTCAAGGGTAATATATCGAATGAAATTAAATTTCCCGTTCTTGAATGTATATCTATAAATATTTCCGCAACGGAGTTACTAAATCAGTCGAATTAAAAATGAAACATTATTTTTATTGTTTGTATAAACCGGGTCTTGTATAACGCCCTGAGGCTGTAAAGAATATTTTTAAAAGGAAACTTTGCACGATTTAAGAAACTTCCAATGAATCGCGCAAAACAATAAAAGAAACATAATTGATAATACAGAAATATATTATGTAACTAAGTTCAGGTATGCTGCAGTTTCAAGTTGGCTCCTGTAATAAATTTTAAGGTATAATAGATGCCATATGAAAGTTTCTTGAGTTTGTTAGTTACTGCATCTTAGGCAAATTATGCGCTACTATACATATTTCATTTCCTTTATGGAAACATAGTTCAACATATGTATAGCGTTATATAGTAAAATATCAAGAATATAATTTAAAATACCTTAATTACAGCTCTCCAAATGTTTTTAATTATGAACGAAAACCTTTAATTATAACATGCTAGGAATTATATTTCGATATACACCAAATGTTCTCAATTTTCATTAAAAGTTGTTAGGAAATTTCATGTAATATTAGAACAAACTTAAACAAGGTCACAATATTATAATGTTACTTTTTAATTAATTTTCTTGCTTAATAAATTTCCTCTTCCTCAAAGTTAGTTTCAGTACAGGAAATGTGTTCCAATTTATTTACAGCTGCCTTCTCAGCGAAAAAAATAAGGATTTCTAATTATCTCTGGTTTCAGTATTTATCTACCCAAATCTACTGAGTAAACTACAGAACTTATAATTCAATTTGTTTTATAGAAACGGAGCTAAACCTAATTTTCTGCTGTTATTTGATATGTTGCTTAGTCTTGTAGATAACACAAATTACCTTGAACCTTACATTAAATAAAAAGATAATACAAATAAGACCGCATTGCTGCATAGAATTAATATTTCTGAGGTTGTTCTCCTTTCCATCTGGCTACTAATGCATTTTTGATGAATTTTTTGTATACATAAACCTGCAATTAATCATGTTTTTTAACAAAAACAACCACACTTTTTATTTAAAATTTGGTAATGGATATGCTTGTTAATTATAACGAATTTTCACATGCAATAGACAACAAAAAAAAAACAAAGAATAGACGAAATAGGAAGTAGGATTTCTCGACACGTACCATACACTCTCTTGAGAATCATTTATTTTCAGTCTAAATAAGATGCTTTTTTAGTAGCTGTTCCACTCAGATTATATAGTTACCTTAGATTTAAACCAGGACATAAAAGTAAATTGAAAAGGTACATTTTTAAAATATTGAATTCAATTGGAACTGTAAAGGTAACCGAGAGACAACAATATAATAAAATGACTAACATATCCACAACAAAAGGGGAATAATTCTGATAAAAAGTTATGTTTTTTTGCGTTAAGCTGTAGATAAAAAGACATATCCATCAATCTATGGTTTAACTCATAGTACATTAAAAAACAAAATAAAAAAGTAGATATCAACAGATCAAAGTTCCAAAACTACTTAAACACGTTCATAACAGAATTTTCAACTTTTTCATCTGATTGAAAAACTTCCAAATCTGTTGATTTACACTCAAGGGACAAGTTAAAATAAAACGTGATATAAATATTTAAATATATCTGGTTGTAATCCGAAGTATTTTTTTCAGCTCAGTTATAATTCTTCTATATAAAATATTTATAGTGTTTGATATATTATCATTGATTTTATTGAATTAAAAATATGTATACTTCATAAGAATATATAAGGGGTCTCATATGCAACTAAATTATGATGATAGCAAAAATAAAGTTTATTCTTTTATATATTAGAGTCAATAAAAATTAGTACTAATTAATGTGTAGGTTCGTAATAAAATTTCACTCAATTACACTCAACGGTAATGTTAAGTAAAAAGTAATATAAATATTTAAACATATTTGGTTGTAAAACAAATTATTTTTTACTGTAAAATATATGTAATTCTTACTTCAGTTATAATTTTTTTATATAAAATATCTATAGCGATTTTATTGAATCAATTTTGCAATATATGAAAAGAATATAAAATGGTAATCATAGGCAAATGAATTATGACAATACTAAATATATATTTTATTATTTTACATATTTCAATCATAAAAATTAGTGCTAATTAATGCTATACATTATTATAGTAAAACTAATGAACAGAATATATAACTTTTACTAAAATTTCCTCTGTCTAAAAAGGCAAGAAAATCGTTAAGCTATTGAAACTCTATGTGTGTTTTTTATTAGAATGAGGCTTTTATTGAAGTTAATATACATCAGGCACGAAACTGGTGACTTCAGAATATATCGCAAAACTAGAGTAAATGATGATAATGAAAACGTGTCATAATGAATGGCAATTTTCCTTCACAATGGTTCGGATTGCTTGAGATAGAAGACGAAACCCAAGGGACATAAAACCTTTACCGCTCATGTAACAAAGTTCTTAATTTTTTCAGTTTATTCTATTTTATTTTCCAGTCATTTTCTGCAAGGATTTACGATAATATTATTTCAGTTTTCTCGATAAACTTTCCATCCAATTTACTTCACAATCAATAATCGTTTTACTTTATATCAAATATGATACACACACTATAACGTTATAAAACGGCAAGTGATAATCCGCAGGGGCCAGGTCTGGTCAATATGATGAATGATATAGGACCTTCAACTCTTTTAAACAATGTCCACACGTTTTTTAATTTTTAGTCTAATACCTTCAATTGACTTTAAGACAAAACATTTTAAAAGTACACTTTTTCAATTTGGCATTATTCCATGATTTAAACCTAAGGTAAATGTATAATCTGTGTTGAACAGCGACCAAAAAAGCATCTTATTTAGTCCGGAAATAAATGGCTCTCTGGAGAATCTGTATTGTACGTGTTGAGAAATCCTACTTCCTGTGTTTTTTGTTGGTTTTTCTCTCTGTATGCTATATGCAGAAGATCGCCTCTTGTTCGTAGAAGTTAATTATCTAGCTTATCCGTTATTAATATTGCCAGCCGATGCTACTTTTAGTAAAATATTTGACCAAGAATGTATAATTTTCAGGAATATTGCCTTTTGTGCAGGAATATACCAGTTTTTAACAAAATACACGACGAAAGAATAAAAAATATAATGCATTACATGAATAAGATATAAATTGTGTTCAATTCCAACTGCAATTGGAATATCGGCAAAGTTCAAAGTTCACCAATAAACAGAAAATATATCAGGTTTAAGATGATCAGCATATTTGAGACTGCTGCGTAATATATTCGATAGCAGTATTAGAAAAATTAATAACATAAACATATATATAAATATATACCCTATAAATAAAGTAACTCAATATAATATTTGAGTTAATATAATGAAACACATCAGTATGTTAGACTAAACTATTAGTTAGTTCTATAATATTGCATGCTATTAATATGTTCAAAGCGTAGACCAGCTCATACTATCAGGTTACGAGTATATTTCCCCACTTCTCTCCAAACAGCGCCTTCATGGAGGAATTTTGAAATTAAATTTGGTAAATTATTGAATCTACTTTAATTAAAATTATTACCTTTACTGTAGAAAACAAAACCATCCAGACTATTTATTTTAATCTTTGATAACCTATATATTTATAGATAAAAACTTGGTAAGACAACAGGTTTTTTAAAGCTTTTTTAAAAATTAAATCACTATTCGTCGACTGAGGAAACATTCATGTGAATATTCTAAACAAATACAAATGTATTCAAAAGAAAGTGTAACCTGAAGAACAGAGACAATATGATGTGTTAAGCCACCCTGTGCTATAAAAATACTTGGTATTTAGCTCGTATCTGGATTAAAAAGATGAAGTATCTAGTGAAAAAAGGGAACATTTCCTATGCATTATTCTTAACAATAGAGTAAAGGCTGCGGTTGTAGCTGAAAACATTTATGGACTATTCCAGGACAATGGCATCGGAAAAAGCAGGCCAAGAAAATAATTTTGCCACGAATATATTGCTGAAGATGTCAGCAGCGTTGAAAACGTTGATGCTTAATTAGATGGTAAAATTGTTCTCTAGTTGTGTCGTTTTTTGGTTGGAATTTGTTTACGCATATCTCCAAATATCGCAAATTTAATTTAATATAACAAAGTATCACTGGATAAAATCTAAAACGTTCAATTTATTTTAAATATTTTTGTTGGTATTTTTCGATACTTTTAATTAAAATAACATATAGGAATGAAACTGTTGGAAATTCATTTTAAACAGAAATATTTTTACAGGTATGTAGTATATGATTTTTTTGACAAATTAATTTAATCATGTACAGTAGCAATAATGTTTTAGAATTAATACGTTCAACATTTAAACTAAATGTTAGATTTGCTGATGACGCTAAATTTCATTCAATTAGAACTATAATTATCACGTTCTATCTTACGTCATATCTCGTTGAAATTGACAGATTTAATTATTTAACAGGTATCGGAGGGGTGATGGTTTCAATATATGTTTCTAATACGAAACATTTGATTCATTACCTTGCTTTTAGTTGTAAAACCGTAACATCAATAGGGCCGTCTCTTAAAAGATCCTCTTTGACGCTAAATTGACACGTTTCAGGCCTTTACGTCACGTATCAAACGCCACAAAGCACCCACTAAATTTAGAGTGTACACCTTTTTTCTGTTAGATGCGTTTGATTCAGTTCCATTTCACCTCTCATCCGACTTATATATAGCTAATTAATTTTCCTTTTCTTTCCTCGGTACACGAAATCCCCATTTCACCAGCCTGATATAGACCTGCTTCAATTTCGCACCACATTCGAACTTGTTTTTTATCTGTAAGATAAGGAACTCAACTGAAAATCCACCTCACTGAAAATAAAACTAACCTCCAGTTTACTTTGTGTAATTAAATAACAGGGATGTGTTTTATATAAATAGTGTAAATATGTATTAGGTACTTGTATATATTTTAATCAGCGATATTTAAACTGTCAAAAAAAACTGTTAAAAAAAACCTACCTTACTATTATATTTGATGGTTTAAATATCTCTCTGTATAAAATTATAGTTATCCATTTTGTATTATTTAACAAGAACTTTAATATTTAATAATAATTAATTTAATAATCAAAAAAACATTTAATAAACCAATCAATAATCAATACTATTATAAATTTAATAAATCAACTATTTCCTAATATCATAGGAATTGGAGTCATGGAATTCTATTTGGAACCATTTCATTACTTGACAGGCAAAAGGAAAAGTACTCAGTGGAACATTGTGTGATGATGACAAATTGATGTACTACGACAATTGTAAGCGAAAATGTATTAGCTCAAGCCAGAACTTTGATGGGTTCTAATCTTTTCAAAATTAACATAACGAAAACAAAAGCTAACACTCAAATGTATGTATTTATCTCAAATAAGTTACGAGAAGGTTGCTTTAATATATATTACAATACATAACAGTTCAAAAGAAACGAGTTAAATATAAAATAAAATATCCTGAAACTTTATCCTATAAAACTCTTTGATCTATCCTGATATTATACTAAAGGGATTTCAAACTAAGACACAGGCATTGAACTGAGTCCATTAGATTTAATAATAATACGTCAATCCTAATTAAAAATTAACTTAACAAAAACAAAAGCTAACACTCAAATTTATGTATTTAGTTCAATTTAATGACGAAAAAATTGTTTTAAAACCTTTATATATAATACAATACGTAACAGTTCAATGAAAACGAAGTAAATATCAAATAAAATATCCTGAAATTTTATTAAAACTCTTTTATCTAACCTGATATTATTCTAAAGGAATTTCAAACTAAGATACAGGTATTGAACTGAGTCCATTAGATTTAATAATAATACGTCAATCCTAATTAAAAATTAACTTAACAAAAACAAAATCTAACACTCAAATTTATGTATTTAGTTCAATTTAATGACGAAAAAATTGTTTTAAAACCTTTATATATAATACAATACGTAACAGTTCAATGAAAACGAATTAAATATCAAATAAAATATCCTGAAATTTTATTAAAACTCTTTTATCTAACCTGATATTATTCTAAAGGGATTTCAAACTAAGATACAGGCATTGAACTGAGTCCATTAGATTTAATAATAATACGTCAATCCTAATTAAAAATTAACTTAACAAAAACAAAAGCCAACACTCAAATTTATGTATTTAGTTCAATTTAATGACGAAAAAATTGTTTTAAAACCTTTATATATAATACAATACGTAACAGTTCAATGAAAACGAATTAAATATCAAATAAAATATCCTGAAATTTTATTAAAACTCTTTGATCTAACCTGATATTATTCTAAAAAGATTTTAAATCAAGATACAGGCGTTGAACTGGGTTCCCAACCGAAAGTAAATAAGAGGGAGCCTGGATCGAAGATGGTAATTCTGAGTGTGATATACCATTGTCAAGAACAGTTGTTTAAGTTTAATATTAGCTTCGGAATTTTATGCTGTGTTTTAACTTTATTTATTTTCTCCATTCGGTCCTATTAAATTACGGAAATTGTTTACCATTCACATCCTTCAACAAAGAAATTGAAGATTTACTTCGATATATTAAAGGCAACGTCTCATTTACCAAATATCCTTCAAAAAGTCAATTTTGTGCTATTTATAGTACGAGGGTCACCAATTTTATTTCGGGAATTGGCAACACTGTTATCATGTGAGCCCATCTGACAGTTCCATCTTAAACTCTGACATTTTTGACGATAAACGTACTCAGAACCTTTTGTCGCATGGACGCTATTTGTTTAATTTATATTTAGTGGAAAGTTTCGTCTCGACAAAAAATGGAACTGAATCGTGAACATTTTCGTGGGATGATTTTTTACAATTTTGGACGTGGATTATCACAACAAGAGTGCATCAATCAATTTAATTTGACTTTTGGCGATGAAGCTCCATCAAAAACCACCGTGTATCGCTGGTTTACTGAATTCAATCGTGGTCGTAGTTCGCTGTCGGACGAGTTTCGTGAAGGTCGTCCAAATTCGGCTGTTGTGCCAGAAGACATCGATGCTGTGTGCGAAATGATTAAGCAAGATCGTCATGTCACCTATTGTGAGATTGAGGTATCCTAAGCATTAGTGCGAAAGATATGTTCGCGTTGAATCCCACACAATTTGACAATCGCTCAGAAAAAGGCTCATGTCGATTGATGCAAAGAAATGACTAAGAAATTCAATCGCGATGCTTCGAAAGACGTTTATAAAATCGTGACAGGTAACGAATCATGGATATATTCGTATGAGCCCGATAGTAAGCAGCAGTCGACTATATGGGTGTTCCAAGGTGAACCAAATCCAACAAAAGTTGTTCGCGCAAGAAGCACTTCAAAGAAAATGGTGGCCTGTATCTTCAGGAAATCTAGTCATATTGCAACAGTGCCTCTAGAAGATCGTAGAACAGTAGATTCTGATTGGTACACAACCATTTGTTTGCCAGTCTTCGGTGAAATAAGAAAAACAAACAAAGACGCCGGATTGCTCTTCATCATGACAATGCGAGCTCTCACACGTCGGCTCAAGCAAGACACTATTTGAGCATTCGAAACATCAAATTGATGGGTGATCCGCCATACAGCCCTGATTTGACACCCGATGACTTCTTTTTGTTCCCATCCGTGAATAATAAACTGCGTGGTCAACGATTTTCATCGCCCGAATAAGCTATTAAAGTGTTCAAAAATCATGTTTTGAAGATACCTCATTCGGAATGGAATAAATGCTTTGAAAATTGATTTAAGCGTATGCAAAAGTGTAGCGGTCATAGTGGCGAGTACTTTGAAAAACAATAAAAATATATTCGCAGCCCCTCGTATACTAATATGATTCACAATAGCATTTATCAAAATCTAAAATAAGTTATAACTCGGTATCAGCTTTGTTTGACGCAGTGGTAAAGGCGACAGAATCTTGCTATTTCTGCTGGACCATGATCGTAAATGTATGTTTATTATTTAACATTTGTGATCCTTACGAGTGCAAAATCCAACAAGAAAAATGACCCCAATCACGCCAGCAACCAGGCTGGGTAAGGCCGGATGCCAGTCGATAGGATTAATACCGTAGGACCGTAATACGAAGCCCACGTTTACCAGCAGAGGTCCAATCGTGATAAACTCTAGTTAGTAAAAAGGAGACTCCAAAATATAATTTAAAAAAATCAGTAACAATACTAATTTATACAATTTTATCATATTTATTTTATTAACAGAAATTCTTTTTGAAAATTTTAAACCCACCAAGTAAATTATATTAATGGATGATAACGAAGTTAAACATATAATATCTAAATTAATTTGTGGATATTTATGACCCATTTTAATTAATTGTTAATTAAGAATGGGTCCCCATTCGATCCTCCATTAAAATGATTTATCATATATTATCACTTACAGTTTTAGTTTGATTAGTTTAATTTTATCAGTTCATTTTAACAATAATTTCAATACTTTTGTTTTTTACTTCACAATAAAATCTTTTTTACCAGAAACAACTGATATATAATCGATCCGTGATTAAGTTAAAATTGAAGTTGCTTAATTTTTTAGGTTCAAGGATAATCTGTCAATAACAAATGATTGAGTTCAAAAACAATTAACTTTTATAAAATGAAGACAAAACTAATTGACTTTGTCTTAAAATAATTAATTCGTATAAAAATATAAGAAAATTCAGCGGGTCTGATTGTTTCGTTTATAAAAAGGGTCTAATTTTAACGATTATTTTCTCAATTGAAGACATAATTATCTTACAAAAAATTGTGTATATATTTTGATGATTTTGGTACATTTTTTAAGACTTATATTTGTATTTTTTATTTTTATGTTTTCTCTGTAAAAATCTTTTTGACTTTTCTCGTGATATATTTTAATTTACTGTAAGTAATTATTTTAGTACTAAATCTAATTTCGCACCATTTAGAAGAATATTTAGATAAATGACTGCCTTTTTTATACAGAGGAGGCGCCTCTTTTCATCAAGGGTGCAAAAAAAAACTTTTCCCTCTCTTGAAAATATAATATTCACATTTCTTTGAGAAGTTTTAATAAGGTAATAAATATCGAATTATTTTCTTTTTTATTCCTATATCGCACCGATCAGAAAATACGTAATATATTTATGAAAACTTTTTCCATTAAATGTTGTTGGGACCAGACGTGTTCGCAAGAAATAAAGAGAATGCAGAAAATAGCTTGTTTGCTTAGCTGTTATTACTTTGTATATATTGACCTTTAAAATCTTTTTTTTTTCTTAAAGAGAACAAGAAACTTTTATCAGTCTTTAGGGTAAAATTTTTAAGTTAACAATAATCATTTTAATATTTTTTAAACTTATTTTAGCGAACTAGCTAATTAACAATAATAAGCAATTTATTTTTATAAGTTGATTTACCATTATTTACTGTATAGAGTTGTAACATTCTGCAAATCTTGTAACATTCTCCTTTTTATCACTGGCACAGATCTCGTCCTCATATTTTATCAGAGGCTTTTACATGACAGTTTCTTTTAAGTTTCCGGTGGCTCGCCACAGCCAAAACGCAGCAATGTTTATAGATTGATCAACAAATATTATATATACAAAATAGGCAACATTATACTTCCTCGATTTAACTTTAAGTGCCGCATTGGCCGGAATAAATAGCTAAGCAGTTGGGGCTAAGATCAAAACAAATGCTACTTGAAACAGAACTTCCTTCCCCGTCTTTAACAGTATCTTTTAAGTCACTCCAGCAACAAAAAGTTAAACGTTATCATGTAACAATATGACTTGCTGTTCCTTGTCTAATAAATAACCATTTTTGATGAAACTCCTTTTCCCACCTGAGAATTTAAAGATAGATTCACATGCCTTACAAATATATCTTCAATATTACAATTACCACAGAACGCAATACCGATAGCTATCTTTATTAGCTTCATTCCATTCTAGTTCCACTAGCCATCAAGGAAAAAAACCCACCACTCATCTAATGCATAAATTATAGTTAAATATTGAAAATAAACATGATGTATATAAAACAAATAATATAAATAATTCCCTTACCGCTTATAATAGAAAATGCTGTGAATATATATTAGAAATTTACTATTGTCTAGATCAGATAATATACCATAAACTAGTCATGTTACATAGCTAACATTTGTTGATATTAATTAGGTCACAACATCATCATTTATAGCTTTGAATTGTGAAGAATTTCTCTCGATTCTTTTTTATTTTTTTTTAGCCAAGTCCCCAATATAAAATCCAATAAAGTTGCACTCTTTTGAAGTTGAGAAAGTGAAGAACAGAATATGTTAAGAAAAATCGGAATATAACGGTTGACAGGTACCTTTCTTAACGGCATATTGTTTGGAATTTTACTCTGAAAATTTGATATCCTTACACCTGTCGTATATCATAATATTGTCTGCTACATCAGGTAACTTCAAGTTTATAAAGAGATATACTCGTATCTCAAGAGACCCTAAAAAGTATATTAAACTGTATTTTATAAAATTTCGCATTATCGTAATTATATTGACTTGATAAAGTAAAATTGTTTACGCGATAGTTTTTGAAAACATGGCTGTTACAATATTATTAAATTGTTATAATATAAATTATAATTTATCGCATATCCAATAAAATAAACATAACTATTAACATTGTATATTTATGATTTACATATTCGAAATACGTTCTATAATTTAAAATATATTAGCTATGGTATTTAATTTTAAATGATTATTTTAATATAGCCATTGTTCATAATCATAAATTAGTAAATAAATGACCATCATTATTTTATAAAAATATTACCTTATGATGTTTAAAATAATTACATATGTTATTTTATATTTTTTATTGTTATATGTGGAATGGATACATAAATAAAGTATAAACCATAAAAAAAACTCTATTATATTTCCACAGACAGTAGAAATGGCAACAATAGTACCGAACATAGAAATGAGAATTAAACAGATTTCTCTGTCATTGTGTGGAAACGAATTTTTCACTTGAGATAAATATCATCAATGTGCTCATATTGCTTGAAACAGATAAAGACTGTGGCAAAAAAATTAAACACAAAAAGCCTCTCTGGTTGAAAAATGGATACTAACCATGATAAATAGATAATCGACAATATAAAACAACAAAAAACCCGGCCAGGGTTTTGCTCTTGTATTTTTCTTTCTATCTTTCGTCAGGTTCATGAATTGCAAGAATTATAAACTATATAAATATACTTTAAAAAGCTAGAGAAATATTTATGGGTATATAAGCATAACACGACAGTGTTTTTTCCCATGAAAAGAGATATGGATTATAAAAGGTTGTATAAATTAGTTTGCACAACATCCACTTTATAATGAACTCGCGAAAGTATTAATACTATATATCAGCAGGACAAAACAAAAACATGAAACCTGAGGAAGAATGCCATCAAGGGAAATATAAGTCAAGAGAAAAATGTATGTTGTACCATTTGACCGCAACACTTAACCCTGTCACTTTCCAAGGATAAAATGTTTTACCCCAACGTTTATTTCAAAAAATTCTCTGCGGTTTTTGTAATAAATCCACTGTAAAATTACATTAACCGTCTCTGCCTCTCTGTATTTATGGAGTTAATAACTTATTTAAAAATTTTATCACGTCTGTATATATAAAAACCATAAAACAATAAATTACCTGGACTAATTGGCAGGAAAATCAATAAAAGATTCGAAAGTCTATTTATTTTTAGCTGTAACAATAAATAAAATTTAAAAATATATTGTCAATACTTTGTCAAATAGAAATTGATCAACGAAAAGGTCTGACATGGAGACAATTTTATGATGCATTTTTATTCACGAAAGAGAAATAATTTGATATTGGCTATATATTACTGGAAAAGATTTTAGAATATTAAGACAAAAGCAATAGTCGAATTCGAATAAATTTTTCTATTTTTTTTTGTTTCTAAAAACCCGTTCCATTTGTAATTTTCAAGGTGTCTCATGACAACGTTTCAGGCAGGTCAAGATGTCTGGTCATCAAAGGTGAAGTGTTGTAAAATAAGATTGGAATTAATATTTTTAATTCAAGAAAATTTGTGTCACACGTCAACATACGTGTCAATAAAAAATGTATCGCCAATCATTTAAGTATTTTTTTGTATCAAGACTTATATTAATTAATTAAAGATTGGTTTTCGTTTTGTTACAATGATAAGACACATACAATTTAATGATTGGTTATTATGGGTAGCAAATTTATAAATATTAGTAAAGTTGGATATTCGACTAATGCGCACAATTCCCTTTAACATTTATATATATATATATATATATATATATATATATATATATATATATATATATATATATATATATATATATGTATATATAAGGAATTCTAAAGTATTAGAGCTGCTGGTTCAGTAATATTACATAAAATGTAATAAATATTAATAATAATAGAGTTTATACTAATTATCTTTTTTCGCTCTAAGATGAAGTATTGTAATTTGTCAACTAGATACTTAATAGAAACAATTAATATTAATTTATGAAAGTAAGTATAAAAATGCGTGCAGATAGGGCATTAGGCTTTTGTTGTACTAATCCGCACATTTTTCAACTCTGCAAAGAAAAGATGGAAATTGATGAACTTCTGCTACATTAACGTTGTCATTTTTTATATTTTAATTTAGAGCGAATAAAGGAAAGGGAGTGACATTAACAGGGCCATGTAATTGTTTTCTTTTCCACTTGTTTCTTAGGGTGTCGAAAATCTATAAATGACTGCCAGTTTGGGAATTCAATTAATGAATGAATCATCTACTTTATATATTTCAGGAATTCAACAGGAATTACAGAATGATTTATTAATATACACACACAGCTTAAGTCGACAAAAGCTTTTTGTGTAAGTGGGAATAAGCAGGAACCTGCTTATTTGTATAAAAGCCGACCTAATTTAATAAAACCTGTTTGTAGTTTTCTTTCAGCTATACACTCATATTAACAGAAGGAATGGAGATATAAATGAGCTCTGGATCATGTGTTATCCAATAAAATACATAAGAAAATTTTGTTTTCCTTCTCTGAGATATCAAGTCATTTCATTCAGTCATTTTCAATTCCCATCAATTATTTTAATTAATGAGCTCTGAAAAAACACAATATAATGACGTAAATACGTACTGTAGTCAAATTTATGAATATAGGGAATAAATGAAGGACAAGATATTAGATCATAAAAAGGAAAAAGAAGAAGTTATTGTAGTTGGAAGTAAAATAAATGAAATATAAGAATCTTAACCTACTAAAGTAGAATTAACAAATTAACGAAGTAGGGGAAAGAAACAAAGAATACAGGGACAAGAAGAAAAAATCTGATAATATTTAGTGTAGAGAAACAGGAGACTAAACATGTGAAATTACTACAAAATAAAATGTTGGTAATAGTAAAATATATGATAAAAAATGAGATAGATGTGTTAAGGTCAATGAGAAACATTACAAGGAGGGATAAAAATAAAATTAAGAAAGAGCTAGAGAGAGAAAAAAATTGAAGAAAAGGTTAGAGAAGATAGGGGATATTAAAAAATATTTTGTAGCTAGTTGCTTCAATGCAATAGCAGTGATAATCTTAAAGCATTATATACATGCAATGCAAACCTTATATTGTTTTATTATTTCTTCGAATATAATTATAAAAATATTTGAAAACTGAATGACAAATGTGGGTTTTAATATCGCATAATATCAATTATACTTAAAAATTATGTAGCAATTAGTAAATAACTTAAAATTAAAATTAATGCAATATTATATTTTATATATATTATAATAATGAAAATATAATATATATTTCCTTGATCTATTTAATGTACAAAAATACTTTAAAATAGGGTTATATATCTAATTATCTATACATTAATGTAACAAACGCCACTAAATTCTAATCCTGTGCTTCGATGCTTTTGTCCTACTTTCGGAACTTTAGATAGCTGCATAGCTGTTCGGTTAGTAAAGATAATATGGAAACAAATATCCCGTTTCAAAAATTATTAAGAAGTATATCGAAGTGAACGTATCCTGAGGGCAACATTATACAAAATACTTCGTCTAAAATGTCAAAAGCCTGTTATTTATAACCTCATATCATATAGCTTACAAAATTTGAAATACTTCGAGAGGGCACCAATTTAAAGCTTTAAAAATGTTAAAGGGAATTGTGCGCATAACGTCGAATATACAATTTTACTAACATTTATAAATTTGCTACCCTTAATAACCAATCATTAAATTGTATGTGTCTTATCATTGTAACAAAACGAAAACCAATCTTTAATTAATTAATATAAGTCTTGATACAAAAAAATACTTAAATGATTGGCGATACATTTTTTATTGAGACGTATGTTGACGTGTGACACAAATTTTCTTGAGTTAAAAATATTAATTCCAAGCTTATTGTACAACACTTCACCTTTGATGACCAGACATCTTGACCTGCCTGAAACGTTGTCATGAGACACCTTGAATATTACAAATGGAACGGGTTTTTAGAAATAAAAAAAAATAGAAAAATTTATTCGAATTCGCCTATTGCTTTTGTTTTAATATTCTAAAATCTGTTCCAGTAACATATAGCCAATATCAAATTATTTCTCTTTTGTGAATAACAATGTATCATAAAACTGTCTCCATGTCAGACCTTTTCGTTGATCAATTTCTATTTGACAAAGTATTGACAATATATTTTTAAATTGTATTTATTGTTAGAGCTAAAAATAAATAGACTTTCGAATCTTTCATTGATTTTCCTGCCAATTAGTCCGGGTAATTTATTGTTTTATGGTTTTTATATATACAGACGTGATAAAATTTTTAAATAAAGTTATTAACTCCGTAAATACAGAGAGGCAGAGACGGTTAATACAATTTTACAGTGGATTTATTACAAAAACCGCAGAGAATTTTTTGAAATAAACGTTGGGGTAAAACATTTTATCCTTGGAAAGTGACAGGGTTAAGTGTTGCGGTCAGATGGTACAACATACATTTTTCTCTTGACTTATATTTCCCTTGATGGCATTCTTCCTCAGGTTTCATGTTTTTGTTTTGTCCTGCTGATATATAGTATTAATACTTTCGCGAGTTCATTATAAAGTGGATGTTGGGCAAACTAATTTATACAACCTTTTATAATCCACATCTCTTTTCACGGGAAAAAACACTGTCGTGTTATGCTTATATACCCATAAATATTTCTCTAGCTTTTTAAAGTATGCTCGGATTCCTGCTATAGCGTACAAGAACAATACATTAACTTTTTTATATTATAAACAGTTTTTCTTTACTATCTTCCACAGATTTATACCACCATTATTAATAGTTTAATTACTCGGCCAAAATGTTTGCTAATGCTAAATTATAAATATTATCATTCTTCGCTTCGAGAATACTCACAAATATCGAAGATTATTTTATTATAACTATAAACTGATCCTATTTAAACAACCTGTTCAAAAATAAGTTTTCATAATTTGTGCTGTTATGATCACGCTAAAACCTTTTCGGTTTATTATGGCATTATTTGTCAGTTTTATCAATATTACAATTCCGTCTTGCAATTCCCTAAAAATAGCTCATATCCACCATGACTAATTCTTCTTCTTTAGAGTTGACAAAATAGGTTTATGCTTATTATTTTATTATTATCATTTTAAATATGTTTATTATGTTAGTTATTTTTTTAGGTTTTAACGCTTTAGACTAATATTTTTCAAAAATGGTTTATTAAGGCTAAATCATAAATCATAATAGTTAATGTTTGCTTTGAGAGTACTCACAGAATATCTAACATTATTCCATTCTAACTACAAACTGATAGTATTAGTATTAGTTCAAACTAGGTCTTCACAATTTGTGCGATTATGATAAGCTAATATTGTTTCGTTCAACTTAAGTATCTTCACACTAAAATCTTTTCAGTCTACCAGGGCATTATTTGTCACTTGTATCAACATTACGATATCCAAAACTGTCTTCTTATATTGCCCTAACAATGACTTATCTTCACCATAACTATTCCCCATTTAGAGCTAACAAAATATCTTGTCTACATACCACCAAAGTGACAAACTAAAATATATGATACGAATACAAATTCGATAATATATCGCCTAGGTCACACAGTCTTTTATAAATCGCTCAAAATTAATTCGCAATCCGAGTAGTTTTCTTCTAGTTAATAGGAAGAGTGACTGAGAACTAAGATAAACCGCTTGCGTCAGCTTAATTATACATCAATAATAAATATTGCACAGTAAGAGGGTAGTTCGAAACATCCTAATGGTCCAATATAGCCATCCGTTAAATATTAACCTAAAAGTTCTTACTGGCCACCAGTAACAGTAAACGGATCTATCCGATTCTGCAAGCTTAAAATTCCTTTTATTTTTCATTTGATTTTGTTCTATTTGATTAGTTTTAAAATATCCACAAGGTCTGAATAATAATAATAGCGAAAATATTCATAATATGACATGATTCCTAATTCAAACTAACTATAGAAACCGGAATATCCTTTACGTTTAAGTTATATGTTCCGACTCGAATATTCAAAATTAGAAAGTAATTTTGCTGTCTTCGCCTCTACGACGAGGACTTCTTAATCGAAAATAAATGAATTCAAAGAAAAATATCTTTCG
The DNA here is from genome assembly GCF_030347505.1 of Rhynchophorus ferrugineus. Classification (NCBI taxonomy): domain Eukaryota; kingdom Metazoa; phylum Arthropoda; class Insecta; order Coleoptera; family Curculionidae; genus Rhynchophorus; species Rhynchophorus ferrugineus. The sequence goes on along the minus strand of NW_027472584.1, from coordinate 23,499,170 downwards.
TAGTCCTGCAATAGCGCAGAAACCCGTTTCATAATATGAAAATGGAAAAAATGTCAGCGGCAATTTTATCGTAGAACATTTTTTTCTCTATTCCGACAATTACAATACTATCGGCATTTTAAATTATTTATGTAGAGTGAATATAAACTACTAATTTGTAAAGAAAATAAATTATACAGTTTTATGACGTAAATTGATAAGCCATTATAAAATATTATGTTGACAGGTTAATTTTAAGTTGGATTTAAGTGAAATATATGAAATATTGCAAATTATGTCGGTTTTTTTAAACAAACCTAATTGATTTATTTCTTTTCTTCCATTGTATACTACATAGACTACTAATGTGTCGTGCATCTAAATATCAATTCTCTATCTTATTTTTTTTAACTTGATCATCTAATCAAAAAAAAATTGTAAAGGAACCCCTTACAATTAAAGAAAAATTCTTGTCCGAACAATGAGGTGCACTCTTGAATGAATGGCTAAATTAACAAACATAATTGTCATATATGGAATGATGCCAACCTACATGAAACATAGCATATGGCACAGCATCAGCGAATAATGAAAATAACCGATTTCCTTTGGTAAAAATTAAATAATGTTGACGTCGAAAATATATGCCACATAATCTCTAAAGTTTTATACCTATGTCTCGTAATTAGACCTCTTGTACCTCTGACACATAATAGGCCCTTCAAATAAGAACAGAATTTTATTAACAATTAACACAAAGCATATTTCATTACAATTAAAGCTTGACCCACCCTTCTTGAAAAAACTGTGAATCATACTTTATAAGAATAATCTTGCCCAAACTACGTACTGTATGTTTTCATAAATTACCATATTAGTTGGTTTATTCTTAATTACATTCGAAGTATTATTAGAATGTAATTGCTTAAAAGCTAATACATGTTTTAATTTAACGTATCATCATATTAATTAAGACCAAATATAACGTGTTAAATGTTGTAGGACAATTGATAATAAGGTTTTAATATAAAAATAATTGTATTTCAACTTAATATTAAACATGACTATTTTAACTAACTGTAATATTAATTATACTAACTTTATTATCGACATAGCATCCTCTATACCAAAAAAAAAACATAGTAAAATACGAAAGTAAATAGGCGCCAAGTTAATTGAAATTTAAAATGAATTTTCTCGAGACCACTGCCGCACTATTTCCCGCTATTTCTTTTTGCAATTAATACATTTGTCGCTGTAAATTACTGCCCTTAAAAAACATTTTATTGCATCCGCAGTCATAGTACAAAATAACATTTCTTAACAACATTGTACTAGTATTCTTGTTTAGCAATCTACATAAATTTTAAGCTCAATTATCTGTAAAATTCATTGTTTTAATTATCAAGAAAAAATAACGATATAACAGTTTTTAGGTTATGTGGCAATTTTGACAATTATCTCGTCACATCCATAATATCTGGCCATGCCTCGTACGGGCCTTTACAAACTACTTTTATAAAATTCGATGATATATAACCGTTGTTTGAATTTTCCAAATCTCATGTTTCCGTATTGACAGTTGAATTACGTAGCCAGCTTGTATTCGATTTTTACGATATCACTCGCAGCGAAATTCTCCGAGTTCAGTCGAAATAAGCCAAACAAATCATGTAAAGGCCTTAAACAATATTTCTATCAAACCAATCAGTTAACGCTACACGCTGTATTCTCGATTTATCTGTTCTATCAAAATCCGAAATTTTTAATGTCGAAATATATGGCTCTATTAGATTGTACGTTTCTTTGCGATACATATTGAATTGGAACAAAATATTTTCATATTTTATGATCTCGCTATAAGATACATATATTAAAAGATACAGATACATATCACAGATACGTATACACAAAATATTTTAAATGAATCGCTCTCATTTCAAATTACTACGCTGAATTAATTTTCAAGGATTTAGATTTTAAAAAAAGTACTGCTTATAAGTAGCTTTTATTTCCACATTTAAAAATACGAGTAAATACGAGGGTGGTTCAAATATGATGGGAACAAGCGCTGTAGATAGCGCGAATGTATGTTTTGCAGGTCGTGGCTTGAGTATATGATAGCTGGGTTCCTTACGAACAGTGTGGCATAGTTTTTGTCGAGAGCGCATGTTTCACGCGCGTGCTACGACCATAACTGAATGTCAGATGCCGACCGCCATAGCGCAACGCATTGTCATTCGTTTTTTAGTATGGAAAGGGGCTAAAAAGGCGGAAATGTTCCTGCGTTGGCGATATCAGTTCGGTAGTGATGGCCTGAGTAGGGCTTTCGTGTTTAAATGGACCACAGCATTCAGGGATGGCCTCGAAACCGTCGAGAATGAGCCGCATGATCGTCGATCGCGAACCAGGACCGTAGGATGAATGTTCGAGACATTTCGGCTGAACTCGGCATCAGTATTGGTAGTGTAGAGTCTATCATCCACGAACACCTTCAATATCGCAAAATAATGAAATGCGATGGGTTCGTAAATTGTTGAACTTACATGGTTGAAAATTTGTCGCCGCCTTTTGACGCGATACAAATCTTCACTACAGACGAAACGTAGGTACACTATTACACTCCCGATAGCAAGATGTCGTCTAGAGACTGGGGGAAGAAGGGGTAAGAGGCGGCAATCAAAGCGAAGACAACCAGGTTGGCGGATAAGGTTCTGAGTACGGTGCTGAACCGGCGGGCGAGCTGTACGTCGATTTGCTGAGCACAAAACGTTCCATTAATGCTGCATACTAATCCAACCCTCTGAAAACCCACGTGACACCTGCTTATCGCTCGAAACGGAGAAGCATTCCAGCACGAGGTGCGATTCTTCTCCAGGATAACGCCCACACTCATACCGTCGATATAATATAGAATAGTGTCTCACGCTCGATATAATATAGAAATTAATGTGGGAGGAACTGGAGTACCCCCCTACAGTCCGTATTTATCACCCTGCGACTACCATATGGTTGAACGACTAAAAGAATCCATCGGAGGTCAAAGATTCAACACCGACGACGAGGTAGAGTATTTCATGCGCACATGGCTGTCCAAGTTGCCCAAGGAATTCTTCGATACCCGCATCAAAAAACTTCCGGATAGATGGACATAATGCAGTTACTAGTGAGTAAATACCTAGAAAAACTGTAAATTTTTGTAATTTTTTTCAATGGTAAATAAACGTGTTTGTCTCGATCATATTTGAACCACCCTCGTAAAAAAGTTACACGTTCGAAGAATAAATATTAATAATCGTATTTTTGGGCAAACCATTTAGTCATATTTTAATGTTATAACTAATATTGATGAAAGTGTTGAGATTTTATTCATTATTTATCTAGTTATTGAAGGTTGAAGCGTCATAATAAAGACATGACATATATATCTAATATCAGAGCATTAGTTTAATAATCTAACAACTCCTCAACATGTCCGGAACACATGAAATATGACAGAAGTAGATCTATATTAAATTAAGCCCTAAGTGTTATGAGAAGCGTTCAACAATTGCAATTACTTAAAGACGAATATTTGTCAGTCCTTTAGATATACACAGACAGCCTGACTATTAATGATTATGTCCCCAATAATAATCTTCAAAAGAAAAAATTATTTTGGGGTACGGAAAGATGGGGAAATATTAAAATAAAACGTTGGACGACACATTTATTAATTAACTTTTTTGATGAAAAAAAAGGTGAAACCTTTAAGTATAATCTGGCTATTCAGAATATTTTTTTCTGCGGCAATTAAATTTACTTAAATCTAATTAAAATGGCTTTAAATTGCGAAGACCTACTCTCTCCAATATTTTTTTAAATAACATAATTAAAGCTGACGTTCCTAATACTATAATTATTAATAAGATTTATTATATGAATCACATAAAAATACCAATATAAAAATAGAAAAGATAGAAATAGAAATAGAGATATAATATATATATATATATATATATATATATATATATATATATATATATATATATATATATATATATATATATATAATACTTCAAATATTATTTTTAATTGATTTAGTATGAAGGTGAATTCGAGACGATGTAAATCATGTTGATGTATTAGTATTCCCGCAACGTAATTTGACAGTTGAATATGGAAATGAACTTCGGAATCCATGATTTTGTAACCACCATCACCCATATAATTTTGCTTTCGGAAGTTAAGGCTCTTTTAACAGCATTATCTTACGTTATCGCAACTCATCTTATGACAAATGGAAATATAATAAAGACTAAACCCACCCTGAATAAGGTTTTTACTTTTCCCTGGTTACAAAATAATTTTCCACAGCTTGAAAGCATTACATAATTATTTCTCATATTAATTAAATTCCTTTTTTTTTATTTCATTCAATATATATCTGTATATAATTATTTCTACATAAAATGTAGATTTTGACTTATTGTAATAATCATTAGTTTCCAAAGATATCAATTTCTTATAAAGCTGTTTTTTATATTACAGAAAATATATTTTAAACCACTTCCGCGGAGAACGATAAAAATGATTTTTCCCTATCAAATCATGTAATACCAACAAAAATAAGTTATAATTGAGAAAAGTAATGTCTTGTAAGTATGACATGTAGAAGGGGACGTGTTTTTTTTAAGCATTCCTATATAAATTGCCATAGAATTTGCCAAAATAATTTAATAACGGTAAAAAATGACTTAGGTTTATTTTAATTAATGTATTAGCAAGGAAGCTACCGCAATGAAATAAAAATAAATCGGAAAAAAACTACCTAAAAAGCTCTAACAAAGGTGACCTATCTATATAGTACAAACTTTAAACCGTAATATGCACTTCCCTACTGGAAATATGTGGAATAATTATGATACTAAGGCCTAGTTAACAACTAAGTCATGTTAAATCTTGGCAAATCCAAAATAACATTATAATTTCATCAATGTTCTAACTAGTGTATAATAATTTGAACAGACCTGGTATAAGGCATTCAAATGATGACAATATTAGTAATCCCAAGATGTTGTACATCATTTGAATATAGAAATTAAATTGGGAACCCTGGATCCTAAACCTACAATCAACCTTACAGTCTTTATTTTTCTTAGTTAAATTAGTTTGAACAACATTACATTATATTACAGTATAGATTCTAGTCAGTAGAAAAACAACAAGGGCATTAGATCTAATTCTACTTTAATCCGTACCGAATGCTTGTTTTTAATAAAATAGAATTATTAGAAGAACACATGCGTTTTATGACGAGAGAGATACTTTATTATATTTAGATAAATCTTCTAGACGATATAAAGATAAAACCTAATCGCCAGTAACTAAATCCAACTTGATTGCCCTTGTTACTATAAAAATATTTAACAAAGTATTATATTGCGTTGTAAAAGCATGAGCTTTATATCACATAAAGTGGTATAAAAATCTTAATAGATCCTCTGTTTCCTTGGGTAGTCCTTCCTATGGCCGCTAAAAGCTAGTTTTGTTCTGGAACAGTAATTTTAGTTGTATTATTAAAGATCAGCCGCCCTGTCAACTATAAACTGTATTTAACTGTCAGCTGATTTACAAGGGATGGCCGCAAGCAACAAAGGCTAAGATACAACATCACTTAAATACTGTCAAGCCTGGAACCTCTATACAAATTAACGGAATCTTGGTATTATGTAACTCTACGTCAATTATTTTAATTAGAATGCAGTAGCATTCGTAGCATTGTATTGAATTAATGATGCGAATTAATAATTTGATATTAATACATTCCAATATAAAGCCAATGAAGATATAATTGTTTCGAGGGTTACCTCGTATTACCTTGTAATAGTATATCTATATCGCATATCGTGTAACTCAAGGATTTTGGTGAATATGACATGTGAGGCGGTTCCATGCATCTCACCAATTTGAAAGCTGTGGTCGACTATTGTTATATTGCAAAATAATGTTATATATATTCTTTTGTAAAAATTAATAGATTGATTTAAATAATTTATAATCAAGTATCGTATCCAATGACAAATCTATTTTTTTTTTTCAAATTTCATTATAAAATGGTCATCATATCTGTAAAAATTATGACAACACATTATTTATTGACCAAACGAATGACTAAATAATATACATTAAACATTATATCACTATTTAATATATTATCTTAACTTCGAAAGTTTTAACACAACATAAATTGTCATCAAGAATAAATAATAGAGTCAATATTAATTAGTAGAATTTACAGTAAGTGTCCAAATTGTTAGGGACAGTATTCGTATTTATCTAATCTATAGTTCATTATACTTGTTTACATAAATTATGTTATTATTAAAAGGTTATTTTATGTTAAATAGGTACGGGTATCATTACTATTATTTTTGTGATGTGGCAACACAGTATAGGCGCGTCATTTGGCAATTCTATGACGTTTCTTATCATTCAGTCACCGTCCGTTAAAATGCGCGCTTTGCAACATAGTTGTATTTTTTCTAGATATTGTAATTCCATTACATTTAACCGATATTTGTGTGAAAAATCAGAAATACCTGCCTTGAAATTCATAAAAAGGGCGTTGCTCATTTGACTACGACAATAAACAATAAACAACAAGAGTTATAATACCGCAGGTCAATTAATAATTCTCTGACGATTACAACTACATTTTTATGCATAATTCGGCTCCGTGTCATAAAACCAGAAGTGTTACTGCATATTTGGCGAAAATAAATCACACTTTTGCCTTGGCCAGAGAATTAACCAGACATGAATATATGTGAGAAATCACCAAACAGGCGATTGTAAAAGAAGTGATTACCACTAACCAGCAGTTAATTGAAATTCTCATCAGAGAATGTCATCATAATTCCAAGCTCCAAGAAGATGTGAAAAGGATGGTATAAAACTGTCTTGTATATTTTTTTATAGTTTTTATGATCCCAAATGATTACAAATAGGAATATATCCCAAATGATTACAAATAGGAATATATATAAAAGCATATATATAAGATTTGTTACAGAATATACTGTATACAGTAAAAAGATTTTATAAAATATCTAACAGATAAATTGATAAAAAGAAAATTCAGATCCTATATAAGCCATTATATCTAATCTTTATAAATGGCCAGTTTTTCGCTTCAAAATAAAATATTATATAAAATTAGGGCAAAGAATCAAAAAGACATTATGCATTACAAAGATCACAATGACAAGATGAATACTGGATTAAGGAGATAAAGGGCTTTTTTGTGACCAACTAACTCTAGTGCCAGCCGATCTGACAGAGAGAAAAAACACATTTTTTATATCCGGAAACATATAGGGATCACGCGAAGTCAAATCGAGTGTGTAGAAGACAGTGAATCATTACTTTGGCCCAATTCTTTAAAAGATCACGTGTAAATAGGATAATGAATGTGTAGGTGTTTGTCAGTTGTCACTCTCTTAGTTCGCATATCATAATTTAACACTGTTCGTAGGTAAAATAAACTGTCTTGGATTTGGCATGAAAATATACATCTTAATAGATATAGTTAGGGATTTTCTAAGAAAATATCGATATTTTTCGCCAATAATTCAAAATATTTCTCAAAATAAACTAAATATAATTTTAAATAAATTAAGTACCAAGTATTTGGTGAATTTGAAATATAACTCTAAAACTAACTTTAAAATATTTATAATTTTAGGCTGTATATAGTGAATATTATTTTTATATTTTCTTTAAAATATCAATACCTTTTTTGTAAAATATCGTTATTTTTTATATATTTTCGATATTTAAATATCGAAAACAATATATCGATATTTTTTTCGCTGGCCAACACCCCTAGAAACAGTTACTTTTTTGGCTTATATTTGAGTGTTATATAACATTACAGTACCTCTAATGCATATATAATCGAAGGATTTAATACTACAATTAATTATACAGTTTTTACAAAGGTGAGGCATTTATTTTATTATATTTACATTGAACTCTTTTCCACACCACACATGAATTAGAGTTGTTTTGTGTAGTGGTATCTCCTGTATGGAGGCCTAATCCACCTAATTAACAATTGCATGTACAAGAAATGTGTTTTATTCTCATTAGAGAACATATTTACATTTTAAGGTTAGTTCTTGTTTCCTTCAGAACAATGTTTCTTCTTAGCTTGCTCTATTACTAATTCCATATATTTTTCTTGATAAAACTAGATTTAGCTACTGCATTCTCCTTCATGCATTTACCACATCTTCAAACAAGTTAATATTCTTGCTCCCTTTAAATTTTAAATCAATATACATGTCAATATTCTGAACAATTACATATCTATTCATATAAATATTTCACACTCTACAGTAAGGCTTTCTACAGTTATCATATATTATAATTTTACCCTTCAAAAGGAGCAAAGCTTTAAAATAACGATTTCCGTTTTATTATCTGTTATTATAACTAATATCTTGAAGAATTTTGCAGACGTTTGACAACCGGACGACTTTCGTAGGCTGATTCAGTTACATGTCCGAACTTATCAGACAGTACTGTATCTCTTCTCAACTAAAATAAAATGAGAAGGAAAATATTATTTAATTCTGAAACGAATTTACAAATTTCGACAGTCAATCCATTAAATATCTTGATGACGTGAGTTCGCTATTATTTTAAATAGACTATACATTAATTATTATTTACTCTACTCTTTAGATATATATTCAGAATTAATTTAATTGAACTCGAAATCTATATGTATATAACAAGATAAGTTACAAAATAAAACAATCAAATTGAAATTGCTAACCGTTCCGTGGTAATCTAATTTCTACAACTCAATTAAAACCTTAAAGATATTTTAATAGTGTATGGCGTACGTTAGAATTTAGTTGGTTTTGTACTCCACTAAACAATTCAGTTTTAAAAGCAATTAAATGGACTCCAAGTGCCATCCTCCCATGGCTAAATTTGACACATCCCAAAAGAATAGAGCTTGCTAACAATATATTAAGTTTCGGAAACAGAGTCACTCTTGTTAGAGGGTGATTTTATCAAGATAATTATCTTTTGCGATTCATTTTGTGTGCATCAGTTTGCTTTGACGCGTCTGCTTTAACTGTAGAATTAAATTATAGTTTACCAGGATACTTCGTTAAACAAGTACCAAGTGTTGTTTAAGATTAATACTGTTTATATTGTTTTAATTACTAATATCATTATTTTTAAGATGTTATTTTATTTTCTATCCATTTCTCAATTATTCCGGGGTAACTCCATAAAAATAAAGGAGCTGATAAATCAGATTATGTAGCATCATTCGAAACAATTAGTAATTGTAATAACCACATCCTGGTGAATTTGAAGCAGGTACGTACTACACCTAATAATGTAGAAAACGTGTATCATATTTGTACGAATTATGACAAAACCAATTATCAAAGAGCAAATTGTTTAATTTCAGCTACTCAAACTAAAAAAAAACAAACAGAATCGCTCAAGAGACCAGGTGTTATCTTAATCACAATATAGCTAAACCACACAGATCTTTAGTGACTCAGTAAAAATGTACAGAGATTGACTAGTAATACTGTATAGACCAAACTTTACTCCATCTGACTAGTATTATTGCTGATATGCTCTGCAAGGCCATTTTAATGATGTAAAGCTCAATCAAATCAAAAGAGCCTTATGACCTTATGAAAAGCTACACAATAACAGAATTATGATTTCGTGTTAAAACAAAAAATACCAACATTAGTTATTTCCCACAAATAATATATTAATTGATTAAATATATCTACTTATAACCATATATTTCATTGATTAAAAAGTATTTAGTTTATTATAATAAATGCGAAAATGAATGTTTAACTCTATTATTACATTACGGATAAAATTTAAATAAATTCATATTTTACCGACATACTTTAATTATGATTATAATTAGTTTGTCGGGAAGTTCGGATTTGTTTTGGTTACAAGATTGCTGGGCATGACATTGAGGGACTATACAGAACTATTCATATGAAACTTGAGATTTGAGAAACTTTAATTTATTAAATGTATACCCAATATGTTGTTTTGTTTATTTTCTTGAGTAACAACGTTGAAGCAAATTCTAAAGTAAATTTCGAAAATTAATTTGTTGTGAATAAAATTGATCTTGCCTGTTTCGTGCACTAAATATAAATTATAAATTGCTAAAACCAAATTTGGTTTCACGAAGATAACAAAGAATATTAAATGAACTGAGTTTGAATACTTTTAACTTTCAAGTATAATCATAAAAATGCACTGCATATTTCAATAACTTCTAACCAACATGATTAAATAAATTAATTTAAAAACAAGAAGCTTTCGACATATATAATTATATATATATATATATATATATATATATATATATATATATATATATATATATATATATATATATATATATATATATATGTATATATATATATATATATATATATATATATATATATATATAGCCAAACTTGCAATATTTCTATGTCCTAATTATATTTTTCTAGAAGTCAAACTTTTCTTTTATAACTTCTTGTGTAGCTTTTTGATGAATTCGTGTATAAGAAATGTTCCATCACGTAAAGTTAGATACATCTAATTTCATCATTTTTTACCTTATTTTTATGCTTTCATATCTAACTGGAACTGGATATTTTCTCGAACGAAAATGTGGATATGTAATCCAAATTTTTCCCAATTAAAGGTAAGAGAAAAAAAAGCGAAATATGGGAATATAGCTAGAAAAAGTTTTCTTATTTTACCAGTTTACTACTTTCAGCTGCAGACTAGATAGGCAAGTTAGTTTTAAAGTTCCTACGGGATTCCGAGGAAAGTTCCATGACATTATTTTTATTTTTCTTTGCATTATTTTTACGTGTTTTTTAAAAATCAATTCTAAATCATTTAGCAAAAAAAAATACGAATAATGAAACAGTGAACAGTCTGTGCTTCGTTAAATTGCCTTCAAACTTCAGTTTCATTTAACTGTAGCACTACAGTTTAATGATCGTTATTTGCGCACATACACACAAAAAAAACATTTTGCTATAAACTGCAAACAATAAATTGACATTGTATATACCTATATCACATTGAATGTTCCGTACAACTAGAAATTTACATTTCGCTCATATATTAGTTTAAAACTAATGTCAATGATTATTGTTAGAGATAGCGTGCTTGTTCAACACATAAAGTTCATCTAATAAAAACTATCTAATCTTCCATTGTAACTTATTAGTTACATAAATCAACTTAATAACAAATACTTTCGGCTTTTGTCTATTATTTCGAGTATATTGTGTTCCTTAATACTGTCATTTCAACTGTTTGTAACACCATTAAGCTTTTTCGCTATATTTATTGTATTCAGTTCACGCTACATTTATTATTTTAACTCAACGGTAAATAATAATTACAATTAATAACAGAATTTTAACCAATATCAAATTTCGTTGTATTATTCCAGCTAACAACAAATCAAATTTTCATTAGCAATTATACAAATAAAGTTTTTGAAATATGGCTTTTTCTTTTTTTCATTTTAAGGATAATTAAAATGGTTAATAATGAAAATATCCATTGGCCGGTAATATAATTAAATACATTTCGATTAGGTTATTTTGTTCGAGTTAACGAAAGCTTTAACCATCCAATCAAGCCCGTTCAATTACAATTTATATATTATAAAATATCAACGTACTAAACATAGAATTGTTAAAAAAAATTATATAAATATTTAATGGAACTGTTTTTCCAATTACAACAAAATCAATCAATCAATTTTTTTAATAATTCTAATTTTTAATTTTATACTATTTTATAATTTCCTCTAAATGTACTGTTCTTAATACAACAGAACATACTGACTCACAACCCTATATATAGTCCTTGGAATAAAACAGCCAATGCACGTTATCAAAACTTGCAATGCGACGTTGCCGTATCAAATAGAACAGTGATACGGAGAAACATTACCATATATAATTTATTTTAACATTGTAATACATCTAATACATATATTTCCTCCAGACTTACACTACAGTTAATAAGTTAATTAAGTAATGTAGTTTACATTTATACAAATATATGTGCACATAAATATTTCACACTTTACAATATCGGTTTTGACAGTTATCCTGTATTAATTATATATTCGTCTTTAGTTGTTTCTGCTCTAATCACTCTGTGTTGGTAATTAGCAAAACAAAATGGTTCATTCAGTCTCTTCCACTATGAGAATCATAGTTAAAGTAAATTGCCAAATTTTTAATTTATAATGTATCGAACATTTTTTAACAGTTTTACCATTTCTCAGTTTTTTTTTCTGTCTGTATGATAGAGTTTATCCAAAGTGAAGGTGTTATTGTAGTTAGAGATGCTATCAGTTCTTGACTCTGGATATTTAATGTCTTTGAATTTTTAATTAGAAGTATCACATATTATAAATAACAATTATAAATTTATCAAAACAAGCGCCAGAAGAACATCTGCAAGTTTGCATCCTCTGATTCTTATCATTAATGTTTTGAATAATTTTACAGACATATGACAATGGTGTCGACCAGCATCAATTGAATTTTATAGGCTGATATGGTTACATGTTTGGACGCATCAGACTTTATTTTATCTCTTTTTAATTAGAGTAATACTAATTAGTGAAATAAGAAAGTAAAATCCGCTCGGATTTTAAAACGAATTTTACGTTTTTACAAACTAAATTTGGCTGCACTGATGACATGTATTGTGTGTTTTAATGAAAGGACTATAGGTATATTTTTTACATTGTTACAACTATCAGAACACCAATAAATGTATATCCTTTAAAACTAATTAAAATTAGTAACAGATATTCGAATTGAAAAGAAATTATGATGTCCTATTAAAAATATTTCTAATTTTTATTGATTACTATTGTAAGTTTGATTTGCTTTTAATTATAAAAGTTGTTCGAGTATATCAACACTGAAATAATAGTTAAAAAGCGGGAACTAAAATTAAATAAGCCATAAGTCAACATCAATTTCATTTCGGAGACGGAATGAAGACCAATGACAAGTAGTTGGAGCGCCCGAAGACCATGTCTTAATTTTAATTTTGCAGCATATAATTATACTTAGATGGATAAGGAAGTTTGAAGAGGCAAACTTGAATCGAACTTTAGGATTATTGGTAACAGGCAGTGAACGTCTGTAAATCCAAATGTTCTCGATTCCTACCGAAGCACGGACCTTCGGATTTAATTAAGGATTTGGATTTTCTCGAAGTTTTGTTAGAAAATTCTATCTTTTGTTAATACAAATTGTTCCCTAAGTTTATCCTATGCTCTTTAACTTTATTCACATTGGTCAGTAAACTTACAATAGTGCATTTTATTGGCAGTTCTCATTAAAAATAGTAAAGTTACAAGATAAATATAGATAACAAGATCATATAATGTCATGTTATAAAAATAGTTTACAAGAAATATTATACCAATTTAGTAACTGCTCTTTTAATTTCATATCGAAAAAACGAATCCCTCTATCGTTCATTTAATAATCAGAAGGAAAAATATGTGGTGACGTCGTATTCACCACATATTTTTTATATTTTGGTAATATTAACCATTTTAAGGATTATGTATATGTTATATTTTTATTGATATCGACACTTACGAACTAGATCACTATCGATGAAGTGAGGTCTGTTGCATTTTTAATAACGCGACGTCAAGACTCTTATACGTTAACTGAAAACTCGATATAAAAATAACGACAATTTTAATGAGCAACAACTTTTAAAACTATAGTTCGAAGAAAAATCGAAATAAAACTTTCACGATGCGAAAATATTAAAGAATACTTAAATAATATTATTTCTTTGTGATTCAAATGTAAAGAGATGAGGAGCAAAAGAGAAAGGGGCAAACTCAAATGAACCAAGATAATTAAATATTCTCCTTTATGTGGCGATCTGAATGAATTCATTTTAAATATATTTGAGCTATATTTTGTAAGATTCGTTTAATACTGTGTTATACAAGATATAACATTAATAAGGTCATCAAATTAGAGAGATAAATGAAATTATTTAAAGATATATGCAAGAATGTTTAGATAACGCGAATAAGTTTTAAAGATATAAGCTTAATTTGTCCGCTAAAATGGAAAACAAAACATATATCTGCTATTTGTTCACTCGAGACACCCTTAGACCTCTGGGGGATACTAAATATGCACAGTTTACAAGATTATTCGTTTATAAATCATATCACCGTACCCTCCTCCCTTGTTCTCGTGAGGATCTATGCCTAAACAAACCGTCGCGTTTAGAATAATTGAAATCACGTTTAAGTTGAAATATGTCTTATGGCATAGTAAATGTTTACATATAAAGTAATATATCACCGTACACCAACTAACCAAATATTAAGAGACTACAGTCAAAATTAAACTGTATTAATTATACATAAAGCATGAGTCACAATATATGCAACATAACATACACAAAGTATGTTTGTTCTTTTAGATATATTTTGCTTCATAATAATATCATTTTAACTGGAAATTAAACTGATATAATGTTTTTATTTTAATTTGTTAAGCAATTTGAAAACAAAATTTTGAAATATAAATTATCTGACATTTGCAATTTATTTTCTAAGTAAATTTAATGTGGATTTTCGTATTTTTCATACCAAAATACATATATTATGACAATTTTATCATTATCCGAGAGGTAAAATAATTTGAAACTTTTTCTATATATATACTCGTGCAAATATGCGATTTTTTGTCATTTTCAATCAGTGGATTTTCGTTTATGTCACATATCTTAATAGCTATAAATTCTAAGGTAATTTGGTATGAATTTTAATTTCTTTCGAACTAAAATGCACATATTACGAGATCTTTTGCTTTAAAAATTTTGAACTTTTTCCATATATATAATCGTGAAAATTTGCGATTTTGTGGCACTTCAAAAGTTTTTGCTATCATATCATTTAAAATAATCACAGGTTAATGAAAATAGCAGAGATAATAGATAATTTAAGGCTGAATCCAACAGAAGCATTATAATTTATATAAAGAATTTGATTCTTCAGTTAAGTAATAAGAAGTGTATTTTCAAAAATTCAGTGAATTTATGTTTGTGTTTCATATCTTAACTGGATTCTAAAGGAATTTATAATGTACTTTCATTTCTTATGCCCCAAGATACATGTATTACAAGTAGTACGGGTTTTATCTTTATTGGGAAGGTAAAAAATATTACACTTTTTCCGTACATAAATTGTGAAAATTTAGATGAATATTTACTCGGGGGATAAAAGATTTTCACAGATTTTCCATTCGTATAGAGTCACCAAAAATAGAGATTATAAAACCCACGCCGTGCCAAAAAATATATTAAAACCTACTAATCCGCAGACTGCTTCATATCGTCCCAACCCTAATGATAACTTCGATTTTGAAATTTCAGATGTTACAATAATATGATCAATACACAAGTTGGTCAGATGGTCGGCAACCTTATTGAGACGTAAACCAGTTAAGTGGGAACAATTAATTTTACGGTATTATAAATATTCGTTTACGTTTAATTGAAAAGGAAGCTCCCAATTTAAAAAAATTAAAATCAAATAATCTACCAGATCGGGTTCAGCTACGAAAAATAACAGATTAAAATTCACGTTACATAAAGACCCGAACGAAAACCGCGTCATTCAATTTAAATTTCATCTTTTATTAAGGAAAAAACGGATGTGTCTATCATTAATAGAAAAATTATGAAGATTAATTAAAATGGACTGACTGACAGAATATAGTTCGTGAATCTAACTAATGAGGACTTAACGACTAAATTAAGAGAGATTATTTCACTTTTATATTCGGTTCTAATTAAAATTCCGTTCCGTTAATTTCCGTCTAATTATATATATATATATATATATATATATATATATATATATATATATATATATATATATATATATATATATATATATATATATATTTAATTGTAATTTATAAATAGTGGCTATTTCTGAAGAATCTTAATCGTTATTCGATAAACTTCTATAGCTTCCACATGATTTTACGACGTTTTATATTTACAACCAATGGAGAGGCAGACTCCAACCTGAGTCTGATACTGATACAATATCTGTTTTTAAGGTTAAGAATTTTGTTATTCACACAAATAGAGTTCATGTACTGTTCATATTTTGATTAAATGATGGTAGGCAGTTAGACATAAATCATTGATTTGTAAATATTATCTAAAAAGCTATTATAATACTTTTAATCTAAACAGGCAGATGAAGATGTACCATCCAGAACCAATCCATTCAATTTTTATATCAATTTTAGCGATAGTAGAAGTACAGATAAATATGACTCAATGTACTTTATGTGAGTATATCTCATCAAAATCACAGCTCGTTAATAATAAAGTCAATTCACAGTATTAAAATAGAACAAAATTCGTCATGTTATATTTTTTATATTGTACCATCCAGAACCAATCCATTCAATTTTTATATCAATTTTAGCGATAGTAGAAGTACAGATAAATATGACTCAATGTACTTTATGTGAGTATATCTCATCAAAATCACAGCTCGTTAATAATAAAGTCAATTCACAGTATAAAAATTGAACAAAATTATTCATGTTATATTTTTTATATTATAGGGGACCAAAAATATGCCAAAACATTTTTAACTTGTGTCTCAACAGAAAAGTTAGGTTAACTTGTAAGTTCAACTACTAATTATGTACAATTTTTAACTGCTGGCAACGTTGCAAATTCAAATCCTTGTGCGCATGCCCGGATTGTCCAGAACTAGACTCTTTTTGGTTTCCGTGCTAGTTACAAAGTTGGTTTTCTCGTTTTCATCGCCAATTAATTTATTTAAAATATCAAGGTAGACGGATTTATTTTGCTATCGCTACCGAACTAATTATTGTCAATAACATAATTTTGGACCATCCATATAAGACTGGTTACCAAAAGAAGCTCGATACTTCGAATTATTAACTGAAGAAAATGTAATAGACCAAGTTTCCATTTATGAATCGCTGCTAAAACTAACCGAAATTGACACATTTTTCGATGTGACCTCTTCTTCACTTTAATGCTTGGATGCATATGCCATACAGCCCAGACCTTGCCCAGCCTGACTATCACTCTTTCCAGGGGCGGGCATGTGAAATTGTATAGTTTCTCGCTAATAAATGTCACAAGTTCTACAGCAACGGAATTATGATTTTACTAGCAAAAGTAGTAGCAATTAATATGAAAAAATTCCCTTCGACAAGCGAAAATACTTTTGTCAAACCCATTATATAAAAGCAAGCAGCACAGTCAAATTTACAATTTAATTTCTGGGTTATCATGTACCGAATAAGATTTTTTTAGTATCATATAACCGAATTAGCTTTTTTTCGAATAAAATTCAATAAAGAAACTTCGCAAATTCGAAGTAATATCATTAGGGAGAAAAAAAATCATTTTCCAACGAATATTAAAAAACATTAAATATTTTCGTACATCCTTAATTTTTCTTTTATTTTTTAGAAAATGTAATATAATAATACAAGAAGTATTTATGTAATTACAGACATTATATACCGCCTTTTGATTCAAAATTTCATCAGATTTAAGCACATTCAAGGCGCAACCTACATTGTAAATATTAAATTTCGCTCGCTCGTATTATAAATGATAATCTATTTATAATCCTATTACTAGTTAAAATCTTTATATACACGCACTAAATTATAATCTCCAAATATAAACCCAAATATTACATAAACCATCGCAAAATTATACAGTATCTTGAAGCAGCAGAGTCAAAAGAATATCTCCAGTACCAAAATGCGTATAGTCTTTTGAACTTCGGCATTTCCGAGGTTCCTTGCTACTATTCGTAAAATTATATTATCCAACTGTTCTCGGGGAAAATTAAACCAGTATATAGCTAGTATGAAAATCTTACTTTACACTTTTAATATGACATATATTATAATAATATTACATGCGTAATAAAATTTGTAATTTTCTGTCAATAATCAAGAAAGATATCTTCAGATAACTTCATTTCACATTCTGAAAAACCTTGTTAATTTAAATTAAAATAAATAATGCAGTAATATATAACAGTAACAAGCTCTGTATTGGTATTTAATCCGACGTGTCCATATTTAAATGGTTTTTTGGAATTTAAACGTTTGCAAAAATTATTCGCGTTATACCTGTAGGCAAACAGTATTTTGTAAAGTAAATTTTATTGTTTGGGTACAATTATATTCAAATCAAACCAAACTAACTCAATCACGAATATAATAAATCGAAACGTCCAATATACCAAAACAGTTTTATTTTGTAACCGTTAATATAAAACAAACAACTTGATAGATAGAATAGTGTATCAATACTATATCGACTATTTTTATACACTGATGTTTTTAATAATTATAAATGGGGGCTTAATATTGTTATTAAAGTCTCCTTTTACCATCTAAAAGTTTATCTGAACTGGACGTATAGATTAACGTGAGCTCCAAACCACGGCCCTCGGCATTAAACCTATCGATTGGCGAGTGACCAACTTAGAAATCATCTCAAAAAGCATCCGGTCTTACCCAGCCTGGTCACTGGCGTGACTGGGATCATTTTCCTTGTCGGATTTTGCACTCTTGCCTAGGACAATCACAAATATTCAAGCAGGATTTGAACCCGCGACTACCGCAACAGTAAGTGGACCGTCCTGTCGCCTTTGCCACTGCGCCACCAAGCCGGCAACGAATAAATTATATCTAATCTTACAAAGATTTTAATGATAATTATTTATAATGGTAATCGATATATGAGGTACAAATAACTCTACACCATTCAGAGAGTCATTATAGAGCTGCTTTTAATGAAATACTAGTATATTAAAGTAGACCAACAAAGATGATCACTATTTATTACAATTTGTTACTTTTCTCTATTTGTTATTGTTACTAAAATAGATTATCTCTTGGATAATCTTTTAAAATATAAATTTAACTCAAAAGTTATCAAAAATATGAATGAAAGAGTCTAGATTTTCGACTTATTTATTACCTAAAGCAGTAATATTTACCAAAAAAACATAAATATCCTAATATAAGTTTTACTTAGTGTCTGTTTTAAGAATCCAAAGAAAAAACTAGTTCAATGCACAAGATTACTCTATTCAATTAAATTTAAACCAACCTTCACCGTTGTCGAGACGTATAGGTATTTTAAATATTTAAAAGGTTCTACATATATGCCAACGTTGGCTTATAAATAATGAAGAACACGATATAGAACAGGATTGGACAAATCGCCTACGTCAAGATACATAATAATTTCATTCTGAATGAACTCAAATAAAAACAAGCGGCAAATAAAAATTTGACCGATAAAATAACAGCTGTAATCAGTAAAAATTACTGATATTTATTTCAAGACAGAACAGCCTCACTGAAAAATGGCCGCATTTGTAGCAGTAATAGACTTGATTGTTGAAATATTTCACAACTTAACAGAAGTAAATGTAAAGAAAATACAGATGAAAGAATAATGTACAAGAAAATTTATTTAAGGCAACAGTTATATTTATTTAATTCTATAGCAGACATAATCCTCAGTTTAAATTAAATTATATGCGAATATTACGCTATGTGAGAGGTATTAAAGATTTTTTTATTTGTCGTTATAATAAGCGCCACTGTTTGCCATGATGGCATGCATTCAAATGGTGTTTTCAACGACTTTAGCCTCACAGATCCGGCGAAATTTGAGTGATGGCCTGAATTATGTTGATTTTAAGAACATCAGTATATTACAGTTTATTGCCACACCAGAAAACACCCCAAGAAAATGTTTAATTGGGTCAAATGACCTAAAGTTATTACATATACAGCAATTATATTTGTTTACATAACTGTTCATCACAATATTGCTATTCTGATCTCTAATGTAAGTTTCCATGGTGGCATATATATATATATATATATATATATATATATATATATATATATATATATATATATATATATATATATATATATATATATATATATATCTATGTTGTAATAATGAATAGTTTTATAATTTAAATCAAAAACATATTTTGATAACTTTAACTAAAACGAGTAATTAAATTTCCATGTTTTAATAAAAAACAAAACACACGCACATACCCAAGGTACGAGTTTAATTTTAAAAGTTTATTTGAAACGTTCCAACAGTAACTTTCTCGATAGAAAGAATAATAATTGAAGTTGGATATTGACTTAATAAAACATCCGTATCCCCGTGTTGTCATATTAAAGCAAAACATGTTTATTCGCCTTTATCGTTCCCCATATGATGGTTCACTAGCTAATGTAAACTTGACTTAACTGAAACAAACAACTATTCTCACGGTTTTCTACCAACCCTTCGAGTAAATCCACGTAAAAGGTTTGAATTTGGCTTTCCACCTGTTCGTCTGGGTTGCCCGTAAGAAAACAATCGCTAACAGAAAATATACTACTTGACAAAAAACGTACAAATTACCAACAATCTCATTTCGTAGTTTCGCTTCAATTTAATCCAAGCCGAGAGAAAACACTTTATATATAAGCAGTAAATCACATGAAAATATCTATAGTAAAGGAAATTAAAATAAAATACATGTCATTTTATTCTACAGACATTAAGCTCAAAAGTACCTAAGTTCCGTTCTGCCAAAATAGTAGTAACAGGTGCGGCAAAAGTCTCGCTACCATGTGTTGAAGACTCTCCAAAAACATCAATTCGGAGACGTGATTCCCAGTTACACATTTCTGCACGTAATTTAAGGCGAATTTTGAAAACTGGTTTGAAAATATAAACACATACAATACAAAAATCAATTAGTCCAAAAATTGCTACCGAGAGATCCTGATCAACGAGTTGAGTACAGTAATGCAATCATAAGGCTGTCTGATAAATTTGAAGATTTTTCGTTTAAATTGATAATGAGCGATGAAGCCCTTTTTATTCTCAGTGGTCACATAAACAGAAAAATCGGTTTTAGGGAACACAGAATCCTCAATTAATTCATGAAACATCATTGCATCTACTAAAAACAACTCTATGGTGTGGTATTCATACTGGAAACATCATTGGTCCCCACTGTTTTGAAAATGACCAACAGTTACTGTTACTGCTGAACGATGCCAAGACATGATTCAAAATTTTCTTGTACCTGAAATGGAAGAGCAACGACCAGAGGACATGTGATTTTAGCAGTATGGGGCCACAGCATACACAGCTCGTTCAACAATTCAATTATTGAATGACGTTTTTCCACGAAGACTAATTTCGCGAAGTGGCGATTTAGCATGGCCAGCCAGATCTCCGGACTTAATAGCACCAGACTTTTTCTTATGGGTTTTTTTAAATCAAAAGTTTATGTGAATAAGTACCAAACGATTCAACATCTTAAAGACAATATTCATCCCGAAATTGAAGAAATTCAGCCTCAGATGTTGAAGGATGTCATGAAAACTGGCTCCATCCGACTACCACATTTTTAGATTTTTAAGTTAAAAAATGATTAGATGAATTAAACCAAATATTAAAAAGTGCTTCTATAAATATTCTGAAAGATGACCGAAATGTATATAATCTAGTAACTAACACATTGAGTAAATAGAGTTTACTTACACACGTAAATAACGAAAATAATTGACGCACCTGGTAAAATGAGCATCCATAGAAGCTAAAATTTTCCAGAGGTTCCCAGTACATCAGAGTATTATTAGAACTACAACATAACAACAGATTTATAAATAAACGTATATAAAAATAAACCGGTATATAATAAAATAACAGAAACATACAAGATATAATAACGTCGAAAAAATATGTTTACGCAATTCCAAAGATTACATTATTAAATATATATGATGGATTGTATTGCAGAGATACTGGATTGGCCCAAAATACTGTATAGTTGAAAATTGAAAAATAATGGTGAAAAAAGGTTGTGTTACAAAACTACCGTTATCCCAATACGTGTCAGACGCAGAAAACGATATAATGAAAAAATGATATATGATGGCAACATCTTTGGCAATGAAATAACAGAGTGTTTTATTTCAGCGCTCCTGTAATTTTGCACATTACAATTTATTACGAGGAAATATGTGTTGTGTAATGTTAAATGAAGCTTGAGCAATTCGTAATTCGGCAAATTACATCAAATAGAAAGATTATTATGGTCTGGCATATTATCTTGTGTTTTTTTTTTTTCGCCTTTCCTTGTCCGAAAGTCTCAAATACGACATAAGATATTTCAGTGGCTGTTCCATTTTTTAAAAATGGAAAGACATTGCCTTTAAGAGGATTAATTCATTAAAAACTGCAAAAGTTTCCACTGAAATTATATTAAGACAGAACTCTGAGTAAAGAGGATTAAAACGGGGAAAAGCTGGATAAAAGAAAGTAATTTTTAATTTGCTTATTCATGCTTGTGTTTTTGGTGAAATACAAACGTCCACTGTACGATTCCATTTCCTTCTTTGTAATTTGTCTCTTTATGGATTACATTTCCTTTGAGGTCACTCGTAATTGCTTCATTCTATTAGTTCGTCCAAATAAAATGTCGGATTGTAACTGTTTTCCTTTAATTACGTGTATATATATCCTCGATAATATATCAACACAAATAAGTAGTCGACGATTCGATCTCGTTAAACTCATACATCGATTTCAAATACAACTAGTCAAATAGCACCAAGTAAATACTAAAATAAACTAAAATAAACTTTAAAATCGCTTCGACATCGGTCTATTCTAATCCAAACTACATCTAATAACAGCCACTAAATACACCCGACATACACCTTTTTGTCAAAATATTCTAGTATTAAACAATTACTAACAATATTATTTGTATTTTCCCCATTTTTAACTCTAAAATTGCTTTTTATTTACCAAATCTATATAACAAATTACATTTATGTTCTCTAGAGCGATTATTACTTAATATTTAGTTGAAATAATTCTAGAAAAATAATGATCCGCCGTAGTAATTAATTTACTTTGCTAGAAAATACACCAAGAATTCAACTGGCAAGAAACCAAGCTCGAATCCAATAAAAGCAAAAAAGAAAAATACTTTTTAATAAAGTCGACAAAAGAAAAATGGTGTTGCTTTCTACAACGAGAGATTTTAAAGTTTGAAAGTTATTTTGAACTACCCAAAACTTTTTTAGCATACAACTAAATAATTAATATTAATTTTATTATGTTATTAATATTATGCGCGATCTTACAAAGCTAAATTATTTTGTATCAGTCAATTTTATTGAATTATTGCTGATTATAAGAACAAAAAATAAATATCTTGTTAAATTTCAAGCTAATATACTAATCACGCTAAAAAAACAATTTCAGTGAAAACAAAACGAATAAAAAACATATATTATTAAAATAAATGTATGCTGCCTGTTTACTTCCCTTTGGATATATTTTCTTCCAAACAAGATTTCTTAAAATTGCTCATAAAAATCGGCTGCTCCCTATTTTATTATCAAGAGCGTTAGAACTGAAAATGTGAGTACATATATGCGTTTACAAAATCCCCAAAAATTGATCTTAATAAATTACCAAAAGCATTTAAATAATATAACTATACTGTTCTAATTTATACATTCAATTCATTTATAAAACTGTATAAATATTTTTTTAATTTTCTTTTAACTAGACTGGAAAAGGGTAGTAAAATAAATCGAGTTTATTGCCTCATTCCGATGCAAATCTTGTTAATGTATATGGTTAACTATATCAGGCTGTTGCATCTTTGATATATCCGATTTACTGCCAGTTTAAATAAAATCCAAGCGTTCTAAATTAGAAAACGTTTGTTCGTGATAGTAATCATGAGTTTCATTGATTTTCTGATTCCAATACTGGGACGATCGGAATATATAAGATTTAACAATGTACGACTTTTACGAACAGATATATGCATCTATATTATTCCAGCATAGAAAAAGAACAAAGTAAACAAACTTATTATAAGCAAATAACGTTAAAGCATCTCCGATAATAAAAACATTCTAATCCTTTTAACAATAATTGTTTCTTTTTATTTCTATTTAAATGTTACCCAAATTTAAGAGATATTTTATCACACCATTACATGACTCCAATGTCTGATTTAATAAAAAGTCAAATAAAAATCCCTGCTCCAAAATTAGAAAGCATTTATTCCCGAAAGTAATCAGGGTTTTTATTGATTTTCTGTTACCAAAGCAAGAAAAGCTCAAGTGTTGTGTATTTTAAAGGACTAACGGTTTGAGATTATCCGACTTTAACTATTGACACATAAATAAGATATATATTTTTTCTATAATTATACTATTGGACATATATATATATATCACTAATATAATTAATATAAAATAAAACAGTTTGTAAATAAACAAAATGCACGGTTATTATAGCGCTTCAAAGAGCAAATGGGTCAAAATGCCAATAAAGCCGGATTGAGATAGCTTGGTTATTATTGCTGCGCCTGTAACTTACAGTCATATGGAAGTGTATCAAATTTAGTTTCAAACTAGTGTGCATAGTTCATTTGAATATTCAGATTGGTAGAAGAAATATCTGTCAGTACAATCAATACGTCTTTAATAGATACAAAGACCAATTTACTACAATGTTATCCAATCTGGCAAACGGTTTAAATTTTAAAAGGAACGCGCTACCATTAGAAAACGAATTTAAACTAAAGTACTAGCTTTATTTAATACGAAATAAAAATGTTAATAAGACCCAATTTATCCGTGCTTTCGTATAAATCTAGTCAAAGTTTATAGGTTACTTTTTCAGCCTTTTACATCTCATATATACCAGATTCGGCACAAGGTCAAAACACAAAAATCCCTGGTTTTAAATTAGTTTCTAAAATAGTCAGGAATTTATTGATTTTCTTGGAAGTGTTTGGGATTGTCAAATTTAAACTGATTGTTATTTCGTATTTAACTAATTCATCATAAGTAAAGAGATATAAAGTAAATATATTTGCTTTAATTGCATCTTTATCGTATGCTGTTCAGCTAATAAGACTCGGATTCGATGTAATTTTTAAAGGGAACTGTAATAAGAGAGAATCAATTGGAACAAGTCGTGAGCAAATTCTCAATCAAATCTGGCAGTGCTAAAAAATCGGTCAAATTAATTGGATCAGCTTCAGTGAACGAAAACAAATCTGTTAATTCTTCCAATACCCAACGGCAAAAGGGAATCCTATCCGATCAGAAATATTCTCAGATCGAAAACCAGTTTAATCGAAAAAAATTGAATACAGTGTATTATATTTCTAATTAATTCGCCAAAAAATGCTTACGCATCGTTTACTGTCCTTGACTTCTTTACATATTACAAGAGGAACTAAATATATCTCAATCCATAAAAATAAAATACTATATCAATATTTCTTCTAATATTATTTAAAAATAATATAAAAATTCTATCGCAGATTTCGAATACAAATCCAGTATAGAAAACTTCATATTATCCCTATAATAAATTATATGCCTTGTTACATTTTTGAAGTAACATAAGAAAATTATAATATTACTATTTAAAAGCTATATAATTCATGATTACATTAAGAATATTCCAACACATTACGCAGAAGAGAAAACAACTATCATACAACATTAAATTATGAATACAAAAAAATTATAAAACTTTTTTTTACATAAAAATCAAATACATACATTAGATCAAATACATACATACATTAGAACTTAGATCAACACAACAAAAACTCTTAACATAAAGAATTATACTTTTGATGAAAATTGTGACTAACAATTAATTTACAAAAAACTGAATATATTCTAATCAAAGAACACAAAAACTGAATGAACTGAATCTATTTTTGATTAGAACTACAAATAAAATTATCGCAAAATATTTTTTCTTACTCAAATATATCAACAAAGGCTTAATAATTCATATTTGTTGAAGATGGAATCATTAGACACATTAATTTAATAACTTAGATTTACATGATACTTGATGAAAATTATGACCAACCAAATTAATTATATAAAAAACCTGTATATCTCCTAATCAAAGGAGAGAAAAATTGAGTTCCTGAATCGGTTTTTGGTTAGAGCACTTTATATTGATGAATTCAACCAGCAAAATTCTCGAATTTGCCCTGTTAATGGTGCGTGGAAGTATAACTCAGACCTAAGCAGCAGAATCGTTATTTCATTTCCACCGTTAGATTTTTTCTTCTTGTTACTTGCCACAAACGTTTTTCTTATTTTTTATTTTCGTTTTTGGTCAGCAAATTGTAAATAAATTTAATCGTCAGTAACAATTGCAATTTCGATAGTCTCACCGAGTCCTTTAATTTATCAATACCATGGTTAAGATTTATAAAGGTCGTTGATAGGACTTTAAATAAAACTGCAGGAAGGGGTGATCAATTTTAATTAACGACTTTAACCGAAAATGTCCTTTTTTATCAAATTTGGCAGCGCATCCATAAATTCCATAAAATTTATTGAACTAAGTCAACAGGACGAAAACAAATCAGTTAATTCTGAATATGCATAAAAGCACTCTAGCCAATCACTTTAATTACCAAAATTATTTTTTAACCAATAAAATATCCGTAAATTTAATTAAATAAATCTATATTCTTCCTATGCATATTAGTACTTTAATTTTTATAAAACTTTTTCGAGTGTAAAAAAAATATGAGTCATTAAATTCCGAAATGTTCATGAGTTTTGCAGCTGTTAATAATGCCCAAAATCAGAAACAGAAAGAAAACTTTGCGCAATTTAAAAGTCAAATTTTGTTCACGACACTTTAAATTATTTCGGTATTCTGCTTACTTTAAGAAGTCTCTGATATGTTTTGCGAATTAGCGAGTTTTTTTTAATATAAAAACGCTAATGAAATTATGCACGAATATATATTTATGAGCATACTTTAGATAAATATGATTTAAAGTTGATAATATAAAAACTTATATTAGTATTGTCACCTTGGTGAACATACATTATTTGGGCATAGCATCTTCAAATTTGGAGCATATCCAAACTTAAATTTGCTAATAAATAAAGCTTTTACTGAAAAGATTGTTCCGCGTTATGGGTCATTATGTATTTTTTGTTCCCTCTCATACCGTATCATCGATGTTTAAGAATGAATGAAGATTTATAACTTGATTTATATTATCTATCAGCTATGGTAATATATAGAGACATAAAGGAACTAACAAAATAATATATCTAGATCAATATATTATAGACTAAATTGGAAAGTATCAAATAAATAAAAACATCTATATTTTAACATTATTCAGACCCAAATAACTCAACAAAAATATTGGTCCATTTAAATTAAGCGCATAGAAATTCCTCGTTATCGTTTTAGCTAAAGTTTGACAGAACATCCATCAAAATATCTTAATAGTGTAACTATTGTTTTCGTATTTTAACCGTATTTATCTTGTAATTGACATCTCCATATGAAATAGCAAGTTTTTTTAAATATAAAAACGCTAATGAAATTATGCACGAATATATATTTATGAGCATACTTTATATAAAAATGATTTAAAGTTGATAATATAAAAACTTATATTATTATTGTGCCACCTTGGTGAACATACACTTTTTGTGCATAGCATCTTCAAATTTGGAGCATATCCAAACTTAAATTTGCTAATAAATAAAGCTTTTACTGAAAAGATTGTTCCGCGTTATGGGTCATTATGTATTTTTTGTTCCCTCTCATACCTTATCATCGATGTTTAAGCATGAATGAAGATTTATAACTTGATTTATATTATCTATCAGCTATGGTAATATATAGAGACATAAAGGAACTAACAAAATAATATATCTAGATCAATATATTATAGACTAAATTGGAAAGTATCAAATAAATAAAAACATCTATATTTTAACATTATTCAGAACCAAATAACTCAACAAAAATATTGGCCCTTTTAAATTAAGCGCATAGAAATTCCTCGTTATCGTTTTAGCTAAAGTTTGACAGAACATCCATCAAAATGTCTTAATAGTGTAACTATTGTTTTCGTATTTTAACCGTATTTATCTTGTAATTGACATCTCCATATGAAATACGTCCATAAAATATATTATCTGTTACAGAAAACCCAAACGAAATAATATTTTAGAAAGCACAATTGTAATAAAATTCCACTTAGTTATAATTATCTAAGAAATAATGATCAAACACAGTAATTACAATTAATTTACTTCTACAAAAGGCCAACCAATAAAAGAGACTAAAGGGAATCATTTATAATAAGTCGATTAAAGAAAAATTGCTTTCTACACAGTGAAATTTCAAGTTTCGATAGTATGATATAATATCTACTAGTAATTAAATGTATAATCGTTTGTATTGCAAAAAAGTATATCAATATGATTAAAAATTATAATAAAAAATATTTGAAATGTTAACTTAAGTATTAATGTACACTTTAATACAATTAAAATTAATTAATGGCTTTAAGTGCCTTACCTATTTTATTTTAACCCAATGTTCTTATAATAAGAGCATTAATTGCTTCAGGCGAATAAATTCAAGAGTAGGGCTTCATATATCAAAGAACTAATTTTACTTGAGGAAATCCAATTAGTTTATGTGACGTTAAGACGATTAAGCCTTCATAGTCACTTGATTATTCATTACTTCCTCTAAAACAACAAATATCGTTATTTTTAATATAGATAAAAGGCTGATGTTATACGAATTGATTCGCAGACATTTTTATCTTACACGAATGGTAATTTGAATATGGAATGATATTTTAAGTATGCAGAGCTAAACCTCACAGGAAATTTACGAGCCTTACGCCAACTTATGCAACCACCAATATCTTTTGCTTATGGGCGACCGTCTAGATACGTCTATTCGGATAAGGCACCGAAAAATGGTTCAATTTTCAGATAAATCAATGTAGGGCATTTTTTCTGAAAATACGATATTTTCCTTTTCCCAATAACCTTATCAATTTTAACTTCTAGAATGGATTGCTCTAGATTTAAGATATATTTTTCAAAAATGTATTTTAATATTTACTAAAGTTTGTACTTACTACATAATATACTTTACTCAACGCTACTTAAATACATAGTCAAAGACGTCTGACAATATAAGAAAAGCTCTCCCTCGAATATCTTGGGTGGGTCAATAGATATAGGAACAGGCTGCGTAGATAACCCTTAAACATTTAGTTTAAACTCTCGGAACATTATTGTCGAGCATAGAAAGGGGCATTAAAATTACAACTGTCATTTTAATTATAACTTATATAGAGCTTAACAACTTCGAGGCACAAAATTTAGTATTATTGAACCCAATGGATATGGACAATAAGGATGATATTCCCGAAAAAACTGTTTTATTGATATTGTTAAATATTATTTTATCGCACTATAAGATAAACATATTTAAATCTTTTTTAATGTAATAATTCTCATTAAATTGGTCGCAAGCATACCATTTTGAGCTTTTCATTATGAGCTTTTCTCGTGTAAAACGTCATGATACTCCAAAAAAAACAGTTTTATTGCAACCTATCTAACAACATACCTAACAAGTATTATTTTATCGTATTATATGATTCAAATTTGTGATTTTTAAAGCATTTGCTTGCCTTGGATTGGCATCAAGCATATAATTTTGATAT
The DNA here is from genome assembly GCF_030347505.1 of Rhynchophorus ferrugineus. Classification (NCBI taxonomy): domain Eukaryota; kingdom Metazoa; phylum Arthropoda; class Insecta; order Coleoptera; family Curculionidae; genus Rhynchophorus; species Rhynchophorus ferrugineus. Next base: position 23,469,409 of record NW_027472584.1, on the reverse strand, counting down.
TGAACGTTTCTTGTGTTAAACATCAATACAATTAATAAAAATTGGCCAAAAAAATTCTAATATACAAAAACATACTATTAAAATGCAAGATAAAATTTTAAAAAGAACTACCGATGCTCATTGCGATTCTAAGACCTGCCTTTCGCTTCATTTTAAATGTAGACTAACGTATCTGTTAAACCTAATATTATACACTCCATAACATTGTTGTGATTTCCACAACGAGCAAACAAATCTCGGTTATTACTTTAATTATTTCGTAAGTCAGCTTACCAAGTAACAGAACTAACTACGCTTTATAAAGTATTAAATATTATTATCGTTATAAGAATTAATGAAGCCGTAAAAGTTTATTTTACCATCGCTAACTGTGCTTCTATATTAACAATATAAACGCGTACAAAATACGATTCAATTTTAAGCCAGAACGCAATCTTTTTATGCAAATTGTTCGTTATGAAAATGGTATATGATCTATATCGTGTTATTGGAAAATCTATATGTTCTATACATTTCTGTACTGATATCGTACCTGTTAATATCCAGACAAATTCAACTAGAATGTGTATTAAGGGCTGCTTATTTTCGACACTCAGATCCTTCCTTCATAACTATAAAAAATAATTGAACGACTTCATTTAGGCTTAATGCTTCTTTTATGTATCATAAAAACAAGCTCCCCTGTTATGCTGATGTATAGTTATATAATATGATTATTATTTAGGCATACTACTGATATTCCACTGATCATACGTCATTCTCAATAAACCACGTTATTTTACATTCAAATTGAAATGTAAAATAACGTGGTTCTATTTAAGTTTATTTTACCATCTGACTGACTGAAATTGCTAAAGCATTATTAACATATTATTAATAAAATTGAGATCAAACTTCAAACATAAATATTGACTTTCTTTTTAGTTTCCCTCCAATTTGTTTACTGATCAGATAATTATATCCAAAGGCGAAACTTCTACAGAAGCACAAACGTGCCTGTATTATTGCTGATGGCCCCAAGCTCACCTATAAGTTAAGAAATTAACTCAATTTTGAATTGCATATGGCAATATTTAATTCAAAACTTAATTTTAGTCAACCTATATTAACAATAATCAGTAATTTTTCATTAATAATATTCATTTTACTTTTTGGAGTAAGCATTTTGGGAATATCAGATAAAATAATAATAATATTTGTTTATAAATCACCCTCCATATATTGATTTGTATCAATATCAAAAAATATGTTCGTAAATTTTCTTAAATTTAAAAGTAGCTGCTTCTTCTTATGTCGATACATTTGGTAGACAAATTTTTTAAAAGGTAACTTCGTAACAACATCCCCTCTGAAATGGAGAAATACTCCCCTATGGCAATGTCAATCTTTCTTTGGGAAAGGAGAACCAAGTAAATATTTTTACCAAAGTACATTACAAGATCCTAGCGAAAAAAGGTAGACATTCAATGCAGGTAATATGTTTTTTTTTCTTTATTATATTCAAATTATGTTTATATTTCTGCAGGCATATTTCTAGTTAATTGGAAATATACTTTATCAACTAATTTTAAATACAATTTTACTCATTATTTGTGCAAAGTTACAGGATTGTATTGATGCAATTTGTGTATTTGTTGATAATAAAGCTTAAATAAGAACTGCCATATTAATCAGACATTATTTTACTAGTCCTTAATATTTATCAATTTTCCTTTGTATGAAGACAATTGTTTTCTGAATATAAGTACTGCCAAACTCTTTAAAAATTGATAATACGAGATTTTTATCAGTAGAGCTTTAAATATACTCTTTATACATAAATATACGCTTTTATTATATTTATAATATTTTTCTGTAATTAATTATAAATAATTAATAACATTGATAATAAATAGTACAAATAAAGTAAAGTAATGTACAAATTAATATTATTGCATTGAAGTTTATATTTTAAATTAAACTGTTAAAATCTGGGGAAGGTGTTTTTTTATAGATATTTTAAAGTCTCCTTTTACCAAATATGGGGTTATCTGGACTGGGCCTAAAGTTTAACGTGGGCTCCGAACTACGGTCCTCAGCATTAAGCCGACCGACTGGCTAGTGACCAACTTTAAAAATCATCCCAGAAGACATCCGGTCTTACCCAGCCTGGTTACTGGTGTGATTGGGATCATTTTCCTTGTCGGATTTTGTACTCTTGCCTAGGACAATCACAAACATAAATTCACAAACATCCCTAGCAGGATTCGAACCCGCGGCTATCGTGACAGTAGGAGGACCGTCCCATCGCCTTTACCACTGCGCCATCAAGCCGGCGGAAGGTATTTTTAATTCACCTAGTGTTTATTATAGACTAAATGTTATATTTAATAAATAATTTTGTCTCTAAAAGCTTGCAATTAAAGTATAAATAAATAATAGAAGTTTTATATTTCGAACTAATTAACTAAAACACCGTTACCACAGTGTGACCAGTAAGAAAGTTTAAATCTGAAAATGTTGCCCTTATACTGTTTACTGTGCATCAATCTTTGATATATCTTTTTTTACATTAATTATGACTCGTGTTATGTTACCGCACAATCTAAATTTAAAATATGAATTCTCCCAATGGGCACCCTGTATACATAATTCAAATTTTGGTGTTGAAGGCATATTTCTAGTTAATTGGAAATATACTTTATCAACTAATTTTAAATACAATTTTACTCATTATTTGTGCAAAGTTACAGGATTGTATTGATGCAATTTGTGTATTTTTGTTGATAATAAAGCTTAAATAAGAACTGCCATATTAATCAGACATTATTTTATTAGTCCTTAATATTTATCAATTTCCTTTGTATCAAGACACTTGTTTTCTGAATAAGTACTGCCAAACTCTTTAAAAATTGATAATACGAGATTTTTATCAGTAGAGCTTTAAATATACTCACTTTTATTATATTTATAATATTTTTCTGTAATTAGTTATAAATAATTAATAACATTGATAATAAATAGTACAAATAATGTAAAGTAAAGTACAAATTAATATTATTGCATTAAAGTTTTTATTTTAAATTAAACTGTTAAAATCGGAACTAACCAAACCCATCAATTTTTCCTATTATACACTAACTGACAATTAAATTGAACTCGTTGTTGATTCAATTGTTGGTATCTTCAAGTTCATTTTGCGCTTCTATACCCTAGTAATTAAAACTCTATCTCAACTATACAGCTATTGTATTGTTATCGCCCTTTCGTGTTATATTAACAAGCAGTAAGGGGCTTTATTTCAGTCACTTTTTACTAAATTTATATGAGAAAATATGTTAAATAATAGGTAAAATTAAGAATGGTATTACAGGAATTGTTTTCGGAACGAGGATATTCTTTCTGAAATATAACTGGGGTTGTAAAAGTAAAAATAAACCGAAGCAACATGTTCAGCTATAAGTTTCTGTTATAGTTGGAACCGTAGTTTTATATTCCTGTTTTTAATAGCACTAATTCCTTTAATACAGAAAAACTTATATCAGATAATTACATTCTTGCGAGATATAAAATAAAGAATTATAGAATGTTCTTTTTATGAACCATCGCTGTATTTATTTTGTATATCCGAGATACTTGTTGCGGTATATATAACTTTTTATATTCATTTTCCCTATACTAATAACTCAGTATACGTAAGTCTAGAATATTTTTATGGATAATATCAGGAACGTAAAATGTTTATTTTTGTTTTCGTCAGTTAATCAAACTTGCGGCTACATATAGAGGCCCTTCTCTACCGATCAAATATTCTCTATAGAAATGCGTTTCCTTTTTCATTTAAAATTATATCGAAAGCGTCATAAAACAGGCTAGCATTAAGCATGCTATTAAACCAATTAAGCTTTTTTGAAAAGGGGTGAATTGTGGTCATGAATGAGGCTGCTTTATCAATCCGGGGAAATTTCAAGAAGATTAGGGTTGTAATACGAGGTAGGTTGGATGAGGGTCTTCCGTATGAGCTGCGGATGTTGGAAACTTCGAATATCTGGACTTAAGAGGCCTCTTTGAGACCTTTAGGTCTCTTTAATGCAGCCGAATGTTTATCGATGAGTAAAAATGACTTCGGGTGAATATTTTATGCATTTTTTTCAATGAACACGGAAAGTATCCTTTTATGGAGTACACATAAAATAAAAATATTACACCATACCCTTTTTATTGATATCTTACAATTGGCTAAGAATATTTTTAAAAAATATATATCTGAAATAATATGTTTTATTATTAACTTAAAACAATTTAAAGTCCATTATAATCTGATATTTTCTATACATCAATGACCACTTTTGTTCTAAATTAAATTAATATGTGGTACTTAATTATGGCTTTTACCTACTAGCATAACCGTACAATAGTCTGTTTTCCAATAACACCACTTCACTAACTTATGAAGCTTCATCCTCTTGAGTATTTTTACTAGGTCTCTATTATCCAGGAGCTAGATAGCCTTGACGTTCACATGATTGGATAACCTTTGTTCGTCACTACTGGAAATTTTGGTAATGGCTTGGTCAACAGTATCCATTTGAAGATCCCGATAGATTTCTTTATTTCGGCAGTATCAGAGTGTATCAACAATGTTGCTAATGCACCATGCTGAAAAAACTCAATCACTTAGCTGTTAAACTCAAACTAGTTTCCAGATTTTCTCAATAATCAACTTAATCCATAGTCCAATTCTATATCAACTGATTGAAAAAGAGGAAGCCAACTGGAAGTTCCATAAAAAAACAAAATAACAAAAAAAAACACAAAAGAAACGGATATAAAATAAACCCGAGATGAGAACCTTCGTAAACAATGCAAAGAATCTGAAAGAACAATGAATTATCTAATTTAAAACTGTAAAAAACAACTAGATTTTATAGAAAGTAGTTATCACTCATAATAGAACTATTACCGTGCAAAACACAAGCCAAAACCTATTAATTTTTAGATACTTCATAGTCCTTCACCATATCTTAAATAAAACGACAACAATACCTCTATCTTATTAAATACAATTTGTTTAGATGTCGATTCTAAATATTTCACTTCTTTTTTGTGACATTTTATTTGCACATAATACTTTAAGGACGTATCTTTTATGAGGCGCATTTAAATGATTTATTATTCACGGAACATTTGAAATAACAGGTTAGTAATCGTGCAATAAAGTTTGTATTTTGAGAATAATGAAAATTTAATATCATAATAACTTAATCCGTAACATGGGGAAGGTGTTTTTTTATAGATATTTTAAAGTCTCCTTTTACCAACTATGGGTTTATCTGGACTGGGCCTAAAGTTTAACGTGGGCTCCGAACCACGGTCCTCATCATCAAGCCTACCGACTGGCGAGTGACCAACTTTAGAAATCATCCCAGAAGACATCCGGTCTTACCCAGCCTGGTTAACTGGCGTGACTGGGATCATTTTCCTTGTCGGATTTTGTACTCTTGCCTAGGACAATCACAAACATAAATTCACTACCATGCCCCAGCATGATTCGAACCCGCGGCTATCGCAACAGTAGGAGGACCGTCCCATCGCCTTTACCACTGCGCCACCAAGCCGATGGAAGGTGTTTTTAAGTCACCTACTGTTTATTATAGACTAAATGTTATATTTAATAAATAATTTTGTCTCAAAAAGCTTGCAATTAAAGTATAAATAAATAATAAAAGTTTTATATTTCGAACTAATTAACTAAAACACCGTTACTACAGTGTGACCAGTAAGAAAGTTTAAATCTGAAAATGTTGCCCTTATACTATGTACTGTGCATCAATCTTTGATATATCTTTTTTTACATTAATTATGACTCGTGTTATGTTACCGCACAATCTAAATTTAATATATGAATTCTCCCAATGGACACCCTGTATACATAATTCATATTTTGGTGTAGAAGCATCGTTAAAAACTATAGATTATTAATGGTTTATGAAATCACCGATGATCATTGTGAAGTGATATTTTAATATGACCATGCTACTCATCTTACGATTGTTAAAGCATCATCCCGTGTACAATTCTGATTTGTTAATCCAATCTATGTCAAAATATAGTATAAGAAACATTCATGATAACAACAGTAATTACTAATTACTTATAAAATGATTACGTGGCAAGTAAAATAATAAATCGACTAAGATTTTGTCATAATTGAAAGCAGTTATTTAGCTAATAATGGAAGAGCCCTTGTATAGAGCCGGTTAAAAATGTTTTAGCATCAGTTAATTTTTTAATTAGAGCTCTCTTTGAAATTTTTTCGACCAACATAAGCCTAATGGCAGTTCGGCCGAAAAAAGATTGACTTCATTATTTTTCAACAGCGCCATATTTTAAGCCGGTTTAAAATGATATTGTTGGTTTTTCAATCGAATTCCCTTTATAATGAATAAGCGAAATTTTTAGTGCGAACATATTTATGGCTCGCAGAATTAAAAATGTGGTATTTAATTTATTGACAACTGGAAATTGTTGGGCGTATATCGATACGGACATATTCTATAAACTACACACGGTATGTTGAATTCAATATCGACCTTATAGAGACTAGAAACCGTATATTTTGTTATTTAATTATTACTAACACATCTTATTTTATTACCTGTCTCACTTTTAATGTAACTTCGTTTAACCATTATTTAAAAAAATAATGAAATATATTTCATTAAAACATCTATAAATAATTATATTCATACTGATATGATATATGATATATCTATACTAAGTATCAACAGAAAAAAACATAAGACTAAACTCGTCATTCTTACACTTAATTACAACCACGAAAGCCTCTTATTATTTTGAATATCTTGGATAAATAATTATATTAATTATATTAATTTACGCTATTAATTCATAAATCTAACACATAGTGGATAAGAGAGAAAATAATTCTAATTAAAACCTTTATTTATAGTTTTAAATTAATGTAAATGGCTAACTAATCAGTTAATATTATATAATGGTGTCTATAAATTATATTACATGACAATAATAACATTTTGATTACACCTAACTCTATAATGTCTCAGTATATCTGTATAATAAATATATCATAATATAATTAATAGGTTAAATTAACTAAAACCAATACTGTTAATACAGCATTTATTACGTCCTATAACATTTGAAAATGACTAATCAGTATGCCGATATGACTAATCGGTTTAAGATTATAAATCTTGTGCGAGGTGAATGGGTATCGTTAAAATTACAAGTAATTCAATACACACACACATCCACAGACAGAAAATAAACGGCATTTCATTTCCATTTATATCCGAAATATGCGGAAAAAGAGCAAATTCAATCATTCCACGTGCTACAAAATCATTGTCGATACGATGTATGGATAAAATTTGTCCACAGCAGAATGATGATTGGAAATGCCGATCAATAAAAAATGGAATTTCAAATAACAATGCGAAATCGTGTTAAGGTTAGGTTGTTCGTATGATCCCTAACCATTCTATATGGAAATGAACTATAACCGGCCAAAATTGTACGCCAATAAGCATGGATATAACAATATGCATGAGTCGAGTAACTTGCTTTTGTTTCATAAAAACTTATACACAAAACATGTGTTACAAGGCACGTGAATTTAGTGTGAAAAATTGGGTGGCTATATTACGTCATCTATTTTAAATCCCTGAAAATTAATTCATACTTCTAATACCTAACTTATAGTAGACAAAACATATATTATAAATCAAGTAAAATCCGAGAATATTGTACTTCGAATTTCGTGTTTTCTATTAACTTCCACCATGATATAATTTACGACGACAGCATAGAGCTCACTTATATCTAACAAAGAAATGAAATATAACTTTTCACACTTTCCTAGTTTTTTGCTATCATTTTTAACATAGTCAACATCTTCGTAAATGTATAAAATAAGCAAACGATATTTGATTTATTCAAGCGTTATAAAAATAAAAATAACAGTAAGCCTGATATAATAGAACCTGAATATTCCGCTTTATTTATACGCTTTTCTTTTACTAAAATACTTTTTCTCGATTGTGCAAATCACAATAGGAGAAGGACAAAAAAACTTGTAACACATCTTCGTCGTTCGATTTTCTTTTATTCAAATTTCATTCGAAAATTATGCCAGTTCTTTTAGGATAGTTCCAATTTCCAAATACAGATAGGTCGTTGCGATCACAATTGCAGCTCTGCCTGTATACGAAGTTGAATATATCAAAGAAACTCCTTTTTTCAACAGTCATAATTCTGATCTGGTTTTATCCACCACCAGCATCAAAATGATAAAACAGTTAAAGGAAATATTGAGGATGAATGAAGTATGTATCACTACCTTAAATTTCTTTACTTATCTTAATATCAGCAGAAAAAAAAACAAATAAAAAAATATATGTTAGCCTATAAAACGATATAACTATTACCATTACCTAATATAAAATAAACTTAATTTTCTAAATTAGAAAGATAATCCAATTCATAAGCGACTAAATTCATTCAAAACGTAGTTATTAGTGAGCTACAAGTGATTTTACTTCCGATTCTAACCAAACATTGAATCAAAATCAAACGGCAACATATTTCCTACATTATCTATTACTGTTTGCCGGATCTAGGGAAGTTTTCCGATACGAAGCCCGAGGAAATCTGCTAGTTTAGAGTTAAAGAAGTTGGCAAGCCAAGATTTAAACACATTTTCGTTATCAAACTTTTCTCGGATATTATTAGACAGGGATTCAAAAAGGTGATAATATGACGGCACCGAATAGAACGTATTGAACAAAGAACATACCGTAGATAAGGCAAGAACTTCCTGGAAAACTCGATTCCGTTTTAAAATATAAAATATATTCACGCTAAACAAGATGGTTATCATGTTTTTTGAAATTATGTAAATAATGTTTTACACAAACATGCGCTTCGGGTAATAACTCTATATTAATACGAATTAAAATATGCATTTGACACTGATGCAAATTTAAAGTTCATAACAAGTTAATAATAAATGAGAAGCAACTCATTACAAATTATAAATGTAAAATCTAGTCCATATTGGGTAGTATAAATTAACATTGAATTTTACGAAAAGGAAATAAATGAAACTAAAACAATATCTAATTTATCATATTTTAATTAGCAATCAAGTTGTGTTCAACATTATGAAATGTGGTATTTAAATTTAAATTTCTATTAAAAAATTCTACAACTAATATTCAAATGTTCTAAATTTATGAATGGTAATATTTTGATTATGTCAAGAGTTCAATATGGGAACCCAAAAAAAGGTCTCAAAACATTTCCAACAATCTACTTCCTTTTATACAAATTTCTAGTTATAAATTATGGATCGCTTTCTCGCCATATATAAATATTACCGAAGTCCTTTATATGACAGTATTTGCATATAATAATTCATTCTATGTCTTGCTGACATTATTGTTTCACAAAATATGTAATAACAATGATTAATCTATATATATTAAATATTCAGAAACACTGAAAAAACAGAAGAGACAAAATCCTAATATAAATAATCTCTTGTTTCATTTTAGCATTTTATAATACATAAAAAAGGTTTTTTAATTATAAATACAAAATCTCAAACGTAATCTATAAAAACGTTATAAGAAAAGTTTATACCGAAGTTAAACACTAAATTGGGTTATATAAAAATTATATTATATACCCCAGCTCTATCAGTGTACTAAATCAAAACATATTCTCTATCAGTAATGGCTCCATATTATTTAAATCGCATTTATTTCGCTCTTGATTTTATTTAAAAGCTGCCAAATTTTATGTATCTTTTATGAGACATGTTTCATGGCAACTGAAATGATTTATTATCCTCGAAATATCTCAAATCATTTGATAAACTTAGAAATAAAATCTGTTTTAAGGACTATTAAAACCTAATTATTCGTCAAAATTGATAATCAATAAAACTGAAACTTTTAGTCGACTTGCTTATCTTGGATATTAAATTATAGAAAAAAATAGTAGGATGTGCGGTTTGCAATTATAAAAGCAAAATATTTTTAATAGAAACTGTACCAGCTGAATCCAACTGTAAGTGCGCTCTTAATTAAATATAAAATGTCCAGTACTAAGCCATTTTCCAGATGCTAATTGAATTTTACAAAAATGCCTTAATATGTTTTGATTAAATACTCTTGATTGATTAATACAGTAATGAACTTTACATTGATACAATAATGGACATGGATTAATTTTATGGGTGTTTAATAAATATGTAGCTATTTAAAATTATTTATAAATAACTGATAATCAGTATTAGTAAATTCATATAAAGCTTAAAAATATCGTAATTCTGAGCCACAACCTAAAAGAACAACCACTTACTGTTAACCGAGTAAAGAAAAAAAAAGGTTTCAAACTATAATAGAATTCAAAATAATTTATTTTAATGCCAAGGGAGATTTCTTTACCCTAGTAGAACAAATAAAATTGGAATTAAATGACCTGTATTAGAACTTTAACATTCTTTCGTTTTATCCCCCTCCAACAAAAGAACTTCGTTTAAATCCACGGATCAGAATAGAATACAAAAACACCTGTAACACGCGTATACAGTTACGTTTTCATATATACACAATCAATTTAAATTTTATATCTATATAGTTAATCGTTTCATTCGTATATTTGAAGAGATTTCATATAAAACTTCTCGAAAGTAAACTAACTAAAAATCTAGTCATAAAATTCGAGAAGAAAAATAAAATTAAAAGCCTTTCCCACGATATTTGTGAAATGTCTGTATTTGTATAATATAAAACGATCCTTTTTTGTTAGTATTATCGACTTTTTAAAACAAAAGATAGGACTGTCGATTAATTTTAAGGTTTTTGGTGTAAAAATGTATACATAAATTTTGTCAGATCATTATTTCTAGCCATTATTTTTCTCACCTCGATATTGTTACAATATAAAAACTACAAATTAGGTCGACAAAAATCTTCTCTCAACATATCCAGTGTCCAATGTATATATAATTTTCCCTATCCATCCCAATTATCAATTTTGTTCTTAACAACTGTATCAAAATAACACTTCTAAAGTACCTGGAAACAAACTGATGAATTTATATCAATTTGGTTTGGAAGCTCAATAAATTGCAATAAAAAGCGAGATTTAATGACATTTGACATGTTATATTTGGTGTAATGACGAGCATTATGGTGTATGGTAACCCTAAAATAAATCGTCTTTTTAATGAGAAAGGAATTGTTATGTCAAACTCTCAATACTTATTTTACTATGTACGTTATAATTTCTATATATATAAATTTTATTTATTATAATTGTACTCTATTTATAAATTCCATTTTGATAAGCAGCCATAAAAAATATAAAAGAGCTGAACACAAGGCACTCTATCACCTTCGATAGTCAATAATAGCTATTTAATCTGACGCTAATGAAAATTTAATTTGAAAACAACTTGAGTTTTATAATATCCGAGACTTAATCGGGACTAATCAATAAATGATCTGGAAATCAAGCGACATAATTATGCTGTTCGTTATCGATTACAATAAAGATAAGATAATTTGTGGTAGCGAGAAAGCAGAAATAAAACAATAAAACTTCGAGAATCTTTTTGAATTATTTTTTATTAATAATGATGTTAGTATTATGAAGCAGCGTGTAATTATTTAGATATTATTCGCCACCAATCTAAATTGTACCATAAATTATGAATATATATGTTTAATATTTTTCATAATTTTCAGAGATATGATGATCGTTCTTTATAAAAAGAAATATTTTATTTATTAGTAGAGAAAAATTAGTAACCAATTTTTAAATATAAAGGAAGTATTTGATGGATATTTTTGTGCTTCAATACATAAAATGCACATAAGTTACCCATGCCTTGAGCAAAATTTTTAATACCAGGTGTTAATACCGGTAAGTCATTTCCGTTTCTTTTCGGAAAAAAACTATGTGATTCTCCAGAAAATGGAACAATTTATTTATTCAAAGTATTGGTCAATTAATTCTATACCTCTTGACCATTTTTCAGTTAATTTATGGATGCCATCACAAAAAAATTCTAAATTCTTGTTTGTTCTTAGAGAAAACACGAAGAAGTTCTTTGATATTGGCGAAGTGCTGCTCTGGGATTCCGTGTCTGCAATTTATTGTTGGTAACGATCACTATTAACTGTTTCACCAAGTTTCAACAGATCATAATATACCACGCCGCTTTGGTCCCACCAAACACATAGCATTGTTGACCAAAACGTATTCGCCGTAAATTTTCAACGAACGATGACTTTCAATGGTTTTTTACTTTTCATTAAATAAGACATTTCTTGCAAAAAACTTTGCTTAAAGATGTATAAATATATGACGGCGTAACATTTTTTTTATTACTCTTCTATAACTCAGCAATCTGCCCGTCGGCAATAGGTATTATTATATGATTTCAGTTATATAATATAACTATCCCAACATGTAGAAGGTCACTTCAGTAAGTGATCTACTGTATAACTTATAATTTAAATCTTATTCTAGATACTATTCTAACTTATTTTAAAGTATATCCTAACATATTCTAAAAACTATTCTAGCTTACTCTAGAGATTATTAAATCTCACTCTTTCTGTCTATTAATCAGTCCGTATGGTAGTTTGCGTTTGAGCCTACGCACTTCACTGTCATCGCGCACTTTTAACTGTTCTATCAGTTAGTTGTTCTATATCACACTCGTTCTATGAGGATATCGCCCTAAATCAGTTTATTGGACACGTAATATGGGGCATCGACGAGACTCGCAACACTTTATTCTGGAACCTCTGTACGATATCTATGTTAGATTTGCTACTAGTACCCCACAGTTCAATACCATTAGCTCCAAATGGGCCTAAGCAAAACCTTGTTATCTTATGATAATTTAGATTTACCCCCTATCAGCCTGTATTTGCTTTAGTTTTTAATAGTAAGCTGTTTGCGTTTTGTCACTATATATTTTTTCAATGTCAAACATCGATCGAAATGCATTCCCAAATATTTAACGTTGTCGGCTTGCGGAAGTTCTTAATTATTCAATTTTGCTGAGGGACATGTTCTTCTACAAAGGGTTAATGCCACATGGGCTGATTTTGTCTCATTTGCTTTGATACGCCACGTTTTCAATCACAATTCGACTTTGTTAAGATGAAGTTGGAGGTTTTTTGTGGCTGATATTGGATTATCGTGTAATGATAAAACCGCTGTATCGTCAGCATATATTGCAACAGTAGTGTTTCTTGAGGTCGCTAGGTCAGCTGTATACAATAGATATAACAATGGACCAAGAACGCTGCCCTGCGGAACACCCGAATATATTGGGTGTAGGTATAGTCACTCTGTTTGACAATAAAATGTCTGTCTGTGAAGTACGATTTTAGCAGTTGAAAGTGCGTATGGGGCACTCCAGTGTGCCACACTTTGTCAAAGGCCTGAGAAATATCGAGAAATGCATCGGAGCAATATTTTTTATCGTTTAAGTTTTTGTTAATTTGGTTGACTAATCTATGCATTTGTTCTATTGTTCCGTGTTCATTACGGAAGTCAAATTGATGGTCTGGAATAATATTACTCTCCTCTACGATTATTTATAATATATATTTTTTTGAATATTTCGAGATCACAGGTAACAGGCTTATAGGACGATAAGAGGAGACGCTTCCTAATTTTTTCTCAGGTTTAAGAATCATAATGATTTGAGCCACTTTCTAGGTGCTTTTCAAGTGCTAGGAAAGTAATTAAGTCTTAACATGGTATTAAATATGAATGTTATTAACTTAATACACTTTCCTGACAGCCCTTGTAAGATTCTTCCAGTTATTAGGTCAAAACCAGGAGCTTTTTTAGAATTAATTTCTTTATGTATTGTTTGTTTCTCAGTATTTCATATAATATATGATTTTGAGTATTAAAATTACTCTTAGTAAGAAAATATTTCTGAACATTATTTTTATTCAGCTAATAATGGTAATACTACCCGATATTTTCTTAAAAATAACTCTGATATACATCGAAAAAACATGACGATATAAAATCTTAAAATGTCTTGAGGGAAGAGTTGTCTAGAGATGGAAATCTCGCAGACTTTCTTTATGTCAAAAATAATGCTGGTATTCTACGTCTGTTGCCGTCATTCTTGTCATTTTCAATTATGAAACCCTATACAACAGATTTTAATTATGAAGCCTATCAGAAAGACAAGGATAATTTCACGACCAAATTTTAAATTAAATTAGAGAGACATGAACATTTTTATAAATAATATTAATATTAACAATATTTTTTAGTTTGGTAACTACAAAATTGACATTTTGACAGACATGGAAGTTTAAAACCCTAAATGTAACACAAACAACAATAGTTAAATGTAATTAACTCATAAAAATTTAAATACATTTTACAAAGAACGTACATCTTACCTTTTATTATTTAAATATACATATTCTTATAAAATAGGCTCTTCATTGAATATATCTGGAAGGAAAAAGATACATCAATCAGAATTTAGGTTCTTTTTAAGACAGTTTCCCATATAAACTTTTTTAAATATTTTATCAGTTTACTCTTTCAACTAAACAGGTCTTCAGAGATCGAAAAAGAATTTTTAATAAAGCCTCTTCCTATAACTACCTGTATTTTAGGGGGGAGGATTTTTAGATTTGATTTTATTCGACGTCAAAGCAATTTTTTTTTGATGTCATCTTATACCAGCCAAGTTTCGTACACGATTCGAAATGTTATTTAAGGCGAATTTTTAGTTGGTTTAAAGCTATTAATATTCGTAGTTTTTATATTTTTATATTGAAACATAAATTATGTCTTATATAAAATAGTTTTTATCTTATTTTCTTCAAAATTTCTTAAAAAACCGTTTGATTTTTCATGAATACACTATCCCATTTTTTACAACGTTCGATCTTTTTTCAGGCTACACATCGTATAGATATAACGGCACAACTCACGATGTCCGAATTCCCGAAGAAATATTAGCTGTAAGATATGAGGATGGGAAGTGGTCCAAGCCATATTATGATTGTGGTGGTGGAAATATTTGGATGCTCACCTATACAGTTCCATTCTTCGGTTTTAAAAATAACACATATTTTTTCAAGTAAGTTCCAATTGATTTAATATTACGTAATAAATCTTTTAAGGGTATTATGATTGTAATTTTTCTATATATTTATAAGCTACCAGTTCTAGATGAAAAGAATGTGTTGTCGGATTGGAAATTGTAAAACGCTGTTATAGTATTACACGACTACCCTAAACAGCACTAAATCTAAAATTTCACTATTCCATTCAGACGATATTGCTTGATATTATGGTTAATCGAGGTTCGCTCTCTTCACGTTATGTGCCGACTATATTGCATGACAAAAGCCTTTTGCTTGTATAGATTTAGCAAAAGTTTTGCCATATATGAGTATGCTGAATACTCTCTTATAAATCAATATCGACTAAAATATTTCTCCAGCCTTACTCAAGTGAAATAGTTCTCAAATGTTTTCGTGTTCTATCTAAAATTAATCCTACTCTAATTTCTGTAAACATGACATTTTCCAATATATTATTTCGGTATTAGTATTTTAAAATAGTTCTCGAATTATTGCTATTGTTTTATATCATCAACAATTTGATTACATTTAAAATTATATCAACTCTAATTTCAATAAATAGAACAGTTTTAATATAATATTCCAATTATATTTTTGTAATATACTATTCGTATAAAAAAATTCCAAAAATAAAATATATTTTGTAGTTATAAAACAACTCGATGGTATACATAATTATTTCAATTTTATTTATATATTTCAGTTTAACTAACGCACTTTATTATTGTAAAATGGTTATCAAGATATTTAATTGGCTTGTAACACCTACAATTTTGTCAAATTCAAAAAATATTTCAATTCTTCTTTCAATAAATACAACAATTTATCAGAATATTTCAGTTTTAATTTTAAATATAACTTTAAAAACTAAATATATTACGTAGCTATCACTTCAAATAAATGATATTTAAACTTATTTCAATTCTAATTTCAATAAATAGAGCAGTTTTAGTACAATATTCCAATTTTGCAATATAATGTTCTTCATATAAAATATTGCCAAATATAAAATATTTTATCTAGTTGTAATTTTAAGTCGATATATCAATAAAAACAATATTTTAATTAGAATACTCCAGTTTTAATTTTAATAGATCAAGTTGTTCATATAAAATGATACCCAAAATTTAATGTGCTACATATTTATCCATTCAAATCAATGATATTTAAAATTATTTCAATTCTAATTTCAATATATTTAACATTTTTAACCTATAATATTCCTCTAATTTATGATATTTAAAGTTATTCCAAATCTAAGTTCAACGGTTTTATTTTAAAAGATTTTTTACTTTATTGTCTTTATTAATATTTAATACCATAAACCATATGAAATTAAAAAACCGAATATCATATTATCATATCATATAATATGTTATAATTAGAACATAATTTTATATAAAAATTATCCTTAGCCAGTGAATGTTGCACTTCATATTCAAACAATGTCATTTATATCAAGACGAAGAAATTAGTTAATGGTACTAAGGAATTCAAAGTTCTATAAGATCTTATAATCCCACTGTCAAGTTTTAATCCGAAGTCTGCAGTGCAATATCGTCAGATTATATTTCTCTGTAAAATAATCATTATATTCGTCGAAATTGCCCTTTAAACTTATATGGAGTACGTCGAAGAATTTAATGAATTCAAATAGTGAAATCAACTTTTAAAAATGATATAAGTTTGTTATTAAAACTAGTACATGGAGTTAAGCGCTTCCTTTAACATCACTCCAACTAAAAGTTTCCTCGAAAACCTTTTCCTTTGCTTTTGGTACACCCTCATGAAAGATTGCCTCATTAATAATGCAAGAAAAAATACCAAAAGTATGAGAGAGGGCAAGTTATTAACCCAAAATACTGAAAGATTTCTTTCAAAATATAATGAAAAATAGTGTACGTGACAAGAATCTCAACATCTCTTTTTACATTTCTGTCAATATTATTCGGAAACAAAAGGAAATTTTAAAACACTTATTTTTTAAGACAATATTCACTAAATAAATATATCTAAGCTATATTTTTTTTAGGAAATTGTATTATATTTTGTTGTTCAAAAATTTTGTAATAACCTGCTGAAGAATTGCCTCATTTATATTTTATAAACACATGCGAATATATATCCTGCTAGTTGAGGGTAAAAATACGCTTTAGCTTCGAGAGATTTTCAGTGAAATTATTCAATATCTGTCTACATTCGAACATTGGAAAATACGGAAATATAACTTGGGAATTAAATGGAACTTTTTTAGTTTTAAATTATTCAGAGCCAAATTAAAAGTTCTCAGGAAAAATGTGTATTGTGTCATTTGCAATGTTAAATATCTAATGAATTTAATAGTTATATATTTCTACCCTGCTTTTCAAAAAGATTTCATAATTTCTCTTATTTTCAAAATAAGGCTTAAAGTATTTACTACATATGGCGTAACTTATATCACATTGGATACTAATTTCATTCATGTTAAAACTTTGTCATAAGATTTAAATTTCTGTTATTCATAACATTCAAAAATTAAAAAATGGTGATTTCGTGGTGATATTTAAGACAAAGAATGTTCTGGTAGACCGAGAAAGATTGCGAAACTGCAAGAGTTATTGGATGAAGACCGAGCCCAAACTCAAAAACAATTGACAGAAGCATTAAATGTGGCCCAAAAAATGATTCATGAAATGATTGAAATGATTCTAGAATCTAGAATGAAAGTGCTAGAATAAATATATTTTTCCAATTCCTTGAAAATTATGTATTTTTTTTTAACCGTTAAGGACTTTCCGGTACACCGTTATTAGAAAAATATTATTACCTTCATAAATTATAAAAGCCTTGTAATGCCTTCAATAAAATTAAATTAGAAATAGTATATAGTAATGAACAGTAAAACTCTACAATATTAAACCCTAAATTTGTAAAAAAAATATATCAAATAATTAATTCAAACTCCTAATATCAGATTTGTTGGATGTATATAAATGAAATAAGTCATTTAATACAAGACGTGACATACCTTTGTTGTTCTCATTGGAGCCGAAATTCTATTTTTACGAAATCTAAAGATATCTTTTAAAATAATAAATTATCAGACTGAGAATATTACAAATTCCATTTTAGATAAATAGCAATTCCTTTATGAAATTTATCGTAACTTCACAAAGAACATCGCCTTATTTCTACCAGAATATAAGAAGATTTAATCTTATGTCGTAGTTATAACACTTATCGTTATTTATTGAAGCCAGACAAATGTTTAACTAGGCTTTAACATAGCTTTCCGCAAAGCTTATACTTTTAGTTTCGATTGATACTAAACTATTTTATAATTAAATTAATTAACTAATTAAACATATATTTTATATAATTTTAGTTAATGATTTATTGATTATATTGCCACTAGTTGTTGCTGACTAACCTACAATTTGTCTTTTCAATAACTTAAATCTAAATATATGTTTAGGAGGACCCAACCGCCCTATCTTAGTTTCTGGCGTAATAATACTTATGTATTGCATTACACTGAAGTTTTTTTATTAAATTAACCTCACTACACAAGATCAAATGTTTTGAGCCTGTATCCAGTTCTGGTGTTATCCAAGAGTTTTGTTACTTCGATGTAGATAAAAGAATGTAGTCTGTCCTTATGTCTCTTTGCAATTCTCATGATTTCATGATTGACAGACCATATCTGAAGGTCTCAGTTTAAGTAATCAGCCCTATAGTATCTAGATACATCTACCAACTCTTGAAAAACCTTCAGATAGGTTAGCAGTTTATGATTCAACATTTTCCAGGGTGATAGTGATATAACTGCTTGCCGTGCAAAAAAGAAGAGCTTTCGGTGTCGCATAGACGATGAAAAGTATGCACACTACGACAATCCCAAACGAAAAATATCATGGGTTATTCCAGGAGAGCCTTCCACCTCGACACCGAAGCAAAATATTTATTATCATAAATCATGCTGTGAATGATTTGGGAATAGCAAAGTGTACTGTATTATGAGCTGCTAAAGCCGAATCAATTGAACAAATTGAATAACGTATGTTATACCAACAAATCGCTTTTGAAAGTGAAAAAATGATACAGGCAGGCCCCTGATATTACTTCTAAATATAATATCTGGTAAAAAAAAATTGAAACAATATATTATTCATAGCGTAAAGTTTACCTGAAATTTCGAAAGTTCGAAAGGAGAGAGAAAAAAAAACCCAAACATGAACCTAAATTACAAAAAAACGAACTTGAATATCACGAATCCACCTCAAACTTCCCATTCTCTGTTTCCATGATGAAAATAACCGAGGAAAAAGCACTCATTTGTTGCCTCCTAGAGATAGGCATTTCAGAAAAAATAACAATATGAGAGGCAAAGGTCTAGATTTTTTTAGATCCAATCATATTCATTATGTATCTTCTCGAATAACCGTTTATTGGTCTGTGAATTAAGTTTTCCCCAGCGGATTCGTACGAAAATATAGAAGGATGTTATGAATCGTAAATATTTAACTAGAAGTTAACATAGCTTTCTGCAAAGTTTCTACATTTAGGTTCGACTGATACTAAACTATTTTATAATTAAATTAATTAACTAATTAAACATATATTTTATATAATTTTAGTTAATGATTTATTGATTATATTGCCACTAGTTGTTGCCGACTAACCTTCAATTTGTCTTTTCAATATCTTAAATCTAAATATATGTTTAGGAGGACCCAACCGCCCTATCTTAGTTTCTGGCGTAATAATGCTTATGTATTGCATTGCACTGAAGTTTTTTTATTAAATTAACCTCACTACACAAGATCAAATGTTTTGAGTCTGTATCCAGTTCTGGTGTGATCCAAGAGTTTTGTTACTCCGATATAGATAAAAGAATGTAGTCTGTCCTTATGTCTCTTTACAATTCTCATGATTTCATGATTGACAGACCATATCTGAAGGTCTCAGTTTAAGTAATCAGCCCTATAGTATCTAGATACATCTACCAACTCTTGAAAAACCTTCAGATAGGTTAGCAGTTTATGATTCAACAATTTCCAGGGTGATAGTGATATAACTGCTTGCCGTGCAAAAAAGAAGAGCTTTCGGTGTCGCATAGACGATGAAAAGTATGCACACTACGACAATCCCAAACGAAAAATATCATGGGTTATTCCAGGAGAGCCTTCCACCTCGACACCGAAGCAAAATATTTATTATCATAAATCATGCTGTGAATGATTTGAGAACAGCAAAGTGTACTGTATTATGAGCTGCTAAAGCCGAATGAAACTATTACTGCAGTTGACCACCGATATCAATTGAACAAATTGAATAACGTATGTTATACCAACAAATCGCTTTTGAAAGTGAAAAAATGATACAGGCAGGCCCCTGATATTACTTCTAAATATAATATCTGGTAAAAAAAAATTGAAACAATATATTATTCATAGCGTAAAGTTTACCTGAAATTTCGAAAGTTCGAAAGGAGAGAGAAAAAAAAACCCAAACATGAACCTAAATTACAAAAAAACGAACTTGAATATCACGAATCCACCTCAAACTTCCCATTCTCTGTTTCCATGATGAAAATAACCGAGGAAAAAGCACTCATTTGTTGCCTCCTAGAGATAGGCATTTCAGGAAAAATAACAATATGAGAGGCAAAGGTCTAGATTTTTTTAGATCCAATCATATTCATTATGTATCTTCTCGAATAACCGTTTATTGGTCTGTGAATTAAGTTTTCCCCAGCGGATTCGTACGAAAATATAGAAGGATGTTATGAATCGTAAATATTTAACTAGAAGTTAACATAGCTTTCTGCAAAGTTTCTACTTTTAGGTTCGACTGATACTAAACTATTTTATAATTAAATTAATTAACTAATTAAACATATATTTTATATAATTTTAGTTAATGATTTATTGATTATATTGCCACTAGTTGTTGCTGACTAACCTACAATTTGTCTTTTCAATAACTTAAATCTAAATATATGTTTAGGAGGACCCAACCGCCCTATCTTAGTTTCGGGCGTAATAATGTTTATATATTGCATTGTACTGCCGTTTTTTTATTAAATTAAACTCACTACACAAGATCAAATGTTTTGAGCCTGTATCCAGTTCTGGTGTTATCCAAGAGTTTTGTTACTTCGATGTAGATAAAAGAATGTAGTCTGTCCTTATGTCTCTTTGCAATTCTCATAATTTCATGATTGACAGACCATATCTGAAGGTCTCAGTTTAAGTAATCAGCCCTATAGTATCTAGATACATCTACCAACTCTTGAAAAACCTTCAGATAGGTTAGCAGTTTATGATTCAACAATTTCCAGGGTGATAGAGATATAACTGCTTGCCGTGCAAAAAAGAAGAGCTTTCGGTGTCGCATAGACGATGAAAAGTATGCACACTACGACAATACCAAACGCAAAATATCATGGGTTATTCCAGGAGAGCCTTCCACCTCGACACCGAAGCAAAATATTTATTATCATAAATCATGCTGTGAATGATTTGGGAATAGCAAAGTGTACTGTATTATGATCTGCTAAAGCCGAATGAAACTATTACTGCAGTTGACCACCGACATCAATTGAACAAATTGAATAACGTATGTTATACCAACAAATCGCTTTTGAAAGTAAAAAAATGATACAGGCAGGCCCCTGATATTACTTCTAAATATAATATCTGGTAAAAAAAAATTGAAACAATATATTATTCATAGCGTAAAGTTTAACTGAAATTTCGAAAATTGGAAAGGAGAGAGAGAAAAAAAACACAAACATGAACCTAAATTACAAAAAACGAACTTGAATATCACGAATCCACCTCAAACTTCCCATTCTCTGTTTTCATGATTAAAATAGCCGAGGAAAAAGCATTCATTTGTTGCCTCCTAGAGATAGGCGTTTCAGGAAAAATAACAATATGAGAGGCAAAGGTCTAGATTTTTTTAGATCCAATCATATTCATTATGTATCTTCTCGAATAACCGTTTATTGGTCTGTGAATTAAGTTTTCCCCAGCGGATTCGTACGAAAATATAGAAGGATGTTATGAATCGCAAATATTTAACTAGAAGTTAACATAGCTTTCTGCAAAGTTTCTACTTTTAGGTTCGACTGATACTAAACTATTTTATAATTAAATTAATTAACTAATTAAACATATATTTTATATAATTTTAGTTAATGATTTATTGATTATATTGCCACTAGTTGTTGCTGACTAACCTACAATTTGTCTTTTCAATAACTTAAATCTAAATATATGTTTAGAAGGACCCAACCGCCCTATCTTAGTTTCTGGCGTAATAATACTTATGTATTGCATTGCACTGAAGTTTTTTTATTAAATTAACCTCACTACACAAGATCAAATGTTTTGAGCCTGTATCCAGTTCTGTTGTTATCCAAGAGTTTTGTTACTTAGATGTAGATAAAAGAATGTAGTCTGTCCTTATGTCTCTTTGCAATTCTCATGATTTCATGATTGACAGGCCATATCTGAAGGTCTCAGTTCACGTAATTAGCCCTGTAGTATCTAGATACATCTAAAATACTTATATATTTATTATATTTATATTACTTTTCGCGGAACATCCCCATAATTGAATTTCCTATGTCCATATAGGTTTCAATCATTGCTTGTATAATAGCAATTTATTATGCAGTGATAATTGTGATTTTCGTCCAATTAACCAAGACATTTTGCTATATTCTAACTTTAGATGGTAATTACGATTATTTTTCTTTTTAAAATATGTTAAAACGCAATGTGAACTTTGAAATGGCAAAATAAATTTGTCTTATGGAATATCTATTACGTATTTCTAGGGAAAATCTCTCACCCTAACATATGGCTGTAACGTAATAATTCAAACCTTGAAGCATATAAGAATGTATCACAAAAATGCATTATATCATAAATGTATGTATACGATTTTTCTATTCAAAATATGTCGAATAGCTTAACGAAAAGTAATGTAACTTTGACTTGAAAGAAGCTGGTTGATGTTATTTGGTCATTTTTCAATTGTAGTACCAGAAACAATTGTTGTTCCAATAAATTGGTGATTGACTAATTTGGAGACAATTCCAGAAAAAGTTCGGCCTTACCCAGCCTGGTTACTTGTTCCTTATCGAATTATAGGCACTTATCTATGGAGCAACAACTATAGCAAATAATAGCAAATAACTATAGCCATCAACTTAACCATTATCTACCAATGAAATTTATTATTTTGTAAACTGTTTGGTTATTTAGTATTAATTTAACAGTTGTATCATTTGTGTAAATCATATATTCCTAAAATAAGCCTATTGAAACAACTTTTATTTGTATAATCAGATTTATTTTATATATTTAAAACAGTCTGGATACTAACATAATTTTCTTGACGGAACATTTTTTTCAACTGAGCCAAATTGTAATTTTTCACAGCTGTGGAGAAAAACCGAATATACCAGATTTGTCTCAAAGTTGTCCGTTTTTTTATCTGGAAAATAACAAAAAAACTCATCAGTTGCCCTTACAGATAGACGCTTTACAAAAATAAAAAATATATATCAGAGAGAGAAATATTTAGATTTTAGATGTAATCATATTCCTTATTCTCACGATATTCTGATATACATTTTCACGGATTCGGAAGAAAATATCAAACTGACAAACATAAAAAAATATAAACAGTATATATGAAGTGATTTTCATATAAAATAACGTTTTTTTTGTAAATTCAAGGCTTGACAAGGCGAAGTTTACCTTGTCGTTATAGTTTTTTATATTGATGTCAGTCACTACTTTATTAAACTTCACTACTACTAGACCTTAGTTTTTTTATTCTTTAGGCAGTGACTGAAGTCGACATCAAAAATTAGTATACTTTTTAAGACTATCCAAGGAACATCTCACTTTCGAATGTCTTAATAAAAATATATAAATATAGAACTAACTATGACATCGATTAGAACAAACGACAATCAAAAGCTGCAATGTTTGGTGAATATAGTGGATAAGACATTTTATGACCAGCAATGCGATTTTAAATCCCTCAAAATTAATTTACAGTCCTGGTATAATAATATTTAACAAATTACAACCACAAAAGCAAAAAATTTGCTCTTAATAAAATTAAATGATATATTTTTTGTGTGTATTTACATGTTTGTTATAATCAAAGTGTGCTTTGTTTACAGATAAACATAATTTGTTCGCCTCTTTGTTAATTAAATGAATCTGGTTTAATTTTAAATAAAGCAAAACAGTCACTATTTTATTTACAATTTTAATTAAAAGAAACATTATCAAACCATTCCAGTCAGTTAAATTTAATATTTACAGGAATTCGTATTTTTTCTTCTTTAATTTCAATGTTAGTATTAAAAATACAATATTATTTTTAACGTATTAATCACAGTACTATGTAAATAATTTATAACCAGTTGCAAAAGATTTCCATAAATTTCAAATTGACAACCAAACATATTTTATATAATGTTATAAAAATGTTCAACTGTTCGCCAGATGTTACAGAAAAATATAAAACTCAACTTTTGTATCGGCAAAAGTTCTCAAGTTAAAAAAACATATTTTATTACCATTTCCCATAATATATTCGCATATTATTACGTTATCTGAAATCTCGTTGACATTTCTCTAATTCCAATAACTCTTTTATTAAATCTTAATAAAATAATAAAATCAAGTTACAATGTTTCAGATTATCGATGAATCTGGTTGCATATACTTTACGTCATACACTTGAAACAAATTTACTATTCCGACGATTACTTGCTAGTTGTATCTAGTTAAAATATAATGAATGAACTTTCCTGTCCGAATTATTTATTAGAATTATAAATGAATCAATATAAATCACTCTATAATCATTAATTAGAGTTTTGATGGTTTGTTATTAAGGCATGATTTGTGAAAACTGCGGAGATTCTAACACTAAGCTCTATTTTTTTCAAATTGCTGTAACTCGGTGATCCAAAACAAACAGTGATACGAGAGAACAATATATGTTAAATATGTTATCTTTGTACTCATAAATCAAGTGGAAATATTACTTTGCAATGCTTTTACTCACTTTCATACTGAAAATTGAAGCAATACTGCTAGTTGATGCAATCAAACATGGAGAATCAGCTTCAAAGCTTAGAAATATGACTAATATTTTTTTTCGTTAAAGCCGTTGTTTCCATATAAATCCTGTTAGGTAATTCACCGTATTTTTTCGAATGAGAAGAAGGTTCTTTTGCAAAGAGATTATTACTTTTATGACACCCGAATCAAAGTGCACAACAAACTAAACTTAATACAAGTTCATTCGAATAAGTTGCAATAATTTTCAATACTCCTGGATGACCTTCAACAATTCTGTCAAAAGATAAAGAACCTGGAGGATCAAAAAAATCGAAGACAGATAATTGTAAGACGTATTGGTTGAAAACTCAGCTCAAACTCTTGAAAAACCTTCAGATAGGTTAGCAGTTTATGATTCAACTGTTTCCAGGGTGATAGTGATTTAATTGCTTTCCATGCAAAAAAGACGAGCTTTCGGTATCGCATAGACGATGAAAAGTATACACACTACGACAATCCCAAACGCAAAATGGCTTGGGTTATTCCAGGAGAGCCTTCCACCTCGACACTGAAGAAAAATATTTATTATCATAAATCATGCTGTGAATGATTTGAGAACAGCAAAGTGTACTGTATTATGAGCTGCTAAAGCCGAATGAAACTATTATTGCAGTTGGCCACCGACATTAATTGAACAAATTGAATAACGTATTGTTACAAAAAAAGCACCAGCAAAAGCGAGTAGTACCAAACTCTAACTCCACCCTCTTGCATTTCAGCACTTAGCCACATATTGCAATGTTCAAGAATTGCATAATAGCTACATAGATTGTAGAAAAATTGTAGAGATTCATGAAAAAAAAAATATATATACATATATATATATATATATATATATATATATATATATATATATATATATATATATATATATATATATATATATATATATATATATATATATATATATATATATATATATATATTACACCAACAACTGGCTTTTGAAAGTGAAAAAATGATACAGGCAGGCCCCTGATATTATTTCTAAATATAATATCTGCTAAAAAAATGAAACAATATATTATTCATAGCGTAAAGTTTACCTGAAATTTCGAAAGTTCGAAAGGAGAGAGAGAGAAAAGAACCCAAACATGAACCTAAATTACAAAAAAACGAACTTGAATATCACGAATCCACCTCAAACTTCCCATTCTCTGTTTCCATGATGAAAATAACCGAGGAAAAAGCACTCATTTGTTGCCTCCTAGAGATAGGCGTTTCAGGAAAAATAAAAAAATGAGAGGCAAATGTCTAGATTTTTTTAGATCCAATCATATTCATTATGTATCTTCTCGAATAATCGTTTATTGGTCTGTGAATTACGTTTTCACCAGCGGATTCGTACGAAAATATAGAAAGATGTTATGAATCGTAAATATTTAACTAGGCTTTAACATAGCTTTCCGCAAATTTTCTACTTTTAGTTTCGATTGATACTAAACTATTTTATGATTAAATTAATTAACCAATTAAACATATGTTTCATATAATTTTTTAATGATTTATTTTTACATTGCTACTAATCGTTGCCTACTAACCTACAATTTGTCTTTTCAATAACTTATATATATATATATATATATATATATATATATATATATATATATATATATATATATATATATATATATATATATATTATACCAACAAGTGGCTTTTGAAAGTGAAAAAATGATACAGGCAGGCCCCTGATATTATTTCGAAATATAATATCTGCTAAAAAAATGAAACAATATATTATTCATAGCGTAAAGTTTAACTGAAATTTCGAAAGTTCGAAAGGAGAGAGAAAAAAAACCCAAACATGAACCTAAATTACAAAAAAACGAACTTGAATATCACGAATCCACCTCAAACTTCCCATTCTCTGTTTCCATGATGAAAATAACCGAGGAAAAAGCACTCATTTGTTGCCTCCTAGAGATAGGCGTTTCAGGAAAAATAAAAATATGAGAGGCAAAGGTCTACATTTTTTTAGATCCAATCATATTCATTATGTATTTTCTCGAATAACCGTTTATTGGTCTGTGAATTACGTTTTCACCAGCGGATTCGTACGAAAATATAGAAGGATTTTATGAATCGTAAATATGGATAATATTTTCATACATCTGGAACGCTGTCTAAACGGGGCTGGATAATCAGATTCAGTATTAACCGTAAAATGTGTATTGTTAATATTTTATTAAATGAAAATCAGGCGCCTTTTTTATATTTTACAATATTTAGTATCAGAACGCTTTATAATATAAATTTTACGATAAATTTCAAACACCTGTTAATTTTATTTAATATGATTAGTTATATTCAAATAAAAAAATCTAAATTTAATCCTAATTTAGCGTAAATACTATAATGCTTACAATATTCTTTCCAAACAATCAGGAAAATTCTGAATAACTTTCATAAAAGTCTATCTTGCAATTGATTATATTTGTTGTTGAATATGAATTGCTTTAACTGCTGCAACACTGCTAAATTATTGGAGTTTATATTTCTTTTAAACTGTACTATTAAAAAACTTTTACTGAACTAAAATAGGGACTTAACATCTTAGTTTCTTTTTGAGTCACTCTATATATATTATAGTTTCATCGAGATGGCCATTATCGTTCTGTTCGCCAAAAATGATTCAAAATTAAAAATATATTATAATCGCATGGAGAAATATCTGGACAATATGACGGATGCTTAAAATATAAAATTTTAATCAACATATATTACTTTTTCATATATTTAGTATATATAATATTTTAATTACATTTAAATAATGTTAAATACAATATTCAGCTCAAACTCTTGAGGAACCTTCAGATAAGTTAACATTTTATGAATCAACTATTTCCAGTATGATAATGATATAATTACTTACTTTGTAAAAAAGAAGAGCTGTCTGTACCGCATTGACGATGAAAAGTATGAACACTACGACAATCTCAAACGCAAAATGTCATGGGTTATTCCAGGAAGGCCTTCCACCTCGACACTGAAGCAAAATAATTATGATCATAAATCGTGCTATGAATGAGTTGAGCATCAAAATTTGATCTTAATTTAGGGTAAATACTATAATGGTAAGAATACTATTTCCAATTAAGCAAGAGTATTCTGAATAACTTTTGTAAAAGTCCATTTCGAAATTGATTATTTTGGTTGTTGAATATTAACTACTTTAACCGCTGCAACACTGTTAAATTATTGAAGTTTATTATTTCTTTTAAACTGTACCCTTAACAAAACTTTTGCTGAACTAAAATAGAGACTTAGCATCTATATATAGCATAGTTTCATCAAGGTGACCAATAATCAATTATTCGCCAAAAAACAATTCAAAATAAAAAATTAATTTTTGTCGCATGGAGAAATATCTGGTCAATATGACTGATGCTTAAAATCTAAAATGTATAATCCAACTTTTTCATATATTTAGTATATATAATATTTTAATTACAATTAAATGATGTTAAATACAAAAGAAAAGAAAAGCAGTAATGTTCATTCTTAGACTTCTAAATCGTTTTAATATTGAAATGGGAAAGAAGAATTTGCCATATTTTAATGGATATAATCCGTATTCAGTAAAACGCTTTAAAGTGAGCGATAGAATAAGAATGCAGGAATAGAAAAGCAGTAAATCATAAATACATTTGCTTGATGCACTTTCATATTGTGATCATTACGTTAATATTTTTTAAAATGATGATAAATGACTATTTCCTTCAACTATTGCGTCGACTAGATCAGCTTATTCATTTGTCATTGTATTTCATCATGATAAGATTTGCAATTTTACGATATTTACGTAAATACAACGTGAGATATTTGTTATAGCACAAAATAGAGCAAAACTAGAATTCTATGAATATATTTTGGAAGTATAGCACATATAGATTTTTGCACAACAAATAGAAACTGTTTCCATTTTTACGTCGTATTCATTTTGGAATTTGAAATGATCATGGGAGTTTTTATTTCGTATTGTTGCTGTTATTGCTTATTTTATATTTCGAAAAGTCCAGACACCAAATAAAAGAGAGTCAAACTATCGTAAATGATGTCTTACGAATGATTTTTATTAAAATAGCCTAACCGCTACCTCTATAAGTTTGGATTTTGTTTAGAAAATAATAATAAATGAATTAATTAATACACTATCAAATAATTCACTATTTTATATATTCATTCTAAATCTCGATTTTTGTTTATTTTCATACTTTTTATCCTATTTATATTAACACATTAAAATTATACTACTTATAGAATTCGAGCTTGGCTTGTTATATATTGAATATATGGTAAAATAGATACTTTTCTTGATAATTATACATTAAATTTATACTAATTACAGAGTTAGAGCTTATTCAGAGTTATGAACCATTTTAACAAAATTTCCGTATGAATACTCAGGAAAATTTGCGATTTTTGATAATTTTCAGACTGTTCACTCTATTTAAATTAATATTGAAAATTTGATTTTGTTATGAAACATGTTATTCTAAAAACCTACGTGTATTGTATTATATATAAGGTATAGGGGAAAATAAATACATTTTTTGTTAATTATATATTAAAATTATACTTATTATAAACCTAGAGCTTATTCGAAGCTATGAACCATTTTGACAAAATTTCCATATATATACTCATGAAAAATCTCGATTTTTAATCATTTTCGGACATTTTACTCTATTTTAATTAATATTAATGTTATAATAATGCAATATATCCCTCTAATGCAGAATTTTGCGCCGAATTGACTAGTCCTATGATGTATTACGTATGTCTGTTTATTTATAGTTTATGGTGAAAACTTAATGTTGTTATAAAAAATTTTATTCTAGAAATCCAAGTGTATTGTATTATATATCGGGTGTAAGGGAAAATAAATATATTTTTTGTTAATTACATATCAAAATCATACTAATTACGGAACTATAGCTTATTCGGATATATGAACCGTTTTGACAAAATTTCCATATATATACTCATGAAAAATCTCAATTTTCGCTCATTTCCGCACATTTTACTCTATTTTAATTAATATTAATGTTATAATAATGAAATATATCTCTCTTTTATGAATTTTACGCCGAATTAACTAGTCCTATGATATATTACGTATATCTGTTTGTTTATAATTTATGGTAAAAATTTGATTGTTTTAAAAAAATTTATTCTAAAAACCTATGTGTATTGAATTGTATATTGGGTATAGGGGAAAATAAATACATTTTTTGTTAATTACATATTAAAATTATACTTATTACAGAGCTAGAGCTTATTCGGAGGTATGATCCATTTTGACAAAATTTCCATATATATACTCATGAAAAATCTTAAATTTTGATCATTTTCGGACATTTTACTTTATTTTAATTAATATTAATGTTATAATAATGCAATATATCTGTCTAATGCAGAATTTTACGCCGAATTGACTAGGTCTATGATGTATTAGGTTTGTCTGTTTATTTATAGTTTATGGTGAAAACTTAATGTTGTTATAAAAAATGTTATTCTATAAATCCAAGTGTATTGTATTATATATACGGAACTATAGCTTATTCGGGTATATGAACCGTTTACACAAAATTTCCATATATATACTCATGAAAAATCTCGATTTTTGATCATTTTTGGACATTTTACTTTATTTTAATTAATATTATTGTCATAATAATGCAATATACCTCTCTAATGCAGAATTTTACGCCGAATTGACTAGTCCTATGATAGATTACGTATGTCTGTTTGTTTATAATTTATGGTAAAAATTTGATTATGTTTTAAAAAATGTTATTCGAAAAACCTGTGTGTATTGAATTATATATTGGGTATAGGGGAAAATAAATACATTTTTTGTTAATTAAATATCAAAATTATACTTTTTACAGAGCTAGAGCTTATTCGGAAGTATGAACAATTTCGACAAAATTTCCATATGTATACTCGGGAAAAATCTCGGTTTTTGCTCAATTTCAGACTTTTCCTCTAATTTAATTAATATTGACGATGTTATAATAATTGTTAGCCCTCTTATGTAGACTTTTATGCCAAATTGACTAGCCCTATGACATTTTACTTATTTCAATTAATTTCGAATTTATGGTTAAAATTTTATTTTGTTGTAAAAAATTGGTGTTCTAAAAACTCTAAACTTATTTTTCATGTATTACTCAACAACAATCAAAACTTTGACTCATTTTTAGACTTTTTATTGACTTATCATTAGCCCTTGAATGGGATCCAAATGTGCGTCTTAAATAATTTCTTATCAACTGGCTATATATATTTTATCTTTAATAATTTAGAACATAACTTTAACAAGAAAATACATCCGGATATATAAAAATGTTAGTTAATGCACCGCAGAAATTATGTCTTCAGGTTGAGGGTGATTTTTATTAAAACAGTCTAACACACCACAATGTAGTAGCTAGATAAATCTATGACTTTATAGGAATATTATAAAGAAAGCCCGTATCGTAACTTGCACTGCATTAAACCAGGTTTCCAATTATGGTCTAGGAACTACATGACCTATTTTTCGTTTAATGAGAGAATGTATTTTGTAATGTCCATGGGAGATGTTTAAACAATACCTATGGAATGATATTATCTTTTATTCCACGAACAAAATATCGGATTTTCGTTCCCAAAAAGAGATAAAATTATATTTGTACAATCCAATTTGTTTTATATAATTCACTCCCAAATTAATAGAAGAACAAACTTTAAACATTTGATAATAAACACAATTAATATAACATAGGCTTTGTTTGTAATTATCAAGAGCAGGTACACTCAAATTATTTTTTTATATTCATGAACAGTTTTTCAAACATAATTGTTTCCACAATTTTATCAAAAAACCCATCCCTATCCCTGTTAATAAATAAAAACTATAATAGATATACTATTAATAATAATAGTAATAAACTCGAATCTCAATAAATTTATAAGATCTATAAGATAAAATAAATCTAATATAAAAATAATGCGATAGGAAATGTAATTAATATCATATTGACATCAAAAATTGATTATTAGACAACTAACAGAGCTATATATTTTATTACAGGGGCACCAGTGGGATTGACATTGATCTACGTCATGTTGATATTGACCAATGTCCAACCCCTGAGGGTCAGACTCAATTAAATATTTTTGCTGATTCTGCCAAATGTAAAAAATCGACAACAATGGTAAGTACACATTTTTTAAACGTTAATTAATTCTGTAATAACTGTAAATAAATCTGTTTGCAATAACCCATGTTTTACTACAACGTTCATTTTCATACAAATATTTTCACGTAATAAAAGTAGAACGATATACAATTCCCTTCTTATTACAACACTCGCATATTTAGTTATCCTTCAAACGTCAAATGGCCAAAAAACACTGACATGTTAACACTATATTTCAAGCCCGTTAAAGAATGACAATACCCTTAGAGGGATAACAGTTTTTTATGTCTATTTTTCACAAAGCTAAATATTCTCCGTTCTTAAACCCTTATCTTTTTTTTCCACGATAAAATTGCTTCCGATATATCAGTAACAGACAAATTAGTTTTTGTCTTTGAAAAAGTATCCCGAATTACTATTCGAAAAAAATTAAGACCCTCTTTTTAGATACATTGATAAATATATAAAAACTTATCGTCAAATATACTATAAGCACATCGTTATTTTCATATTGGATAGGATGATGAGAAATAAACGCCTTGGAATATTGAATAATTAGGTTTCTTCGGGCTATAATTTAATAAAATTGTTAAGGGTTCCATGAAAGCAAGTTTCCCACATCAAGACCATTTTACCTTAATAAAGTAAATGAGGAAAATGTTACTAAACATAAATAATTAAGTCTATTAACCGTTTTATCTAACGTTTATAGGTGAATACAACACTCTATTGTTTAATGTTTAATAAGTTTTTAACAAATTCATATTTCGAACCAAGATGCATAATAAATTCAGAAATAATTTAAGTTTCATTATTTCAATAAAAGTTAAAAAATTGTTTTAAATAATTATTTAATACTTTGAAGAAGAAAAATGATTTAGACTAGTTAGTACCTTAAATTTTAGTATAGCAGTCGATACTCTGGCTCTTGAAAATACAATCTATATTTTATAAATTAAGTTTACATTTTAGTGACATTATTCTTTTATAAAACCGAGTTGGTGCAGTTCTTAATGATTTACAAAAAGCTCGTTGAGTTGTAATAGAATGTTTATAAATAACACAAAAAAAACTAATAAAACTGTTAAACAATTTACTAAACATAAATAATTAAGTCTATTAACCATTTCATCTAACGTTTATAGGTGAATACAACACTGTATTGTTTAACTTTAATAAGTTTTTAACAAATTCATATTTCGAAGCAAGATACATAATAAAATCAGAAATAATTTAAGTTTCATTATTTCAATAAAAGTTAAAAAATTGTTTTAAATAATTATTTAATACATTGAAGAAGAAAAATGACTTAAACTACTTAGTGCCTTAAATTTTAGTATATCAGTCGATACCCTGGCTCTTGAAAATCCAATATATATTTTATAAATTAAGTTTCCATTTTAGTGACATTATTCTTTTATAAAACAGAGTTGGTGCAGCTCTTAATGATTTACAAAAAGCTCGTTGAGTTGTAATAGAATGTTTATAAATAACACAAGAAAACTAATAAAACTGTTAAACAATTTACTAAACATAAATAATTAAGTCTATTAACCATTTCATCTAACGTTTATAGGTGAATACAACACTGTATTGTTTAATGTTTAATAAGTTTTTAACAAATTCATATTTCGAAGCAAGATACATAATAAAATCAGAAATAATGTAAGTTTCATTATTTCAATAAAAGTTAAAAAATTGTTTTAAATAATTATTTAATAATCTTAAGAAGAAAAATGACTTAAACTACTTAGTACCTTAAATTTTAGTAAATCAGTCGATACGCTCGCTCTTGAAAATCCAATCTATATTTTATAAATTAAGTTTTTTTTTAGTGACATTATTCTATTATAAAACAGAGTTTCATTATATCAATAAAGGTAAAAAAATTGTTTAAATAGTTATTTAGTAATTTGGGGAAGAAAAATAACTTAATTTTAGTATGTCAATCGGTACCCTGGCTCTTGAAAATTCAATCTATATGAATACTGAAGTTTATAAATGAATGAGTTACACTGTTAAGGAGTTTCAAGAAGTTTGTTGAGTTTTTAATAGAATATTTATAAATAACACAAAAAACTAATAAAACCAAACATTTTAACTAATTCAATCACCTATCGAATAATTTAAATGGAATATTCGATGTATCTCATACCAAACGTGTCGTTTAACTAATTTTTTACGAGACATACATCCCAGATTCAGTTGTAATAAAATGTATTCACTGAAATTGATTCCAGAGATATCCCTGTCTTATAAACTTCCTCCGAAACCTTTTATAGAAAGCTGATATATTTTATTTTCCACTTTGTAACGTGACAATTTTTTATATATAAACGGCGGCTAAAAAAACAGATAAAAATGACATCAATGTTTCCTCGGCTTTTACTAAAAGAAAGGAACCCAAAATAGATTCGAAATCAAATCTAAATTCTGCGTATATTCGAAATGACTGCGAATTTATATTACCCGCCTTTCGTGAATAAAATGTTATGCGGCCTACCTTGCCAAACATATGCTTGACTTTGTTATTAATCATACTAATATGAGGTATTATTGCTTTAACTGCAATGTCGAAACCTGCATTATTCAACAACGCCATTATTACACTGAATTATTACTCGCTTTTAGGGATGTTCTCTTAGTATTCCATCAATTACAGCGATTAATAGGTTCTCTCAAAATATATTCTTTTTAAATCATAATCATTACATCAATATATGAACAGTAAACATATTTTAATTTAAAAAAAACCGAATGAGTGGGATTACAATTTTTATGAGCATAATCACTTTTCTGTATAAAAATCACGATCCATCACATAATAAGAAAAACAAAACAACAATATGATCAATACCTCAAAAACAATAATGTACATGCAACGGTTCAGAATAAATCTTTGAGTTTATTAAAATATCAGTCAAAACAGACATTTTTAATAAAATATTCATAATTCTACCAGGTGTGACAATTGAATTCTAACAGAAAACGAAAAAAATTGATCACTAATGATGGTCAATACAATGAAATGCAATAATGTATGGAACTTTTCAGTATAAAAATTTGAGTTTCTACAAAACTCCGTCAAAATTGAATTTCTAAAAATACCTTCACAATTCTGCTAGGTATAGAAATCGCATTCTAGCAGAAAATAAGAAAAATTGATCCCAGGTAATGGGACAATGCATTAAGTTTCTACAGACATCCCTCAAAATTAATTAGCAGTCCTTATATTTTTCTTACAATATTTGTATAGTAATGATACGTGCGAAACCCGCATCATACAACATGCTAAGAAAAAAAACTGGTAGTAGATAGTAGCTTAAATAATAATAATGTTGGCAACTAATTAGAATAAAGCTTTCAACTTGTAAAGAAATTAGTTAAAGTTTATTCACAATTGTTATGTTATTCTTTTTATACCTACATAATTACACTGTTCATGAAAGTCACATACTTTAAGAAAATGGGTAATATTAGTGGCTAATAATGGTTATTGCCTTAAAAAACGATAGAAAAGTTTAAACAGAAATTCATCAAAATTAATTAAAAGTTCCTTATGTGGTTGATATATCTACCTAATTATGTTAGGTATGAAATAAAACTTATTATAAAATACTTATAGGTTAAATAATATTACAATATAGGACCATTAATATTTATTAAAAAGTGATTACAGCAAATCAGGACCATTTGACACGTTTAATACCGCATAAGCCAGATAGAATTTGTGCATCTCTTGTAAATAACAAGCTCCCATATTGCAGCGACAACAGGTTGACATAGCAGACTAAAATTATGCTCCGCAGGGACCACAATCTGACTACTGCCTGTCTATTTATGCTGCATTTCTCAGCATTTTACGCATTACGGTTATTGCAATTTCCTCCATGGGTCACAATAGAAGTAGATTACATTACAGATATTCGTAAAAATGGTTTCGTCAGTATAGTTGAAAAATTCAAGAGATATTTTACATAATATTTTTTATTTCATTTTATTTATTGAATAAAGCACCAATTTTAATAAATATTCTTATTTTAACGTTACAAGAAAAAAAGGCTAAATCGTTAAAATGCCTAATTTATTCCCAAATAGAGAACCCCTAGCTTGTCTAGTATTTCAATAAAACTGTAACACCTCTGATAAAATAATATAAAACCTGGTCTTGGTCTTGTTTAAATATTGCTTGACTTTCGAACTTCGTTAAGTTCAGTAATGGAAAGATTTCCGAAAAGGCGCTTTAAATCTACTTAAAATATAGTCAGGCTTTGACTTTAATTAATTGAAAATTCAAGTTAGTTTTTGTAGCTAGAAGTGCACGTTGAATACCGTCAATTTCTTTCGGTGGCATTTGCAAGTTTCACTTGAAAACACTCCTTGAAATGTAAACGAGATCTGGAACGAACTAATTTGAAATCTACAGTCGATTCTAAAAATAAAGCAGCGAAACAAACTGAATAAATCAGTCAGAAGTAACCAAGATTAAATAAATGTACATTAAATTGGTTGAAAATTATTGTTAGTATCAATAATACTATCAAAATAACGTGGTAAATTTTAAAAAATTCTTGATTGTGTGTGTGTCAGTTAATGTACTAAGTTTTATTATATTTTTTTGTTACTTATTTGAAATAGTATTGGCAACTAACCGCTAACAAATTCTTTCAAATCATAAGACAAACAACAATGCATCTCTAAATCATATTATGCTCTATGAGAAATTATGTTACATATTTATAATTTAGAACAAGCAAGACATTTTCTTCGAGGTAAGAGCATTTTCATTATAATTAACATCTAAATATTTTTTTTAGTCCTTGAAAGCATATAAAGAATTTAAATTGAAATCACAATTTTTACGATCACAATTACAAATACAATTTGATAATGACATAAATAAACAAATGAAAAAATACTTGGTGAAGACATCATTTGAAGTAGCAATAATCTGAAGAAACAAATCAAAGGGCGAGAATAAGACTGAATTAACTAACGGTGTGAGAGAATGCGGCTAATTGAATAATTGGATAATGACATAAAACTAAGCTTTTAAGCGACGGATTTCAACTTAGGACTAGTTACAGTAATGCACTGCTTCCGAGCTAATAAGAATAAATTTTCCTTTACATTTCATCACCGAGCTGTGTTGGGAAATATGTTTCCCTTTGTAAGAGTTACGTTAGAATCTCGTCATCATTCTGTTATTGTTGGACAGTTTTTTACAAGCCAGGTTCAAAGAAAGAACATGTTTGTTTCTTTTACTTACTTGTGTTTTTTTCAAATTGTCGTGTTATAGCATTTTTTAATAAAAAATATATTTTATAAATACTACTTATCTAAACTATTAGTTTCTAAATAATATAATTCAGCCGTCATTATTTTCGGAAACTATCCTCTATTAAATGATATTCGTTAATATCGTACCTTGGAGAAAGAAAAATAGCCCTAAAGGTGGAAATAGTAGTAGAGGAAAGCAAAAAAAAAGTTCCCTTGTTTGAAACAAAAGGAATTAAGGAAAAAATACAAACTGTCCTAAAAAAATAAACCACACAACAATTTTCTGGACCAGATAACTAAAACTTTAAATAGGCTTTTAGCGAACTTACCAAACCGAAAACTAGAAAATTATATGTATAGGTGTCGAAAACATTTCTATTATTTATTGTTTTGTTAAAAAAATAACCCCAGAAAAACACAATAATGTGAAATTCTTTCAAATCATAAGACAACCAACAATACATCTCTAAATCATATTATGCGCCATGAGAAATTATGTTACATATTTATAATTTAAAACAGCAAGACATTTTCTTCGAGCTAAGAGCATTTTCATTATAATTAACATCTAAATATTTTTTTAGTCCTTGAAAGTATATAAAGAATTTAAATTGAAATCACAATTTTTACAATTACAATTACAAATATAATTTGGTAATGACATAAATATACAAAGGAAAAAATACTTGGTGAAGACATCATTTGAAGTAGCAATAATCTGAAGAAACAAATCAAAGGGCGAGAATAAGACTGAATTAACTAACGGTGTGACAGAATGCGGCTAATTGAATAATTGGATAATGACATAAAACTAAGCTTTTAAGCGACGGATTTCAACTTAGGACTAGTTACAGTAATGCACTGCTTCCGAGCTAATAAGAATAAATTTTCCTTTACATTTCATCACCGAGCTGTGTTGGGAAATATGTTTCCCTTTGTAAGAGTTACGTTAGAATCTCGTCATCATTCTGTTATTGTTGGACAGTTTTTTACAAGCCAGGTTCAAAGAAAGAACATGTTTGTTTCTTTTACTTACTTGTGTTTTTTTCAAATTGTCGTGTTATAGCATTTTTTAATAAAAAATATATTTTATAAATACTACTTATCTAAACTATTAGTTTCTAAATAATATAATTCAGCCGTCATTATTTTCGGAAACTATCCTCTATTAAATGATATTCGTTAATATCGTACCTTGGAGAAAGAAAAATAGCCCTAAAGGTGGAAATAGTAGTAGA
Source organism: Rhynchophorus ferrugineus (assembly GCF_030347505.1). Taxonomy (NCBI): domain Eukaryota; kingdom Metazoa; phylum Arthropoda; class Insecta; order Coleoptera; family Curculionidae; genus Rhynchophorus; species Rhynchophorus ferrugineus. The sequence continues at coordinate 23,430,374 of NW_027472584.1, read as the reverse complement.
GGAAAGCAAAAAAAAAGTTCCCTTGTTTGAAACAAAAGGAATTAAGGAAAAAATACAAACTGTCCTAAAAAAATAAACCACACAACAATTTTCTGGACCAGATAACTAAAACTTTAAATAGGCTTTTAGCGAACTTACCAAACCGAAAACTAGAAAATTATATGTATAGGTGTCGAAAACATTTCTATTATTTATTGTTTTGTTAAAAAAATAACCCCAGAAAAACACAATAATGTGAAATTCTTTCAAATCATAAGACAACCAACAATACATCTCTAAATCATATTATGCGCCATGAGAAATTATGTTACATATTTATAATTTAAAACAGCAAGACATTTTCTTCGAGCTAAGAGCATTTTCATTATAATTAACATCTAAATATTTTTTTAGTCCTTGAAAGTATATAAAGAATTTAAATTGAAATCACAATTTTTACAATTACAATTACAAATATAATTTGGTAATGACATAAATATACAAAGGAAAAAATACTTGGTGAAGACATCATTTGAAGTAGCAATAATCTGAAGAAACAAATCAAAGGGCGAGAATAAGACTGAATTAACTAACGGTGTGACAGAATGCGGCTAATTGAATAATTGGATAATGACATAAAACTAAGCTTTTAAGCGACGGATTTCAACTTAGGACTAGTTACAGTAATGCACTGCTTCCGAGCTAATAAGAATAAATTTTCCTTTACATTTCATCACCGAGCTGTGTTGGGAAATATGTTTCCCTTTGTAAGAGTTACGTTAGAATCTCGTCATCATTCTGTTACTGTTGGACAGTTTTTTTACAAGCCAGGTTCAAAGAAAGAACATGTTTGTTTCTTTTACTTACTTGTGTTTTTTTCAAATTGTCGTGTTATAGCATTTTTTAATAAAAAATATATTTTATAAATACTACTTATCTAAACTATTAGTTTCTAAATAATATAATTCAGCCGTCATTATTTTCGGAAATTATCCTCTATTAAATGATATTCGTTAATATCGTACCTTGGAGAAAGTAAAATAGCCCTAAAGGTGGAAATAGTAGTAGGAGAAAACAAAAAAAAAGTTCCCTTGTTTGAAACAAAAGGAATTAAGGAAAAAATACAAACTGTCCTAAAAAATAAACCACCCAACAATTTTCTGGACCAGATAACTAAAACTTTAAATAGGCTTTTAGCGAACTTACCAAACCGAAAACTAGAAAATTATATGTATAGGTATTGAAAACATTTCTATTATTTATTGTTTTGTTAAAAAAATAACCCCAGAAAAACACAATAATGTGAAATTCTTTCAAATCATAAGACAACCAACAATACATCTCTAAATCATATTATGCCCCATGAGAAATTATGTTACATATTTATAATTTAAAACAGCAAGACATTTTCTTCGAGCTAAGAGCATTTTCATTATAATTAACATCTAAATATTTTTTTAGTCCTTGAAAGTATATAAAGAATTTAAATTGAAATCACAATTTTTACAATTAGAATTACAAATATAATTTGGTAATGACATAAATATACAAAGGAAAAAATACTTGGTGAAGACATCATTTGAAGTAGCAATAATCTGAAGAAACAAATCAAAGGGCGAGAATAAGACTGAATTAACTAACGGTGTGACAGAATGCGGCTAATTTAATAATTGGATAATGACATAAAACTAAGCTTTTAAACGACGGATTTCAACTTAGGACTAGTTACAGTAATGCACTGCTTCCGAGCTAATAAGAATAAATTTTCCTTTACATTTCATCACCGAGCTGTATTGGGAAATATGTTTCCCTTTGTAAGAGTTACGTTAGAATCTCGTCATCATTCTGTTATTGTTGGACAGTTTTTTACAAGCCAGGTTCAAAGAAAGAACATGTTTGTTTCTTTTACTTACTTGTGTTTTTTTTTCAAATTGTCGTGTTATAGCATTTTTTAATAAAAAATATATTTTATAAATACTACTTATCTAAACTATTAGTTTCTAAATAATATAATTCAGCCGTCATTATTTTCGGAAATTATCCTCACTTAAATTATATTCGTTAATATCGTACCTTGGAGAAAGTAAAATAGCCCTAAAGGTGGAAATAGTAGTAGGAGAAAACAAAAAAAAAGTTCCCTTGTTTGAAACAAAAGGAATTAAGGAAAAAATACAAACTGTCCTAAAAAATAAACCACCCAACAATTTTCTGGACCAGATAACTAAAACTTTAAATAGGCTTTTAGCGAACTTACCAAACCGAAAACTAGAAAATTATATGTATAGGTATTGAAAACATTTCTATTATTTATTGTTTTGTTAAAAAAATAACCCCAGAAAAACACAATAATGTGAAATTCTTTCAAATCATAAGACAACCAACAATACATCTCTAAATCATATTATGCGCCATGAGAAATTATGTTACATATTTATAATTTAAAACAGCAAGACATTTTCTTCGAGCTAAGAGCATTTTCATTATAATTAACATCTAAATATTTTTTTAGTCCTTGAAAGTATATAAAGAATTTAAATTGAAATCACAATTTTTACAATTAGAATTACAAATATAATTTGGTAATGACATAAATATACAAAGGAAAAAATACTTGGTGAAGACATCATTTGAAGTAGCAATAATCTGAAGAAACAAATCAAAGGGCGAGAATAAGACTGAATTAACTAACGGTGTGACAGAATGCGGCTAATTTAATAATTGGATAATGACATAAAACTAAGCTTTTAAACGACGGATTTCAACTTAGGACTAGTTACAGTAATGCACTGCTTCCGAGCTAATAAGAATAAATTTTCCTTTACATTTCATCACCGAGCTGTATTGGGAAATATGTTTCCCTTTGTAAGAGTTACGTTAGAATCTCGTCATCATTCTGTTATTGTTGGACAGTTTTTTACAAGCCAGGTTCAAAGAAAGAACATGTTTGTTTCTTTTACTTACTTGTGTTTTTTTTTCAAATTGTCGTGTTATAGCATTTTTTAATAAAAAATATATTTTATAAATACTACTTATCTAAACTATTAGTTTCTAAATAATATAATTCAGCCGTCATTATTTTCGGAAATTATCCTCACTTAAATTATATTCGTTAATATCGTACCTTGGAGAAAGTAAAATAGCCCTAAAGGTGGAAATAGTAGTAGGAGAAAACAAAAAAAAAGTTCCCTTGTTTGAAACAAAAGGAATTAAGGAAAAAATACAAACTGTCCTAAAAAATAAACCACCCAACAATTTTCTGGACCAGATAACTAAAACTTTAAATAGGCTTTTAGCGAACTTACCAAACCGAAAACTAGAAAATTATATGTATAGGTGTCGAAAACATTTCTATTATTTATTGTTTTGATAAAAAAATAACCAAAAAAAAACACAATAATGTGAAAGAAATCTTACGTTATATAACTTATGATTTGTAATGCTTGCATAAGTAAAAACAAATTTAAACAGAAATTTGACCTATAATAAAAAGACACTTAAATTTGGTATACTGAAAATGTGGCAACGGCCATTTAATCTAAACTTAGTAACCTTTATAGCAAGGTTTGTGAGGGTTAGCTGTTGACACCATATGTCCCTTATTTTTTTGTCGGAAATTTACATAAAAAATCAAATTTCCATTTAAACTTCTGAAGTTCACGCTCTCCTTACAAAACTTGACGGTATTTTTTAATTTTGACGAATAAATGGTACCAATTAGATCTCGTTTGTAATTGCTCAACTTTTAAATCAACAGAGTTTTGTTGAAATTAAAATAAGAAACTAAACGACTATTAATATTGTCTGGTGGTAGAAGATTTATGAGAAAATTAAAGTAATTTTATTCAATTTGACGGAAAATTAATTGTTCTTGTAGAGTTTATTTTAGAACTTTAGAACACACAAAGGGAAAAAAGTGCCTGAGTTAACTGTGAAAATATAGACCTTAATTTTTAACTATATTCATTAACCTGTTGAGTTGTAGCTTAACTTCGTTTAAATTTTAATCATCACCAGGATGGTAATTTTTACTCCAAAATAAATAAACATATTTTATGGTCATTTGTCTTTCTTTAGTTTCCCCCATTATGAATCTAAAATGGGTCAGATTTAAGAAAACATTACCAAATAAAATTGTTAAATGTTAGTTAAAGAAATTAGCAGCACTTACAATCTATTATTCGGAGAGACGGCCTATTTGGGTCTTTAATTAATCAATTCCAAATAACGAACATAATTTAAAACAACTTCTTAGAAGTCACCCCATTAATGAAGTTAGTAAAGTTCGAAAGACGAAATACATTTAAATAGTTCTGGGGTAGCCTTTATATTAATTTGTTTAAAATGTTTACAACCTATTATAAATCAATGTTTGTTACGAATTCTTTATTAAATCACAAAAGGGAAATTCTCTAAGAGAAATAGAAAATGAACGTTTATAGATTTATTCTAAAGAAGTTTCAAATTTCAATTTCTTTTAATTAGTTAGACATTAAGGTAGCGGTTATACGGCAGTTGACTTCAAAATGGCTATTTAAAAGGTTTTTTCTTCTTTTTAGTGCGTCCCCATTGCAGGATTGGGATTTCGACGTGGGAGCTACAAATGTATTTGCAAAAAGGGTTTTTACTTTCCCGATACAACAGCATATTATCGTTATTATAATGGCACAGAGATCGAAGAGGAATATGAGAAGAGAATGCTGGTAAGTATTATATCGATAATAATAATAAAAAAATGTTTTTATCAAGTTCGCCATAAGGTTCGCCAATATGTTCAAAATTTAATCATTTTAAGAGATTTGTAGGCAAAATATTGAAACTAGTAAATGCCTCTTCAAATTTATTTAAAATATTGCTGTGAATGTAATATACCCTTATAGTCTATTTTATATACATATTTTTCTTATAACCGCTTTTCTTTTCTTGAATTGAAATATAAGACCGCCTAGCAGGTAACATTTTTTTTGACACCATGTGACAAAAAAATATTTATTTTAGCCTAAGATTATTGTTTTTTGGTAGAAATATCTAAACATACGTTAAATATTTTTTAGAAAGCTAAGAATACTCAATTCGTTAACTAAAACCTCTTGGTAAAACTGGTACAAAAATATTAACATTTTCATAATTTATTAGGATATGATTCGCTTATAATATATATTAGGATTCTTATATAAAAATATTCTTAACCAATATATAAATTAAATTTTTATATTTCTACAAAATGTTTCTTAGTACAATATTTTATATCTTGAAATAAAATATAATAGCAGCTAACAGGTAATATTTTTTCATACTGTATCATCCAACAAAAAAAGCGTTATTTATTTTAGCCTAGGGGTTCTGCCTTTTTTATTAAAAATATTCAATCGATCGTGCTTTTAGAATAAAATAAATTTGTTGTGAAAGAAAAACAAAGTTTTAATGAGAATCTTAAATAAAGCAAAAAGAAATTGCTGGAATAAATAAGAAAACAACAATGCTTAATTTATAGAAATCGAAATATAAATACTTTTATTTATTGGATTTCTTTTAAACACAACTTAAAAAATAAAACGCATAATCATAAATTTTGATCATTATACCATAATACCATAAAATATATTTTGATTTCGAGCCATAAAACGGATAAAGGTCACTTCATTATATTAATATATTTCATCCAAACCTGCTGTCCTGTAAGGAAGTATATTTCCGCTACCTTGCTAAAACTTCATTTCTAGAGGTGGCTTCTTGAAAGACAGAAAATTATTTTCAACGTTTATTAAATTCTCTTGGTTTTTTAATAAAAATGTCCCTCTTCAAACGTTTACGTCATTCATTATCATTCCTGAAATATTTATGTAGAGTTGCCCCAATTGTTTATTTAAGCAAAATAGCAGTAAAGGACGTTGAGTCTTTAAATAATATTTCATAAATTATCTTATACAATATTCATAGGGACATTTTAAAGTTCTTCTTATCAATAAACACTTAAATAACCACAAACTTTGAATATTTTCTGTATAAAAATTTATTTAATGTTACCATATAATCCGAAAACATTTCCTACTTCAGAAACTATGTATTTTACGCCAATTTCGTCGATTCTACGCCAGAAACCAAAAACAGTATGTTAAAGAATTCAGATCCTCTGTTAGTCTCATATGGGATGTAACACAATTTTTTATTCGTCTTACATTTTTTATCGATTGAAATATACAGTAACTGTAAATAAGTTATAGACTAGAATAGCATTTTCTAGCGTTGTTATAATACAAATTTAAATGGTTCGTTGTCCATATTGATTCAACGCCATTGTAATAAAATATATTTTCCATCAAAAAAAAGCAAAAGATCAAATGTCCAAATAATATTTCTGCGTTTTTTTGGTTAGTACCCTTTTGTTTTATATATATATATATATATATATATATATATATATATATATATATATATATTTATATTTCCGATGTTGAATATCAATTATTCGAGTTAAAATTGCTTTAGGGGCATTTTCGTTGTTTTCACTGAAAATACATTTTTAGTAAAGGCACCAGCATTTAACGACCATTTTGTGTAATGAACATAAACGTAATTGGTTAAAGATTTGTCAAATTAATGTTCGAAGAGCTCGTAAAATTGCTGAAAATGGTTAAATGGTTCCTGCAGCTAAACTGTTTCTCCTGTGGGACCCGCTATTCTCTATAGTACTTCCAACATTTCCAGGGATTACTCGATTCCTTTTGGATTATATACTCAATTTTCAAAATTACTTTCCAATAAGCAAAAAAAATTTGTGTGTATTTATTGGTTATTTTAAAAGGTTTTAAAATAGATATGGTAGAATATTCAATAAGTTTTGTCACTCAGTAGGTAAAAGAATTCTTAATGGTGTAATAATTAGGTGAGTGCTACATCTGGCGAATTGGGTGGACGTGTGGGGGTTTTAAATTATGTTCCATCCGTCTAGAGATAATTCACAAATATTCTAATTAAAATACAATACAGATACAAAAATTAATTTATATTAAACAAGTAATAAAATCGTCTTTTAATTTTAAATATTTAAGAGTCCATATTTAACTTAAGCTGCGATCCTTTAGGAGAGTTAAATAAAATTTTATCAAAATAATGGAAAGTTAAATTTATCAATCACCTTCAAATACTCATTTCGGTATTCTTTTATCCTTATTCGTTTCATTGGATGGTGTTAATTTAATGTTTTTTGGATCCTTTATGTAATCAAATTACACCTTCTTCCTTAGATAACAAATGCGTCAGACAAACGAAATAGATGGAAGTCAAACAAGAACGAGTGGAGGAAATAAGATTGATTGAAATGGGTTTGTTTCATGAAAAGAAATTATTTTTGGCTTAGCGAATAGTAAACATTTTATTATTATGGAGCTATTAAGAACGATTTTTTTATTGTCGTGAAACAAAAAGTACTCTTGCTTTAGTGAAAAAAAAGCACAGCTGGACAAGAGACGATTAAGTGAGGACATAATACAGGGCCTATTCTATTGGCGCAGTGTTATTTTTTCTCGACTCTAGCTGTTTTTCAGCTACAGGCTATCACATTAGTACAAAATGATGTCCTTTTCAGGCCGACTTTTTTAGGGCTACAGAGAAAAACCATTTAAACGGATAAAATACCACAGATTAGATAAATTGTATTGTTTGAATTTAATCATTCCGCACATTCAAACAATTAACTCTAAACGGAATATTTATGATATCTTCTTTTTATTATATTCTTGGGTACAGTATGAAATATGTATAAAAAATTACCGTTTTCTTCGATTTAATATACTATAATTTAATTAAAGCTAATAATTTAGCCTTTAATTAAAGTTAACTACATAATTAAATACAAATAATAAGGAAATATCTAAATAAGAAATATTGGCTATTCAATAAATATATATTGCTTGATAAAGAAGGTTGATATTTTTTCAGCATTATTAGAACGCGGTATATCTGGCGAATATGATGTATCATGAAGCAGTTAATTAACATTAACTCATTGATTTCAGACAATATATGGATAATTATAATGAAACAAGACTTTCTTTTTCGTTAATGTAGCTGTATTTTCTTGATTTTATTGCTTAAATTCCCATAATACTAGTATACATAAGTATACTACATAGTGTATACATAAGTATATCCAAAGAAAATGTGGTGATAGCCTTAGCAAGATTCAGCTTCATTGTGAGAGTTTTTGCCACACAGTTCTGGGATATGTGGCCCAGAATCTGGCATTGGGAAATACTCAGTGGATTTAGAATAATTGTCTTACTCTCAAACTAAAAAAACACTTTAACTCCTTCAGTCATCTCCACGATAGTTCAAATGCTGCTGGGGCATAGTCGTAAATTTATATTTGTAATTGTTTAACATTTGTGATTGTTCTTAGACAAAAGTACAAAATCCGATAAGGAAAATTATCCCAGTCGCGCCAGTAACTAGGCTGGGTAAGGCCGGATGTATTCTGGGATGATCTTCTAGTTGGTCACTTACCAGTCGTTGAGCTTAATAGTAATGACACTGGTCCGGAGCCCACGTTAAACAGTATATCCATCCCATACAAACCCTAGTTAAAAGGAAACTCTAGAATATTTTTAAAAATCTAAATATGGTCTATTCAAAATAACAGTAAACTCGCGGCATCACGATGTCGAATGTATTGCCTATCGTAATTTGTAAATTCGTTTTAAAATAAGACAATTTTCCTTCTCATTTAATTCTAGTTTAAAATAGATATGATACTGTCTGATATGTTCAAAAGTGTTACTGAATCAGCGTACAAAATTCGCCTGGTTGTCAAACCTATGAAAAATTCTTCAAAAAATTATTTATTATAATTAGAGTTTATAAACCGGCAAACGTTTTGGTGCTTTGCTTGTTTTAATAAATTTCAAAAAGGTGCTTATTATTACTCTGACCAAAAATGCCGAAGCCATTATACTAGAAAGAATTTTAGAAACAGATTGCGTCTCTATTGACTTACTCCGAACAAGAACGAGATAATAGATGCATTAGATGTACTTTATTTATTTATTTAATATTAGCTGAGTAAAAGCCAGAATTAGCAAAAACTCAAAGTTGATGTGGCAACAGTGTGGCATTTTGACATCAAGAATTTAGATGGCGCGAGTTCGTAGAAATTGTAAAAACCAAGTTTAAAAATAATAAAATCCTGCCGTAGTTTATTCCGGAATAATGTTTCGTCTGAAATATTAACTGGTATTTATTCTATGAAATATTAAAAGCAATAAGAACTGCTAAATTAAATAAACAAATAAAGTTTCCTATTTTATTTCAGGCATTGTTTTACCAACCGTAATTCTCTAGTGAAAAGTTCTTATTTGAAGTGTGTTATATACAGTAAATATTGCACTATAAAACTGAAGCATTTTATTACATAATATTTCGGCGAAAAATAAATTTTTACTTGTCGTGTGTTAAAAGAATTTTTACAGTGTTTCTGCACAATAAATTTCTTTGTCTGGAAGGTAAAAATGTCTTAATTTTACTTTGTTGAGCCAACATCAACTTTGTTAACTCACATGTAAGCTATATAGTGAAGAGATTTTATTTTGTACCTTTTTGACAGAATTGTGATTAGATTCTTGTGATTATAATAATACGGAGTATTATTTGTAAAAATCATTGTATTTTTATCATGTTAGTGAAATAAAAGTGGACAACATAAAATAAACATTATTGTTGAATTTTTCTTCAGAGCAATAGGGGGACTGTCTTAAGTTATTATTTGTTGCCTTGGGCTATACGCTCTGGGGTTTCACAACCGTAAAATTGTTTCAGCCTAATAGAGTTACATCAAAATTTGACCTTTTTGCTGTGGCCTTTTATTTTATTTTAAAATTTAGTTTATAGGAATCATCTGTATTGTAATCAAAAATCTGATTTTAAACGGATATCGTTCGAATATAAATATAAAGCACAAAAATTATTCAAAGCAGTTCAATATTGCAACTGACAGGAAAAATTAAACATTTCCTTCCAAGAATTATTACTTCCTGTTGAAGATAACTTTTATTAATATCTTCGAAACTTTATTTTATTCAATACGAATCATTTTCACGTCTTTTCTTTTCTATACAGAACTATTCATTAGAGTAATAGTTTTTTCGGCGTACAAAATAACATTTCATAGCATAATTTTTATAAAATAAAACACGGACGATCAAAATTTAGGCAAAATTACACAATAATTTGATTCCAGAAAATATGGTAAATACTATCTCGACATTATATATTAGTGAGGCTATTAATTACTTAAGTGTTAAAAGCAACGACAGGTTATGATATATGGAAAACATTAGTAATACATTAATAAAGGGGAAACAATCTAACGTTTCACAATAATTAATATACGACGTCTTTGTACGATATATAACCACAATATAATACTAATTACATTCATAAAATCTCGATTTGCTTTAGAACTTCAAATCACTGAATGAATATTTAATAGCAAAGCTATGTGTAATAAATATTAAAAGAAACTCAGCTTACTAGTCCAATAAAAAACAAATTAGACCTCTCAAATAACAGCGGATTAACCGAAAAAAAAAACATCTAGTGTACTAATCCAAAAATTGTAATAAGTTTAAAGTAACAAACTTCTTCGGATATCATTTTACTCCCTAAATTCCAATTTGTCAAAGCCCTGTGGGGTAGTTCTTCTGACCGAAAGAAAAAAACTCAATTTCTATGAATATTTTTTTGCAATGGGAGAAAGTTAATCATTAAGATAAATTGTAGCAATAAGCTGATTAAATGCAAATCCCATTTTATTTAGTAGAGTAGCACCACGATGAATGTACATTTTAAGGAACGTGCCAAGCTTTGATAACAACCCTAATTTTTTTCTAATCGATATTTTTTTAAATATACGTCCATTAAAAATTTAAACGACCAATTTATATCAAATTATTTACACCACAAAAAATACAGAAATACGCTAACGCTTTTACACATAATCGTTAAAATTACTGTAATAAATTTAAAAATTAATCATGATCAAAAAGAATTAAATGTGATAAATTTAAGTATAGTAACTAATTATCAATAACTGGGTTATTTGAGGTTATGCTGATTAGTTCTAACTTTATTTTAAACGAAATTGGAGCTAATATCAAAATTCACAACAAATAATGACTTTTTCATAACTCAGGAAGTTATGATACTCACGTGTTTTGTGTGGTCTGTTCCCCAAATATAATAATTTTATTAACTTCTATAATCATTCAATCAAAAATGAAGTTCGCATGTCCAAAATTATAGGACTACGTCTAATTGCTTCTACTTTTCAGAACTGTAGTTCCAAGAACATGGCCTCTGTGCTCGTTCGAAGTTCGATTCTCACCAAAACGATTTACTTGCCGCCGTAATAATTTAATTATCGCCCATAACATTCCCAATTTAATGAGAACAAAATTAATTAACTATAAGCGCGAACAACTGAAGTAAGGCAGAAAAAAAAAGTAAAAGCGATTTAACTTAAAAAATGGGACTTGGATGTTTACAGGGTTTGAAATATAATGAAGAAAAGTTTTGCCGATATTTTTGGCGAAAAAACAAATTTGGAGAGATTACAAAGACTTTAAAGAACTGGCATCCCTTAAGTTGTCGAAGACAAAGAAAGTTCCTCGGCCCTCACACATTCTCGAAGATCAAAGAAATATTCATAAACAATCTGGATTAAAGAGTATATTGTTGTTATTAAAGTGGCCAGTTGATTTACTATTTTTATATATTAGGGTACACATATCCGAATCATATGATATCAAATAATCATGTCAAATAATAATAAATCGACTTTTGTAGAAACACAGGACAAAATTAGTTGTAAACAATTATTAATTTACAAGTTATAATTAATTCAAATTCAAATATAAATTCCTCCATTGAATTTCATTGAAATCCTTTTGCTGTTGGTAAAACAGCAATCTGCAATGTTTTTTTCAAAACAAACTTTGGTGCCTTAAAAAGATTCTCCCTACAGTCATTTGTGCGAAACGCCAACAAAACAATAAACAAAATTTAGTCATTTAGAACGATTTACTCTGAGAAAATCGACTGTTTCCAACACGATATAGAAAATATATCTCGTAAAAGGATTTAAATGTGAAGCTAATATACGAGAAAATTACTTTACGTTTCAAATATTACTCTTTAAATTCAATTTATCGCGTTGTAATTCGACGAAAACAATCAATCAAAATATTTGAGTATTAAATAAACGATTAATTTGATATATTGAAGTATTGTTATAAGAGACAGTAATTGTTGTCAACGTAAATTGAAATTTTGCAAAAAAAAAGTCACATGGACCTACATCTGAAGAATATTGTGGTTAATATGGCATTTATAGCTTTTTCTGGATGTTATTTTCATTCTTCAATATTTATTAGCACTTTTTAGAAAAATTTACCTATAAGTAAACGAGTTTCTATATAAGTTACAATAATTAAGGTCAATTTTTAAGTCACAGCTTTGGTATAATAGGAAATAATATGCATTTTAAATAAGTTTTATTTGTAATAATTATTAGAGCTGTGGTGTTGTCGAGGAGACAGATTTTTTTGGAGAAATATTGTCTTCTAATATTTCCATTTCATTGAAAATTCCAGACTAATGGATCAAGGTTGGACGAACTGAAAATAACGCCTTTCTCTTGTTTATTATGGCGAATATTCCACTTATAAAGCATAAAAAATGAACTGAGGGACCTTTACTATACGTATATGGCCATAATCCAATACTTTTATACGTCTACTTTCGATAAAAAATGAAAAAAGGAAAATCACCAACTATGCCACACTATTGTCCGAGATTATAAAAAATACTGTCATTAGAGATTTTTTTTTCGGTATTACACAAGAAATATAAAATATGTATAAATCTGTGTGTTCTTTTTTATATTATAAATATAAGAATATCTGGAAAAAATGGCTTTTTTACTTTAATACGAACAAGATATTTTCAGTTTTTGTTGCTCATTAAGGGTTATTTTGTTTCGGTCATATTGTTTTTGTTTTTCGTTGAATTTAATAAAACAACATGAAGGTTTTTCGAAATACATTTCCCGAAAATAAAATTTAATATTGCTCTCATTGCTGTAAGAACTTTATTATATTTGTATATCTAATATCTTTGTCAATTTCGATATTTCCCAACCAACCATTATTTTTATATTTATGCTTAAATATAAAAAAACAAACCCAAAAAGAGAGCAGCAAAGTTTGTTTTAATTTTTTTTTAAATAAATACATACTCTTGAAAATGAACAAATAAGCGCAGTTGTTTGTGTATTTAATAGCATCCGATTTCTTTGATTTTCGTTAAATGGTTCTCTTACATTGATATTTTTCATATTGAAAATAAAATACTGTTAGAGGTTGAGTAGAAAGAATGCGGCCTTAATAATATATATAGAAGAAACCAGATCTTAAAATATTAGATATTATCATGTGCTTTACATTTCCTCTAGGCCGTTTATAGAGATATAAATTCTTTTCTCGCCACCAAATTGACTATAGAGTTGAGCTCAATATCGTTTTTGTGGTTATAACACCCATATTTTTTATTTCGGTTGTGATATTTTATGAAAAAAAAACTAAATTAAATGGTAATAAATTATAAAAAATACAGAAATTTATTCCTATTAGTTAAAGGGTTACATTTCAATAAATAATCACAATTTTAAATCAAGTTTTCATTAAATGATTAAAAAATAATTACCCATAACGGTTTCTAACCGTCGAATAAAATAATAGTACCGCCAACACAATAAAACGGGCGATAATAAAAGAGGGAAAAATTTAATTGTCAGGCATAAAATGAGGAATGCTTCCGATGTCCAAATATACAGAAAAAGAGAGATTCGCATTATTAGGACTAATTGAAGATTATTTCTTTGCAATTAAAAATAAACAAATTAGGTCGACAATTAATTCAGATATATTGATTTTATATTTTTTATGTCAACATTGTCAATTATAAAATCACTAATTACACAGGCCAACAAGAAAGAGTTGTTTGAGTAGTCTCAACTGATTTCTATGTATTTTTGAATGACAGGGAAATGTCATTTCTACATCTAACAGTGTTGGTGTTAAAAAGTAGATTTAATTTGAAAAGTCTAAGCGCAAAAAATCATGGTGGTCACCTAGCGGGGCCGATGTATCGATTATCAAAGAATCGAAAAGAATCTCAGAAAGATCGAAGGCCAAATCGTTTTGGTCGCAAGATACTGTTCTGTGTTTGGTGGGACCACAGTGGTGTATTACAAACTATTGAAACCTGATGAAACACTTAATATTGATCGCTACCTACAACAAATGACCAATTTGAACTATGGCTTCATCGGAAAACGTCCAGTATAGGCCCGAAGACACGGTAAAGTGATTTTACAGCACGATAACGTGCCGTCTCATAAAGCAAAATCGATCAAGGAAGCGTTGAAAGCACTTGGATGGGACATATTATCCCACCCGCCTTACTCTCCAGACATTGTCCCGTCCGACTATCAACATTTTGCATCAACGGGACGCGCGCTTGTAGAACAGCACTTCGCCAGTTTCGAAGAAACTAAAAAATGGCTTGATGAATGGTTTTACCCAAAGGCTAAAAAGTTTTTCTTGGGATGGCATCTAAAAATTGCCTACAAAATGGGCTAAATGTATAGAATAAAATGGCCAACCCTTAGAACAAATACGTTTTTCTATTTTCTTGAAAAATATGTAGCTTCTCCGAAAAAACAATCCGGTAATGATTTTCCGTTACACCTGGTAGTTACACAAATTATCAAGAAACGCCCAAAAACAAACAGCTGTGTAGATTTCTTCACAAAATCTACACAGCTCTTAGAAGTTTTGCTGATCTATATGAATATGAATTTATAATTAATTGAAAATAGCGACTGAATATAGTAATTACTATTTTCAGTAAAATGCCTGGTTCGACAGTTTTGTTCAATTCGTGAGGTTAGGCGAAGATGTACGAACCCTTTCCTGTATAAATTGTGAGAGAGGAAAGTGCGGAGAATTGCTAGGAACAGTTAATTTTATATTTTCCAACGGTGATATACGAGACGGAGATGTACTTATTCCTTCACGTACGAACTTTAAAAAAAGAAAAGGGAAAAATAATTACTGAATACTATTAACATGCAATTAATAATTTCATTTTAAACGAAGTAGAATTACTTTTATATTTGAATGTTCTGTGGATCTGTAAAAAGGAATGGAATAATACCACAGAAATGTTTATCGTATTTTAATATGTTAATTGCTATTTTTAAATAATATACCATTATAAATATAGACAATACAAAAGAACTTAACCAGAACATAAGAACTAGAGATGTTACTTGACAGTCGAAGTCGATTTCAGTCGATAGTTCCCAACACTAAAAATAACTATCTATTCACTGAATATAAATATAACTAAATATAACTGTTCTTTCGCGACACCCTGTAATATAACTTTAAGAAAACTAAAAATTATTTTCAAAACGTACGGTTATAAATAAAACAAGTTCAGTTAAGGTGGTTATACTGGCTGTAAACTCTTAACGACCAAACAAGAACCTGTAATATGACAATCCATTAGTTAGACGGTAATTTTTTTTCGTAAAAACTTCGAGCTCACGTAAATAGCTCTGATAGAAACCGTATATAACTGAAGGTTATTTATAAATCTCGAATATCACAGAAGACATTTAAAAAAATTATCTTAAATCGGTTCGTTTCAAAATTATTTTAGCCACAAGAAAAATAAATTTAAATTTGGCATCACTTAATTTTGATGGTTTTCTAGACGGCTCCAAAAAGCATGCCTGGTGAGTGGATGAAAGTAGCCATTTTTTACGAGAAGAGAACTTCGTTAATATATCTTCCAAGCACAAAGAGTGACGATTATTCTACGTAGTCAGTTTTTTTGGAACGTTTTTTATTATCAAAACTTAATTCATATATTTAATAGAAGTTTGGATATTTTTTGTTTTCTTTAATTATTTATAGGAACATTTTTGAAAGATTTTCACTAATATTACATCTTAGTTAATTATTCATAATTATTTATAGTCTGTTCTGAGGTATAGTAGGTTCTGATGCCACAAAAACTATATATATATATATATATATATATATATATATATATATATATATATATATATATATATATATATATATATATTACATATATATATATTACATATAAATCTATGTAAGCATAAATTGGGTACATTTTTGTTAAGGTAATGGCTAGAACGACAGAACCAGAACGTTAAAAATCAGTCGAATTAAACTAGTAGAAATAAAAATAGTACCTAAAAGTACACGACTGAAACAGTCACTGGTAAAAAGTAGTAAAATCAGTCGAACCAAAAATAGCGACTGAAAGAGTCGATAGTAAAAAGTAGTCAATTACTTGACAGTCGAAGTCGATTTCAGTCGATAGTTCCCAACACTAAAAATAAGTATCTATTCACTGAATATAAATATAACTAAATATAACTGTTCTTTCGCGACACCCTGTAATATATATATATATATATATATATATATATAAGAAATCTAAAAAAATTATTTTCAAAACGTACGGTAATAAATAAAACAAGTTCAGTTAAGGTGGTTATACTGGCTGTAAACTCTTAACGACCAAACAAGAACCTGTAATATGACAATCCATTAGTTAGACGGTAATTTTTTTTCGTAAAAACTTCGAGCTCACGTAAATAGCTCTGATAGAAACCGTATATAACTGAAGGTTATTTATAAATCTCGAATATCACAGAAGACATTTAAAAAAATTATCTTAAATCGGTTCGTTTCAAAATTATTTTAGCCACAAGAAAAATAAATTTAAATTTGGCATCACTTAATTTTGATGGTTTTCTAGACGGCTCCAAAAAGCATGCCTGGTGAGTGGATGAAAGTAGCCATTTTTTACGAGAAGAGAACTTCGTTAATATATCTTCCAAGCACAAAGAGTGACGATTATTCTACGTAGTCAGTTTTTTTTGGAACGTTTTTTATTATCAAAACTTAATTCATATATTTAATAGAAGTTTGGATATTTTTTGTTTTCTTTAATTATTTATAGGAACATTTTTGAAAAATTTTCACTAATATTACATTTTAGTTAATAATTCATAATTATTTATAGTCTGTTCTGAGGTATAGTAGGTTCTGATGCCACAAAAACTGCCATGTAAGATGATTTTCTTGTTAGTTTAATGTTGTCAAGACCTGCTATTGGTCTTGAATATCAAAATTACAGTCCTCCATCTAGTCTACATTGCGCATCTAGTAGGAGATACACGAAGCTCACTAACATTCATGGAAGGGCTGAAACTGCGAAAGAAAAAGTATAAATGTATCATAGTTTACGTTGTTGTTGTCACGTTTATCTACAGAGAACCCCAAAAGAATCATCCAAACTGCTTGATTCTTACAATCAAGCATGGGAAGGGTTCCTTCATGATTTGGGCGGAAATATGGTAGTATTTAGCTGGTCTTCTCATTCACATCACTGCGAATCAATACCTCGACTACCTCAATGTTGAAGTACTTATAATGAATATTATACTGCTGTCCAATATGATAATACCTCCAATATAATAATACCCCCATATGCACTGTCAAAGAGGTCTAGTCTTGGCTTGAGAAGCATCACATTGATGATATTTAATCATCTTCCCTGACTAGCACAATCACCAAACCTCAACACCATTGAACCGTTATGGAGATTTTCAAGCAGAGAATGAGGTGTAGAATTTCGTCTCCAATATGTGTTTTAAGATGAAATCTTGGATCGATTCGTATCATGCAGCTCTTCATTGGTTATATAGCGTTAAATATTGATAACTAATCATAATTATACTTGTTTTGCATGCATTGGATTACTTGTTTATTTGATGTTTTAGTGTAACCCTATAGGTCCAAATTGGTTTTATGATTGACTGACAAACCAATCTCTATGATTTTAGGTCAAGTTGAAAGTATCTTCCAACTAACCAGTGCTCTGCTTTTTGTCTAACATGATGTTTCCAATTTAAGCTAAGATCCATATGTATCCCGAGGTATTCAGCTGATTGTGCTTAAGGATTCGGGCATCCGTCAAGTGATGTAATTAGATTTTTGTAATTTCGCCGCAATGCAAAATTAGCATAGACAGATTTGGAGCTATTAAGCTGTATTTTCCAGTCTCTGGTCCATTTGTAGATCTTTTAGACCGCTATTTTTTATTGGAATTTTTTTTAGAGTCTTAGACAGAAATACATCTTTTGCCATGATAACTGTATCGTCCTCAAATGTTCCAAATTCCGTTTCTTTTGTTGTTGGGATATCAGCAGTATAGAGCAGATACAGAAGTAGTCCCAAGACACTACCTTGTAGAACTCTAGCCGAAATAAGTTTAAGTGTCTTTCGAAACGATATGATAATAGCAGTCGACAGTAATTCTGCGGTAGCAATTTGCTCATTTTATAGATTAATCTTGAATGCCATACCCGGTCAAAAGCTTGTGAGACGTCCAGGAATATTGCAAGGTAGTATTTCTTTTCTTCAAATGTATTTTCAACAGCCACTGGAAACATTCCATTGGAAACTATTCAGTCTCTAAAAGTTGTTTCTAAAAATCAAATGGTGACTCAACGCGTTATTAATAAATAACTATTCATTCTATTATTTTCTTTATAAATAATGTGCAAGTTATAAAAACTTTGATTTACTGAACATTTCAGTTCTAAAATGTTTCCGCTCTTATCCTTCTGTTGATTTACTATATTGAATCTTATACCTATACCAATGAATATTAACAAAAATAAAATAAATTAGAAAATAATTTTGATTTGGAGGGCGCTAAAATATTAAACAAAAGCAAGGACTTAGGCAACCAGCACTGTTCATAAAAATTTCTAAATAATGTCGCCGTCGATGCTAATTTATTATTATACATATTTTTTCTCGAACAATAAGAACATCGCAAGAATTTTTGCTGAGGGATAAGTTGAGGAGACAGGGTAAATTTAGGGAGGGATGAGGGAAAAATATTAGAGCACTGAAGCCTTAATAATTGCCTATTGGAATCCGAATAAAAGACGACAGAACCGAACGCATAAATAATTTATTAATAGCTCATTATGGGAAGGACGTAAAGTAAAATGGATCACTTGAGTGTTAAAAAAAGGTCCTCTGAAGATGGCCGAAGCTGCGAAATAAAGAACTTGCCCCATTTTAAATTCACAATACGTTTATCGTGTTATTTAAATATAAAAAAAAGAACTATACCACATGCATTATTTATATCTGCGTATAAATCTTCGCGCAGACATTTTTGTAATGTTTTTTTTGTTAAAAGCCAATATGTATCCAGAACTTCATACTACGCGTACCGGAAAGTCATTACCGATTTTTCGGAAGACAACTACATCATTTTTAGGAAAATGAAAATATTTTGTTTATTCACAGTATTGGTTATTTGATTCTATACATTCCGTTCAATTTATAGATGCCATACCAAAAAAACTGTTTGTCCTTTGAGCAAAAGATTCATCGAGCCATTTTCTAACTTCTACCAAAGTGCTTCTGTGCAAGCGCGTGTTCCATTGATGCGAAAAATTGATAGTCGAACGGGGAAAGGTTTGGAAAGAACGACGGAACTGAATAAAATGTCTCATCCAAGTGTGTTCAGTGCTTCCTTGACCGGTTTTGCTTCATGAGTTATCGTGCTATAAAATCACTTTACTGTATCTTTGAGCCCATTCTGAACATTTTTATATTGATCATTTGTTGTCAGTAGCGATTACTATTAACTGTTTTACCGGGTTTCAGCAGTTCGTAATACACCACGCCACTATAGTCTCACCAAACAAAGAACATTGTCTTGCGACCAAAACCATTTGGCCTTGGAGTCATTCCATCACTATTCGATGCAAAATTACTTCCGAAGGCATGATACCTTTAAAGCATAATTTCACAGACATTTTAACATTTTAATTTTCAATTTTCCAGTCATTCAATTGATGTGGCACCCGTCTAACCACGCCTCGCATGTGTTTAAGGTTAGAGCATCCTCATCGTAAGTTTCTACCTCCAAACTATGACTTTCAGCGGCTTTTTTTGTGTTGATTAAATAAAAAAAAGTAATGCATGCCGCAAATGCATGTTTTCAGATACGAAACTTGACATTTTTAAAGAGGTATCAATGTATGACGGTGTTACTTTCGCAGAATATAACTCGCAGAATGTATAGCTTCAAAGTTTGATGTCAGTAGAATAAAATGAAAAAAGTGTCTTACATAACATTGCATACTTATACTTATAAAAAAACCGCTAATGACCTTCCGATATACGTACTAAACAGTTTAACAAAATTCTCCTTATATTATTATTCAAATTTAATGAACTATTTGCAATTGGAATTAATTCATAGCGTTTTACACAAATCAGTAAGTTAATGAATTATTCAGATGCATTCGCATCACCCCTGTAATTCTTTTTTTTTAACTTTATTTTTAATCAACTATTTCTTAATGACGTAAAAATATAGCCCACCGTATATAACGTTTAATAAATAACTTTAATTTATACTGTTTAACCAACTTCAAAAACTTGATATCTAGAAATTATACGAAACTACAAAACTGTATAATTATCTCACATTGTATTTTATATATTCAGCTATATAGTACACCTGTCGTAGATGAATATATTAAAGTTCATATACATGTTCATAAAAGCTACAACACATCCCACAAAAGTTTTATTAACTATGGTTTAAAAAGGGGATTTTAATATCAAAAAGGCGGATAATTCCTTTATCTCATAGAAACTGTTCCAGAACAACAAGGCGTATTATACGGCAACATTTCTTTCAACGTAGAACATATTATAATAACGTAACATATAGTGTATTGTTGGCTTGAAAGTTTAATTGATTTTAATACTATTTACTCACAAAGGCTTTAATTTATATATATATATATATATATATATATATATATATATATATATATATATATATATATATATATATATTTAGAAGTTAATTTTTGTTATATATTTTTTTAAATGACAGAATAAAATCTAAGGAGAACTAATATACATATACATATACATATATATATATATATATATATATATATATATATATATATATATATATTATACATATATATATATATATATATATATATATATATATATATATATAACTTCTAGGATGTCCATTTTCAAGGCACAATGATACATTATTAAAAGATATCTTACATCAAATTCGACTCTATAAATATCTGAAAAGTGGCGTAAATATTTGTATGTAAACAAAACAGCCCCCAACCTGATTTTTCTCTCTTTTTTTTCTAAAAGGTAGAATGTTTTCAGCGTAACCTCCTTGTAGCAAGATAGATCTTTTGTTAAGCTATACTGGACAGAATGTGTAGATATGTCCACCTACGTTATATATGTTTTATAAATACCTGTTTTTTAGATTTTCTCAATTTCACTGGCGATATTTCTTTTACGTCGAGTTTTTTTCGATGACATGTTAAACTTTTAAAAATAAATTACTATTACAGCTTAAAATACGTTTTTTCAATTAATGTTTACGAATCGAAAATACATATTATGATTATATACTCATAAAAAAACCAGCGAAATATATTTATTTTTGTAATACACCATAATCATAATGGAAAAAGAATATTGCAAATGCTAGCACATGCATATGTACAATTTTAATTAGAACGAGAGAAATAAAGTTAAAATATTACAGCAATAATGCATAAATTTACAGGTATACGTAAAATATAGATTGTGTTTTTAATGTAAAAATTTATAGAAAAAAGTAATTGCATAATAATGTATTCGAGAATATTTTTTCATAGCAATTTTATTATCTCGTAATTTATTTGTGCTATATTTAATATAAAGCAAAGGTCATATAAAGAGTTAAAAATAACAATTTAAATGAAGTTCCACAATAAGTTTGGTTTGCAATAATTAATTTTATATAAAATAACTAACAAACAAAAAAATCGATTTTAAATTTCTGTATTTCTTGAATATAACAGCATAATATGTTTTGTCGAAAAATATTGATTGATAACTGAAACATAAAATATGGCATTGCCGTTAGAAAGACATTGTCTGCCAAATTTGCCACCTTTTGACTGCCCAGAGACGACATCTGTCAAAATTCTAAAAGGAATTTGACATATTTTTTTGAAAAATTCATCGTATTCTTAAAAAATTACTTAACAGTCTTAATAACATTTTCATAAAATTATAAAACTGTCTGCTATATTACCACAAAGTTTGAACATCGTATATTATTTCCATTGAAGCTAGAACCAGCGAAATCTATAACCTCACATATATTTACTTCAAGGATTTAAACACAAGATTGTCTAACAAACCAATATTCAAATCCAACATTTTTTATTTACCTCTTGTATAAACTGAAACCAGAATGTAAACTGAAATTGTCCTTTTATTTTAAGGTAAGTGAAACTCTAAAATTTCCACATTTTTCTACGGCATTGATATAAGAGGATTTAGTCATTATTCTCTTCTTACGAGAAGACTCTCGCATTCTTTTACGAGAACCTAGATTTTTAGTTTCAGTTTTAAAAGTATGCTTTATATTGGATAAAACCCTTTTGTTGTCTCCAGATTGTTTCACATAAAAACAATATTTTTCTATTGAAACCTTATATTTTGAATTTTAAATTTCGCGAATATACAGTTTGTTACGTAACATCATATGCATTTCTACAAAGCGTAGCGCTATTTATTTAGATTATCGAAGTTTTGATAAGTTTGATTAATTGATTTTTCCCTACAGAGTATCGACGGTCTAGTCATCATTTGATAACCTCCATGGACAATAAGATCAATAGAAAATAAAACGAAATATACAGATTAATTCGATGTAGTATAATGATTGTTAAATATCACTGCCATCCAAGAGTTCATCTCATTTTTAAAATGTCCATTGAACATGGTTAACCTCTCGGTTTCCGCGAACTCCATAGCCATTGTCAGATAATGAGCGCTAGGTAATTTCAATTTTCTCAGACAATTTATTATTCACTGTTTAAATCATGATTACAATGCCGTTTAGACGATCTAAAAGGTTCTCAAGTATTGATAGAAATCATTTCATCGCACTAATAACGAATATTTAACACCGTCTGCAATATTCATACCATCTATCTTACATATTTTGAAAGATATTTATTATAAAAATTTCTATACAATATTATTTTTCAATATATACGAACATGTATATAAAGAAATATTCAAAACCTTCTAAAACCATATCTATCAAGCCTGAACATAAAAAAGATAAAATGGAGGAGGATTGAAACTGAAATAAATATAAAATAAAAGAAATAAAAACTAATTAAATAAATCGATGGAGAAAATAATGGTGAACAGAGAAGAAAAAACAGCAAGCAATAAAAATATCAATCCATAAGTATAAAACAATAAAATTAAGCCTAACGTCACTAATAACAAAAGATAATAATAATAGTAAAATAAACATTCAATGTAAGTAAAAAAGGAAATAAGAAATAAGAAAAAAAAATTATGTTAAATTTATAAATTAATAAAAATATTAAATGTTTTCAAAGCACAAAAAATAATGACAAAGAAAACATAATAAGTAAAATAAACGAACCGAAACACTTTCGTAATAATTACATTATTTACATGACTTATTTCATCGAAACCATTGTATTTTTCTAATCTTACCTGTTCTATATCAAAAATAAACAGCCGAAAATAATATATAAACAAGATTTAATTGATACGAAAATTTTAAAAGCTAAAACAACAATAAAACACATCTGTGACAAAAATAACCGCGCTTTGCGTAACTTTGATTAAAAACAGAGTTCAAAATATATTCTGGTTTAATATAACGATCATTTCTCGTTATTGTTTGTGTGTAACTGTTGCTGTTTTAATTTGGACTTTGGTAAACTTTTTCCACCAAGATAATAAACATTCTCGGAAGCTGTACAAGTTTATGGGGAACGTTCATCAGCTCATTATATTAAATGATATAATTTAAACTTTTTTTCAGCACATTATTTCAACTTACTTCTTCAACGGTGTTCAGTTTTATTTCAATAACAAATCATTCGACAAAACCGAGAAAACGCCTCATTTTATTCAACAGGAAAAAAAACAACAATTACCACCCATTTATTATTTGTAGATGTATTTGTATAACTTCCGAGGAAATGTCTTACAAAATATGTTCGTTATTCGTTTAATTAATTTCATTAATTAACTCAAGAGAAGACTTCCTCAAATGAGTTCGTATATTCCGTACAGCTCGTCTGTTCCATCCTGTCTATAATTGTTTTTATATAAGTTCAAACGAAATATTTGTTTCGTATTTTTTTCTTTAAGCTTCTATCCTCACAGAATCCTAAGATGGAGATGGATGGATCTATATATACGGATGATTATATAAATATATATATATATATATATATATATATATATATATCGATGATCTAAAATCGATATCCTAGATTTCCTTTTCCTTTTCCTAGATTTTATTATATGCATTTAAAATTACATTATTATAAAAGCAATGTTTGTCTTTTTGGGTTATCTTTACATAAAATATGACATTGCCGTTAGAAAGACATTGTCTGCCAAATTTGCCACCTTTTTTGACTGCCCAGAGACGACATCTGTCAAAATTCTAAAAGGAAATATGACATATTTTTTTGAAAAATTCGTCGTATTCTTAAAAAATTACTCAATAGTCTTAATAACATTTTCATAAAATTATAAAAGCCATTTATTATTTATAGATGTATTTGTATAACTTCCGAGGAAATGTCTTACAAAATATGTTCGTTATTCGTTTAATTAATTTCATTAATTAACTCAAGAGAACACTTCCTCAAATGAGTTCGTATATTCCGTACAGCTCGTCTGTTCCATCCTGTCTATAAATGTTTTTACATAAGTTCAAACGAAATATTTGTTTCGTATTTTTTTCTTTAAGCTTCTATCCTCACAGAATCCTAAGATGGAGATGGATGGATCTATATATACGGATGATTATATAAATATATATATATATATATATATATATATATATATATATATATATATATATATATATATATATATATATATATATCGATGATCTAAAATCGATATCCTAGATTTCCTTTTCCTTTTCCTAGATTTTATTATATGCATTTAAAATTACATTATTATAAAAGCAATGTTTGTCTTTTTGGGTTATCTTTACATAAAATATGACATTGCCGTTAGAAAGACATTGTCTGCCAAATTTGCCACCTTTTTTGACTGCCCAGAGACGACATCTGTCAAAATTCTAAAAGGAAATATGACATATTTTTTTGAAAAATTCGTCGTATTCTTAAAAAATTACTCAATAGTCTTAATAACATTTTCATAAAATTATAAAACCCATTTATTATTTATAGATGTATTTGTATAACTTCCGAGGAAATGTCTTACAAAATATGTTCGTTATTCTTTTAATTAATTTCATTATATAAGTTCAAACGAAATATTTGTTTCGTATTTTTTTCTTTAAGCTTTTATCCTCACAGAATCCTAAGATGGATGGATCTATATATACGGATGATAATATAAATATAGATATGTATATATATATATATATATATATATATATATATATATATGTATATATATATATATATATATATATGTATATATATATATATATATATATATATATATATATATATATATATATATATGTATATATATATATATATATATATATATATATATATATATATATTACCACAACACACTGCTATATTACCACAAAGTTTGAACATCGTATATTATTTATTTCCATTGAAGCTAGAACCAGCGAAATCTATAACCTCACATATATTTGCTTCAAGGATTTAAATACAAGATTGTCTAACAAACCAATATTCAAATCCAACATTTTTTATTTACCTCTTGTATAAAACAAAACAAGTTTATGGGGAACGTTCATCAGCTCATTATATTAAATGATATAATTTAAACTTTTTTTCAGCACATTATCTCAACTTACTTCTTCAACGGTATTCAGTTTTATTTCAATAACAAATCATTCGACAAAACCGAGAAAACGCCTCATTTTATTCAACAGAAAAAAAAACAACAATTACCACCCATTTATTATTTGTAGACGTATTTGTATAACTTCCGAGGAAATGTCTTACAAAATATGTTCGTTATTCGTTTAATTAATTTCATTAATTAACTCAAGAGAAGACTTCCTCAAATGAGTTCGTATATTCCGTACAGCTCGTCTGTTCCATCCTGTCTATAATTGTTTTTATATAAGTTCAAACGAAATATTTGTTTCGTATTTTTTTCTTTAAGCTTCTATCCTCACAGAATCCTAAGATGGAGATGGATGGATCTATATATACGGATGATTATATAAATATATATATATATATATATATATATATATATATATATATATATATCGATGATCTAAAATCGATATCCTAGATTTCCTTTTCCTTTTTCTAGATTTTATTATATGCATTTAAAATTACATTATTATAAAAGCAATGTCTGTATTTTTGGGTTATCTTTACATAAAATATGACATTGCCGTTAGAAAGACATTGTCTGCCAAATTTGTCACCTTTTTTGACTGTCCAGAGACGACATCTGTCAAAATTCTAAAAGGAAATATGACATATTTTTTTGAAAAATTCGTCGTATTCTTAAAAAATTACTCAATAGTCTTAATAACATTTTCATAAAATTATAAAACCCATTTATTATTTGTAGATGTATTTGTATAACTTCCGAGGAAATGTCTTACAAAATGTGTTCGTTATTCGTTTAATTAATTTCATTAATTAACTCAAGAGAAGACTTCCTCAAATGAGTTCGTATATTCCGTACAGCTCGTCTGTTCCATCCTGTCTATAATTGTTTTTATATAAGTTCAAAGGAAATATTTATTTCGTATTTTTTTCTTTAAGCTTTTATCCTCACAGAATCCTAAGATGGATGGATCTATATATACGGATGATAATATAAATATAGATATGTATATATATATATATATATATATATATATATATATATATATATATATATATATATATATATATATATATATATATATATATAATAAATTGAAATAATAAGTCTTCCTAGATTTTATTATATGCATTTAAAATTACATTATTTTATCTTTACACAATTTAAATACTTTATTACCCATCAAGGGATATTCTACATCCCTCAATGAGCTGCATATCTCTAAGCTCTCTAAATTATTCACTGTTTTTATACACTTCATACATTTGATCTCTGATAGAGCTAACGTGCTGATCTTCATTCGTCAGCTGCTTCATGTGAGGACGTTTTCTTTTCGACGAATCCATGATTATATTGTATTTCATTTTTTGAGGTATTTTTGTGACTGTGTCCATACTAATATTCAGTGCAGCTGCAATAGGCTCAAAAAATATTTTCAATAAAAACTGCAGCAATTCAATATTTAACAGTAAAATTGCTTACCTCCCTAACGCATTTTACTGGCAAGAGAAGGTCTCCATTATTTAGTTCCTGTTCGAAGTAACTGATTAGAGACAGCAATCTGTTTCAGATTATGTAATAATTTCGGCATTTTCAACTAGAGTAATAATAAGAAGCGCTTTAATGTTTATCAAAACAAGTAAAGCGTTAAAACAACATTTGTCGGTTTACAAACTGCAGTTGTCATTACTAGAGGTTGGCAACCGAACGACTTTTGTAGGCTGATTCTGTTACATGTTCCAACGTATCAGTCAGCATTGCATCTCTTGTTAACTAGAATAAAGTGAGAAGGAAAATATTGTCTGATTCTAAAATGAATTTACAAATTGTGGCAGGCAATACATTAAACAAATTGATGACGTGAGTTCACTGTTATTTTGAATAGACTATGTGTGTGTGTGTCTCAGAAAAATGTGTATATTCATTTTGTCTTACAATAAAAGGTACCAGTATGAAAAAAAGCTTACCTCACTACATGACCAGTTACATTAAAGAGATTTTTCATCACTCGGTCCTATAATTTTCATATTTATGAAAATAAAATATTAACTATAGACAATAGTTTTATTATCTAGTATAAAGCTTGAATTCCACTAAGTAATACAACAATAAATAATCAATTTTCTTATTACATATCCATTATTCATTGAACAAAAATGATTATCATTTTGAGAGATACAGAACACCCTAAACTGAAAGGGGGTATAATTAAAATTAAACTAAGTAAACAGAGACTTATTAAAATTAAATACTTTAAGGTTTGGTCCGGCTGCAATAATCTAGAAAGTAAAATAAACCCAGGCTACTTCCGAACTCCGAATAATTTTGAAATATCAACAGTCATTATTTTAAAATTAATTCGAAACCGACTGTAGGAGAAATGTTTTAAAATAATTACGAAATCTACTGATTTTAAATAGGATTTTTATATTATTTCGAAGATTATTACTTAATAAATTATGTAAAGCGGTTTGTTATCGTTAGTGCAATTAATATGTAGTAAACCTACATGCTGCTATAAAGCAAACGTACGTGGATAATTGAAAATGTTATTACTCTTTGTTGAAAATCGGGTATTACAATATTTCGCTTTTGCCAACGTTAAAGCCATTGCCAAATAATGAGCGCCTGGTAATTTCAACTTTCTCAACCTATTCATTGTTCAGTGTTTCAATCTAGATTACAAAGCTTTTTGTACGTTCGAAACTGATTTGGAAGATTGATCGTAATAATATCAAACTCACCAAATAAATAGTTCCAAGTGTATAGCATTAAAACGTAATTAAATCGTATAAATTATATCAGAAACATTGAACAATATTTTTATATATAATTTATTATTAGTATATTTAATATTAATACCATAAAATAACAAATTTATAAGAGTATTAGTGTGAGTTAATTTTAAAGGATTTGTAATTGATATAACCAATGTTATATCACATTAGACACTTGTCAAACTATATTCATTATTACAGCTTGTTTATTTAGCTTACTTTTCATTATAACTCATTTTGATGTAACAACATTTATTAACACTTTCGTGTTGTTGGAAACTTATGTTGACATACTGCATTAATGAAAAGGTGCTTCTACATTTCTCAAATGATAAGTCAACTTAAGAAATTCAAAAATTAAGTGTTCAAACTCTAACCCAATGAAACCCATTACAGATACCTCTTTAAGAATATTGTAAATGAGAAAAGGTGTATCGTGCACAGAGAAATTGTGACAATTTGATTTTACTATACTTTTCAGCTCAGCAACATATGACAAAATTCATCATCTACAAGAATTTTTTAAAATTGGTTATTAGATTGTTATTAGTCGTTGCCGACTAACCTACAATTTATCTTTATAATAACTTAAATCTAGTATGACCTATAAGCTCAATCTTGGTCTCCGATGTAATAATGTTTATATATTAATGTTGCTGTTTTTCTATTAAATACACTTCACTATACTACACTACCAGTAGTACACTATCAGTGTTCGGTTCTGGTGTTCCAAGAATTATATTACTTCTATATTGACATAAGAATAGAGTCTGTCCTCAAATATTCTTGCAATTATCTTTATTTCTTCAGTGGCAGTCGGTATCTAAAGGTCTCAGTGTAAGGGATTATTCCTGTAGTATCTGTGTGCATCAGCAATACTTCTCAGGACTTCGTTCTGGAAAACTTAAATTGTGTTTATATTACTTTTCACCGAACAGACCCATAACTGAAGTATCTATGTCAATATAGGTTTCAATAATTGCTTGTATAACGCACAGAATGATTTTCTATTTCGGTTTGGTTCCAGTTATTTATATTGTCACTTGCCTGTTCAGTATGTTATTCCGGTAGCATTCTCTGTACCTTCTAAACAAGACCATCATACCTTACCTTATCGGAAACTTGTGCTACATCGAAAAATAAAGCTGAACATAAATGTTTCCCTTCATAGGCTTTTTCAATTACATCTGTTATTCAATACACCTGGTCAATACTTGAATATATGTTAACAAAACGAAACTGATGTGTATACATCAGTTTTTTTTTCTCCCTATAATCGGTTTTATTCTTTTCAACGGGAGTTTTTCTAATAACTTACGATATTATTGTTAGCAGCAAGAGCGAACTATATGTTTAATAAGCAATAATTAACAAAAAAGAAGGCTTTACAATATGTAACACAAATGCAAATAATTTGAAATTTTAAGAATCTCAAAATTAATATCTAATATAAGTTTCCTCTTTCAGTAGATATTATATATGTATATATTTAACGAAAATGTCAAAATAAACACATCAAAAAATCCGGATAAATCTGGGATCGATATTTATTGTACTAACCGAATCGAAAAATGGTATATCGAATTCTACGGTATTCCAA
Organism: Rhynchophorus ferrugineus; assembly: GCF_030347505.1. Taxonomy (NCBI): domain Eukaryota; kingdom Metazoa; phylum Arthropoda; class Insecta; order Coleoptera; family Curculionidae; genus Rhynchophorus; species Rhynchophorus ferrugineus. Next base: position 23,399,904 of record NW_027472584.1, on the reverse strand, counting down.
ATAAAATGTCGAAAATGATTTTGCGGAGATGTCATTGAAACGGAAGTCTTATTATTGTATTTTTACTTATTTAGTTTCAGTTATATAATTATATTTTGTAACAAACATTATTTTGAAACTTTAATTTTACGTAATTTAATTTTCATCAATTATTTGATATTAATATTAAAGTAGTAGATAAAGTTGATGGATTTAACAAAATATAGCGAAACAAAAAACAACAGAAGCTCGGATGGCTGGAAAAAAATTGTTTTAAACGATTTTATATCAAAATATTTTCTTAAAAATGTACCACAGTGAAGTTAAAATTAAAATACGAAATAACGTTAATAGAAGACAGTATTATAATAAATGTATGCCAATATCACCTTATATAAATAAGTATTAACCAACATTGTATTTACATTTTCTGAAATCTAAATAAGATTGCAATAATGGGAGATTTCATTTAGAGCAAACGCTCCAATAAATATGATTTATTCCTTTGGATATTTTTTATCTTCCGATTTTAAAGCCGGGAAGTTATTTATTTCGAATGAGCAAACGCCACTTTTATTCAAAAAGCAATTTTTTATCTTGAAGTCGGAAAAAAAGTACGATAAATATATGGCGGAATATAAAAAAGCATTTAAGGTTTCCTGAAACGGCCAAATACTCACAGGTTAGTTTAGGGATGAGGTGATGTAGACAGTGATTTATGTATAAGTCTTGATTTAAACGTTGTTAAATAACAATCCATTTCTCTCCACTTATAATATTATTCACGTTATCCGGGTTGCCTACCGATATTTATTAGCATTTATTTTTAAACATTTCTTTTATTAACACATCTCTTGTTCATTAATTTTATTTCACAATTTTTTGCATTGTCCTGGACGTCAATTACCTCCAATGATATTATTTAATTAAAATCAAGAAACAACTTTTTGAATAAATATTAGTAAAGAGATTAGACAGAGACATTTTGCTAATACCAAAGCCATTTTGATAGCCTATAATTTTGCTCCAAGAATAGATCAGTAAGTTTGGTTTTCATAAAAAGTTTATTTTGTCTTTACATTTTTTTTTCGTTATGATTGAAAAATTATATGGGCTAAATGGTGACCGCGAATCGCTATGTAACTTTCGGCTCATTTTAAAGCATTTTTCAGGGTATCCTGCAACATCTGAGGCTGAACGAGCTTCAATTTCGCGACGAATATTGTCTTTAAGATGTTGAATCATTTGGGGCTTATTCACATAAACTTTTGATTTTAAAAAACCCTATAAAAAATTCTGGTGCTCTTAAATTCGAAGATCTGGCTGTCCATGCTAAATCGCCACTTCGCGAAATTAATCTTCGTGGAAAAACGTCATTCAATAATTGAATTGTTTAATGAGCTATGTGTGTTGTGACCCCATCTTGCTGAAACCCCATGTCCTCTAGTCCTTGCTCTTCCATTTCAGGCCAAGAAAATTTCGAATCATGTCTTGGTACCGTTCAGCAGTAACAGTAACTGCAACACCTTGGTAATTTTCAACAATGAATACCATATAGTTATTTTTAGTGGATTCAATGATGTTTCATGGATTAATTCAGGATTCTGTGTTACCCAAAACCGACTGTTCTGTTTATTGACGTGGCCAATGAGAAAAAATGAGCTTCTTGTGACGTATATTTATTCTTGGGGCGTATATTTATTCACAATAAAATTTGGACGTCTACAAAGTACAATGGTTAAAGCGAAACTGAGCTAAACATCACATAACCAGCGCTATCAAAATGGTAGCGGTACTTTTGCCCCAACTGTTATTATACAAGTACCATACCTTTTTAAATAATTTACGTCGTAGTAATCAAATCGAGACATACATTTAGTATTTTATTTTGAAAAGAATTTATATTTCAGACTAGCGACCCGCCCCGGCTTCGCACGGGTGCAATGCTGATACTAAATTAAATACACTACAGAAAAAATATGAACGTTGTATATAAAAACATAGCGGCCCGCTCCGACTTTGCACGGGCATAAAATATATATGCCTATGTCACTCAATGAAAACATGATTAAAATCAATCCAGTATTTTTGGTTCATTCATTACTGCCCTTGGCCTGCACGCATTAAATTTAGAGTAAAACAATTCCTCTTCCCCTATACTTACTATGAAGATTTCCTGCTATCTTTGGAATATCTAAATTCATACAATTTTTATTACATTACACATTTTTAAACGCAAATTTTAAATTTGTAATATCTCCCAAAAAATATTTGTTTAATTTACATGCTGTAAGGAACCATATTGATCTATATTAATTGCACACTGTATTTAAGGTACTTAATTCGATAAGGATTAATGCCGTATTGCTTAAAATAGCTTCGTAAATAAGCCATTTTCTCACGTAAAAAGTAAACAATAAAAATGGTTAATGTGGGTTATCCCTAAAAGATAAACATATACCATCGCGGACTTTTTTGTAGACCTTTTTATGGTGTACAGTACTGTAGTACATTAATTTGATCTAACTCGTAGGGTTAGGTAGCGTTTTTGCTAATTGCTAAATAAGCCTAAAAAATAAGTTAATTTACGACATCACGTTAGAAGCCTCTAAAATTAGCAATGTTGCCTTAGTATATTATGCATGTATTATACATATAAACCTTCCTCTTGAATCAGTCTATCTATTGAAAAAAACCGCATCAAAATCCGTTGCGTAGTTTTAAAGATTTAAGCGCACATAAGGATATAGGGACAGAAAAGGCGACTTTGTTTTATATTATGTAGTGATAAAAAAATATTGCGAGATGATGATGAAGTTGTTTCTATTTTAAAATGATGTTGCTCTCGGAATTATTCAAAACAAACAATAAATTTTATCTAATCCATCAATATTTGGAAGCCTTCAAATTACACTAAGTTAATTGCCATTCACTCAGAGCTTATACCCATTACATGAATATTTATAGACATAACAAAGGACACTTAAACAGTTCGCTATATTTACGGACAAAATATTTTAAATCGAATATTCAAACTGCTTCCTTGAGATCTATTTTCGTTTTAAAATCAATGTGCGTGTATATCATGAAGGTCTGCGTGTAAACACTCTGATATTTGTATTAACCATACGCCATTATGCAATACGAACTCAAAATCAATCAGTCAATGAGCTATAATGATCTATTTCCTTAGTACGGTCTCGTCATTTGTCGATTGTCTAATAAAATAAATAATCCGAAAGTGATTTCGATCCCTCCCAACGATACCATAATTAATGATGCAGTCGAAAACAGATTTTGGCAAAGTTCTGAATCAAAAGGAAGCGAACGCTTATCAAAATGGGTGTTTATTGGTGAGATCAATAAAGATTTTTGTCCAAAGAGCTTGACGGAAATGCTTTTTGATTTCTAAAAGAATGGAATTTTTTCATAACGGACAGATAAAATGCGGGATGAATTTTTCCCCGTGATTTTACCATAACGCATCCGATAAAAATTATCTGCACTAAGTAAATAAATAAAATATAAGTAATTAAATTGATTAAACATAAATAAATAAATAAGTAAAATATATATAAATAAATAAAAGATAAATAAATAAATAAAATACAAATATTTTTTTTATTTTGAGAATATCAAAAGTAGAAACAGTAAAACTTACTTGTCGATGATACAATACCCTAGATATAGATTGATCATTCTCTGTATCAAATAACTTTACCTAAAAGAAAGGCCCATACTTCTACGTTTAGTTTAAAAATGTATGTGGATCATTACTGAACAAACATTAACTTCATTACTGCTTAGCCTTTGTGGTCATAGTTAATTCAACATGTTTCATCACCTGTAACAGCTTATATTGTTTGCCTTTCTCATTCACGTATTTTTTATAAAATAGGGATTTATTGCAGTCGCTTTTTACTTCATACCGTTGTTATAATTCATGTTCCGATAGTTAAAACTGTTACCTATGCACGAAACTATATGAAATTGTTTGAAACAACTAAAAACCCATGTCTGTTTAAGCAAGGAATTAATTACAAAGCATTCATAAATAGCTTTGAGTTGTATTTTAGATGTTTAACTAGTTTAAGTACAAAGCTTTGTAACTCTTTGCTGTTTGATAATTACGAGCAAAACGTTTCTACGATATAAAATGTTCAGAACATTATAAAAGCCGATCATTCTACATTCTAATTAGATTTATTATTCTATTACTAAACTACGAACGTTCTAGTTCAAATACTAATTAATACTAATTAAATATTCAGTATTTAGAACCCAGAGTATTGGTTAAAACATTTTATTTGTAAATAAAATAAAATTAACAGTCACCAGTTAGTTAATATAAAAATGTTCAATATAGAACGTTATATCGTAAAATTAGACAACTGCCAATAACATAGCCTTCAAATATAAGCATTTTCTAGAATATTTAATCAAAATAAGTTCTCAAAAGTTATTTCAACAGCTTAAAGATGTTAAGTTTAGCATCAAGAGCAAAAAACGTTCTAGTATGAAGTTCAAGTTAAAATAAATCCCCATCAATCAATAATTGAATACAAACTGTTGTTATATAAGTAAGTGATCCTTTTCAAATTATACTGTGCAACTTGAACCGAACATAATTTTCATTTTGTCGTTTCCAGATAATGTCAAAAGAAAAGGTGAATCATACCTTAAAAAATTATGATGTACACTATTAGTTTTATCTTATTAAACAAAAATATTAATAATATTATCCCAGACAAGGTCTAATAAAAGAACAAATATTTTAAAGGTCAGTTGTTTGTTTGCTTTTTATAAAAGGTTAATTAATTATAGGATTATTTAAATGGTTTAGATAATTATTATATCTCCAAAAGCAATGTCTGAAATAATGCTTTGTTAAAAATGATGTGTCATATAACGCTGCTAACCCTGCGTAATACCATCAACTCAGTTATAGCTGAGGTCATTTTAGGGTCATATGATGACGTACAATTCTTAACCGGATTACGGAAAAGGAATAAGAAGATTTGCGAAAATTAAACGGGTTTTACGACATAGTTCAACTAAACCCAACCTTAAGTATATTTACAGTGAGATTAGAAAACAGCACAGATTAAAAAAAGGAAACCGAGATGTTGATATTAAGATTGAGAATCGAATTATTAAAATCGAATCAAGTATCATTTAATAATGATGATTTATCTTTGTTTCAGGGTCAGACGAACAGATACGACATAAAAGGAATGTTTGAGTGTTTAGCTTGCCCAGAAGGTTGCGACTCATGTACAGATGATCGACCATGTGTTGTCTCACTGAATTGGGTGATGAGAACGTCGATATTGGCATTATCCTGTATAATTGCATGTTGTTTGCCGATTATCCTTTTCTTTACGTGGAAATGGCAACATATCAAGGTAACACAAACATATGTGCTTTAAAGACATTCATTATCCTAAGTAAATATATTCGTTCGGCCAATATTACGCGCAGATTTATGCGGTTTACCTTTGAAAATGTTATATAACAATTCAGATAATTTATTGAGCGTTGGTAAAGTATCAGAGCTTATACAGGTAATTTATGTGTATATCCTTTCATACTTCTCACACACTGTACAGAATTATAACATTAATCCAACAACAGACAATAAATAAACAAATAAATGCATACAATAATGGAGATAAAGTAAATGGTGTCTTTTTATAAGCAATTTATATTTTAAATTGAAACAAAATTTATGTATATTAAGTTTAAAATCAACAAACTTACATCATCTAAATCTATAACGCCAAAAAATTGCAATGTTGCCGCATTAACTTTAAGTTTTAATTAATTTTGACATAAAAAAATCTAATCTAAATAAAATAATTAAAAAAATGTTACCAATTATAATTTATTTTAACATTATAATACATTTAATGCATATCTTATGTTTCCAGCATGAAGAACAATATATCTGCAATGAATTATTAATTAATCTTGTGACTAATAAAACTTAATCAATTGTTATTCCTTCAGATTTTGTTATCTTAACATTAGTTTTATTATCATCTTGCCATGAGTGACCCAATATATTTTTCTGAAATATCGATATCTCTTCTAAATACACAAATTTAAATAATATTTCCAGTATCCATAATTAATCCATCCAGTGTATGAAAGGATGGTGAGGGATGTACCCTCAAAGAGCTGCATATCTCTAAGCTTTCTACGGATACTTTCCAGACTAACAGTTTCCTCTGAAATAATTGAATTATATTATCTTTATATTGAAAAAACTACTCATTATTTTCATACTTTTGATATATTTCATCTCTAGTAGAGCTAACCGCTTCGTATGAGGACGGTTTCTTTTCGGTAAATCCAGGATTATATTGTTTTCCATTTTTTGAGATATATTAGTAACTATGTCCATACTAATATTTAATGCAGCTACAACATGCTAAAAAATATTTTGAATGAAAGCCGGAGAACTATCTAGCAGTAAAAATACTTACCTCTCTAAAGCATTTTACTGGCAAGATGGGACCTCCATCCTCCTCTCAACTGATTAGAAACGCATTCTGTTCTGTCTGGCTTCGACATTTTCAAACAGAGCAATAATAAGCAGCGATTTGTAATTTATCAAAACAAGCAAAGCGTTAAAACAACGTGTAGTTATAATTAATATTTTGAAGGATTTAAGAGACGTTTGACAACGGTACAACTTTTGTACGCTGATTTGGTTACATGTTCGAACGTATGAGGCAGCATTGTATCTCTTTTTATCTACAATAAAATAACTAATATGATGAATATGATGACGATGAAATAAAATATTGTCTCATTTTAAAACTAATTTACAAATTGCGGAAGGCAATACTTAAAACATCTTGATGACGTAAGTTCACAATATTAATAACATAAATAATACCAAGCAGTTCATACGAGCTAATTTTGCTATCAAAATTCATTAAATATTACATTATCTTAGTAAAGTAGAACGTTTTTCATACTATATGCAACAATAATTTCCTATTTTCGATGCCAAATCGATCCAATAATAACATATAATATTTTATAACTGATGTAGGTTTATATTGATTGTATTATAGCTATACCGGGAACTTTTCAGACGATTGACCAATTATATCTCAATATAAAAAAATTTGGCGGCATAACAATTCATATTATTTATATAAAGTTTTAATGAGTAATAATTAAAACAAATATAATAATATGTTTGTACAATTATATTTTAATTAATTGGGAACATATATAACGTTAAACCAACAATGTACAATAAATAAATAAATAGAAAGGAATAACGCATCGATTAATAAATATATAAAATGTAACGTAAATATTTAAATTAGGACAATTATAATTATAGTGATGTTATTAAAGTGCCATACAGATAAACGATCGCTCGAATTAAATATTTTGCAGCAATTAAAGCTTTATAAAAGAACCTTACAGAATGCTCTAATTGGTTATTATTAATTTAAAGCTCTGGATTTGTTTGCTCTATATTTTAGAGGCAACATAAATTCGAATTAGATTAATCATTAAATTTCGATTTCCAAATATCAATGCGAATTTATGTATGATATTCTGTTTAAACAGAAATAACAGGATTGTTATTATTATCATTATATTTTATGGAAGTTATAACTTTAAAAAAAAAGTTTTTTCGATAAATTATGAATTCCTTCTGAGTTTTTTTTCAATTAATCAACTTTTTATAGTGAACTCAATGCTTTTTATATGTTTCCAGTAATACTTGCATGACCAATAACTAAATTAAGTAACAATTGATCATATATGCTTATCGTTTTATGATATTTTTACAACCTATAACTGTCAAATTAATTAATGAATTTATTATTAACATTTATGACGTGCTTTAATTAATCGTTTATCATTTTTAATAAAGTACATATGCTGTAGGAAAACATGGATCGGCAATAAAATACGAAACAAGACGTTTTTAAAAAAAATAATACTTCTTGAGTTCTTGAGGAAAATGAAACAATTTTTCACATTTTCCACTAATAGCAATTACACGATTTTTCCCAGATATTAAATATCATTCGGTTATGTATTAGGAACATAATTCCCTTTCCCGATCCCAGCTTCACTGGTAATAGCCAATTTCCTTCCAACTTTCACATATTTATCTGACATTTTTACAAGTTTTTTTTTACTTTATTACATTTCACTCTCTTGTTTCTAAATGTTTCCTCTAACAGTTTGAAGTTGTTAGTTATTTTATTAGGAAAAGAACTTTCCATTCCGAGAGAAAAATCCATATCTAAGAATTTTTCAACAATTATTTAATTATATATATATATATATATATATATATATATATATATATATATGTACTAACAATTTCATGATGGTATTTAACAACATTATAGAACGATAAAATTTTGTTGAAGTTTATTTGAAAAATAAATACAAAAACATACGTCCTAGAACACTGAATATGCAGCAAATATTTTCCAGGATTTATTTATTATTTGTATTCTATGTGACCAAATAAATATCAAACAGAATTGGCGTTGAAATATCTATTGAAGCCGAGTGTGATTAATAAATTCCTGCATGAATTGTGTGACAACAGCCGCATGTTTTTTTTAATGCAGAAAATATCGACGAAATTTCCAATTTTGTGGATATACAGTTTGTAAGAAAATTTGAACATAAAATATTAGGTTGAGAAAACACTAATTTCGGTTTTTTTCTAATATATGACTTTAAAATCTTATATTTCTTGTAAAACTATACTCATTCGATGAAGCCATGCTATAATGCATTTGTAAAATAATCATAAAACAAGGCCTCCAGTTAATATTTACTGTTACAACAACTCTCCTTCTAGCTGTTTATAATTTTTATAAAAAGAACAATCTAAAAATTACTTATGTTTTGCCACTCATTCAAAAATACAAATACGGTTTCCGAAAAAAAAGTCTCAAAATATTAAGTAAATAAGGGTAGGTTTTTTTTATTCTTTGTATTGGCTGGTGTTTTTTCGTGATACTAAATTTTATTTTCACATTTAGTAAGCGTTTTTTCATTTCTAATATATATTTATTACATTCTATCACAATTGTAATACTAGTACATTATGCACACAAAGAGTGTGAAATAGTAATCATTAATATTCTATAACTGTGGAAGATATTTTATTTAAAATTGACTTTGCAAGTAAAAAAAATCTTCAAAGCAGCCTTTATTGAAAAGTCAACAAGCAGCAGAAAAGCACGAGCAAAAGGAAATAATACTTGTGTTTTGTCATAAAACAGTTATGGAGTATTTGATTGCCTACATCTAATTTAAACGGCTTGTATAACAGATAGAGCATGATTGAACTGTTAAAACATTGTTTTAGAAGAAACTACAGACAACAGGAATATTATATGTCACTTTGATGAGCTGTTTGAGATTCATTGCATATAGATACTTTGCCACATAATTAAACGATTAATTTATAAGCATTGCTGAAATTGAATTGATAAAATCATGGAATAATCTTATTATGTTGCTATATACACATATATATGAGACATCTAAAAATGTATTGCTTTTTCGTGTCTCAAACATATCAGGTGTACCGGAAAGTCGTTACCGTTTTTTTGGAAAGAAACTACACAGTTTACAAGAAAATAGAAAAATATTTTTATTCAAAGTATTGACCACTTAATTATATACATGTTACACATCTTTTAGGCAATTTATGGATGTCATCCAAAATAAACTGTTTCCCCTTTGGGCAAAACCATTCATTCTTTCAAAGAACATTTATCGAGCAATTTTCTAACTTTTTCGAAATTGGCGAAGTGTTGCTCTACAAGCGCTTATACCATGGATGCAAAAAGTTGATACTCGGACGGAGCAAAGTCTGGAGAGTACAGCGGGTGCAATAATATGTCCCATCCAAGTGCTTTCAACGCTTCCTCGGCCGATTTTATGAGAGGCGCGTTATTGTGGTGTAAAATCACTTTAGCTTTTCTTCGGGTCCACTCTGTAGTTTTTTGATCAATGCATGGTTCAAATTGATCATTTATTGTCGATAGCCATAACTTTTAATTGTTTGAGCAGGTTTCAACAATTCGTTATATACCACGCCACTCTGATCTCATCAAACACAAAACATTATCGTGCGACTAAAACGATTTGGCCTTAAAGTCGATCGACCAGCTTTTCCAGGTGGTAGCCATGATGTTTTTCACAATAAATCCATTTTTCATCACCCGTCAGTATTTGATGCAAAAATGACTTCCGATAATACATTTGAAGCAGCATTTCCCAGATAATTTTGAAGCATGTATAGCTTTGAAGCTTGATGTCAGTAGAAAAAAATAACATATCTGTCAAATCATGACATTGCATACTTAAACCTAGCGACATCTGTTAAAACTGGTAATGACTTTCCAGTACAACTGGTAGGTGACGGAAATTAGGTGAGACAAAGATATCGTAGCAAGAATTTCGTAAACAACGAAAGTTATTAATTCTTCTAACAAAATACTGTTGGTTTTAGGTGGTGCGAGCTGCTAGTCCAGTCCTGCTACGAGTCGTTGCTCTGGGGGCATTTTTTATGTACGGAACGGTGAGTATTAATGGGTACAATAAGGCGCAAACATTAATCACCCTCAACCCTTGTTTCTCTGGCTTTTGTAAAATTAAATATGTTTTCACCTGCTTGCCACTAGGTTATATTTTACACGCAATATAAATTGTTGGCATTCATTTCGATATAAATGTAAGAAGATTGCATACGCTAATGCCGGCTCTGTTTAAATAAAACCAACTCGTCCATTCCGATTCAATGTGAAACAACGAAAAGTGCATTTACGGATTCCTGCCGTTATTATTTATACATTTTTCTCGTCAATAAATACGTAGCAAGAGTAACAAAATGTTCCATAACCATAAAATAAAATCCTGATGCAGTCGATGTCGTAAATACAACATAGTAGAGATGTTTAGGAGATGTCTTGTCATTCGAATCTTTAAATCTTGTTATGTATTAAGGGTTCTTCGGCATCATAACAATACCAGTACTTGAAAATAAAAACTTTATATTACAAGCTGGACATAACATACTTTAAATACCTTACTAACACTGTTATTATATATTAAAAACAAAATATAACAAAAACATTCTTCTGTTTAAATATTAATATTTACCATATAAATTAAATATATTTTGATTAATTTCTCGAAGTTTCAAAGGAAGAAATTCGAAAGTTAGCAAGTGATGATTGTACCTTCAGAAACAAGGACAAATCACACGGACTCATTTCAAATCAATAGGATGCATGAAACTCTCAATTTAATTTGAGTTTCAGTATCTAAAATATTCTATTCAGTTAATTTATCTTTTCTTGATTTTCTTCAGAACTCTCAGAGTAACCAAATAATGTAATTAATAAAATAGGAGATCTTAATACATAATAAGCGACAGATCATAAAAATGATCGATTGGTAAAGTAATAACCCAATCCAATGCAATGCAAATCCGAACAAAATCTCTTATAGTTTCGATTGACATCTACTTGTCGTTACACAAGCTGAGTATGTTAAAAGACTCATTGAACCAGTTTAGCTATAGGTATATACAGTGAAGATCAATTTCTAATAGTTACAATGTTGTTACCTACTAAGACCGATTGGCATCTAAAAATAAATAATACTATGAAGGCACTATTATTTTACTACTATTTTATTACGTATATTTGCTACCAAGCTAATAAAGTCTCAAAATTTGAAAAGAAATCTATAAAATTACATTATTTAAAATCCCTTTTATACTAAAACTAATTACCTTATATTAAATATGATATTTGCATGTAAAAATAAAGAAATATGATTTCCATGCGAAATACATGAATACCGCCTTTCCTTTGAATTGTAAGACCCCAAGCAGGAAACTTTCGTAGTCTTTGATAGAGTGATTAATGCTACTGTAGATCATATCTTGGTCCAAAACTATTTTGATTAAAGTTTGGAATAGAATTATTTAATTAAAGATTATGTACAGATTTTAATTACTTACTACAGAAGTACACGAAGGCTTTCGCATTCATTGAAACTCTTTTACGTCATATTTACTTATTATTCCGACAGAGATGCATACATACTTCTTCGAGTTTCTCAACACAACACGTAAATGTAGTGGATTAAAATCTAATTTAATTTTTCAACTTTTCATTAAGATAGTCATAAGAAATATAATAAAATGATAAAGAGGAGGACCTGCTCAGTTCGGAATTAAGCAACTTTAAGCGTTCTTTTCGCACATAAAAACTTTTATCTATGCCAATTTAGTTTTTCAAAATGAACGCGACAATTATTTTTTAAATCTTCTCCGTACCACTTATAATGGAATCACTACAATTAATCTTAATTGATTTCTTTTTTAGTTACTTTAAAACGCAATTAAAGAAAATGACTTTATTAAATGAATTATATTAATAAATTAATGTTCGCAATACACACTCAGATATTATTTCTATTAATTTATATTTTATGGTGAAATTTATATTTGGGTATAAAAAATTGTTATTCTTTGCTCATTTTCAGACTTTCTGTTCTACATTAATTAATATTGACACTATAATAATGAAACTTAGCTCTCTTATGTAGAATTTTACGCCGAATCATCTAGTCCTATGATAGCTTACTTATTTCTGTTAATTCATACTTTATGGCGATATTTATATTTTGTTTTAAAAAATGGTTATTCTTAAAACTTAAGTGTATCGTATTATATATTGGCTAGATGTCAAAATAAATACGTTTTATGTTAATTACACATTTAAATTATACTAATTACAGATTTGGAGCTTATTCAGAGATATCAAACATTTTAACCAAATTTCCATATATATACTCAGGAAAAATGTCGATTTTTGCTCATTTTCAGACTTTCTGTTCTACATTAATTAATATTGACGCTATAATAATGAAACTTAGCTCTCTTATGTAGAATTTTACGCCGAATCGTCTAGTCCTATGATAGTTTACTTATTACTATTAATTCATATTTTATAGCCATATTTATATTTTGTTTTAAAACATGCTTATTCTTAAAACTTATGTGTATCGTATTATATATTGGCTAGATGTCAAAATAAATACGTTTTATGTTAATTACACATTTAAATTATACTAATTACAGATTTAGAGCTTATTCAGAGATATCAACCATTTTTACCAAATTTCCATATATATACTCAGGAAAAATGTCGATTTTTGCTCATTTTCAGACTTTCTGTTCTACATTAATTAATATTGACGCTATAATAATAAAACTTAGCTCTCTTATGTAGAATTTTACGCCGAATCGTCTAGTCCTATGATAATTTACTTATTACTATTAATTCATATTTTATAGCCATATTTATATTTTGTTTTAAAACATGCTTATTCTTAAAACTTATGTGTATCGTATTATATATTGGCTAGATGTCAAAATAAATACGTTTTATGTTAATTACACATTTAAATTATACTAATTACAGATTTAGAGCTTATTCAGAGATATCAACCATTTTTACCAAATTTCCATATATATACTCAGGAAAAATGTCGATTTTTGCTCATTTTCAGACTTTCTGTTCTACATTAATTAATATTGACGCTATAATAATGAAACTTAGCTCTCTTATGTAGAATTTTACGCCGAATCGTCTAGTCCTATGATAATTTACTTATTACTATTAATTCATACTTTATGGCGATATTTATATTTTGTTTTAAAAAATGGTTATTCTTAAAACTTAAGTGTATCGTATTATATATTGGCTAGATGTCAAAATAAATACGTTTTATGTTAATTACACATTTAAATTATACTAATTACAGATTTGGAGCTTATTCAGAGATATCAACCATTTTTACCAAATTTCCATATATATACTCAGGAAAAATGTCGATTTTTGCTCATTTTCAGACTTTCTGTTCTACATTAATTAATATTGACGCTATAATAATGAAACTTAGCTCTCTTATGTAGAATTTTACGCCGAATCGTCTAGTCCTATGATAGTTTACTTATTACTATTAATTCATATTTTATAGCCATATATATATTTTGTTTTAAAACATGCTTATTCTTAAAACTTATATGTATCGTATTATATATTGGCTAGATGTCAAAATAAATACGGTTTATGTTAATTACACATTTAAATTATACTAATTACAGATTTAGAGCTTATTCAGAGATATCAACCATTTTTACCAAATTTCCATATATATACTCAGGAAAAATGTCGATTTTTGCTCATTTTCAGACTTTCTGTTCTACATTAATTAATATTGACGCTATAATAATGAAACTTAGCTCTCTTATGTAGAATTTTACGCCGAATCGTCTAGTCCTATGATAGTTTACTTATTACTGTTAATTCATACTTTATGGCGATATTTATATTTTGTTTTAAAAAATGGGTATTCTTAAAACTTAAGTGTATCCTATTATATATTGGTTATATGTGAAAATAAATACGTTTTATGTTAATTACACATTTAAATTATACTAATTACAGATTTGGAGCTTATTCAGAGATATGAACCATTTTGACCAAATTTCCATATATATACTCATGAAAAATGTCGATTTTTGCTCATTTTCAGATATTTTACTCTCACTTAGTTAATATTGGCGCTATAAAATTTAAATTTAGCTCCCTTATGTAGAATTTTACGCCCAACTCATTTCTATTTATTTATATATTATGGCGAAATTTAAATGTTGATATAAAATTAAGTAATATTTGAAAAGTTCCACTTAAAATGGAATCACTATAATTAACCTTAATATTTATTTTCTAGTTTCTTTAAAACGCAATTAAACGTTTAGTACGAACAGAAATTAGTTCGGTATATTTATTGTCGACAATTCACCGTTTATATCAGCTTCATGTTACATAAGTTGGTACTCAGATATTTTTTGGCTTTCTTTTAGCCCAATGTAAATGGTATGAACTTGAATGACATGTAGTTCCAACAGGACGATGTGAGGGTATGGTTATGTCTCAATTTGGCTCCGCTATACATTTTCTTGTGGGGTTGTTTGACCTCACAGATCTATAACAATAAGCCACCACCCTGGGAAGCTGATGATGACATATTCTAGACATAATGGAATACAGAAAACTCAAACATAGCTTGTTTCATTCTGTTTTAACATCGACTCTTCTTTAGTGCACGAAAAAACTAGAAAAACTGTATGTAACTATAATTCTGTATTAATTCAGTTTTCTTAAAACATTGCCGCTATTTAAATTAAACAAAAACACTGCATTATTATTATGAAGTATAATAATACACGCTTCCGAAAGACGAATCATTAGCGGTAATAGTGTCAATTTAAATACAAAATTAACTAGGTAATTAGGTAGGATGTAGAGTAGCGTATTCAGATCGCTTGATAATTAACCGAAAGCTTTTGATTTTACTTACGGTAAGGATTGTGAATTAATTTCAAAAGACTTATATTGGATAGCGATGCTTCAACTGTACCGTATCGAACACTTCTCTAACTATATTCAAGTCAGAGCTCTGTCATTAGGTTTCACCGTTTATTATGTATCATTTCGTTGAATGAAACTATCAAGGGAAATTGCTATCGACTTCTGTCGATGTATTTGAGTGGAGCTTTGAAAAGAGGCAGCTGTAATACAAGCGAAAATGTGGTTAAAGTTGTATTCACCAGACATTGATCCTTTTGATTCTTTTTGAACAAAAAGCTTAAAAGGAGTAAAAAACTACGAATAATACCTTGAATAATTAAAGTGGTTGAATTTACGAAAAAAAAATCCATATTACACATGTGACTTTTTCTGGAAATTACTTTTTGCCCCATCTTATATTACCAAAAATCATTGTACAAACTCTATTATCGTGTTTATAACGACGGCTTGGAATGTTAAAATATAAAGGGCGAAGGACTTATAAATTCATTAATTTTGTCCGAAATAAAATTAAAAAAGCCTTTTAGTAGTTATACGTAATAATTGCTCTAACATCATTTATGGACACAAAACTCTTTATAGGAGCTTATTACATTTGTCTACTGGGTTATTTATCCTCAATTTGCTTGGGATAATATAAGCATTATTGTTTTAACGAATAACGTACGTATTTCAAAGTATACTCGTATTTGTCACATATATATCACACAAGAATACTTAATCAAGCGTATATCATATACCCTTTAACAACATAAAGCCCGTGATGTTTGTTAATTCAGATTGCAAATTGCTTAATGAGATTGAAACAATGCATATGTTACAGATTTTAGCTACGCTACAATAGCAACATTAACATGTACGAACAAATACAGTTATGCGAACTGTTGTTATGTTTAAATAAATTATACAAACATTAAAAATATTTGTACGTTGAAAAATTGAAATGTAGGTTATTTACAATTTTGTAAAGTAATTTAGAACAGAAATATTTCAGAAATAATTGAATATAAAGAATAAAAGTTATATGTGGCGCTTAATTACAAATGATTTCTGATACCAGTTTCACCAGTAATCAAGCTGAATTTTCTGTAACCCTAGTTATTAAAACAGAGTCTAAAATACAAGGTGTCTGTTGAGAAAACTATTTATTAACTACTAATATAAACTTAACTATCAATTTGAATTAACATTATTTTTATATTCAAGAAAAGGCTAATAGGGCTAAATCTGATGATTTATTAAGTAATAAGACAGGTAATTATAAAATGTTTAAAAGTTTATAAATATATGATATAATGCAAGACATTCTAGTTATATTAAATATTACATATACATGCAATATACACAACGCATATAAATATATTTTAAAATGTTAAAATATATATAACATGTAAATAAGGCTAGAGCAATGTCTGTATTTCCTGTATTTAAAACAATATAGGAAATAAATAGAATCCAGTGTTCTATATTAAGACAAATCCAATACCAAATCCAACTTAAATCAAAGATCCAATAACTACCTAAAAAGTATATTCAGTACAAACCATTACTCTCAGTTTAGTTTTGGCATTCGGCAAAAGAAAGCCCATAAAATGTCCTTTTAAACCAAAAATCTATAAATAAACGCGTTAAAGTGTCTCATAAACGGATTTGACGTTACTTTTATCGCTTCATTTTACGATTTGTGAAATAAAGCGAGAGTTAAGCGGAATTTCCTCTAACTGTGTATATGTCATTTTTTTTCCAGATGATCGTTACATATTTCAAACCGACTATATACTTCTGTACAGCTCGTATTTGGCTTAGAGAAATTGGATTTGCTCTCACTTATGGAGCCCTCATGCTGAAAACATGGCGGTAAGTTTACTTTTCTTCCAAATATTTTGACAAATTTACTAAGAAAATTGTTCGAAAACAGTTTATCGTATACTCTGGCTAATTCGTGTTAAATAATACTGTACTATAATCTAAATAGTTTCTTCTACTGAGTTCCCACGATATATGTCTCGGCAAAATTCTTCTTCCCTTAATGTTTCTTACTGTATGGCACACTAATAGTTTTCTGATGTAGTCTAGGCCTACTTACTATAAAAATCCTCTAACCATTACATTTATTTTACCTTTTCTTTTAATAGGACTACATTCACCTTGTTGCTTTTAATTGTCTATTTTACACTAATATTAACTTTATTTTATCTTTCATATGAACATATTCAAAATATTTCATATGATAAAACATTTTTATTTTTATTTTAATCACCAAATCAGAAATTAAAAAAAAATTAATTTCAAATAAAAAGTATAATTTAAAAATGCATCTCTCAAATGTTTACATAATATATTATGTTATGATAACCCTTTTTTATTATACTTTTAAGTCTTAAAAACTAGCATAACTAGAACGATTACACTGTTGCCCAAATGCATTTAGAAATACAATTGCAAGCATAAAGTACATCTATACCCTTGGTAATTCTTGGATATGTTAATCAAGCACAACAAATAAATCCTGAAAAGCTTTTTAACCAATTATCACTGGCCCATAGTTCCTCCAAAATAAAGCTGCCTTCCCCATAATTGCCACTAGACAAAAGTGCACTTCGATGAAATCCAATATTTTGTAGTCTAAATTAGAAAATATGAACATCAACATTATACTGTTAGGTCTATAATAAGTCTTCCATGATCATTAAGAACGAGAAAAATGAAAACATTAATTATTAATAATTAATTTTAAACTTTATTATTTTTCTAACATCAATTATTTCTGCCAAATTTATTTTTAATGAAAATAATAAAAACAAAAGTCATGAAGGGAATTGTGAAAAATATTTTATTCATCAAAAATTGCCCGAATTACTTTTTGTCAACTCGATTCTAATTAAAAAATACCTTTTTTCGCCAGAACTTTTGCCTTTAGGGCATACAGAATGTTTTTTAAGAAAATACAAGAAGGTCCTTTCCGTTAATATCCCGATCATTTTCCTTCTTAAGTCTTAATATTATCTTATAAAAAAAGTTTAACGTTTATTTCAATACATTTAGATATTTGCATTTTTGTAAATATTTTTTTTAAACTAATTTAGATATATAAGGTGGACCAGTTGTTACTTTATTTTTGGATTGCGTGTTGATATTGACATCAAACTTCTTATCTAATATTATTGAAAAATGCATACCATGTGTACGGGAAAGTCGAAAGAAATTACCGTTCTTTTTTAGAAAAAACTACATCACTTTCGAGAAAATGGAAATTTATTTATTCAAAGTATTGGTCATTTGATTCTATATTTCATCTTGCCCAACTCCTTGAGCAAAACCGTTATTTGAGTTATTTTTTCTTTACTCTCTAAGCGGGTGTCCTATTGGTGCGAAAATAATCAAACGAGACAAGGTCTGGAGAGTATAGCGGGTATGATAATATGTCCCATCCAAGTACTTTCAACGCTTCCTTGACCGGTTTTGGTTTATGAGACGATGTATTATCGTGCTAAAAAATCTCTTGACCGTGTCTTCGAGCCCATTCTGAACGTTTTTCGATCAATACGTGGTTTAACTTGATCATTTGCTGTCGGTAGCGATCATTATTAACTGTTTGACCAAGTTTCAACGGTTCGTAATACAGCAGGCCACTCTGGTCCCACCAAACCCAGAGCATTATCTTGTGACACAAAAAATTAGAGCCGGCTTCGTCAGGTGAAAGCCATAATTTTTGGCGCTTAGGATTTTCAAAATAAATCCACTTTACTATCGCCCGTCAGCATTCGAAGTATGAATCACTTCCGATCATACCTTTGAAGTAAGTAGCATTTCACAATTCTGCGAGTGTACATTTTTAGGCACGAAACTTGACATTTTCAAACAGGTATAAATCTTTGACGTTGTTACTTTTGCAAAATATAACATATTGAAGCTTGATGTGAATAGAATAAAATGACAAATGCGTCCAAACGTCCATATTTAAGCTTGGCGACATATTTTAGTAAAACTGGTAATAACTTTATATAACTGGTAAAATTGGCACTCAAGTATTATATGACACAGCATTTCAAGCATGTCATTATTGGTTCACGGTACACAAAGCATCATTTGTGAAAGAGAAAATATTGAACTAAAAAATTAAATTAGGAAAATAATGGTAGGATTTTTTGAAAAAATCTTGTTCTCTTGTATAATATCCACCCTATGTATATTAAATATTTGATTGTATATTTTATAGTAAGTTAGTTTTTTAGACTGAAAAGTTATTATATCAATGTCGTCTAGTTTAAAGCAACTTTTGATTAATGACCTGATTAACATCCTTATGCATAACAAAAAAACACTATGCCGAACTAATACTGCTGATATTAAATAGCCGTAAGTCTAGTTAAAAGTAATTTATATCGAACTTTATTGGATTTGAGGTCATTTTTTTAATTAAAAATATTTCCAATCTTGCAGAAAATGTAATATTCATAAAATAATATATTAACAAAATGAAGCGTGTTCAATTTAACTGAGTTATTACTAAATAGATTATAAACGACAAATATAATGACAAGTGAGTTGTTAAACACTTTAAAAAAATATGTAAAATGGGCTTTTTTAGAGTAAGTAACATCCCATATGCTTGTTTAATTATTCTGTTAGTAAAGTTTTAAAGGGCCTGTAGTCCGTATGATGTTTACGTGAAAAGCTTTTCGTAAGTTTGTACAATAAAAGTAAAAACATACTTGGCACCAGCTCCAATTACAGCACGACATTATAAGAAGTTTAGGAAATCCTAGAAATATTTACAAAACATTAATATTAAAATTTGTGAAATGTTAAAAAGTAGATTTTTAATAATCTTATGTAAAAATTATTATTATTATCCTATTACAATATTACATCTAACCAATATTACAAATATTATATAGATACATGGATCTAATTAATCGCAATTAATAGTATACAAGATAAAATAATTCGGAGTTCATATATTGATTAAAAAACATGTAGTAGTTAATAAAGCGAGCATATTCAAATTTAACGGGTATCACAAAAACAATCAAGGATATAACAGGCGAATTATTTGCATTTTAAAGAAGTTGCCTTAATAGGACTGCCAGTATTTCACTGTTGTTTAACATAGGAGAACAAGATAAATAGTTTCCGGTTTATCTCTCGCCAATTGTTCAAAATCGAGAACGATTTTATGCATATAATGCATATAGTCATCATTCATTATTTTGTCATCCGACATAACATATTTTGAAACAATTACGACAAGAAAATGACGTATTGTTCCAAAGGAAACAATGCGGTGTTCAGTGTGCTTTTTTGTTTGGTTGATAAGCTGATGGCGCAGATATTCTCTTTGGTTCCGTTTTTGTCAATTACGTCAAAATATTGCTGAAATCTTTTAATTTATAAAGAAGATATATTAATGGGAATATTTTGGGATTGTTTTTTGTAAATCTACGATGCTACTGTAAAGGAATTAGACATATTATTATTTTTAAAGTACTCCTTATACTTATAATAAAATTTATTTAATAAATATAAGTCCAACAATTCTATAACTGACCAGAAATAGCATTTTTAATTGTGAATATCTACCACCCTAATATGTCTTTAGTTGTTTTTACTGTAATAATTTGTTTTTGTATAATAAAATTACTTTAAGTTTCAGCTGTTCGTACAATAAATGCTTTCTAATTCAAAATAAATTAATTTTCTTGTAATCTTGAATATAAATTCTAGATAAACACTTGCCCCGAATATAAAATAAATTACATTATTGGCGACAAACTATAATATAACATCTCCTATGCCCTTGAATGTTATCAGAGAATTAGAATGTTGCTCGAATTAGTATGTGGCCCAATAAAGTTTAATTATGACAGAAGTTTGGGAGTAGAGCTCTACAAATAATCACAATTAAAATTCAAACGAAAATCCATCCAGAAAATAGATACGTATTAAAATAACTGCGTACCCTAATGGATGATAAAATCTAATTATAAAAGAGATTTTTGCGTGAGAAGCTGACAATTTAATCAAAAATGTTCTCGTCTAGAAAACAATACCAATGTCTCTGAAAAGCGTCGTATTTTATTTCCCATCATTTAAAGAAAGCAAACCGCAGAAATGTTTAATTAATGGAAATAACAGTACAATTCCAGATATTTTCGTTTTTGATGCCCAATCTCGAAAAAAACAGCGACAATAACTAAAAGCATTTTCTCATTAAGTATAACCATAGAGGGAGCTTGGGTATTGAATTTCGATTATTATACTGTTATCAGAAAAAATATGTTGACGATTGAATGAAAAGTTGGCCTGGAAAGTTTTCAGAAACAATTTTCACTTGCAAATGTTTCGAATCGAAACGTATTTTCGCAGAAATTTATTTTCACTGTAAGTATATGTCGTCCCAATAACAAGAATTCTTTTTTTTTCAGGATATCTGTTATTTTCCGAGTCCGATCAGCCAAAGCAATAAAGATCACTGATATGAACCTTTTGAAAAGGTTGGGGATAATACTGGCTTTTTTTACTGCACTGCTCACCATACGTACACTTATGGCGCCCCCTATAGTTATAGTTGGGCGAACGGAAGATGATCTGAAGGCCTACTTGTGCCGAACGGATTTATGGGATAATGTTTTTAGTGTTGGTAAGTAAAAAATACACATGTTCTCTTATTTACGATCTCACACAATTTAGCACTTTTTTTAACCAATAATAATGATTTAGTTCTTATTTGTAGCCAGGTCTTAGCATCTAACTGACATTCAAAATTTTATAACAAATGATTTAGAAATATTTAAAACAGACTTTTGAAGTTTTAACATTTTAACACATACAATAAAGGAGATTATTTTTAAACACAATGATGGTCAAAAATATCAACATATTTAATTTTCATTAATCGAAAATCCTAATTTTTTGAAAGACGATTCACAGTTCAACACAAATAATAAAGAATATTTTTTAAACACAATGGTACTCAAGAATGCCATCACATTAAAATTTCATTAATGGAGATTAACAATTTTATAAGATATAATTCACATTTCAACACAATAATAAAGGATATTTTTTAAACACCAAAATGTTCAAAATATCAACACAGTTAAATTTCATTAATCGAGAATCATAATCTTATAAGACATGATACACATTTCAACACAAATAATAAAGGACATTTTTTAAACACAATGATACTCAAAAATATCAACATATTTAATTTTCATTAATCGAAAATCCTAATTTTTTGAGATACGATTCACATTCCAACACAAATATTAAAGAATATTTTTTAAACACAATGGTACTCAAGAATGTCATCGCATCAAAATTTCATTAATGGAGAATAATAATTTTATAATATATGATTCACATTTCAACACAATAATAAAGGATATTTTTTAACTACAAAAATATTCAAAATATCAACACATTTAAATTTCATTAATCGAGAATCAAACTATTATAAGATATGATTCACATTTCAACACAAATAATAAAGGACATTTTTTAAACACAATGATACTCAAAAATATCAACATATTTAATTTTCATTAATCGAAAATCCCAATATTTTGAGATACGATTCACAATTCAAATATTAAAAAATATTTTTTAAACACAATGTTAGTCAAGAATGTCATCACATTAAAATTTCATTAATAGCGAATAATAATTTTATAAGATATGATTCATATTTCAACATAATAATAAAGGATATTTTTTAAACACAAAAATGTTCAAAATATCAACACATTTAAGTTTCATTAATCGAGAATCATAATCTTATAAGACATGATTCACTTTTCAATACAAATAATAAAGAACGTTTTTCAAAAATAATGATGTTCAAAAATATCAACACATTTAAATATCATTAATCGAGAATCATAATTTTATAAGATATGATTCACATTTCAACACAAATAATAAAGGACATTTTTTAAACACAATGAAGCTCAATATAAACACATTTAAATTTCATTAATCGAGAATCATAGTTTAATAAGATATGATTCACATTTCACTACAAATAACAAAGGATATCAATACTAATTAATATCAATAAAATGAAATATCGATAATCGAAATTCATAATTTTATAAAATATGATATACTCTTCCTTAGTATTAGGTAAAGTAAGTACTTAACAAATAATATAAAGGATATCTAACAAATAAGGTGGCTTGGTAGGCTAAGGCTTAGGATTCGTCTTAGTAGTAAAGTTAATAATTATCCGTTTACAATAGATTTGATACAAAGCTTTTAGTACATGAAGAGAAAATATATATTCAAGATTATTTTAAGTAAAAAACACTTTTCTGAATTGTAAACAATTAAAAAATAGCATACCTTATAATTACTAATTTAATTTGCTCTAGTTTTACTTAGACACCAAAAATATAGTTATTTCAATAAAGCGAGCTTCTGGAAAAATATGTGTTGCCTATCGCGACATAACTGGAGCAAGAAAATGGATTTTCCAGTCCAAAAAATTAACGCAGCATATTCTCTTTCTATACAGATAGTTCATTCTCTAATACTATAATGGTGCTGCTAAAACAATACTTCGAATAGGATCAATAATTTGTAAATAGAGATTTTACAGTACATTTTGTACATCATTTTCAAAAAAATGTTTCAATAAATATTCAATAAACTACAGTAAATTACAAAAGAATTACTAATTTCTTTGTGGTCCTATAAAATATATTTCGGAATATTTACATTGGTAAACAGGTTGGCAAGACGATTTTTATAACGATAATTTCCTTCCTTTTCATTAAATCTCATTTGGAATTAGGAAATAGGGAGGAAACGGAATCAGAATTACCTGGGGGTACATGAATTCTGGTAAAACCTCGAACAGTAAACTGTTTTAAATAAAGCTTTCGAAAAGTAGACTTTTGTGTCATTTAAAGTGGTTTTTAGAGCAATGACATTGTCGATTTATACCTCGATAGACAAACGAAATCAGGAAATGGTTTAAATTTCTTTTTTTTTATTATTTAAATCAAAGAATTCTTGAAGCTTAATGAAATTTTAGGAAAAAAGGTTTGCTAATTTCTCTTTATTCGTTAAAAGAATTTCTTGTGAATTTTGATAACCATTAAAATGTCCTCTGTTAAATGATAATTTCCTTTCATTAAATCATGTTTATAATTAAAAATATCATTTTTAATATTGTTTAACTATTTTTCGATGGATTTACAATAAATCACTGAATTTATATAAAAAAGGCCTCTCGCAAAATTAATTCATGATCCTTTTAATTGTAGATATAGACTGAGCTCCTATTGGGTAAAACTAAGATAATGGTAAATATCTAATTGAATAATAATCATGGCTGGAAAACTAAGGTCCATAACCAAAATCAACGTCCTGTCCAGTCCCCTTCAACCCTTGAATTATTAACCCTTCGCTTTTAGCTAAACATTTCGAGCTCACTAAAAACCCACAAATTGACAAATTACTGTCATCTCTGAGAATAACGCTTTTCTCATTCTGTATTAAATAAACTTCATTAGTCTTATATAAACACTAATATCTTCATCAACAAATATATATATATATATATATATATATATATATATATATATATATATATATACTAGCTGACCCTTGCATATTATAAGAAAATGTTTGTAATACTTTATTGTACATCAATAAGTAACAAAGGTATGAAGATACATAGTAAATAAGATAAAATGTTATGGTATGGCTTGAAATGGTCCTGTATAATATGTGTAGCGCCAAATGATTTCATCTGGAAACAGCTGTTATATTTCTAAACGTCTGTGTGTGCCAAGAAGTGCTTAGGATCTTTTCCAATCCCAGAAACTAAAGATCGTAAAGGATCTGGTAGTGGGACCAATTGTGGCAATTTTACTTTGCCTACAGCACAACATAATCCAGTAGATTCACCACTGTATTTTAACGCCTTGCAATATTTACAAATTATTGTCATTTCCCCAATTGTTACCGATTTGTCGGCACAATAATCAATTGCCGCATCATAGTGGAATGCAGATCGTTCCAGGATCACAGGAGCACTGTGTCTGCGGAATCGCTCAATTTCGTTATGTCGAACTCGCTGTTGTGTTTGATGTGCACGAAGTCGTTGCATTCTAAGCCTATCTACTTCATTTTCACTCACTAAAGAACGCAATTCTGACATAGCAATACGACTATTTTCTTGATCTGTCTTTCTCTGGTCATCAGTGCGGTTAGCACGTGAGGTAGCTCTTTGCACATTTGATTGAATGCGACGACCTAAGTCAAGTCGTCTTCTCTTCGGCATCGTAAACTGTAATTAATCGAACTGAAAAAAGTTCTCGCGCGCTCACACAAATCAACAAAAAAAGAGCACATAATTTGA
Organism: Rhynchophorus ferrugineus; assembly: GCF_030347505.1. Lineage (NCBI taxonomy): Eukaryota > Metazoa > Arthropoda > Insecta > Coleoptera > Curculionidae > Rhynchophorus > Rhynchophorus ferrugineus. The sequence goes on along the minus strand of NW_027472584.1, from coordinate 23,374,086 downwards.
AATGTCACTCTCACAAAGGATCACCGAAGTTAAGAAACTTCTCGCGCACGTAACTGTTAAAGATAGAAGGATGCACTCTTTGTCTGAGGTATCGATCGATATACAAGATGGATCGACATATTAGTTGGTTTTCAAATGTTAAATATTATGGTAGTGGTTAGAAACTTAATTTGTGACCAAAAAATATATTAGTTGGTTGTCAAATATTAGTCAAACAAATATTATGGTTGCGTTCAGAAATTTAATTTGGGACAAAACTTAAGATTTATCAATCTATATAAAAATAATATGATATATAGTTAACAACAGTAGTTAATCTACATGAAAATAATCTGATAGTTAACAACTGTAGTTAGCTAAGTTTACTTTTTACCTCCTGAGAATAAAGATATATAAATTATATATATATATATATATATATATATATATATATATATATATATATAATGAAATATAACCATGTTATAATTTATTATCTTTAATATAACTTGTTAAATGACTATCTTATTAACCTTTATCAGTTTCCCTATAGAAACTATGTAGGGGAATGAGAGAATAGCCGTATATGTCTGCCCTCAGGTAGTACACAAAGTTAGGTGAAGCCCTGAGCAGTAAACTGCTTCAAATAAAGCTCACGAAATGTATATTTTTATGTCGAAAAGGAAAGGGTCTTTGTAAAATGGGTACCTCTAAACACTGATGATACAACGATCAATATATACCGCAAGTTTCAGTACAGAATAAGACAAAACAATATCCTACCAAACATATATATTGAAAAATAATACACAAATATATTGTTATTTTATTAAAACATTTCCATATCTCAATAACACAGCCCTCAATACTGAAGTTATTTTTATATAACCACAAGCCTCAACTATTCCAAGAGCATCTCCGGAAGGTATCTGGTTTAGGGATCTGTGTAAATCTCCTTTGAATCAAAGAAACATTAATGTCGCAAAACAGGTAATTTATTCACCGAAACAGAACTCGTCAAATATTAAAGGCAACAGAACCCTTTTCAAAAATTAATGTAATTAGCGTACTATAATTATTTTTTTACAGTTTTAATTTGTCCGAACGGTTCTGTATAAATAGTTGAGGCATTGAAACAAAGACTGGAAATTAATTTTTATAAATAAAAATCTTTATTATAAAAAAAATTGTATATATTCTTATTAAAATATTATAGAGTACTTTGAATAGTTGTAAAAGCAAATATTTCATACCTAACGTAACATATAAAGTATAAAGTATAAAGTATACATATAACGTATAAAGGGATGTTTTTTTTTCGAATTCCAAGATATTTCCAGTTAGTAAAGCATTCGATCAAAATAATTGAACACATTCATAAAACACAATTGATGCAGATTGTCTATTGATATGTAGCACTATATCCAATGAAATAAATGATTTTACCTAGATTCTCAGTCCTAATAGTAAGCTTTTTCGAGATATATGACTCAGGTCAATCCATTTCAATTCTTTTTACTTCGTTTTAGTTACGACAAGACCTTTGATTGTTCGACGCCATACTTTATCATTTGTGAAACGTACCAGACAATTCGAGTTAAACCGTTTGTTTTGCTCCAGAAACAAAAAAAAATCGACTCGTATTTTTCTTCTTCGCGTTTTAAACCCCACAACTTCAATAATTAATTTAACGAAAATATAAGTCAATTTAGAATAAAGCCCCGGTCCGCTCGAAAAGCATTAAGCAAAAATGTTTTATTTCTCATTCAGCGAAAAAAAATGTTATGTCTGAATAGAAAGTGTCTGAGCGAAATGTACTGGACGAACGAAATTATTCTCCAATTTAATTTAAATACGCACTAATAGCACATTATTCGATTTAAATTTCTAAATATATTACAGGAGGTTATCTATAGTCAATTCAAAATAGCAATGACATGGGAAACGTCGCAATGTTACCGCAGCTACTCTGAGTTTTGGTACATTTTGGCTCTGACGTATAACAAAATTTTAATATAAATAAAATAATTGAACAATTATTCTATTAAATAAAATTTATTTTAACATTATAATACACCTAATACATATATTATCGAAGAACCTAAAACTACAATTAATTATACAGCCACAATGATTTATAGGTTGTTTTATTATATATACATTAAATTATTTCCACACTAGTATAGGTAGGGTTCTTGGCGCGTTTTTTATGTAGTGGTATCCCCCGAAGGCCTAATCCACATAATTAACAATTGTATATCTGAGTAACGTATTTTATTATCATTAGAGAGCATAGTTATGTTTTATGCTTGATATGATATTAGTATATTTCCTTTTAATTTGTCCTGTTACTATCTGTATACATCTTTCTTGATAAAACTACATTTAACGACAGCATTCTCCTTAATGCATTTGCCATATCTGCAAAACAGTTAGTGTTATTTCTCTCCTCATACATATTAACCAAACGTTCATGTATATTCTGAACAAGAACACACATGCTCATAAAGTTTTCACACTATATAATACAATTCCCTACAACTAAAGTATATTAAATGTATACTGACCTTTAGTGGTTTCCTCTTTCAACACCCTGTCTTGGTAATCGTCAGCATTGAATCATAAACCAACATTCATAAAGTTTTATTCAATCACTGTCACTTTCAGAAATACTAATCAAGTCAATAACTAAGCTGTTTATTTCCAATCTATCAAAAACTTGCTCAAGATTCTACCATTTGTCAATTTCTTTTTTCAATAATGCCTCTTTCCATAAAGCCTGAATATCTATTGTAATAATTCTTTGCAATACTCCGTATCAACTTAATTGGACTAAAAATATAGTGATAGAGAGGAAGATGCAATATTCTGTGGCCATAACATTCAGTAATCCGACGTACTATGTATTTTTTCTCAAGCTTATTTCTAAGAAAGTAAATTATATAAAATGCAATTAAACATTTCATTTATATTTACCGAGTAATAATTTGACATAGTTCATTCTTTAATATGATTTCCTCGAAACTTATTTTATGTAGTTTAAGACATTCCTTAATTGCAGCCTTTGTTGATGAACTTGTTAGTACTTTCCAATTATCCAACAATGTATGAACGGATGTTCTACATCTCTCAAATAGCTGTATATCTTTTGGATCTTTGTGGATAGTTTCCAGACTAACAATTTTCTCTGGAATAATTGTATTAAATTATGTTTCGATTGAAAAAACTACTTACTGTTTTTTACATTTCGTATATTTGATCTCTGAAACACCAAGATTGATCTTGATTCGTTACCTGTTTCGCATAAACACGGTTTCTTTCCGGCGAATTTAAGGTTATATTGTTTTTTATTTTTTGAGATATTTTAGTGACCGTGTCCGTATTCATATAAAGTGCAGCTGCAAGGCGCATAAAATATTTTCAACAAAAACTGCGGCGATTTCAAATTTATTAAAACAAAGCGTTAAAACAACGTTTACCGGTTTATAACCCGTAATTATAATATTTTGAAGAATTTTCAGAAGTTTGGCAAACGGACAACTATTGCAGGCTCATTCCGTTACATGTTCGGACATCTCTAACAGCATTCTATCTCTTTTTAAATAGAATAAAATGGCAAGGATAATATTGTCTGACTGTAAAACGAATTTACAACTTTAGACAGACATATATTGACACTCGTGTCACTGCTATTTTGTATTGACTATATATAAATATTAAAATGAATTTCTGTTGGTTAGTCTCGCTAAAACTCGAGAACGGTTGGATAGATTTGGCTAATTTTGGTTTTAAAATATTTGTGGAGGTTCAAGGAAGGTTTGTATGATGACAAAATATACAACAATTGCGAGAAAAATAGTTTTCACATACAAGGTGTCACTGTATGAATTTATTTTGTAACTAAAAATGTTGAATAATTATTAAAACTACTGGATATTATTATCAAATATAGGTACATATATAGATCACAACATTTATCAGTTATATTTTTTATTAAATACAAGAACCATGTTATATACGGTGAAATCAAAGTAACACAAAAAAAAGTTAATCGATTAACAATTTGTCCACAAACAGAAAATGAGTCTGCAGGGAAATTCAGACTTTCTAAATACAGTCAATGCATCGTGATAAATTCTAGTTTCAGATACTTTCAAAGTATGTCATGAAAAATAGTTGGAAATACGAGCACCGATACATATACGACAAAACGAATGAAAGGTCGATAAATAAATATAATTTCGATGGATTTATTAACGATATTATATAGAAAAGTATGGTCTTGTTGCCAGAAATGTTTGTTTCAATTTTTTTATGTCAAATATATTATCAATACCCAGTTTTTCTATAACCATTTGTTTTGATTTTACTCCGACGATAGAATAATACGTAACGTCTCCATATGTCTGTCATCATTTCTTCTTATTATGTTGATTTATTTTCATATTTTTAGACGTGAATAATTAAAAACCATTGAATAAAAATAATAATTAATAAATGCTAATATAATAGATATTATATTTGAAATATATTAATTTAGTGTTTTAATATGTGGCAATAATGTAAGAATATCATCAAATATTTTCAATTTCATTAATATAGTTATAACACATAACCTATAAAATTATTTAGAACACATAAATATCTAAAGAATTTTGTATGACAGCAGTAATTATTTTATATTGAGAAATTAAAACGTCATTGGCAGATAGTGGGGAATATCGATTTTGTTTTGGTATTGTCGCTTTAAAAGAGGCCCTATTTCCTTTCTACTCTTCCTCTAAGTCTATTAGGATTCAATTAAAATTTCAACAAACAGTCTTTTACTGTTAAAACAAATCTAATTACCTAGTATCAAAGACTTATAGATATTTTGTGTGTATCAGGTAGTTATGCAACAATAAGCACAATTTCCAGTCTAAATATTAGTCCGGTATAAATTAAAACTCGAAAGTTATATTGACATTAGTGTATTTTACACTCACAAAAAATAGGACAAAAAATAATCGAGGCATTGTTAATTTAAAAACATTAATATTGAAAGCTAAACATTAAAAAAACATGGGATTTTCTTTTATCTTCAAACTGCAAAATTGCCACCAAAGAAAAGGTTTAAATTTGAAAGCTATTTTGAATAATCACCATCAAGAGCGGTAATTTGAGGGCTTTTAAGATTATTAATATCTCCGACTATCAAAACAATTAAACAAGAAGCTGGCGAATGGTAAAGAAAAATAATTTTGTGAAAAGCTTTCAGTACAACTAGCGAGAATACATAGTAGATATTACATAAATATTTTTGACAAATGCGTTGTATCGGTTGGTTAGTTTTGTTTCCCTTTTTCAGATCTAATTTTAATTTATGCCGCTTTCACGCTGCTTTCAACACACTTGGATAAATTAAAAACGTCCAATTTTTATCACATTTTACTTGAATGTTGTGCATACTTAAATTACTAATTAAATTTTATATTAATCTGCTTCCAACTTTAGCTATTTAAAGTTATTTTTTACTTTCAATTTCGATAAATATTACGTTAAATAAAATATATCTATATTAAATTATTTATTTTGCTAACTTTTGTGTCATATGGATATAACAATTTATAAGAAAACCCGATATTTTCATTAATATTCGACACACTCTCTCACAGATCTCAAGAAAAATAGCGATGACTATTCGCCAGATCTAGCTACCTCTGACTTTTTTATTTTTCTCTCATCTAAACTATAAATAAAAATATAAGCATATAGATAGCCACTCTACTGATGGGTAAAGAGTCGCATACAACGACATCGAAATAGTTTTGTATGCTAGCTACAGGTGCTTATACAGAAGAAATATAAAAAGTAGCAAAAAAAAGAGAAAATCCAGCAAAATATGCTAACAAAGTAAATATTCCACAGATAACGCCATATTTTACAAAAATGCTCAGATAACAAATCCAAAATATTAGCGAAGAATCAATCTATCTAAAATAGGGATCACCAATTCCTATAAGAAGCAAGAATGGACCATCGATCAGAAACAATAAACAAAAGGTATAATTCTTTACTAAACATTCACCTATAAAGTATATACTCATATAACCAAAGATAGGTTAATCATACCATAATTGATTATGACAAATTATAATCCGAATATGTCACAACTAACGAAAAATATGAAAATAATTCCAAACCCAAAATCAAATGAATTAAAATATAATTACAATTACATTAATATGATTAAAATACAATTACTTACGTATATCTATAAACCTTTTTTCTAATTATCGGTATTAATATAACGATAGAATTTTTTCCATTTTTTAATGTCTTTAATGAAAAATTATCTAAACTAATGGAATAATATGAGATCTTTGGTCAAAGATAAATCAATAAATGGTCTCTGCGTAATAATTAATAACCAACGCTCTTTGACTTTGTCAGAGAGATTATATTTAACAGAGCTTACGGCATGTCTAGCTCTTTGATTTTCAATATAGTTTAAAGCTAGAATGGTAATTTAATTTTGTGAAAGATCACTTTCAAATATCGGTAAAATTGTCAAACATAAAATATCAGAAATTAATCCACTGTATAATTACGTACAGATGTACGATGTGCAGGAAAAGTAGTGTAAATTAACTGTTAATAATCTGAAGATAACTTCAAGTTAAAAGAGTGAAAAATTATAACAAAATATTGTTCAGTATTAATACAATTTAAAACATCTTCTACAATATTCGAGGAAGTCCTTCATTGCATAAAATTTCAATATAATTTAAAACATCACTCATCTTAAGATAAAGTTGACGTTTTCTCACTGCATTCATTACCAGCGAAAGCTTAAAAGAACTTCCTCTTAAGCTTTTTGTAGCAGGAAGTGTAAAACCAGATAAAAAGGATAACCATTTTTATTAAAGTTATATTCTAAATTAAATGTTAAAATTTAAATAAAAAATGTCACTTTTATCGTTAAATATATAAAATGTAAATAAAAATAAACTGATAGATACAGAAAAAATGCATTTTTAATAGTATACGAGAGTGCCTCTTACAACACCCATAAAAACCTTGGACTTTTATTGCATAAAATTTCAATATAATTAAGAATATCACTCATATTCTGTTAAAAAGAGAAGCTAACGAAGACAATATTACTGCATTTATTATTAACCAGAGCATAAAAGAAACTTTCAGGTTTTTGCGAAAGGAAAAAAGTTAAAAAAGAGCATAAAACTTTTAAAAGAGTACATCTCCTTTTATAATTAGAAAGTACTCAATACAGTAAGTCCCTATCTAATAAATTAATACCATATATAAGGCGACCGAAAAAGTAATTTCTGCCTTTTCATCTTAATTCAAACGTATATGTGAACAAGACGAAAATATATGAAGATGATATATATGAATGAAGATATATAGAACAAATTATAATCTTAATAATAACATTTAAGTAGTTATATAACAATATTAATTTTTTATGGAAACAACTAGTCTATCATTCATACATTTCATTTTTCATCGCTAAGACCTTCATCGCTCTCTGTCACTTATTTTTTGTATTACAAATTAAGGTGCATTCGCCATATTAATTATATTGTTAATATAAATTCACTCCAAAAGCATGACTTGATCCTCATCTGGAATTCACATAATAAAATAATCTCTAGTGCTCAATAGACATCCGTCATTTTTTTTATTAATGAAGATCAGTGTTCCTTGCAAATTACTGCGCATTCACCATTTTCATATAACCAAAGACAGGTGAATCATACCAAAATTAATTATGACAATTTAAAATTCGAAAATATCACTACAATTGACTAACGAAGGAGATGAGAATAAATCTGAAACCAAAGTTAAATTAATTAAAATGTAATTACTAATCTGTACAATTAATTATACTATACTTATATCTATGAACTTTTCTTTTCTAATTATCAGTATTAATATAACCATAGCATTTTTCCTATTCTTTAATGTTTTTAATGAAAAATTATCTAGGGCTTAAAGTAATGCAATAATTTGAGATATTTGGTCAAAGATAAAACAATAAATAGTTTCATCAATAAATCAAGAACTATAATCGCATAGAACAAGGTCTGGATTATACGGGGAATGCATCAAAAATATCTATCTATAACCTTATATTTATTAACAATAACAAAATTATATTGTAGTTCTTAATAAATACATTCAAATGTTCAGTATAATTATAAAAGTTTTACCTAAAGAATCAACATATGGATATTCATAAGATTAATGTTTTCCAAGTAAAATAACATTTGCAACAATCGTATATTGTATATATACACGGATAACATTCTATCGTATACTGGGCTAGTCGTCAATTAATAGAAAATCCAAAGTAATGCAATAATGTGAGATATTTGGTCAAAGATAATACAATAAATAGTTTCATCAATAAATCAAGAACTATAATCGCATAGAACAAGGTCTGGTTTATACGGTGAATGCATCAAAACTATCTATCTATAACCTTATATTTATTAACAATACCAAAATTATATTGTAGTTCTTAATAAATACATTCAAATGTTCAGTATAATTATCAAAGATTTACCTAAAGAATCAACATATGGATATTCATAAGATTAATGTTTTCCAAGTAAAATAACATTTGCAACAATCGTATATTGTATATATACACGGATAACATTCTATCGTATACTGGGCTAGTCGTCAATTAATAGAAAATCCAGTGGTCAGGATTAAATCAATAAAGGGTCCTCGGGTAATAATTGATAGCCAGCTCTCTTTGAATTCGATATAGAGATTATACTAAACAAATCTTACCGTAAGTTAGGTTCAACTCTTTGGTATCCAATATAGTGTAAAGCCACAATTTGCCATTCATTTATTTAACAAATCCTGCCCTGAAATTTCTTGATACTCACTTAGCAATAACAACATCTTATCAGCACATCAATTAACAAGTTTTTCCTTCGTGCCCTCTTCCGTTCATGACTAATGTTATGTCAATACCAGCTAAGCTAAATTTGCATTGGACCAAGAAATATTAACATTTTCTCGATGTTTTATTTTTTTTCCTAGCGATTTCTGAAGTAATTTTTATTGTGAATAAGACTGGTTCATCATATCTTGGAAAATTATGTTCTAGCCTAACAGTATTTCACTCTTAGAGGCATATTATCAAAGGATTAAACATTATTAACAAACACAACAAAAAAAAATTAGTACAATTTCGCATTTTCTAAAATAATTCTTATTATGAATAAGACCGGTTCATCATATCTTGTATAAATATGTTCTAGCCTAGTAGTTCTTCACCCTTAAGGTTATAGTTTTAAGGGATTAAGCTTTGATATTATTTTTATATAACATCTTTCTTAGATACGCTTAAGATACAATCTTAATTATAAATTAATTTATTACTGCCTTTCATTTGTACTTGGATTAATTCACAAGTAAGACGAGTGCGAGAAAATACATCAATATGTATTCCTCAATTATAAAATTATACTTATAGCTATAGTTTACACTAAAAGTATACACTTTATATAAGTCTGTATGGTTTGGTTGGCTTCAATCTCCTGACATACTGCGCGCTGTCCAGCGGTTGTATTGCTTCCACGTTAGTATGATTTAGTATTATTATTTCGTATTTCAAGGCGAAATCTTGGATAACTTCGCAAATCCGTTTGATTTCCAGGTCATTGTGCAATTCTTCGTTGGTTACGTAGCGATAGGCATTGGTAATCAATCGAAGAACCTTGTTTTGACAGCCTTTGATAATATGAAAAATATTAATATATTAATACAATCTCACATTTCTGAAGTAATTTTTATTATGAATAAGACCGGTTCATCATATCCTGTATAACTATGTGCTAGACTAGTAGTACTTCACCCTTAAGGCCATATTATAATTATTAGTGTTAAACTCTGATAATATAGAAAAAAAAAGTATTTTAACACAATTTTACTTTTTCGATGTAACTTTTATTATGAATAAGGACGGTTCATCATATTCTGTATAATTATGTTCTAGCCTAGCAGTACTTTGCTCATAAAGGCATTTTATTAAAGGGTTAAACTTTTATAATATAATAAAAATAATATATTAATACTATTTCGCATTTTCGAAGTAATTTTTATTATAAATAAGACAGGTTCATCATATCTTGTATAATTGTGTTCTAGCCTAGCAGTACTTCGCCCTTAAAGTCATATTATTAAAGGATTAAAATTTGATTATATAAAACAAATCAATTTTTCTCAAGTTTCTACACCAAAGTTCCCCGTTAAGTAAATAAATATCAGTTTATATGCGACAATACATATTCGACATGGCTTATATATTAACCATTAAACCAACAAGGCATCAATAATAAAAATAATTCCTCTTTTGATAAGAATCAAACAACCCAGTTGAATATCACGATCTCCATTTGTTCTTGACATAAAATCCTTATCGTTGACGATGATACTTATGTCCCTATTAATCCCAAAGAAATTACCAACCGTAAATTTCTTCATTGTTCTGATCCCGAGAAGGTTAAAAAAGAAAACAGGATCCGTAAAAAGAATACATGGCGTGGTAAACTATTAACTAGATTTTCTTATAGTTAATTAATTTGCTGATTTACAGAAGTGATCACAAACACACACAAAAAAGAGATGGCATAGGAAACAGATGTTGCCTCTTTCCAAATCAATCCTAAATAGAAAATTACCAGTTTAAATAAAAGAGATTGTTCTTGGATCGATCGTTTTTAACACGCTACTAATATATTAATAATGCATCATTCAACATTGTAGGATATGAAATTAACTAATAATAGTAAGATTATTATTACAATAATTAATGTGAATATATTTAGTTTTTGTAGAAACAACTAGTATAACATGCATACATATCATTTTTCATCGCTAAGACATAGAAATTTCTGTCAATTTTTTTTATTACAAACCAAAGCGCATTCACCATATTAATTATATTATTAAATATCACTTACAAGCATACATGACTTAATCCTTCTATTGAGAAATATATGTGTTCATGTAATGGAGGGATCTTTAGTATTCAGCACTCATCTTTCGCTGTTTTAATTAATGAAAATCCGTGTTTCTTACGAACTGCCGCGCATTCGCCATTTTCTCTTAAATCCCTAATTTTGTTAAACAGAAAAACATATCATAACTGTATATATTGAGTCTGTAAATCAATTACATGCCATTTTAACTTTCCTAACAACTTTTTATTCATTTAGACGTGAAAAAAAGATACATTAATTGAATTCTTCGTATACCAGGATGTTGTGAACCCGAACGGGTCTTTTTTGCATAATACACGCCAAGAAAATATAGTCATAAATAAAGTAGAACATCTACATTACAGAGTTATTACCTTTCTGCAAGTAAATATAAATCTCACAATTTATTATGGCTGTAAAATATACAGTGCTGTAAGTGTGAAAATTATGAATCGTATATGTTACTCTCTTTTCACGTATTATTTATCAACAAACAAAATATATCACAACATATTATTTGAACAAAAAAAACCGTATTGTTATTTTCTTTCGTTTTCTTTGTTTTATGTTGTCAAACTCGGCAACTTGATTTATGGAAATTTACGATACATTTTTGTTCCTTACCATCTAGCAGTAATTAGATACAGGGGGGAAATAGGAATATAACCTTTATAGTTCCTTTTCCAGTCATACTCCCCGAATTTCATTCAGCTTTGTTTTCTTGTCACCTTTTATTTACCTTTTCCTTAGACTTGGAAATTAGTTCAAGCACTGTGAATATTACTAATTAAACACGTACTGGGTATATAACAATCTCTTGAAAATAATTTAAAACGGTTCGCTTTATATTAAACTTGCCTATTAAAGTTTCCTTCTGAATAATAATGTTTTATCATATTGACATGCTACTTTACCTATTATCAAAATTGATTTTTTTTGCAAAGCAGTTAAAAAGGTCAGTTTAAAAAGGTAATTATTTGCTACATTATATATTAATTAAAATATTTTCTATTACTATTTTCAACACGTCAATAATTGAACACAAAAACTAAAACACAACAATATAACATTATCATATAAAGTTACAGATATATCCAAAACTTTATAGCCTAATTTACACTAGCTATTATAAATCGCTCAAAATTAATTCACTGTCGCAGTATAGCTAACATAAAAAACATGATCATCAGACATCTCAAGTCTGCTTGAAAAAGTTTTTATATATTTCTAAATACGTGTCAGTTTTGAGATAAAATTTAAAATTCAGTAAGATATATGTATATGTCAACAACGTTTCATATGAAAAAACGAATGTAGTTTTGATGTTTTGTTTTCGATGTCACTAGAAAATACAATAATCGTATTCATATGTTTTGTTGTACTTCACACCTACATTTTTTCCAGCAGTAATCGATTTCGCTTGAAATGGTTCATCATCATCGCAATAAAATACTTTTATGTTATGTTAAATTCTCAGTAGGCCCTGAAAATACAACTTTACTTGGAATATAGAGAAGGATATATATTAAACTAACATTTACGACAGTTCTAAAATGCTTCATATATTACATTTATGTCAACAGAATTTTACCTTGAAATGCATAATGTTTTCGATGTTCCACCAAGCAGAACTTTCATTTGTTTCGATATGATAAATAAATGAATATTTAAAGGAAGGTACCTTGTTAGTATAGTCACAACATAGATAACAATATAAATTCATTACATAGATGATATTCTAAAAAATTTAAAACAATAAATTATCTCTAAATAATCAAGAAAATTATATTAATTTTAGGAAAACCAGTTACCCTTAATTTCTAAATCAGTGACGGGCAGTAGTTATATTTTACATTTATCTCTCATTTGCAAGGTATCATCTCTCTATCACACTGACCATTTCGCGAACATTGATTATCTTTTATATTTGAATTTCATTAACTGAATATTATTTAAAGATAAAGATAAACACAATAAAGATACTCCAAAACTAGATGAGAACTGGTTTCACTTTACAGTTGTCTTTAATTAACTGTCTTCTAATATTTTACTAATAGGGAATTATCTCTAAATAATCAAAAGAAAATACTCCAATTTTAGGAGGACTAGTTAATTTTTATATTTATATTTTGTAGATATGTAATTATCTCTAAATCTATAGAAATAGTTGACTAACACCTACATTTGTGTGTATCCTTTAAAAAAAATGTCTAAACCATCCATATAAACGTATGAGAATTTTGACATTTATATTTTATTAATAATAAATTATCTGAAAATCACACAGACTATTCACTGATTATCTTTTATATTTGTATTTCTTTAGCTAGAAATTATCTTTAAATAGTCAAAAACTAGATGTGAACTGGTTTCACTTTACACTTATCTTTAATTAACTTTTTACTAATCTTTACCTAACACGGAATTATCTCTAAATAATCAAAAAAAAACTCTGATTTTAAGAGGACCTTTAGAGAATTATCTTTAAATCAATAGAAATAGTTTCTAGTCACCTACATTTGTGTGTCTTCTTTAAAAGAAATAATCTCTAAACCATTCATATAAACGTATGAGCATTTTGACATTTACCTTTTATTAATAAGAAATTATCTGAAAATCATACAGTCTATTCACTGATTATCTTTTATATTTGTATTTCTTTAACTAGAAATTATCTTTAAATACTCCAAAACTAGATGTGAACTGGTTTCACTTTACACTTATCTTTAATTAGCTTTTTACTAATCTTTAACTAACACGGAATTATCTCTAAATAATCAAAAGAAAATACTCTGATTTTAGGAGGACCTTTAGAGAATTATCTTTAAATCAATAGAAATAGTTGCTAGTCACCTACATTTGTGTATCTTCTTTAAAAGAAATAATCTGTAAACCATTCATATAAAGGTATGAGCATTTTGACATTTACCTTTTATTATTAAGAAATTATCTGAAAATCACACAGACTATTCACTGATTATCTTTTATATTTTTATTTCTTTAACTAGAAATTATCTTTAAATACTCCAAAACTAGATGTGAACTGGTTTCACTTTACACTTATCTTTAATTAACTTTTACTAATCTTTACTTAACACGGAATTATCTCTAAATAATCAAAAGAAAATACTCTGATTTTAGGAAGACCTTTAGAGAATTATCTTTAAATCAATAGAAATAGTTGCTAGTCACCCACATTTGTGTGTCTTCTTTAAAAGAAATAATCTCTAAACCATTCATATAAAGGTATGAGCATTTTGACATTTACCTTTTATTATTAAGAAATTATCTGAAAATCACACAGACTATTCACTGATTATCTTTTATATTTTTATTTCTTTAACTAGAAATTATCTTTAAATACTCCAAAACTAGATGTGAACTGGTTTCACTTTACACTTATCTTTAATTAACTTTTTACTAATCTTTACCTAACACGGAATTATCTCTAAATAATCAAAGGAAAATACTCTGATTTTAGGAGGACCTTTAGAGAATTATCTTTAAATCAATAGAAATAGTTGCTAGTCACCTACATTTGTGTATCTTCTTTAAAAGAAATAATCTCTAAACCATTCATATAAAGGTATGAGCATTTTGACATTTACCTTTTATTATTAAGAAATTATCTGAAAATCACACAGACTATTCACTGATTATCTTTTATATTTTTATTTCTTTAACTAGAAATTATCTTTAAATACTCCAAAACTAGAGGTGAACTGGTTTCACTTTACACTTATCTTTAATTAACTTTTTACTAATCTTTACTTAATACGGAATTATCTCTAAATAATCAAAAGAAAATACTCTGATTTTAGGAAGACCTTTAGAGAATTATCTTTAAATCAATAGAAATAGTTGCTAGTCACCTACATTTGTGTGTCTTCTTTAAAAGAAATAATCTCTAAACCATTCATATAAACGTAAGAGCATTTTGACATTTATCTTTTATTAATAAGAAATTATCTCAAAATCGCACTGATTATCTTTTATATTTGTATTTCATTAACTAGAAATTATCCTTAAAGACTCCAAAACTTGAAGAGAACTGGTTTCACTTTACAAATATTTTAACTTATCTTTAACTAACAGGGAATTATCTCTAAATGATCAAAAGAAAATCCTATTATCCACTTAATCGAAAAATAAAAGAAAATCCAGTTAAATTTTATTCAGTCAGCGTTGACCAATACTATTTACCTCTTAGATTTATCTTTTATTTGCAAGAGTACTGATTACTCTTTATATTAATCTTTAACTATCTCTAAATCATTTCAATAATTTTGTCAACACTAAAGCAGCACTTTATCAACTTAAACTTATGTTTTTCTTATAGATATTTAACTTTAAGACAAAATTCTTTAAGCTCCGATCGCATTATTTCGTCGTTTAGATTAATAATTGGCATTAATTGTCTAATTTATTTTGTTCCAGTGGAAATTGCATTTTTAATATGGGGTATTAGACTTTGCGTTGTCGTCAGAAAAGCACCCTCCGAGTTCAACGAAAGCAAGTTTATTTCCTTGGCTATTTACAACGAGTTCGTACTCTGTCTGTTCCTAAACGTCACGACGTAAGTATGCTTTATTAAAACTGTTTTATCATCCGAATGTTTAAACTATCGTTAGTAAAATTTTTAATACTGTTAGTAAAATGATAGGTTAATGATAGTACAGATTTTGCTTTAACAAAATGTTAGGTATGATAATTAATTTTAAACGTTTTATTAAATAAGTATTGAGTTAAGGTACCCGTTATAACTTATCATAAAACATGATTAGTCAATAGAAATAGACCATCAGATGAAAGATGAAATATCGATATAACACATAGGCATGTTAACAAAGAAAACGCGTTTTTTGTTCAAAATTGATTTTATTCATCAACGTAATCTCCATCAAAAGCCAGACAATCATTCCAGTGTCGCTCTAACATTTCAATTCCAATTTTGTAGAACTATTTATCTTTTGCCTCAAAATAGGCCCGTCATCACTCAGATGACGATCGTTTTGTTTCCGAAGTGAAGTGATGGATCCATGTTTCACCCATTGTTCCATATATAACATGCTCCAGCAGGATTCGAACCCACTATCGCAACAGTCGCTCTTGTTTTTGATCAATACTCACGCAATTTCACTTTTCGATCATTCAGAACGATTTTGTGGATTTTTTTTATGTTTTCTGGTGCCACCAACTCATTCGGGCGTACACTACGTTCTGCATCATCTACGACCACGTTTGAAGTCAGCAAACCAAAGTTTTATTGTCGTTTCTGATGGAACTGAGTCCTTATAACCCTTTTGAAGCCATTGCTTCGCTTGAACAGTATTTTTCAGCCCATTCTCATTTTTTTTCAGTCAGTTATATCTGATATATCGATATTTTTTGGGAAAGTATCAATATTTTTTTAAAAATATATAAAAATACCCATAGTTTTTTGAATAGACTTCTCTCCCTGTCATATTTAAAACTAAGCACAAAAAACTGAACATTCCACCACAGAAATTAAGGTTAGTGCAAAGAAATGTCAATTTGACTAAAAAAAAATATCGATTTTCTAAAATCGAAATCTATATATGGATATTTTTTCAGCGATCATTACCTTGGTCTTTTATTCATTATTTCACAAACTCATATAACACAACATATGACTAATATTGAACTCCATGTCTGTTTTTAAAAACTATTCCCATAATTTCATCAATAATTTAAAATTATATATCATACCTACTATTAAATAATTTCATAAAAATTTATATCGTAAAAAAAACAAAACTGATAATACTTTTGAGATGTAATAAGCAGGTGTTCGAAAATATATTCCTTAATAGAGTAAACGAACGACTAGAGAATCTACAAAAAAATTTTAATATATCGGACCTCTGTTATTGTACATTAGCAAAACTTTTTAAATATCGTAACTGAAGTTGAACATTTTTACTTTCCTCATACAGGAAAGTTTCATGCTTCCTGTGAAGTTTTGATACCTCAAATTTGCTCTAAAAGAAAAACAATCTGACATAAAGAGTTTAAAGTGAGCGAGGCTTCTATAAGCCCGAATTGGATTTCTATTTCCTAGATTTTTCTTTCGCTTCAAGTTTATTAAAGCTACAAAATAGACTTTTTAATTAAACTGCAACGTTGGCTTTTTTTTCAGATTTTTCCTACAAAAACCGGCTAATCCGGATTTGATGTACATCATATATTTTGTTCATACACAGTTGAGCGTTACCCTGCTTCTTGGATTAATATTTGGAAGCAAGGTATTGTCTACGTTTTTATTTTTAATTGGAAATTACTTTCAACTTCTGGAAACAATTAATTTTAGTTGGATTGCTATTTTTATTAAAAGCAATTTCAAGACTAATTATCAAACGGGAATCGATTTTAAACATCATAGATTGGAAAACAGTTCCAGAAGTTAATTGTAAACAGTGAAAATAGGCAACCGCCACAACGCATACATAAAAATAAAAAAAATTGCAACATATTTTATATATATTCAATGTAAGCTAATTCATATTGTATGTAACAGGTGATAATGGTAATCAAAGATAAAGGTAAACAACAAGAAGACAGCTCAAGTATGGTCTACAAAACCCCATCAAAGTTCTTGATAAAAGGTCGTGCGGAAACATCGCAATATACAAGCGGAAATTCTTCAATGGCAGGTCAAGAACTAATTTATTCTAAATATAGCGAACAAGACATACAAGAAGAATTTTTAAGACTTTATACTCAATTAGAATTACTCAAAGAACGAAATATGCGTGTAGGTAATAGGCACTTGGCATCAAAAATAAACGCCATGCAAGATGCTGCCAGAATGTGCGATAACGACAACGAAAAAACATCTTTTATCGTTCAGAGCAATAGTAGTTTATGCATATCTGCGGAAAAATCTGTAACTGAGATTCAAGATGAATCATATACAAGAATTAAACGCCAAAGTGTGTCCTTCAGTGCTGAAAGTAAACCAACTAAAGATACGAACTTAGAAAATAATACTAACGGAACATCTGTTCAAAACGTTGATAGTAAAAACGATAATGAGAAACCGGAACAAGCAAAAAAGAATGATGATGTAGATCAATCATGTTCAACGACATATCCTACTAGTGATAAAAAGGCGAGTACCGAAAGCAAAAGCAGACATCTCATGTCGGGCCATGCAAGGACGCATTCTATTGTTATTAACTTAGATGATAAGAGTCGTTTTACTGACGAAATTACTGTTTAAAACTGTTTTTGTTTATGTTAATGTACCTGATCAAAGGTTGTAATATAAATGTAATTGATTCATTTTTCAATAAATGGTAATCCAAAAGTATACCCCTGTTTTTTTAACAACCCCAACAATATTGTACTTTATTACCTAAAGAGATAATTCAAATTTGGTTCACATTTAATTTACTAGTTGCCTAAGCTGCAAATATTTTGCTGTATATATATAACCCATGATACCGAACAGAAGCTGAATCCAACCTTAAATTTCTACTTTCATATCTGGGTGAAATATCAAAAATAGAATGTAAATAAAATGATTTGTCCCCATTTCTTAACAACAAAACTTTTTAGCAATTAATTAGATATAATTTAAGTAAATATCATTAATTCTTGTTATTTTTATAAAGAATCTTTGACCTACTCATACTGGTAATACAAACCGAAATTAAATAACAACAAATCATAACAAAATATTGTTTTTAGGTGATGATACTGTTTTTAATCGACATTAAAAATGTTGCCACTATTTTTTCGTAAATCCTCAGTAAGAAGTTCCTGCCAGTTAATTAAAATTAAAGAGTACTCTACCAATAAATCTTTTCCAATACAAGCGCAAGTAGTAATAGCTGGTGCTGGGGTTGTTGCGAATTCAGTAGCTTACCATTTAGTACAAAGTGGATGGAGAGATGTAGTTGTTATTGAACAAGATAAAATTGGAAGTGGGACATCTCATTTTGGATCTGGTATTTTAGGATTATTTAAGCCAATAGCTCATAGAAATGTTATATGGTATGTTTTGTTGACTTAATAAAATAAATATTACAATTGTAAGTATTGTAGGTATAGTATAGAGTTATATAAAGAATTGCAAAATATGGGATATAAAGTGGGAATGAAACAGTGTGGCAGTTTAAACCTCGCACAAACCAAAGACCGACTTATTGCTTTAAAAAGAAGAGTAGCTTATAACTTACCGTCTGGTTTAAATTGTACATTTCTAACACGTGAACAAGTACAAGAACTTCATCCGTATGTAAAAGTAGATAATTTAGAAGGTATAGCAATTTTTTTCTTTATAAATATATGTAAAACTTATTTTGTATAAATAGGAGCTGTATGGGTTCCTGACGATGCTGTTATTGATCCCAAATCAATATGTGATGTACTTGCTTTACTTGCACAGCAAGGAGGAGCTCGTTATATAGAAAACACTACAGTGAAACAAATTTATACAAAAAATTCTTGTGTTTATGCTGTGGACACTGACAAAGGTATAGTGATTTTGTACTAATTATTTTATTCTAACTCTATGGGTTTATTAGGTATTATTAATTGTGAATATTTTGTTAATTGTTCTGGTATGTGGGCCAGAGAACTAGGTTTGCAATGTAATCCTAAAGTTAGGATACCTGCATATCCTGCAGAACATTTTTATGCTGTGACAGGTAGAGTATTCCATATTTTTATTGAATGAGAAATGTAACTTGTGAACGTAATTATAAATAGGAACATTATCAGAAAAAATGAATGATACACTTCCAATAGTTAGAGATTATGACAGTTACACATATGCAAGAGAATATGACAATGGTTTAATGATTGGTTGGTTTGAACCAGAAGCTAGACCTGCCTTTGATAAAGGCAAAGTACCCAAAGATTGGGAAAAACACATTAATGTTGACTTGAGTCACATTGAACCTTTATGGGAAAATGCAGTATCGCGTTTTCCGATTCTCAAAAGCTGTCGAAGTCCTAAAGTTGTTAATTCGCCAGATAATTTCACTCCGGATGGTAGATGGATACTAGGTGAAGCGCCGGAAGTAAAAAACTACTTCGTTGCCTGTGGAATGAATGGAAATTCACTGCAGGTATGTAAAATAAATGACCCTATTCATTAGGCTAATTGTATATCATAGGGTGCCGGTGGAATAGGTAAAGCCGTAGCTGATTGGATAATAGAAGGGGAGCCTAAACAAGATTTACTACCCTTCATTTTGCAAAGATTTTTAAATGTTCACAATGGTAGGCATTATCTAAGAGAAAGGATCAAGGAAATAGTTGGAAGGTGCGTTTATTCAATGTTTATTGCTATTTATTTAAAATATGAAAATATAATTTCAGACACTATTCAATATTATACCCTTTTCAATGCGAATATAAATATGCAAGAGAATTAAGATGCTCCCCATTGTACAGTGTACTGGAAACCAGAGGAGCCGTATTTGGAATTAAGATGGCATACGAGAGAGCTTTATATTTTGATTCGACATATCAAAGTACAGTTGTACATTAAAATATTAATTAAATAAAAATACCAAATGTTGTAGGAGGTGAACCTAAAAGACAGATGACGGAAGGAACTTTCTTTAAACCTCATTTCTTTGATTTCATGAAGGAAGAATATAACGCATGTATAGAAGGCGTGGGGATCATTGATATGTCTTCATTTTCGAAAATTGAAATCAAGGTATTCATTTACATATAGTTCTTTCCCTATATATTTTTTCTGGTCTCACATTTTACAGTCTTCTGGTAATGAAGCAGTTGATTATCTGCAAAGAATATGTTCAAACGACATTGATATACCAATAGGATCGATTGTTCATACTGGTATGCAAAATATAAGAGGTGGCTATGAAAATGACTGTATGTTAGTTAGACAAACAGCAAACAGGTATAATGTCACCGTATGGTGACATATGGTATGATGTGCATATTTTCATCTATATTATAATTACAGTTATTTTATGGTGTCACCAACCAGTCAACAAACAAGAGTTTATGAGTGGATGACGAGAAATTTGCCGTTTAAAGCCGCCGTACATTTGAATGATGTTACATCGATGTATACCGTCTTAAATGTTGTAGGACCTAAGGCGGTTGATCTGTTAAGTGAATTATCAAACAGCGACCTAAAAGTGGCCCCATTCTCCTACATAAAAGTGAATATCGGTTATGCTTCGGACGTGATGGTTATGTCGTTCACACATACAGGAGAACCGGGTTACTGTTTATATATACCATCAGAGTACGCTTTACATGTTTATTATAAGCTTATGTCGGTAGGTCGCGGTCCAGTAATGGAAAAATAAAATTGAGTAACCATACTTTTAGGTCGGTATGGATTATGGTGTAAGAGACGTTGGTGTTTTCACTCAGAGATTCATGAGGATCGAAAGGTTTATTCCATTTTGGGCCGAAGAATTGAACAGTTTCACTACACCGTTCGAAGCTGGTAATGGATGGAGTGTAAAATTGGATAAAGTATTTTAAACTGAAGCTTTTACATATTTGATCAATCACTCACAATTAATTTTATTTCAGAAAGAGAATTTCATAGGAAAAGCAGAACTTCAGAAGCAAAAAGAACACGGGGTCCAGAAACAGCTAGTTTTCTTTCATTTTAATGATGTCGATCCAGATTCGGATATCTGGCCTTGGGGAGGAGAACCTGTCTATAGAAACAACGAGTTTGTGGGAACAGTTACCTCCACGGGGTAATACATTATAACAGGACAAATATCTATTGTTAAATATTTTTTTCTCTAGGTTCGGATTCTCGGCGAATAAGCTAATCGGTTTAGGATTCATAAGGAAACCTGCTAGTGATACTGATAAAATCGTCACCAATGATTATATTTTATCGAAGGATGCAACTTATGAAATTGATATTGCTGGGCATAGATTCAGTGCTACACCATACTTACATGCCCCAACTATACCACAAGTACATACTGAAAAGAAAAAATACAGACCAACTCCCATAAAATATAAAAGTGATATTTCAAAATGAATGGCAACATTATTTGTTTATAGTACCAATCTAGTCCACCATAAATGTTACGTACTTAATGTTAATAATTTAATGCAATATATAATTTCAATCAATGTTATTAATTGACAACAATAAATTTTAACCATTTGAAGTATTTTTCAATAGAATTCCACTTATACGTACAGATTCAACTTTGTTTAGATCCTATATTTTGTTTATTTAACTGTTAAAAACACTGAAATATAGATGAGCAAATTTTTTATTATGAAAATATTACAATACAAGCAAAACTTACAAATATTATTTTGCTTTCAAGAACGTACACGTTAAATTATATAATCTATAGCAATATATAATGTTTTAAACACATAACAGAAGCAATAATTATCACAAGACATGTTATATTTAAGACTAGAAATAGAAATTCAATCTTTTTAATGCATGTTCCGGATAAATTACTATTTATTCTTTCTTAAAATATTCATTTTCGCGTATTTTTCGAAAGCACAAAATTCGTTTCATTTTTTGTAAAACGTTTCGTATGAATATTATAAGCTCTTCGTATCGCAGTTCAAAACAATTCCTTTTCCAGCCCCATCTCTTCAAGAAAAAGCCCCATTGGAGTTTTCTTTAGACCTAATCCTTCCACTTGGTTTACAATTTTATTCTTTATATTCCTTAATCTTAAGGACGCATGAATAAAGGTTGCTAAAATAGGTTCATTATTATTGCTTAAATGATATAACATAAATTACCTGCAAAAGGTAGCAATATTCCCAGAAAAAAGACCAACAGGCTGTGAAACATATAAGCAACAAGATACAACGCTCCAAATATAAGAAATAAAGACAATATGGGATGTTGTTGTTTGAAATGAGCTGCGGAAGCTTTTTCGTTTGTTACGTAAACAAATGTCCCAAAAATTATAAATGTTGCTAAACAACCACATAACATTTTAGCTGGGTGCATTACCCTTAAAAATTAGACTTCAATAATAAAACATAATAATAAAACACAACTTACCCCACAATAACGAATATTGCTAATGCTAACAAAAAATAATTAGTTTGATAATATAACAAATTGCTTGTTACTCTATTGCCCCATTTCTCTAAATCTTTATAATTTGGTATTTGAAATCTAGCAGCTTCCAGAAGAAAATCATCTAGAGGCCTTAAGGGTGCCAACTCTAATTTTGAATCAACTTTTTTACTCATACTTAGTGGATGTTTAATAACAAGTTTACATAAAAACAATTAATATTCTTTAAATGTATAAACGAAAAACATCATCAATGTCAGTATGTAATCAACTTATTTATAGACAGTTAGTAATCTTGACACT
The DNA here is from genome assembly GCF_030347505.1 of Rhynchophorus ferrugineus. NCBI lineage: Eukaryota > Metazoa > Arthropoda > Insecta > Coleoptera > Curculionidae > Rhynchophorus > Rhynchophorus ferrugineus. The sequence continues at coordinate 23,350,752 of NW_027472584.1, read as the reverse complement.
TATTCTTACAATTGAAGAGCGGGCGATGTTGCCAGAATTCGGAGATGTTTTAATTTTACAGATTTGTAAAATTACTGATATAAAATACTAATATAATCAATTTTAATCAGTTTCAACAATTGATTAATTAACTAAATTTTTATTATTGTGCATTTTTAAAACCTAGTTTTAACTGATATAATTGAATGTTCATCAATGTTATCAACATTAATATATTTTAGACTATATATATATATATATATGTATATATATATATATATATATATATATATATATATATATATATATATATATATATATATATGTATATGTATATATATATATATATATATATATATATATATATATATATACATATATATATATATATATATATATATATATATATACATATATATATATATATATATATATATATACATATATATACATATAAATATATATCTATATGGCAACATTGCTAGTGAAAAAATAGGCTTTATTAATATTTTGGTGGCTGCGCACCACCTTCAATTATGGGCTTAAAGGCTAGTGTTTGTACTGTGGAGATAAATTTTAATTTCAACCTTCTTAGAATTCCAACAGATGTCGGTAAGATGAAGCTGCGTTGTCAAATTGTTTTTAAAACCTGCAGTTATTGCAGGCGCATAATTCTTTGTCGTTCTAATCTAGTGTGTTTGAAAGGGCAAACAACAGCAACCAGTTAGGAAATTTATTTAAATTTACCATAAAAAAATAATATGGCCAAACATCGCAAAGTTATTTATTAACGTTTTTGCATTTTGTATTATTTACAGTTTTTGAAAAGGTTCGCAAAATTGTGGGTGTTTTCATTTAAATCTTATTTCAAATGAGCTATTAATTCAAAATATCATTTAATTTTTATGGTGAAAAGTTCTGCGAATCTAAAAAATGTTTGTACAAAGAGTTAATCGCAGTTTGAAAATAATCCAGAAGAATAAAATATGGAACCACAGATATGCTTATGCTACAATTTCATATCCGGTGGATTATAATTTTATTCAAAGAAGCCGAATTCCAACAATGCATTTCCAAGGATCACTTCCAAGACTGCCAATTCCTCATCTTGATTTAACATGTGAGAGGTATCTTGCAGCTCAAAAGCCTCTCCTAATTGATGAGGCTTATAATAAGACTGAGTCTAATGTAACACAGTTTAAGAATAGTTTGGGTAAGCATCTACAACAACTTTTAAAAGATTATGACAAACAAAATACAAATACTAGTTACATATCTGAATTTTGGTTTGATAATTACTTAAAAGAACGTAAACCATTACCTATAAATTGCAATCCAGCATTAATAATGTATAACGATTGTAGACAGGAATATTGTAATCAGTTAATAAGAGCGTGCAACTTGATTATAAGCAGTATTAGATTTTATAAATCATTACAGGCAGATTTATTGGAACCTGAAGTTTATCACTTAAACCCATACAGAAGTGATACTGAACTATTTAGAGCTATTTGTAGTTATCTTCCAACATCACTTTCGTGGTATGGTGCTTATATGTTTAAAGCATATCCCCTTGATATGTCACAGTATAAAAGTTTATTCAATACTACAAGAATACCTGAGACTGATAAAGATAGACTGATTAAGAATTTAGGTGGAAATCATATAACAGTGCAGTATAGAGGGCATTTTTATGCATTTGCTGTATTAGATCATAACGAGGACATTTTACCTGCAGAGAAAATTTTAGCAAGACTTAAATTCATTATGGAAGATGATATTGAAAAAAATCCATTTCCAATTGGTGTTCTCACTACAATGGAAAGAGATAGATGGGCAACATTGAGACACGAGTTAATTGAAAATGGAAATCAACACAGTTTAAAATTGATTGATTCAGCAATATTCAATGTATGCCTTGATGATATATCTGTTAATGGTGATCCTTATGCAACAATTAGAAATGCCTTACATGCGGATGGAGAAAATAGGTACCATAGTGGAACAAATTAATTTTTATTGAAATTAACCAGCATTATTTCTAGATGGTTTGATAAATCACTCTCGCTACAAGTAAGTCATGATGGTGTAGCAGCAATAAATTTTGAAAATTCCTGGGGAGATGGGGTAGCAGTTTTAAGATACATTCAAGATGTTTATAAAGATTCTGTTGATAATCCACAAGTTCATCCAGATACTCAACCTTACGATGAGAACATAGGAAATGTCATTAGACTAGGTAACAAATACAGATGTTTATGTAAAAATTATAAATGACATAAGCATGTTTGTTATAGATATCCATTTAAATGACAAACTTAAGAACAGCATTCAAGAGGCCAAAAAATTATACAAAGCGTTTTGTAATTCCTTAGATATAGATTACCTTATATACGATAAGATTGGAAGAAACATTTGTAAAAAACAAGCTGTTAGCCCAGATTCAATAATGCAGTTAGGATTTCAGGTAAATTATATAATTAGATAATATTTATTATTTATTGAACTAATTGCGTCCACAGACTGCATTCATATGCAAGATTGCCGTTGCATTTTATTGATAGTCATAGAGCTGGCACGGCAATAAGTGGTATGCTTGAAAGCGGTTTATCTAGTCCAATTAGAATTGATACAATTACATTGTTCATTAAGACTTTAACTAATGGTGTATCAATAGTCCGAAAAGTAGTAATCCTATTTCATTATATGCGGGATTACGTGTACAAATAATAGGGCGACCATATTTCCATTGGTTGCAATGATTTAAATAAGTTATGAAATTGGGATTAAAGCTTTTAATTCACCTTAAACGGATTTATTTTGATAGAAAGGGAACAATATAAATACTCGCGATATAAATGAAAACACTTCATTGTAAGCGCGTATCATCCGCGCGATATTCTGTTCATATTCTGGTGATATTCTTCATTTCTTTTGATTGAGTCTCATGAATGAAGTAGTCGTTCATATTCTATATTCAATGTCGACGATGTACAAAACTACTTGGATTTTGATGTCAATCTATCAACTAATATCAGGGTTTTGCGGACACAAGCGTGCGAACTTTCGCGAATGTTTATATAAAGATATATTCGTTTCTAGATAGCGTATCACAAAATAACTGGGAAATTTGTGCCAACATATGAATCTTGCAGTACAGCAGCATTCAAGCATGGTAGAACGGAAATTGTAAGATCCTGCACGACCGCTACACAGGTATAATATTGTTTAGCTACAGGAACAGCCCAACTAAATAATTGAAAATAGGCTTTTACTCTAGCAATCAACGGAAAGGATAAGCCATCAATAAACCAACTAAAGCTGATGATAAATGACTGTTCGAGGGTGCATAATCAATTAACCAGGGAGGCAGCCATGGGTCAGGGTTTTGATAGACATCTATATGCCTTGAAGAGAATAGCCGAAAAAACAAACACATTTTGCAACATATTTGATGATCCCGACTTTGCATATTTAAATCATATTATTTTAAGTACAAGTACCTTGAGTTCACCTATGATATACGCAGGTGGCTTTGGACCAATGGAGAAAGATGGCATTGGAATTGGGTAAGAAAAATGTTTAGGGAATTGAGCAAAATCTTAATTCCTGATTTGTTTCAGGTATATGATTAAGGACGATAGTTTGAGGGTATTAGTTAGTAGTTATCCTCCATATCAAAATGGATCTGATTTTGTCAGTGCCTTACGTGATACTTTTGCCGAACTTGTTATTATTTTAGATAAGGATTAATTACTATATCGTTCAACAAATATAATATTATTTTATATATATAATATATTTCGTTATATTTTTATATCAATATATACAGTTTAAATACATATTTTATTTTCAAAGAATACTGTTGTTTAAATGATCAGCCTGTAGACAGGAATACGGATTAAACGGAACATATAATAAAACATGTCACATAATAAAGAGAGATGTATTTAAATCCTATTAGTATGATATATAAACATGACTTAACGTTAAATACAATCACATATTCGCTAGATTTAAACAGTTAATTTATGAACTTGCGGGTTAAGTTGTATTTGTTTTAAATTGAACACAACATTATTTGCCGTCAAGAATTATCAAACCTAATACGTACATATCGATCTAATGTCTAAAATCAATAGAAAAAGTGCCTGACGTACAAATACTAGAAAACAAAATAAGTGCACAGAGTAGTAGTCCGATCCACGTACATTTGCATGTCTAAAAAGTACCAGTTAAAAAATTATAATATGTATCTTACACGAATTAAAAAGAAAACCCTTAGAAATTACGAGAGATCAAGCCATTTTTCAGCAGTCAGGAGTATTAGAGCTAACTTTAAAAAAACATATTTTTCATAGATTAACCCCGAGTCTGAGGCTTGTGTAAAAACATTAAAAAAACAATCCTATTCAAATATGACAAAACTTTAGCCCTTAGGTCTAAAAAACAAAAACGTACTAAATTATAAACTAGTAGGTAAAAAATACTTTAAAATTAATATGGTTAGAAAGAAGCATGCCATATCTTTATTGAACCAATAATTTAATATTTAATTTCATATATTAAATATATGAATAGTGCACTTTGGTATTTAATTTTAAATACAGTATATGACAGTACCTAAATTGTGAAATTATGTAATATTTTTTTACTGATCTTTGAGTATTTATATACCACAGAGAACAAGTAATCGAGACCAAATTATAAAAGAATTATAAGTGTAAAAACGACATTATCTAATTCAGGCATTTGACAAAATTAACTAAGGATTTGATCAAAAAAAAATTATGTAATTATTTGTTCACAATTCCGTATCAATTGCGAATTCCTTTTATATGAAATATTTCTTCTAAAATAAATAAAGGAAGTTTCGTAATATATGTGCGTTGAGGCAATACACCACTTCAGTCATAACTTATATCTACTTAAAAAATCATATAACTAAGGTAGTAAATAACCCGCGATGTTGTTTTGTATAAAAAATTCTAAGTCAATTTCAAATATATTTTATATTAAAAAAACTGTAAATATAAAGCTTCAAATTTACTGTAGGATAAAATAATCACAAAGTGGGTTATTTAAATAAAAAAACGAATCGATCCTTTTTCTTACATTAAAATACAATAAACAAAAACATATCTACACGAATTATCCTAAACCACAGAGATGCAATATTTGAGATGTAAAGCCAAAAAATTATCGAGTGCCAAGTGCTAATGTTTCCTTTTAACTGTAATTTAATTAATTATCTCCTAAAATTATATTTACATAATGAATTTCATTAATAATTACAATTGGGCAACTTAGAATATTGATTGGTTGCTTTGATAGGCACTCTACTTACACAGCCTGAAGAAAAAAGCAGTTAAGACAATTAGAAACATTGAACATATACAGGGCAATACATAAATGCCCAACTGATGGATACTTTTTGTAAACCAAAAAAAATCCAACAATGCATTAAAGCAAAACATTTATTACTTATATTTTTATAAAGTGAGATGAGTAGTATCTCATCTCTATTATATGTGATAGAACAGGTCATGATAATGAACAAAACTTATAGATTCATAAAAGAAATATTTAATATTTTATATTAATGTTATTCAAGCCAATTAGAAATTTCAGTTATTTATATCACGCTTTTTTTAATTCATAACCCGTTTTACAATAAATTCGAAAGGCTACATCGGGGTTCACAGCAGTGGATTTAATTGATGACGCTATTTATGAACAGTTCAAATCAAAATAAGAATCATCCTTGAACTAGTATTAAGTACGGATAGTAATACTGGATAAAAAACAACAAATAAGAGACTATGTTCGAATCCCTTTATTGCAAATTGAATACAAAACACACATAAAATATTAATGACTGCTTTCGTGATTTTTTCATTTTTTTAAGATGAAAAACATCATAGAAATTTGTACTAAAATGACACCTGCATCACACAGCTGTAAACCCCTACAAATTACTCTATTTTAGTGATAGTCTCATACAAAATGAATGTAATAGTTAACTCTTACTAACGCAATGTTATTTATAATGTTCACTGTCAAGATAATTTAAATAAATTAATCTAAAGACAGACTTGATATTAATACCTCAAATACCACTTAAAAAAAGAAGATCGAATTAAATTGATTTCCCTTAAATCACTATTCAGGCCAACAATCGTTGCATATAAGAATCTATAACCACTTATTTTGGTGTATGTTTATATTTTACATTTTCATTCAGTTTATAAAGAAAGAACAAGATACTTTTAAAAACCTGTGAGCTTCAAAGTGTACCTTATATATACAATAAAGCTAAGACACCTTTGAAGCAGATATATATCTATGATACACATTTACATTTTGCTAATAACAGTTGTTTAAACATGCAACTTGCTTCTTCTTTAATCAAAAATGTAAAATAAAAACTATTAATATATAGGGAGCAAACTCTTACACAGGGCAGTAAAAAATTAAAAACACAAAGTAGCATACGACTAAAAACTAGTTTTGTTTCTAAGACACCTTGTACACACTTACACTACATTTATATACACAAGATTGAAAAAAGCAAAACAGGTTCAGTGCATAAAAAAAATTACAGGAACACCTGCATTAAAATTAAAAGATAAAGCTTATCACAAAACTCAGCTACTAAAAAGTAGCTACTATAAAGATCTTTGAAAAATAATCCCAATTAAAATTCTCCTAATATTTTCGATAGTTCAGAGAGAATCATTGTTATAGAAATATACTGACCAAGTATGTATAAAGAAAAATATGAAAAAGTTTCATTCTTAAGATTGAGCAAATACATACTTCCTATTTTATTTGAATCGATAAGAACTAATATTTGATATTTGGTTATATGTAGCATTTTTTTTTAAATCACACAAACGAAAAACTATACGGTCAAATAGGAATTTATTTTACAAATAAAATGCCTGACATTATTTGAAAAACTACTTTCGCTTTCCTTTGACCAAAAAATGTAAATAAGATATCTGTCTTATGATACTGGATGTTATATCACTTACATTATCACAAAATACTTTATTGTTAATCAACTTCGGAACATTCTAATATTGCCTGACAACTGCTTTCTTCAATTCAAATATAGATCTGTATTTTTACACAGGGTATTTTTGTGTTTATAATTAGTACAGTTCATACCCTGCAAATATAAAATGTTTTATATTTTATTTGTAAAAATATTCAAAATCAAATTCTAAACCTAAAATTCACTCAGTTAAAAAAACACTATTTTTATTGGCTTTGATTTCATTTTTTGTTTTATATATATATATGTATATAGACACATCTCTATTGCACATCCTTTCCTCTAAATTAAATGGACATGAAATAAATATAATGAAACATTGTGATCGCATGATGATAAAGTAACTAAAAACAGTTTCTTAAGAACATTAAAGGTTCTTATCCAATAAAACGAGATATATTTTATATATCTGTTTACCCTATCTTCCCAGCCTAATAAAAAAATAACGGAATTCAGACACAGGTCTTAACCAAATCCATTCCTAATAAAGGATCCGTTCAAAACCACCGGAAAGATATCAAGAATATGAATCAGATCAAATCAAAGAACAATCCGATGTGCTCGCGATCTCGAATTTGTTTTGTTTGCCAAAGCTCACATGGTATTTTAAATGAGAAAATCAATGGCGTACTTCGCCCTTTGTTTCATCGAATGCATAAAATTTTACTTTGTAAGTGCCTAAAAAACAGAAAAAAAAATGTAGATAAATTTCGTTTAAAAATAATAAATAAAAAAACAAAATAAACAGAAAACCCTTTGTAACATGCAACATAAATCATACACACTAACTAGGTAAATAGGGCACACAGTTATAAAATATACTTTTTTATAGTCCTTTTCTTTTTAGGAATACATTGACCACTTTTTAAAGCTAATAAAATGAGCAAAAAGATATTTTTTTGCATTAATCGCTATAGTCGTTATAAAATAATCGATATATAAACTCGGAAAAGAAACGTTCTTAATACATAAACAGGTAAAAAAAGTATATTATAAATCAATGCATTTGACAGGAATATATTTTGAGTCTCTCGGGATTCACCAGAACCACATTTAGGAGCCACAATAATTTTTCCTAGATCGATGTGTCAAACTGGACATTGAAAGATATTAATTTCTATGATTTATCGAATATATTGTAAGAAGTCTTATTATTATTGAAATAGTTATTTAGAAGAGGCCCATAGAAATGCTGCCAGGAAAAATAAAATCAGTCTACATCCAATATTTATGAATATACCGTCGATATCTCTATAAAATAAATATATTTGCCGACTCCTAAAATGGAATTAATAGTTGAAATGTTTTATGTCTTATAAAGAAAATAACTTCCTGTACTAGATATGTCATCACTCAACTATATTTTACAAGGTATTTGTATATATTTTTTTGTACTACTATATGGAAAATATAATGAACCAAAACGTTTGACACAGCCATAGGAAAAATAAAGTGGTGGCTAAAAACACTAAGTTACATGTAACAAAAAAACAAATCAATTGCCTTTAACCTCAACTACAACTAATAAAACAATGCATGTTTATATTACTTTTTCCCCAGACGCCACGCTCTTTTATTTTAACATTAACCCTGTAAACTTTCAGAAAACTTTGATGAACTCATGTGAAGTAAAACAAAAATTACACATCACTACCCTGGTACCTGTTATGGTACCGAAACTGTACCCAGCGGTATGTGGCCCACAATGCCATTATTCGACACCGTTGGGCATTAATTTGACTCTCAATGCAACACCGATACAGGAAATAGTATCTACCACGTCATGCATTTCCCTCACCGAAAGGACCTTGCTGCTGCGGCTGCGTTTTTGGGGTTCTTGGACCACCTGTTGATCCGCTCCTGGACACGCCTGCGCTGCTTTGATCATTCTGAAATACGCAATAATTGTAGATTTATTGGACAAGATAAAAACAAATTATCTACCTTATCACCGGGGGGCCTAGGTAACCGTCTCCTTAACCACGCATGTCGAAGAGCTTGACTGGGTGTCATCCTAAGTTCAGGGTCCCATTCAAGACAACGTTGGATAAAATCCAAAAACAGAGGATCATCACAGCCTTTTAGTGCACGCTTAAGATCTGTACTGCCAGGTGGACATCTTATCTTTCCTCTGCGACTTAAACCAGCAGTAAATATAACAGTTCCTATATCAAAAAAAATTACAATTAATCACATAACAAATCACCTTATAAACAATAACGTACCGTCACTTAAAGTTGCAGAATGACAATATCTCGGCATTCCCTTTGAATTAATAAACGTTTTGGCTCTTTTTGATTGGTCCAAGATTTTCTGGGGTGGCATTCCTAATAATTCAATTATACAAGCTAGTTGGTCTCCTTCATCTTCTCCAGGCAATAATGGAAAACCTGTTAGCAATTCCGCCAAAATACATCCTAATGACCACATGTCAATAGGCATCCCATATTTAGCTCCAAGTATAACTTCTGGAGCTCTATAAAACCTGGATTGTATGTAGGTGTAAACACGATTGTGCTCATAGCATGATGATCCAAAATCTATTACCTAAAATATTAATTCAACTTCAAAAATGCTATTACTATATTTAAAATGAGTAATTACTACTATATTTGCATTACTACTATATTTGCATTACTATATTGTTCAACAAATATTGTATTATTTAAAATTCTAAATTCCAACAGTTCTAGTTCAAGAAATTTTATCCAAAAAATATGTTTTAGCAAAACTAAAGTATACAATTAAAAAAACAAACACATAATTTATATTATTATTTACCTATGTTATTTGATAATTTAATGCAACGAAAAATGTAAATAAGATATATCTAAATACAATAAATCATACAAATCCAAACTAAACCAAAATGATAACAGTGTAAAGCAATAAATTAAAATGATTTCATTCAATCCATGTTATTAACAAAGATATATTAAGCAGCTCAAAATAACTAAAATTTTTAAAATTAAACCTTAAATATCTTACTAAAAATAGATTGAGGAATCAAATCAAATTGTGATGTAACGGATTTAAATTCTACAATAGAACTAAATTTAAACAAGGCGACCCACTTGCTAGTAAAAAAATATATTCCATAATAATAACGAAAACAAGAAAATAACCTTAAAAATATTACCTTTAGCCCACTTCTGCCTTGCTGTTTTAGAAGTACATTTTCAGGCTTCATATCGCAATGAATGATTTTATTTTTGTTTAAGGCATCTAGGCATAATAATAATGAGTGACAAAACTTCCTGACAAGTTGCAAACTAAAGCCTTGGAATTTATTCTTTTTAATCAGTTCATATAGGTTTATAGAAAGCAACTCAAAAGTAATACACATGTGATTCCTAAATGTGAATGAATCCAACATGTGAATTATGTTCATGGTGTTGTCTTTATCTTGTTTGCGTAAATGTTCCAAAATCCTCACTTCTTCTTGGGCTTGACGATGGAATCTTTTCTCATTACGTACCATTTTCAAAGCTACAGGCATATGAATAGCATGATCATAAGCTTTAACTACTTGCCCAAATGATCCCTTGCCAATAACTTTAAGTACTTCATAACGGTAGGCCACATGATCATGTGGAATGTGAATATAAGATCCCTGCTCATTATCATAATCACAATTATTTGGAGTTCCCACAATTCCTGGGCGTTTCTTTGCATTAGCACCAATGAAGTAAATTTGTGGATAATGATAAATTTCATGATGCTCATAAGGAGTTAATTTGTTCTTATATAATTTCATTACTTGTTCAGGAGTTGTCACCATAGTACAGGGCTTGCCCTCACTTCCAGTTAAACTGGCAAGACTTGTTTGAGAAGACTTCAATGGGGTTGGAATACTGCCTTTTCCTATGCACTGCAGTCCCAAATTTGAAGAATTTAATTCTGGAAGAATGGCTGAATTTGCTGAACTATCAGTTGAAGCCGCTGGAGGACTTTTTTCCTTACCGGAACCTTGTTTTAACGGAGGCAAATTACCACCGCCTCCCTCCTGAATATATTGTGCATGTGAGGGAAATAGTTGGGTCCGTGACATGGGCATTTTCAGTGGATTTATAGCCACAACACTGGACATTCTCAGATACCCACCATCGGATCGAGAGGTTCCTTGCCTGCTTCCGTTTGCCACGATTGCACCCTCAAGATGATCATAACACGACTGCACTGTCTATCACCCCCCGACCTCACTGTCATATCACTGAACACTAATACACTTTTCCTGTTGCTTTCGGCTTCCTTAGCCACAGCGCACCTCAACGCATTTTCAAACCTGTTGTTTTAACGATACTATATACACGAACATATGTATTTTTTTACATTTCAGTTTGAAAACATTAAATTTGAAACAAAGGTTTTGGGTTATTTTACAGCCATATTTTTCAAGCTAAAAGAATTGTCAAGTTCTCCACCTTCTAGCGCATGTCTTCAAACAGCTCGTGTATATTCGATTCAAATCGCTATATTTCGGCTGATTCAACCTCAGTGGTCAGGATCGTACTGAGCAATAAAATCATAATATATTCTTTTATCATAATATAACTCTTTTAATAATAAAATTTATAAAAAATACTATTAAATTGCATTTATAAATTTGTTAAATTCTAATGATGCAAATTAATTTATGGATCTATAATTAAGAAAATAATACGCAATTCATATTTTTGTTCATCAAAACTATTTAAAGTTACTATAATTTAGTATATAATGTTGTATTGTCTAAATGATATAAACAACCAGTTGTCAATATAACCATAAATAAAAGGTCTCCCTTAGTAAATCAATTTTTAAGTTTCAAATAAAAAAATCATTGTTACAGTACTGTACTATTTTGAGTACAGTCCGATGTTTATAATGGCTATTGGTAGAAGTCTCTGACGTCACAAGTGAGTTTAAAAATGGGCGGGTATTGTTAAATTTTGTGATTTTTCGAAGAGATCGTTGTCCTCTAACCTTGACTAGAACTAGCTGGGTCACTGACACCTTAGAAATAATCAAACCAAGGGCTAATGGATTTGTACTAGTAGCCTGTATTAATAATTGATATGTGCTTTGCGGTTGCCCAATAACGTACCCAGTATATAAAATATAGTCATTATATGTTTCAATTTGTATCCATTAGTTAAATAAGAACATCTTTATTCTAATTTTTTTTTAATAGATAATACTGGTAAATTTAAAAAATGCATATTTTTTATAGCCATATTAAATAAAATATTATAAATTAAACCTGTTGATTAAATAGAGAAAACATAAATGACCTATTTTTAAAATTCGTTACAAGAATGATCCCAAAGTACAACAGTTTAAGTTCAAAGCCCTTTCATCAAGCTTTAATAGTCATGCGCTTTACTAACTTTTGAAACAGCCGGCATTGCCAAAGTTAAATAATTTACGAATATGTAGATAATTTATATTTAATTTATTCATTCATTCTCTGTAAAAGCACTAGAATATAGGTTATTTGAAAATAATATATACGATAAAGTTGAAATATCATTTAAAATACGTATAACTGATTAAATCCAAAGCTTAAAAAATTGCATGGTATAGTCAAGAAATCAAAAATCCTCACCCACCATAACTTAACCTAAGATTTTCATGTTTACAAGGTAAAATGTCAAAATTTATTGAAAACTGTCATGTTTAGTTGACGACGGGTATTTTTTCTTTTCGAACAGACAATACAAATACAAAAATCATTTTTATATATAGATAAAGGTGGTATCTTACATGAAGCACTATGAAAATATCAGTTTAAACGGAAATTGAATATGGGTCTCTCGAGTAATGGTTTTGATATAACGAATTTGAAACCTCCCAATTTAAGAGACAATGAGCTTTAACAAGATTTACAACATATATGATAGCAGTCATGCAAGCTAAAAAGCGGTACTTTCTTATATTTGTAGTAGCCTTTTTAACAATTTGGAATTTTGGGGGATACCAGTTACGACACAAACCTACTACCCCATTTGATATTGAACAGCTATCTAGTTATGTCAATTTAGATAGTATAAATACTGGTTATACAATTGGAAAAGATAGACACCTTTTGCAAACTGATGCCAGAGTGCATTGTCGTATGGAGACATGCTTTGATTTTAGCAAATGTGAAAAAGACTTCAAGGTTTATGTGTACCCCCAGGAAGAGAGTAATGTACCTAGTCCGTCCTACCAGAAACTACTCAATATTCTGTTGGAATCAAGGTATTACACATCAGATCCCAAAGAAGCATGTCTCTTTGTGTTGAGTATAGATACTTTGGATAGAGATAAGTTAAGTAACGATTATGTTAAAAGTATGCAAACAAAAATTCAGAGACTTCCATATTGGAATGAAGGAATGAACCACATAATTTTCAATTTATATTCTGGTACATGGCCCAACTATACTGAAAATAATTTAGATTTTGATTATGGCAAAGCTATTCTGGCAAAAGCAAGTATGTCAGAGGATCATATTAGGCCAGGATTTGATATTAGCATTCCCTTATTTCACAAAATTCACCCAGAAAAAGGTAAAATAAGATATATGTATTCCTTATAGAAAATAAACCTATTTTTAAACATCAAGGTGGTGATCCTGGATCTAATTCAGCAAATAGCTATCCACTAGAGAAAACATACTTATTAGCATTTAAAGGCAAAAGATATGTACATGGAATTGGATCAGACACTAGAAATTCATTGTACCATTTGCATAATCAAAAAGATATAATTATGGTTACAACTTGTCGTCATGGAAAAAGTTGGAAAGAAATGAAGGATGAAAGATGTGATGAAGATAATAAAGAATATGACCGGTAAGCAATAGTTTACCTATAGCTATGTGATTATTACTTATGTATCAATTTTAGATATGACTATGAAACTTTGTTACAAAATTCAACATTTTGCTTGGTTCCTAGAGGTAGAAGGCTAGGATCATTTAGATTTTTAGAAGCTTTACAAGCAGGATGTATTCCTGTGCTACTATCTAATGGGTGGTCTCTACCCTTTTCAGACGTTATAGACTGGAATAAAGCTGTGGTATGGGCAGATGAGCGTTTATTATTACAGGTAAGTTACCTCATAGTGAAATAAAAAAAATAATTCATATTTTTTTCAAGGTTCCTCATACAATACGCTCCATAAAACCTAGCAAAATTTTACAATTACGCCAACAAACTCAAGTGCTTTGGGACAGATATTTTTCTTCCATAGAAAAAATAGTATATACCACGTTAGAAATAATAAGAGATAAACTTCCAAAGAAGCAAAAAAGAGATGGGCTTATATGGAATTCCTTTCCTGGAGCTTTGGTTACTTTACCAACATTTTCAGATTCTATGCAAGATTTTCCATTTCATGTTGAATCATATAAAAATGGTTTCACAGCTGTTATTTACTGCCAGTTAGGTAATATGCAAATTAAATTTATTTGATACAAAGTTTGAGTTAATTTTCTTTGTGTAATTAAATTGTTGTTTCATTCGGTTTTAGGAATAACATTTTCGACAACATCAGCTTTATTTAAGTTAGTTAGTTATTTAGGAAAAAGTAAATATGTGTTAAAAATACTGATTGTATGGTCAAACGAAAAAAGGCCACCAAACAGATCACGTTGGCCGAACTTACCAATACATATACCATTACATATCATTGAGTCTGGTAGTGGAATTGATTCAAAATCGAGTATTTCACAAAGGTTCTACCCCCACAAAGAAATAACTACTGACGCAGTTTTATCATTGGATGAGGATACAGTTTTGACAACGGAAGAAATTGATTTTGCTTTTATTGTATGGAAACAGTTTCCAGACAGGATTGTAGGGTATCCAGGCAGATCGCATTATTGGGACGATTCGAAGTCAACGTGGGGGTATACTTCAAAATGGACAAACGACTACTCCATTGTATTAACAGGCGCCGCATTTTATCACCGATATTATAATTATTTATATACCGAATGGTTAAGTCCTCTTCTTCATAAAACCGTTGAGCAAAGCCAAAATTGTGAAGATATCCTTATGAATTTTTTGGTTAGCCATGTGACACGTCGTCCTCCAATAAAAGTAACACAAAGGAAACAGTATAAGGAACAGCCCAGTGCGGGTAGTTGGTCACCGTGGAATGATCCAGATCACTTTATTCAAAGGCAAACCTGTCTAAACACTTTTGCCGCAGTTTTCGGATACATGCCACTTCTTAGATCAAACTTAAGACTTGATCCTGTGCTTTTCAAAGACTCAGTTTCTTATAAAAGAAAGAAATATCGAAAAATCGAGTCAGTAGGAAGTTAGTCAATAAATAGGTTTATAACTCTGGAACAATAAGGACGTTTTGAACATATTGTTTTGCATCGTGACCTACTGTTTTATATTAAGCATCACTCAATTTTAAATTGTATATATTTCACGTCATAAGAATCATAAGAGGCTTTATTAATAATTGGATATAATCTCCCAAACTCGTCTATTTTATGAGAATTTTTTAGATCAGATAATATTTTCAATATGTCCATAAGTTGAAGCAATAATAACGGAACGTTTGCAATTTTGTAAATTTTGAGAGATTATCGTCCAAAACGGAATATTTGTGTTATTAAGCCAAATAAACTATATTAACTTACATTTTAATACACTTCGGGATTATTCTGAACTCTATTTAACAATGTGTATATAAAGTATATAAAAATTAGTTTTTATATAACGATTTTCGAAATACCATTTTATGTTTATATACCTATACAAATTAGTATTATTTAATATTTGCATTTCCAGTGATTTATAAATTTGTATCAGCTCTGCAAGCAATATAACATTGATATAGAAAGGAGATATTTCTTTGTTTATATAATTCATAATCTTATTAGTTAGTGATTGAAAAAGCAGATTTAATTTTATCGTTCACTAGTCAGATGTAAAGGAGTTTTAAATTAGTTTTTCAAAATATATTTTTTTGTTGTCAGTCAAGTTCTGAAGTTATTTTGTTGCCTATCATAAGCAACTTCAGTTATTGACCGAATAATATATCTCTTCTTTTTATTGTAAATTTAAGATTTATTTTAAAACTTATATGTATGTAATTTTCCTTGCTAGTTACCATGTTTATTTGATAAATATTGTTATTTTTTTTCTAAAGTTTATCTCTTTATTTTTTAATGACATGATTATCTTGTAAATCCTTTTTGTAAAGGTATGTATTTATTATATTGGAAAATGTCCAATAATACATTTTTAAATATTTTATACCAATGATGTTATTTTACTTTTACATAATACCCAATCTATTAGTGTTAACAAATTCAAACATAGTGCTGGTTGTAAGGCTAGGCTCAAAATGGGACGCAGCTTGGTGAAGTGAGTCACGGCGAGATTTTGTGAGTTTAAAAAACCATAGCTATCGCACATTATTGGTTCGCAGTGTGCTGTGGCGCAGTTTTAGCTAAAGGCGTCCTGTGGAACGCAGTTTTTCACCTAAAGTCACGATGAGTATCTGTGTGGATTCGACAAGTTTTGTACGATACAAGTCACGTAGACTACATGAGAATTAAATTCTTTAATTTAAGTAAATTCTCCCTGAGTATTTTTTCTCTATAGATACAATTTCTCTGTTACTTTTTACTAGCCATCTGGGAGATAAATGATTTCGTCTTCCGAATCAGATTCAGAGCAGTTCTAGATGAGTCGTGGTCAGTGCAATATCAATTGCCATTGTGCCAAGCCTATTACTATCTGTAGCTTTACTGCGAAGCGAGAACTGCAATCGTATTTGGGCAACGCTGTTTTATCCCACGTGCACTTG
The DNA here is from genome assembly GCF_030347505.1 of Rhynchophorus ferrugineus. NCBI lineage: Eukaryota > Metazoa > Arthropoda > Insecta > Coleoptera > Curculionidae > Rhynchophorus > Rhynchophorus ferrugineus. Next base: position 23,333,912 of record NW_027472584.1, on the reverse strand, counting down.
CCGTGACCCTTACTAAGCTGCGTTCCATTTGGCGCCTTGCCTAAAGGTACGACCATACTGGATTAAAATTTGAATAGATAAGTGGTTGGATCCCTTTCCTCACTACCAGGACTGTCGTTATACTGATGACAACTTTTTGTCTATAAGGGTCAAATGTCATAAATGTTTCATAGATTCATTAATGTTTTTCGATTTTTGATTCACGGAACATTTATTGGACCTCAACGACCATATCTGCCATCCATAAATGCATACATTTTGTGTAATAATAATTACTAAGCCGAACAAAGTTTGTTTCAAAATCAGTCAACATAATTCTGATGTTTCATTCCATTTCAAAAGATTCTCAAAGAACTAGCGGAGTCACTAGTGAATACTGTGGGTTTTGATTTGAGAAGGCTTCTGGAAGGGTGATCAGCTTCAACTAATTAGAACAATATCGGGTCAAATATGAGACACTTAAAACATGCACAGTTTAAAGGCTATTACTGAAAATTCCAAGCTTCATTCACAAACACATTTTGAATGAAATGCATAGTATTTTCGTTTTTACATAAGATTGTAAAAATATGTAAAATATCTGTAAATAGGAATTATTAGGAATACTGGTTTAATAAAAAACGTATTAACATAATTTCCGAATTTATTTTAAAATATCTTTCATTTATGTATATATTTATAAAAGCAATATTGTATTGTACACGGATTTGTGAATATAACACACAAAAAATAAAAATACTTCTGTTATTCTAATACATTTAATATTAACTAAAATACAAGGGAAAAATTCTTAAACCATTTTAGTACATTTATACAAAACCAGGAGTGGTCACTTACAAGTTAATATAAAAAGATTATGAAATTCTTTAGCTAGTAAGTAGAGCAACGTTAATTTCTTTTACCATTTTGACTCGATGTAGCATTTTTTCGAGAGCTTCTTTGGGTAATGGCATTGTGGAATACCAAACAGGACTATCTGGGACACAGGACCTCTCGGGTTGAAGATAGAACACATCATTTCGCGTTTTCACACTTTCTGGACTGTTGGAGAGATTAAGTAATTAGCCGATCATAATAAATAGCCAATATTAAATTACCATTTAGATAGATAAAATTCATACAATTTAACAGGACATCTAAGTGGATTTTCTTCATTTTCTTGCTGTTCATAAACCTTCTTTTTCCTTTGATTATTTTCTGAAATAAGATAATTTATGTAAGCAAATTATACAGATATTTAATGAATTGTCTTACGAATTGCAGATTGTGGTGGATAAAATCTTAATAAAACATTCCTGGAGCCAGGGACCTTGCTAGCTCCCGGTTGGTTAGGATTTCTTTTCCAATGTTTCATAATATGTGAAAACGATAGCTGCATATGTTCATCTACACTCTGAAACGATATACTGTCTCCTTAACGTTTCATTAAAATGTTTATTTAAGTTACCGTTAAATTAAAATGTTTTGTGTTGAAGAACATTAGAGTACTTAAGAGGACATGAGGTGAATGGGCTCCTAACTGTTTACTTTCCCATAAATGCTCTTCTTCAACTCTCGTGACTATGTATTGGGAATCATTATATAATACAGAAAATTTTTTCGCTACTTCATCCAAACAATCCGTAAACTTTTCATAATATACATCACAAAATATATTATCAATTCTGCCATTTTCAAATAAGTATTGCTGTATACCCAGACACAAATAATAAATTGTATCTGGGGCATATTCTTGGCCGTTTGGCTTCCGCACTTCTTTAACAAATAAACAAAGGGAATAATTTAATTCATCGGCTGTTAGTTGAAGTATTTCGGTTTTAAACAGCTTGACTAGACGTGACGATTTTTCCAGCTCTGCGTTTTTCGTTGTTACCCACTGCTTCCAAGCATTTACACCGAATGTGTACTAAAAGATATATCGTTTAATTTACAACTGAATCTTAAAAGGAAAATATTTACTTTTAAGCACATATTAGCATCTGGTTTTTCCTGAGGTTCCGGAGGTGGTGCAGGTTGTACTTGTTGCATCATAGGCATGTCAACCTGATGATGAGACATTCGTCGACCCCGCTTTGATTGCCCTCCACGTGGAGTGCTACGCATACCTCGTTTCCTCCCCCTTAATGGAGATCTTTCCATCATATGATGATGCATCGGTTGAGGATCATCAACGCTTTCCTCTTGGGCATGACCATCAGGATGTCCACCTTGAGGAGCTGTTATGGTATTGGCAGTTAGAGCTCCTTCAAGATCAACAGCAGGTTCATCTAATTCTGAAAGCAAAACAATTTGTAAAAAAAAACAAACTACTAAAAGATAAAATACAAAGTGATGAAGATTTAAAGATAGTTAACCTACCTGTAGCCATTTTAAGTGCCATTTGCAACATATCGTCCCCAAAAGTGTTACTAGCATCAACAGGTTCTGGACTATATTCTCCACCATTATCAGCCGTATTGTCATCCAGATCACTCTCTGAATCTGTGTTTTCTTCTTTCTTTTCTTCAGCTACCATTTCGGCCATCATTAAAAGTTCTGCCTCGTAAGGATCAGTAGGTATTTTAACTTGGATTTTCTAAAAAAAATAAACAGGAAAACAGCTCAAAAATATGTTCTGGCAAATGTTACCTTAATTTCTTTCATAATACCAGCTGCACTATTTCTTGTGGTAGGAATAAATATTGGAATAGGAATCGGTAATGGAAACGGTACTGGAAATGGCACAGGAGCAGCGAACATGTGACAAGGACTTGGTACATAAATAGGTACAGGCACTGGAATTAAGATCTTTTTGATTTCCTCTCGATCGGTTTGTATTCCTACATCAACCATTGTTGGGGTCACTTGGGTGGCTAAAATAATTAAATGTAAATTTAAAAAACTTTATTTCCCAGAACCTTTACCTCTCACTGCTTTTCTCGGTGTACACATTACAGCAACATTTCTTTGTTCCACTGATGGCCTTTCCTTGATTATGTAATGTTGTTTCACTTGTACTTGAACAGGCAGCTCAATGTTCTGGACTGATTGAACAGGAGTTTGTTGTGCACTACCACTTGTAGTGCTCTTCGATCGCGTTAACCTAGTGGAAGTAATAGGTGTTAAACCTGGAGGCAAAAGTGGTGGTGTAGTTGTTCCATTTGTTGTCGCTAAACTTTGAACACTTGATATAACGGGAAGTTGAGTTTCATTTATCGTCGACGTTGCTAAAAAGCGACTGATATCAATATGATACTTATTGTATATAAGGATATATACCATTATCAACAGTTAAAGCGAACTTCTTTGTTTTCTGTAGCTTCCCTGTTGGTATAGGGTCAGTAGTATTATTCAAAGTGATAGGTTTGGGATATTGATTTTGAAAATTCATTACACAAGCATATGAACAAAAATTTCTCATCGTAGCATCAGACATAGTTAAATGATATGCAGGATGAGCTGATTTCTGACAATAATGACATGTATATACAGTAGGTTTTGAATTAACAGCATTTAATGATACCTGATACAAACTAAGACAATTAATACTACACATGTTTATAACAGGAGCTGTCTTTGAATATTTCTTAATCATATCAAAGTTATATTTTTTTACCTTACACCAACTGCAAGGTACAATTTTTCTGTGCGCTATAATATAAATATTTTCGCAACTATTTGAACAAAAACTGTACTGCACATTGTCATAATACATAGTGTGATTTTCTAAAATCAACTTGTTAAAATGTCGCCGGCACATAGCACATTTACCCGGACTTATTTTATTAACAAATGCAAAAGCAACAAAACAAGGCTCACCACAAAAATAATTTGGTACTCCATCATGCTCAAATTCTATTGTAATGAGTTTTTCTGTTTTACAAACATAACAGATAGTTCCAGATTCAACATTAGGGGGCCTATCATTTGTCATAATATCATATTTTTCCATACAAATTTTGGAACAGAAATCTTTAAATTGTCCTTTTTCACCTACTGGAGCTAAGAAACCATCTGGTCCATTAGACATGTCTTGTTGACAATAAGAACAAACCTTAAGTCCTTTTTTATATTGTTCTAAACAAGTACTTGTACAAAACTGACGAATATCATTGCCAAATCTTACACAATATTTTCCTAGTGATGTTGATTTAACATCCCCTGCACAACTAGCACATTTAGACCCTATCATTTTTTGATATTTTGATAAACAGAGTTCGTCACAAAAATCCATAATTTCCCATGTTAAATTGGTTTCAATATCATCAGTAACTTTATTACATGAAGCACATTTTCTCACAAATGATAATGAGGGAGATTCTTCAAGAGGTCCTTCAACAAAATTCTTTACTCTTAATCCTCCCCCTTCATCAGCTACCATTGTTACTTTTTTACTAATATTATTTTTAAATGAATTTAAACAATTATCATCACATATATAAGTAACCTGTTGATCCTGATTTGAAAAATGATATTTGGTTGCCTTTTCCTGGAACATTTGCATACATTTAAACTTATTCAGCTCAAAATGATAGTTTAAAACTTACCAAATTACATTCACAGCACTTTTTCAGATCATCTTTTTCATAATTATACATTTTTACTTCACTTTCTGTAAAACTTTCATCTATTGTTGGATTTGACAGTTTTGTTTTATCTGAGATATCTTTTAGTGTTGGCAATGAAGATGCAGCTTCTTTTTCAGCCTAAATTAATATATTTATAAAATATCAGTAATTTTAATAATCATGACAATATACCTCTGTTATTTCTCTCTCACTATCAGGAATAATAGTAATTTCTTCATCAGCCCCTTGGCTATTTTCCAAAGAAACTAATACATCTGAGGCTGATGCTATGGGATCTAATTCATTTCCTATATGCAGAAATAAATCTTATTATCTGATTTCTTCTCAAATAATTTTACAAAAAAATATAATTAATTTACCTTTATTCAGCCCTTTGTCATTGCCTTTTTCACTTTCCATATTTGTGTCAAAATTTACTTGTGCAAACTCAATTCTCTGATCACAAATTGATTCATCAGAAATATTTTGTTTGTCTTTAGAAACCTTTTCACTAAAATCTCTTTCTCTCACATCTTCTGTGGAAGCACTTTTATCTTTATCACTTACAGTAGGAGCTTCAAGAGAACTATCAGCCTCTTTACATTTTTCATTGTTGTCATCACTTAAAACAGAAGTTATTTCCATTTCATTTTCACCCGAACACTTCTCTGAATCATTCAGACTTACACTAATTTCACTTAGTTCTTGATTACTTGTTTTCACTGTAGTACTTTGATTATGTTCAACTTCATTAATGTTCCCACTAACAACTTGTACATTATCTAAAGTATCATGTGCAGAGTCCATTTTATCCACTGACCTATCACTTTTTAAATCAGAACTTTGCTTAGATTCCAAAATAGAATGTTCTTCCAATGGTCCTTCATTAACATCAAAAGAATCACAAACAGATTCAGAACTAATATCCACAGATTCAACAGCACCACTTTGAGTCTTTGAAACATTGTCACTTTTACTTATATTTTCTGATAGTTGTTCTTCACTAGTACCTGGTTGTAAGGTAACAATTTGTAAACTTGATGCTTCTGAACTTTCAGTTTCCATAAGCTCATTATCTCGTTCAAGATTTTCATTATTTTGATTTTCAATAACATTCAAATTTGAAACTAAATGGGTGTCAATATTGGAATTATGAAGTGGTTCTACACTTGCACTTGCTTCAGGTGGTAGACAATTTCCTATATTTGACTCTATATTTGGTGGTGTTACTTCTTGGTTCTTCAATCCTTCTCTACCATCAGTATTTACATCTTTGTTTTCATCAAAGTCATCTGCATTTATATTTACTGATTCATTATTTATGGTATTATTTGTGATTGATGCAGAGTTATCCATGGTACTGTCTATACTATCTACCTCCATCATACCAGTGGTGTACTCATGGAAATCACAATATAATATTCATTGTTAATCAGTAATATTTTCATTGATGAAATCTGTTAATTACTACTTCTATTTATAGCTCATTTTATTATTAGTTTGGTATATATAAAAATATACACTTATAACTAATCACAGTTTTAAACAAAACCTTCAATATTTCTTCTTAATATTGAAAATCCCGGCTTTTTTAGTGTTTGGTTAAACTTCAAATCGGACACTTGGCGCCTCAAATCGTTTTACACACACTAAACACTTTTCTTTATTTACAACGTTGTTTTCCATAGATTGTTTTACGAAAAAACTCCCAGGGAACGGTTTCAAGCTACTTTTTACATGACAAAATATACAAAAACTTGTCGTTTTAGTACCAAGCCAACATAATGGAGGAAAGTAACTAACAAGCCGCCAACTTATAACTACGCCACCAAATTATCACTAAATGTACAATTATTTGAACACTATAGAAAAAGGCCCGCTTGAATTAAAAAAATATTATTCGTAGGACAAATAAATCATAAAACCAAAAATAATAATATTCACTTAGCAGATACAGTGTGAATAAATAAAACTGCGTTATAACGTGACGTCACAATATGGCGGCTATTTACAATTTTTATAGTTGATCGTATAGTTAAGAAATAATTTCAATTTTAATATAAACAATTTAACTAATGGCTAATATCGACATGAACGGTCGATTCCTTGTTAATTATAAGTGATATAAATATTTTGCTTATTAATGATTTGGTTTAGAAAAAAAATTGTATAAAATATCAACTACCCCCCACTTCATATATATTTACAGGAACACGTTTTCAAGAAGCGCAAACGCTTTCGAAGATTTTTTTGAAGATATTAATTTTTGATAATGCGCATGTACTCTATCTATAGAAGTTAAAACGGACAGCTCTACTGAAATGGATCGTGTGATAAAGAAGGAAAGCAACATGCGTTGATTTGTCATTTAAATCCATCGTCGTCGTTTCCATTCTAACATGGCCGCATGTTAGTTACCGAATTTTCTTTATTGTTTGCCAACGAAAGTAAAAGATTTAGTAGTGGTGTTTGGTTAAAATATAGTAATTGCTGTAACATAATATAATTGAATCAGTTCGCAAGATTTTAATTTCAACATCCAATATCCGCCGGTTTCTGCAGTGTCCTCCCAAAGGAATATTTTAATTAACCAGGGTTCTATTATTTTCTTTTTTATTTAACATATCATGCTTCAAGAACATCCTATGAGTCAAAACGGCATGCAGAGGAATCCAAGGTAAATTATAAGTATTACTCTGCATGAAAATCTGCATACACACAAGCGCATATATATATATATATATATATATATATATATATATATATATATACACACACCTTTATAATTTTATATAATTATATATATATGGTATATAATTTAATTATATGCAGGATGGGTATGCAACAAATTGGGCCACCCCCAAATCCAAGAACTCCAATGATAATGAGCATGCCCGCCCCTGGTATGTATATTTTTGTTTATATTTTTGTGTAATTCAAGAAAAAATTCATGTAGTTACTTTTGAATATTGACTGCCAATTATTTCATTTAATTAAAATGTATATATAAATGTATAGGAGTACTTGTATCAATGCCTACTGGTCCAGGACAAGCTTTGATAACAACTACTTCAATTCCACAACAGCCACAACCTCAGCCAAAGCCTATGCAACAGCAGCCCCAAGTCTATCATTATGAAGCTCCAGCACAACCTACTCAACATACACAAAACGGTTAGTAAAGTTTTCGTATTTAGTTATAAATTTTGTATGTAGATAAACTGTTTTGTAGTCAGGAAATTGACTATAAACATGTATATATTTTCTATTGCTAATGATAATTTAAAGATATAGATCATCAACAGCAGCATATAAGTAGTCAAGATCAATCACAAATAACACATAATAATCCAAACACTAATACTTCTGTGCCCAATCCTCCTTTGGCAAACATAAAAGAAAAGACCCCCATGTGCTTGGTAAATGAATTAGGTATGTCAATGTAGAATAGTGTTGTACTGTTATTACAGTTTTATCTTATATCAATTAGCAAGGTACAACAAAATTCAACATCAATATCGTCTGACTGGAGAACAAGGTCCAGCACATAAAAAAATATTTACAGTAACATTAAAGCTTGGGAAAGAAGAATATGAAGCTGAAGGGCCCAGTATTAAAAAAGCCCAACACTCTGCTGCTGCTAAAGCATTGACCAAGACTGAATTGAAGCACCCACCACCTAAAACAATAATTAACAGACCTGGTAACAGACAATCTAACCCTGGTGTTGTCACCCCAACGGTAGAATTAAATGCTCTTGCCATGAAGAGGGGTGAACGAGCTATTTATGTTGTGGAAGGTGGAGCTCCATCACATCAGGTATATTGTTGGGTTAGATTCTATTTTTAGTTTTGAATGTACAAATTGTCTTAGAATGTTTAAAGTTGTTAAGGTAGTTAGAAGCTTTTTTTTTATTTATGAATATAAAGCACTGCAATTAAAAACAACAACTTTTATACTTATATTGGTAATAAGTAAATCACATAGCCCTCGTTGTCTTCTTTAAAATTGGGCCTTTTAGTTACCCAAAAATTGAAACAAGCACAAAAATAAGTTATAATAGTACATGATAGATCAATCTCATCTAAAGGTTATCGAGCAATATCATAAGGTGGCACTGGAACTTGATTGAATATTAATATGCGTATATACAATTTTTATTAGGAAAAAAAGTATTATTCAAAGCAAATAAGTATAGAGTTCTGAAGATAGACAAAATATGTGTTTGAATAATTGATCGTTTACAAACAAAATTGATTTGGTGATGGAAATTTAGTTATTAATTAGTTCCCTTGTTATAGAGAAGATTTTATATGATGAGATATAGACTCTTCTATATGCAAGAGTTTTATTTTAGGGTTATCTGAATCAACCTGGTTATTTTCCAAGACACAGTTTGAATTACCAACAGACACAACCAAGATATGGCTATGACACGCGGCGTATAAGAGGCCACTACACCTACGAAAGCCGATATTATGCACAGTATAGGCCAGGAGTCCCTCATCACAGTCAGAGTGATCCCTATACCGTGCGATTGCGTGTTGGCGAACGAGAGTACCCAGGTACTCACTTTGGTAATTTACCCTTTTCTGTTGACGTTTCGGAAATACTATTTTTTTCTTCAAATATATCTGAAGTTCTCATTAATATCATTCGAAATAATACAACAATGTCTAATGGAATATTTCTGAATTTTAGTGTGGTATGTAGAATGGATAGGTTACTTTAGGTTTTAGGTAATTTTAGGATAAGGAATCTATGTTAGCGACTGAATTATTTTTTTTAAATTCATAGTTGCCAATGAGAACTTTAGATTTCTGTTGATAAAATGCTTGTTACTTAAATATCTATCTAAATACATAGGCCATGGTGCAACGGTTCAAGCTGCCCGACATGACGCTGCTTCAAAAGCTATCGAACATATTAAACAGCTGGGAGGAGTGGATACAACCGATGGTACAGCCGAAAATGGACAACTTACCAATCAAGCACCAGGTAGCATACCAAATGACATGAACTCTGAACTGAAGTCGCCGATATCCTTGGTGTATGAAATAGCTCTGAAGAGAAATCTGAATGTTATATTTGAAGTAATTAGCGAAAAGGTGCTATGATTACGAAATGACTTACTAAAAGAACCTATTTAGAAAAAAGACTGTTTATTTAGGGCCCTCCGCATATGAAAGTATTTGTTACACAATGTCGCGTGGGAAATTTCATTGCTGAAGGAGAAGGAAACGGAAAAAAGATTTCCAAGAAACGAGCAGCTGAAAAAATGTTAGAGGAATTATCTAAGTTGCCTCCCTTGCCGAATGTTAATAATCTATCCCAAATGAAACGCAAACGCGTTACAAATAAAAAGAAAACAAGGAATCTTATCAAAGTATGACGATTATATTTTCGTTTATTAACAATTTTACTTATATTAATAATTCCATAGGTTAACATGGACAAGCCTTCAGAAACAACCGAAGAAATCAACCCTATTTCACGTTTAATTCAGATCCAGCAAGCTAATAAAGAAAGAGAACCCGTGTATACTGTTTTAGAAGAACGCGGCGCTCCACGACGTCGAGAATTTGTTATCGAAGCTTCCGTTAATGGTCATTCATGTACAGGGGTTGGACCAAATAAAAAGGTAAGTCTATAGTAACTAGTGATCATCCTGTGGTCCAAATCCGACCACAATATATTAAATTAATCATCTCTCATAATAGAGCAAAAGGACTAATTTAAAATTGATGTTACAAAAACTTTTTTTTTACAGTCTTTTCAATATAAAATAAGAAAACAATAAATATATGTATATTAAAACCAAACGTCAGGAACACTCACTAACATTTTTTAAATTGTCTTTAATTAAATCTAATTTCCATTAACTTTGAATAATCAATAAAGTATTAATAAGTGTAAATTGGCGTAGTAACTGAACGTTATCACAAAGTATCATAAGATTATTTTCAGAACTGTAACAACTTTAAAGCATCAAATATAAGTATACATGATTTTTTTTATTTGCACGTTATAAGTATGGAATAATAAATGAAGTAATACATGTTTGTATATTAAAAGAACGAATATATGGATAAAACAATAATGAACACAATTAAGTAATTTATTTTTTACAGTTTAAAAATCTATATTAAAGGAATGTATTTACAATTATTAAATTAACTTATCAATGTTCGAAAACTCAGGTCTATAAAGTAAACAATCAAAATAATTGATAAAAGGTTCAAAGAAATAAATTGTATAGTCGCATATCTTATTGCATTAATCATTAAACACCTTAATATTTATCAATGCTTTAAAATGTTTACAAATGTTAATAATTCATTTGTTCATCTTCTATTTGTCCTATGTGTTCCATCAATGTAAATCATGTAGTTAGTTTCATTTTAAATCCTGCATATTTTCATTACTTCATTTATATATTGATATAGTCCTTATCTTTTATCTATATTTTTCACCTAAAATATATTTTAGAAAAACAATAAATACATCAAGCTGATTAAAGGAATAATTTCTTTACTTAATTTTTTAAATATAATTGCATTGTTCTTTGATATTTATTTCACTCTTGGATCTCCCCCTTACAGATAGCTCATCTTTAGTTTGTCTTTTTATCCAAACTATTTAATAATTCCAATAATACAGGAAAAACCGAATGTAACTCAAAACACTGCTTAAAATTAAATAACTTGGTTTAATAATGTTTTAATCATTCACTTAATTTTAACGAACACTATCCTTTATTTTATAAACTTAAAAAAACATCTATCCCTAGCGAGATTCGATCCTAGTACGTTATTGTTGGTGAGCCAAACTCTTAGCCCGCACGGCTACCCACCTGGTTTGTTCATATATTTTGTCACCGATCTGACGCTTGTTCCGGGTTGCTTGATTTGGGTGTTTTTCGTTTTATTGGAATATATTTGTTTATTGCGCATATTACACCAAAAATATTAGGCCTAAAAATTCTTCCTTGACTGCTCTTTACTTTTAACCGTGTCAAATTTCATTCTTCCATGTTTTTTTTTTAATTTTTTTCTCAAACGTTTTCCAAATTCTTCCAATTCCAATTTAAATTACAGGTGGCGAAACGAAATGCTGCTGATGCTTTATTAACAGACTTGGGCTATAGCAACACAAAACCTCTACAGGTCAAGAATAACAAAGACGATCAAAACATAAATCAAGCCGATAAAAGTCGCAAGGTAACCTTCGAAGAAAAGCACGACCCCCAGCCAGCTCAGAACGTTGGAGGTAGCGGTGGAAGGCAACTTGTACCAGGAGTCTTGCTAGTCACGGAACAGAACGCAGGCTTCAATAAACCAAAGAACGAGAATATGGAACCACCAAAGCCAGTACAACCGACACAACTTAAAAATCCTCCTCCAGGGGTTCGTTCCAAAGACCAACTCTTATATCTAGCGCAATTAATGAACATTCAAGTAAGAATCTATGTCAAACTCGGTGTTAACGAAGACTTCACACGTGTGATTTGTTACAGGTTCATTTTTCTGATTTTCCAAAGGCGAATCACGAGATGTACTTGACTCTGGTGTCGTTGAGTACCAATCCGCCCCAGGTTTGTCATGGAGAAGGTCCTAGCATCGAGACTTCTCACGAGAAAGCTGCTCTGGAGGCACTCAAAGTCTTATCAGAGTTGGGTCTTGATATAGCTCCTAATAAAGACAGCAGCACACAAAATAAAGAATAAACGAGACGGTGGTTAACTTTCATGCTTGTTTTATATTCTCAGTATAACATGCTTTTTCGCTTTTATGCTATGATCATTTTAAACCTTTTTATCGGTTGATTAATTGATTGAACTATAGGGAGTAGTGCAAAATGTGACTTGATAACTGATCATATTTTTTTAGTATTAGTGCCACAGAGTTTTAAAAAATGTGTCTTACTATATGTATTTATTGTTTTTATAGTATTCCTGAAACTCTGATACATTTTTTAAAAGCACAATATACAAGAAGCAAATGGATTTAAATTTCAGATTAAGTCACAAGAAAGCATTAAACCCTCTTTATCATCAAGTGGCCTGAGAATCTGAAACAAGTTGCAAGTAAGAACATTAAAAAAAATTGAAAACAATTATTGAACTCATTGTAGACTATACCAATGAATCTAGTAATATTTTAGTAACCAGAATTTGAATTGTTTCCACAAAATTGGTAATTAAGATAGAATTAGTGAAAACATTTAGTTGAATGTTGATCATTTCATTGGTACAGAAAAAATTTTAACTACTAGGAGTTCCATGTGGCCATGAAACAAAAAAAAACTAAAATGAATTCGTCATTATACATATTAAATAACTTAGAATTATTACCTAATCCATTATTTATGTGATGTCATTTAACATATTAAGATATATGAAATGATTTCATATATACATAATTCTGGTTATTGCTTTGGCACTTTATATATGGTGCCCACCGAATTTCGTTTAAGTTAAGGGCCGACCTAAAACGAAATCGGCACAGTAGTTCAGAATTGATTTTCCAAAAAAAAAATCAGTGTTTTTTCACTATAATCGTTTTCCTCCTTGCTAGTTGTAGTTGTCTTTTGACAGAACATTCATTAAAGTGTTTAAAGGCATTTGAACAATTATCTTTAAATATAAGTAAGTAAGGTAATTAATGTTTATTGAATATTCTTTGTTTTATAGTCTTTCAGCACTAAAATGAATGCTACAATTTATCGTACTACCAATTTATTAATGGCTTTTTATTTCTTTTTATATACTTTATATTTTATCATATGGATATGTTGAATGAAAGACGTATTGTAAAATATTCTACTAGCCTTTAAACTGTCAAAGGATTGTCTTAGATAGTTTTAGATGCTATTTAAAAAAAAACTTTATGGCAATTCTGATCTGCTGACTTTATATTTTCACCTGTTTGTAGATTGATTTCATTATTCTGGGGTTTATTGTAAATTATTTATTTATTTATGTGTATTCAGGTTTTACTTTTTCTGTTTGGGATACCAATTGATGTATTTTTCGTTGTATAAATTGATATTAGAGTTCAATAGATCAATTGTTGATTTCAGACCAGAGATATATAAAAAGTGTATTTTACCTCATTTGAATTTGAAATCAATAAACATTATCACATATTATTACGTGCCTTTATTTCCCATAGAAAGAGGAAGACGTCTTATTAATATTTCACTGCTGTTGCGACTTTTCCTGAGAATATTATCGGTTATCTTTTGTTTGTTAATGCTGTATGCATTTTTAAGAACAATCCAATCTTTCATTATCTTGCCTCACACACGTTACGATGAATCAGAGCTTCCTGTAGTCTGGGTAAAAAAAATTACTCAACATATTTCGATGTAACGACAGGGAATTTGTTATCTACAAGAATTATAACACGGATAAAGTTAAGTATTCAAGAAACTGATAAACGTATATATATAATTATATCAAAAAAATTAACTGTTAAATATTGATCCATATTAATATGGTATTCTTATCATCGTTTATACTGATAAAGAGCTGTTAAAAGTGAATAACAAGTCATTAAACTTTTTGGATGACTTAACTATGACTTATTTCTTGAGAATTTATTGTGTGATTTAAAAGAAAAATAATATCTTAATTATAACTTTATTAACTACATTTGAGTATAAAAATATTGTCTTTCAACTATACTAGGGCACTTTATGAAATTTCAATGGCACTGTAACATATTGTTTAAACAATTTATTTATTACTACTAGTAAAACAATTAACATTGCACAACTTTTTGATGTGTCTATTAGGTAGAATAAATATTTTTGGCTTAATTACAGTCTAGTTAATAATCCCAGTATTATTTTTTTATTGTGCAACTTTGTAATTGTTTTGAAAATAAGGACACTACTAAACAATATTAGTGTTAAACGAATAAGTATACAAGAACATTACATTCTTTTTTTTAATAAGGACAGTACTTAATTACCACAGGCCGGAGGAAAATCCACCAGGTGGTACACGAACGCGTTTTCCAGCAGGAGTTGAGGCTTGGGGCTCTTTTTTCTCTTGTTCTTTCTCCTTTTCTGGTGGTGCTTGATTCTCATCAGTCTCCTTAAGTAAGTCGGTATTTCCATTCTGTCTATCGAGTGGTTTATTTTCTTCTACTGTAGATTTATCTTCTTCCACCATGTTGAAACAACTACCAATTGAAGATTGTGGCTGATTCCTTCTTTTGCTTGGTGTTACGGCATTATTGTCAGTATCTCTGATTCCAAAAATATCAGTGTGACCTCCACCAGGCGGTCTTAACACCCTGCTTGAATTTTTTTCATTAAGACCAATATTAATACTAGTGGAAGTCATGCTAGAAAAAAATTAAGTTAATAAAAAACCTTAATTGCACAACTTAATAAAAAGAGTACTTACATTCCCGAATTCAAGAAATTAGGGACAAAGATATTCAAGGAGAACGGACAAGAGCGATCACAACCGGCTTTTACAATTTCTCAACAGTATCTGCAAACAATTCTTAACCGCCGATTGTTTGAAATGCCGAGCGGTGTTGCCAAATTCAACAAACGCAATTTTTTTATATTCACTTTTTGTAACATAACTAATCCTTAAATTACTTTCTCATATATTATTAATTAAAAAAATTGTCATTTTTCTTCAAGGTATTAATTTAATATCTGCATGAAATAATTAATGACACAATCTACAAAAACACAACATTCGCACAATCTGGCATTCATGGATTATAATTTGAAAGCTGTCTTGATAAAAAACAATTTTTTATTAATAAGAGGGTATTATATATCAATTTCGGGATTTTAAGGAATTAATTTCTAATGAATCCAAGTTTGCGGTAAGGCATGTTGATTGTTTGGTTAGATTTTTTGCTGTAAGCTGTAAAGTTTAATCCAAGAAATCCACAAGCAATTACGTTACCGGTAAATGAATAAAGAAAAATATTGGATGGGCACAACTACATTTATTTTAACAATTTAAAGTATTTACTTTATAACAATTACATAAATCGAGAAGGAAACATGCTTCAAACATTGAAAAGCTACAATATCTACCTGCTAATAATGCAAACATTAAAAGATTATATAATCAATTAGAACGTCTGCTATTTAACATTATGGTTATACAAATTAAACAATTACTTTCTATTTATAATTTTTTACATTTTTTGAAATAACAAAACAAGTATATGTATAAAATATATAAAAAAGAACAAAAAACGCACATTGAAAAGGTTGGAGAACAGGAATACATTATAGAAAAAACACTTTCATTATATATTTAGATGTTACATAGTAAGTTCCAATATTATACTATTGATGACTTTACATATAAGAAACTGCATTACAGACTTGCTGTTCAAAATTTGTATAGACACTTTTAATATCATTTTTATATATGGAATGTCTGCCTAAGTAAAGAATAAAATGTTCGTAATATGAGTGACTTCGCAAGCCTGTTAAAAGATTTACATTTAGAATATTTTTTACATTTTCAGTTATAGAATAATCACGACACTTATTATACTTTGTAATTATACTATTCCTCATATTTTCCTAACTTATATTTGCAAAATATATTGAGAAAATAGCTTACTATTCAATATATTTCTTTCAATTGAATGTAGACCTTTAAAGTGCCTGTTTTTTATCACATATCAACTGTTAGTTCACTATAATAAAATTATTACTACTTTTTATACATAATACTAATAATTCTCAAGGAATGTTATACAAGAAATAAACTGAGCAGTATAAGAGTAAGAGAGAAATAAATTAATACTTATACTATTATTATTTCTTCTTATCCTACACTTGTATATTATCTTACGCTCTTTCTTATCTCTTAGTCTTATACTTCCTTTTGAGTTAACAGTGTCTTTTATTTTTCTTGTCTTGAAGATAATGTTTTATGTCCATAGATAATTTAAGATGAATGAATGTAATACTTAAAAAATAAAAGATACTGTAAGAGAAGTTATCATGTAAGAAAACATTTTGAATATTTATGACTAGAGGAGATATAAATAATTAAACCTTATTAATCTAGTTATCAGTCAAAATTAATTATGTTTTATAGCCTGAAAGAAAAATTATTTCAAATCAGTTTCCTCATTTAACATCTCTTCGATTTCTTTGTCTAAATTCTGGTCTTTCGTATCACCAACCAATTCATAATCCTGAAGTTCAGCTTCCAGTTCTTTTTCCCAGTCTTCTTCTATGCGACAGAAAGGGAAGGATAATAACAAAAAAATAAAACAAAAACAAAACGAAAATATAGGTAAAAATACACCAAAAAAAGCAGTTAAGAACGGGTGTTGAGTAATCTCAATAATATTAATCTGAGGCTCAGAGTGATAGTTTTCTGTTAACATAACAAGTCCGATCACCTGGTAAAATGTTATTTCCAACAAAGAAAAGTAAGAAAAGTTTGTGATGTCAATGTGATAAATTGATAATTATTTTTTTACATAAATCATTGAGTATTTATGTTACCACACTGTACCCCACCAATAAGTTGTTAACAATAAAACCAGAAAAAAGCAGTGAAATAATCAACTTTGATTGAATTAAATAGACATAAAAAGCAGTTGAAAGGTCCACACAAAAAGGAACATTGCAAGTTAAAAACATGCAATTTCTGATAAATATGTAGTCGTATTGTCTTTCTATAAATAAAAATAAATATTTGATTCTTATCCGAGACAAAAAAAGGACTTGTGCAAATAATGATCATTGAATGTTTGAATATCTCGTCTGTGTACAAAGAAGAAATAATTATCTTGATGTTTCATTAAATTAATCTTGTTGTGACGATATGTCGAAATATTTGCACAAGTATATCATGAATATCATTATTTTAACTGCAAGCTAAAATTAGTTGTATCTAACAAATATTAGAAAACTATGAAACCATTTAAGCATCTTTAATACTCTCTTAATATTAGAATTATATAATACATTAATAGTAATACTTTGGAAAGAGCAAAATGGGAAGTTCAAAAAAACTTAAATGATAATGGATAAATCATAATAAAAAGAACCTGAGGACAAGGAAGCTAAACAGAAAATAAATTAAAAGTAATAGGTTTTATTTAAGGGACTAGTAGGGGAAGCAAATGTAACGTTGATCTTCTTTTAGGCTGAGAAAAAAATTAACAGGAAACTAACACATGAGTTTTTTCTGTGTTCTAAGCAAAGCAGAAACCAAAAAGGAAAAAAGCTAATGAAATGATGTTCTTAGAGGTGTAATTTTGATCGCTATGAAATTAAAGTTGCAGTTACATTAACATTTATTAATATTAATTAGTTCAAACTTTCATAGCTATCAAAAAAAAAAAAACAATATGATAAAATAGTTTTATCATTTTATACAAATATCTATACTAGTCAGGCACATCAAACTCACCATTTAATGGTTTTGATCCCAAGGCTAATTTTTTCATGCCTTCTTGGACTTCATCAAGATCTTCCTTATTTGCTATTAGAGTATCAGATACAAATTCATGCTCTTTTTCTCTGTTGTCTACTTAATCACAAAAGAAAAGAAATAAAAAGATAACTAATCTACTAATGAGGAAATGGATAATGCAAAGTAAAATTAACATAACTACCAATTAGCTGGGGAATTCCTCCAAAATATCTTTTTTTGTATATATCGCTAAGTGGAAATTTAGAAAAAAAGTTAATTTGGAGTCACTCGAATAGAAAAATTAAATACCTATAGGTTGCACGGAAGAGGTGTTAATGGCAGCGTTGCTGTCGCCTTCTCGTGACATGAAAGACAGCTCGTTGGCTTGACAAATTAGGCTAACTCTATAGAAGTAGTTTTTCCAGAAATCTTCCTCAGAAATGCTGTAATTTCAATTTATTTTAAATTATGGGACTTATGCGTAAAGTGAAAACCTACATTTTAGGAACTAATTCGTAACGCATCTTTTCCAAATTAGGATCTTGCTCCATGATAGCCATAGCTACTGGGTAAGACACTTCGTAATCAAACTGGAAATCAACTCCTGCTGGGGGAGCTCTGACAAAATTCCTGAAACGTTTTAAGTGTAATCTTAATCTGATTAAAGTTAACCGACGCTATAATCACCTTCTATCGGTCGAAAGGCTTAGACATTCTTCTTTAAGACTTTCTTCATTAGCGCAACCTACCCATGGAGGTAAGGCTGTTGAACTGCTATTGGCCTTGTTCTTAACAAAAGATTCCTGCTCTTTATTAAATTCCCCTAAGATATTCTGATAACAAGAAATTTACTTAAAATATCCCAAGTCGTGCCCTAATTTAACTTACGTTAATAACATTTATTTTAGCTCCTGCTTCTGTAACGGTTTTCCCAGCTTTATTAACAGCGGAATATAAGAAATTGCCAAATGATTTGGCGCCTGCTAATGCTTTACTTTGTACTGTAATTTAGAAACACACAGATTAATACGATTTAGAAAGGTTTCATTTTAAATAAGAACACAGACAGAGCAGTGGATTAAAAGCATAAAACAGTCTCAACCATTATATACGTGTATGTATACGTTTTCGTAAGTAGTTTGTATTTTCTTTGGAGGAAATAGCAGACAGAAAAGAGTTGCCTACGGATGCATTATACAACATTAACAGTTAACCTACCATTTCCGAATTGACCTTCTTTATTTTCTTCGGTGGGAGACTCAGCCAAAGACTGAGGTCCTGAATCGGCGCCTCCAGTAGCACTAAAATTCCTACATTAGGTTTGTTTGGACACTATTACCACATAAAATGACATGAAATCGACAAAACGCAGATATATCCACAATCAATTTAAATAATCTTTCTCAATTGTAGCTTTGCAAAAAGTGAACGAGAACAAATAATAGATAATTTAATTTAAACCGCAAACAAAGTCGTATAAGAATGGGAGAAGGATGAGAGATGATGAGAAAATCAATGAAAGGTATGTACATAAAACCGCAAAATATTGGAAAGGCATGGAGATTATGTAATCGCGTAACCTCAAAAAATGAAGAGAAAAAATACTTTAACGGAAATCGTAAAACCTTTTTAAGTAATTTCTCTATTTTTCAGACAAGCAGAGTCAAAATATATATAAGATTAATTATCCCTTTCGTGACCTCATTAAGTTCCACGCGTTACATCATTTTCTCATTGATTCCTTTCTCATCTATAATCCCAAATTTAAAAACAACGAGGGTGAATATAGAATTAATTCATGAATAATGGTTATGGCTATCAATTGGGAAAGAATCTTAGATACATCATATATTAATTACTCTATCTGCCTTTTGGACTCCATGATTTCAACATGCCGAATCTAATTCTTACCTAGAATTATCATCGTCTTCTCGTGCCTCTTTAACGGGGTCGGTGTTGATTGGTGATCCAGTTTCGGCGGCTGGATTCTCATGACCAACCGCATCTGGATTACCCCCTTCTAAATGATCACCTTTACGCAATTTGGGTATACTTGAACCCAACCAGCCGCCAATGCCTTCAATTTGATTTTTAACATTTGAAAACATTTCTAAGCGACTACCTCCTGTAGCTTTTGTGGGACTGCTGTAATAATTATTCAGAATTGATGCGTATTATCATTTTAAGAACGAATTTTATTTTTGTAACAGTATTTTCGTTTTTAACATTATCGCAATCAGTATTATTTACTTTATTATTAACATGAAACAATGACAGATTCCTTTTAAAGTTAAATTAATAGAAAACAGATTAAAATAACGTTGTCATTATTCCCGATTTTATTGATATATTTTCCATGGTATCAATAAAATGTATACCCTTTATAGTCCGCATAAAGGGCATTAATGGCTTTTCCCGACTGAAATAGATACATTGTGAAGAAATAATTTCTTTTGGCATACCTATTTTCATTTTCCATCGGCATATATTTATAAAAATATACACGGTCGTAGTAATGTAAAAAATATGTGCATTATTTAAAGTAGTAAAGATTATATATCAACGAAATTGGTAAGATAGCTGAATCTTGACATTAAAAATAGGTCATAATACTTACGACCCCTCTTTTGTTTCCTGTCCAAGAAGAGTGTTACTGTCGTCGGTGGGGGTTGGTACTTTTTCCTCGGTTTCCCCTTTAACACTGCCCATCCATGAACTGACCTGGTTGGTAAGTCCGGAAAACATGGTTTAGATTTATTAAATTTACCTTTTAATACAAGACGAAAAATGGGAACGGGGATGATATAGGAATATATAAGAATTTTAGCTTTAAGAGAAATTTACAACAGTTAAACGCATATAAACATTATAAGCACGGTACAGCGGAATAAACAAGTTGATAACTCGTCCTGATGTCGCGGATTCTCACTCGAATACTTTTCCTCGCAATATCAATTGTCATAGGCAATGTTGCATGCGCAATACAGCTTTTCAGCTTTTGACCAATAGGCTGCTGTTTTAACCCGATAATACGATTAGAAGGCTGGAGTAAAATGCTACGTTGTCAATATGTAAAATAATAAGGAATTTACGCGACAATGCAAATATTGGATTTTTTTATTATTATTATGTTGTAGTAAAAGAAATAATCCTATATCTAGTATCTTTTTACAAAAACCAATATATACAATTAGATATTTCCACATACGAACAAATACATCAGAAACATATGTTTAAAAATTATTGGGAACACGTATACACCGAATGTATTGATCAAACTGACAACGTCGCAGGACAATTCAAAATGCAACAGGATCCATACTATCCTGCTGCCAAACTGTGTTTAAAGAATCATCTCAATATTAATCGAAAGCAGTACTACAATTAGAGAACTACATTACATTTACATTAATTACCGAAAATACGATTAAAATCTTAATATATAATATGTTTATTTAATTATATAACTGGAAACACACTTAATGATGATATAAAAAATGAAATATATAGATATATGGAAAAAAGTATGAGAGGAGCTGACAACAAGGAGTGGCATCATCTATTGTGTAATAAGAAGGTTATGCTTGCATTTATCAAGGTCGAGGGATAATTTAATGGCACTGATAAGACACTGCATATCATAGCCACCTGCTTTAATAACCATGATTTTTTCGATTTATTTCGTAATTATAACATCTTAGGAATACGCTTACTCTTTTACTGCACAGAGACAGTATACGTAGGTGGAAATATCGTCTCTCATTCAATTACGATTTTTTAAAAATAAATATTAATATATTTATAAAGTCAGACTTAAAATTCACCAAGGTTATTCGATATTATGGAGAGACCTTCACATCTCAATTATTTCTAGGTATACCCCATCATCATTTAAATACCTAACTACTTAGTTTTTTTTAAATTATATAGGAAAAAAAATGTTCTTGAGTTTCTGTCTCGATTTTAATCAAATAATGGTTTATAATATAAAAAAAAACATGCAAGAATACAAATACGTAGTGTTAAATAAATTTCGAAATAATTAAATGTGTTATATCTTTTTTATATTACAAATTTAATGTCATAGTATAAATTACAGTGTTGTATTTGTTATATAATACATTTTCCTTTAAACCATTTTGGTGTTATTATATAATTTTAATTGTATTCGATAATGCTTTAACTTTTAATTGAAAATATTTAATATATATTTTATAATTATTGTAATTAGATGTGTGTATTAATTATTAAATGTGAGAACTGGGAATGGTTAAAAAAATAATAAAGTAACTAAAAATAATGTTATGGCCATAAATATGGCAACAATGTAAAATACGGGATGTACATGATAAAATATTGCCGGTTTGTAAAAATAGAGATATTTAATCGAATAGTTGTGAGGGATGTATTCCATAAGTGCTAATAGGTTGTGTACTGTTAAAAGAATTTTAGAGAAAAATACGTAGGCGACGTTACTCGTGAAGAGCAGTTGGGTACCATACAAAGAGGGGGACCGGCAACCCGTGTACCTTAGCAGTCACCTTACACCACTCCCATCATACCAACAAAAACCAGATACAAGTCTTTCAGTGAGCGAGCGCAGTATAGCTAGACAGTGGAAGCCGAGTGTATGCTATTGGACGACACTTGTTTTACCTGTTTTGAAGAGTTAGTTGCGCGATGTTCATTTTTTCGACGGTTTGACCTTTTATCACAGGTGCTCGTGGACAGTGATTTGTGCCTTATAAAGTGAACTGTAAACGTTAGAAACAAATTATTATAATGTCGAACGAAAAGTTAAACGGCAATCAAGCGAAAACCCGGTTGTGCCACATACAAAAAGTCGACAATTTTGACGGATACGGTTTCAATCTTCACGCAGAAAAAGGGAAACCCGGTCAGTACATTGGTAAGGTTGATGAGGGTTCACCAGCGGAATCGGCAGGTTTACGACAAGGAGACCGAATATTAGAAGTAAACGGTGAAAGTATTTTAAATAAAACTCACAAACAAGTTGTTGAACTGATAAAACAAAACGCTAACGAGACGAAGTTGCTTGTAGTTGATCCTGATGAAGATTCCATTATCCCAACGAACACCGATACGTTAAAAAGCGTTTCAAACGGCAAACAGGAGAATAACCAAATGAATAACCACGCTCCAGCGAAAAAGGAAGAAAATGGCACTTTGAACTTGAGCATGACCGCAGCTGAACTTAGGGCAAAGCTCGCCGCCAAGAAGAAATTCGATCCGAAGAAGGAGGCTATGGATTTCAGACAAAAATTCGACATCGTACAAAAGCTCTGAGTGGCAGTGACTATTTTTGATTGCAAGAACTGTAAAAACGTGTATATCAATTTTATTCTTTAAATGTCGGACAACCCAGTAGCTTTATTTGATTTTATTGTTTTTAGTATTGTGGCTCAAAGTAGTGGCGGATTATTTCACTTTTTAATTGTGCACAATCCATTTACAAAATAACCAAACTCCATCTGAAATAATCAGATAATCAGACCAAAATATTGCAGTAAAGTAACCTTAGAAAAAAAACCTTTGGTTTTCTCAACACTATTTTGACCTTCTATCTGAACTAAAATGAAACCAAGAAAATAGTTTTATTTGCTCATACTGTAATAAAACTTATAAGCAGTTTATATTAATATATTTTAAACTGTTTATTAAAATTTAAATTAAATTATTTAAAATATAACAATGTTACTGATTATAGAAACTGCGTTTTTTTATTTCGAAATTTTATTGTTATGGAACAAATAGTACATCTGAGGTTACTCTATACACTCATTGTTAATTTCATCATAAATATATTCTACTTGTAGTTTTATGGAAAATATTTTTTTTGAAAGTAAATATTTATTTTAATTTTTTATTTATGTAAGTTTTTAAGGCCTAGTCCTATCCTGTTATATGTTAATAAGTACTTAATTTTGTAAAAAAAAATCAACTGTTATAATAAACAAATTAAATTAGCATCTGATTTGTTTTTCTCTATTATATTATAGTGTTTTGGTGAAAACCAATCCTCACAATTAATTATGAACATGGCCAGGAATATTATTCAAACTATTACATTAAACAAATATATAAATACAGTATACATATATTCAAAGTTATTTTATACATTAAATAATCGATAACAAAAGAACAATTCTGCTTCAATACATTTTGCAATGTAAATTTTTATTATTGTAAAACGTATTATTTAAAAATGTAAATATTAACAATGCAAAACATTATTGAATTACTCATACATGTTGATATCATCGTTTATTTGCAATTAAGACAAGATTCAGGATGTGTTAAAAATAAATATATTTTCTGCAACTATTTTACTACTATTTTTCGTCGATAATAAATACGACTAGAAATTTAATGTTCACAGTTTCATGATACATTTTTCCTATACGTGGATTTCGATAAATTAAATAAACTGGAATTAGTTCGAGTGATTTAACACATATTAATGCGTTTACCCTTAATTTTCCTTAATTAAAAACTACTTTATTTTAATTTTCTGCTATTTTAACATGTCCTATTATTTTTCCAGTTGAATTTTAAACTTTTATCAGACGTCTATTGAACTACGGTCTAAAAATGTCGAATTCTTGAATGATTTTAATTTAAATAATACTGTTGAAAAACAAACAGGTTTTAAAAGGATTTGGTAATTTTATTAGCATTCTGATATTACTAATATATATACAGAGTTGTTTTAAAAATTATCACTAATGTCATACATATAAATTATTTAGTTAAACGAAAAATATACGTCACCATTCTTTTATTTTAACAGCAATTGCAAAAGTTTAAATTATCTGTTTTTGACATGCAATACTTATATATATGCATAATGTTTTAACCAAATAGGATTGAATTATCACCTTTACTAAGGATAACTGGGTACGCAGAATTGGAGTTTGGTACGGTTTAAATAATTGTATATCTTCGGTTTATCCTTGATAAATAACGAGAATGGTTTCTAACCTAACCTTTTAAAAACCTAAGATTCAATGTAACGTCCCGCAAAGGAAAAATATAATGCATTATTGTTATTGCGACCGCAATTTTTTTTCTCATGCTACAATATGTCTATGGTAATAATGAGTCACCCTATATTTACAAGGTGTGTTCAAAGAATATACCAAATGAAAAAGTGACAGTATTTTATTAGATCCATAGACAGTTTTAACTTTATAGGAAATTTTGGGGAAATGTTTCGCGACGCCCACCATGTAGATATCGCTACTTTTAACATATTACTTGTTTTTGTTGCGACGGGATCTGATTGGTTCTCTTCGTTCTATGGTTTGTTTATTTATTTTGTACGCCATTTTCAATATGCTTTATATAGAGAACAGTATGGTCAGCTTTTTATAAGGCGTATAGAAAAATCCTAAACTGGTTGGGTTAAACATGAAACAGATTTATGATCGTTACCATGTGAGACATTTTTGTGATACATTTAAACTTTCCTTTAAGTACTTACGAACAATTTAGTGATGGTGAATATAATACCACGATCCCAGAATATGAACAAATGGAAGTGGATCAAAATAAAAATGATATAGAAGGTAAATTGAAGGAGTCAGTCACATTTCTGTTCATAATTGTTACCATTAATTTCTAAACTGTCTTACTATATTTGTAGTGCCTATTTCTATCGTTCCAGGTCCACAACCAGGGTGTTTGAAGCAAGTGTCATCGACATTTGAACGAACTCCAGAAGGTAATGGTATAGTTTGTATTAATTCAGCCAGTACCCCCCTTTCTATTTATTCCTACCGTTAATTACTTCACTCCATAACTTCAGTTCCAGATGTTCCTATAGGAGCAAACAAAGTTTTACGTTGTACCGTAGTGTACTACATCTCAGGTTATTTACTAGTTATTAAAAAAAAATTAAGTATGATTTTTGGTTACATACAATTTTGAATAAATCAGTAGACCCACAAATTGAAATTTTATAGAGGCAAGACAATATCTCGTACCCGAGACACCAACAAAATTGTTTTATTATACTGTCAGTAGGTCTTCGAGCTATGTCTTTTATTTCATACAGCGATTTTGTCACGTCGATAATATAACAAAATTTTTGTCAAATGTTAAAAAAAAGTAAATTTAAAACCCTTCAATTGTACATTCCATAATGACCTTTCAGATAAAATATTAAGAGTACTAAAAAGGTGCGCTATATACTTTTAAGTAAAACAGGTGAATAGAATTTTAAGAAGAAAAGACTCAAAGTTTGCTTTCAGTATAAGAAAACAAAAAGACAGAACTCTGATAGATCCTATTAAATTGATGGCAGTAAACAAATATGAAAAAGGAAAAAGATGGTAGAGATAATTTTGATTTGTAATGCACCAAAGTTTTTTATTTATGGTTTTATATATAAGTATATAATATTTATATTCTATAGATAAATTTACATTATATTTATATTTAATTTAATTTTATTTAATAAATTTAGTTCATTAAAAAAATTGTTTTTTATTTAAATTTTATTGGTCAATTAAACATGACGTCAAGGCTGTCACGTATCAAACATTACTAATGAGCCAATCAAATGTCTTCATAGTAAAATATTTTTCTTACAGGGGTATATAACGGAGATTTAAATTGGCCAATGAAATTTTTTTTTCGTTTACTAGAATGACCAGCTAGAACCAAATGGTCTTCGGCTGATGTCGCTTCAGGTTCGGGACATGATTGTTTTGCGGGCGACAGAGACCCTGGGTTACGACTGGGACTGTCGTAGTTTGTTTACTACCGGGATTTGTGGACCGGTAGGGATTTTATTAAGGTGTTATCGTGTTCTAAGGTTCCGCTGGAGAACCTCACACTGACCATGTTTAAATTTTCCACAAACGGGATGCCTGATTCGAGGTGTGTATTGACGTTCGTCATAAACCATGGGGCTCTGAGTAACGCATGGACTTTTTTGGATTGGAACACTTGGAGCAGTTCAAGTTGTCTCTCCGAGAGATACCTGTACAACACCTGTGCACCATTGAGGCAGATTGGACGGACTAGCATTTTATACAAAGTCGCTTTCTGTGGGATTGGGAGTTTGCTTTTTCTGCAGAATAGAGGAAATAATAGGCGATCGAACTGGAGACCAAGGTATGAAACTTTCGGGAGCCATGGGATAGGGACTTCATCGATTTGGAGGCGATAGGCGCGAAACTCCTTCTTGCGGTGGAACAGAATAGCCTGAGTTTTTCTCGGGTTAATCTGAAGCCGCCAGAATTTATACCACGTTATCGCTTGGTTCAATTGTACTTGGAGTCTATTGCGCATTACATCGGGACAGTATCCGGTTGTGAAGAAAGCGGTATCATCTGCATAAAATGCTGTGTGGGAAAGTTTGTAGAGCGGGAAATCAGCCATATAAAGGTTGAATAGGACTGGGGCTGCGAAGATTTGTTTACGAGGGGAGACTGCGTTACCGATCCTCACGTAAAAGGACCTACCATCCAAGTATGACATTCGGTAGACCTAGTTGTTTAGCTTTAAATATTAGACCGTGGTGCCATACTTGGTCGAAAGCTTTGGAGACATCTAAGAAGATGGCTCCTGTTTTTCGACCTTTTATCATTTGATGGAGGTGGCCAATTAAATTATTTGAATGACCAATTATGACTCCCTCTGGATATTAGGCAAAGCAAAATTTTGCGCCAGAGTCCCCTATTGAGTTGCACCTCTATTACTCTATGATTAGATCTAGTATTTATCTCAGTAATTATTCAAGTTCGTGCGGTTTAGTTCGCTTCAATCTATTTCTGATTTTCTGAGCGTCGCCTAATAGTTGTATTGCTTCCAAGTTTTTCTGCTTTAGTAACCTTCATTCACGTTTTAAGGAGAAATCTTGGATGATTTTGTAGGTCCATTTTATTTCGCAGTTCTTCGTTGGTTACCTAGCGATAAGCACTGATAACCAATCAAAGAATTTGTTTTATGAACCCCATAAGTCCACCTATTTAATATGTCAGATCAGTCAGATTTTGAGTATGATCTGCTCTATTTTTTGTCTAACATGATGTAAATATAAAAAAGAAAGATTCATGAACTCACAATACCGTTAATAAAATATTATTTAATTTTAAAATTTAATTTTAATTAATTAATAATTTAATTTAATTAAATTTTAAAATTTAATTTAATTTAATTTTAAAATTTAATTTTAATTTAATTTTAAAATTTAATTTTAATTTAATTTTAAAATTTAATTTTAATTTAATTTTAAAATTTAATTTTAATTTAATTTTAAAATTTAATTTTAATTTAATTTTAAAATTTAATTTAATTTAATTTTAAAATTTAATTTAATTTAATTTTAAAATTTAATTTAATTTAATTTTAAAATTTAATTTTAAAATTTAATTTAATTTAATTTTATAATTTAATTTTAATTTAATTTATAAAATATTATATATATATATATATATATATATATATATATATACATATATATATATATATATATATATATATATATACATACATATATATATATATATATATATATATATATATATGTACATATATATATATATATATATATATATATATATATATATATATATATATATATACATATATATATATATATATATACATATATATATATATATATACATATATATATATATATATATATATATATATATATATATATATATATACATATATATACATATATATATATATATACATATATATATATATATACATATATATATATATATATATACATATATATATACATATATATATATATATATATACATATATATATATACATATATATATATATATATATACATATATATATATATATATACATATACATATATATATATGTATATATATATATATACATATATATATATACATATATATATATATATATATATACATATATATATATATATATCCCCAGAAAACAATTAATAGATATTTTATTAAATTAGAAATAGTTAAATCGATTCAGTTTAAATTCAATACGGAAATAAGTAAGGTTAAAAGTAACAATATCGTGAAACACGTGCTTTTCTCGCAATCTCATCGCAAATATTTTTGCCGATCATCGTGTACATCGTAAAAACTCCAAGGCAAATAGTTCCGAATGACGTGCTTAACTTCAAAATGATTAGTTACTTCCTGATCGAAATCTTTACGTTAGAAAGAAATTAAAAGATAATCATCTATATTATAGTCGAAATAAATTTCGATAGTAACTTGAACTAGATACGTTTTATTCGGAACCAGCACATGTATAAAACCTTGAGGTAGTACAAGACCTTAGTATTTAAACTTGTTTATATTCATCCATTTCCTGTTTATGTGTGTTATTTAAATCGTATTACTCACTGATCTTCCTAAAAGAAAATATAAGTTCGTATAAAACAGGATAGAATGCAAGGCAACACGTACAGCAATTTTAGATAGACATCTAAGAGGAGATGAATGAATTACAGTTGTCAGCTTAAAGCGCTTAACCGAATTAAAGTCAATGAAGGTGAACAAGCTGTGATCTACCAACAATCCAACCTTGAGAAAAATTAACATTAAGGTGAAAATAAATAATGAAAGTACCAAAGCTGAACCGAGCAACATTGTACACCGACATGTTTTCCGAAACGGATGAATTACAAACTCAGTCGACTGTTAGGGTGGTTGAATTTGAAAAAAACGGTTCGAATTGCGGCTTTCATCTGACCAGGGGTAAATGGGACCCTTACCCTTGGGTCAGTCGGGTTGAGGATAATTCGGTTTCAAATTTAGCGGGCTTAAAAGAAGGTGATTGTTTATTAGAAGTGAATGGGGAAGATGTGGTCGGTCGAAAAATTTGCGAAATTGCGGAAATGATTAAAACAAAGTCGAGTCAAATCTCGTTATTAGTGTGGAACGCTGGCGTCGATCCTTATTGTTCCCCTGAAGTAAGTATTACAATTCTTATCTTTAAAAATTAATCGTCATTTAATTAATAAAGATTAGTGATTTTCCTGTTGTCGAAATTCGACTACAGTTTATTAAGTTAATCATGGTTCTCTCATAATAAACTAATGAGAATAACTTTAAAATGACATGTTAATGTTATAAAAACTTATTTTGTCAATACCTTCAATATAAAATTAGAAATATATTTGATATATAAAATTCAATGTGTATATTAAAATACATCCAAACTATCTCAAGAACTACCACTCACCAACTTTTTTTTTAATGGAATTTAATTGAATTTAATTTCCTTAAAGTTTTAATAATCAACAAAGATTAATAAGATTATTTTCAGACCTGTAACTACTTATGTTATAGTCAGTTTAACGGGTCAATTGAAAAGTCCCCGGCCTACCATAATAAAACACATATTTTTGGCAAAATCAGTGTCTTTTATTCAACATAATTCCCTTCAAGGGTGATATACTGATTATAGCGACCCTCCAACTTGTCGATACCATTTTTGTAGTACGATTTATCCCTTGCTTCAAAATAGACCTCAGTTTCGGCGATCACCTCTTCATTCGATGAAAATTTCTTCCCAGCGAACATTCTTTTGAGATCTGAGAACAGGAAATAGTCGCTGGGGCCAGATCTGGAGAATATGGTGGATGAGGAAGCAATTCGAAGACCAATTCATGGATTTTTGACTCGGTGCAATGTCTTGGTGACACAGTACTTTCTTTTTCTTCAAATGCGGCTGTTTTTCGGCGATTTCGTCCTTTAAACGGTTCAATAACGCTATATAATAGTCGCTATTGATGGTCCTTCCTTTTTCAAGGTAGTCAATGAAAATTATTCCATGAGCATCCCAAAATACGCCATAACCTTGCCAGCCGACTGTTGAGTTTTCCCACGCTTTGGAGCGGGTTCATCGTGTGCAGTTCTCTCGGATGATTGTCGATTGGACTTCAGAGTGAAATAATGGAACCATGTTTCATCCATTGTCACATATCGACGCAAAACTCGGTTTTATTACGCTTGATCATCTTTAAACACTGCTCCGAATCATAAACTCGTCATTGTTTTTGGCCAAAAGTAAGCTCGCGTGGCACCCACTTTGCACAGAGCTTTCTCATAACTAAATATACGTGAATGATATGATGTACACGTTCAGTTGATGTCGTTAGAGTGTCTGCTATTTCATACAATTTTAATTTACGGTCATTCAAAATCATTTTGTAGATATTTAAATGTTTTCGTCGGTAACAACTTTTTTTGGGCGCCCACTGCGTTCACCGTCTTCGGTGCTCATTTCACTACGTCTAAAGTTAGCATACCAATCCTTGATTCAAAAAGCAATATTTTATCAGCACGCGAAGAAGGGAGCCTACCGACTGGCGAGTGACCAACTTTAGAAATCATCCCAGAAGACATCCGGTCTTACCCTGCCTGGTTACTGGCGTGACTCGGATCATTTTCCTTGTTGGATTTTACACTCTTGCCTAGGACAATCACAAATTTTAAACAATCACAAACATAAATTTACGATCGTGCCCCAGCAGGATTCGAACCCGCGGCTATCGAAACAGTAGGAGGACCGTCCCATCGCCTTTACCACTGTATCACCAAGCCGGCTTCATTTAGTTTTTTTGATATTTTGCGTTTTTAATCTATTTGTCAATTAATTTATCAAACAATTAAGTCAAACAACAATGTTATTGCCAAAACACTAAATGATAAATACTTTAAAGATTCTGGTTTGGCTGTGGTTAAATTATAAATACTTGTAAATTACAGTAGCTTAACTCAATTGCTTTTGTAGATAGCTGTGACGATAGCTCATTGTTTTTTGTTTATCAATCTAATGACATATTCTAATTACACATAAATATTAGTTATTTATATATTTTGAATTTATCTTGTTTGTGTACGCAATATATGTATAACTTTAAAATATTTATATATAGATATAATGAGTATTTTTGAATGGATAGTTTTTTAAGTTCATTTAAAATAACTGAGGAAACAATCTCTTCTTTGTTTGGCTAATATGGTAGATGCAGTAAAACCTTACATCCAACATAATTTCTAGCATTGATATTTTATTTAAAAAAATATCGATATATTGATTTCGATATTTATTAAAAAATATCGATGTATCGGAGAAAAATATCTATATTTTCTAAATATTTTAAAAAGTATCGAACATTTTTAGTAGACTTTTAAAATTAAGTTCCAAAATGCACTAAATCTTTAATATTAAATACTTATTTGAAAGGTTTATTAAAAATAATTAAAAGGTTTTTTTTAGTGGTTAAGAAATATATTTTTTTGAAAAAAATTGATATATCGATATTTTTTCTGCCTTTCTACTCAGAATGACAACTCAACCAAATATAATTTAAAAATTATTTTACATAGATCATGCATTTAATAGTTTTAGTAGGGTGCCATGGAAATAAATTCGCGATAACGTATGTCAAAATTCACTTTTTTTAATTCAAGTACGCGCTAACATATGAATGATTTTACGATTTAGAAATCGTCTGATGATAGGCAAAGAAAGCTTTTCATGGATTTTTCATCCAATTGAATACATTTTTGTGATTAACCTTGACATTGTTTACAATCCGTACGGATACAGAATAGTTTAAAAGAAGAAAAACGTGTTGTGCATTTTTTAACAAATAAAAACAATGTTAGTAGGTTTTATTGATTTGTCATCAATGTCAACGCAAAGAGAATCGGCAGGGCCACTTTTTTCTCGTTATATTCAGTTATGTCAATGTCATGCTTTAATCTGTATAAATAAAACAATCTTACATCAACCATATGCCTTAGACGTTTTAAGAAAATCCATATCAGTGTTTCTTAAAACAGGCACCGTAACACTATTGCTTCACGGCTTTGCCTCTGATAAATGGTTTTACATTAATTACATATAACTGTATACCGAATAACTGCAGCATAAAGATGAAGCGCCCATGCACTTCACGGGATTATATTATGTAAATTCGAGGAATGTTAACTTGTTCTTAAATCGAGACTTAAAAACACGACAAGATTTTTGTTTAAATCCACAAAGTCAACTATTGAATATATATATTTTTCTACTTTAAATTCGTTCCGAATCGATGAAGGTCGCGAATATAAAAATCCCGAGAAAAACAATGAGACAATACGTATAATAACAAAAAATCCTTTGGTTGTGCTATTAATAGCGTTATCAGGTATTGTAAAGTAATCAAATTCATTTTAAATATTATTATTTTTATACATAAAAATAGAATGGATGAAATATGATTTAAATATTCAAGTTAAAAACATATGAATACTGTTAAACAGAGTGAAAAGTTTCTTAGTGTTTATTTTGACCAAACACTTACTTACAATTTGAAACAGAAAACCAGTAGGTACTTAAATACACTTAAATTTATTGTTAATAGCAAAAACCGACTCAACCAAGGTGCTGTGTTACATGTATATAAACCAATAATATCCACTACACTTAATTATGAAAGCTTTCTGTACACCACTCGTTGCTAGATATCGATATTTTTGACCGATATATCGATATTTCTGTAAATCGATATTTTTCGATTTTTTTTCAAAAAAATTAAACAAATTTCTTAAATATATAAAAAATATTATTAAATGATTTTTTATCAATTTTTTAAATTGGTGTATTTTTTGGGAATATTAATATATATTATAAAAAAATCAATATTTTCATCAATATCTCCGATATGTCGATGTTTTTTTGAAAATATCTAGATCGATATATCAATATTTTATAAAATGTCTACTTTGTCATATGTTACACTTGTTATATCTTAAATGTATAATATTTATTTATGCTGGCTTACATAAAGTAAAGGCAACAAGACGGCCCACCTACGTTGCGATAGTAGTCGAGGGTTCGAATCCTTCTGCGGCATGGTCGTAAATTTATGTTTGTGATTGTTTAACATTTGCGATTTCCCTAAGCAAGAGTGTAAAATATTAAATAAATATACGTTTAAAGGTACTAAATAACACAAAAGTGTTGAAGTAACTATAATTAAAAAAAGACATCTGAATGGTTCTGAAAACATCTTTTTTTCACCGCACATACGATTTAAATTAATTACTTGCCACCATCGAACACTTAATTTTTGTGAGAAATATCTAACATGTGGTCGAGCATTGCCATGAAAAAACAAAACACTTACTTACTTGAGTAGCTCAAGAAGGCGAATATTTTTTTACAAATTGTAAGAAAGTTTCAAATATTCGATTTCTTATTTCAAATATACGTAACATATGTTAACACCTTTATAACAAGTCTGAAGTATTTGGTAGTCAAGTGGTTTCTAGTTAACCGATATACCCTGTCACCCAGATGATTTAAAATCAGTTAAAAATTATAGGAGACTTAGCAACAAAATGGTCTTATTTGTTTAACCCATTGATTAGAGAAGAAGAAAAATATCGATATATCGATATTTTTCGAAAAAAAAAACGATATTTTGGGCCGATATCGATATATTGATTTCGATATTTATTAAAAAATATCGATATATCGGAGAAAAATATCTATATTTTCTAAATATTTTAAAAAGTATCGAACATTTTTAGTAGACTTTTAAAATTAAGTTCCAAAATGCACTAAATCTTTAGAATTCACTTTTTTTAATTCAAGTAAATAATAACTTATATAATACAATAATTTTAATAACATTCGAAATAGGGATGCCGAAAAAATATCGATATATTTTTTGATAATTTTTTTGAAAAAAATATCTGTATTTTAGGCCGATATATCAATATTTTTTTATCAATATAATATATTTTTTAAATATCGATCATTTTCTCGGCGACCGACACTCCTAATTCGATCTTTCATTCAGAATTTGTCAGTTGCAACTTATTTCGTATTATTATAGTCTTATAGACGTATTACAATTTAATGCAAATTAAATTGTCTCTGAGGTCTGCTCTACGATATTGTCCAAATTCGATAGAGTAGGCTTTGAAAATTTAGACCAACCTGTCAACACCACCACGTCTCACCAAAACAATAATTTCATTTGATCTAGAAAGCCTTGACAAGCTCGTGCCTTGCAGTTGCATATTACGATAAAATTAACTCAGAAGAATATATATTTTTATGCATTAAATTTGATCCATGAAGGTCACGAATATAAAAAAACCGAGGAAAACAATGAAACAATACGGACAATGAAAAAAAAACTCCATTTATTAATAACGTTATCACGTAATGTAAAACAATAAAAAAGGGGGATTGAATTCACTGCATGTAGTCAAAGAGAAATTAGCTATATTTATTGACAATGAATGTCACTTTCAAAATTGACTTGTAAAGAAGAATTTTAATAATCAACTCTGTAAAGACGTGCCTGAAAAAAAAGGCAACAAAATTAAATATGACAAGACTTTTTCTTTATTCCCGAAACCATTAATAAATATTTATTTTATTACAGTTTGTTTTGTAATCAAAATAAAACAATTGCATTCGAAAAATGGTTATTAAATTATTGTGAATGCAAGATTAAAAACAATCAGCGGAAATATTTGTTGGTTGTGCGTGGGAATATCATGTTATATAACGTCAGTTGCTTCAGTTCGGTCAAATTTAAAACGAACAGATTGAACATAAAAAAATAGGCTCGTTGTTGTTGAAATTGCATCGATATTTTATTAGTGAGTTAAAGGTGAAATGAGATTTTATGGCCAATACTAATTATTCGCTAATGAAAGCAACCATTAATAATTATATAGCGTAAATGCCGGTGTTTTAACTGATTATCAGCTAGCTACCTTTTACACAATTTTATTTTATCGATCGCGACTGAAATGCGTATAAACAAATCACGAATATGCCAGGTTAATTCCGTTAATTATGCAAACATTGTTCTCTCGTTGAAATATTAATCTAAAAACGTATTGTTTTTCTATTAATAAAAGAAACAAACCGGGTTGACGTCATTGTTAGACGTCATAATTAGTAAAACGGGCGCAAATGCTATATTATTTTATTTCCTACACAATGGCTGTAAAAAAATGAAATCTATTATTAGATATCCTCTAATATACAAATAAAAAAAATCATGCAACTATACGTCAATATTTTTGTTGGTTATTTTTAGTATATTACTAAAGTAATAGTTAAATATTACTGTTTTTAGGCTTTGTGCTGTGGACCGATCCCAAATAACTTGACACGTCTTTCAGCGTGCATGTCAACAATCTTAGCATTTTTAGAATGCCCCGTGTGTTTAGAAACAATAAATCCCCCTACTTATCAATGCGATAACGGTCATTTGATCTGTATTAGATGTAGATCACAATCAGAAAGATGTCCTGTCTGTAGATTACGCTTCAACAGAGGCAGATCATTACTTTCTGACCAGGTATGTATACTCTCTCCTATATTTATTTTTGAAAACCCCTATACGTATATAAAAAAATAATCTTGATACATATAAATAAAACCACCGTATATTATTTATACGTTAAGACGTTCGTCCTTATAAAACAAAAATATCTGACATGTAGGCGCAGACAGTGGGTTTAGTTTGTCAGAATACATTTAAATCCTGAATAGTATTTACCAGTTCTTTGAACTTTCCGTTTTATTCATGTATCGTATCTGAACGATTTAAAATATCTGCGCTTGTCATATAAAATGTTGATAAACAGGCAGAAGGAGTTGGATCTTACATGCCTATTTCATTGCTACCTACCTTTGATATCAAAATTATTTAAAAAACTGCTGTCAAAACGTGTTAAACATTTGGTAACAATACTAGATTTCCAGTTTGGTTTTCGAAATCACCATTCAACAATCGATCAAGTGCACAGAGTAACGGCAGTTGTTGAAAAGGCATTGGAAGAAAATATATACTGCCCTATCAGTCATAAATTTTCGAACGAAAATTTAGAGTTTCGCATGAAGGGACATTCTCAAAATTTAAGTTATTTTGGCTGGAGTTCTATACTCTATACTGCTAATATCCCAACAACAAAAGAAACAGAACTTGGAACATTTGCCGACGACACAGTTATCATAGAAAAAGTTGTATCTCTGTCTAAGGCTGTAGAAAAAGTGCAAGATCTACAAATGGACTAGGCACTGGAAATACAGCTTAATAGCAAATATAGTATACGAAAACCTAATTATATCACTTGACGGATTCCCGAACCCTCAAGCATATTAAACTAAATAGCTCGGAATACATCTCGATAGTAGGTTAAATTGAAAACATCATATTACATAAAAAGCAGAGCAGATTAAACTCAAAGTCGAGCAACTATACTGGTTAGTCGAGAGATACTCTCAACTTGACCTAAAATCAAAGAGCTCTGCTTATCAGTCAATCATAAAACCAATTTGGACCTATGGGGTGCAAATATGGGGTTGCACTAAAATATCAAACCAATTAATAATTTAACGCACCAAAAACAATGTTCTACTATTAATTACCAATGCAATAGTTGCACGATGCCCTCAAAATCGAATGGATGCATGAATTGATCCAAGATTTCGCCTTAAACATGAAATAAGGTCGCTAAATCACTGCAACGTGTAAGCAGTAGATCTACTGGACAATATGCAGAAAATCAAAAGATTGAAGCGAACCAAACCACACAAACTTGTTTAGTGTATAAGTGTTAACTTTATATTAAGTAGTTTAGTTGTATTTTAATTTGGAAAATACATACTGATGTATTAATCCCGTAGTCGGCTTGCTTTTGTAACAGGTCAATTGAAGAGTCCCCTATCTGACACATAGATGGCGCTACTAAAATTAAATCCATATGTTTTGTAGTTCGCCCTAACCCTCAAAAGATGCGTGTATAAATTTGACAGCTGTCGGATCATTAGTTTGTGAATTATAGCATTTTGAGTGAAGCAACTTTTGTTATTGTGAAAAAAATTGATAAAAAGGAATTTCGCTTGGCTTGATGCCGAGTTTTTGGACACTGCCCCAGCAAAATCAACCATCAAGGATTGGTATGCTAAGTTTAGACGTGGTGAAATGAGCACCGAAGACGATGAATGCAGTGGACGCCCAAAAGAGGTTGTTACCGACGAAAACATTTAAAAGATCGACAAAATGACTTTGAATGACCGTAAATTGAAATTGAATGAAATAGCAGACACTCTAAAGATATCAACTCAACGTGTACATCATATCATTCACGAATATTTGGGTATGAGAAAACTCTGTGCAAAGTAGGTGCCGCGCGAGCTCACTTTTGACCAAAAACAACGACGAGTTGATGATTCGGAACAGTGTTTGAAGATAATCAAGCGTAATAAACCCGAGTTTTTGCGTCGATATGTGACAA
Source organism: Rhynchophorus ferrugineus (assembly GCF_030347505.1). Lineage (NCBI taxonomy): Eukaryota > Metazoa > Arthropoda > Insecta > Coleoptera > Curculionidae > Rhynchophorus > Rhynchophorus ferrugineus. Next base: position 23,295,617 of record NW_027472584.1, on the reverse strand, counting down.
TAGATGAAACGTGGCTCCATCATTTCACTCCGAAGTCCAATCGACAGTCATCCGAGTGGACTGCACACGATGAACCCGCTCCAAAGCGTGGGAAAATGCACCACTCGGCTGGCAACGTTATGGCGTCTATATTTTGGGATGCACATGGAATAATTTTCATTGACTACCTTGAAAAGGAAGGACCATCAACAGCGACTATTACATAGCGTTATTGGACCGTTTGAAGGACGAAATCGCCGAAAAACGGCCGTATTTGAAGAAAAAGAAGGTGTCGCTTCACCAAGACAATGCCCCGTCTCACAAGTCAGCGAAAACGATGGCAAAAATCCATGAATTGGCCTTCGAATTGCTTCCTCATCCACAGTATTCTCCAGATCTGGCAACCAGAGACTATTTCCTGTTCTCAGATCTCAAAAGAATGCTCGCTGGTAAGAAATGTTCGTCGAATGAAGAGGTGATCGCCGAAACTGAGGCCTATTTTGAAGCAAAGGACAAAAATAATACCGAAAAGTTGGAGGGTCACTATAATCAGTGTATCACCCTTGAAGGGAATTATGTTGAATAAAAAAATGTTTTACCCAAAAATGTGTTTTACTATTGTAAGCCGGGGACTTTTCAATTGACCTGTTATTAATGCAAGTACAACAGAACAATAGTAATAAATTAATCATATCTAATGTAAGATGTAATTAATTTAAAAAATATATATTCGTCATAACAAAATAGCAATGAGTATTAAATACCATCCTTCTCTTCATTTCAATAATATAACAACAAAAGCTAAATGATATCTAAATTCACGTCAGAAATCGGGTTGAGCGAGTCGTAATAATCATATTTCACTTAAAAGAAACTTTTTCGCTAATCACATATTAACTACCCACATTTTATATTTTGTAACTAGAATACTAGTTTGCTGACCTACATGTAAATAATTGGTCTATTAATTTCATAATTATATTCCTCATTTTAATAGAATAATCATATTTTATTGCAGTAATTTCCTTTAAAATTAGCTATTTCATTTTATTTTTAGGTATACAATTCCGTAGTGGACGCATTTGACTTGAGGGATGAAAACAAAGACACCACAGCACAAAAAATCCAACAAATATTTAAACCGAAACCGAAAAACAAAGTTATACCCATCATAAAAATAACGCAATGTCACGCAAATAAATTCCTAACCAGAATTATGGGAAAATCGTCATCTGTTGAGAATTTGTCTTCCAATTGTAAATTTTTATCACCCTCTGATAGTGAAACGTTAAAGATCAAAAGTTTATCGTCAAATGAGATTTTCCAAACAGAAACTCCCACAGTCTCCAGAGCCGGTTCAATCAGGAAAATCAGTCGAAGAAAAAACAACAGTACGACCATGGACGATTCGTTGACTAACATTAGCGATTTTGGTACTAGACCTGCTTCCTTTCACGGATCTATTGATTTTCTTAATAATACTTTGGAACCCAATGTTACTGGTGATTCATCTGAAGCATTAAACCGAGATGATTTGGCGTATTATTGTCCGTTCCAATCCAAATGCTCTATTTTAGTTAAAGGTGACTCTTATATTTGTTTAATGATTTATTTAAACTATTTTAATTACTATTTTTAGAAAATAATATTATGGAACACTTTAGAACTTACCATAAAGGGCCATTGGTACAATACTTTGGAAACAACATACAAATATCACTAAGGAAATTGGACAGTGAAAATTGCTTTATGATAATCACTGGACAACACACATATTTTATAAAAACTTGCACCACTAATAAAGCCAATTGTCAAACAGTTAGGTAAAGAACACATTATCAACATCTCAACTCTCTATCATACATTAATTACAATAATAAAAAATTCACAATACTTTAATTTTCTAGTTTTACCCTAATTCATAAATGCACTTATGCGCTTGGGTTCAATTCCAATCACTTCTAACTTTTTAATTTTATAACTATCAAAATAAGGGCACTAAATGTATTTGGTTTTTTTTTATTTCAATTAAGTCACAAAATAACAAACATTGGTTTTGTTTGATTTGATTAAAAATTAAGTCACTTCAAAAGCGGACTTGAACTTAGTTTTAAAAATATTTCCACTGTAAAATAGAATGATGGCTGTAATAATATACCTTTATATTTAAAAAGCTTAGCATTGAAGATATCTTTTGTTAAAATAAATATGCCTATTCATTTTTTTAATTATTTTTAGTGACAGTGACAAAGGAGATGTTTTTCTTTGGTGTTGGTTTCTCGGTTCAAAGGAAGAATCCAAATGCTATGAAATGCAGGTGGAATTAAAGGCTCAAGAGAACCAAACAATTTTTAGATTGAGAAGTTCTGTTTCCTCGTTACATTCCACATCTTTTTACGATATTAAGGAATATAATAAAGGCATATTTTTAAATTCCGGAACTTTGCAATTGCTTGAAGGATTTCAAGATATTATGCTGAACATTAGTATCATACCAACAGATATTTAATATGTTTATTATTATTTATACATATAAATTATAAATAAAACAATATATAAAAACTACTCAGTACTCTTTAATGACCTGCTTCATTAAAAATGCTTTTTGTACCTAATTCGAAATATTATAATATATGCTTTAATTATCTTTAAAAAATCATAAAATTAGAAAATATTTATAGTTATTTTAAATAGTTACGTTACGATATATTTTATAAAAATTATGTTATTTCAAGTTCTATTTTTTTAATACGCATTAATGGTAATTAAATAGCTCTAATCATTAAATATATAAATTACAGTTATTGAAAGAGTTATTAATTATCAAGAATAAATAAATTTAAAATAATTTATTAATTTTTTAATTAACTTATTTTATCAGCTTCCAATCGAAATTACGTCGTTTCGCACGTCTATGAGGTTAAATGTTGCTGTCATAAAGTGTGAGGTTAAGTCGAAATATAATAGTTCACCGCAAGGAAGTATGATGAAATTTCCACGTTGTTAAGCTTACCTGTAAGAAAACATATATTTTGAATAAAGGAATAACAGTCAATAAAAATGTCAGTTAATAAAACTGTTCAAGAGGTACCTAGAGTACCAGAAACTATAAATTTCTCAACTGAGGAAGAAAAAATTCTTAAATATTGGAGTGATATTAAGGCATTTGAAACCTGTCTTAAACAATCTAAAGGAAAGCCCAGGTAGTTAATTACTGATATAGTTATAAATTTGATCATATCTATGAGTATTATTCCATAATTACATTTTGTATTTGCTTAAAGGTACACATTTTACGATGGGCCACCTTTTGCTACAGGTCTTCCCCATTATGGCCATATTTTAGCTGGTACAATAAAAGATGTTGTAACTAGATATGCTCATCAGCAAGGGTTCCATGTGGAAAGACGTTTTGGTTGGGATACTCACGGATTACCAGTAGAGTTTGAAATAGACAAAACTTTGGGTATTAAAGGCCCAGATGATGTTTTAAAAATGGGAATTGATAAATATAATGCAGAATGTCGAAAAATAGTTATGCGTTATAGTAAAGAATGGGAAGAAATTATTGGAAGACTTGGGAGATGGATAGGTAAGATAAGTTGACATCTGTTATAACAATATATTTAACCAAGTTCTTATTTAGACTTCAAAAATGATTATAAAACTCTTTATCCTTGGTTTATGGAATCAGTATGGTGGGTTTTCAAACAACTATATCAGAAAGGTCTTGTTTATAAAGGCAATAAAGTAATGCCTTACTCAACAGCATGCAGTACTCCTCTTTCCAATTTTGAGTCTGGTCAAAACTATAAAGATGTAGTTGATCCAGCTGTTACAGTAAGCCTACCAGTATTAAATGATAGTGATAATGCTGCCTTATTGGTTTGGACCACTACACCTTGGACTTTACCAAGCAATTTGGCCGCATGTGTTAATCCTAACTTAGATTATGCTAGACTGAAGCAGTTATCTACTGGTAATATATACATTATGATGGAAGCTAGAATAGAAAGTATTTTCCAATCTGGGGATTATGAAATCTTAAAGAAGTTTAAAGGCATAGAATTAAAGGGGCTGAAGTATGAACCAGTTTTTCCATACTTTAAATCTATGGCTGAAAAAGGTTTGTATGGTTTATTATAGATGTAGTTATAGAAATAATTCCCATAATTGTATACTTATAGGTGCATTTAGGGTTCTAATTGATGAATATGTTACTGCTGAATCTGGTACTGGGATAGTACATCAAGCTCCATATTTTGGAGAAGATGATTATCGTGTATGTTTAGCAGCAGGAGTAATAACTAAAGATATGGAACCAATATGCCCATTAGATTCTGTTGGAAGATTTTTAGATGTAGTTACTGATTTTAAAGGGCAATATGTCAAGGATGCTGATAAAAATATAATAGCTAACCTGAAAGCTAATAAAAGGCTTGTGCATCAATCTCAAGTAAATAAATACAAGTTAAAAATGACTGTGTAAATAGCGATAAACCTTTTTTACAGATTAAGCACAGCTATCCATTCTGTTGGAGATCAGACACTCCTTTGATTTACAAAGCTGTTCCATCCTGGTTTGTTCAAGTAGAACATATGCAGCAAGAACTCTTAAATTCCACAGCTGAGACATATTGGGTACCAGAGTTTGTTAAAGAAAAGAGATTTGGAAACTGGTTAAAAGAAGCCAGAGATTGGGCCATAAGCAGAAATAGGTATTGGGGAACCCCAATTCCAATATGGATTTCACCTAGTGGTGATGAAATAAGATGCATTGGGAGTATTAACGAATTAGAACAACTGACAGGCAAGAAGATTACGGACTTACATCGTGAAAGCATTGATCATCTTGAAATACCCAGTGTCAAGCCTGGAAATCCTCCATTGAAAAGAATTTCGGAAGTTTTTGATTGTTGGTTTGAATCAGGTACTAGTATTAAGTTTTTATATAATTTTTTTCTCTCTTTAATATGTAACTTGTATAATAAAGATTTTATTTTATAGGTTCCATGCCTTATGCTCAACAACATTATCCATTTGAAGGAGCTAAGGATTTCGAAGATAATTTTCCAGCTGATTTTATAGCAGAAGGTATTGACCAAACGCGTGGATGGTTTTACACTTTGACTGTTATCTCTACTGCATTATTTGGTAAAGCCCCATATAAAAATCTTGTCGCGAACGGTTTAGTTCTTGCGGGAGATGGACAAAAGATGTCTAAGAGGAAGAAGAATTATCCAGATCCAATGGAGGTGGTTCATAAATACGGGGCAGATGCTTTGAGGTTGTACTTGATTACTAGCCCGGTGGTGAGGGCAGAAAATTTAAGATTCAAGGAAGAAGGTGTGAGGGATATCGTTAAAGATGTTTTCCTACCTTGGTATAATGCTTTCCGCTTTTTGATGCAAAACATTGAAATCTACATTGAAGAAAATCAAAAACCATTCCTTTATGATCCGAAAAATGTGAAAAGTGACAACATTATGGATCGTTGGATACTATCGTTTACGCAATCGTTACTTGAATATGTTAGAAAGGAAATGAAATTATATCATTTATACAATGTAATACCCAGACTGACAAAATTCATTGATTACCTAACTAACTGGTATGTAAGAATGAACAGGAAGAGACTAAAGGGTGAAGGTGGAGAAGATGATTGCAAAACAGCCTTAACAACTCTATACAATATTTTGTACAATATTATTAGGATGATGGCACCGTATGCTCCATTTATATCAGAAACTATGTATCAATATATGAAGAATTTGACCACTCCAAAATCCGACAGTGTGCATTACTTGATGTTCCCAACACCAGAGACATCACTGATCGATATCAATATTGAAAGGGCTGTTTCCAGAATGCAAAATGTAATAGAATTGGGAAGAGTTGTCAGAGATAGGAAAACTATACCTATAAAATACCCATTGCCAGAAGTTATTGTTGTACATCAGAATCCACAATATATTGAAGATATTTTATCTCTCAAAGAATATATATTATCTGAATTAAATGTTAGAAATATCAGCACCACAACAGATAAAAGCAAATTTGGCATTACTTTGAGAGCTGAACCGGATCACAAAATCTTGGGACTAAGATTAAAACAAGAGTTTAAAGCTGTTACTCAAGGAATTAAAGCGTTGACCGATTCAGAAATAAATGACATGGTTTCTAAAGGATGTAGAGAGATTTGTGGACAAAGAATCGAAATCGGAGAAGTTCGTCTGATTTTTAAGTCAGAGAGCCTGAATACAAATCAGTATGAGGTAAACAGTGATAATGATGTACTTATATTGATGGATATCACACCAGATTCATCCATGCAAGACGAAGGTACTGCTAGAGAAATCATCAATCGCATCCAAAAGCTTCGAAAAAAGGCTCATCTTGTACCAACAGATGAAATATCAGTTTTCTATAAAACAGATGGTGATTTAAAACGAGTTGCCGCAGAATATAACACCTTTATAGAAAATACCATTAAAGCTCCATTAAAACTATCTAATTTACGAACACCCACTGATCACCTTATTATTGAAGAAACTCAAAAATTAAAGGAATTTACATTATATATTGCTTTGACAAAAATAAGTAACATACAAATTCCAAATGTAAGGTGGGTGAACATTCAATTAGTTGGTTTAAAGTCAAGATATTGTAATAATTCAACAAAAGGAATGATATTACTTGATGTTGGCAAAAATACAATTAAAATTGATAGTTTTAAAAGAGAAGTTGTCAGGTTGTTTGGAATAGAGGAGTTTTCAATCATTTCCAAAGATAACACTGTGATAAATAATGATAAAATGTTACTGGACTATTCCAGCAGTACATTATTTATTACTCCAACAGAGAAGACCCTTAATTTACCCGAGTCATCTTCTATACCATTTTGCAAGTTAACAAATTTTGTAGAGAAAAAGGTATCAGGTACGATTTTACTGGAGAATCCCCAAGGAATCTCAACATTTGTTAATGTGGAGAAAATTAAGTCGTTATGGCAGTAGACTATTTGAATGTATATTTTATATAAGCAGAATAACTTATTTTAATTTATTATACTGGATTTTTAGATTTTCCGTTTAATGTTCAACATTTTCATTAAAAGTATTTTAATTGTGTTTTTGTTTCTTATTTATATGTATATTAGCATCAGTATTTAACATTAGAAATATATTGTATAGTTAATTTTGAAAACCTAGAGAAATACTTATAATTGATAATGTTTATTTAATTTAGGAACATAATGACCAATTTTTTATTTAATAAGTAATTACTTTCATAACAAACTCAAAATGAATGAAATAACTATTCAAGGATTATTTGCGCGAAATTTATAAACGGATTTGAATAATACAGATATTTGTTTTGATTATCTGAGTGGGAGTAGAAAAAATAACTTCAGCGTAAAAATATTTTCTGTTTTAAAATATTTACGAAAACATAGGTAGTTAAAATAAATAATTAAAAATATCTATTATTAAACTCATAAAAATGTAAATTTAAACATATAGTTACGTGTGGGTTATTTTTTTTAATCGATTTTTATGGAAGTTTTTACCTCGATTGCATTTCCCTGATAAAAATATACCTACCTGCAAACTAAACCATTGCTCAGTCCCTATAAATATGGAGTTATTTTTAATGACCTTCCGATCTTGTTCGGTGAAAAAAAAAACGAACGGCTACAAGCGTGCAATCACACTTACAATTTAGCATGTTGCCAATTTACAATTTTTTCAGATTTTTATATTACCAAGATGAAAAAATATTCTTCAAACAGGATTATTCATGTGTAGAGTTGAATGTAATTATTAATTGTTTATTTAATAATTTTAGTTTTCAATGCATAATATAAATTATGTATATAAAAATTAATGTATTTATGACGTATGACATGACAACGTTGCATAGGCTGAATTCCATTCTTAAAAATTAAAAAGGGTGTTTTACGGAACAGTTATTTTTCTTAATAATGAAAGAAACTATGAACGTATTTTTTGTATTAATAATAATATGAATTAGTTTTTATGAACCAACAAATGAATATAAACTTAAATAAAATATAGGCAACATTTGAGTTTTTATGCAAAAATGGCATTGTGGCACACAAGTCAAACGATTGGGAACGAAACAATTTAGTACTTCATAGTAACGTGTTGAGAACAAGAAGTGAAGCATTGAAGTTTTTACTAAAAGAATGGAATGTTATAAAATATTTCAGTCTGAATTATAACGGTGCTTATATAAGTTGTTTATGTGAAGTTTTTAATTTGAATATGGCGGCAGTATTTGACGTTTTAATGTTTTGAACAGTTGGTAGCAACGCGTGTGGACAGTTTGGCATTTTGTGATGTGAGATTTTTCATAAAAGTTTTTATTATGGTCGTAATTATAAAATCTACAAAAAAGCATTAATGCTGTCTATAGATCTTGAAATCAGGGGGAGAAAAGTTCGGGTTGAAGATTCACTCGTTATGTATAGGGATCTCAGAGAGGCTTTTGAGCGTCTCTTCAAATTTGGTTAAGAGATGAAAATAAAAAATGTTGGAATGCAAATAAAAACATTAGAACATATGTGATGTAAAACGTAAATTAGAGCTATCATAATAAAAGAAATGAGTTTAAAGACACTGTATTGACCTGTTACAGTGTTGAGAGTATTAAAAGACATGGTGAGTGTGAAGTGGTAGTTTAGTGCAGTGCTTATGGAAGTGGGACCTACTTGAAACGATCTGTGACCGTCATGATTAAAGAAAAGCACGAAAAGGGCTCGGATAGCGCGAAAGAAGATTCTGTCAGCGCGGACAAGGAATCAACAAATACTGAAGTGAGAATAAAAAAAGAGGACGATGTGGCAACCAAAAAAGAACCCCCCTCAGGACCAATTACAAAAAATGGTGGTCTTGTGGGTTCTACTAACACGGGCTCTCTTCAAACTACACCTGATCTCAAATCAGAGCCTTCTGAGGATTCTTCTACAATATCAGCTACTGAAGTTACTACTTTGCCTCTTAAACAAGAAGAAAGTATAGAAGCTGATCCCTTATCAGATGCCTTTGGCTTGGGGCTTGGCCCTACCGGCCCTGGTACAGGAACTTCAGGACATCCACCTCAAACACAACCGGAAAGTGTGCAACCTTTAGGTAGCAATGTAATTAATAAACAGTCTAGTTCTATGGAAGTACAGTATATGCAACAGCAGAGCCAAATATTTGTATTTTCAACAGTGTTAGCTAACTCTGGGGCAGATGAAGTACTTCAAGGTCATTATCCTTCAATTATTGCTTATCATTGTGCACAGCCAGGCACAAAGAAGTATTTGGAGAAAAATCCTCTAAAAGTCACTCAGTTTAATAGACAACATCCAGCGCAATGGCTTAATAATTTGGCTATGATGAAAAATAAAGGCTGTACAAGAAGTCCTGGTTTAGGTAACAAACCTCCCCCTAGTATAGATAATTTCTTAGGTCCTGAAGGATTGGAGGATATGGTTGGATTGGGTGATAGTGATGCTCCTTGGGACCAGAAGAATAATCATCATTTAGAAGGACTTGAAGGGGCTGTTACAAATGGATTACCAGATATGGGGCCTGATATGGATTCCTGCAGTCCTTCTTTGTTAAATGTTCAGCCCAAATTACAGGGCGTTCAAGTGCCTGATGAAAATTTAACTCCACAACAAAGGCAGCATAGAGAAGAGCGTCTAGCTTCTATCAGAAAGATGCATCAGTTGTTGTTTCCAGAAAGTCAAAATAATGAAGCTAGCGGAGGACCACCTGAAGGCATGTCAGGCATTCCCCCTGGGGGCGCTACGCCATTAGGAGGCCCTGGGCCTGGCGTTGCGCCCCCTGGCCAACCACCTGTTAGTACACAAATGGAGTGGCAAAAATTACAGCATCCATTTTATGATGAACGAACAAAGTTGAAAAACCAGCCTCCATCAGGGAATAATCCTAATTGTGGCTCTATAGTTCCTGTTGGGCCAGTAAGTGGTTCTGGCTCACAACCACCTGTAACTGGGGCAGCACCTCCAAATCCAAGAGGGGCTCCTGGGTTAGGTCCTCGATTACAGGGTCCACCTCCTCCATATCATCAGACGCGTTCAGCTAGTGTTCCTATAGCTCTACAAAGCCCTAATCCGACATCTCCAAATAATCCAACATCAAACTTATCTTTGCCTTCACCTAGAGCTTCATCAGCTCTAAATTCTCCAGCTGATCCAAATAGGCCATTTGGTAGTCTTTCAAGGCATATGAGTACAGGACAGAGCCCAACTTCACAAGATTCTCCTTCTGCACCTCGTTTAAATCACAGTAATCCTAGTACCCCTCTTTCATCACATTTATCGCCTAGTGTAACAAGTAGTAGTACGGAACCATCATCGACTCATCAATCCACAGGTAAGTTATGTTTACATGATAATTATTTAACTATAAATGTATTGTATATTTTGTTTATATTATTTTACAGTTATTTTATAGGGGTGAAACATTTATTTAAACTGATTTTACACATCAATATGTTATATTAATGCCTATATATTATCTAATTATTATTGGTCATTAAATACAATAGTATTTTATGATGTCTTGATGACAATACATCATAAAATGATAGTATTGAAACAACTTAAATAATAAATAACTAAATTAATTAACCTCTTTTAGTGGACGGAATGTTTGGAAGAACACTTCAGTCAATGGCACAACAAAAACAGCAAATGAGCACATCTACTACATCTTCCTGCCCAACTCTTTCAGCAACAGGTGCTGGTAAAGAACCAAACTTAATGCCGGTACCATCACCTCAACAAATCCAGTATCTAAATACGTTTGAGGGCCAAGAATTAATAATTCAAAAACAACCAAATACAAGTCTGAAAGAGGGCAATATAATATCACCACCGTATGTTCATGTTGATTAACAAATACTTCAGTATTACTTATTCTATATAATTATAGAGTACTACCAACAAGTTTGGATAGTGGTTTTCCTGGTAATACTCCTGATCTTCCACATGCAAGGGTTTCCGGACCTAATACGCCTACGTCAATGGATACACGTTTTCCTCCTACTCCGGGAGTTCCTTCAGAGGGTTGTCGCTTCCAAGTCCCTAGCCCTCATACTCCAACAGCTACATCATGTGGTGAGAATATAATATTGTATTTTATTCATATTTATTTACATGTTTGCTTTCTTTTCTAGGTGATAAACCACAACAAAGATTAACAGGACCTACAACCATCACACCTGGTATGAGCCCGCAGACTGTTCCAGGGCCTACTTCGGATCCACTGAAGAATGATTTGTTTCCTACTCCTAGTCCACATATGATGGATATGCCGAGATTTCCTGGACCAAATGCTTCCCCGGGTTCTCAAACCAAATTGGGAAGTGGTTTTGGAGTCACGGTATCCCCTCAAGGAAAACCTAGTCCATTAGATTTACCTGGATACGGATGTGGTGGTAGGAATGACAATGTACCTCTTAATCCGAACTGCACTAGCTCAATGGGTGGGAATCCCAAACAAGCGCATTTTGATCCGATTTCATCTTTAGCGCAAATGAGTCAGCAATTAACAAATAGTGTTGCAAGTAGCTTAAATGGCCAGTCAGGTCAAGGACCTCCTATGATGAGTTTTGGATCTCCTTCCATGCACATGATGGATATGGGTAGTTGTCATGGTGGAATGGCTGATATAGAAACCGGTGGTATGATGGGGGTAGGCCCTATGCAAGGACCTCCGCACGGATTTCACCCTGGTTCCCCTATGGGTCATATGCGGTCCCTTTCTCCTAAACTGCCAGGTGCGTTTCCAAACCACATGCCAATGCCTCGAATGATGGGTAGGGCTCCTGGGCCAGGACCTAATCCTTTTAACGGAGCTAATGTACAGGTTAAACCTAACGCACCGAATACTATTCAATATTTACCAGCCAAAGGACAAGGTGGTGGTGGTCCTGCTGGTCCTCGAGGACCACCAAGTTTAGAGTTTTTAACCCGTTTAGCAGCTCCGATGAGTATGATAGACAATTCTAAAATGCAACCTGGACCTGGCCAGTACTTCCAAGGATGTGGACCAGGAGGAGGACCTGGACCTATGCAAGGCAGCCCTATGGGTCATATGGGGCACATGGATGGAGGTCCAGGAATGGGACAGGAAGCACCAATGATGGGTCCTATGGGGGGACACATGGGTAATGGAACGGGTGGTCCAATGATGGGAGGACCAGGCGGTATGGCAATGGGCCCAGGCGGACCAGGCCCTGGAGGTATGATGCCTATGATGCGAGGAGGACCAGCGGGAATGAGGCCTATGATGCGAGTACCTCAAATGGGTTTTGGTCCTGGCGGTCCTGGTAGTGAAGGAATGTTTCCTGGTGGACCAGGAGCACCCATGGGCCCGGGGCCGGGTAATGCCCAGATGTTTGTTGCTGGACCTAAAGGTAGCCCTATGGGGATGGCTCCTGATGCTTCTCAACCTTTGCCTCCGTCGATGGGCCAAGGTGGTGGCTTTAAAGGAGCACCTTTCGTTGGGCCTAGTACTTCAGATCCCAATTACGCTCAGCAGTACCATAATTTCCAACAACAGTTGTACGCGACTAATACTCGCAGTCAAATGGGTGGAGTAGCCCAAAGTATGGGACCTGGTCCAGGTCCCCCGCATATGCAGCAACCTCCATACTTTAACCCCAAATAGCGACGATATTTGGTGCTGCTATATGTGAGAGTTCATTTTATTTTTGATATTACTATCAAGTAATCGGCAATAATGAGAATGTGAGATTGATACATGTATATTTGTGTTGTGTACAAAGAGACGCAAGTGAAGTCACTGCGATCGTGTGTGCGCAGTTTGCTCGATACTTAACGCTGTGCTGGATTTGTATATTTGCCATAAACTAGAAGAAAAGTAGAACATTTTAAACTTTAAGTGTTGGGACTTGATTGTCCTTTATATGACGGAAGTTTCACTATTGCTCATTAATTTGTTTCTATCCATCTGTTATTCATTTTATTGTACATTTTATGAGTAAGCATTAATTAAAATAACAATAAAATTCTATATTATATATCCTGATGTTTTATTTTAACCCCTCTTACATTCTTTATTATAATAATTTTAGTGAGTACTCAAGATTAATAGAAATGTACAAATGATAATTCATCTGTTTTAAAACTAAATTTGTTTATGCGTTTTTCATAGAATCGAATCCCTAAATTGTTAATAAATAAACAAAGATAAAACAGTTATTTTGATAGGCTAACAAGAAGTTTTGTTCTCTTTTTGTGTTCCTTGTGCATAGAGAAGTGCGTATGCTTCCTTTAGAGGTCGCCGATGGGCTATCTGGGTGTGGCACGAAATTTGCATTTCTTACCAATGTCTTGATTTTTTAAGAACACACGAGTAATCAAGGATGGTATTAACCATTCATTATCTTTATTATAATCACCTGTTTCTTCAAAACAAGATACAGGCCGGTGCAACTTGTCATTAAGTTGTTTTATTTTCTTTGCCGCTAAAAATTTAAATTCAGTACATATTTCAAAGCTTGTATAACCAGTTCGTTCATTATCGCTGAAAAAACACTCATAATTTAAGAATTTAAAAGTCATTGGTGACCACTCTTGGTAGTTCTTGATAGTTTTCAAACTGTCAATAATCAGCTGTTCTGTCAACAAACTTACTCTTTACCTTCTCCGTTGTTTATATATTGAGATTTATACCATTATTAAACATTTTAAACCTTTTTTAAGCATTCTTTTTATAATGCGTAAGTAAACGTCGTTTCTTAAATAAATTTATTATAAACATGACGGAAACAATGAATAAGAAATTAAAGAGAATATCAGAATCTGATAGAATATCAGAATATGACCATGCTACTCAAAAAACTTTAGAAGAAATTGATGCAATACAAAATGAATTGGATGGTATAAATGAAAAAGCTTCTGAAGAAATTTTACAAATCGAAAGAAAATATAATAGAATCAGAAAACCACATTTTGATAAACGAAATCAACTAATTAACAGCATTCCAAATTTTTGGGTTACTGCAGTATCCTTTTGATTTGTAATAGTAATTTTAGTAAAAGCGAAAGGTGTAAGTTTCCTTAAAGTTCATCATAGATGATGAATCATCCAGATCTTAGTAATCTATTTACTGGTCAAGAAGAAGAAGATTGTTTACATCATTTAACAAAAATAGAAATCGAAGAATTTGAAGATATCTTATCTGGTTACTATATCAAATTCTATTTTGATGAGAATCCTTATTTTGAAAATGCAGTGTTAACAAAAGAATATCATTTGGGAAATGGTACGGTAACTATTTTATATATATATAACAATTAGTATTTTATTTTTTAGATCCACCCACTTCAAAAAGCTCACAAATAATTTGGAAAGAAGGTTACCAATTAGGACAAAATAGTCAAGAAAATTCTATTAAAGGTAATAGGAAAAGACGTGTAGAATGTCTGAAAACTAGTTTCTTCAGTTGGTTTAATGATAATATTGATCCTTCTACGGATGATTTTGCTGAGGATTTTAAAGTTAGTAGATTTAATTAGAACATATTTTATTTTATTATATTATTGGTTATTCCTTATGGTTCTAGGAAGACTTATGGCTTAATCCTTTGCAATATTATCTTGTAGCAGATGGACAAGAGGAAGAAAATGGTGTTGAAGGTGAAGAGGAAAGTAGTAGTGATGATAATGAAGAATCTGTTGGTCCAGAAGATCAATCAGGTTCTAGCAATCAAGGTAAGAATCTGTTGAAAAATTATATATTTTATAACGGATTCTGTTACAGGACCTAATAATAGTTTAACTGGAAGAACTGTCTAGATACACTATTTTATGAATATTAGTTTAATATATTTATTATTTTTTGTTTTTATTTGTAGGGACTGATTACAAATCAATTGTGTAAAGCATATATTTTTTCCAATAAAATATTCATTAAATATTTAGTTTTCGTTTATTTCTTAAATAAAACAATTTTTCCCGCCTATATGACGTAAGGGTCTGTTATTTTAAAAAAGGGGACGTGATTATTTAATCAAGTTACAGATGACATTCACATATGTTTTTATAGGTTAAACAGATTTTTTACGGCAATTTTCAGTGTACTTCCAAATATCCGAATATTTATACATAAAAAATAATGTCTGTTAGCTACTTAGATGTAGTTTATCGCAAATTATTGTTGACAAAATTTTTTACAAAAGGTTGGGGAAAACCGGGTGATCTTCAAAGGTAAATATGTTCGAGGTTAATTAACAAAACATATTTTTTCCTTAAAATTAACTAAGCTTGTATGTATTTGTAGAATTTTTAATTTTCGAAAAGTAATGTCCAATAGAGAAACATGTTATAAATTGATTCCAAAGGATTATCCCATAAAAATCATCAATGTAAGTAAGTTGCTCTTGAGTTGTTTATTCTTAAACTATCTATTTTAATTTACTGTAGTCGCAAAAACGAGGAAACTGCCATGTGATAGAGGGAAGGTTTCTAACTCCATTTGCAGAACAGTTGCCAGGACTTGTTTCTCCAGAAGTACAAGAGGCAGTATTCCAAATGATTTTACCATTAAAATGGAAAGACGATAGCTTTAAACCTGTTTGCATTCATCTAGCTGGTACAGGAGACCATGTATGAAAATATCCTTATTTTTTTATCAGAGTGATCACTTAAAGTAATTAGTTAAAAGACATTTCTAAAGTAATTATTAGTGATCTGAATAAATGTTATTTCAAATTGGTATAACTGCAGTTTTCTAAATGGGCAATTAATATCATTACATTGTATAAGTGATTATCCTGATTAATATACTTTAATCTGCTTGATCTCTTTTTAGTTCTTCTGGAGAAGAAGATATTTAATGGTGAAGGCTCTTATTGAAAATGGCATTGGTGCAATAATACTGGAAAATCCTTATTATGGTTATAGAAAACCTTTAACACAAATTAGATCGAGTGTACATTATGTATCTGATATATTTGTAATGGGTGGATGTTTGATTTCAGAATGTATAGCTTTATTGAATTGGTGTGAACAGCTGGGATATGGACCACTAGGAGTTACGGGAATATCAATGGGAGGACATGTAATTATTTATTTAGTTATTAATGTGCACAATTTTGATTGCCTTTTTATGCGCCACTACGATTGGTGATTTCTTTAGATGGCTTCTTTAGCAGCTAGCAATTGGCCTAAACCATTAGTGCTAGTACCTTGTTTAAGTTGGTCCACCGCTTCTTCAGTTTTCACAGAGGTATTTTTTTAATTAAGTAAATCATATAAATCATGGATTTTCATATCGGCATGGATAATTTTTAGGGTGTAATGAGTGAGTCTATAGATTGGGATATGTTGCAAAAGCAATATTTTAGTGAAAAGTTATATTGTGAGGAGCTCTCTAAAAGGTGTAAAATAGTGGATGATCCTTTTGCTTGTAGTCTGGCTAAGAATATTTCAGGTTCACCTTATTATTTGCTTCAATAATTTTTTTTTCTCAGCTTTCTAGCTTCTTTTATATATTTTATATTTTTTAGATTATGCTATACAGTATGAAAAAGATAATCATGAAAAACTGAGATCTATGTATGTAACTCCATATGAAATAATTAATCATTTAAAAATAACCGAGTCAGACTCTGATTGCAAAGCAATTATCTATAAGTCTTCCCATCAAAATCGTAACTCATTTATGCATATGAATACTCTAAAAAAATTTAACTTTTTGAGGCCTAGCTCGAAAGTTGTAGAAATGAAAAAACGAGGTAAGTTTATAAATAAAATAATTTGGATCATGATATTCAAAATATCTTGTTCTATAGCCAGAGAAGCGTTGTGGTTTATGCGAGGTATGATGGATGAATGTACCCATCTGAAGAACTTTTCAGTGCCTTTTGATACGTCGTTAATAATATCCATAACAGCTCAAACTGATGGATATGTTCCAAGGAAGGGAGTATCTAGATTAGATGAAATTTGGCCGGATGCTACTGTGAAATATCTTAATTGTGGACACGTTGGTGCCTATATATGGTATCGACATATTTTCAGGTAAAAAGCATATATCTTAACACAAAGCCTACTTAATTCGTCTTATTTTTATAGAGATGCAATAATTGAAGCTTTTAATAGAGCTAAGAAAAAGTTGTAGTTTTAAAAGTGATTGTTAAAATGTATTTATTTCTATTTAAATTTTTATTTTGTTAGCCATAAGTGCCTATTGTTAACATTAAGGAATACCTCAAAAGATGTCAGATTTGTACCTGATACATTCGTTTAACTGATTGTGATATGTTTATATTTATTGTTGATTATATGACTGAGTAATTTCAAATAATTAGGTTTAACGTTCAATAAATGCTCAATATTTAATAATTTAAAATGGTTTTATTTGGTTTTCCTTTAAATCTCAATTAAATCATAATAAAGTTTTATCATAAAAAAAACAATATACATAATTATTAAATTTAGTAGTTTCAAAAATAAGTACATCTCTTTTTTTCAAGTGAAAAACTTATAATCTATTTTTGTATCTTTGGTTTTATTAATTTCAAAACTCCATTACTTGATGATCAGGTCCATCTAAAGATAATGCTCTGGTTCCGTACAAGTACATATCAAGAATTTGTAATGTACATTGAGCTACGAATCTTACAAACGGTTTTACATCTCCCATATTTCCTGTTTTCAAAGCATCATAATATTTTTCCCTAAATAAAATAACGTTAACAAGAAATGGAATGCGAAGAAATTCATAAAGTTTACCTTTGTTCCTTCAGAATCATAACAGGAGGGTAACCAGCTTTTAAAAGTATCAAATTCATTATTAATCTACTTGTGCGTCCATTTCCATCAACAAATGGATGGATATCAACTAGTTTATAATGAGCTAGGGCCGCATACCTAACAGGATGCATACTATGAGCTTCCTCTGAATTTAGCCAATCAACATATGTTTCCATTAGCATTGGTATTTCATTGTGAGGAGGTGGAACATGGCTACCCACAAATACCTATAAAAAAATAGTTTTATCTCTGTATTACCTTTTGGAAATCTATACCTTCTCATTTCTGAAAACACCTGATTTTATAGGATCTACATGTCCCATAACTCTTCTGTGAATCCCTAATATTTCTTTAATCCCAATATAATCTGTTCTTATTAATAATTTTACATATTGCATGGCTTTTTCTAAACCCAGTACTTCATTATGTTCAAGTAAGCTTTTACCACTTACAACGTGGCCAGTTTCAAGGACATACCTGAGCTGTTCCACTGTCATGGTATTTCCCTCAATACCAACCTAAAAATGGTATTTATCAACAATATCTTGCTGGACAATTTAAATACCGTATGGTAAATGTGGAGATAATAAGCTTGCTTTTTGACACTATCAAAATTATCCAATTTCATACGATCTCTAAGAACATTCTTTAAATTATCGATTTCCTTAAATAACTTATAATCTAGTCCATCAACAAGTGGAGCTGTGCGTTCTCTATTAGACAATGCTGCCTTATGGTTTGGAGAATATGTTAATGCCTAGAAAAATATATTAATTTAAAACTTTTTTTTTCATATTTGAATACCTTAAAGTACAATTCATCGGCTGTAACAATGTCATAGTGTTGTTCTAAAAATTCCCCATACCAATTTAATACATCTGCATTGTCTGGAGCCATAGCACTAGCATGTTCAAAAAGTTTCATAGCTTTGTTATTTTTTCCAGCCATCTTAAATGCCAATGCTGCTTGAATTGTATTATAAACTTCTGAATTAGTTCCCATTTTTTTGTTACTTCTATCAACAACTTTAACAGTGTCAGGAGGTTCTTTTGGTTTGGAATTTAAAACTGAAGTCAGGTCATTCAATACTGAATCTTCATGATGTGTCTCAAGGGTTACAGGATATGCTATTTCAAATATTTTCTTCTCAGATGGAATTAAATCTTCAAATTCTGGGGAATTCAACTTAGTTGATTTCTTATATGTTTTTGTAATGATGTAGTAATGTTGCAGTAAAGCTACCAAGACACATATCACAGATATAAGGATTGATATTATTAACACAAATACGTTCATTTCTAGGTTAAATTATAGTCAAAACATAGTTGTTGCACTAAATTTGTTAACATTTTAGTTTCCATTTATTGTGCATTTTTAACTGACGTGTAAATCAGTTAAATACCTCTAAATATTTAGGTTAAACGGTAAAATTATATAGAGGCTTAACTTGAATAGATGAAACAGATTAAAGGTTTCGCGTGGTCCCACCAAAGCAGGCACTGAGACCACTTTTTTGATTTGTTTGTTTGAATTGCCTTATGATAGTTTTTGATTGGCTCATTTATATAAGGCGATTGTTTGAATTTGTTTATGACCATAAATAATAATAATATAATATAAAATATAATAATATGAAAGTAAAATAGTATAATTTGTATACTAACAAGTTAACGTCAAGTTGATTTAATATTATAGACAAGATAGTATCTCATGATTGTATTATTACATAGTTAATAGATCTTTAAGCTGTTTCTTTAATTCCTCAATTTTAACATAATAAGAACACAGCAGCAATTTCGATATATGTCATATATTTGAATTTGTTGTTGCTAACCTTTAAAACATTATTTTTTTGGTATGTTTTCTTCATTCTGAACGTATATCATTTTAATTATCTATATTATATTAACAGACACAGACTTCATTCATTCTAGTCTGCTTTCAGGATGAAGGAACAAAAGGATATGAACTTTAATACATGTTACTTACATTAATAGTACTAAATAAAAATGAAAAAGGGAAAAGATGTTATAGACAATTTTTTTTATATTTGCCAGGAAATATATCGTATTCTTAATTAGGTTGCAGCTTTTCTACATTTAATTACCTTTAATTTAATACATATTTGTGGTTATTTTTTTATTTATATACTTATATTCACAGTTATTACATACATTTTTAACTAGAATTTTAATATTATATGATATTTGTAATTATGTAGAATTTTATTTTATTATTTTTTAGAAATTACATTTGGATTTAATTTCAAATTTAATTGGTCAGTAAAGTATGACGTCAGGGTTAGTCAAGTGATACGTATTACATTCTCAATCAACGAAATGCCTATTAATATATTTTCTTTACAGGTGTCTATAATGGTAATTTAAAACTAACCAATAATGTGTAGCGAAATATCGCTCTCAGCGCCTCTCTGCTAGGACCACGCAAAATAATTTTGAAATTATAGGTATTAGGTTAATACTCTATAAACACAAACCACTGAGGAATTTTTTCAATATTTTGTTGTTTATAGACAACTTTTTTTATAGGTACTACTTAGTATATACAGAATACAGATTCTTTTCTTTAATCTATACTCAATATACGGGAACCATGATGATTTTGCGGTGTAACCATTACTACCCTATGAAAGAAACATATTTTTCTATTAACGTTATGGCGACATGGCTGGTAGTAAGTATAAAAGATATTGTAGATAATGTTGGACTTGCCAGAGAAATTACTATGTTTGGAAACTACGAATATGCTGAAATTTACTGTCAACGATCTTTACAACTTATATCTAGGTTCATTCTTGATATAAGTGAGCCCATAAGAAAGACGAAATGGCAGCAACTAAACAAGTCTATTATTTTGATTCACTAGATTTATACGTATATAACTCACAATAAAAATTGTAGGTACAGAAAAAAGTTAGTATGGAGCATCAAGTAGTAAAAGACCTAAGAACCCTTTTAGAGTCAGCAAAACTGGAGGGCAACGCAGATGTTCCAACTGGTACAAGAAGAAGAGATATCTTCAACTTAGATAGCAGTTCAGATTCTTCTTATCACGTAAGTGATCCAGATGTGTGGCCCCCACCTGCTCCAAATGACCACAATATTTTGACAAGGTAGCTAAAATAAATATCATAGTTTGTTAAAATCATATTATGTGTTGATTAAATTGATGTAGATTGAGTGGTCCCAAGGCTAAACATTCAAACAGGAAAGGAGATTCAAAAAAATCTTTGTCATCAAGAGCAAGCTCCTCTACGGTGACTAGGAGATCAGATCAGAGGACTAAAACTGGAAGTAGATATAACAAAAAAGAAGATAGACCTAGTTCTAAATCAGGGAGGTAATTTGCAACCAATTTGTATTTAATATTTTAACTGATAGTATAATCAATTAGTAGAAATACTGGTTTGAAGGAAAGGCAAGATTCAGAGTCAACAGATAAAGGATTGCAGAAAAGGATCAAGGAAGAAAAAAAGTTTGAGAGCAACGGAATAGAAAGGGAATTGGCTGATGTGTTAGAAAGAGATATAGTTCAAAAGAATCCAAACATAATGTGAGATGATATAGCTGATCTGCTTGAAGCAAAAAGGCTCTTAGAAGAAGCTGTTGTTTTGCCTATGTTAATGCCAGAGTTCTTTACAGGTTAGTAATATATTAGTAATGTACATTTTATGTATGACATTATTAGGTATCACAAGACCATAGAAAGGTTTTCTAATGGTTGGCCCACCAGGTACAGGAAAAACAATGTTGGCAAAAGCAGTAGCTACAGAATGTGGTACAACATTCTTTAATGTATCGTCATCCACTTTGATTTCTAAGACCAGAGGTGAATCAGAAAAAATGGTTAGACTACTATTTGAGATGGTATGGCATGCAAAAATATATTTGGTTTATTTGTTCTAGGAACTCATATCTTTTTAGGCTAGATTATGCTCCTAGTACCATATAGATGAAATAGATTCCCTCTGTTCTAGAAGAGATTCTGAGTCTGAACATGAGGCTTCTAGAAGAGTTAAGTCAGAGCTTTTGGTTCAGATGGATGGTATAACAGCAAATAATGATGAACCTGGTAAAATAGTGATGGTGTTAGCAGCAACTAATTTTCCTTGTGATATTGATGAAGCTCTAAGGAGAAGATTAGAAAAAAGAATATACATTCCTTTGCCTACATTAGATGGAGGGAAGCTTCATTAAAAATTAATCGTAGAGAAGTTAAATTAGATCCAGATGTTGATTTAAAGAATATTGCTACAGAACTGTACGGTTATTCTGGTGCTGATGTTACCAATATTTGCATAGATGCATCAATGATGTCGATGATAAAAAAATATACGGTTTAAAACCGTTCATCAGATAAAGCAGTTACTCAAAGAAGAACTAGATTTACCAGTAACAACAAAAGATTTTGAAGAAGCCATTGCAAAAAGTAACAAAAGCACTTCTAAAGAGGATTTGGATAAATATGAGCAATGGATGAGAGAACTCCGATCATCATGATAGTATTATTAATAAATATAGCTCTCTTTCTTGGCATTTACTAGATTTATATAATGTATAATATATATGTTACTTTAAATTTTTTTCTGCGATAGTAGTTTTATTTATTTTTATCAAGGTTTTTTCTGCTTTCATAAAATTTTACTATACAAGAACTACAATAAGTAATGTTTTAAATGTAGCTTTTTAGTGGTTGAAATTGACAATATTTAAAATTATTTTTAAATGAAAGCTTGAGTCAAATGTTAAACTGATTGTCAGTTGATATATTGGATAGTCTGTTTTTAGATTTTTATTAAATTGCCTTGATTTAAATCATTATTGTGTTTCCTTGTTTTAAATTAAAATGATGTTTTCACTCAAATATATGAATCAAATTATTTTCAAGAGAATGGATTAATTGCAACAATTGAATTTATTTTTTCTAATATTAATTATGCAGATTACTTAAAAATGAATGAATTTATGAAACTGAATCATTTAGCGTAAGAACATGCACTGCTAATTTTGTTTTTAGTTAGTTTGCCATGAATTAATATATAAATCATGTTATTTAGAGAGAGCTGTCGTTCGACTTTTATTTTAGATGAACAATTCAGTGATTATCTTATTTTATTTTTTGTTCAACAGAGATACTTTAACGACGATGTGTCAATATATCCTGAACGATACCTAATTATTTAATGTAAGCTCGTTCATTTGTGTATCCGGTAGAGTTTTCTCGCTTTCAAAGTATATTTAATCTGTTATTGGTAGAACACTGCCAATATTGGATATTGGATGCCGAAAAAATATCGATATGAAAAGCCTTGGGTTTTCGAAGAATAGTATATAAATTTTGTTTTGTACATGGTCTCGAGGTACTCCCATATTTTTTGCGGGTTCACACCTTCGTTTAAGCTCTCCGACAACTCAGATCAAAGCTTTTGAAAAATATTTATTTACAGATGACGTAACTGGTAGGTTGGAGAAGGAAAATTGCCACTAATTTTCTCTATTGAATAATAAATAATTATATTACCCCAACAAAATTTTGTAAACATAAAATTAACCTAAAAATAGCTCCTTAACCACAATTCTAGTAAACAATGCCTGACTGTGAAATCTGTCAAATTAGTAGTTTAGAATAAATGTATATGAACAGTTTTGACCAATCAACGCGCATGCTACGGTGTTTTTACTGTCGTCTTGAATACTCAGGTCTATACCCACCATTAAATTATTTTTACATATTGGCACACGTTATTGAATACTGCGTTTGATATAAATATGTTTTTCTTTTGTATTTTAAAAGTTTTATTTAAAAAATAATTAAGTACAATTGAAATTACAATTAGGTGATATCGAAACAGTAAACGTCACTACTTTTGAAACAGCATAAAAGCTTTAAATGTCAAGTCAATAGAAATATGGTTCCTTGTGAGTGATAATAAAAATATGAGATAAGATTTTTTGCGTACATCTGGAATTTAGTAAGAAGTTAAAATGTCTGGGTTTGACGATAATCCCTTTGGAGAACCTACAATAGATAATCCTTTTGCTGTAAGTTTAATTTTCATTTGAGAATCCCTTTATTTGTTATACTTATATTTTGAAGTCAAACATAAATATAATAATCTTAGCAGTGACTTATTATTCCAGATGTTTTATCTTGTGTTATGTTTTTTCAGGATCCTTCTGTCCAGCAGGTTGCAAGGAACACAAATGCACAAATTAGGGTTGATGACTATAATCCATTTGATAATCCAACCACAAATACACAAAAAGGCGTAAGTATTTTTAATACATTAATTAGACTAAATTAGTAAGATTCGTATTATGAATGCTATTTTTGATTTATGTATATCTGTTTTATATAGTATCTAACTGATGTCATTGTAATTGTATTCAGTTCATTGCTCTATATTATTTTGGGCTTTTACTATGTTTTATTAAATTGTAACTGTATATTGTGACTAAGAGTTTTCCTGATTACTAAAGAATCTATTTAAATTAGTATATACAACATACATTTTGAATTGGGCTTAAATAATATTTGCAAATTAATATTTGAATTAGCTAATCTTATCATTCCTAATCCGGGTGTCGCGAAAATCCATCTCTTGAAGGAAATTGTTTAATTTTGTATATTTTTTTAATGATATACTAATATTTTATAGTATGAAAATAACAATGAAATATTTGTTAATTTTTTTAGTATGCACAGCCTAGTAGTGGACCAGCAATTATGCAGCCTACCGAAGAACTCCCAGCATATACTAAAACTGCCCAGCAGGTTCAAGCCCCTAAGCCTTCTATAAATACTGAGGAATTACAGGTTAACTTATTCTAATATTTTATTCATAAATAATAACAATATAATTTTAGAGAAGACAAGAAGAGCTTGATAGGAAAGAACAAGAACTTGCCAGAAGAGAAGAGGAAATGCGACAATCAGCATATAATGTGAGACGTAATAACTGGCCACCTTTACCAGAACAGTGTTGCTTTCAACCATGCTTCTATCAAGATATAAACGTTGATATACCTTTAGATTTTCAAAAAATTGTTCGTCATCTTTACTACCTTTGGATTTGTAAGTTTCAATGATTTTAAATGAATATTTTATTTAATATATATATTTTTTACAGTCCATGGTATTGTTATGCTTGCAAATATTCTAGGGGGAATCATATTGAGAGATTTTACGATTATTGGTGTTGGAATACTGTATACTCTACTGTTTACACCATTTTCATACCTGTGCTGGTTTAGGCCTGCTTATAAAGCATTCCGTTCTGATTCATCATTCAATTTTATGGTGTTTTTCTTTATATTTTTCTTTCAGTTTGTCATAACTGTAGTACACGCAATTGGAATAACAGGGTCTGGTACTATGTAAGCAATATTTCAGTATGCTTATTCAATACTTGGTTTAACCACCAATACCTTTTTTTTAGTGGGATTTTTACTGCTATTGGAGTTTTCGATGGAACTGCATGGAAAACATTTTGTGGAATCATAGCGTTGCTAATTGCGTTCGGATTTATTTCTGCCGCCACAGCCGATTTATTTATGATCACAAAGGTGAGATATAGAATTTTATCTGATAATAAAAATTAATAGTTGGTGTATAGATCCATAGGCTCTACCGTAGTAGCGGAGCCAGTTTCTCCAAGGCCCAACAGGAATTTAGTGATGTTGTTTTACGTAATCAACATGTTAGAAGTGCTGCAAGTAATGTTGCTGCAGCTGCAGTTCAGTCACAATTTTCCCAGAATAACACTACCAACAATAGATACTAAATTTCTCTGTTTTATTTAGATTAATATTTATGCTGTATTTATCCAGTATTTTTTAATTTCAAGTCTGTTAATTATATAAATCAAAATTAATTAAACAAATCATCATACAAATCATATTGAAAACTTATTAAGAATTTAACGACATACTACTTTAGTGTTAATTTCTAAGATTAGGAAATGATTTGACCTGATCTTGTTATAAATGATGTTACGGCATTAAAAATATAAGACTAAATAAATATTACACGCCGCCATTAGAAAATTCTTCATGATATATATCGTATGTCTGGAGAACTTCTAGTCAGTACGAGATAAGTATATCAAAGAATAAAATTTTATTTAAATTGTGGTTTGTAAGATAATTTATAACTTGATTTGGTATATACTGTTTAGGATATGTGACAGTCATTGTGATCAGATCATAGTAGGCTAGGTGTGTGCTAAATGTACATCCAAACATCGATTTTAGGTTGTATATAGATATATTTAATCAATTTTATTGCGTCTGGTTATATAGGGCAATTCTTATTGTTTGTTAACTTTTAATATTCTTTTTGACTAAATTATTGTTACACTAAATATACCATTACTTTCTGCCTAATATTAGTATCAATTTATACTCTTGTACTTAAGGTAGTACACTTTTTAATTATCTTATACATTTATTTTACTGTCTTATATTTGCTAAGTTTGCTGTGTATTTGTACTGTTACTATATTAAATATCATTAAATAACATTTTGAAACATGGGTCAAAGTTTATTATTTACAGTTTTAAAGATAAAGTTTGTGCAGTAGAACAGAAGGCCGTGATGTATATACAGTTATACACAATGTTATATAGTGATTATATTATCTTTAACCCTGACTTGAATTACTAGTTGCCTATTGACCAGAAAATATTTATATAAAATTACTTTATAAATTAATCATAATTCTTTGTTACATATATTTAATATAATTTTTTAATTTGTAATATATTTTGTTCATAGAACTTTTTTTTTAACTTTGGAAGTTCATGAACTTAACCTAAATTGATTTGTTATGTCATAAGGGTTGGTTGGTCTAGGGTTTATTTAATTGTATCCTCATAACAATGGCTTTAAGAGTTATTTATAAAAGCCCATTAAAATGGACTTACAACTTAGCTCGAGTATGTACTTAATATTGTATGTAACAATCTAATTTTAAATCGTTCTAAAATTATAGGCCCAGTCAACTATGTCTGCTTTTGAAATACAGCATAAAACACCCCTTATAAAAAAACAAAGTGTGATTCCAGTAGCTATGTACGGTGGGCGAAATGCTGTGACCATGTTACCTGGAGGTGGTATTGGTCCAGAACTGATGGAATATGTACGTGAAGTTTTTAAATATGCCGGGGCTCCAGTTGATTTTGAAGTCATAAATATCGATCCTCATTCAGAAGAAAGCAATGAGTTTGACTATGCAATTACATCTATTAGGAGAAATGGTGTTGCCATCAAGGGTATGTATTGTGGATATTCATAATTTCTGTATGATGTAAGGAATTATAATATTCCAGGAAATATTGAAACTAAGAGTGAGAGTGCTGGAGTATTGTCAAGAAATGTAGCTTTGAGAAATGAACTTGATTTATATGTAAATGTATTACACTGCAAATCTTTCCCTGGTATTCCCGCTAGGCAAAAGGATATTGATATTATTGTTATTCGTCAAAATACTGAGGGAGAATATGCTATGTTAGAACATGAGGTAATTTTTATTTTTAAGAACATCATAGAACTAACTTTTTTATCTTAATAGAGTGTCCATGGTGTTGTTGAGAGTATGAAAGTTGTTACTGAATCAAATTCAGACAGAGTTGCAAGATATGCTTTTGAATTTGCCAAGAAAAATGGAAGAAAGAAGGTTACAACAATTCATAAAGCTAATATTATGTAAACATTCTATTGTTGCCTTAGCTGTTATAAATCATGTTGTATTTTATGATTTTTTAGGAAGCTTTCTGATGGCCTGTTCTTAGAAACATCAAGGAAGATTGCCAAAGAATATCCCGAAATTGAACATAATGATATGATTATAGATAACTGTTGCATGCAGTTGGTATCAAAGCCACATCAATTTGATGTTATGATCATGACTAATTTATATGGTAGTATTGTTTCCAATGTTCTCTGTGGTCTTATAGGAGGAGCTGGTATTTTATCAGGAAGAAATTATGGGGACCATGTAAGGTATAAGTGGGTAATGCTAATAAACTATTAATTCCTTAAATTTTAGTATGCCATTTTTGAACCTGGAACCCGTAATACTGGCACTGCTATTGCTGGAAAAAATGTTGCTAATCCACTTGCCATGCTTCATGCATCTGTTGACATGTTAGATCATCTTGGTCACAAACCACACGCGAATCTTATTTTGGATGCTATACATAAAACAATTGCAGAAGATCACTTACTTACTCCAGGTTTGATATTGATTTAACTTGAATGATACTTAAATAAATTAATTACATTTTTAGATTTAGGAGGAAGTGCAAAAAGTTCTGATGTGGTCCAAAAAGTAATCGACCACATTTTACAGGCCGATATTAGACCATGGTAATTTTGTTATCTGTGGTGCTGGCGCCAGTTCATACTAACTGACTGCGCTTCTCTGTGATGTCCCCAAACTCAAACACTAATGTTTTTTAGCATCTTGAGGTGTTAGGTCTAACAAACACTTACATCCTACATTTTTAACTCCTAACAGTTACAATTGTATTAGTTACCTGTCAGTATTAATTTTGTCTCTCTCTTTTTTTTACAGAACCATCTCTCTTATACCCAGGGTTTAATATAAGGTTTAATTTTCATGTACATATACAAGCTGTGTTGTCAATAGAATAAGCTAAATAATTTGTATAAAAAATTATGTTTCTGTTCATTAAATTATTTAATTTAATCCTTTATCAGTATTTAATTTTATCCCCTTTAAGCCAAACATAGAATGCTATTATAGAATGAAACAAACTGAGGTGTTAACGAAATTATTTTTTAACCCTAACGGTGCTAAATCCCAGGACCTTAGTGGCCGATCTGTTTCTCTATAAGAGATAAGCTACTAGATGTCATCCACATCTATATATTTCAAATTGGACAAAACAAAATCTGCCTTAAGACCGCAACGTACAACAAAACTCATTTTGAGTAAGCTCCTTAATCGTTTAAATTTCCACGATGATTTGGCATCAGTAAATGAATAATAGACAAGTGAAACAAACGAAGCCACAGACTGCTAAGAATATCGTAGGTTAAACTCTGCTTTGGGCATGTATATTTTAGTACGGATCAATTACAGACTGGCTGGATAGAGCCTACTGAGATGTTTTGTCATCAGTCAAAGACCAATCCTGTCAAGCCCTACAAGGTGTTAATCGGTTGTCATTGTTAATTGTAGTCCCAAGAGGTCACTAAGAAACCAGAGGTTGATGTAATTAAAATCCACATAAAGCAAAATAATGGTGTTAAAAAGAATTTAATTTGAAATTGTATTCGCTTCACCATAATCTGTCTAAAGTTATAATGAAACAGATCAGGATTGATTTTTTTATGGTTTTATTTAAAAGATTCACTTTTACACTAAAAAGAATTGAATAATCTATTTTGGTTTTATATTCAAAAATGTACGTTAGGTGGTACAGAGGCATACTCTATTACGTATATTATCCTTAGCGATTTAGGTACCATTTCTTTGAAGAACTTAGCGCGCACTTTTAACAGATTGTTCAATGGAAAAGCGCTCTAGTTTAAAAGAAATGGTTTCGTTTATTCAACGAGCACTTTACATTTTATATAGGCAAAAACAACTGGAAATTATAATTACTGTCTATGTTAGCAAATACGTATCAGTATCGCTAACAAATAAACCAATATTCTACTTTTTATATTAGCTTCTTACACATGTACATTGTATCAATACTGCTCATTAAAACACCTATAATGTGTGCATTCAGTGTTTTTATATCGTTTTTTTGGCACAATAAATATCAAAATCATAACAGTGTACTTTTTTGTAAGAACATTTATTTGGAAAAAATACTGTAATTAAAAAAACATACAAACTTTGTCTTATACAAATATAATTTGAAGTCCGCATACGCTACATAAAATGGAGTATACAGAAGATATTAGTTACATTACAGCAATAAAAACAACGGAGAACTAGGAAATTATATTACTTGAATACTTAGTTTTTAATTCTATTTGAAAGAAGTTAACCTCTAATACTTTAAGTAAAAGGCCTTAAATTTAACAAAATCTTATAATTTTGGTTAACAACCAGCAGTTTTTTTAAAAAACGTGCTTTAGATTAAATATTTCCTAAACATACAATATTCGGTTTTACTCTTATAAAATCAAATTTGGATTTTTAATAGGAACAAACTAACTGCCTTAGCAAAAAAAATATATATAGTGATGTAGTGATCCTCCGAGTTTTTGACTCAACCAGTTTTCGACATTTCTAATGGAGCAACCGCTATCACTAAAATTGCATTTTTTATACATAAAAAAATAACAAAATAAAATACGAAAATAATGTAAACAGAAAAAATTGCAATGGAAATATTCTTTTAAAACTAAAATGCATATAACGCGTCACAATACATGATATTTCATCACGTCTAATATTGAACTAAAATAGGGTTTATATACATCGACAAACTGCACATTTATCTTAAACAATTTACAATTATACGAGAATTTACAGTTAGAGGTACTAAAGATTGCAATCGTAGCAATGTTTTTACAATTAGTCCGAATTGTTCATTTTTGTATTAAAACTCCTACTTTCATACAGATTTAATTTGTACTGGAGTGCAACCACTGATAAGTTCATTTAACAACAAATCAACAACACAAATATTAATAGCAGCGTTCTTATTTTTTGAATGCTAGTTTAGTTAAAATAAAAAATAACGCAGTCGAACAAGAAAATTTAACTGTTTTTATCTTACAATCAGAAAATAATCTTCAATCTCTATTAATTTACAGGCAAATTTTGAATATGAAATGGCAAAACCGAAAAATTATAGTTCGGAAATATGAGCAAAGACTTATGTACAAGTGTTATTAACCCTAATGATACAATAGTTTCACTTATACAGGATATTTTACATTTTTTTGGGGTCCCAAGCCCAGTTTACCACCCTGTAATATCAACCAATTAAAATTAAAAACAAAAGGAATGATTAAAGTTTAATATGTATAATGTAAGAATGCCAAACTATCATTTTTATTTTGCCATTCTCATATGACTTCATAAAACTCAGGGTGCACTTCTCACCTGTCAGAAAGTAATATATTCTCCATTTTCACTGGTCATACACTATCTTTTTTTCGTTAGTAGTGGTTTTTTATTTGGGATAGGAGTTTGAGATTTTAATGGATTTATTCTTTTTTTAATATTTGATACACTTGGACTTTTTGAACCATTAAAACATGAACATGGCCTCCGTGAAGTTCTACGGGAGTTTCTATCTACATTACCGTGGACTGGACATTTAAATTGATCCTTTTCCGGGATATCTATATCTTCGGTCATAGCCTCAACCTCCATCAGAGCTTCGTCTATAACCGTCTCTTCCTGTATACCGATCGGCGTTTCATCTTTGTCCACATCCAGGGCATCTTCGGAACTGGTTACTTCAGACCAAGCTTCTATCTGAGGCTTAATATTTTTTTCGCCTTTTTTCCTATTTGTGTATTTATACTTGTATTTGTTGATGGTATGACTATTATCACTGTAATCCGGTGAAATAGGAGAATTTAAGGTTACTTCAGACATTGTTCCACAATTGGGTAGAAGAGTCGTATCGCCACACGATGAAGCGGATTCGTTAACGATATTGTTGCCATTAACTTTGTCCACGTCAGTTTCTACAGAATGATATTCTACATAATCAAATAAATCGTTTCGCATGGGACCTGAATTCTCATCATCACTGAACAAGTTCATACTAGTTTTAGCTTTTACATCAGCAACTTGCACTTTATGACCGGTTTGCTCATACGAAGGTGAATGATTGGAGTCGAAAAGTAAATCCGCCTCGGGAAATAAATCACTTGTGCTTGGTTCATCGACTCCTAAATCTTCACATTCTTCTGAGAGCGACTTTTGTAATCTTAGCTCTCTTTCGATAGCCGCTTGTTTCTGCATATCACTATCTAACTTTTTACTTAATGGTTTTTTTGTCCTTATAGCATAATATATTGCGTTATTTTTGAATATCTTTGCACCGGTTATTGGAACCTGAAAACAATCATTAGTAAATAAATTAAAGTTCATTCCACTCGGTCTTACTTTGTTAACACTATGATTAAATTCTTTGGCAGTCTGTGTTGTAGATTCTACACCTTCACACTGTTTGCGATATCTTGGATTAGTATGTGATAACATTGGACCATTCGAAGTTGATGCATTAACTAATACTGATTCAATTCTTCCTACTTGTTTATTTTGTTCTTCTATAAAAGGTTAAATATTAATATAAGGTTTAAATTAAAAGAGAGATGTTAAGGTACCTTTAATACTACCAGTCTCTATGGTAGATACTATTTCAGATCTACCCTCATCTTTTTTAACAACAGAAGCAATCACTGACGTAGCTACACTGTTAGTTTTCTGAATGTTATTGAAAACATTGTCATTTGAAGTTGTATCCGACTGATTATCACAATCAGTTTTAATTTCAAGACCATCGTTGGAAAGATTAGTACTGCTATCTGGTTGCGGAATATCCGGAGATTTGTCAACTTTCATGGTATCAGTTGGCTGTGAAATGGTTAAAAGAAGTTCAGTGTTATTCGTTCTATCGTTGTCCTCAACCTTCTTTAATGTAATTGGTTGTCCTAATGTAACAGTAGCAACAGAATTCGTAGGCAAAACAACTGGTGGTTGTGCACTAACACCAGCCACATTCTGAGATGATATACCCGAAAACGGTTGAATTGTAGAATATTTAACCGTTGAAATACCCGCTTTCTTATTTTGATTCACGAAACTTTGAAATAAAAGCATATTTTGTCCCGATCTGGCCGGCACCGTAGTAAGAATCTTGCTTCCACCTGATACTACAGCAATCTGCTGACTGCCTTTAACAACTGACACAGGCATGATATAGCTCCCTGGCATTATTAGTGTAGTATTTGGCATTTTTAAAGCTTCGCCTACACTAGAATCGGCAATTATAACATTCCTAGGTTGATTAGAAGCATCTGTTACAATTAAAGGTCTTGCAGAGGTATTTGTTGTTGCTGGCTCCAAGTTAGTATCAGGTGGAGTGATACTGGCTGATTGAGATTGCTCCTCATCGGTCATCGAGAGTTGAACGATGTTTCCTCCCGAACTATCCTCGCTCCCCATCGTTAGATCTTCGTTATCAGCCTCCACTAAATTATTAGTAGAATTCGCTGTTTTCTTTTTCTTCTTCTTACTCGAACTGGAACTCGATGAACTAGAACTTGGATTAGTTGGGGGGTTCGAACGTCTTCTGGGTGCAGGTTTGTTATTTAAATCCGGTGAATTCCGGAGTTGTTCTGCATATTCAGCCAAAATGTCGAAAATGCGCTGAGTAGTATGTTCATCTTCTTGCGGCTTTTGTTGAGGTTTAGGTATTGTTGGTACCGCCGAGGTTGTAGTTTTTGTCGTCGAACTTTTAATACCTTTGCCTTTAGATGATTTTACAGAAACTTTTGGAACTGTTACAGTAGTTGATTGTGTGAGACATCCACCAGTATTGCTTTGTGACGAAACGCTCAAAGAAGGAGATCCACTTTGCTGTATTGGATTATAGCTACTTACTACCACAACAGGTGACAACTGCGTATATTTCTGAACTTGATTCACATAAGTAAAACTAATCCTTTGCTGGGGCGATTCTTGACTTGTTGCTACAGACGTCTCTGGCTGGGCTGGATTACTGCTTCTTTCCTTTACTTGTTTATAAACCATGTCGAATTCTCGAAGCTGTTCAAGAGTTGTTGAGCTCATATTTGTTTGAGGAGTTTTAATAACGTTAGCGGGAATTTGAAGTTGCACGGGTTTAACAATCCTGGTTGCATTCGGAACAGATCCTGGTCTACATAATGTTATTCTTGTTGCCGAATACTCTTCTACCAATTCTCCATTTTGTTCAGTGATTTTTGGTTTACCCTGAAGGGCAGCAGCTAAAAGGGCACTCATTTTATTCTGAATAACAGTTTCTTTCACTAAGCTAATTTGTTCATGCGTCGATCCAGTAATTCTAAAGAGTTGTCTTGTGTTGCTTCCTGGTGGTATAAGACTGACAGTTTGGCCTACAGGAACTTGTCCACGAAAAATTACATTACCAGCTATTGGCTGTACATTCACAGGAACGCTTTTAGTTGCAGCTTTCTTTGTATCCACATTAGATTGGGCAACTGATTCAGAACTATCACCTACAGGTGGGGCTGGTGCTTCAGCAACATTTTCATCTGAATTAGTTGCTTGATAAACAGTTTTTCCGAAAGCTTGTTGAAACTTAGGTAGAGATGAACTTTTACAAATAAATTGTAAAATAGTACCACCTTGACCAGATGTTGTCGTAGGAGTGGATGAATCATTTGTTTGTGGGGTTGAGGTTACAACTTTTAGACTACTGTTCAAAGGTTTCACACTGTCTGCATTCCCTTCTGAATCCACTTTTATAACAGTAGCAGCCTAAAAATTATTAAGGAAACAAGTATTAGGTTTTATTTGAAATATCTCAATGTAATTAAAAAAAAAACCTAATTTCTCATACACAATGATTTAACACAAATAAAAATAGGCTAGATGAAGACTACTGAATCAAAATAATGGAGAAACAATCAACAATAAATTACCTGAGTAGGAATATTTGATGTACTCTTGGACGGTAAGACACATACTGACTTTGATGGCTGTTTTATGATTTGCTGCGACAAAATATTTATATAAGGTGCTTGTCTTGTAGGCATTGTAGTTTTCGGTCCAGCTAATACTTGAGAGTTTAAAATATTAATCAACGTAGGAGATTGGGATGTTGATGGTTTTGGAGATTGAGTGCTTGTTGGTGTAGAATTTGATGACGACTGAGACTCCTCCAAAGAATCTGATTTCTGTTCAGAAAGTTTCGGTTGCCCGATTCTTTGAATATGAGGAGTAACTTGGGTACTTGTTTGAATATTTTGATTCGCTACTGTTGACGGTCTAGTACTAGAAACCTGCACAACATTGACAACTTGCGGAGTGCTTCGCGGTCGAACTTCTGAGAAGTCATTTAATCCCGGAATATTTTCAAGCAGTGATTTTTGCCTTGTCGCTGATTTTAAGGTTTTGCATGGATTTGAGTTGAATTTATGTTTAATCGTTTGGGAATTTTCATAACAAGGCTGTCGTTTTCGAGGGCCTATACTGTTATAATCTAAAAGCGGAGATGATCTTTTAATATTCTGACTGTTCATGAAACTAATTCTATTACCAAACAATTTTTTCAGATTACTGAATTCTTTACTTTCCTTAGTTTGATTAGTGTCTTTGTTGTAATTAGCTGAATATTCCTCTTTCAATGTTAGCATATTATCTGTATTATTTTCTTGATCTATCTTAAAGCAGGGAACATTTAAGTGTTTTCGCTTGTGTGTATTTGAATATTTCTTCAAAATTCTCGGAAATTTGTTACTAGAAAGCATTGAAGATTGAGTCCCAGGTTCAATTACTGTAATGTCCTGTTGAAGCAGTTCATTTTTTGCGTTTGAAAATTGACTAGAGGTATTTAATTCCTTTGTTGCCACCGTTATATTTTCTTTGTTTGTGTCTAAAGAATCTTCATTAAATTGATCATTAAAAATAAGAAATTGTTGATTTCCAATAATTTTCGATTTCTTAGTAACATTTTTCAAGGGTTTCGATAATTGCAACAGAGATAACTTTTCCAAATTTGAAATAAAGCAATCCTTTGGCCTACAGTAATTATACCAAAGAGGAATGTAATTAAATAGCTCACGTCTTATCTTTTTTCTCTTTTTCCTTTCAAAACGTTTGTGGCAAATGTTGTTAAATTTTTTATGTTTTTTAAAATCTCGGGAGTTTTTTATATGTATAGTCTTGGGAAAATCCATCTTTGACAGGTTCAACTCCAATGTAATTTGTCCTTCAGAATATGTATCAACACATTTTAATGGTGATACCTTTAAATTTGATTCTGTTTTGTTAGAATCATTCTCTATACTATTTCCTACAGTGTCTATTTGCATAACATCTACATCTGTAGGATTACGAGATCGTAAAAAATGCGGTGAATGTATTATATGTTCGTCATCTAAACAATGATTTTCCTTTGATGAGGATTTCGAAATTTTTATATCATTCTTAAGAGGGGTATCCGTATTGTATGAGTCTTTTGCTTTATCACTCCACATGACTCCCTTTTCAACCCATAATTTTACTTGAAGATCATGTTCTTGTGGGTCTATACTTTTAAGTTCTGGACATACGGCTATATAGTCATTTAGATCAAGATTGTAATCAATTGTATTATCACAGACCATTTCACTATTTACATTTATATCAACTGACATAACACTCTTATTATTGCTATCTAGTTGCACCTTTTCACAATCCTCCGAGTCCTTCTCAACCGAAGAATCACTTGAGCTCCATCTTTCTCTGTTAAATTGTTCCATAAAAGTAGTTGTCACCCAGTCAAAACACATATACTCTTCAAATCTTGCGGCTGCATTACGCAAATCAACTGCAACTTCAACAACGCTGCTATCATTAGAACTATTAGCAATGTCGATCACTTCAATATCAGTCTTTAAATTCTCATCATTTTGTACCATCAGGTGGCTATTATCTTTGTCACAATCCATTGTAGTTTGGGTTATTGTTTTCGGGGAATCCACTTGGGTGAAGATGGTCGCAATTTTCTTTTGGTTTACTTGTTCCTTCGTGACAGAACTGATTTTTTTCCTGCATAAGTTGTCGCTTCCATGGTTTATCTGTTGAGGATTGTTGGTTGTCGGCGATGACAGGCCCTGATTTTTGACTAGATTCATACTGGCATTCAACTTGAAACCCGGACTTTTGATTTCCCGTTGATTGAGAGTGAGTTGTGAAATTACTTCTGTTGTTTTTGTTGATACTACTGCTGACCCCTGATGCTTCAGATTTTGTTTCTTGACTAGGTTTAGTGGTAACTGTTCTGATGTTGGTATTACATCTAGAGCAATTTCCACCATTTGCTGGTTTTGTGTAGATAAATGTCCCTTTGGGAAGGGTAATAGACCTAGGGGTGGTTCCTCCAAATGCGGTGCCATGTACTTCGGATTTGATGGCATCTCCCTGAGCGTTAGATCCTGTTGTAACGTTTGATCTGTTCGTATTTGTTGGGGAATAACTACTTCCAGGGATTGTGATCCTTCTAGTTTTGATGGGTACACCTGAGTACATCTTAATGTTTTGGAAATTGATTCGATTTTGTCCGTGATGTTGCCAGTTGGATGGGATTTGCTGTTCATTACCTTGTCCAGGTTTAATTTTGTTATCACCACTTTGAGTACTCGGGTTTCTGATGTTTTGTTGGCTGGTTTTTTCGATTTCTGTTGATGTTTTATTGTTTTTCTTTGAGTTAATCCACTGTTGCTGTTTAGTTTGTTTCTCAGCTTCGTTTTGCAATCTGCGGTGATACCACTGAGCAAGGACATTCCCTGCGGTGATTTCTTCTGGAGATTGGGAGATTCTTGAGGTACTTGGATTAATCGATTCGAGTTTTTCGCCAGTTGCCCACCAAGCTGAGGCAACGTGGCAGCTATTACGTTTTTTGAATCCGTCTCTGTTTTAGGAATATCCAAATCAATTTCGTTAGCAACTTCTGTAAGAATCGCATCTAACTCAGTGACATTGCTAAATTTCTTAACGTTCTTTGATGAACATTGATTTTGAAGAACACTTGGCTGTCTTGTATCAAGCGAAGAATAAATCATATTCTCTGACGCTGCTGCTAAAGACGCATTTACCCTTATTTTGGGAACTCCATATGCCAAGTTACTTTTAATAATGTTCGATACATATTCAGTTGAGGTACCACTGCTCAAATTTGAACTAAACACTGAATTGTTTTGACTACTTAATTTAGCATGCATAGCAGAGCCTGGTATATTAGAGTTACTATTTAAAGCCAACTGGTATTTAATAGTATCAAAATTATTGCTGCCTTGGCTGCCTAATTGCCCTGAATGTTCGGTTGTTGAATATCCATCATTTGAACAATTGTAATTATTTGCGTTTAGATAAACACGGCTAGAAGAAGCACCAAAAGTAGACGAGGAAGGTTGTGGGTTTTGGGAAGCCGACGACAAATTAGTGAAGGTCAAAGCAGAAGAATCAGAAAACACCCTCTTGTCTGAGCTCGGCGAATTCGATTCTTCCTTTTTTCTTTTAAGGTTTGGTCTAAACATTCTAAGACTTTTAAGGGTATTAGGATCAGATCTAGTTTGAAGTAGAGGTAGATAAGGATCACCACTTCCATCACTTCCCATGCCCTGCAGATACTTATCATGCGATACACTGTCTTCACTAACCGAAGATGTCTCTTCATCAGATACAAAATTTAAATCTAAATACTGTTCATACCCTTTCTCTATTCCTGTATACTCATCCACTGGTTCACGTTTTATATGCTCAAACTTGGAGTAATCAACGTCAACGAACTTTAATTCTGTAACGAAGTTCTTGGTTTTTTCTGGATCGTTCAGATACATTATGCATAGTCGATATAAATCACTCCACGAAAGCTGCCAGCTTAATATCTGATAACGAGGATTTGATACGCAAACAACTAAATCATCACATAAGGCTTCGGAAATACCCAGTACAGATTCTTGCAAAGCTTCCTGAAGAGGCAAATTCATTTGTAGATGAGCTGTTAGCTCCGGCTTGCACATCCATTCTCCGCATTCTGGACAGGTCCAGGCGATATCATCAGAGGGATGGGCTGGAGGATGTAGTCTGCATTTCCATTCTTGTCCTAGCAATTTAATTTCAAATGTATTATTATCAGTACTAAATGTTGAGATCATAAGTGAGTTAGCAATGATATTTACCCAATAATTTTCAATTTAAATACACTAAATACATAGACATTGCTAACTCATATAACTCATAACTCATAAAATAATTATAAAAAGTTCAGTATAATATATATTGAGAATACAAATTTTGTTTTATATCAAATGATATAATTATGTACCATAGTATTATGTACCATCTATACATTTACATAATACAAGAAAACCATGTTTTTTCTATAAAATATTCATATGTTTAAAGAATACCTGTGTCTAATACTGGAAAACCACTTCTACGAGCTAGGTCTTCGATTTTCTTCAACCTTTCTTTTGTTGGTTCTAAACTGAAAGCAGTTAAAATACATTCCCTGGCAATTTTAACATGGTCATCTAGGAGATCAGCCAAATTTGTAAAGGTGTTTGA
Source organism: Rhynchophorus ferrugineus (assembly GCF_030347505.1). Taxonomy (NCBI): domain Eukaryota; kingdom Metazoa; phylum Arthropoda; class Insecta; order Coleoptera; family Curculionidae; genus Rhynchophorus; species Rhynchophorus ferrugineus. Next base: position 23,256,508 of record NW_027472584.1, on the reverse strand, counting down.
TAGTCGTGATGTAGTCAACTTCACTTTATCTTCTTCATTTGCATGCTTTAAACGTTCTAATTCGTTCATATCAGTCGTTAAGGCTCGAATATACATTTCTATAGCAAAGTGTCTCAACTTGTCAGCTGCCTAATATATAAGACATCAAAAACATTTATTGAACTATACATTATCGGGTACAACTTAAGTTCACATACCTCTCGATGAATTACATCACAAGTAACACAAAGACCAGGAGCATCAGCTACGTAGGTGATATGTCTAACAGACTCAATAAAATCATTTAACATGATATCACTGGTGGACATATTCAGATATGTTTTTAATAAATCTGCTACTAAATCCTTTAAATCGCCAGTATACTTCATAAACATTTTTGTTAGGAACTGTTTGCAACAAAAGAGAGCAATTTTATTACAATGACGCCAAATTTTTGAAATTTGGACTCTTTTTTTAGCAAATCTTTTAACAAGACCTACAGCCTCTGGAAATGTTAATTCCTCAAACTAAAAGAGAAACATATATTTAGATTTACATTAGGATAAAAATAATAAGAACTTACTTGCTGTAACATTTTTTCCCTTTTTTGAAACTTGAATAAAAGTGCTATGTTTATGTCAAAAATGAACCATAGCTGTGTTTCAGTTGCATTCAAGTTGTAATTATGGGTTGTTGCTAGCTTTTTATAGTTTAAGAAATTTGATACTAGATTTAGAGCAAGATCTTCACAATGGCTCTCACATAATTTCTTGAGTCTAACAGACACTAAATACGCAGTTTCAACACAGAAGAATTCAATTTCTGCAAGGAAATATAATATCAGATGAATCAATATAGGATTTATTTCTTGTACTACCTTCTGAGCCAATATCTACATTTTCTTGTTGAATAAGTTTTGTTAAAACTGGATCCTCCCATGGCTTCTTGACGACATCAGCCAATTTTTGACAACGACTAGAAAAAGCATCATTGACTGTCGCTAAATTAGTTTGAGCTTTTTCTATGTTCTCCAGAAGAGTGTTCTTGGATAATTCTATAATTTTCATCATAATAAATTTATAGTTAAATTGAGAACCCAAAGAACCGTTACCTGTAATATGTCTCCATTCTCCAGTTAGAACAATATCTAAGGCATGTAACTTAGCCCAATCAATTATCTGAATTACATATCGAATGCTAAATTGTCCCAAGTTTAATTGCGAGATACTTTTCCATACATCAATCAGTGACTGTACTTTATTTTCGAAAGTCTCTAACTTATTGTTTAGAATTGCATCATATTTCTGTAAAATAAAGATTCAATAAATTTTCATCCCTTATAACATTTTTTAAATTGTATTTTATTTTGATATAATCGAAGATTTAATTTTAAAATACAATAAAATACAATTTAATTTGAATCTAAAGTGAAGAGCAAATGTGATTTCATGAACATGCAAATTTTCAAATGTGCAGTGCTGCACCGTGAATCAAATTCAGGGAATCTATGAACGGATATATTAAGATAACAAGTCATTAAGCTAAAAACTATGATAATCAGTGGATACAATTTTTTTAAAAATCATTCCCTCTTAATACTTATATTCTGCTTGTTATTTAGCATTATATAAATGTCTACTTGTTTGCTTGTCAATTTTTGATAAAAAATTAGTTAAAACACTCATTGAGAAAAAATGTTATAAATAGCTTGGAAATAGCCTTTAACATTTCAAATGTAAAGATAATTTACAATTGCATACAGTAAACTATTACTGAACCACGTATTCACTATGATTTAAGGTCACTATTATAGGTTTACAGATAACAATATTATGAAGAAAATGAAAACAATGAATCATGATATATGATTTTGAACTATTGAATGAAATCACTTTTGCTCACCATAAATAAATATTAAAAAAATAAAACAATACGTGCTTTGAAAGGCGTATAACAAATATCTTCGTTTACAGAACTCATCTCTGGACAAGCAATTAAACAAACAAGCTCCAAAACTATCTTAAAGTATCGTATTTTGGCAAAGAATAATTCACAAATTTCCGAGCACTATTTAAGATCAGTCTACTAATTAACTAGCTCAATTTCACTTGAACATTTTATTTTCGCCACACGAATTCCTCGGTATTTTCTGGGTGACCCGACGAAACATGGCGGCCATGCGAAAATACAACTATACACTTTGGTTTCACAATTAACATGCGGAAATTAAATAACTAATAGAAGTAGAAGCACGAAAATTTCAAAATTTCACCTTATATACGCTCACGAAGTATGTTTCTTGTTCTTTGTTTATATTAGAAAAACACTCGAGTTTGTTATCTTCCTCCTGAGACGCCATATTTACACCAAAAACCTGCACGCATACGCTGTCAATTTGCGCAGGTCTACAGAATGACGTACCTGGTGGGATGTTTAAAAATATTGCATACATTTATAAGTTTTGTTATTATATTAAAATATTATATTTTTATGAACAAAATTAGAAAAAATATTTAAATGACAATAAATTGTTTTTCATTTTTTATTAAATAAATTACTATTACTTTTATATTATGAAAATTTACAACAAAGTGTCCTAAGAGAACAATTACAAGAAACTATAAGTTTTTTAAAGATATTCTTCTAATATAATATATAAATTATATTAAAAACTGAATTTATTATTTTCCAGTATGTTTAGCTGCCTATATATGGAATTTAAAATTATTAAAAATTAATATTAAATACAGAAATCTGTTACCCTCTTGCTAACACAGTGTTAGTTAGAACGCTACTAGATGTCGCAATAAAAATTATAATTAAATAATTGTAAAAATTGGTATTTAATAAACATAAATGATGAGAAATATCGACAAAGACAAGTGAGTATTTAAATATCGGGTATTATAAAAAAAGTGAAGATATTAAAAATTATTTAAAAAATAAATTTTTATATTACTGTATATTTCGTTGCCTATATGTACCGTTTAAAATTTAAGTACATAATACTAACTACGGAAATCTGTTACCCGTTTATAAAGTAGTGTTCATAGGAACGCTAGTAGATGTCACACCAAACAATATAAATTAAAAAGTTATACAAGTTATTATATAATGAATAAAAGCAATAAAAGATGTCACTAAACACGGGCCGTATATTGAATACCGGGGACAATTAAAAAGTCCAATAATTACCACTTTCTTATCATACAAATAACCTTGGAAACTGATTTTATGATGTGATCATATATACTTTTGATCATTCTTATTTAATTTTTTGGATGATAAAGGATCGAAAATAAAGGGTTTTGTTAATAAAAAGATTTTAGCATATTTGCTAATTTTTTTTAAATGCTATATTTAATGTTGGTGTAGTTTTCCAGGTTTCTGTCAGCGTTTGGTTCTGAGAAGAACCTTTAATACTTTGACAATGTTTCGGCAGAATCTAATCCATCTTCCGGTCTTGCTTCGTTTTGTTCCTTTGTTGAATAGTTCAGCTGAACTAAACAGAATAGAACACCAAGATGTAACACCGGAGAATACAAAAAATAACACACAAATAAGAGCATACATATAATTTAGAGACCAATATATAGCCAATTTGTCCATCAATGTATACATTTACTTATACCGGACTCTTATTATAATAAATGGTATTGATCGAGATATTATTAAAAAATCGGAGAAGATAAAAGTATGTCAGTAATTACAAATCATTAATAGGTCAAGAATATCGAAGGAATATGAACAGGTGTCAAATATAATTACGAATACCTGTAATATAAGTGGACAAATCGATTTCTACCTGTATCAGGCAACGATAATATAAAAGAACGTATCGAAGATATGTCTAATATCGGTTCTAATACCGGATCTGACAGTGTTGTTGTGTTATTGGTTCAAGATTTATTAAGTTAGGGCCCTTGCATTTGTAGTGTCTGAAATTATTAGGCCGTCTTGCTGTTGTTGATTGGACATAATACAATTAGTGGTGCGCTGTGGCTTTACAAACAAGGGTCAGTCACATGAAACTTTGATTTGTGATTTTAAAGCAAACACAGGGGACTACTTTTTCGTTTTTCCAATTGAATTATCTGTTACTTCCCCTCTAATCAAATTCGACTATATACTTTTTTGTTTTAAAAAAAGAATCGATGATTAAATATTATATGGGATTTAATTAATGAAGAAAAAAACTTTACAGGATTATTTTAATTTGCGTGGTAGTGAAAAATAAACAACTTATATTGGCACTTGAGTTTTATTCAATTAGATTGACACATTTTTCAAAGGTACAAAGAAAAGGTATTATTTACATTTTAGCGCATTCTTTTTATAAAAATTTTACATTAGAACTTAAGCTTACACAAGATAACTTCAATAATCGAAGAGTATTACCACTATACGTTCTATTCAAGAAATACTGAAAGTTTAAATAAATATCACAGAGAAAACCAACGAAAATGTTATATATTAATTTGGGAAATAAATATGTATATACATAAAAACGTAGAGTAGGTCCTAGATTATTGTTATGCGATGAGATGAATTCATATTTTTGGTGACTAGGGTTGTTTTTTTTGTGGTAGTTTTTTTTTGCCTTAGTTGTCACGATAAATTAACCAGAAAATAGAAATTTTATTTAAGCTAGTGCTGAGGTTTTTCTCGTGACGACAATCCTAGAGCTTCGGCATGTTTTCTGGCTTTTAATCTTAAATCGGCAATGCTGGAGTTTTTATGAGCTACGGCTAGTGCTGCAAACTCCAGGGGGTATTGGGGACACAATATACTTGGTGTATTTCCTACAGCAACAGCAGCGGCATACTGAAACAATGTAAATTAATACTAACTAACTATACCTTAATTCTTCTTAGTAATATAGGTATATAAATATGACTTCGATCATAATAGGTGGGGCAAAAGTACCGCTACCATTTTGATTGCGCGCCATCTTGGTTGTGTAATGTTTAGTTCAGTTTCGTTTTAACCATTATATTGTGTAAATGTCCAAATTTTATTATGGATAAATATACGCCACAGGAACGTGCAAAAATAGTGATAATATTTATTGAAATTAATCGTTCCATTATTGCCACTCAGCGGAAATTGCGTCAAAAATATCCTAATAGTCCAGTGCCTTACAAAACCAAATTTACATGCAAATTTTCGACAGTACGGTACGGCAGTAGACAGACCTTGTTCTGGAAGACAACAGACGTCTCGTAACGCTGAAAATGTGGTTCTGGTGCGCGATAGTATTGCAGAGTCTCCGGAAACATCAGTTCGAAGACGTGGTTCCCAGTTACACAATTCTGCAGGCAGTTTAAGGCGAATTTTGAAAACTGATTTGAAAACGTTCCCGTACAAAATTCAATTAGTCCAAAAATTGCTACCGAGAGATCCTGATTTACGAGTTGAGTACAGTAATATCCTAAGGCCTACTGTCTAGTGAAATAGAAGATTTCTCGTCTAAATTGTTAATGAGCGATGAAATCCATTTTCTTCTCAGTGGCCACGTCAATAAACAGAAGAGTCGGTTTTGGGGAATACACAATCCTCAATTAATTAATGAAACATCATTGCATCCACTAAAAACAACTGTATGGTGTGGCATACATGCTGGAAACATCATTGGTCCCTATTTTTTAAAAATGACCAAGTTGTTGCAGTTACTGTTACAGCTAAACGATACCAAGACATGACTCGAGATTCTCTTGTGCCTGAAATGGAACAGCAATGATTAGAGGACATGCGGTTGCAGCAAGATGGGGCCAATTCAGTTATTGAATGACGTTCGTCCACGAAGACTAATTTCGCGAAGTGGCGATTTAGCATGCCCAGCCAGATCTCCGGATTTAACAGCACCAGACTTTTTCTTATGAGGTTTTTTAAAATCAATAGTTTATGTGAATAAGTCCCGAACGATTCAACATCTTAAAGACAATAGACGTGACGAAATTGAAGAAATTTAGCCTCAAGTGTTGCAGAATGTCATGAAAAATGCCTTAAAAAGAGCCGAAAGTTTCATTGCGAATCACGGTCACCATTTAGTCGATATAATTTTTCAATCATAACGAAAAAAAAAATGTGAAGACCGAATAAACTTTTTATGATAACCAAATTTGCATATCTTTTCTCTGAGCAACGTTATAGGCAATCAAAATGGTAGCGGGACTTTTGCCACATGTTGTCTATAAACTGGGCAAAAATATTCGAATTCAATAGTATGTTGTACAGGAGCAATATTTGAAAATATTTCGGAACAACTATATTAATTTCTACTTCAATTATCTACTAAAATATTGAATGAAACCAGCTCAAAATAATGCTATTGTCTTCTATTCATTTCATTCTTAAGTCATTGATTACATTTGGAGATTTGTATTATGGACGAATGCTGCACAGGATAATTAGTGACATGTTAATTACGCTTTATTGGAAAAAATGTATGAAATGGTTGAAGTTGAGCATGACGTCAAACAGCACGTTGCATGATTTACTTCGTTTGCATTTTCGCTTACCCTTTGAAGAAAAGAAATACTGCCCTGCAATATTCCTGGATGGCTCACAAGCTTTTGATCGGGCTTGGCATTTGGGATTAATCTGTAAGATGAGCAAATTGTTACCGCGTAACTATTGTCAATTGCTGGAGTCATATTTATTCGGAAGAAAATTTAGAGTATCGCACGAAATAGCGTTCTCGACATTTAAAAATATCTCGGCTGGAGTTCCACAAGGTAGCGTCTTAGGACCTCTCCTGTATCTGCTTTACACTGCTGACATTCCAACAACATAAGAAACACTTCTTGGAACCTTTGCTGATGACACAGTTATTATGGCAAAAGATATATCTCTGCCTAGGGCAATAGAAAAACTGCAAGTGGCAGTCAACAAAATCTACAAATGGACCAAAGATTGAAAAATTCAACTTAATAGCTCCAAATCTGTCCACGTTAATTTTGCATTAAGGAGAAATAATAAAAACTTAATTATATCACTCAATGGATGCCCGATTCCTCAAGCAGAATCAGCAAAATACCTTGGAATCCATCTTGACGGTAGATTAAATTGGAAGCATAATGTTAGACAAAAAGCAAAACACATTAGAACCAAAATAAAACAACTATACTGGTTAGTCGGAAGATACTCTCAACTTGATCTAAAATCAAAGAGGTTGATCTATAATACAATTATAAAGCCAATTTGGACCTATGGGGCAAATATGTGGTTGCACTAAAAATTCAAATCAGTTAATCATACAGCGCTTTCAAAACAAGATTCTTCGATTGATTACTAATGCCTATCGCTATGTAACCAATGAAGAACTGCATGATGACCTGGAAATCAAATGGATTTGCGAAGTTGTGCAGGATTTCGCCTTGAAACACGAAAGAATATTATTAAATCATTCTAACGTGGAAGCAATACAACTGCTGGACAGCGCACAGGATGTCAGGAGATTGAAACGAACAAAACCATACGAACTTGTGTGAACATTTAGTGTGTATTATTAGTGTAAACTATAGCTATAAGTTAATAATTAATAAATAATTATAATTTTATAATTGAGGAATACATACTGATGTATTTTCTCGTACTCGTCTTGCTTGTTAATTAATACAAGCACATAGGAAAAGTAGTAATAAATTAATTCTAATAATAATAATTAAGATTGTACTAAGCGTATCTAATAAAGATGTTATAAAAAAAAATTTCGCTTACCCAAAGATAACAATATTAAATATTTTTCGTGATTATTTAGAAAATCTAGTATTACCTGATGAGCCGCAGAAATAAATGCAGAATTAATAGCAGAAAATGCCGTTCCTTGCTGCGAAAATGACGCAGACGATAATCTATCATAGTTCGACAATCCTACAGCTCCTGGAGTTAATGTTAAACCCCTCAAGGCTGGTACGTTCATATAAGGTATAACTCTGCATGGTTCCAATGGCGTACTTGAAGGCGGACTCTGATTGTTCATCATTATTCCTGCAATTTAAACAAAATATAGCAAAAAAAAACAATGGAATATATAACTAGGCAAATGTCCCGAGTTTTAAAACAACTGAACACATCAAACCAGACCACGTAAGAGAATATATGGCATCTTGCAATACGGTTCATGATATATTCATGGCCGGCTAGAATTATGAGGGTTCTAGTTTTGCCTTAAAGATGATTTTACGTTACGAATTGCCGCCTTCTCTAAATAATTTAATGTGTTAAGTTAGATTTATGGTTTTAGCTCGACGGACCAGATCTATTTTATCTTAACCTCAAAAAACGTTCCGGGCTAACATTTTTTTAATACACGATTGTTAAATGTATTTTAGTAACATTTTTAATGCTATTTCGTGTATTTTGTACAATAAGTTGTTGTACAAACGAAAGGGAAATGAAAAAACAGATTGTTAAAATTTGATAATGGATTGATATTTTCAAAAATTACTTTATGGTGGTGTTAGAAGGACTAAAAGAAATAAACTGGATGCTAACTATTCGTACTTGGATTCTTGAATTGCTTTCGGAAGCTGGTATGTTATCTTCATGCAAGATTATCTTATTCTTCAAAAGGTTACAGAGGAATACACATGAATGAATGTTAGATCCAAGATTTTAAAAAATAGTACAAGAAAAAAAATGGAAAAAATATTTCAACATAAGAATAAGTATTACGAAAGTTTAGACTATTATGAGTGTCATTAGTTATCAAAATCAAGAAATACGACTGCAGAGTGATCAGTTGGTAATAGTTAGAATAATATTGTAAACAGATAATAGGTTTAGGTAGGTATTAAGCTAAATTGTATCTACATTGTAGAATAAAAAATACGTGTAGTAGATAGGTTAAATAAAGTTTTTGTTTATTTTTATTTAGTTATTACTATGTCCATATTTTAATTTAAAATGTTTTTTTTTGTGTTAAAAATCAAAGTTTGGTTATTTTTTAATTTTTAATGAGTTCCTTATTTATTTGTTTAAATATATTTTATTTTTCTCTTTTTAGCGTTGGATATTTATTCAATAAATTTCGCAGTTATTTTATTTAATATCACAATGAGTAGGCTAAGTAAAGGTGCAGCCCGCATTACGAAAAATAGGCATAAAGAAACAGCTATTGAAAATAAAGAGCGCTTCCAGGGCCCGGGGTCCGCTACCTCGTTGACTTGGCAAAATGTTCTAACTAAACTAGAAAAACAAAAAAATACTGTCCGCGTCAGGAATCGATCCCGCAACCACCAATTGGGAGCTAAACATTTTAACAGTTACACCATAGAAGCAATAGGTCACGGAGTTTCTACGCTGGCTTATATACTATAGATAGTGTTTAAAAAACAAACTGAACGGCTTTTGCACGGAACGACTTCACACAGCTATCTGATTATTTTATATAAAAAATATGTGAAAACTTTGTAAGTGCCTTTAAAATTTGAGCGTTTCCCTCGATTTCCTAGGAACCAGCTTGGGTTTAGAAGTATTAAGTAGGCCACGAAAGGCCATGGTAAAACAATGTTTAGGAAACACTGCAATAGACTAAAGGAAAAAATTGTGAAATTATTGTCATTTTCTTGTGAAATCATTTTTTGATACTCTTTCATCGAGTTTGCTATGCTCTACGTATTATCCATACCTTCTAGAGATTTTTCTGTTATATTTTAAAGAGTCTTTATTTACCAACGAGGGTTTATACCAACTGGACCTACTGTTTAACGTGGGCTCCGAACCACGGTCCTTGCCATTAAGCCAGAGGACTGGGCTCATTTTCCTTGTCGGATTTTACACTCTCGCCTATTGGATAATCACAAACATAAGTTTACGACTATGCCACAGCAGGACTCGAACCTGGTAACGAATCCCTGGAAAAATGGTCAGTTTTATTTTTATTATCGAAAGCACTTCCGAATGATTTGTACGAAATTATGGCATTGCAGTTTTTTTATATTAGGGTCCACAGAGTGTTATATAAATTAGGGAAGGATCTGGAGTCAAGCCCCCAGCAGAAATCTGCGGTACATAATCGGATTTATATAGAGAAGCAGCCTAAAAAAATACCGCTAAGGCGAGAGTTTTCAATCAAACGAAATAATTCCCCCTGAGTGCAATTTTCCAACATTCAGTCATTCAAATGGCGAGCATAAGATGACTGGCCGCCCGAGTAGGATATCCTCTGGGACCACTAAATTACACTTACCGACTCTCGCTTACTTCAACACTTCCAAGGGCGTTACATTTTTACTTTCTGTGTTGCCGTTATACAAGCAGAAAAAAAATAGCCTCAAAATTTATTAAAATCCTTGCAATATATTTAGATTATAAAATGCTTAAGCCTTAAGCACCTTAAAAATTCCTTTTCTAATATAAAATTTCAATTTTTACTGTTATTCGACTTCATCCTTATTAAAATACTATTCCATCTACAAAGATCTGAAAGAAAAATGTATTCAACTTTATTAATTTATTTCTAGATTAGTTTATTTTCGTATGTTGTATTTTGTTCGTATTTTTCAATAATTGAGGTTCTGTCGTTGTAAATTCAATGCTTTATCGATAATATAATTAGAAGAAGAATATTGAGCTTTTTCAGGTTTTAAAATAATTTTATGGAGATTTTGCTTTTATAAGCAGTTTGCGTTTCAGATAGAAAACTTAACGACAGAACTTGGGTATGAATATAGTTAAAAATAGTTTCTTTATAGTTACACGATCTATTATAAATCCTTTAAAAATAAATTAACAGTCTTAGCAGAACTTCCGGCTTTGCAAAAATTGAAATGTTTATAAATTTTAAAAATTAATACAAACATAATTATTGTTATATAAACTTTTTCCCTCAAACATAAGAAATTGATTAATATTTGTGGAATAACTAAATAATAGTTATTGACTGACAGTGGAATTATATTAAATGGATTTATGTTTATTTATTTCATTACCATAACTAAAATAAATTGGTTATTCCTCTAATAATAATTTTTCTATTATTCGTCCACCTGCATTTATTTATTTTAATCTCGTATATACGTAAGTTATTGTGATCCAGATCAACAAACAAAAAAACTAATTAAGATCAGTCTGAATATATTTAGATTTAAATTAAAAAAATGTTTATATTTAGAAATGTAAATTATATAAATATGAAATTAAAAGATAAATTTGTATTTCATATGGTTTTTTTAGTAAGTACTTGAATGAATTAGTTTTTCAAGCACTTGCGTTTCAGATAGAAAACATAACGACAGAACTTGGATATGAATATAGTTAAAAATAGTTGTAACATAGTAAAAATATTGTAAATCCTTTAAAAATAAATTAACAGTCTTAGCAGAACTTCCAGCTTTGCAAAAATTTAAATGTTTAAAAATGTTAAAAATTAATACAAACATAATAATTGTTATATAAACTTTTTCCCTCAGATATAAGAAATTATTTAATATTTGTGGAATAACTAAATAATAGTTATTGACTGACAGTGGAATTGTATTAAATGGATTTATGTTTATTTATTTCATTACCATAACTAATATAAATTGGTTATTCCTCTAATAATAATTTTTCTATTATTCGTCCACCTGCATTTATTTATTTTAATCTCGTATATACGTAAGTTATTGTGATCCAGATCAACAAACAAAAAAACTAATTAAGATCAGTCTGAATATATTTATACTTAAATTAAAAAAATGTTTATATTTAGAAATGTAAATTATATAAATATGAAATTAAAAGATAAATTTGTATTTCATATGGCTTTTTTAGTAAGTACTTGAATGAATTAGTTTTTCAAGCACTTGCGTTTCAGATAGAAAACATAACGACAGAACTTGGATATGAATATGGTTAAAAATAGTTGTAACATAGTAAAAATATTGTAAATCCTTTAGAAATAAATTAATAGTCTTAGCAGAAGTTCCAGCTTTGCAAAAATTTAAATGTTTAAAAATTTTAAAAATTAATACAAACATAATAATTGTTATATAAACTCTTTCCCTCAGATATAAGAAATTATTTAATATTTGTGGAATAACTAAATAATAGTTATTGACTGACAGTGGAATTGTATTAAATGGATTTATGTTTATTTATTTCATTACCATAACTAAAATAAATTGGTTATTCCTCTAATAATAATTTTTCTATTATTCGTCCACCTGCATTTATTTATTTTAATCGCGTATAGGCGTAGGTTATTGTGATCCAGAACAACAAACAAAAAAACTAATTAAAATCAGTTTGAATATATTTATACTTAAATTAAAAAAATGTTTATATTTAGAAATGTAAATTAAATAAATATGAAATTAAAAGATTAATTTGTATTTCATTTGGTTTTTTTAGTAAGTACTTGAATGAATTAGTTTTTATAGCGCTCACAACCTGCTTTAATTTAACTTTACCATGGTACTTACACGTAGTCAATATTCCCATTTCAACAATATATAATAAAGTGAATTTATACGAGGCAGTGATTTGAATTAAAAAGGTTTCAATCGTCAGTACACAATTGAAGGATTAAACTAAAACCTATCTTTGTTAGTTAACTAAAGTGATTACCCGTGCTACATTTAAATATGTCCCGCCAATGCTGAATCACAGATTTTGTTCTCACCCCAAGCTACGAACGGCCCCAGCACATCTCCAAATTACATTTGCAAATAGGGGTTAAGTCACGTTTATTCATTTCAAATATGAACTAAACATGTTACCTATTTATTCATTGCTTTGCTTAGCCACTCACCCCTAAAATACGGATTATCTAACAGGATTTACTAATTGGGTGGCTCCCGTATATTGGATAATTTACTTCTTTTCTCGGTTATGTTACTTTCATATAAGAAAAATATGCTTAATTTGTGAGAAATGTGAAAAATTGTTTATTTAGAGTATGCTCCTTCACATTTCTTTCATTACTGTTCGAACTCATTCATATCCTTTCATTTTTTCGTCTAATTTAGGAGTTCTTAATATAGGTATATTGTAAACTTTAAACTTCTTTCGTATTTGTTAAAGAGCTTTATGATGAAAAAATGTGGTTGTCAGAAGAGACTGGGTTTGGACTAATTTCTCATTTAATTGTTTTCACATATTTTGTAGCGTGAGGACCTTGTTATTCTATAGATTTGTATTTATGGTTGTAAATCGAAGTCGTTTAAACATCAACGTTGTCATTGCAACAAAATTATTAAAAGACGGCTTGGTGGCGCAGTGGTAAAGGTGACAGGACGGTTCACCTACTGTTGCGACGTTGCACTAGTCGCGGGTTCGAATGCTCCTGGGGCATGGTCGTAATTTTATGTTTGTGATTGTTTAATATTTGCGATTGTCCTAGGCAAGAGTGCAAAATCCGACAAGGAAAATGATCCCATTCACGCCAGTAACCAGGCTGGTTAAGACCGGATGTCTTCTGGGATGATTTTTAAGTTGGTCACTCGCCAGTCGGTAGGCTTATGCCGAAGACCGTGGTTCGAAGCCCACGTTAAACTGTAGGTCCAGTCCAGATAAACCCCTAGTTGGTAAAAGGAGACTTTAAAATATACATAAAAAAGTCATTGAAACAACATCTAATATAAGAATTAACTTTATCATATAAATTCTAGCAATATCACGCTACCCTACAAGTATTCCTAGATATGCAATAAATAGATATTTGCCTAATATCAGAACCCCATTTGTCAAAAGAATCCTTTATAAAATTTAGAGGATATACATTCTATCATACTATATATCCAGCTAACACCGCAAGAGGAGAATGTGCAATAATAATAAAAAAGTAAAAAATTTTCCACCATCAAGAACCCGGGCTTAGTACAGCAGAAAATCAGGTAACAGCAATAACTTTTAAATCAAGCAGATACAAGGTTACAATAGCCGCAATTTTTAAAGCTAAGCAACCTGGGAGAAAAATTTATAATTGGAGGTGATTTTAATGCAAAAAATACAAGATAGGGATCCAGAATGACAACAACTAAAGGCAATGAACTGCATAAAGCAGCTACTGAACTAAAATGTAGTTACATGTTAACTGGAAAACCAACTTATGCCAATACTATATGACGACTGATCAAGAGAAAACCCCAGACCTGTTAGATTTCTTCATGGTAAGAAACATAACATCCAACTATATAAAAGTCGAAGAAAATTTTGAGCTAAGTTCAGATCATACGCCAGTGACTCTGACGTTGAGCGAAAATATAATAAGAAAAGAAAGAAACCCAACGTTAACAAACAAGAGAACAGATTGGGAAGGATTTGCTGAAGAATTGAACAAACGAATTCAACTAAATATACCCCTTAAGACAACTGAACAATTAAATCTTGAAGCAGAAAAATTCGTAGTAGATATTCAACAAGCTGCTTGGAATAATACTCCAGAAATTAAGAGTAAAACTAAAGGAATTAATTATCCAAAAGAAGTGAAGGAAATGGTAGCTGAAAAACGTAAATTACGAAAAAAATGGCAACAAAACAGAACACCTGAAAATAAAAATTGTTTAAACAATATAACCCAAAGGCTGAAAAGAGAAATACTGGAAATAAAAAACAAAACCATAAATGACTATCACAGAAATTTAACAGATGATAAAGAAACTGATTACTCACTCTGGAAAGCCACAAAATATCTAAAGCGCTCATGTGGGAATTGGGCACGTGACAATCGCCAAAAAGCAGAAGCATTTGCTAAATATCTAGAAAAAAATTTCAATTCAAATGAAACTTATATTGAATATAATTTGTTGGACATAGAAGCTGAAAATTCGATGATTGAACTAGTCACGTCGAAAGAGTTAATCAAAGTTATTAAAATTGACATTAACCCCAGGAAATCACCAGGCTACGATTTAATAACAGGAGAATTACTGCAAAAACTACCAAGAAAGGGAATTATAAAACTCACCAACTTGATCAATACAGCATTTAGATTAAAACATGTCCCAGACATTTGGAAGATGGCGGAAGTCCTAAAACCTGGGAAGTCACCAAACGAAATAAAATCCTATAGACCTATATCACTGCTGCCAGTAATATCTAAGGTTTTTGAAAAACTCCTGTTGAAAAGAATAAAACCGATCATAGAGAGAAAAAAAAAGTTTAGGTTTATTAACAAGCACTCAACAATTGACCAGGTTCACAGAATAACAGATGTTATTGAAAAAGCCTACAAAAGTAAAAAAGTATGCTCAGCTATATTCTTAGACGTAGCACAAGTCTTCGATAAGGTTTGGCATGAAGGCCTTGTTCATAAACTACAGAAAATGCAAATACATTACAACCAGAATGTTTAGAGTCAAACAAGAAGAAGCTTATTCTACAATAAAAGAAGCTAAAGCAAATGTACCACAAGGGAGTGTACTGGGACCAATGCTTTATCTACTTTACACTTGTAATATACAACAAATGGAAAATATCACGATGTCTACATTTGCTGATGATACTACGATTATAGCTGTCGGAGACAATAGTGAAGAAGCCTCACGAAAATTACAACAGGCAAGTGACAATATAAATAATTGGACACAAGCTTGAAAAATAACAATTAATGAAAGTAAATCTGTACATGTGCAGTTCACCTATAAACAGACAGTACAAGCACCAATAACATTAAATAATACTATCATTCCATATAACAACAATGCTAAATATCTCGGAATGAATTTACATCTTGCATCAACTTCGCTGGATAGAACATATAAAGAAGAAAAGAAAAGAACTGGAATTGAAATATAGGAAAATGTACTGGCTAATTGGAAGAAAATCACAATACATAATAAATTGCTATTATATAAACAAATATTGAAACCTATATGGACATACGGAGTTCAATTATGGGGATGTTCTGCAAAGAGTAACATAAATAAAATACAAATTTTTCAGAACAACGTCCGGAGAGGTATTGTGTCCGCACCCAAATACTATAGGACTCATTACCTAAAAATCGAGATATACAGATACCCACAGTCAGTCAAGAAATCAAGAGAATTGCAAGGGGGCATGAGGAAAGATTCCATTCTCATGAGAATATTGAAATATTGCAATTTTTGGATACCACCAGAACAGGACACAGACACAAAAGAATCAAACCATCTGATCTTGTGTAGTGAAGTGCATATATTACAAAGTTCAGCAGTGACATGTATAAACATTATTTCACCAGAGACTGAGTTAGGGCCGATAGGTCCTCCTAGTTATATACCTAGATTTAAGTTATCATAAAGACAAATTGTAGGTTAGACGGAAACGACTAGTAACAATGTATTAATTAAATAATAAAAAAATATATAAATTCTTTTGTGAACATTGAAAATAAACTTTTTTAGGATAACCGGAGCCCCATATTAGTTGATTTAATCTAAATTTTAACGGTACTACTCGACGTACTTACCTTTCTGCATTTGGTTTTCGTGTTTCCGACATTTGGCACGTCTATTTTGAAACCAAACCTGTAACGAAAAGGAAAACAATCAACGATAAGAATGATTAAATTGAGAACGGTGAAAACCGAATCCAGATTGTTGCGGATCATTAAATATATTATTTGGCTTTCGTTTCTTCTCATTCACTTACAGCCAAACATCCACTTCCTTGAGTTTAGTTCCGTTTAGACATTTAATGGACTATAGCAAATGAATAAATATATACCTTTCGATATTGTAAGATATAAAAAAGGTCATATTATAACTAGAAATATCGATATATAGATATATCGATATTTTTTTAGCCGATATTTTTCGATATTTTTTCAGAATAAATTAAATGTAATTATTAATAAAACTTTAAAATTGTCTAAAATTGTTTAAAGGTTTAGCGAAATCTATTACTTAATTTTAAAGATTTAAAGATAAAGATCAAAAATATCACTACTTCCTAAGAAATTTAGAAAAAATAAATATTTTTTGGTCTAATATTTCACTATTTTTATTTTTCCTTAAAAATATCGATATATTTTTTTGGAAAAAATCGATATTTTTTATACTTATTGCAAAAAAATACCGAAAACGATATATCGATATTTAAAAAAATAATCGTAATATCGATATTTTTTTCGGTGGCGAACACCCCAAGGATATAGTATAAGATCTATGAAGAATTGAATTTATTTTAACGCCTTAAATCGTTTAAATACTGAAAAACTCGGAGATTTTAAAAAACCAATTATTATAGTACCGCCTATTAAAAATGATCGAGATGAATGGGTTCGACGCAACGATGGAAAAGCTGAATTATTCCCAAAACATTTTAATGTATTCAACCGAACGATACAGAATCTACAATGGATAGGAATCCTGTCTATCAGCCCGATGTAGCTGTAAATTCGATTTCTCCAGTGGAAGTTGCCACAGAAATTTACAACAACCTCAATCCTAAAAAGGCTCCTGGATTTTTCATATATCTGGTCAAGCCTTTTTCGGTATAATTACCAGTTTGGATTTCGACATAACTTCTCAACAATCGACCAAATGCCCTTTAATATGCCTGGACGTCTCACTCGCTTTTGACCGGGTATGCCATTTGAGTTAATTAATTAATTAAATTAATCTAGAAAATGAGCAAATTGCTACCACGCAATTACTGCAAAATTGCTGGAATCATATCTTTAAAAAGGAAAATTTAGAGCCTCACATGAAGGGGCATTCTCAACATTTAAATCTATATCAGCAGGAGTTCCTCAGGGTAGTGTCTTCGGACCATTCCTATATCTGCTTTACATACTGTTGATATCCCAACAATAAAAGAAAACGTACTTGGAACATTTGCCGACGATACAGTTATTATGTCAAGAGATAGAACTGCAGGAAAAGTACAAGTTGGACTAGAGACTAGAAAATACAGCTTAATAGCTCCAAATCTGTCATGGTTAATTTAGCATCACGGCGAAATGACAAAAGCCTCATTATATCACTTGACGATTGCCCGATTCCTCAAGCAGAATCAAAGTCAAGTAACTGTTTAACTAACCAACTGGTTAGTAGGAAGATACTTTCAATTAGACCTAACATCAAAAAGATTGGTTTATCAGTAAATCATAATCCCAATTTGGACATATGGGATGCAACTATGGGGTTGTATTAAAACATCAAAACAACTAGTAATTCAGCGCACCTGGCACCAGCGCAGTTCTACTTTTAATTACCATTGCTTATCGCTACGTAACCAACGAAGAGCTACACTATGACTTCGAAATCAAATGGATATACGAAGTGATCCAAGGTTTCGCCTTATAACATGAAATAAGGTTGCTATATTACGGAAACATGGAAGCAATACAGCTAGTGAAGAACACGCAGGATATCAGAAGATTGAAGAGAACCAAACCACACGAACTTTTTTAGTGTATAAGTGTCTAACTTTAGCTACTTATTAGCTAGTTTTATTTTAATTTGGGAAATATTAATTGTGTATTAATGCAAGTACAACAAAACAGTAGTAATAAATTAATTTGTAAATTAAAATTGTACTAATCATATCTAATCTAAGTTGTAATTAATAAAAACAAAATTAAACTAACAGGAAATAATATTTTGAAACATGTGTTTTGTCTTCGCTAACATATACGAAATATATGGTGTTAGAGACACTTATTAAAATAATAATATTTTATATTTATAGAAAAAAAATCATAATTAATTCACAATCCTTATATTATAATCAAATATTAATATTCAATTATTGTGATGACAAATGAATCAGTATTAAAATTTGGAAATGAAATGTTTATGTTATTTTTAATTAAAATAATTATGCAGGTATTTTTTTGTTATTATTGCAGTAAAAGAATAGAAAGAATATTGAAATTGAACTGACATTTTATTTTTAGAATAATTATTTTTCTAACGATGCAATTTTGTGCGATTTAAAAGTTACTGCTTGGGATTAAGATTTTTTATGATTCGAACGATTTTACTGTTGTAAATATTATACGAATTGTGTAAAAAGCGTCAATATCAATTTATTAACTAGTATGTGAGGGCTGTAAGTGTTCGGGTAAACCATTTCGTTCAGTTGAATGGCTTTCGATATCAATCACGTTTAATGCCCCCCTTAATGTCGTTAATCTACCACTTAATCGATGCTACTTGCTAGATTTCCACTCCCTACACGTCATACGTATTCATTAGGAAATTATCAGCTAATAGTGGCATTAGTCTGAGTATCGCAAACACAATGAGAAAATTCGTCCTTTTTCGAACGATTCTTTTAGGGACGCAGAAGAACACTTTGAAGTTAAGTGAATTGCTGGTGATTTAAGGATCATCGACGGTATGCTTTTAACATTTTCTTTTCCCCGACGAAACAATCGCTTATTACTCAGGTCGTTTGAAATCGAACGCCATTTTACCGTCTCACTAATAGCCTTACCTGAACTCTAGCTTCGCTTAATCCAAGCCTTTGACTTAACTCCTCTCGCATAAAAGCGTCGGGATAATGTGTCTCGTCGAATAATCGCTCCAGCTCGTTGAGCTGCTCTAAGGTGAAGTTAGTTCTGGATCGTCTTTGTTTCGTGTTGGATTTGGATGAGTTTAGTAACGGCGATGAGTGTCTGGATATCGAAGGCACTTCATCTTGATTCGAATCTTCTCTGGAGTCTATTATATCTGGAAAGAAACTCGTATTAACCGAATAGGTACAGTTTTTTTTTGGTCGAATGTACTAAATCTGGCTAATGGAAGTTATATCAGATTTAGTTTTTGTGGAATTATATTTAATTTTTTTTATTACTCTTAGTAGTTCCACAATCTGCCCAGAGGGCAATAAATATTTATATTTGTTATGCTTATATCATATATACATGACATGTAGAAAATCACTTCATTATGTGATCTCCTGTATAAAAAACTATTTTAATTAATTAGTCTTATTTTAAAGCCTATTCTAAAGCCTATTTATTTATCCAATAATCAGATCGGATGGTGTTAGACGTTTTAATCTACGCGCTTCCCTGTCAGTTCGCATATTTAGCTGATTAGTGAGTAACTACGTTGGGATGTACTGACACCTTTTCGAAGTAATTCACACAAACGCATTGAATTACACTCGTTATTGGTTCTAGATGAATATCGCGTTGTATCACTTCATTTGAAACATAGTACGGAGCATCGGCAACATTTTATTTTGGAACCGTTGCATTAATATTTTGTTATCTAATGATAACTTGCATTTGCGCCCGATAAGCCAAAATATTTGGTAGAGTTTAAGTCCAAGTTGTGTCCGTTTGGCGAGTATGTGCTTCTTACAAGTTAGGCGTCGATCTAGGTACATACCAAGATATTTAGCATTCTCTGCTTCCGGGAGTTGACAATTATTGATATAGACTGATGGACATGTTCTTCTAAGGAGCGTAAAAATTATGTGACTGGATTTTTTTGTTTTTGTTGGTTTTATACGCCATGTTTTCAACCACTTATGTATTTGATTTAGTTGTGTTGGTAGGTTAATTGATGCTATGGCTGGATATTCATGAGAGGCAAAGAATGCCGTGTCATCTACGTATGTATGGTAGTTATTTTTATTGTAGGTAGATCAGCTGTGTACAGAAGATATAGTACTGGACCCAGTACACTACCTTGCGGAACTCCTGAATATATTGCATGTAATTCGGTATGTTCATCGCCTTGTTTTATAGGAAAATAACGATCTGTAAGATTTTAGTAGCTCATAATCCGGATGAGGGAGAAGTTTCTTTAATTTAAGCTGCAATCCCGTATACCATACTTTATCAAAGACCTGAGATATGTCTAGGAATGCAGCTGACCAATATCTTTTGGCGTTTAAGTTCATATTTATTTTATTAATAAGTTTATGGCACTTAATCTATTCTTCCATACTTATTGCTAAACCCAAATTGGAATTCCGGAATGACCTTTCTTTTTTCTATTATACAACTGAACCTCTTTATGTACAGTTTCTCAAAAATTGTTGAACAAATCTTCGCGTAATAGTTCGGAATACTTTTCGGTTGTACCAAAACATCCGTCAATTGCTTCAGTGAACTAAAACTCCTCATAACGGTTGAATTATAATGAAGTCTAATGATTATGCTGGGCAAGGAAGATGTTTTGATGATGCTATGATACACCTAAAACCAAGACTAAACCTTTTTGGTTATAAGTATGGGCACATTATCATCTTGAAATATAGCAGTGTTTGTCAGCAATATGCTAGTCATAGTAAGCACTTGATCATTGAGGATGTTTAGTTTTTATGATTGTTTTATCATTTCTTTCACAGCTAAGTGCTGGTTTCCGATGTAAAGGATTTCGCAATGACAGTCCTTCCACGAATGTTAGTTTTGTGGAGCTTCTGCCGTATTGCTTTTGTCGAAACAGTATTACTCAAATGAGTGTCGAGTTCTGCTCTCATTTGTGCCCCAAGGAATAGACATTTCACTGATGAAACTATTCACACTAAAATATAATTTGGAACACTTGGTTTGAAGACTGAGCAGTACATATGGACAGTATTATTTACACGGACGCAGTGTTGGTGGCACGGCATATTATTTTATCTATCAATTTTTTTCCAACAAATTCTTCTTTCATACAGTTTTCATTTGTTACTTCTAACTGATAAATTTAGGGTGGACGAAGAACTGATGGAGAGCCTGAATATGTGATTCAATACATGGCTATTTTATTTTTTTTTTATTGACAATACTACTATCAAGCAAAAAATAACAGTTAAACTAATTGAAATACTATTAGGTTAAGTCATTTTCAACCATTCTCATAATATTACTCAATATGATTTGCAACTTCTATGTGAAGTACATGATCCTGCTTCTTTAACTTCATATAAAAATAATGCCATTTGTCGCTATTGATATTTAAGATTAATTTTCTTAGAGCAAAATATTCTCTTGATGTTTTAAGTTCCTTCAAGTAAAATTAAATTCTTTTGTTTCAAATAACTGTCAATATTTATAGGATACAATAAATTAAAATCAATAATATGTGATATTAATAATGTCATAACAATAAAACTCGTTTTATTTTTTTTATGTCAGAGTAAAATGTAGTTTGGTGTTGTGTGATGGGCTTAGAAGCGTAGAAGACGGAAACAGGATGGAAAATAAAGAGAATCACGCCGGTGGGGGGTGGAGTCTATCAACGGCATCATTTAAATTGCTAAAAGGGGCGTTTTAGTTTTTATCCGATCAAATTCAGTTCAACGCAATGTTGATTCAATTTGTGTTTTGTTTTCAATTTTGTCGGAGAAGGACCTTTATTTTATCACGCACTCGGAAATGGCAGAGTTTGATTTGCCTTGTCCGTACAACAAGCGTTCATTGTGTGGCTTTTATTAGATTACCATTGATTTCTGTCACGTTGATTTTACCAAGTTCATTGCATCCAGCATACCGAAAGCTACTGCAAGCTAATTTATTGATCACAGTGAATTGTTATTATTTTACAATCAATATAAATTTATTGGTAAAAAATTATTGTTTTATATGTAAAGGTAGTTAAAAAATTAAACTGGTTGAAGTTTAAAATTTATTGATGCAGTTTTAGAGGCTAGTTTCATGATGATCACCAAAGTCGTTTATATTTTACATAAACTTGATAATATTCATCATAAGCTCATGAAATATTTTACCAAATCTTCACAGTGTATTTTTTGTGAAGAGGTGTAAAATATTTGATCATTGATATAGAATACCAATATAGACACGGGGGTCATCTTATCCACCAGGTTTAACATCCAGCGATCGTTTCCGCATTCCAAATAAATACAAAATTGAATATTTATTGTGAAGGCTTGTCAATCGTATTTTTAGCCGGCTTGGTGGCGCAGTGGTAAAGGCAACATGACGGTCCTCCTACTGTTGCGACAGCCGCGGGTTCGAATCCTGCTCGGACATTGTCGTAAATTATGTTTGTGATTGTTTAATATTTGTGATTGTTTTAGGTACGAGTTAAAATCCGACAAGGAAAATGATCCCAGTCACGCCAGTAACCAGGCTGGGTAAGACCGGATGTCTTCTGGGATGATTTCTAAGTTGGTCATTCGCCAGTTGGAGCCCACGTTAAACTTTAGGCCCAGTCCAGATAAACCCATAGTTGGTAAAAGGGGACTTTAAAATATGTTAAAAAATCGTATTTTTAAAAATAAATATCGATGATAAGAAAACGACGATCAAAGTATGTTGAATTGACAGGTAGTGACATTGGTAGATAATGTAATGGTCAATTTTCATTGTTAATAAGATAATGTTCATCAAAGTTTGATCAGATATTTGGATACTGAGGACTAGATAATAATACTGAGGTGCTATATATTTTATAACAATGAAGCTGTTTTGTAGATATTATCATATTAAAAAATCTTCGTTTAAATCACCAGACTGAAGCAAATAATCAATTATCAGTGCTTCCTTTGTTTGTTCTTAACTTATGTTGGTTGACATCGCTGTATATTTAAACACGAATATGAGGGGTATGTTAAATTTAATTAAGTAATGTTTGAAGAAGTAGTTATTCATCAAGGAAGTGTAAAGTTGACTAACCAATAATTAAAACAAATAGAAAATAATCGAGAAATTGACTTGAAAGGTGTAAGTTAAAGAGGCAATAGGAGACTGAGGGTAAATCCTTCCCCAGGGAGGTATTAACGCACCAAACAGCCGAATTTAATGCCTCCGCTTCCCGAGGGTTGTAAAGTTGCAGGATGGTGTTCAGATTAATTTAATTCTATTAGTTTAATGAAGTTACAAAATATGCTGGCAGCACGGTCTACAACGGACGGAAATCTTAAACGATTTGTTGCAGAACAGAGGGAAACGAATGCCTGTCTAGCTTGGATCGCTTAAGTAATTGACCAAAGTGTTTTTTTCTTCACCCTCTTATATCGCATAGAGTGGTTTGTTATGATGCTTCGATACGGATTAGTAGCAGGAAGTTTTCCTCTTGGATTGCTTTTTTCTCCACTAGTTTTCCTTTTATCTAATAGAACTTAATTTAGTTGAAATATTTCTTTCTTGACTGTCTTAAAACAATCAAGAATCTTTTTCTTCTATTTCATAAAAAATGTACTTAAATTAGTACAAAATAACACTTGACAAAAAGAGAAGACATTTTTTTAGTTTGTTTATAATATTCTAGTTTAGATAAAATATATTCTTGTCTTAACGCCTTTGAAACAGTCAAGAATATTTTTCTCCTATTTCATAAAAAATGTACTTAAATCAGAACAAAATAACACTTGACAAAAAGAGAAGACATTTTTTTAGTTTGTTTATAACATTCTAGTTTAGATAAAATATATTCTTGTCTTAACGCCTTTAAAACAATCAAGAATCTTTTTCTCCTATTTTATAAAAAATGTACTTAAATCAGAACAAAATAACACTTGACAAAAAGAGAAGACATTTTTTTAGTTTGTTTATAATATTCTAGTTTAGATAAAATATACTATTGTCTTAACGTCTTTAAAACAATCAAGAATCTTTTTCTCCTATTTCATAAAAAATGTACTTAAATTAGTACAAAATAACATCTGAAATTTGTATCTATATATAATTTATGTACAACATTGTTAGCTCTCATATATAAAATTTATTATATGAGTTCACTTTTGGTTGTTACTATATATGATTATTATAATTATATTCGAGGGCAAATTACGATAAGCATCATATATAAAATTTTGTTATGCAACAATGAAAATTGTATTTAAATTACTGGAATTGTTTTAGAGAATTATATGGCACTTGTATCTTTATTATTAATATATTGCAGTACAAATTATGTTAGGCATCATATATGCATTTATATTATAAATTCTTGAAAATAATTATAGCAAATATTACAGTGAATTAAGTTTCAGTTGTATATTGCTATATACTCGTATGATATACAATTTATATGCAAAATTAGGAGTACAACATAACATCTGACGTTATTTACTTATTAATATTCATTAAAAAAATATATATAATTTTTGGATGAAATATTCATGTCCCAACTCTCTTAAAACAATTTATCGGTACTGATAAATAATGTACTTAATTAGTACAAATAGGTAATGTACATATATGTAATAAAAGTAAATGAATAATATTTCTGAATATTCAATAGTTCTATTTTAAAACAAATATAAAATTTTAAAAGGTTAAGCTAGAACCGTAACTTAATTAATTTAACCGAAAAAGAAATGGGGAAATTGTAAAAGCTTATGCAATAACATTATTAAATAAAACCTGAGAAAAGAAGAAAAATCTGTTGACAAAACTGGGAAGCGACGCTAGCAATAAAATGGATTTCGGCTTATTTCGTAAAAGCCAGCTGTTAAGCAATTAAGTTAAAAAAAAACTCTCTGCAAATTACATCAAGCCGCCCTCAAGATTTTTAAAGCACCTTGGGAATTGCTAGCGACAAATTTGTCTCCCAGATAATTAATTGCGTTTTCTTAATTAAAGTACCTTAAAATTCCTAAATGTTGTATTCTATTACTTTGGCTCATTGGCGTCCATACAATATTTGTAGTTTATATTTTATTATTTTATCAATATTATTTCACACTAAATGAATCTTATCTAAAATATTAGTTAGAATTAGATGTTATTAATATACTTATATAACTATAACGTGCAAATGTTATATAATGAACTAAATTGTCTATAATTTTATTATTTATTACATTGTAGTGCATTTTAAGATTAAATATCATACATAAACTTATGAAAAGTAGTGATTTAATTTTTTGTACTAGAATACTGGTATAAAATCTTACAGTGCCATTTTTAGACTATGTATCATATATAAAACATTGTTATAAACTACTGAAAATAGTTATAACAATAATGGGGATACTACATGTCTTCATATTTAGGTTGCAACTATTGAGGAAGAATAATTTTCAAAAAATATTACAGTTTTAGGTTAAGTATCATATATAAAATTTTGTTATAAAACAATGAAAATTATTATAAAATTACTGGAATTGTTTTAGAGAATTTTGCATATAAAAATTATTATGTGAGTTAAATGTTATTACTATATATGATTATTAGATTGGAGTACAAATAATGTAAATTATCATATATACATTTTATTTGGAACAATGAAAATTGTTGGAAAATTCCTGGTATTATTTTAGAGAATTCTATGATAAACTGCTATAATATATTAGATTGGGATAGCTTTCATATATAAATTTTGTTATGTGAGTTCACTTTTGGTTGTTACTATATATGATTATTATATTGGAGCAGCAATTACGATAAGCATCATATATAAAATCTTGTTAAAAAACTATTAAAATTATTATAAAATTACTAGAATTATTTTAGAGAATTCTATGTTACTTGTATTCATATATAATGTATGTACATCCTTGTAAGCTCTCATATAAAAAATTTGTTATGTGAGTTAACTTTTGGTTGTTACTATATATATTTATTATATTGGAGGACAAATTACGATAAGCAACATATATAAAATCTTATTATGGAACTATTAAAATTATTATAAAATTACTAGAATTGTTTTAGAAAATTCCATGCAACTTGTATTCATATATAATGTATGTACATCATTGTAAGCTCTCATATATAAATCTTGTTATGGAATTAATAAAATTATTATAATATTACTAGAATTGTTTTAGAGAATATATGATTATTATATTGGAGCAGTAATTATGATAAGCATCATATATAAAATCTTGTTATGAAACTATAAAAATTATTATAAAATTAGTAAAATTGTTTTAGAGAATTTTATGTAACTTGTATTCATATATAATGTATGTACATCCTTGTAAGCTCTCATATATAAAATTTGTTATGTGAGTTGACTTTTGGTTTTTACTATATATATTTATTATATTGAAGGACAAATTACGATAAGCAACATATATAAAATTGTTTTGGAGAATTCCATGCAACTTGTATTCATATATAATGTATGTACATCATTGTAAGCTCTCATATATAAATTTTGTTATGGAATTAATAAAATTATTATAAAATTACTAGAATTGTTTTAGAGAATTCTATGTAACTTGTATTCATATATAATGTATGTACATCCTTGTAAGCTCTCATATATAAAATTTGTTATGTGAGTTAACTTTTGGTTGTTACTATATATATTTATTATATTGGAGGACAAATTACGATAAGCAACATATATAAAATCTTATTATGGAACTATTAAAATTATTATAAAATTACTAGAATTGTTTTAGAGAATTCCATGCAACTTGTATTCATATATAATGTATGTACATCATTGTAAGCTTTCATATATAAATCTTGTTATGGAATTAATAAAATTATTATAATATTACTAGAATTGTTTTAGAGAATATATGATTATTATATTGCACTTCATTATTATTCATTGTTAAGCATCATATATAAATTGATATTAAAAATCTTTGAAAATAATTGCGATAAATATTACACTGAATTAAATTCAGTTGTATATTGCTATATACTAGTACGATATGCAATTTATACGCAAAATTAGAATAATTGTACAAATTACAATATGAAATGAATTAAAATTATCTGTTGTTCTGTTTTTCAAAGATAATAAAGTTTGAAAACGCCTCTGGCTGTCGTGGAAGTTCCATAAAGAAGAAATAATTAGTTAATTGCCTCTTATAGGCAAAGATTTTCTCCTTTTAATCCTGGACTCTAAGGAAAGGGTATATTAAGTATTATTCGCGCGGATTAAGCATTCAACCTGTCTGTTATTTACTCGCAATTAAATTGTTTTCTCGTTTCCCGTTTTTAAAATGGAATTCGGCACGAACAAAAATAAACGGGGAACAATTTAAATTATTCACGAATACTGCTAAGAACTATCATTCACGATAGCTCCCTCGCAAATCATGACGAAAATATATGCGGTCAAACTATTTGACGGGGATTTATATCATGACAGAATATTCCACGCAAAATTGAATTAAATATGCTTTTGATGCAATTAAATTTTAATTTATTTTGTCCCCTTTCGGTCGAAAATAGAGGGAGTTTTTGGACAGACCAACTTAGATATTAATCTTTTATGAATGGGGGATGAAAGTGCAATTTGTAGTGGTTAAACCAAGTAGACATTTATAATCTTAATAGGTTGTTAAATCTGACAATGTCGTAAAGCTGTTGTTTTACGATTTTGCCATGCAGCTTCATATTAAATTATGCAGATTTACTGGTCCGTTAACAATTTCTAATTATCTTTGTTGAGATGCTAAAATTGTCGAATACAGTTTTTAATTGCTCTTGTAATGGCTTATTATTTAGATATTAGCGCTATAATATTACATTTTCACTATTGGAGATTCAAAAAGTATAAATATAAAAAGGTCTTAAAATATTGCGGAAGAATTACATTAATCTGTCAATAAAATCTCTTTTAACATTAATATAATTTGATTGAATAAATATTGCTGTATCAAGCTATCGTGAGAATATGTATAAAGTGATATTGTAAATGGTGAAATAATGGTATTTAATTATTTTATTTATTAATTTTTTTTAATATCTTAAATCTTATCTTTTTTTATTAACAAGGGTTTATCTGGACTGAATATAATGTTTAAGGTTGGCTCCAAACCACGGTCCTTGGCATTAAGCCTACCGACTGGCGAGTGACCAACTTAGAAATCATCCCAGATGACATCCGGTCTTACCCAGCCTGGTTACTAGCGTGATTGGGATCATTTTCCTTGTCGAATTTCACACTTTTGCCTAGGATAATCATAAATATATATTTAGGATCATGCCCCAGCAGGATTCGAACCTGCGACTATCGAAACAGTAGGTGAACCGTCCTGCCGCCTTTACCACTGCGGCAATGATTTTATTAAGGAGGTTATTAAGAAGCTATCGCGTATAGATTTCATTGCAACGAAATTTAAAATATCATTATTATGATGATAACAAATATGTGTTTTTAACAGTTGACACCGGAGCAACATTTTCAAGTGGAATTTTAAAATATAAAATGATGGAATTAATTAAGAGAATAACTCTATTTCGATGTCTCTAGAGGAATTTAATGAAGTCTCATTTGATGGCATCATATTCCAATTATTTCAACAACATTTACGAAGTACAGATGCAAAAGATGAGGTGATGGGATCGAAAGAGAATAACTCCATTAAAAAAGATATTTGGATTTCTTCGGAAGAGCTGAATGAACGTCATGAGATATGTGGATATTTTCAGAACACGTTGGTGACAATATAGTTAGATTATAGTAGAAATATTTGTAAAATGGAATTGTAAAAAATTAAATGGTGTAAAAGAGAGATATTATGATCTCTCCATAAGAATTCAATAAACCACGATACACTTCCTTTTCATTCCATATTTGATGCTTGATTATTAACTATTGTAATAATAATAATTGGATAAAGTTGAATTATACAAGATGAAATGATGGAATTCAAAGGGAATAACTTCATTGAAGGAGTTTCTTGTATAGTCCCAAAAGCAGTGGATGAAGCTGAAATAGCTTCATCAAAAGAGATATTTGCATCTTCTTAGAAACTATGCAAATTGTGATGATCCATATTTGATGACAATACATATACTGCTGTTGTATATAATATGTAATAATATTTATGAAGTACACCTGAAAATTAAATAAAAAACTAAATGATGGAAATGACAGAGGAATAATTTATATTAAACAATAAAAGAGATACTTGTATCTACACAAATTATTATGATTACATATATTATGTAACAGTATTTATAAAATTCAAGTATTAATAAAATAACGGAAGTAAAAGGAAATAACCTTACTAAAGGAGATACTTGTACCTCTCTCGAAGCTGCAGATAGAGCTAAAAAAATCGTAATGATTCGGATTTCATGGCAATAAATATTTGACAATTAAATTTAATTTAAAATAACGTTTATGAAGCGGAAATATTTAGGAAAGGAAATGAAGGAATTGAAAGGGAATAACTTCACTAAATGATATATTTATAGCTTCTCGGAAATTTGGAAAGAAGCTAAGAAAATTGATGATGATATAAAATTTATAACAATATAATGTCTCTGTTATATATAGCGTGTAATAATGTTTAGAAATTCGAAATAATAATCAGAAAATTAAATGACGAAACTGAAAAAGAGTAATTCTACTAAAAGAGATACTTGGATCTCTTCAGAATAATTGAATGGGCCGTTATATATAGATGTTATTATTTCATGTTATTATTCATTTAATAAGAGTTTTATGAACATCATTATAAACCCCATTAAAAAGATTTTTAGATATATTCAGAACAATATTTGATGATACTCTATTACAATTACAATAACAGGATTTATGAAAACGAGTTGTAGAAAATGAAATAGTGGGATTGAAAGATATTTATATATTCACAAGAATAAAGCAAAACAGGTTGCCTTTTCATTCCATATTTGATGCCTGATGATTGACTATTGCTATTTATAAAATTGAATTATACAAGATAAAATGATGGAATTTTAAGTGAATAAGTTCATTTAAGGAGTTATTTGTATGTTATTTGGCTGGAAAAATAACTTTTTCCTTATATTCTTTTTCTTGGTGACGTAATTTGAATAATTTTGAAGATTCAATGAATATATTTCTGACTATTTTGAAAACTTATATGAAGTGGGACAGTTGTTAGATAATAAATATGCTGATTAAAGAAGATATCTGGATATATCTGGAAGACCTAGATGCTTTTAAAATATATGATACCAATATTTCTATTGATGATTTGGTGTCATTATATACTACTACAATAAGCATTAATAAGGATTTGATCAACATAACTTACAAAGGAGATATTTGGATTTCTCCAGAAAAAATGAATGAACACCGTTATATACTCCATTAAAAGAGATATTTGGATATTTTCAGTACAAGGATTTGGTGAAACTATATCATAACTACAATAATAAAATTTATGAAAAGCAACTGTAGAAAATTAAATACTGGGACTGAAACATATTTACATCTCTTCACAAGAGTCTAAACACATTTCCCTTTCATTCCATATTTGATTGACTGCTATAATAATATTTATAAAGTTGAATGATACAAGATGAAATGATGGAATTTAAAGTGAATAAGTTAATTGAAGGAATTATTTGTATGTTATTTGGATATAAAAAGATAATTAAGAAAATTATTGATATAATAAAACTATTTTTTTGTTGTAGATTTGATGACAATATATTTCTGACTATTTTAAAAATGTATATGAAGTGATACAGTTGTTAGATAATAAATATGTTGATTAAGGAAGATACTTAGATATACCTGGAAGACCTAAATACTTTTAAAATATATGATGTCAATACTTGTATTAGTGATTTGGTGTCAATACATTTTTGACTATTGTAATAACAGTAATAATAAAACGAGCTGAATGAACATTATTATCGACTCATTACCAATATATTTGGATCTCTCCACAAGAATTGAATGAACCAAAACACATTTCCTTTTCATACTATATATGATGCCTGATGATTGACTGCTATAATAATTTTATAAAGTTGAATTATACAAGATGAAATGATGGAATTTAAAGTGAATAAGTTAATTGAAGGAATTATTTGTGTGTTATTTGTATATAAAAAGATAATTAAGAAAATTATTGATATAATAAAACCATTTTTTTGTTGTAGATTTGATGACAATATATTTCTGACTATTTTAAAAATGTATATGAAGTGAGACAGTTGTTAGATAATAAATATATTGATTAAGGAAGATATTTAGATATATCTGGAAGACCTAAATACTTTTAAAATATGTGATGTCAATACTTGCATTAGTGATTTGGTGTCAATACATTTTTGACTGCTGTAATAGCATTAATAAGGTGGTACTTGATCAACATAACTTACAAACTTTGTTGTCATTGTGTTCATCCTCACAGATGTTATCCTGATTGTTGTCCTCTTTTTTTTCACACCGAAGAGTCTCAGGACACGATTTCGAATCATCCAAATCTACTGATCTATCCGCACAAAACTTATTCGAATCGGAGCTAAAGACTGGTCCGTGATCTTCGTTTTTTTCGAGTTGATCGTCGGTTGGATGTAAACGTAAATCGATGCAGCCTTGTGTGTTCGATGGTGGCGTTTTCTCGATATCCGAAATGAGCCAATTTTTTGGTTTTTTCGCGGCCTGATCCTCGCTAAGGTCCTTCTCGGACTTGACACTGGGCGACGTACTGTTATTCTTCACTTCATAACTCAAATTTAAACACTGCTCTCCGGCATTGTTGTTATTTTCGAATGACTTCGATACAAATTGTGTTAATTTGTCCATGATTATAACGATAATCTAAAAGTATGTTTAGAAGGATCATGTGAAACTGAATAACCATTTGGAGTCGGGATGGTTTCCATGGAAACCCTAGGGGTTGCGGTTTGCTGGAACTCCACCCTTAATTAGGACGGGCGCCTCTGCTATTGGCGGGCGCAAAATAAGGGTGGTCTCATAAGCTATCACTTCGGTCTGTTGAGAAATTTTCTTCTTATATTTATGGCAAGTCAATAGCTTACTGTAAGTGGCTGACATTTTTTACCACTTGTTTTTCCAACTTGCTATAATTATGTAGATTTACGATTATGATTGTCGGTAATATAAAAGAAGAGGAAGTTATATATAGATAACTATACGAAGGAACAAATAAAAATTTCCTTGAGCGTTCTCTAAAAAAATTATGTAAATTAATAACGCTTCTACAGTTTGTGATATGCAAATATCCATGAATAATCTAGTATACAAGAATAATAAAAATCTTCCCTAACGCATTAAATACCCTTTAAAAATATATTACATTTATTATTCTTTCTTTAAAAATATATCTCTAAAAAACAAATATAACCATGAAAAAAAATTCTTATCTCTAAATACTGTACCGCATAAAATAAGTCATAGAATCGACTTATTATATATATATTTTATAAAAATTAAGTTGAGATTACATAATAAAGAAAAATTATATTCTTTATTTACCTATACTTTCTCTTAACACCTCGTAGTGAGCAGGTGAGGTATTAGTTCCGCCATCTACACACGAATAATCTAAACTACACGTATTTAAGATAATGATACTTATGCAACTGAAAAAACACCAAACGAATTTCATACCTAAAAATTAAGATAAATTAGAAAATATTTATCACGAAAGAAATCAGCTTTTTGTATTTTTTAAAATGTAGTAAAAAGAGGATTCTTTAGATTAGGTAGGATTTACTATTTAGATTAGTGTTGGGAACAATCGACTGAAATTGACTATCGACTGTTTAGTAATTGACTAGTTTTTACTATCGACTGTTCAGTCGCTATTTTTGGTTCGACTGTTTTAACTAGTGACTGTTTTCAGTCGCTATTTTCGGTCCGACTGATTTCATTACTATTTACTATCGATTGTTCTTGAGTCGTTTATTTTTAGTTACTATTTTCGGTTCTACTAGTTCATTCAATTGATTTTTAACAATGTGGTTGTGCCGTCTTAGGCGCGACTTTGAAAGTAATGCCCCGAATTTATGCTTACATAGATTTAAATGTAATATATGTGGTTTTAAATTTTTTTTGTAGTTTGCTTGTGAATAACCATATATTGTACATTAATATCGCAGTATTTTGGAACGCTAGTTTTCGAGGACAAAGAAATTAAATTGTAAATGATAATTAGTAAGATACTTTTGACTGGCACAATAGGTAATACTTTGGGCTGGTATAATAGGTAATACTTTTTTGATAACTTTCAGGATTTTTGTCCAAACCTTTTGTTTGTCAAAACTTTTTTCCTAAAATCTTGAAAACTAAAATTAGGTTCCAAATGTTTCAGAAATTGCATGGATTCCAAAAGATTGGAAGGAGTTTTTGCAGTAGCAGTTGTTAAATTTCTTTCAAAAATATTAACGGTAAAGCAGTGAATAAAGTATATTACATATTTCTAATAAATACATTTTCTGATAGGAAAACTCTACTTTAATATTCAACAATATATTTTGATGGCTATTAAGAAGAGTACCACAGTTTTTATTTGTTGATGAATGGACTATTAAAATAACTCATACGGCATATATACAGTGAGTAATAATGGTTGGTAAAACTTTTTTTTAATTGGGGAATATAAAAAATACCAAAAAATATCTAATCACTTTATTAAAAAATAATAAAAAAACAAATGTAAAAAAATACGTGGCACTGAAGCACATAATGTATACTTAGAGTATATACATAGCTATTATGAGAATTTTATAATTTCTACTGTAAGGTACTTTTCAAAAGGTACATATATTTGCTTCCAGCGCTCCATGAGTAAATTTGTGGACGGATTCAGTATTGCAAAACGCTTTACATGTTTGTGCATCACCAAGTAGAAAATATATATATCTATATATATAATCTTAACATTTATTATATACACCATAAAATACCTATGCTAATTCAAACCTAAAATGGAATGTTAAGGTTTTAGAAAGAGAGCGACTAAACATACACTTATATATATTACTGCACTGTTTAAAGGTAATTTTTGGGAACTACTTCTAAAATATTCCGGGTTTCCTGTTAAAAATTTCAGATTAATAAATTAGATGATAATCATTCTGGTGATTAACTAAACGTACCCATCTGGAAAACTGACTCTGGAGAACTCATACGACCATCTCCACCATTCGAGTATGCTAAAACTCTCATCCTGTAAGTCTTCCCAGGACTCAAATTGTTAACATAACTTTCCAAGTGACTACCGAATGGCACGATTGTGTCATTTGCAGTACTAAGATCTTGATCATATTCCCATATACGTATCTGGAAAAAATTAATGTTGATGTATCTTTATATTGTATTTTATGCATTAATTCGTACCTTGTAACCCTGTAATGGTTCCTCCTCCAAAGACGGTTGGACATAACGCCAAGTTACTTTTATTGTAGATGGATTAATACCAAATACACGTACAGAGGATGGTGGTTTTTGCGGTGCTTTTCTATATGTGCGTTCTATATTAAAATATATATATATATATGTTAGATACACATAACACGATCGATACAGTATATATTTACCAAGATATTTCTCACTCTCCGGTCCTTCACCAGCTGCATTGTATGCCATAACTTTCACAAAATAATAAGTATCTGGTTGAAGACCGACAATTAAAGTCCAGGGTCTTGTTGTTCTCGATAAATAATACACACTGTCACTTTCATTCGTGTCTTTTTTCCAGTATTTTATACGATGTCCTATAAGTTTGCCTCTAACTTTTTGTCTGGTCTCCTCAATAGGATCCCATGATACATTCAGTGCCGTTGAGTTAAATGACATAGCTACCACCAACTGTGGTGCCACCTGTGGCATATCCTCGGCAGAATATATTAAAGCTTCTTCACTGATAGGACCAGCTCCGATTTCATTGATAGCTTGAACCTTTACTAAATATTGAGTGTAATAAAATTTCTGTTCTATTTGAACCACTGCAGTATCAGTATTTCCAAATTCCTTCAGTACGGTACTTTGGAACTCAACTTGCTCATTATATCTTTTCCAGAATACCTTATAATGAATTCCAGGAGCGTGTTGTTGCTCTGGTCTTAAAGGTGTCCAGGTGATTGTTAAATCTCCAATTTTTCCACCACCCCCACCTACATTGCTCGGAGCTATTCTTGGCTTGTCTTTCAAGGTTTGATATTTCGGACTCGAACTTGAATAAGGACCAGGACCGAGTTCGTTCCATGCACTTACTCGAAACTCATAAACAGCCCACGGTATTAGAGACATTTCAACAGTACCCTCTTTTCGTCCAGTAAAAAGATCTATTTCTCTTGCCCTCACACCGATTGCTAAATCTACCCAAGTCTTGTTCCAGTTTGTTCTTCCACTTATAGCGTAACTGTATACAGGCATTCCATGAGTGGCGCCATCAGTCCATTGGAGCGTGAAAGAATTTTTCTGGAGATTTATAGCTTGTACTCCACCAGGTGGTCCTGGAGGTCCCTGAACTATAACAACTGTTTGATAAGATATAGCACCTACGGCACTTTGAACAATGCACTCATATTCTCCGGAATCAGAGAAGGTTACATTATTAATTCTCAAATAGCCTCCATCCATCATCTAAAATAAGAAGAGAATTAATAAGAGATCAATAAATACTTGAACAATATTGAACCTACCAGTCTATCGTTAGAAGTTATGGTATCTATATCTCTGATTCTTAAATTATTATGTGTCCATATGTAAGCAATATCTAACATTTCATCAGTTGTTGCGTAACATTGAAGATCAATGCTTTTACCACTTACTGTTACTATGGTGCTTCTGGTTGCTTCCACGATTTTAGGTCCTCCTATAACAAAAAATAACAATTAAATTGAATTCATAAACGTAATTATTAAAAATGCTTTACTTAAAATGATCAGTCGTCCTTTGGACTCTGCAAGTCCTAATTCATTAATGGCAGTACACGTATAAACACCTTCATCATCTCGTGATACCGGGCTTAATAATAAGTTTCCGTCATTAAAGATTCTTCTATGTCCTCCAGATCCAATCTCAATACCGTCTTTCTTCCATACGAATTTTGGCTTTGGAGCTGCCTCAGGATTACATATAATAGTGACATTACCCCCTTCTGCTGCATAGGTTTCCGATTCTAAAGGTCTTTTTTTGAAAGAAGGTTTAAAAGCTAGAAAAAAGTTTGTTACCATTTTTTTATATATATATTTTTGTGTTCGTACCTAAAACTCTTAACTGCGCTGATGAGTATCTAGTTTTAAGAGTGTTAGAAGCTCTACATTGATACATTCCCGGGTCTCTTTCATCATTTAAATAACTTATTGTCAGAACATTATCTTGAATAAAAATTCGTCCTCTATCTTCTTGGTCGAGAGTTAACATTGCTACAAATTTCAATAATTCAATGAGTTGGAAAAAAAATGATAATGGTAATTACATAATTGTTTTCCATCTTTCCACCATGTATAGTTGACATCAGGAATGCCGAAAGCTTCACATGTCCATATTAATTCACCTTTTTTGTCAATATGTTTATCGGTCAGTGGAATAGTGAAATTTGGCTCTGCCTGTATATTTAATATCACTGAATTTTCAATACTCTGCCTATCGTTGAATGCTCTACAAGTATATTCACCCTCATCTTCAACACGAACTTCAGGTATGATTAAAACCCTGTTGAAACTGGTGAAATATGAATTGCGCGGAAATGCGCTCCCTTTTCTTGTCCAATTATAACTCGGAACAGGGCTAAAAAATAAATATAAATAAATAACATTTCGCTTATATTTATGTAAAACATACTATCCAAACGCTACACATTCCAATCTAACTTCTTTTCCAGCAATTGGTGCTTCAGGAAACGCTTTTGGGAAATTATTGGGGAATTTTAAAGTTTGATAATTTGCTGAAAAAAAGTTGGCATTTATTTATAATGATGATAGAAGATTGAACTGCAACTTACAATGAGGATTTACTCTTAAAGGAAAGAACGGCCCATTTCGTCCTGAGTCAGAAAATTCTGATTGTACACTGCAACTGTACATTGCTCTATCAATAGTTTCTAAAGCAGAAAAATAAAGAGCTCCATCATATGATACGAATACTCTTCCGTCTTCTTCCACAAAATTAGGGAAATATTCGCGGGACCATGAATACTTCACATCAGGAAAATGATTTGGTGGATCACAAAAAATAGCTTTTCCCCAATTTAGATCACCAATTTCTGGGCTACGCTTTAGAATAAATTCAAGGATAAACCCAAAGTTCAAGCTAACACTCTCTGATATAATTGTACCAAACCCATTGCTTGCTCTACAATGATAAGTTGCTCTGTCTATTCTTTGCTGAGGATTATGGATAATTAAAGTTCCACCACTTATTGTATATCTTTCATCCTTTAATGGGTTTATCTCGGTTGGAATGAGGATATCATTTTCATAGTCTTCTCTGTACCATTTATATGTAGGTGTTGGATAACCACCTGCTAAACAGCTTAGACTCACATCATTATATAAGTTTCTTTTAGAACCATCAAATATAGCATCAGTTGGTTGTTTAATAAAGAAAGGTCCCCTTGGTATCCTCTCTGGATCTATAATTTCTGTACCATAAGTGTAATCCCTTTCACTTGTTCGCAGTCTTTGAACACTAGCTATAGGAGCTTTACAAATAAAAGATAATGGTTCATCTCCAACAGATGGTTCTAAGATCCAATGCATAAGTTTTTTTGAAAATTTATAAGCAAGAAAATCAGTGTTAGGTGCTCCATATCCTGTATGTACATCATCCCAAACAATGGCATTTTCCATATTAGGAAATGGACTTCCATCAGGATTTGAATAGAAGTTTGTTGTTGTTTGATGGGCTCCTATATACCATTTTCGATGTTGAGGATCGAACCTATTTAGCTGTTGAATGAGAAAGCTATGCTCTTCCACAGAGCTTAAAGAAACTAAATCAGAGGCAATTCTATCTGAGGCACTTGGATCACCTGAATAAGTCTAAAATCATCATTATATAAACATTTATGCATTACTACAAAAACATCATGCAAAACACATACTTGACAAAGTCTTCTAGCCTCAGTGTAAGGCCTTAAGGGAGATTTAATAAATTTATAACAAAATTGTTGATAGAAAACCCAGTGTTCAGGACATTTAAGCTCGTCTAAAAATTGTGCTCCTATCGAGTAATAATTTGGATTATAATCGGCACCATAATTGTTGTATTCCAAGGAATTAGAATTTAACTCTTGTGTATTGACCAAATTAAAGAAAAAAGGCCAAAATAATAGTAGGCCTAACATGATCTATTATTTATACTCATTGATTGATGAATTTTTTCTAATCTGAAAAAATTTAAATATAATAACGAATTTATTATGTATGTATTTAAAATTATGTACAGAAAACATAACCTTGTTTTTTAGCATTTTCAAGTTAGTTTATTAAATAAACCAACTATATGGCTTTAATTGAAGCAATGTGGTATATATACTTATTTAAATTTAGAAATATTAGTCATAATCGTTAAAAAGGTCTAATTTTTTTTGAAACATTGTTTATTGGGAGTGGCATTTAATATATCCAATAAGAGTAAACAATGACACCCTGGTTTGTGTAATTTTATAGATAAAATAGTAAGCGATAACATTATCTTATTACATACCAAATATAAATAATCACACTGAACGAATCAAACAAAAAAAATAAAAACAACTCCAGATAACACTAGACCACCTTGCGCTGTTTGATTTTGACAGATAACTGACAAAATTCTTCAGGTACTATTCTTGGTACAAAAGTCATTTGAATGATGATGACGATCATTGGTGACGTGTTTTTTTTAAATACCGCTTAATTTTACAAAAAGGGCCATTCGTTCTTGAAAATTATTTATATATTTAATTCTTTTTGTATATAAAACTTAATGCATCATTAGGATATGATACACATTTTCTTTCATATATATATATGTTAAGCACCTTTCAGGCATTTTTTTAGTAATGACCTAATGAAATTATTTAAAAGTTGTGCGCTTGCTCTGTTATACCTATTCTGGGATTTCTAAAAAATACTGTGAATCTTGCCTTTTTTAAATAAAATTAACGCCAGTTATTATATTAACATTAGAATAATTTATTATATAAATTAATAGGCATACATTAATCTATTCTACATCAAGGTATATGTTAAATTAAAGGAAGGACACGAAATTTGGCAACATCCTAACGCACCCTTTTTAGATATCCTAGCGCATTGGCCCAAGGATCACCTCATTGAGTTTTCGCTATGGGGAAAAGGACCCAAAAAGTGTGATAATATTTCTTATCTCAACACCAAATGTCTTAGCTGAAGATAAAATGAGGAGCTCTAGCTCTGAATTGCTCCTTGACCAACAAGAGGAGCTTCGCAAACGCAAAATAAAAGTAAGTAAATCGTATTTATAGGTCAGCTGTTTCCAAGTCAATGTAGAAATGGTTCGTTATTATAAAACAATTGTTTTATTGAACCAGTCGTATAGTCAGCACTTTTTAATATAGTAGGCTTTGGATTTTAGAAATAGCACCTGATTCTATATTATTTCGAACAATTTTCGTAATTGCCATGAAAATATCTTTATTGTAAATCTGTATATAACATTTAGTGTTATACCGTCTAGGGTTACGTATCGTAAATTATATTTATTTCTAAATTTATGTTTAAGCTGTCTGGCTGTACGTATTCTTTATTTTCATGTCAATACATATAGCACGATGTTATAAATAGTTAATACTATTGCAGTGGCGTATTCAAATATGATTTCCTATTTTGTAATAAAGCGTTTTTGTATAAACTACCTCAAAATATTGAGGTATTCTGTATCGTTTTTTTTATGTATATTGAGTTGTAATTAACAATTTCGGGTAAATATTATGCAGAAGAGGAATACTGACTTTAATTTGGTCCTAATGGCGGTGGTTTTATTTAGTGATTGCGTGTGTTAAAGTTGCGTTACCCAAACTGGGAAGTAGAAAATACGCTACTGTCTAATAGTGAATTTCAAAATACTGTTTGTATATGCCTGTACTACCTTAGGTTTTTATTTATTTATGACACACAATAAAATCAACTTGGTCGTTTTTTGTTGTTTTCATTTTCCAGTAACTTCATGATTGAACCGGGTGTTTTGCAGGAGCTGGCCTTGGCGAAAAAGGCTCAGGCACGGCAACAAGGAGTTCGTAGCTGTCGAGAACAAGCTCTTTTTTATGCTACTAGTCTGCTTGCCGTGCTAGCTATGGCAGCTGGCTCATCATTACTATTTTTAGTACCTTTGTATGTAGATCCTGCAATTTCCACACTTGCCAGTGATTTTGTTACGGAACCTGTCACCTGTGTCACCACACGAGTGGATCAACTTACAGGTATGGCAATTACGGTGTTTAACATCATATAGTTAGTTAATGAACAATGAACAATTCTATTTAGGTTTGGCAAATTGTTCTTGGAGCTCGTGTAGAGAAGGGTGTACAAGTGATGCATATCACTGTACACATATTTACGTCAGTTATAACGGTACAGTGCCAGGGTTGAATAATACTGACGAAGCCATACTTTTGGTGAACATAAAGGGCTGTGGATACCCGCCAAAAATACGATGCGCAAATTTTTCTGACACGTTTGGCGAAGAAGGTACTGAATTTCCTTGTTTCCCATCTAGACAGAATGGTACGGTGGTACTTACAAATTACGTGAAGGACGAACAGGTTTGTATTTATCAAGATTATAGTTGTATTTACATTAATCGATAACATTTATCTTTTTTTTCAGATAGCGATTATTATTCACTATTTTGCGGTTCCTTTTGTTGTAACATTGGCAACATCCGTCGCGCTTTGCGTGATGCATTGCGATTGTACTTGTACACCAGCGCAAAGACGTACCTTGAGGTCGCGTAGACCACCACGCCTACCTTTAAGGCCAGATTATAGTGATGGCTCGCTCAGTTTAGGATTGCAACCGGCATTTTCCTAACCTTCATAGATATTTTCATTTGAACGTTTGAGATTTATCTGTCATTTTGCATCGAGAACGCGTGTCTCAAAAAAAAACACAAAAAGATGTTTTACAATTTCTACTACTGCAAATTAAATGTTGCGAGGTTTTCCGTTTTCGATTTTTGGGATTGTTGTAAAATTTAGATAAAAAAGGTCTAGTTTTAAGATAATCTGTGTTAATTAAATTGGTTAAAATAATAGTTAAAGAGTGATAGATTACAATAGATACAACGCATATATAGTGAAAGAATCTTGATGTTATCAAATTTTGTCAGAAGAAACAAAAAAATAGAGCAGTTTTTCATAAAGATTGTATTTTTATAAAAAGTTTATATTGATTTTTGTTGATATGATATGTTATAAATATAAATGCGTTTAGTTGTATGAAGCATGGAAATTAGAAAAAAAAACTAATATCGTTAGAAGTGTTGATTTTTGTATTAAATTTTATATTAAATTATATATTGATGAACTAAAAGCGTCTCTATTTATTTACTCCTAAAATTTCAAAAGCAGATTTTGTTGTCATAAGACACTTGTGGTCTAAAGAAAGCCGACGACATTACTTATAAACAGATGTTAATGTTGATTTCTCGTCAATCAGCCTTGCTTCAGGTTAACAGCCTTTAATATAAATAGTATTAGTTTGTATTGGCCTATAATTTTAGAAATATTTTAATAGTTTGGTAAAAGCGATATCTAAATTTTAATAATTTTTAGTGACTGAAAATACTATTACATATATGAAATATTTACAAACAAATTTTCTGTACTAAATTAAAATGTTTAAATATTTAATATTTTATTGACATTATGGTGGAGGAACTGTTAAAATAAATCCCCAAATATACTAGTTGAATTATTGTAGATTATTGTAAAAAATATTAGTTATAAGGACAAATAAAAACAATTTTAAATATTATTATTTTTAATTAATATGTTAACAATAATATACATGTTATTTACAATACTGGCCCGTAATTAATTTAAAAATATGTTACTTACGTTCAAGTAATTTGATTGAATAACCTATTTTAACATAAGATTATGAAATGACTAGTATGACACGCGACAAATAGATATTAAACGTTAAAAGTTTTTGTACCTGGTTATTTGAGATTTTTATCATTAGTCAAATTTCGTTGAAATATAAATTAAAAAAAATTGATATCACTAAAAATATATGCCCAATGGTACTAATGATATTTTCATAAGTTATGGTAACATTACAGGAATTTGAAATTTTATATAAAATCAAACTAATAAATTTAAGACTAAATTTTTTGATATTTTCATTTTCTTGTACCATATTATACAGAACATTTTAAATAGATACAGTATCGTTACAAAAATATATATTCCTATAAAAACAAAATGAATATATATATATACATATATTATTACATATATCTTTGGCTTGAAGACCCTTTTCGTCTTCTAGTTGTTTTTTAAACTTTGCTTTCGGGTCCAGAGCTGTTTTGATGAGTGGAAAAGGACGCTTGAATGTTTGCCACAAAAGACGATTGTAAATGACCATAATGTTTCTGATACCATTCTGGTGACCGACCCAGCGTGTCCACTCTAGAGAGATGAAGGAGTCGCGATTTACCTGATCCACATGGTTCAATTAGATATCTTGATGCCAGTATCAAACCTCTATTTGAGTGAGGTACAGCAGGTGCATCAGGATGCTCTACTGACGTTTCGACCAACAAACAAGCATCCTTTGATAAATTAGTGCGCCAAGTACGTACTACGCAATATTCCTCATTTGGCCTAGGTGCTACACTTCTTCGAACGAACTGAAATATCTCGCTATTTTGTTCTAGTTGTGTAACGATTTTTGCCGAATGTAAATCTGGGTCCCAAACGTGTCGTTCCCTTATCAATCTATGTAAAACTTCAAGTGGAGGTGCTTCAATATCCGCGGTGACTTTCCACAAACGCAAAGGTATACCATCAGCCACTTTTTTATAGGCTATTTCTACTCGAGGATGATATCCAGATACGCTAACCCAACCGCGCTGTTTATCTTTAGCTTCCTTCAGGAGATTGGCTTGGCATTCGTTTAGATATTCCCTCCAGCCTCCCGTCTCGCTTCCTAAGTCGTTTAATAACTTCGCCTTCGAATCGTTTAATTCGCTTGACTTGCATTGCTTGATGAACTCTTGTGGGACCTAGAAAAATAATGTTGCCGTTTTGTAGCGGTATATAACTAAAATCGAAGTGATGTCAAGGATATGATGGAATAGGAAAATACATACAATAGCTGTAATGCATCACGCCCAAGTGCATCTGATGCAATTTTAACTACAATATAATGACGTAACGGTGATAAACCATTAAAAAAATCATAAGTCCGTTACCTGAACAAAATAATTGTCGTCGTATTCGACTGCACATTTTTATTTACAGTTCTAATTATCTATAAATTCAATATCATCCCACTTATTATTATTGTTATTATTATTAATAATAATTTTTCAGAAATATTAAACAACAAAGGCCAACCCCTTTTGTTAGTTGCTTCAGAATCTTTACATAATACTTGTGTATATCAGGATAGTACAGTGGATGTTGCTGTCATGCGGAAAACAGGAAAATGCTCAAGTACAGCAGTGGACAAAAGCAGATTCATTTAATATACGAGGGTGTTATTGATTGTATTTTCTTTGGTAGTATTTTATTAAATTACATACACATTTGAAAGACGTTTGTTCCTGAATTGGACAAATTTTGTTTCATTTAATTTACGAGAGTTTTTTTAAATATATATTTGTTAAAGACAAAATATAAAAATATAATACATTTTTTTATGCTATATTGTATGGAAACTGATGAGAAGATGATATATTTTAAATACTTTTTTGATGTTAATGAGGGAAAATGATGTACAAAGTTCCTGAAAGAAAAAATTACGGTAATAAAATATTTACCTTAAAAATTCTATTAAAGTTCTTCAAGAAGTAATACAAGCAATCGTTTCCAGCTTTGTTTTCTGCCAGTTCCTTGGGATGCGGCGATCCAACATTCTGTTTATAGGTTGGCGAGTAATGGAACAGAGACGGTGCAAAACACATAGCCAGATTGTTCTCGTTCATCTGATTGATCTGTGAGTGTTTGGCGATCGAAAGTAGAAAATGTAACAGGGCTTGCAACACTTCGACGTGCTCATCGGGCATCAAAAGTAACGCACAAAGAACGGATTCTCGACGTAAATATACGGGCACATCTGCAAAACGAATAATTTTCGAAATCCAATAATCGAATAGTATTTTCATTAATAGATGGGACTTGAGAGGTCCACTCGAGATATTTTCATTTATATTTCTTGTTGATGTTAAGTAAGTGTTATTAAAAATCAACGTCACGTTTTGTAAAATGTTTTAAACGAGCTAAATATAGTACTCGATATATTAGTTTCGGAAAGTGCAATTTATATTTGGATGTACGCATTAATTAAAGCCTTCAGGATCAGGGT
Source organism: Rhynchophorus ferrugineus (assembly GCF_030347505.1). Taxonomy (NCBI): domain Eukaryota; kingdom Metazoa; phylum Arthropoda; class Insecta; order Coleoptera; family Curculionidae; genus Rhynchophorus; species Rhynchophorus ferrugineus. The sequence continues at coordinate 23,211,528 of NW_027472584.1, read as the reverse complement.
AATAAGTGTTTGCGTACTTCCTTTAATTGTTAGCGCTTTTAATAAAATCATTATTGATTACGTCCAGTGAAACGACTACCTTGTACGTCCAGTAATACGATTAAAAGAACAAAAATGTCAGTCTTATTTATATCGACAAAAATGTAAATACCAGAGGTAAAATACTTTTTTTCTTCAAAATTATTAGTGTAATTTAAAACAGAACAAAGATCTTTTAGTTGCGAAAACTGTTTTTCTTGATATACTTCATAACTCATTTTATGCCAGCATTTTTTAAAGATTCTTAATTCTAATACAAGGACTTAATAAAAATGTGCAAGTCATTTTTAACAAGCACTTTTTTGAAACAGTAGTTTGATGTAGTTTTTTTTGTAGACATAGTTTCGGGAAGGTTATTGACCATTTTAATTTCCGATATTTTCGACAATTCTTTTACTACGACTGTGAATTAATTTTAGCGGATATCAAGTAAAAATGTCTTATATTAATATTGATAACATCGAAAACATTTTTTTTTCAATATTATTCATGATAAACGTTACACTGGCGATAGAATGACAATGATATTATTTAATTACAAAATATCACGATCAAAATAGGATGTGAAATCAAAGTCATGTACTGAATAATAGAAGAAATTAAACTTAAGACCGGAAGTTACATTCAACTGTAGAGAGGAAGGCCGAAGAAAACACGAAGCAGTTTTAGAATAAGAATTATTGACAAATAAGGACAAAATTCAGGAAGAATAAATATTACCTTTCATTGGCGATTGATAATCGATTGAATTCACATAGAATATTTAATTCATTGATCTAAGTAAATGTCGAAATATTTATATATACAATAAGTACATGGATGTTCAATAAATATTGTCGTTCGATAAGAAAACATCATTTTTACTTTATAAATCTTAAACCAAATAATTAATAATTGGTACTATAATTTCCAGTGACAAAGCCCAAGTAGTTAACACATCGGAAGCTGTAAGACAATCGATAACCATTAAAATAAAACGTCAACATATTAAAATAGATACACGTGTCGTTTTTACAACCCTCTAAAAATCAATATATATTGTAACGGGATTTAGCACTAGAGGCTGTCGATTATATAATCCTTCATATTTCAATAAAATCATGAATAATTATATTAATTTACCTCATAAGTAATAAGTTTTATTAATTAAAATTGATTTTCTTATTATTTACTTTTTTAGTTATGTTTTATTGATGTTTTAAGTTGTTCAAGGTTTAAAAATATTGAAAACTGTTGATATTCTAATCTAAATTATTAATTTTATTTGTTAATACACTGTTTTTTTACCAAATTTTTATTGCTATATTTTATTAGAAGATATTTCACAGGAATTAAATAGGACTATATATGGTTTTTAACTCGCTATGATCTCATATGAACAAACTTTAAAATTTTATATGTACAAAGTCAAATAAACATTACATTAATATAATACTGATAGTTAATGCAAAATGACATCTAATCTTATCTTCAACTTAGCCGTTTATTCGATGGAGATTAATTTTATGATCTGCGAATTAAACTTTTTTATTTAAGTGTTTTAAAATAGCTGTTTGCTGACCGAGATTAGGAATAGTACACAAAAATACTGATAAAGACACTTACATTGAAATATTAAAATGAACGTTTCGGACAATTTGTTGGTGAGTAACGTCTCCGGAAGATCTCTGAAGTACTGTTTGACCATATCGGCGACGTCGTATGCCTGCTGATCGGAAAAATCGACGCACACATTCGTTTCGACTAAATTCCTTAAAGCCTGAATCCTTGACTTTACTCCCGGTTTACGAAAAATCCCAAGTTGATCAGTTGCGTTCTGTTGCAACCAACGCAACGCCTCTTCAATATTTCTCGGTAGTACTTGGCCGGTTCTTTGTAGTGTTATTGTTAGAGGTACGCCAAATACGTTTTTATCTGAAATTAATAAAGTTATTTGGATTCTGCTTTACCATCAGATCTAATCTGATTTAACAACTTTATTATCATTTTTTATTACAACTAGATGGTGTTTTTCTCTTTCAATGTCTCCTAAAATAAATAATAAAAAATATAATTCGAGAACAAAATCTTGAAACTTATTAAATCAGATAAGATGTTTTTATAATTTTTATCTGGTGGTAATTTATCTGCTTGTTTATTGCCAGTAATGACTGAGAGTAGTGTTCTGATCAATAAATGAATGAAGGTCTGGGTATTAGCCTATATCACTCACCTTTCGAATGAGCTGGTATAAAGTTTAAGACCTCCTTAAAATCAAACAGGTCAGTAACGAGAATTGATGAATAGGAGGGTATTTTGATCAAAAAGATTTTGCATTAAATTTGGCGTTGCTATAAATCTTCGTGAATAAATTAATTTTTGTGTGTATCATTTAATAATTCCGGATACTTTTTACCTAGAATGTAGGTTCTAAACGTGATATAAATCTGGTAGAATGCTCGTTCCGAACTGTAAATATTTTACGATTTAGATAAAATAGTAAGACGGACCTTGTAATAATTTATTAAGTTGATTTGATGTAAATCCAACTGAGAATAACCCTGAATGAATTGAACGTTCTTTTATATTCAACGACCATCTAATACGTGAGATAACTACCATCATAGTTATCTTGAATGAAAACAAATCGGACTTCAGTGAAAACGGTCATTCTCGGAATACTTACCTTTATATACAGGGGCTTTCATTTTTCTGATGAACTTCGGTAAATCCCAGTTCCAGCCGCTTCGGTGCGATGGACAATGTTTCTCCATGTGGGCCGTGAGCTTCAGCAATGCCAATTTTCTTAGCATTTGTAGTTGGGTGGAGGAGAGTTGATTGAGAGGAATTTCATCGACACCGGACTGACTGTTCTCTCCGTCCGGTTCCTCCAACTGCGCTGCACCGCGCTCAGGGGGTTTATGCCAAGTAACCCTGAGAAATAAAACGTTTTTGATGGTTCGGTACTTGATTTTAAGGGAATATTCTTATTTACCGATCAATACTGTGAGGCGTATGAGGCCATGTTTCCGTCTTGTCAAAACTTTTAGTACGAACTTTCCGTTGATGTCTTGGAGTTAGTTCCGAATCGGATATATGATTCAACTCCAATATCTTCAGGCTGCCGATTGGTGAAATGTTTTCTAACGGAGGTTCGCGTTCACTGAGAAACGCACCTTCTTTTCGTCGCCGGAACTTACTGGAACCGGCCCGTCGTAGTTTCTCCTTGGGACTTTGGGTACATTTTTCGAATACATCGTCCCTCTCTTGACTGGAGAAGCTACCGCTTTCGAATCTCTTGCTGATTTCTTCGAGATTAGCTGATATGGGAAACCGGAAGGTATTTATAGGTTTATTGACGTTTAACGTTTTCTTTAACTTACGATATGGTCCTTTGGAGCATGTCCGGGACCACCTTCTGGTATCGCTTTCGTACGTCCAGTTCTTGCTGAGAGCGCAGAACTCATCGTCAGACTCATCTGTGTGAGTTACTCGTTGCTGATGCAAATGTGCGCAGTTGTTCAAGATTTGAAGGCGACGAAAAAGAGAGTTTAAAACATCGGCCTCCAAAAATAAATGATCTTGTTCAGCTTGGTTCAAGTCGATAGGGAATTGCATATCTAAAATGTACGATTATTGATTTATATGAACTTAAATTAATTAAATTGGATGGTTCTTGATAAATAACTTGATAGCTCAGACGTTATATCATCAGGTGTTTCATTGGATAGTGTATAAATTAACAGACATAATTGAATCTTACACAACAGGTGTTTTGTATATATATCGCTATATATTACAGATTAATAGTCGATGATAAATATCGGAGCATTCGATATACACGTGTGTATGTATAATTAACGTAGTTTTTTCGTGAAAAAAATTATTACCTTCGTACATTTGGGCATACTGGGGGAAGCCAGTGGCTCGCAACCATTTGCATGCTTCAGCTGCCTCGATTTCTGAAACAACAACCGCGTTGTTTAACGTTGTTTCATTTTTTAATTCCTTTTCGGGTCATAAATAATTTTAAAACTTTCTAATGTTAATTTAAATGCTACAGTGTTATTGTCATTGCCAAAAATAATTTTGTAATAATTTAAATATAATTGTATACATTATTATGACGTTAGAGTGATAATTTAAAATCATTTAGTGGATTGTCGGTTAATTTTGAGAGCTTCCCTATTTATGGAATTATTTTTGTTGTTTGTTGAAGGTTTATGTGTCAAAATTAGTTTTAATAGAGATGATAAAGAATGAGTAAACAGAAGCTTTAAGTTCCTGTTTAGGTAGAATTAAATCATCTTGGAAACGTTTAAGCTGTCATTAAAATTATAATTTGCTGTCATCTCCGTTCAAATAATCACATACTGATGAAAATGACTGGGATTATAGATACTTTTATGCTGAATCGAATATTGGCACAATTTTTATTTTTTCTTCGTTTCCTTTGTTTTTCAATTATACAATGAAAACTGTTTTTTTTTAAATCGGTGGATTTCTGTTTATGTAGCATATCTTAAAAATTATAAATTCTAGAGTAATGTAACTTAATTGTTTTTGTCCCAAAATAAATATATTTTGATTTTGATATCTGATAAAAAAAACTTTGGCAGTTTCTCCGTATATATAGTCGTGAAAATGTATGATTTTTTGCCATATTCAGATTTTTTTCTGTAATTTTCGTTAAAATAATTGCAAGTTAATCAAAACTACACAGATTATGAATAATATAATACGCTGAATCCAATGGTGTTCATACATGTTTCTACATCTTTTAGTTTTCAAGTTATACATTGAAAAATCTATTCAAAAAATGACTGAATTTCTTTTTATAGCACTATCTTAAAAAGTATAAATTCTAAAATAATTTAATCTGGATTTTGTTTTTTTCTTCAATCCAAAATACATATATTTTGAGTTTTGGTACAAATGGGCACTTTTTCCATGTATAGAGCTGTCATTTTCGTTAAAATAATCGCGGGCTAATGAAAAATACAGGAATATAGACAATAATTACAGAACTAAAACAAACAACAACACATTTACTTCCTAAATTTTAAATGAATTGAAACAATAAAGATAGTACATCTTATTTTAAAATGTACAAGAAAAAATTGAGACATTTTTTCATTTATCGAAAGATAAAAAAGCACTCCACGTCATACATTATAAATGTATAGAAATTATATCAAATTAATACATTTTTGCTGTAAAAAATAATACGGAAACTATAACATTGAAAATATTACATAATAAAAAAGCTTAACATTTTTTTAACAGCCATACTAAATGATATATTGAATGGGCTTTTAGAATATCTCATTCTTAGTTGTTTTATCCTATTTTAAAACCTAATTCAATGGCTATAAGCTGAGAATAACTTGGGAATTAGCTTAGAGATTTGGAATAAGGTGGACCATAAAGGGAATGACAGTAAGATTGATAGCGGTCATTACAAGATACACCACACCATAACGTTATACTAAAGCCGTGAAATCATGTTGGAATAAATGTTAAAAAAAGATCGAAGCATTAAATACGAAATAGTTAAGCTCTAAGATATGTTTTAGTTGGATTGGCGCGCAGTGACCATGGCTTTTCTAGTGATGTTGTAGTCACGGGTTCGAATCCCGTTTAGGGCATGAACGTTTTTCTCATTCACGTCAATAATCATGCTGGGTAAGACCGGATGCTTTCTGTGATAATTAAAATATGATAATTAAAAAAATGTATTTTAAAGTGATTTAAATGCAAAAATTTCTACAGTAAATGGTTAAAACTAGGTAGCATCTGGTTTTTCTTTCGGCTGGATTAGTCAGGCAAGTGATGAAATTCTAATATGGGCTCTTATCGCATGTTTTATTAAAGTAGGTACGGATTTTCGGCTTCTTCAAAAGCTCCACGTGATTTAAGGAGTAAATATCGGTTGAAATACTAGGAAACTACTATAATCAGTTTTTTTGTTTATTTTAAACAGGATGAGTGACTAAGTTTTATTCGTTTGTAGTACGAAAACTCACACATTAGCGGATTACCTTCGGTATTTTTTAGGATATAGTGTAGAATAATAAAATTTCCAACTAAAAATGTCTAATTTGTTGTCTATTGATTGTTTAAAGCAATTTAATTGGAATGATATTTAATTATAAATGGTTTATACTAATGTTCAGTAAAGTTTTAGTTAACAGAGTCAATATTAAGTAAAGTATAATGTTGATTGATTGATGGCGATTTTCCAATTTGATCTCGAACTGTGGGGAAACATCTAACCGTTATGGAAGGCAAAACAATGAATATGATTTAAGAACAAGAAGTTTCCAAGAATTGTGAAATCAATCTTGCGATAGGTATTCTTTTCTGAATATTGATATATTCTTGTTAGAGATATTTTATTTAAATTAAAGAAAAAGAAATGAAAAAACACATCTAATATTAATTGCAAACATAATATTGGGAGTTTAGTGGGATGCAAACATATTGTTTTATAAGGTGTTAAACAATACCAATGACAAACCGAAGAAAAACAAAGAAAGAATTGTATTTAGATAGGATAGAACAATATTTCTTTTATATAAAACTGAATGAGAGAAGTACGAACGCATTTTTGCAATATCGGATGATAAAATAACAAATATATTAATAAATATAGTACTTACCATCAATCTAAAAATTAAAATATTGTGACACTACTGAATTTAATTTAGTTCTAACAATTACTAAAGATCATAATAACCGATATTTAAATAAATTATGTTTGTATATTATAAAAATAAATTTAGAAAAATATGATTTCATTGTTTAACGAAATTCCTCCTAATTATTTATTGATTTTTCGTTTATATTGAAACTGGGAACGATGCATCATGAAAGGTATAAAAATAAACAAAGGGATATCGATGCGAAGATGGGGTGTGGTGGTGAGGGGGCGGGGGGGATTCGAATCAATGCGAACCTGCAATTTTTGTTGTCCGCATAAGTTTCCATAGTTGTTCGGCCTTGCGTATCGGCCAATTGTCATTAACTTTAACACTAAGACTGCGAAAGAATTTATATTCTTTGACCCGAATAGACATGTTAAATATTGGAAACTGCTACTACTCACCGGCCAGATGTCGATCAGACTGTGAACGAGACTGCTTGTTCACCTGAAATTATACCAGATCAATTATGCTTGGTCGCCCATCCGATATTAACAAGTTGAATTTCAAAGGCTATGTCATTTACATGCGTGATCCTTTATAATATGTATAAGACCCGAGTTTTTAATAAAAAAAACCTTTTCTGATACGATTTTTTTTTGTTATAAACGAATTTTCAACAGTAGTCTTTTCGAATTTACTTAACAAAATTTTAAATTTAGATTATTTTAAAAACCAGATATATAATATATATTTAAAATTAAAAACATATTTTTATTTTTGACTGATTTCGAACTGAAATAAAACTCATTAAGCTTGAAGCCCAATATTTTTCCTTATTTTAAATAACACATTATTCAATAAGTTTTAAGGTCATGGCATCTGTATTTTGGAACATGCATTGTATCTTGCTCATCAATATCGAGAATAAAAAATCAAGAAAAAACGGTTCAAATATCTGATTTGACAATAAAAATAAATCATTTAACAAAAAAGGGTTACCAAAATTTTTTACATTAGAGCGAATTGAGTGATATAACATATTATGAAAAAATTTGAGATTTTTTGCTATCAATCCCGTTAAAATAATCGCAGATTAATGAAACTAACGTAGATTTTCAATAATTTTACCCTGAATTATGTGCAATAGTGGCATAATAATGTTTATGCATCTTTCAGTTTTCTTGTTATACAATGAAAAGTGTTTTTTTAATGACAGAGATGTTTGTGGCCTATAAATTAAAAATTATAAATTCTAAAGTAATTTAAACTGGCTTTTTATTTCTCTCACCTCAAAATTCATAGGCAATGAAATAGATAGATAATACATACAGGTAAAGAGATAATGACCAATGATTTATAAAGTATACCATACAGTGTATTTATGAAGATATTTGGTGAGCTTGTTGATGATTGTAAATTTAACTAATGCAGAATAAACCTAGAAAAACTAAGAATACTTTGCATATAAATTATTACAATTATATCTTATATAAATAGAATGACACAATTATTTTGTTTGATTTAACTGAAAGTTCATTTAAATTAATTATTATTAAACCTGTTTAATGTTTTAAACAAATCACGCTTACAATGTTAAATAAACGGTGTAATTTAACAATACGTATGTAATTGATGATTGCGATGTCAGGTAAACGCTATTTAAATTTGTGTGATTTTTGTTATTGACGTTTTAACAGGAAAAAAACACGATTCAAGTCATCATCAAGTATTATTTTCGATGAATTTGGACTTGCATCGAGCTCACGTAATACTACGTGATGATCTGTATCGAACAAAGTTCCTAATTTGTCACCATCAATCTTTATTGATCGAACAGAATTACGAATATATTTCGGAAAATAGAGAATGTTGGTTATTTTGTGTGTTTTTATATGGTTAATTAAATAAAGAGCGTAAGTTAATTGAGGGATTTATAACACCTAGTGATTTTAAAGAAAATAACATATTTTTTCAATTTTGAAATTTATTTACTGTTTACTGTTTTGTTCTTGCTTCTGAACAAAATATTATCATTTGTTTTATTAATTTGTTGTAATGTTTTGACGTTCTAAAACTGATAGTTTCTATATGGTAATAAAAGGATTGAAGTAGCGGTCAACAAGATCTAGAAGTTGATTAGAGACTGGAAAATTCAAAATAATAGCTTCAGATCTGTCCATGTTCATTTTGCATTGTGGCGAAATGACAAAAAATTATATCACTTGACGGATGCCCGATTCCTCAGACAGAATCAGCTAAATACTTCAGGACATACCTCGGTGGTAGGTTAAATTGGAAATATAATGTATAATTTGGACCTATGGGGTGTAAATATGAGGTTATACTAAAACATCAAACCAACTAATAGACCAACGCACCCGAAACAAAGTTCGACGATGCTTATCACTACGTGACCAACGAAGAGCTGCACGATGACCTGGAAATCAAATAGATACACGAAGTGATCCAAGATATCGCCTTAAAATATGATATAAGGTTGCTAAATCACAGCAACGCGGAAGCAATACAGCTACTGGACAGCATGCAGGAAATCAGAAGATTGAAGCTAATCAAACTGCGCGAACCTGTTTAGTGTATAGGTGTATTCTTTAATTTAAGCTTAAGTAGTTTGGTTTTATTTTAATTTGGGAAATACATACTGATGTATGATGAATCAGCTAAATACTTCAGGAGATATCTCGGTGGTAAAAAAGCAGAGCACATTAGATTCAAAGTCAAGAAACTATACTGGTTAGTCTGAAGATACTCTCAAATTGACCTACAACCAAAAAGATTGGTTTATCAGTATATAGTGTATAGGTGTATTCTTTAATTATTCTTAAATGTGGTTACAAAAGGATTGAAATTGGAAGGTCAAAACGAATGATACTAAAAGTATTGAACAGTCTTCAACAATATTTTTAAAATAATATTGATGTACTGAACGCTGTGTTGTCACTGTTGAGACTCATATTTTTTATTATCAAACCCTGATATGTCGTAATTTATAATTGTTATTGTTTTGGAATTAAATTGATCGTACGAATTCGTTGGGATTATCGAAACCATGTCGCCAGTAGATTTTTTTTATCGAAACCCAACGTCGGCAATTAATTGCCGGTTAAATTCCAAATTTGTTTTAGCAGTAATTAAGAATGGCAAAAAAAATCCCGAATGGAAATACTACCGATCACAACCATCAATCTCATACATTTTGCTAACGGAAATCACCTCCGACCTTTGCTTGTACGATATTATTCTATTTATAGTATTTTAATTGGAAAAATAGGTTTATTTATCGTTTTCTTTGTGATTAATACTGACCCATTGATTTTATTCTAAATCGTAAATCATTATAATTGTGTTCAGGTCAATTTTTTTTGTTTAAATATCGTTTGAACACAGATCGACGTTATTTAAAGCAGCTATTTTTATGTGTTTAATTTATGTTTAGTACGCGAACCAAATCGTTTGCGTCAAAAATTACGGGCATGTTTATTATACAAGAAAATTTGTAAATTATTAGGTTATTAGATTGCGTAGATCATTGCCAATAAAGCGAATAAATGGTCATTATTTTTATATCATGGCCAATAGGTTATGTTATAGGATCATTTTGAACTGTTTTATCTATAAACAGTTAATTATAACACTATTTACAACGTTATGTCGTATTCCAGATTATATATATATATATATATATATATATAGTTGAGAGATTAATTAATTTTCTCACAATAGATACTGATTATTAAACATGCGTAAAAACATTATAGAATAACTTAAATACAGATAATAAATCTAGTCATAGGTTATCCAATGTGCTTGATATAATATATTGAACCAGATAGCATTCAAAAATAAATCATCTAAGATTTATTTAATAGTGTATTTAAATATATATCCAGAAATAACTAGAAATTATTAATAAAAGACATAAAATGTTATTATATTGTAGAATTTGGTTCAATATTACAAATCAATCTGCATCTGTATAACATAATTGTATATACGTATTTTGACATATTTTTCTATATTGCCATTTTTTTAGACTTTTCTATGTAGAATGCCAAATTATATAGTAAAATTGTTCTTCCGCAGTATATAATACTTTAAAAGGTATAAGCATATACTTTGTAGTTGAAAGCTGCTTAAATTTGATTTGTATCAATATTCAAACTCAACTTTTGTTGTACATTTATTATATACACCGTGGGGCAAAAGTCTACCATTTTTTTTCGCTATGATTGAAAAATTATGCCGGCTAAATGGTGACCGCGATTCGCTATGCAACTTTCGGCTCTTTTTAAAGCATTTTTCATGACACCATGGAACATCTGAGGCTGAATTTCTTCAATTTCATGACGAATATTGTCTTTAAGATGTTGAATTGTTTGGGACTTATTCACAAACTTTTAATTTCAAAAAATCCCATGAGACAAAGTCTGGTGAGGTTAAATCCGAAGATCTGGCTGGCCATGTTAATTCGTCACTTCGCGAAATTAGTCTTCGTGGAAAAACGTCATTCATTGAACACTGAAAAGGAAATGGGCTTCTTCACTCATTATCAATTTAGACGAAAAATCTTCAATTTCATCAGACAGCCTTAGGATTGCATTACTGTACTCAACACATTGATCAGGATCTCTCGGTAGCAATTTTTGGACTAACTGAATTTTGTACGGGATCATTTTCAAATCAGTTTTCAAAATTCGCCTTAAACTACGTACAGAAATGTGTAACTGGGAACCACGTCTCCATATTAATGTTTTCGGAAACTTTGCAACACTATCGCCCAGAGCCCAATTTCGGCGTTACGAGACGTTTGTTATCTTCCAGAACGAGACCTGTTTGCTGTCGTACCGTACTGCCGAAAATTCCAGATAAATTGTGGTTTTGTGAGGCACTGGACGATTAGGATATTTTTGACTCAATTTCCGCTGAGTGGCAATAATGGAACGATTCATTTCAATAAATATTAGGTCTATTTCTGCTCGTTATTGTGGCGTATATTTATTCATAATAAAATTTGGACGTCTACACAACACAATGGTTAAAGCGAAATTAAGCTAAATATCACATAATAAAGATGGCGCGCAATCAAAATGGTAGCGGGACTTTTGCCCCACCTGTTATAATCATTTGAATTTGAATATTGATACAAATCAAATGTAAGCAGTTCTCAACTAGTCGTATATATATGTACTAATATAAGCACTATATTGAAACCTAACTGAAATTCAACTGTTTTCTTTTTTTTACTGGTAAGAATCATTAATATAAAATATTTACTTGTAATGACGGTGATACTTTTTCAAGTACCGGTGCCGAGCTCGACTTCCCATTGGTCCAACTTCGTTTCGAATATCCATTCCCCCAGTGATCGCTTCCTTCTGATGATTCGGTATCTGAACCCGGTGAACTGGACGACCATGTCAGATTCGTTGAGCTCTCCGATGGTGATGGTGATGTTTGCGTGGCCACGTGAGCGGTACTAATAGTGGATAACTGAAAAGATAGAAAAGGTGTGACATTTTTTCGAGTTACCACTGTATATCTGACCCTGAAAATAGCTGATATAATCTCTACTGATAAACACACAGAGATTCTGTACAGTCTAAACAAAATATAGAGCTTAGTGGGCTTTGTGGGATGCCTGCTGGCGTTTTAATCCAATATATATAAGATATTGGTTTTTCCTTCGAATTACGTGACGGAAATCATGCTATTGCAACTTAAAAATTGTATAATATCATAAAACTTTCAGTGTTCTCGAACTGAACTTGCGATACTTCCACATTAGGGCAATATACTTCAATATGATATAACAATAATTTATATCAACACAAAAAGATTACAGCTGTATGTCGCGTTATATGTCGTCTGAATTTGTTTTTACCGGTAAATATCAAATAATATATGATAAAGATTGAAAATTTTGTATTTTAGTAGATATTTATTATATTAAATTTGAGTTATCCTTTCTTTTTCAAACTCTAGGCATTTGTAGTTGCAGAATATTTTGAACAAAAAAATTGAATATAAAATACCTGTAGTAGATAGGTTAGATAAGGTTTTTGTTTACTTTTATTTAGTAATTACAAAAATTATTATGTAGTATTATGTTAATAAAATATATTTTAAAATGTTCTTTTTATGTGCTAAAAATCTACGTTTGATTATTTTTTAATTTTTAGTGAGCTTCTTCTTTATTTTTTAAAGTCGGTTCAATTTTTTTGTTAAAAATATTTTATTTTTCTCTTTTTAGTGTTAGATATTTACTCATTAAATTAGACAGTTATTTCATTTAATATCACAATGGGTTGGCCAAGTAAGGGTACAGTCCGTATGTGATAAAATAGGAATAAAGAAACAATGATTGAAAATAAGAAGCGGTTAAGGCCCCGGGGCCCGCTACCTAGCCTAGGTGATTTGACAAATGTTCTAAGTAAACTAGAAAAACAAATAATTGTTGTCCGCGCCGGGAATCGATCCTGCGACCTCCGATCGGGACAGCTAAACGCTTTAACAATTGCATCATAAAAGCAATTGTCTAGAATATTTCTACGTGGTCTGGTATCTAGAAAGTGCTTAAAAAATAAACTGAATGGTTTTTGCACTGAACGACTTCAGATTTTCTGTCACATCAGCTCAGCAGTAACATTATACATAAATATCTGATGATTTTAGATAAAAATATGTGAAAACTTTGTACCTGCGTTTGAAATTTGAGCGTTTCCCTCGATTTTCCCCCCTTCCCCCAACAGATGCTGACTTGTTTCCAATGGGATCACCTCGGAAGTGTACTCTTTCGCATAAAAAAATAATTTTGAAAATCGGTCCACAATTAACGGAGAAATCGGTTAATATACATTAAAAAATATATATACCGACGAACATAGAACCTCCTCCTTCTTCAAAGTCGGTTAAAAATGTTCATATCCCCTACGTTATTTTTGTTATTAAACTCCAGACAATTATTTTAATATTTTGAAATATGATGCGGGTGAGACGTGTCACATCAAATACCAGCTGTTTCTCAACAAGAAATAATTTTTAAAACTATTATTCATTGGAGGGCATAACATTAATCTTGAAAATTTAATATGGACGATTAAAATCGAAATTTTATGAAAGTTTTCAGCTTCAACGGCGTGAAATGAAAATGCAATAACCTTTTTTATGGTAGTACCTTCGAATCGATATATCTCAAGTTCTCACCTGTAGAAAATAAATTAGTTAACAGTTAATTGGATTTTTCACAGTATTATTTTCGTCAGTTATTGTTCCTGATAATTATTCTCGTTCATGTTTCTTATATTTTCAAAAAATAATTATATTTTCGTTAAGTATATTTTAATTATGAGCTGAATTATTATTTTAATTAGGCTTATAGCAATATGATTTTAAATAGGCAACAGTATTACGTAAAAACTTTTTAAAAAATATTTAAATATATCAAGATAATTCCATAAATATAACCGTTTAAAAAAATATTATTTCTGTATTTTTTGGGCAAATATTGTAAATAGATAAATAGATTTAGGTAGGTATTAAGCTAAATTGTGTGTATATAGTAGAATATAAAATACGGGTAGTAGATAGGTTAAATAAGGTTTTTGTTTATTGTTATTTAGTTATTACAACGATTATTATGTACATATTTTATTTTAAAATGTTTTTTTTGCGTAAAAACCCGAGTTTGATTATTTTATAATTCTTAGGAAGAGGTTCAAGGAGTTCCTTGTTTATTATTGTTTGTTATTATTGTTTATTGTTAATTATTGTGTTTTCTTTGATAAGATTTGATGCTTTTGAATCTAAAAAGAATAGCCTTATCATAATTGTTTATTATTGTAAATGAAAACAAATCTAATTACAGTAAATAAACAAGAATGTAAATAAAATTCTATGAATCAGTTTTATTGTTATTAAATGTAGATATAAACTGAACAAGTATCGCTGTGTGTTTCTGTGTTAATTAAACTATTAAGTATTAAACGAGCAGAAAGAGATAATAATCTTTATGTAAACTTAAATCAAATTACAAATAAAACTGGTTATTTATAGAAAAGCAATTAACAAAGTACTTACTGAATTTGATCCTAAATCAGACAATGTGTCAATATCGATAGATCTCTTCTCATCATAAGCTAGATTCTCGAAGTGATTAAACTCAAGATTTGAGTCATCTTGAAACCCATTTAAGTGTCCGTAACCATTAAAGTTGGAACTATGGTGGCAAAAACGATAATCGCTCGCTGGGTTCTCGTTTAATGGTTTATGATTGGCGAGCAGCTCTGACAAATCCGACTGGATATCTTTATTTAGCTTCAGTAAGATTTTCAGATTTAGCTCGATATCTTCGGAATCGGAGGTAGGTGGTGATGCCGGACGATCAGTCGTCGTCTGACTTGTGGGCATTTTGAGTTTTTCCTCTTCGATTTTCGATAGTCCGATTTGATATGGCGGCGTCTTGAAAGACTTTTTCTGTGTTGATATACGGCCATTTTTCTCGAAGGCCGAATTAATTTCACTCTGAAAAAAATAATCGCATTTATTAGTTATTAGTTACTAAAAAAATAAACACCAAAACCAGATATGTTAAATTTTACTAGTGAAATTGTGCATCATGATCATTATTATTATTATATACCAGGTGTGTCGGTAAAGAGAACACGTTATTCACAATGAGTAGTATTGGTCATTTCATTCTATACATTTTGCCCATCCCTCATCTCTCTGCTTCTTCTTTGATCTAAACCGGCCATCGAGCCGTTTTTGAACTTCTTTGAAATCAGCGAAGTGCTATTCTTTAAGCGCGTGTTCCATCGATACGAAAAGGTGCTGGAGCCAAGTCTAGAGAGTACGGTAGGTGCCATAAAACTTCTCCTTAAACCATTTAAAAGTGATTTTAACACTTTTTTATTGGTTTTGTATTGCGTTAAGACTGCACAGTTCAATTTGATAGTTTCTTATCAGTAGCGATCAGTATTAACTGTTTCTTCAGGTTTGCAGTCGATGGGTCGGCTTCGCCTGGTAGGATTTTCGAAATAAATCCATATTTTATCACCCTTTACTGTTTGATGGAGAAATTCCTTTCATACTTTTGAAGCAGTATTTCATTGATGACTTTTCGATTTTCTAATTGTCTGTCATTCAATTCATGTGGCATCCATTTTCCTTCAGCAGCTTTTTTCTTTTGATGCCTGCTGCAAATGCACCTTTTGAGGTACAAAACTTGACATTTTCAATAAATTATAAATCTACAACGCTGTTATTTTGGCAGAACGTAGCTCATGTAGTTTTAATTTTAGAATAAAATGACATATATATCATATCATAACATTACGGCTGACTCATTACTGAACTGTTACAAAAACCGGAAAGTAATTACGGACACACCAAGTATATACTTAAACCAAAACCAAATTTATATTACCTAGGTAATAATTTATTAAAATTTATGTTATTTTTATATAATATTATTATGTTGTTTATAGTATTCTCATAATAGAACAGTATTTTATGTTAAATTATTTTGAAATTATTAATGAGTGTACTATATATGGTATAATGTGCAAAATTGTGTCTATTAGATATTCCTACATTTATTAAATAAAGAAACATACATCTTTCGAAATAATTAGGTTATTAAATGTTTAGTTTATACTATTATTATGTTATAACCCAGTAAAATAACTTTGATTACCCTATCAGGTGTTGTGTCTGCTTTTGCATTATCAGGTTGATCCTAAAAATACACCATTATTATTGTTTATGTTTATTTACTTAATATTTAGGCGTCATTACATTTTTAACAATATTATTACTTCAAAACGGTTAACTGTCATCGGACAGAAGCGGCATTCTGACATATCTGTTTCGTTAATTATTACAAATTACCATAGGAAGGTTGTTGTTTTCTTTTGAATTTATTTAATTAACCGGAATAAAATTAATCATCAAGAAAGAAGGTGCAAGAAGATGGAAGGTGGATTGGCAATCGTTTCGCAGTTACTCTTGGTGTAGTTAAGTGGAGTTCGGGTAAAAATATCGCAGCTGAAGCTGTAAGATCACAAAAGGTAGATTGAATATGCTCACGGTGGTCATTGCACAATAGCCATAAGATATCCCAATTAGGAAACATCTAAGCATTGAAAAACAGTACTAATCCTTGGATTCTGGGTACAAGCATCAGAATTCAGGGTGTAATACCACCAAGTTGCTGTGAACTAACATAGTCTACTGTAATTAAGATAGAAGCCTACAGTTCATGGTGTACATCCATCAATGGTGGATTGCAGTAGCTCAGTTTCTCAGCTATAGACTATTGGAATTTGGAGTCACCAAAACTTGGGAAACCATTTCATACTGAGCACCAGGTGAACCGGAAAGTCATTACCGGTTTTTTTCAGAATAAAACTACCTAATTTTCAAGAAAATTGAAAAAATGTATTTATTCAAAGTATTGGTCATCTCATCCTACACATCTTTCAGGTAATTTATGGATACGATTCCAAGAAAACTGATTGTCCTTTAAGCAAAACCATTCATCGAACTATTTTCTAACTTCTACAAAATTGACAAAGGGCTGCTCTGTAAACGCGTGTCCCATTGATGCGAAAAGTTGATAGTCGAACGGGGCAAGGCCTGGAGAGTACGGCTGGTGCAATAATATGTTCCACTCAAGTGCTTATAACGTTTCCTTGGCCGATCATCAATGCATGGTTCAAATTGATCATTTGTTGTCGGTATATTTCTATGACAGTGTTTCTTTCGCAAAATATAACATGTATAGCTTTGAACTTGATGTCAGTAGAATAAAATGACATATGTGTCAAATAATAACATTCTATACTTAAGCCTAGGGATATCTGCTAGAAAAACAGTGTTATTCAGAAACTCATCTAAGATAAACTGGCGGACGAAGATACAGTGATACTCACAAATAATTCGAATACAACTATAAGCTGTCCACACCTGAGAAGAACTACATACTGATTGAGTGGTGTGATGAATATGATGTCTAGAGATAGCGATTTGGTTTATGTTAAAATAGATTTAACGTCTCAGTGTTATTTTGTATCGCCGTTTAACAAGTTGCCACTTATTTTTGCGAAAAAAAAAAGTTTCTGAAGTTAAGTAAAAAAAAATTGTTGTTTTAAATCCTTCACAGATCATAACTTGCATTATTTCATAATTCGCCTTGCTATAGTCGTCACAATTCATTATTTTATAATAATACTTGTTCTGAAATCAAGATATCTGCGTTTTATTTTTAAGCCGTCTTAATATAGGGTAAAACAAAAGAAACGAAAGCGAGGAAATGGCGAAATACGAATGCCAAAGGAACAAATCATCGTGGAAGTTTTAATAACCATGTCTTATTTGTGTTTAGTTTAATTAAAATTGAAATGTGCTCGTTATATGTGGAGCGACCGCGACTGTAACTTAAAACGGAGAAGCAAAAATAGTAACGTGGTAGAATTCAAAAATACTTCCCCAAGGGAGACGGGACAATCACAGAAGAGTGAGGCGAGCTAGACAGGTACAAGGAATATAATACGCATCTTGGTGGAAAATATAAGTTTATTACGAAATGTTGACAGTGTAATCCCAAATTCCCACTCTAATTCGAGTGGGCTTTAGGCCTTATGCTTTAGAAAACTCCAATTCCTATATAAGGAGCGATGCAATCCTGCAAGGGTCAGTATACGATCTACTTCACAACCTTAAGGATGTATCCAGTGTTTAGTTTCCTCGTATTCGTGTTACTAGCTCTTGTCCACGTAAGTAAAGCGCCATATTTGTTTATAAAACTCCAAAAAAACCGAATATTATAATTAAACAGTGCCAAGATCCACGAAAAAGACTTGTCGATTCGTCGGATTACCAAAAAGACGATGACCTTCCCTGTACGATGAAGAACTGTTACAAGCGATCGGCGAATCAGGAAGATATGGGTCCATTCTGGGCGAACAGGGGTAAAAAGGATCCATCCTACAGTTCGGATAAATTCATGATCCAGGAACCTCACTGGATTCTGATCAAAAAGGATCCGGAAGTCGAACCGTTCTTCACATCTAGAGGAAAAAGACCGTTTAAGTATGTTTACGATGACAGTGTCAAGCCACCAAGAGACCGCCGCGATTATGTCGTTGATGGTGAAATGGATCCGGCATTCTTCGCAGCAAGAGGAAAGAAAAATATGGATAAATAATAAAATATAGTGTAAAATAGAATAGTAAAAATAATGTAGAGATTATAATAAAAAATATGGGTGGTATAAATGTGTTTTGTTTAACAAAAAATTTAGCTTCTGGTTTAAAGTCAGAATTCTTTACAGCATATATGATGCATGTATGGTAAATGTAAGTAGTAGTGATAGTAAAATGTTATATGTTTATAAATGAGAAAGAAAAGGTTTGGAGAAAGTGATCGAGTTTATTCTTTCAAAAAATATATTATAATAAGTTGTGGATATTACTCTGGATCTAACTTCATAGCTACAATCAAATTTATCCTGGACATTGAAAGAGCTAAACAAAATAAATTAACAAAATTTACATTTCAAACTTTAGGAATAAAAATTGTTGATTAACCAACAATTAAATATGATCTTTCTTAATTATTTATTGATACATTACGACAAAAACTGATAATAATAGATATTATTTATTTTAACAACAATTAAGAATAGTAGGGAAATATCTAGGTAAATTGGCAACATAGGAATAAAATAAATAGCTTCTTATTTGAATAATTAACATAAAAATTCCTGAACATTATGCCGTTATTTGGTATTATCTATTAGAAAACGCTTGGTATATTATGGAAATCTGAGTAAAAACAGTGCTATTCAGAAGATCATCCAAGGCAAACTGGCGAGCGAAGACACAGTGGTACTCACAAATAATTTTAATACAACTATAAGCTGTCCAGACAAGATAAGGACCACATACTGACTGAGTGGTGTGATAAGTATGATGTCTAGAGATAGATTAGGTATATGTTAGAATCTATTTAACCCCTCAGTGTCGTTTTGTATCGCCGTTCAACAATCGAACTAGCAACGAACTTTCATTAAATTGTGAAATATTATTCAATAATTGTTTTCTTGTGTAGTTCTCGCAAATTGTAGCTATGATTTTTTTAGGGTTTAAATTTTAGGGCGTCCTTTATGACCTTCTTATTTGAATAATTAACATAAAAATTCCTGAACATTATGCCGTTATTTCGTATTATCTATTAGAAAACGCCTGGTATATTATGGAAATTTGGGTAAAAACAGTGCTATTCAGAAGATCATCTAAGGCAAACTGGCGAGCGAAGACACATTGGTACTCACAAATAATTTGAATACAACTATAAGCTGTCCAGACAGGATAAGAACCACATACTGACTGAGTGATGTGATAAGTATGATGTCTAGAGATAGGTTAGGTATATGTTAGAATCTATTTAACCCCTCAGTGTCGTTTTCTATCGCCGTTCAACAATCGAACTAGCAACGAACTTTCATTAAATTGTGAAATATTATTCAATAATTGTTTTCTTGTATAGTGCTCGAAAATTGCAGCTATGATTTTTTTAGGGTTTAAATTATAGGACGTCCTTTATGACCTTCTTATTTGAATAATTAACATAAAAATTCCTAACATTATGCCGTTATTTCCTCAGGAAACTAAAATAATTATTTCCCAATAACTATTTGATGACGATGACGCGGAATTATCTATTGGAATAATGAATATATAAGTTAAAAGCACATTATCGATAGTTTCTAAGTTCCACCTTAATCATTACCAATAAATAATTTGATACAATCGATAATGAACAAAAAGCAACAGTTGTTGCTAGATAAGAACGATCAAAAAGTAGTAGCCAGTTAACAACTTTCATATAAGGTACTGATAAAAATGTTCGAATTTGAATTCATTATGCATTTGTTTGTAAATAAATATATTTACGTAAGTGGCAGCGCTAGTTTATTTGCTGGAATGAAATTAATTTTGCTCGAAACTCAATGAATTAATTGCAAAAAGCTTATTAATTATAAGTGGTATTCCGTTACGTCATTACCTTACATTCCGAGCGGTATCATAAAATGAATTTGTAATTAATTTTTAATGGAAAATAATAAATGACAATGGTGGTATTTCCATTCGTCATACTTTTACAGGCGCTCATTTAATTTTCAGAATAGACGAAGACATATTAACGATGCCTTTAATAAGAACCAATTACTTATCTGATAATGACAAAACTTATTTACATTGAATATATCACGCGTCTGCTGAAAAGTTGTTCATTTAACTAATAAAATGTGATGCATTTATGTGAGAAAATCCACCAATATCACTTCCTTAAAGACACTTATTTATCATTATATATCTTGTATAAATTCTGATCAGCGACATATATATTGATGATAATGCAAGGCATCATGGAACACTCAAAATTGATTACATTTATTGTCCGAGTTGAAAATATTTGCTGCCGAAACTTACTGAATAATTTTAGACACTTATAGTGATGATGCTTCATCATATCACAATTGTCGGTTTTGCAATTGACTAAAAATGTCATATAAACAAGCCATCTATTAATTAAAACAATCAATAAGAACACTTTGCAATTAATATGCTAATAAAAACTACAGAAAATGCTACCAAAACAATACACCAAACTATCAAAATCATACATTACAACCATAATGTTTCGAGTCAAACAAGAAGAAGATTACTCTACAATAAAAGAAGCTAAAGCAGGTGTACCACAAGGAAGTGTACTGGGACCAATGCTTTATCTACTCTACATTTGTGATATACCACAAATGAAAAATATTACGATGGATACATTTGCTGACGAAACTGCGATTATAGCTATCGGAGACAGTAGTGAAGAAGCCTTACGAAAATTACAACAAGCAAGTGATAATATAAATAATTGGACACAGGCTTGGAAAATAAGAATTAATGAGTAAGTAAATCTGTACATCTGCAGATCACCTATAAACAGCACCAATAACATTAAATAACACTATCATTTCAACCAAATATATAGCAACAACGCTAAATATCTCGGAATGAATCTCGAGGCAAAACTTCGCTGAAACCAACATATAAAGAAGAAAAGAAAAAAACTGGAATTGAAATATAGGAAAATGTACTGGCTAATTCGAAGAAAATCACAATTATCTGTACATAATAAATTGCTATTATATAAGCAAATACTGAAACCTATATGGACATACGGAGTTCAATTATGGGGATGCTGCAAAGAGTAACATTAATAAAATACAAATTTTTCAGAACAAAGTCCTGAGAGGTATTGTGGGTGCACCCAAATACTATAGGACTGATTACCCACATCGAGATCTTCAGATCAGACCCACAGACAGTCAAGAAATCAAGAAAATTGCAAGGGGGTATGAGGAAAGACTCCATTCTCATGAGAATATTGAAGTATTACAGGACACAGGCTCAAAAGAATCAAATCATCTGATCTTGTGTAGTGTTGTGTAGTGAGGTGCATATATTAAAAAATTCAGCAGTGACATGTATAAACATTATTTCACCAGAGACTGAGATAGGGCCGATGGGTTCTCCTAGTTATATACCTAGATTTAAGTTATCATAATGACAAATTGTAGGTTAGACGGAAACGACTAGTAACAATGTATTAATTAAATAATAATAATAAAAAATAAAAACAAATAATTAATGGGTCTGAAAAATCATGGTATGTATAGTCTCTATGGTAAATATGAAAATTGAAGATACATACCTCTATTTTCTTGAAATATAGTAACAAATCTTGATAGTTTTCTGTGCAATTCATTTTTTTACGAGAACCGATTTTTGTTAGCAGCCATACTGCTTCATGTGCACCTGAAACAGAGGATAAACATTATAAATACAATACAGAAGTTTCAGCAGTCATTGATATGCCATTCCCGTCGAATTTACGCAAAGGAATAATCAAACAGGACCTAAAGTATCATGACGGGTCAATACACTCTTCCTTTTTGTATGGCATTCTCTTTTAAAATCACTCTCAATGAATATAACGACAATAATTCTACTTTTGATCTATTGAGCTTGTTTTACACGAACCACGACCTATTTTCTGGTATTTGTACGTGAGTTTTACTTATTTGTAGAACAAAAAATAAAAATTCCAGTCATACGTTGATAGTAAAATTCGTAAATATAGAGTACTATGTTTATGTATGTTAATCTATTACGTGATTATTAAGTTTTCAGTGAATAAACTAGATGTATCTTGTTAAAAACTAAATGTACCACTAACCGAAGAAAAAACACAATATTTAAAAAGATACTAACTTACAAAACAAGTATTTAGTATTATTTACAAATATTTCACTTGATAAGATTGACATTAACAGGTACTTTTTGAAAATGCTATTAAAACTACATTTTTAAATAGTTTCAAGTGACTTCCCAGTATATATGTATATGAAAACAATTTCCTGACAAATCATTTTAAGATATCAAATAAGATAAAATAGGATCACGGTATTATAATACGACTTGATTTATCTTATACAAGGTGTCTCAAATGAACATGTATATTTGTTAATCGGTAACCTGACCCTTGGATTAAATATTTGATGATTTTGAAACTTAAGTAATACGCAAAGCATTCAATATAGGTCAAAAAATGATGATCAAAAACAGTAATCAATATGGAACGTGTTAATCAACACTAACTAAATATAACTAACTAAACCTTTAAAATTAAGTTTCGTAAAAGGTTTGTTAAAAATAATTAAATAGTTTTTTATAATGTTTAAGTAACATATTTGATTTTTTTGAAAAAATATCGGCCAAACATATCGATATATCGATATTTTTATAAGCTGATATTAAAAAAAAATCAAATATATTATATCCATATATCGATATTTTTTGCCATTCCTAATCTGGATCTTTTAACTGACTAAAAAGTAAAAAATAATCAAACTTAGAGTTTTAACACAAAAAAAAATGTTTTTAAGGTTTGTTTTGTTCCTAATTTAATTTTGTGTTTATGACATAAAATTATATTATTATTTTTGTACTGTTTGAGGGCTCGGCATCGACTTCAAACTAATGTTCCAACTTAACTAGAAAAAGGAAAGTTACTGCTCTATTGGGAATCGAAGTGTTTAAAAAGAAAACTGAATGACTTTTACACTGAACTACATCTGCACAAATGAACTGCACAAATATCTGATTATTTTAGATAAAACATATGTGAAAACATTGTACGTGCCTTTGAAATTCGAGGTTTTACCTCGATTCCCCCCCTCTTCTCCCCATCAGATTCTAACTTGGTTCCAATGGGATCACCTCGGAAGTGCACTGTTGCGAATAAAAAAAGAATTTCGAAAATTGGTGCATAATTGACGGAGAAGTAGAACATAGAACCTCCTCCTTTTTGAAGTCGGTTAAAAACGTTTTAAGCAAGTCCCATAAACAAAAAGATGAGAGAGAAGAAGAATTAACGTATTATACGTATATTGACGTAACATATCATATTATTATTGTAATCGACATATTTCGATTATAATATCCACATAACCGAGTAACATTTCTTTTTATCGCCTAAAGTGACTCTATTATTGAGCAATACATTCTGTACAAAGGCAAACAATTAATAAAACCCCTCTTCCATAGACCTTTTAAAACTAGAAGAATAAACGTACTTTTGAAACGGTAAATAGATTTATCATAGATTATGAACTTTTAATGTATTAAAATAATTTAGATAATAAGTAAGAGCATTACAAAATTTTGGGACACCTGATAGTAATGCAAAAATAAATATGCCGTGTCATTTATATAACGAAAAGCAATAAATTTAATACTTTTATTACCTACTTTAGATAATAATTACATTTTAGTTTTCAGTGAATTGTGAAATAGTTTCCAATAAAAATCATACATAAATTTAACATACGTATTACCATATATGCGTCACGCTATAATTTATGTTACGTCTGACATGAGATCATTAAACAGAGTAGCAAACAAATATTCTATTATCACATTAGTACTTTCGATGAATTCCCACGCTTGGTATGTGGCGCGATGTATCATTTTCATCACGCTACACAACCGCGGCTAATTGTTCTCTTAAAACGATTCAATTATAACCGAAAGAATTCTCTCTCTACCATTCTGTTTTGCTAAAATGTTGCTGGTTCCACCCGTAGGCGTGTAAACTAAGTCAAAACAAGTTTGCTGACAACGCCAGTACCAGACGCATTTTTTATTCGTTCAATACAACCGAAGAGCTGACTGTAATACTAATTAAATGACTGTTGAAGATAGCATGGTTAAACTGACTTCATTGTCTGTTATCGAGCTGAATCGTATAACCAGACCACCTACCAAAAAAATCTAACGGAACGTTTCATTCAATTCAGCACGAAAGAAGTTTTAGCGTTTAGAGTTTCGATATCGACGTGCTTCCAATACCAAAATTGTTTTTCATTCGATTTTAAAGACAGGTTGGTCGACCATGGCAGTGAACATTCTCAATTTTTTTTTCGATTCATTTTATTTACAAAACAACTCAATGTTTTATTTATTCTCCAAGTATATTTTATATAAAACTTATCCACCGATTCGACTGAATTCATTTGTCGGTGTATTATTACGACGTATTATAGTTGAAAATCACGATGCGCAAAACTTGTTTTATGGTTTTATTGTTTTCTTAATCTGGATTTCTGAAATAATCAGTATTGTGGTAAATAAAAAAAACACATTACAACGTTTATTTTATGTTCGTAATGTCATATCGTCAACGAAAAAATAATTAGAAATATTTTAACATCTAAATTTTATTTATATGAAAAAATTAAATTTATTTTCCGCCAATTTTTTTTAAATCAATAATTATTATTTATCAATCTGTGGTTGATTGAATCAGCTAGTAAGATATTTATTTTAACACTGAAACAGTTTAATAAATAATAACCTGACGCCTCTAATATCACATTACTTTAAAAAAGTTTTTTTATACAAATATTTTAAAGTCTCCTTTCACCAACTATGGGTTTAGCTGGACTGGGCCTAAGGTTTAACGTGGGCTCCGAACCACGGTCCTCAGCATTAAGCCTACCGACTAGCGAGTGACCAACTTTAAAAATCATCCCAGAAGACATCCGGCCTTACCCAGCCTGGTTACTGGCGTGACTGGGATCATTTTCCTTGTCGGATTTTACACTCTTGCCTAGAACATTCACAAATATTAAACAATTACAAACATAAATTTACGCCCATGCCCCAGCAGGATTCGAACCCGCGGCTATCGCAACAGTAGGAGTACTGTCTCATCGCTTTTACCACTGCGCCACCAAGCCGGCTTAAAAAAGTTTTAAATTATATTTTATAATGTCTATTGGTTATTCTCTAATTCTTTTACATGAAGCAATGCTTTTAACGCTTTCAATGATATTATAATTATGGTAGAATTATTTAATTATTCTTTAGTAATTTGCCAAATAGAAATAATGATGCCGGCTTGGCTGGCGCAATGGTAGAGGCGACAGGACGGTCCTCCTGTTGGTCGTAAATTTGTTTGTGATTGTCCTTAGGCAAAAGTGCAAAATCCGACAAGGAAAATGACCCCAGTCACGCCGGTAACCAGGCTGGATAAGACCGGATGTCTTCTGGAATAATTTGCAAAGTTGGTCACTCGCCAGTCGGTAGGTTTAATGCCAAGGACCGTGGCTCGGCGCCCACGTTAAATAATAGTCCAGATAAAATATAGTTGGTAAAAAGGAGACTTTAAAATATACAAATGCGCAAAACTTGTTTTATGGTTCTATTGTTTTCTCAATCCGGATTTCTGAAATAATCAGTATTGTGGTAAATAAAAAAACACATTTTAACGTTTATTTTGCCAAATAGAAATATTGATGCCGGCTTGGTTGGCGTAGTGGTAGAGGCGACAGGACGGTCCTCCTGTTGGTTGTAAATTTGTTTATGATTGTCCTTAGGCAAAAGTGCAAAATCCGACAAGGAAAATGACCCCAGTCACGCCGGTAACCAGGCTGGGTAAGAACGGATGTTTTCTGGCATAATTTGCAAAGTGGGTCACTCGCCAGTCGGTAGGTTTAATGCCAAGGACCGTGGCTTGGAGCCAACGTTAAACAATAGTCCAGATAAAATATGGTTGGTAAAAAGGAGACATTAAATATATTTGATAACAATTTTTCAATTTGCGGAAAATACAATTTCCAATCAAGAATATGTTGAATAAAACCTTAAATATTTTGAGAAAAATGAATACGGATATTATTATTAATACAATAAAGAATTACCAACAGTTAGCTAATTGGTTTATTTAAATTTTTAATCTTTTATTGTTAAGTCATCAATTCTTGTTAATCAATAATACAATGTAACTGTCAATTAACTAAATATACATGAACGGTTTGGTGTAGGCGATTTAAAGGTCACAATATTCTGCATTCTAAGGGATTAATAGACGATTTTTTAATATATGTTGTTTGTTGCTATGTCGAGCAATAAATAACAGAGAATTTTATTGAAAACGTTATTATTTTTAATAGATAATTAGAATCACAGCGATTCCGATTCCAGATGTCTAGATTTAGTAATGAAAAACACTCGTATATATAATGCATGAACTCTTCTTGGAATTTAGTCCGATAGCATGACTATGGAATTCTCGGAATTTTTGTACGTATACAAAAACCAGAAAGCCTAAAAATAAATATAAGGAAAATTTAGAAGTTTTATATTTTTGAGAGGGTCCTAATAATTAAGTTCACACTTTATATACACGCCTCGTATGTATTCTTGTACGTTTCATCGTATAATTTCACGATAATGAGCCTTTATATTTTAATGGGAACACTACACAACAAGAAAAAATATAAATTCGGTAACGATGAACATTGGAAGAGCTAAAAATGTTATTAATATTAATAATAACCGAGATGACTGATAGCCCCTCCCAAAAAAAAGATGTAATTCAATGAATGACTTTGATTGATACTGCTTTTAAATGACAAACCTTTTTTGAAACCCGCGTCTTGTCATTTACATTTACAAGTTCGGATTTATATAATCATTTTTGCGCCTGTGTTCTTACAACTTCATTTTACGTTCATTATATTACTCGAAAATTAATCACTTATTGTTATTAAAAGATATTGTGTTGTAATAAGAAAGATTAGTTTTGACTACGTTTTGAAAATAATTTCAGATATTTTAGAACTAAATTTAATCACTATCCAATTAACAGATCACATCATAAAGTGTTGAAGATCAATATTTGCGAAACGAAACAAACACACCTGCGTAGCTTCTTTCTTTTTTTGGAATCAAAAAACGAAATTTAAGGAAAATTTTTTGCAATCTCCATATTCAACTACGATAAACGTATTTGAGTAAACAAACGACGCTACCTTCATATCTAGAATGTTCTATAGATTTAATACATTTCAAACGCGCTATAATATGGCTTCACTGAATAAATATTACTAGAGATATACGACTTAAAAAATACACAAAAAAAAGACATTTTATGTAAAATCTGTACATAATAATCATTGTAATAACTATATAAAAATAAACAAAAACTTATTTAACATAACTACTATACGTATTTTATATTTTACTATATACAACAACAAAAAGTTATTGTCCCCGCCTGGAATCGAACCCGCAACCTTCGTTAGGGTGCTAAACGCTTTAACCATTACACCATAGAAGCAGTTGTTTACAATATTTCTACGAGGTCTTATATGCTATAGCTTAAAAAGCAAACTGAATAGCTTTTGTATAGCAATACCATGATAAAAAATATCTGATTATTTTACATAAAAATATGTGAAAACTTTGTACGTGCCTTTGAGATTTGAGCGTTTCCTTCGATTTACCCTCCACCCTTCACCCCAACAGATCCTGATTATACTCTTTCGAATAAAAAAGGAATTTTGAAAATCGGCGAACATACATTAAAACATAGATACATACAACCGAACATGAAACCTCCTCCTTTTTCGAAGTCGGTTAAAAACCGAAATTATTTACCTCCCACCCCCCTCCCCCCAGCGACAATATACTAATTTAATATTAACATACTAATTTATAATATACGCAAGCAATATTGTATTCTGAGCATATAATACATTAACATTAAACATTCATTAAGCAATCGCATCATAGAAGACTCATTTTTTAACAACCTTATATAAATGTTAAGCAAACATTATTCAGCTAGTTGTCAGTCACAAATCTATCGACCTTCTACCAAAAGTTCGGTATCAAAGTCGTATTCTAATTAATTTTGTCGAAAACTCAATATCACACGAATACAAAACGAAAACAAACACATTATTTATTCTAAATAAGTTAATTAGATATAATTAGATGGTAGAGGGAACTTTTCATTGTTACAATTATGACAATTAAGATGTGAAATGAGTTTGACGGCCTAACTGAACTAAAACAGAAACGTTTTTGATTAAATGATGCATAAATTGTGTAAAACTCCATATTATTAATTGCATTTAATATAACACACTTTCTAACTAACAACCAGACAACTTAATAGTAGTTACATTATTTTCGGTGAACAGTGAATGACTTGATGATGTCACACTTTTCTCAAGATATAGATCTGATGGCTGAACGAAACTCTGAATGGACTTTATTTATCTGGCCTTAATATCAAAACGGTTAATAAGCCGGTTGAAGGTTATAAGTGACAGCTGTCAATAACGCTGCTCGTAGCGCCCTTTTTTATTTTCCATTTATTGAATAGATATTTCAGAAAATTATAATATTTAAGTAGTATGAAAGCATTAATTATTTTAATTGAATTGCTTCTTGGACTGTATGGCATGTGGCACTGTGTTGTTGAAACCACGTCTTCCACATGAATATTATGGGAGGCGTCATTTTTTACTACTTCTAAACTGTCAGCTGTGAAACTATTAATTGTTGGGTTGCCAACAATTTATCGCACAAATAGCGGCAAATTCAAATTTTGCAAATATTTTGGGGTACCCTTTATTTGGAAAAACATATTTATGTTATTTCTTTAATTTTTCTTTTAATATTTTAAAGTCTCCTTTTTACCAACGACGGTTTATATGGACTGGACCTATCGTTTAACGTGAGCTCCGAACCGCGGTCATCGGCATTACGCTTACTGACTGGTGACCTTAAAAATCATCTCAGAAGACATCCGGTCTTACTCAGCCTGGTTACTGGCGTGGCTGGGATCAATTTCCTCGTCGGATTTTGCACTCTGCCCTATGACTATCAGAAACATAAATTTAGGACCATGCTCCAGCAGTATTCGAACCCGCGACTGTCGCAACAGTAGGTGGACCGTCCTGCCGCCCCTTTCCCACTGCGCCAACCAAAACTTCTTTAATATTATTGATTTGATGGATTGATTGTTGAAAGATATATGCAATAAATGGTCAAAGTTTTGTTGTAAACAACAAATTTTATTCCAGTTCAGAAGAAAAATACTGCCAAAAGTTGTAGTTACATTAATAAAAAAAATTACTTGAATATTGGTATTGATTTTTTGGAGATGGTGTTAATGGTATAGCAGAAAAAAATAGATAGTTAATTACTCTTAATTATTCTTAATTTCTAAGAGAAATTATTTTCTAAGACTTCTTAATTTCCTTTCAACTCCCTTCCCCAGTGCATTCTTTTGATTCCGCAAAGAGCCAATAATCACTGGGAGTTAGATCTGATTTATATGGTGAGTGGCCAAGCAATTCGAAGCGCCAGTCAGTCTCTTTCAATGCATTAAAAAAGTGGTTTCATTAAAACTAGTGTAACCTTTGAAACTTAATACTATATTGTCATAAGATTTTGACCTGCTAGGACTAACATTTCTATGTCAGGCCAATGACATACTAATTGATGTATTAAGATGAAAATTATCGGTTATTCTCTCTGTCGATTATTACGTTCATCGATATACGAAATCACTGACTCGAAAGGCGTAAACTAGGGAAAAGTAGTGGCACAATAGAACCTTGAACGTAGAAAAACCGAACCGTCAAAATTAATTCACAATCGTTATAAATCAAATTAATATTTATTCATATAAATCGTTGCATATTTAATTTGTTACGACATAGTTCAGCTGCAATTGTCTTTGAGATTATTCAAAATTACACATCCAGCAATCGATTGTCCTTTTCGGACTAAAACTGAATGTAAAGTTGAATCAACTTCAGAATAATTACAGATTCGGTGCATTACGTTTTGAGCATACATCTGTAAAATCCTTCGACTTATAAATATTAACCATAATGATGGTATAACTGGGCGTAACGCGATGATATTTAAATGAAGCTGATGACATTTTCAACATCCGAAAGCCAAATCGATATACCTACTGGTGTAGAGGAAAATGCGTGGGAAAAATGGGTTTAATTAGCATCGAATTAACAATTACGCATAAAAGAAATAGTGAGACAGGCAGTGATCGATATGAGGAGTTGCAACGGAAATAAGCTGGGTTATAAAAGGCAGATGGAGAACACATGTAGGTCAACAATTCAAATAGACCAAGTCGTGACTAACGATGGGCGAGAATATTCGCCCTAAGACAAACCCATTATTTTAGATTACAAATACTCTCTTTTATTGATACACTCGTGTTAGATTAAAAGTCGAACCCACTGAATTTAAGAACTAAAAAAAAATTACGTTACCATTAACGTTGAAATTAAACCGTTGATACATCATTGAATTTTCTTCGATTCACATCACAAGTTGTTTACCGTATTTTAACAGCATTAGGAACAAATAAAGATTAAAATCAATTTAGCAACTTTAAGTACCGATAAAACTGCAATAATCAATAGCATTAATTAAACGATAAAAATAGTCATATTCGGATACATTGATTTTAAAATATAATGTATATGTGAGCATCCATTTTGTATCCGAACAATTAGCGATAACAACAATCTGAATTGGTCTTTGTAAATAGTATGGTATTCCTCAGGAGACAAAAGGATTTTATAGAATTATGGAATTCTCAAAACTAAAAGAGAAAACACCCAAGTTCCGCCCTCAATCGAAGACCCAACGATGGAGCTGGACCTATAAAAATCTCGACACAGATTTAGACGGTCTCTCTGCGCCTTCAGACTACAGGCCCACCAACCTGTTTAGTTCAATGTCCAAGATTGCTGAAAGAGCGAGACCGGTTTACTGAGCAGAACCATATCATATCAGACGAACTCGTGTTGGTTCAGAGCCAAACATTCATGTGCTCATCAGACCACTAGATTGGCCGCAGAAATTCATTTCGCCATGAAGAAAAATCACGGTCTTTTTAGATCTAACAAAAGCCTTTGACAAAGTTTGGCACGACGGCCTAATACACAAAGTCATCAAAGCAGGTTTACCCGAAGACTGTGATAATTTTACTGCGTTCCTTTTTGTATGATAGGTCCTTTCAAGTAAAGATCGGTAACACACTCTCCAGCAGGAGTCCCCCAAGGTTCTCCATTAGCCCCAGCATTATTCACCTCTTGATGTCAGACATCCCAATGAAGAAAAATGTTGAAACCGCCCAATACGCGGATGACCCAACTTTCTTCACCAGTTCTCGTTCTGTAGATACCGCTCAGAGAAAACTTCAAGTTCAATTAATTGCCACAGTCCGAAGGTTAAATTTCTGGAGTTTGCAAATGAACCCCCAAAAAGCCCAGGCCATAATCTTTCACAATCAGAGAAACATCCGCGCTTACCAACTGAGAGTGGAAAAAGTCTCACTCCCGTGGCGACAAAAAGCCACATATATCGGCATCATCTTTGATCGTAGATTCCTATGGTCATCACAGATAAATAAAACAATCTCTCATCTGTAGAAAAAGTAAATTGTTTCCGATGATTAAAGTTTTGCTTTACAAGCTGCTTATCAGTCCCGTCATGTCATATGGATTTTTAGGGTAAAAAAATGATGTGGCTCGGTGAATGGAGGTAAATCGAAATGAAACAGTGGTGTTTACATAATGTGACCGTTATTTATTGGCAATATAAAAACAATATAAAAAATACAAATAATGAAACGGATGGCAGCGGAGTTACCTGAAGATGAGGCTTGGGCAGTCGATGGTGGCACGTCTTAACCGAACGAGGGTTGAGCACTGAATGACCGAAATACCCTTCAATAATATCCCAGATAAACGTCTCGGGGTTGCCGTCAGCCATTCGTTGTCGGGTTCCAGTTGGCACCCCGCCCGTGTTCAACATCTGGGATTATATTTCTGGGTATTTTGTAGACCGTTATTCCACGATGTAAAATTCGACATGCTCAAGATCGCTACAATACTCCCCTGCCAGAATTTTACATAAACTTATTTCAAGCAAAAAATACAAAAATGTTTGAAAAAATATTAAATACAAAAAAATATATACGAAACAAAATGTGCTATGTAAAATGGGCTTTGAAAAATATGATAGTTCGAAACGGTTGTGGTTGGTACGGTTGCGATCTGGTACGGCTGTTGATATCTTCCGGTCCTACAGATACCGTTGCATCATCGTCGCTTTGGCACTTGAATGTGGTCCATCGACGACGTTGAAAACAAGCTATTCTTCAGACAGGGCTCCCGTAATCGACGCTGTGGGAGGATCGACTGTTCGACGACGTGGTAGCTTATTTTCTTCGACGACGAGACGTTAGCAATTCTGGTACTTCGGCGAAGACAAACGAGTCTACGGTGACTGCAATCGGTACCTAGCTTCTGGGGCTGCTCTGTGACTAATCCGTAGTCACATACGTTAGGTTAATTCAGAAAAAACAAATAACGACGGTATCCGACCGAAGCTGCCCAAAGCCTTTCAAATCAAAATATCTGCCATTATGACGGAGACGGCGAGCGAAGGAAGACATTATGATTTAAACATAGCGCCGAAAGAAATGTTTAGCCGATACGCTGATGATTAAGCAGTGCTAGAAAAATATTCAAAAGATTGTGAAATAAAAATTTTGACAAAAAAAATTAAAAAATGAATTGGAAATAATGAAATTAATCGGAATAAAATGAAAATGAATCTTGAAGGTAATATTGAAAACGAATTGAATTAAAAATATTTAAAATTTTGAAACAAAAAATATAACGGTCACGTGAAATACACCATTTTCTACGTACCCTCCATTCACGAGTCCAAACCCAATTTTGCGAAAGATCACGTCGGGGTCACCACTTTAGGGTAAAAAAATGATGTGGCTCGGTGAATGGAGGTAAATCGAAATGAAACAGTGGTGTTTACATAATGTGACCGTTATTTATTGGCAATATAAAAACAATATAAAAAATACAAATAATGAAACGGATGGCAGCGGAGTTACCTGAAGATGAGGCTTGGGCAGTCGATGGTGGCACGTCTTAACCGAACGAGGGTTGAGCACTGAATGACCGAAATACCCTTCAATAATATCCCAGATAAACGTCTCGGGGTTGCCGTCAGCCATTCGTTGTCGGGTTCCAGTTGGCACCCCGCCCGTGTTCAACATCTGGGATTATATTTCTGGGTATTTTGTAGACCGTTATTCCACGATGTAAAATTCGACATGCTCAAGATCGCTACAGATTTAACACTTGGTATCGGTTTATCAGGCCGGAACTAGTGGAAAAGCTTCAGGTAATGCAAAATAAACTTCTCAGGCAAACTCTGAACGCGCCATGGTTTGTCAGAAATACCCAAATTCATCGGGAAACTGACACAACAGAAATAAGACGGTTCGTTTTCTCCTTATACACGAAAGTCCATGCAACCTCAGCTTTCTCCAACAATTCCCACATCAGATCCCTGTCAGAGGTGTTCCCAACCAGGTAACCCCGAAGACTATCCCCCCAAAAGCGGTTCTTCATGCCGCCAAAGGTTCTCACACACCAAATAAAGCGCCTCTTATAAAGTGAGTTAACATCGGCAAGGAAACCTTTTCAGCTGGTAAATCAGTCCAAAAAAAAAATTAGACGGTCTCTATTTCTCCGGGCTCCCTCGAGTAGCTATGTTGTCAACTGTAAGTTGTTAATCACTCAAATAAACCATAAATAACCTAGTTAGTTTCTATCATTTTATCACGTGTCCATCCTCAATTGTCACATATATGAATTCCATTACGAACAAAATTAATATTTTTGACATTTGCAAATCATGATCATTTCAAATACACAAATTACTTCCACATTGAAATAGAAATGAGACAAAAATACATTCTAGTTTGATTTCTAGTCTATGAAATCTATGAATGAAAGAATTTAGCTGGTAGATTATCGTCAAATTGGTTAAATAACAAACTCGGATTATTATTGTACCTCTTTGGATCAATTGGGTGCAAGAATTCGTCAAAAAGGCATTAAGACAACATACCTGCTGACATAATTCATACATTTGTTGCTATATTAAACGATTTAAAATCGAACAACCTAGTAAATCATGATCATAAATATTTTCGGTATTTATAACCATTCTACTTATGTCATCTGTATATTTTTTCAATACAAATTTACATTAAAATACAATAGTGTTGTATATATTTAAATGGCAACAACATTTATATTAAAATTAACCGAATTAATCTTTAAGTCAACAATGCCTTTAGTACTGACTATAAAGTAAATTTTTAACATATCCAAATTATTCCCACTGTATTTAAATTACTTTTTTTTGACGGACAAAAGTTGACCGGCAAATGAGAGTCTGAGAATAAATAAATCCTCAAGCTTTTCTTTTTCAGGTATCATCTACTCGTCTGAAAAGGATTTTTGGATAGTCAGTACCATATTATATTCTTATAGGATTATTAAAACATTTTTTTAAGCTACTTAACAATAGACGTTACATTATACATCTGAGTTTTCCTGTTCATATATCAAGCAATCGAACACGAATATATCCGAAGATGGAAATGTTAAAATTAAAGAAATTGTTTCACTTTATAATGCTATAAAAATCTTATTTGATTTACCACTTATTTAAAGTTAATATTCCAATTTCAATTTCAAATTAACATGATTTATAATATTACAACGTGGTTATATCAAGATTTAACAATACAATAATATTGGTATGGCAATATGGAGACATATCTATTTTTATTCAATACCACTATAATAACGTAACATAAATATTATGAATCATTTGTATAATTAAGAGTAGTAGTTAAATTTAACCGTATAGAGAAGCTGTCTTATACTAAGCGGATTTTATTTGTTTTAATTAGACATCAAACAAACCGTCTTCAACATACGAGTGTCCCACTATTGAACTCCTACCAACATTTTTACTAGTTTCATTGTCACTCTGACATTAAATTTGACATTCAATCATTTGATGAGGCAAGGATTTTTGCAACTTTGAGTGACAATTGACAAAGTGTTTTGACAGCTGAGAGTTCTGTATCTTCATTGTATTTTAGAAATATTACCTACGAAGAAATTTATTTAAAAATTATGGAAATTGACATTTACATTAATCAGTGGCCTTACATATACTGGTTATGATAGTGTGATATCAGTTTGGGGACCTTGGTTATATCAAGATTTAACAATACAATAATATTGGTATGGCAATATGGAGACATATCTATTTTTATTCAATACCACTATAATAACGTAACATAAATATTATGAATCATTTGTATAATTAACAGTAGTAGTTAAATTTAACCGTATAGAGAAGCTGTCTTATACTAAGCGGATTTCATTTGTTTTAATTAGACATCAAACAAACCGTCTTCAACATACGAGTGTCCCACTATTGAACTCCTACCAACATTTTTACTAGTTTCATTGTCACTCTGACATTAAATTTGACATTCAATCATTTGATGAGGCAAGGATTTTTGCAACTTTGAGTGACAATTGACAAAGTGTTTTGACAGCTGAGAGTTCTGTATCTTCATTGTATTTTAGAAATATTACCTACGAAGAAATTTATTTAAAAATTATGGAAATTGACATTTACATTAATCAGTGGCCTTACATATACTGGTTATGATAGTGTGATATCAGTTTGGGGACCTTGGTTATATCAAGATTTAACAATACAATAATATTGGTATGGCAATATGGAGACATATCTATTTTTATTCAATACCACTATAATAACGTAACATAAATATTATGAATCATTTGTATAATTAACAGTAGTAGTTAAATTTAACCGTATAGAGAAGCTGTCTTATACTAAGCGGATTTCATTTGTTTTAATTAGACATCAAACAAACCGTCTTCAACATACGAGTGTCCCACTATTGAACTCCTACCAACATTTTTACTAGTTTCATTGTCACTCTGACATTAAGTTTGACATTCAATCATTTGATGAAGCAAGGATTTTTGCAACTTTGAGTGACAATTGACAAAGTGTTTTGACAGCTGAGAGTTCTGTATCTTCATTGTATTTTAGAAATATTACCTACGAAGAAATTTATTTAAAAATTATGAAAATTGACATTTACATTAATCAGTGGCCTTACATATACTGGTTATGATAGTGTGATATCAGTTTGGGGACCTTGGTTATATCAAGATTTAACAATACAATAATATTGGTATGGCAATATGGAGACATATCTATTTTTATTCAATACCACTATAATAACGTAACATAAATATTATGAATCATTTGTATAATTAACAGTAGTAGTTAAATTTAACCGTATAGAGAAGCTGTCTTATACTAAGCGGATTTCATTTGTTTTAATTAGACATCAAACAAACCGTCTTCAACATACGAGTGTCCCACTATTGAACTCCTACCAACATTTTTACTAGTTTCATTGTCACTCTGACATTAAGTTTGACATTCAATCATTTGATGAGGCAAGGATTTTTGCAACTTTGAGTGACAATTGACAAAGTGTTTTGACAGCTGAGAGTTCTGTATCTTCATTGTATTTTAGAAATATTACCTACGAAGAAATTTATTTAAAAATTATGTAAATTGACATTTACATTAATCAGTGGCCTTACATATACTGGTTATGATAGTGTGATATCAGTTTGGGGACCTTGGTTATATCAAGATTTAACAATACAATAATATTGGTATGGCAATATGGAGACATATCTATTTTTATTCAATACCACTATAATAACGTAACATAAATATTATGAATCATTTGTATAATTAACAGTAGTAGTTAAATTTAACCGTATAGAGAAGCTGTCTTATACTAAGCGGATTTCATTTGTTTTAATTAGACATCAAACAAACCGTCTTCAACATACGAGTGTCCCACTATTGAACTCCTACCAACATTTTTACTAGTTTCATTGTCACTCTGACATTAAGTTTGACATTCAATCATTTGATGAGGCAAGGATTTTTGCAACTTTGAGTGACAATTGACAAAGTGTTTTGACAGCTGAGAGTTCTGTATCTTCATTGTATTTTAGAAATATTACCTACGAAGAAATTTATTTAAAAATTATGTAAATTGACATTTACATTAATCAGTGGCCTTACATATACTGGTTATGATAGTGTGATATCAGTTTGGGGACCTTGGTTATATCAAGATTTAACAATACAATAATATTGGTATGGCAATATGGAGACATATCTATTTTTATTCAATACCACTATAATAACGTAACATAAATATTATGAATCATTTGTATAATTAACAGTAGTAGTTAAATTTAACCGTATAGAGAAGCTGTCTTATACTAAGCGGATTTCATTTGTTTTAATTAGACATCAAACAAACCGTCTTCAACATACGAGTGTCCCACTATTGAACTCCTACCAACATTTTTACTAGTTTCATTGTCACTCTGACATTAAATTTGACATTCAATCATTTGATGAGGCAAGGATTTTTGCAACTTTGAGTGACAATTGACAAAGTGTTTTGACAGCTGAGAGTTCTGTATCTTCATTGTATTTTAGAAATATTACCTACGAAGAAATTTATTTAAAAATTATGGAAATTGACATTTACATTAATCAGTGGCCTTACATATACTGGTTATGATAGTGTGATATCAGTTTGGGGACCTTGGTTATATCAAGATTTAACAATACAATAATATTGGTATGGCAATATGGAGACATATCTATTTTTATTCAATACCACTATAATAACGTAACATAAATATTATGAATCATTTGTATAATTAACAGTAGTAGTTAAATTTAACCGTATAGAGAAGCTGTCTTATACTAAGCGGATTTCATTTGTTTTAATTAGACATCAAACAAACCGTCTTCAACATACGAGTGTCCCACTATTGAACTCCTACCAACATTTTTACTAGTTTCATTGTCACTCTGACATTAAATTTGACATTCAATCATTTGATGAGGCAAGGATTTTTGCAACTTTGAGTGACAATTGACAAAGTGTTTTGACAGCTGAGAGTTCTGTATCTTCATTGTATTTTAGAAATATTACCTACGAAGAAATTTATTTAAAAATTATGGAAATTGACATTTACATTAATCAGTGGCCTTACATATACTGGTTATGATAGTGTGATATCAGTTTGGGGACCTTGGTTATATCAAGATTTAACAATACAATAATATTGGTATGGCAATATGGAGACATATCTATTTTTATTCAATACCACTATAATAACGTAACATAAATATTATGAATCATTTGTATAATTAACAGTAGTAGTTAAATTTAACCGTATAGAGAAGCTGTCTTATACTAAGCGGATTTCATTTGTTTTAATTAGACATCAAACAAACCGTCTTCAACATACGAGTGTCCCACTATTGAACTCCTACCAACATTTTTACTAGTTTCATTGTCACTCTGACATTAAGTTTGACATTCAATCATTTGATGAGGCAAGGATTTTTGCAACTTTGAGTGACAATTGACAAAGTGTTTTGACAGCTGAGAGTTCTGTATCTTCATTGTATTTTAGAAATATTACCTACGAAGAAATTTATTTAAAAATTATGTAAATTGACATTTACATTAATCAGTGGCCTTACATATACTGGTTATGATAGTGTGATATCAGTTTGGGGACCTTGGTTATATCAAGATTTAACAATACAATAATATTGGTATGGCAATATGGAGACATATCTATTTTTATTCAATACCACTATAATAACGTAACATAAATATTATGAATCATTTGTATAATTAACAGTAGTAGTTAAATTTAACCGTATAGAGAAGCTGTCTTATACTAAGCGGATTTCATTTGTTTTAATTAGACATCAAACAAACCGTCTTCAACATACGAGTGTCCCACTATTGAACTCCTACCAACATTTTTACTAGTTTCATTGTCACTCTGACATTAAGTTTGACATTCAATCATTTGATGAGGCAAGGATTTTTGCAACTTTGAGTGACAATTGACAAAGTGTTTTGACAGCTGAGAGTTCTGTATCTTCATTGTATTTTAGAAATATTACCTACGAAGAAATTTATTTAAAAATTATGTAAATTGACATTTACATTAATCAGTGGCCTTACATATACTGGTTATGATAGTGTGATATCAGTTTGGGGACCTTGGTTATATCAAGATTTAACAATACAATAATATTGGTATGGCAATATGGAGACATATCTATTTTTATTCAATACCACTATAATAACGTAACATAAATATTATGAATCATTTGTATAATTAACAGTAGTAGTTAAATTTAACCGTATAGAGAAGCTGTCTTATACTAA
Source organism: Rhynchophorus ferrugineus (assembly GCF_030347505.1). Taxonomy (NCBI): domain Eukaryota; kingdom Metazoa; phylum Arthropoda; class Insecta; order Coleoptera; family Curculionidae; genus Rhynchophorus; species Rhynchophorus ferrugineus. The sequence goes on along the minus strand of NW_027472584.1, from coordinate 23,171,149 downwards.
GCGGATTTCATTTGTTTTAATTAGACATCAAACAAACCGTCTTCAACATACGAGTGTCCCACTATTGAACTCCTACCAACATTTTTACTAGTTTCATTGTCACTCTGACATTAAATTTGACATTCAATCATTTGATGAGGCAAGGATTTTTGCAACTTTGAGTGACAATTGACAAAGTGTTTTGACAGCTGAGAGTTCTGTATCTTCATTGTATTTTAGAAATATTACCTACGAAGAAATTTATTTAAAAATTATGTAAATTGACATTTACATTAATCAGTGGCCTTACATATACTGGTTATGATAGTGTGATATCAGTTTGGGGACCTTGGTTATATCAAGATTTAACAATACAATAATATTGGTATGGCAATATGGAGACATATCTATTTTTATTCAATACCACTATAATAACGTAACATAAATATTATGAATCATTTGTATAATTAACAGTAGTAGTTAAATTTAACCGTATAGAGAAGCTGTCTTATACTAAGCGGATTTCATTTGTTTTAATTAGACATCAAACAAACCGTCTTCAACATACGAGTGTCCCACTATTGAACTCCTACCAACATTTTTACTAGTTTCATTGTCACTCTGACATTAAGTTTGACATTCAATCATTTGATGAGGCAAGGATTTTTGCAACTTTGAGTGACAATTGACAAAGTGTTTTGACAGCTGAGAGTTCTGTATCTTCATTGTATTTTAGAAATATTACCTACGAAGAAATTTATTTAAAAATTATGTAAATTGACATTTACATTAATCAGTGGCCTTACATATACTGGTTATGATAGTGTGATATCAGTTTGGGGACCTTGGTTATATCAAGATTTAACAATACAATAATATTGGTATGGCAATATGGAGACATATCTATTTTTATTCAATACCACTATAATAACGTAACATAAATATTATGAATCATTTGTATAATTAACAGTAGTAGTTAAATTTAACCGTATAGAGAAGCTGTCTTATACTAAGCGGATTTCATTTGTTTTAATTAGACATCAAACAAACCGTCTTCAACATACGAGTGTCCCACTATTGAACTCCTACCAACATTTTTACTAGTTTCATTGTCACTCTGACATTAAGTTTGACATTCAATCATTTGATGAGGCAAGGATTTTTGCAACTTTGAGTGACAATTGACAAAGTGTTTTGACAGCTGAGAGTTCTGTATCTTCATTGTATTTTAGAAATATTACCTACGAAGAAATTTATTTAAAAATTATGTAAATTGACATTTACATTAATCAGTGGCCTTACATATACTGGTTATGATAGTGTGATATCAGTTTGGGGACCTTGGTTATATCAAGATTTAACAATACAATAATATTGGTATGGCAATATGGAGACATATCTATTTTTATTCAATACCACTATAATAACGTAACATAAATATTATGAATCATTTGTATAATTAACAGTAGTAGTTAAATTTAACCGTATAGAGAAGCTGTCTTATACTAAGCGGATTTCATTTGTTTTAATTAGACATCAAACAAACCGTCTTCAACATACGAGTGTCCCACTATTGAACTCCTACCAACATTTTTACTAGTTTCATTGTCACTCTGACATTAAATTTGACATTCAATCATTTGATGAGGCAAGGATTTTTGCAACTTTGAGTGACAATTGACAAAGTGTTTTGACAGCTGAGAGTTCTGTATCTTCATTGTATTTTAGAAATATTACCTACGAAGAAATTTATTTAAAAATTATGTAAATTGACATTTACATTAATCAGTGGCCTTACATATACTGGTTATGATAGTGTGATATCAGTTTGGGGACCTTGGTTATATCAAGATTTAACAATACAATAATATTGGTATGGCAATATGGAGACATATCTATTTTTATTCAATACCACTATAATAACGTAACATAAATATTATGAATCATTTGTATAATTAACAGTAGTAGTTAAATTTAACCGTATAGAGAAGCTGTCTTATACTAAGCGGATTTCATTTGTTTTAATTAGACATCAAACAAACCGTCTTCAACATACGAGTGTCCCACTATTGAACTCCTACCAACATTTTTACTAGTTTCATTGTCACTCTGACATTAAGTTTGACATTCAATCATTTGATGAGGCAAGGATTTTTGCAACTTTGAGTGACAATTGACAAAGTGTTTTGACAGCTGAGAGTTCTGTATCTTCATTGTATTTTAGAAATATTACCTACGAAGAAATTTATTTAAAAATTATGTAAATTGACATTTACATTAATCAGTGGCCTTACATATACTGGTTATGATAGTGTGATATCAGTTTGGGGACCTTGGTTATATCAAGATTTAACAATACAATAATATTGGTATGGCAATATGGAGACATATCTATTTTTATTCAATACCACTATAATAACGTAACATAAATATTATGAATCATTTGTATAATTAACAGTAGTAGTTAAATTTAACCGTATAGAGAAGCTGTCTTATACTAAGCGGATTTCATTTGTTTTAATTAGACATCAAACAAACCGTCTTCAACATACGAGTGTCCCACTATTGAACTCCTACCAACATTTTTACTAGTTTCATTGTCACTCTGACATTAAGTTTGACATTCAATCATTTGATGAGGCAAGGATTTTTGCAACTTTGAGTGACAATTGACAAAGTGTTTTGACAGCTGAGAGTTCTGTATCTTCATTGTATTTTAGAAATATTACCTACGAAGAAATTTATTTAAAAATTATGTAAATTGACATTTACATTAATCAGTGGCCTTACATATACTGGTTATGATAGTGTGATATCAGTTTGGGGACCTTGGTTATATCAAGATTTAACAATACAATAATATTGGTATGGCAATATGGAGACATATCTATTTTTATTCAATACCACTATAATAACGTAACATAAATATTATGAATCATTTGTATAATTAACAGTAGTAGTTAAATTTAACCGTATAGAGAAGCTGTCTTATACTAAGCGGATTTCATTTGTTTTAATTAGACATCAAACAAACCGTCTTCAACATACGAGTGTCCCACTATTGAACTCCTACCAACATTTTTACTAGTTTCATTGTCACTCTGACATTAAGTTTGACATTCAATCATTTGATGAGGCAAGGATTTTTGCAACTTTGAGTGACAATTGACAAAGTGTTTTGACAGCTGAGAGTTCTGTATCTTCATTGTATTTTAGAAATATTACCTACGAAGAAATTTATTTAAAAATTATGAAAATTGACATTTACATTAATCAGTGGCCTTACATATACTGGTTATGATAGTGTGATATCAGTTTGGGGACCTTGGTTATATCAAGATTTAACAATACAATAATATTGGTATGGCAATATGGAGACATATCTATTTTTATTCAATACCACTATAATAACGTAACATAAATATTATGAATCATTTGTATAATTAACAGTAGTAGTTAAATTTAACCGTATAGAGAAGCTGTCTTATACTAAGCGGATTTCATTTGTTTTAATTAGACATCAAACAAACCGTCTTCAACATACGAGTGTCCCACTATTGAACTCCTACCAACATTTTTACTAGTTTCATTGTCACTCTGACATTAAGTTTGACATTCAATCATTTGATGAGGCAAGGATTTTTGCAACTTTGAGTGACAATTGACAAAGTGTTTTGACAGCTGAGAGTTCTGTATCTTCATTGTATTTTAGAAATATTACCTACGAAGAAATTTATTTAAAAATTATGTAAATTGACATTTACATTAATCAGTGGCCTTACATATACTGGTTATGATAGTGTGATATCAGTTTGGGGACCTTGGTTATATCAAGATTTAACAATACAATAATATTGGTATGGCAATATGGAGACATATCTATTTTTATTCAATACCACTATAATAACGTAACATAAATATTATGAATCATTTGTATAATTAACAGTAGTAGTTAAATTTAACCGTATAGAGAAGCTGTCTTATACTAAGCGGATTTCATTTGTTTTAATTAGACATCAAACAAACCGTCTTCAACATACGAGTGTCCCACTATTGAACTCCTACCAACATTTTTACTAGTTTCATTGTCACTCTGACATTAAATTTGACATTCAATCATTTGATGAGGCAAGGATTTTTGCAACTTTGAGTGACAATTGACAAAGTGTTTTGACAGCTGAGAGTTCTGTATCTTCATTGTATTTTAGAAATATTACCTACGAAGAAATTTATTTAAAAATTATGTAAATTGACATTTACATTAATCAGTGGCCTTACACATACTGGTTATGATAGTGTGATATCAGTTTGGGGACCTTGGTTATATCAAGATTTAACAATACAATAATATTGGTATGGCAATATGGAGACATATCTATTTTTATTCAATACCACTATAATAACGTAACATAAATATTATGAATCATTTGTATAATTAACAGTAGTAGTTAAATTTAACCGTATGGAGAAGCTGTCTTATACTAAGCGGATTTCATTTGTTTTAATTAGACATCAAACAAACCGTCTTCAACATACGAGTGTCCCACTATTGAACTCCTACCAACATTTTTACTAGTTTCATTGTCACTCTGACATTAAGTTTGACATTCAATCATTTGATGAGGCAAGGATTTTTGCAACTTTGAGTGACAAATGACAAAGTGTTTTGACAGCTGAGAGTTCTGTATCTTCATTGTATTTTAGAAATATTACCTACGAAGAAATTTATTTAAAAATTATGTAAATTGACATTTACATTAATCAGTGGCCTTACACATACTGGTTATGATAGTGTGATATCAGTTTGGGGACCTTGGTTATATCAAGATTTAACAATACAATAATATTGGTATGGCAATATGGAGACATATCTATTTTTATTCAATACCACTATAATAACGTAACATAAATATTATGAATCATTTGTATAATTAACAGTAGTAGTTAAATTTAACCGTATAGAGAAGCTGTCTTATACTAAGCGGATTTCATTTGTTTTAATTAGACATCAAACAAACCGTCTTCAACATACGAGTGTCCCACTATTGAACTCCTACCAACATTTTTACTAGTTTCATTGTCACTCTGACATTAAGTTTGACATTCAATCATTTGATGAGGCAAGGATTTTTGCAACTTTGAGTGACAAATGACAAAGTGTTTTGACAGCTGAGAGTTCTGTATCTTCATTGTATTTTAGAAATATTACCTACGAAGAAATTTATTTAAAAATTATGTAAATTGACATTTACATTAATCAGTGGCCTTACACATACTGGTTATGATAGTGTGATATCAGTTTGGGGACCTTGGTTATATCAAGATTTAACAATACAATAATATTGGTATGGCAATATGGAGACATATCTATTTTTATTCAATACCACTATAATAACGTAACATAAATATTATGAATCATTTGTATAATTAACAGTAGTAGTTAAATTTAACCGTATAGAGAAGCTGTCTTATACTAAGCGGATTTCATTTGTTTTAATTAGACATCAAACAAACCGTCTTCAACATACGAGTGTCCCACTATTGAACTCCTACCAACATTTTTACTAGTTTCATTGTCACTCTGACATTAAGTTTGACATTCAATCATTTGATGAGGCAAGGATTTTTGCAACTTTGAGTGACAATTGACAAAGTGTTTTGACAGCTGAGAGTTCTGTATCTTCATTGTATTTTAGAAATATTACCTACGAAGAAATTTATTTAAAAATTATGTAAATTGACATTTACATTAATCAGTGGCCTTACATATACTGGTTATGATAGTGTGATATCAGTTTGGGGACCTTGGAGAAAAATATTGGACTAAAAATGCGTATCAAGTTCAACTGACTCTAATTAATTAGTTGAATTTACTGATACAAATACCAATATTAATTCTAACGGTTCTATAACCAAATTATCAATCAAATAAATCAAAGAATATAAAGATTACGTTTAAAATAGAAGTTCAGGGTTTTCATTGTGTAATATAATGTCTCCCATTTTAACTATAACAGATTAAGTTGATTTATAATCTTACAGCATTATTATATCATAGTTTTTTAATCTATTTAACAATAGGCATACAAAGAGACCAGAATATAAATACATACGTTTATATTTTCTGTTAATATATGCATGAACCTTGAACTCAACCGTGTGGGCTTCGGTGTTTTAATTCTCATTTTGGTTTGGATATTTGAAAACATACAAATTGTCCGTATTAGCCGTAAAGATAAGATTATATCTTCTTTATTTCTTACCTGAGTTAAACCTGATTTTTTTATTATGTATACCGCGAAGAATATCCAATTCAATACAAGTTTTAATATTTATGACAGGTTTCAGTTTCAAGTTATAAACGATGAAAACATATTTTTAAACTGTTTTTAGGCAAGTTTTTTGTAGAGTCATAACAATTTCGCATAAAATTGTTCTAATAGGTAGTTAAAAACTAACGTTGGCTATTAACGAATATATAAATTTAGTTGTAAATAATTTTATTACAGTGGGATTCTGAAAATCAGTATCGATTACATGAATTTTAATTTTTTAATCATTTAAATCGAGTAATTTTACGTTTTACTCTTGTTATTGCGGGTTTTAATTGATTTATTTATTTAATCGCTAATTTCAATAAATGTGTGAGTAACATTACTTCAACTAAAGAACTTGAAATATAAGTGTTAGTTTTGAGTAGCCCCAAAACACATGTAATAACGTTGTACATGGACATATTTTGAATATTAATTCGTGACATATTTATGGTTTTATTGACATTAATTGTAGATGAAGCCATCAAATTTGAGATATGGTCAACAGATGGAAAGCAGTAATGAAGAGGACGACATCAGTAATAATTATGTACTAGTATAAAATGTGTTTAATAACCTCTTCTAACTATACATTTAAATAGATGTTAATTAAGTTTTTACTTCAAAAAAAAATCCAATATTTATTATTAAAAAAAATACTCGATCCCCATTTTATATTACTAATAAACACGAACGTAATTGAACGTTAAGATCAGATCAGCTTATACGAGAGCCAAACAAGAATTAGTGATGATATATATATATATATATATATATATATATATATATATATATATATATATATCGCGCCCTTTTTGGTTATGTGACGTTTAAGTCAATTTCGCCATTAGACGTCCAAATTTTATTATGGAGAAATATACGCCACAAGATCGAGCAGAAACAGTGACAAATTGAATTATTATTTTATTTATTGAAAATAATCGTTCCACTATTGCCACTCAGTAAAAATTGCGCCAGAGATAGACTTTCACACCACCTTATATATTGTTTGAGAAATTACTTATTTGTTGAATATTTTTCTTTATAAATAATAACTTTCAGATGATTCCACTTCAAGAAAGTTGGAGAGATTTGTAAAAACCAAAACATAGGAGATTTGCTGAACAAACTTGAAATATTATCGAAGTTATGGTTATGACAGTTAAATATATTCCATATTCATCATATTTGCCAGTATCAGATTATATTTTTCATTTTAAAAAAATTGCGCAGAAAATGGCTTCAGTTAGAAAAAAATATTTTTAACAAAAAAAAATTGAACCGACTTCAACAAATAAATAAGGAACTCACTAAAAATTAAAAAATAATCAAACTTAGATTTTTAACACAAAAAAATGTTTCAAAATAAAATATGTACATAATTATCATTGTAATAACTAAACAAAAATAAACTAAAGTCTTATTTAACTTATTTACTACACGTATTTTAGATTCTACTATATACACACAATTTAGCTTAATACCTACCTAAACCTATTTATCTATTTACAATATTATTTTAACTACTACAAACTGGCTACTTTGAAGTCGGTGCCTTAGGTTCGGAAGTAATATTAATTTAGATTTGTTTTGTTGGTAATTTAATTTTTTGTATATGTCACAGAATTATTTTATTATTTATGTATTTTGGCTCCATCTTGGAAGTGCACTCTTTCGAATGCAAAAAAAAAAATTTTGAAAATCGGCCCACAATTGACGGAGAAACCGGCGAACATACATTTATATATATATATATATATATATATATATATATATATATATATATATATATATATATATATATATACAGCTGTCGAAGGTCGAAGTCGGTTAAAAAGATCAAGATAATTATGAAGAGGAGGAAATTTCGTAAACTATGGATGAAACTATGGAGAATGGATAAAATTAACGAAAGTTACTCTGAACATATTTAAAATAAAAATTTTTTTTTCCTCAGCTAAAAGTTTCATTACTTATAACTTCACCCTCGTATTCTAATAAAGAAAATAAAACTACATCCTAGTACGATACATGTTAAAAATAATTTCTTCTTCATCCACACCCACTTAAACCAGTTGCTGAGATCATTCTAAATACGAGTAGGATACTAAGAAAATATTCGATAATACGTGATAAATAAGAAATTTTTAGTCCAATTTGCGCTTGGTTGTTCGAACAAACTGATTGTTAACAATAATTTTCGTTTGAAACCATTTCACCATTGTGTCGAAAGGAAAAGGAAAAAAAAACCGAAAACTACGAAGTGTGAAACAATAATGGCGGTATTCTATTGTGTTTTAAGTATGTGAAAAAAAATCAACCAAGCAACTCGTATAGCAGTCAGGAAGAAGCTATGCGTAGATAAAAGAAAAAAAATAATAAGGCTTAACATATGGTTTTAGGCATTGTTTTTTTTTTAATATTTAACGAAGATGTTTACATTTGAACGATGATTTTTTTGTGAACTTAATTACAAATTTGTGTGCTATATAATAGCTACATGCATCACTTGTTAGAAAACAGATTATAAACTTGATTTTGTAAATATTATGTTAGCTGTACTTTTATTATTCCTAACTGTGTATGTTGCATATTAAGTTTTCGGTATGTGATTATATAGTCAAGAAATTCTGGTTATTCAAAAAAAATTCATAGTTCTTTTCGGTTATTAATTAAAAAAAATTCATTAATATTCGGTATACATTAAATAAACAATAATGCAGAGAAAAAATAATAATTATACATATATGAACAGTTTCGAAATGAAAAAAGCGAGATTCTATATCGAAAAAGCTTTAGACAAAACAGATGAAAAGAAATAATGAATATTTCATGATAATGTAATGGGTTGAGGAAAAACTAAATTCGTTTATTTTAGTTAATTTTTCATGTTTTTAAAAGTGAATTAGCAAACACAATACATAATGTACAAAATGAGTTCCTATTTTCAAATCAGTTTGACACCATTAAGAGATTTTTGCAGAGACCAGAACAAATGGTAGTCAGATGGGGTGAGATGCGGGCTATATAATGGATCCATCAAAACTTCCCAGATAATCTGATCTTATCTGAAGATGTGTGTGGTTTAGCTTTGTCGTGGCAAATTATTTGTTAACTCTGGCCGCTTTTTTAATAATTTAGTAACAGGTCAATCTCCGGCGACACATAGATGGCACTACTAGAATTATATCCATATGTTTTTTAGTTAGCCCCAACCCTCGGAAGATGAGTGTATAAATTTCACAGCTATCGGATCATTAGTTTGTGAATTATAGCATTTTGAGTAAAGCAATTTTTGTTATTGTGAAAAAAATGGATAAAAAGGAATTTGTGTTGATAAAATATTGCTTTTTGAAGGGAAAAAATACAGTTGAAGCAAAAGCAAAAAGCACCGGAGACGGTGAACGCAGTAGACGCCCAAAAGAGATTGTTACTGACGAAAACATTAAAAAAATCCACAAAATGATTTTGAATGATTGTAAATTGAAACTGAATGAAATAGCAGACACTCTAAAGATATTAACTGAACGTGCACATCATATCATTCACGAATATTTTGGTATGAAAAAGCTCTGTGCAAAGTGGGTGCCGCGCGAGCTCACTTTTGACCAAAAACAACGAGGAATTGATGATTCGGAGCCGTGTTTGAAGATGATCAAGCGTAATAAACCCGATTTTTTGCGTCGATATGTGACAATGGATGAAACATGGCTCCATCATTTCACTCTGAAGTCCAATCGATAGTCATCCAAGTGGACTGCACACGATGAACCCGCTCCAAAGCGTGGGGAAACGCAACAGTCGGCTGGCAAGATTATGTCGTCTGTATTTTGGGATGCGCATGGAATAATTTTCATTGACTTGAAAAGGAAGGACCGTCAACAGCGACTATTACATAGCGTTATTGGACCGTTTGAAGGACGAAATCGCCGAAAACGGCCGCATTTGAAGAAGAAGAAAGTGCTGCTTCACCAAAAAAATACACCGTATCGAAAATCCATGAATTGTTTCCTCATCCACCGTATTCTCCAGATCTGCCCCCCAACGACTACTTCCTGTTCTCAAATCTCAAAAGGATGCTCGCTGGGAAGAAATTATCGTTAAATGAAGAAGTGATCGCCGAAACGAAGGCCTATTTTGAAGGAAAGGACAAATCGTACTACAAAAATGGTATCGAAAAGTTGGAGGGTCGCTATAACCAGTGTATCACCCTTGAAGGGAATTATGTTGAATGAAAAAAAAATTGCCAAAAAAATGTGTTTTACTATGGTAGGCCGGGGACTTTTCAATTGACCTGTTAACTTCAATTATGTTAGGAATCTCAAACAACGTTTTCAAATGTATGAACTAAGTAGGAAGCCTTAAATTGAAAACATGTTTTTGAAATGAAAACACATTAAATCAATATGGTAAACTTCAATTATAGTTATAGTTATTTAATGATGAAATAAAATCCCTTTCAATCAACTATGGCCAATATTAACCCACGTCGATTCTCGGTACTTCGCATTCTCGCAATTCTTATTCCTTTATTCTCATTCCTAAACAGTCCTATTAGTGCGACATGTTGTTTGAAAGAAATGGCCACCGTAATCCAGTATTAGTTCCCTAGTTGACATTTAATACTCCGCCATTTTGTTATTTTATCGTATGCCAATCTTAAGTCAATCACAATAGAGTTGTCAGGCACGTTTTCAACAACTTGTCCAAATTAAATTAATCATAAAACCAATTGTTGTAACTTAACCATTAGAAACTGTGTTTTAGTACTTTAGTATCTTATAGTAGTTCAAGAATATAACGTATAAAGTTACAAGACATAAAATAACGTTTGTATAATGTGGTCATGTTCTTGTATCGGAAACAGTATGAACATATATATACTCCATATATTTTACGTTGTGAAACGTATATATGCTGGGTTGTTCTATCATCCATTGATTAACAACGGAACTACAAATTCAGTTTCCTTTATAATTCCTGCAGTTTTCATTAACCTGCGATTGCTTGAACGAGGATGGCGGTAAAAAAAATAAAAATGGTAAAAAATCGCAAATTTTCACTACATACATGGGAAAAACGCAAAAAAATTTTATGGCTCAGATAAAGATATATATATTTTGGGGTAAAATAAACAAAAATTCATGTTAAATTGTTATAGAATTTATAGTTTTTAAGATATTTAATATAAACAGAAATCCAATATTTTTTTCGAAATACATATTTCATTCTATAAGTTCAAAAATAAAGGTTGTGTAAAAATGACTATACTACCATTCGATTCAGCATAAAATTCTTTATAATGACTGCAATTTTCATTAATGTGTGATTGCTTGAACGAGGATGGCGGTAAAAAAAGTAAAAATAGTAAAAAATCGCAAATTTTCACGACTACATATATGGAAAAAGTGCAAAAAAAATGTATGGCTCAGATTAAGATAAAAGTTTCAGAATATATGTATTTTGGGGTAAAATTAACAAAAATTCATGTTAAATTGTTATAGAATTTATAGTTTTTAAGATATTTAATATAAACAGAAATCCAATATTTTTTTTCGAAATACATATTTCATTCTATAAGTTCAAAACTAAAGGTTGTGTAAAAATGACTATACTACCATTCGATTCAGCGTAAAATTCTTTATAATGACTGCAATTTTCATTAATGTGTGATTGCTTGAACGAGGATGGCGGTAAAAAAAGTAAAAATAGTAAAAAATCGCAAATTTTCACGACTACATATATGGAAAAAGTGCAAAAAATTTTATGGCTCAGATTAAGATAAAATTTTCAGAATATATGTATTTTGGGGTAAAATTAACAAAAATCCATGTTAAATTGTTATAGAATTTATAGTTTTTAAGATATTTAATATAAACAGAAATCCAATATTTTTTTTCGAAATACATAATTCATTCTATAAGTTAAAAACTAAAGGTTGTGTAAAAATGACTATACTACCATTCGATTCAGCGTAAAATTCTTTATAATGACTGCAATTTTCATTAATGTGTGATTGCTTGAACGAAGATGGCGGTAAAAAAAGTAAAAATAGTAAAAAATCGCAAATTTTCACGACTACATATATGGAAAAAGTGCAAAAAAATTTATGGCTCAGATTAAGATAAAATTTTCAGAATATATGTATTTTGGGGTAAAATTAACAAAAATCCATGTTAAATTGTTATAGAATTTATAGTTTTTAAGATATTTAATATAAACAGAAATCCAATATTTTTTTTCGAAATACATAATTCATTCTATAAGTTAAAAACTAAAGGTTGTGTAAAAATGACTATACTACCATTCGATTCAGCGTAAAATTCTTTATAATGACTGCAATTTTCATTAATGTGTGATTGCTTGAACGAAGATGGCGGTAAAAAAAGTAAAAATAGTAAAAAATCGCAAATTTTCACGACTACATATATGGAAAAAGTGCAAAAAAATGTATGGCTCAGATTAAGATAAAAGTTTCAGAATATATGTATTTTGGGGTAAAATTAACAAAAATCCATGTTAAATTGTTATAGAATTTATATTTTTTAAGATATTTAATATAAACAGAAATCCAATATTTTTTTTCGAAATACATATTTCATTCTATAAGTTCAAAACTAAAGGTTGTGTAAAAATGACTATACTACCATTCGATTCAGCGTAAAATTCTTTATAATGACTGCAATTTTCATTAATGTGTGATTGCTTGAACGAAGATGGCGGTAAAAAAAAGTAAAAATAGTAAAAAATCGCAAATTTTCACGACTACATATATGGAAAAAGTGCAAAAAATTTTATGGCTCAGATTAAGATAAAAGTTTCGGAATATATGTATTTTGGGGTAAAATAAACAAAAATCTATGTTAAATTGTTATAGAACTTATAGTTTTTAAGATATTTATTATGAACAGAAATCCAATATTTTTTTCGAAATACATATTTCATTGTATAACTTCAAAACTATAGGTTGTGTAAAAATTATTATACTACCATTCGATACTGCGTAAAATTTCTGTAATTTTAATGAATCTATTATTATTTGAACGAGACTTGAAAATGACAAAATATCGACGAATTTATGGGAAATGGAAAAAGTGTTAAAATTGTTTACCTCTCCGATAAAGATAAAAGTATCAAATCATACATATTTCGAGAAGGGTGAAATAAACGAAAATGCATGTTAAATTGTTTTGAATTTATAGTTTTATAATATAGAGGATATACATAAAAATCCACTCGTATTTTGAAAAAGTACTGTTCATTGTATAACTTCGAAACTAAAGGTTGTATAAAAACATTCAACATAACATTCGGTAATATCCTCACAATTTTGATTAATCTGCGATTATTTAGAAAGAAATTATATCAAAACCATACAAAAATGCACATCAAAAACCGACACATCTAGAAGGCGTTCTATGAAACAAAAAGAGTTGAAGATCATACCTCAAAGTTTACTACCCTTAAAAATAAAAAAAATTATTAAAAATAATAATTCTAAAAAATGTTCTAATTTTCAAATGCGCAAATAGACATTTAATTGATTTAATTGATAAATGATGATAAAATTTTGAAATAAATTCACAATAGTCATCGGAATTATTTGAATTTACACACAATGCAATATTTGATTCATCGATAATGATTGAAATAATAGTCTACTGATATAGTGAAATTATATCTCTTATTTACTTTAAAAGCGTAGTAAATATCAATTGTATGTACGTACGCGTCTATTCAGCAGTTACATAACTGTACATTTTTATAAGACTACTTGATTTTTTTAAATAGGGAAGCGAATTCAACGATTCTTTTGTCCTTGGCAGTAGTGTTTACATTTGGTTCACGTAAATATTTATACCAAATTATAAGTTTGCTGTATAGCTAAAAGCATGAATATAATTGAAAAATAGTAAAAAATCACGCTGTTCGTGTTAACTTTTTTATATCGGGACCTTGAATAATTTTTCGCTGGTTTTCAAGCGAGAGGACACTTAAATGGGATGTTCTAATGCAACCGCTGATATACCAAGCACTACTTGGTATATGTCCCTTTATTGATGTATTCAAAATAAAAACAAAAACAGTAAATATAAAAAAAACTTTGCTCGTACGTAGAACTATGGCGATTTCACCATTACTTCAATAAACGTAGTTTTTCTTATAAATCCTAGTAATCGTATTATAATTACCTCGGTATCTCAAACAGAGATATAGCTAATGATTCATGTATTCTGACATTCGGTTTTAACAATGAAAATACTATTGCTAATGTGCTTTAACAAAGATACGACCATAATTCTTTTACCATTACATGCTGACCAGGTGTTCTAAATTGATATATTAATTACAAAGAACATTTGTCATAAATGTAAATCAGATAAATAATGAATTAGTGAAGTCCTGAGATGTATCGAATGCTCTGCTGGTTTAAAACTGTTTATATCTCGATTATAAATAACTTATTGTAATGTTAAGTTTGTAATAATGTTAACATCATGTCGTTTGCTATATTCTCAATCTTTCTGGGTGGTCTACGTAGAGAATAAAGGTAGTCGATTATTGAATAAGTCTCAAAAGGCATAAAATTACAGGGTATTACGATAAAAATATACAATTTTAAAGCACAAATACAGTGAATGTGAAAATTATCCAAAATGAAAGTTAATATAACGTTCGGACTGAAATTACATACGTATCCTAAAAGTTCGAACGTCAAATATAGGTATTAATATTTCAAGCATCCATAAAGTGCAATATATAATATAGTTTTTTAATTTATATTGTGAATGCATTTCGAATGATATACGAGAGATACAACAGATGGCGTAACTGATAAGTAACATGAATATAATTATAAAACAATAACAGTTTTATATATAATATATATAAAATCCAGCTTCCAATTATCTCTGTACCCAAAAAAAAAGTAAAACAGTCGGATGGACATTGTATTTTAACAGAAGAGTGTTGTATAGAATAAATAAACTAGACAAATTGATATACAAAGTACCAAAGTATTATTTTTATATAAATAATGAGGACTTATATATGATGAAAAAGTAAAAGAGACCCCACACAAAGATTAAGAAACAAAAAACTTTTAAAAGCATATGAAAAAAAAAAAGAGTCAGACTGGTTGGTAATAAGGAAGCAGACGCACCATATGGGTGGATACTAATTAAGTTCTGTCATTTAGGACATGTTCTTTTTTAATTAATTATACTTGATTCTTACAGATTTTTGTGGATGTTTTTCCTTGCTCACGGCTTTGGTTCGTCCATTTTGTTGGTCATTGACATGATAATTCCTAAATTTCGGCTTTATATTAAGTAATTATTAATAACTAGAAAACTAGAAAGTGGAGGAAGAACTAATATAATTTAAATAATTACTGTAGTTATGTAAAACTAACCAAGACGAAGTGTTTTTGTGTAGGATGTTTTTGATCGAAGTTCTTGCACAGGGTTCATAACTGTCATTTAATTATTTTAACAAATTGTTGCGGAAATTCTGACGTTTTAAAATGTTTAAAACCAATACTCTTCACAATTTTATGATATATTTTTCTGCTGCATTTTTTGTTATCGAAGTACTCTACTATATGTTTTCTTGGCACGTGCGATATGGGGATATTATTAAATATAGATTTGATATCTGCAGAAGAACAACATTTATTTCAGAAATTTTACTGTAACTGAATTAATTTTCGTTATAAGACTTTAAAAGGTTGATTTATACACAGGGGTTTGCTTATTTCAAGAGATTTATTTAGCTTTATATTTTATTTTGTATATTTTCACTAATAAAAAAAATGATAAACACAAATTATAAAAGCCGGCTTGGTGGCGCAGTGGTAAGGCGATAGGACGGTCCTCCTACTCGGTCGTAAATTTATGTTTATGATTGTTTAAAATTTGTGATTGTCCAAGAGTGTAAAATCCGATAAGGAAAATGATCACAGTCACGCCAGTAACCAGGCTGGGTAAGACCGGATGTCTTCTGGGATGATTTCTAAAGTTGTTCACTCGCCAGTCGGTAGGCTTAATGCTGAGGATCGTGGTTCGGAGCCCACGTTAAACTGTAGGTCCAGTCCAGATAAACCCATAGTTGGTAAAAGGAGACTTTAAAATATATTTAAAAAAAAACAAATAATAAAAGCAATACTTTGTCTTCAAATTTAATTTTTAAACGTTTTTATTTAAATCAAAATGAAATGATTCTAGGAAAACACCCTTTATATTTGTTTTTCTTTAAATATTGTAAATATTTATAGTAGCAGGACAGTGTAAACTAATCTTGTGACTCATAAAACAAATTTTATGGCTATAGCAATGAAGGATTTGTATTGTCTACATATAATGGAAAAGTATAATGTTAATTATATTACATAAGAATGTTGAAAATGTAATTGTGAAACGTTTACTATAAAAAGCAATACGGCCAATCATAAGAATTGTTTATCCATTCATACAAGTAAGTAATATTCCATTTCAGATAGAATTATCAGTGAAAATATTATTCTTAGCTGCATATAACCATAGAGATAGTTAAAATTTTATCACTGAAAACTACTTTAACTTATGTATCCCGAAAATTACTTCCTGTCTAGTGTTAAGTGTTTAATAGCTTATCGCCCAACCATCTTTATTTACATTTGTTGGTTTTCGAAGTAAAGGTTTATTCAGAATTCGAGCCTATATATGAGTTTTAAACGTTTTATACATATATATATATATATATATATATATATATATATATATATATATATATATATATATATATATATATATATAGACTCATCGAAAAATATAATTTGAATAATTTATTTTTAGTAATGCAACTTGAGGATGCCAAAAAGATTGGCGAACGAATAAAAAATAGAAACTATCGAACTGTTATTTAGCTGTATCGGTCAAATCTATTAGACAACCATTAAGAGAATAATTTATGTACGGTGAATTATGTTTTTGATATTTTAACATGTTGAAAATAACAGTTATCGGTGGTATTTAAATAAAAATCATTAATAGTCTTAAATTAACATCTATTATAGCCGAAATAATATTCAGGTATGCCATTTAAAAACTCTATACGTAGCATAATAATAAAATGGAGTGAGATAGAAGATCACGTCATAGATATTCGCAAAATTCCCAATATATTTACATATTGGATACATATACGTAATATACAATATTTAGATATTAATTTATGCAAACGAAACACCTATCGATAGCAGTACTTCAATAGATAGAATAAATTGAAAACGTATATTTCTTTAATATAAAATATTTTATACATGAGGTATAGCATTTATTTATTTTTTTATATTTTTAAAGTCTTCTTTTTACCAACGACGGTTTATCTGGACTGGACCTACAGTTTAACGTGGGCTCCGAACCACGATCCTTAGCATTAAGCCCACCGACTGGCAAGTGACCAATTTAGAAATCATCCCAGAAGACACTTGGTCTTACCCAGCTTGGTTACTGGCGTGACTGGGATCATAGTCCTTGTCGGATTTTACACTCTTACCTACGACAATCATAAACATAAATTTACGACCATGCCCCAACATGATTTGTACCCGCAACTATCGCAACAGTAGGAGGACCGTCCTGTTACCTTTACCACTGCGCCAACCACGCCGGAATATTTATTTATATGATTTTAGTAAAATAGCGTTAAGTTGTTTTTCTTGTGTAAGGTCATTGAGTGCTGCTTAAGAACTCTCTTAACGTCTCAAGAACAAAGGAAACATTTGGAACCTTTTGGACCGAGAATATATAAACGGTAACGCTATGTCATATGTGAGAACATATATCAAAGCATACATGATAATAATTGAGTTCTACCTCTACCCGCATTATCCACCAAACAATGCCCTTTCTGATTTTTTGCTTGGCCTTAGCAATGCTACATGTTCTAGTGTTTATAAAAAAATATCTGAAAATCTTTGATAATGCTAGTAGAACATCACTTTTCTTTTATAAAAACGACAGTTTATATAGCTCGATGTTGCGAACGGAACAAGAATATGGAAAGGCAGGTAAATTTTCTGTCTGATATTCGAGAGACCAACGGTATGCATAGGTAATGATAAGCACTGAGAGAGAGACAGGCAAGATCGTATTGTTTTTTATGGTGAATTCGTTAGGGCATTGAAATCAAGGAAAATATATCTTGCGGGTTGTCGTCTTTATGTAAAATTCCATTATCCGTTGGAAATATTGCGTCCAATAAATAAGCGGCAGTCAATGGTAGTGCTTTTTTTGCTTGTAGAGCCATCTAAATAATGCATTAATATTAATAAGAAACTGTATTATCTGTTTTTAGTCATAGAAAGTTTTGTCAAGAGCGAAAGCCATAAATGATTTCTTTTTCCTATTAAATGGTTTTAGTAACCGATTGTCCGTCGACACACATCTATTTTTTTCTTTGTACGAGGAAAATTCTGCAAACCATATATGGCCGCAACTGTACTCTAAGTCATTTATTGATACGGCAACGTTTTATACATTAAAAAATCTGGGTTGTAATTTACAGTCAACATAAAAATAATTTTTTTTCATCTATTAACATTATACCATGCCTGTAAAGGTTTATATCGATATGTCAACGATTACTTTCCATAGAAGACACGAGATTATTTGCGTATTATGTTACAACAATTTCATATTACTCATATTACCTTCAATCGCAATACATGTCTATCAAATTAAATGGCTCACACTTTAATTTTATACTTTCACATATAGATTTTTTAGAATATAGTAGAAACTAGATATATCGATATTTTTTCAAAAAAATTAAGTATATGATTCTTAAACAATATAAAAAACATTTAATTTTTAAGTTTTTAATAAAGTTTTTAAATTGGTTTTTAACTTTAAAGGTTAGTGTTTCATATTTAATTATAAGACTTTAATAACAACATCAGTATACATTGTAAAAAAATGTCGATATTTTTTTTCTCGGATATATCAATATATCGATATTTTAAAAAAGTCGATATCGATATATTTTTTTTAATATCGAAATCGATATATCAGTAATGCAATTCAGCATCTCGGTAATGTTAACTCAATGAGAAAATTTGAATACGCGAAACTTTAAAAATAAATATAATAATAAAGATCTAAACACGTCTCTTAATCTTAGATAATTTTAAGTTATTATAAATTACTCGTTGATCAAATATTGGTTTGATTTTAATACTGTTACTGATAACATTCATTGAGGAAAAAATAAACAATAAACGATACAATTCTCTAATAATAAACAAAAACGTGTTTGTCATTGCACTGCAACAGTATCATACTCACTTAAATTCAATTACAAACGCTAACTAGTCGTTTTGTGGTGAATGAATGCATGTTTTGTAGCTCCTCTTCAAGAAATGGTGCTGAAACAAAGAGAGAGAAAAAAACGATAAACATTACTGGCAGTACTGGCAATATGTTCGTAATTACTCAACAATAAAAGAAAATCAAAGTCTAAAACCCCATTTATTAAACATATAAAAGTATCGTATTGTTAGTTATCTTAACGGTATTCGAAGAATTCATCAGGATATAGTTATAAAGATTGATAATTCCTTTGTGGTTAAAGATCGGTTCATTAGTAAAGAGCCTCAAGAATAATCAGCAGTGGTTCGTTTTTATTATTCGAAAGAAATATCGAAGTAACTATTATATTTATTAACGATTTCTATATATAGTAAACAAATTTCGAGTTTTTATAATAATTACACGGTAGAGAATAGGTATATATTCGAACTGTAAATTAATTTTGAAAGATTTACAATAGGTGGCGTTACTTATCCATATCGTGTGAAAATATAAAAAAGTCATAAGGTTCTATTTTTTTCATTATTATTAAATAAAAAACAGTGTTGCTAAAATTCACCAAGTGCTGTTAGGAACCAAAAAAAAAATGAAACAAGATGATGACAAAATAATAATGTAATAGATGTATGAATAGAACAAAAAAATCCCTACAAATTAATTCACAGTCATCTACAGTCATATATATGTGACGCAAATACACAATCACTGTTTGGTCATTTGATGTGAATCATGATTTAGTCAAAAAAAACAACAATTTGCAACAAAAATACTTAGAACTAATACATGATGAATATAATTGACTGGTTTTTATTGGGGCGTGCTTGATCCAGCGCAATATATCAACAGGTGTTCATTGAAATCTTTTATATAACAGAAAAAAAAAACACTATGGCTGCAGGCTACGACTAATAAAATTTGCGAGAGAGTGTGGGTCATTGTTCATTTTTGATGACGTGATTGTATAAAAATATGTTGATGGAGAGTCTCACCTTTCAAATAATCAATCAATCCATGTTTAATTTAAAGAAAAAACACACACACACACACACACACACACACACACATATATATATATATATATATATATATATATATATATATATATATATATATAATGCAAAAGGTTGTTTTTTATCATGCTGTGTATATGGGATTTGAAATTACAAATTGCGTTTGAAAATGATTGCAAAAATGATAAATATCTGGCTTCACTGTCCCATTGGTAAAAAAACAACATATTGGTTATAAGTGAAATAATCTAGACATCTGAAATGAAAACGATAAACATTGATACAAATATGTTTATTATTCTTATAACTGGCTTAATATTGAAGCAATCTTGATCAAAGCAGACTAAAAAACAAATGACTAAACTCAATGGTAATTGATATTCAAGAATTTTGTTTACTTATCGAAAAAGTTGTTGGGACAAGAATTTAAATTTAAATAATGGGGGCCTTATTTTTGAAAACCCACAAAATTTATTAAATCATATCTAAAACGTCAATGATGATTAATAACGTGCTGATGATTCACAAAATTCTATAAAATATATGACAGATCTGAAAGTACAAATATGGCGCACAAAAGTAATGAATTTCTATTTCCAAATAAATGACAAATATTGATAATTATACTGACGAATATCTTATTCACTTCACTGACTGCTGAGTCTCTATCTCCGTGTTTTAACGTAATCGACTCAAAAAATAAAAAATTAAACTAGTGAAAAAAAAAATGATTGGAGTAACGATGATCTATTTTAACATATTAACGTCTTTGTGACAGTAAAATTATTGATTACATCACCGTATTCAAAGCCACCTACGTTTCAAATGCGGTAGGTCTTTGTGCATATAATCTGCAGCTAAATGAATGAATGGTACAAAAACAGCAATGTATCTATTATCAAATACGAAAATAACAGTAAGTCCCAAGAAACGACCACATAATAACAATACCATACCTCATTATTATATTGGTAGATCGCAAACAAATGTTATTTATGTAGTTGGTGGTGGAACCTTTACAGATTTTGAATTATAAATTATTATAATGTTGATTTTGTATGTAAATGACTTATTCGTATGTCCCAACAGAAATTCGGTCCGTTGCTTTTGTTCGTAACAGTCGATAGTCGGTAAAACAGAGAATACGATCTGTGAAATATAGGTTTCGCCACTAGTGTAGGCAGCTAGTTAGCGATTTATGAATGAACTTTAGATAATGAGTACATTAGTGACGTAATTTTTGCTTACAGCTAACACCGATGGTAAAAAGCGATAAATATTAAACAGTATTGTGAGAACTCAACACAAAACATATTCATTATTAATTTGAACTACACCAACATAAAAACAATCTACACGCAATTACTTCATTAGAACATTACGTCTCTATGCCTCCGTCTCGTTCAACTGCAATCTAAATATTATACTTCCTTAATAAATTCAACAAAATGCTTCTTAGATTTTTAAACGTCAATGTTATTCGCCTCCTACGATTTTCATAAAACGACACAACCATTATTACCAGGAAAATTATACTATTCTTGGTTAATTTTTTTAAAAATACAGCTAAATGTCAGCCAGTATTTATTTAGCCTAAAATTAGTAAAAATCTGTATTTATTAACGTATTAATTAATATTTTAAATTTGATATAGTATTAGCATAGTATTTTTCCATGAATATTTCATAAAAACAGTGTTACTCTCTTTTTTTCAGTCGGGTTTATAGCTGCAGTGGTCATATTGCTGTGAGAGTCGCGCGGTTCGAATCCTGCTGGAGACATGGTTTCTGATTGCTTATAACTGTGAAAACTCATCAAAAAATTTTTTTATTTAAAATTTTTATTAAGAGTTCTTATGGATTATATAACACCATCAGTATTTTTTCTCTTTGCTGTCAAACTAACAATTCTGTCATCCGCATAAAATATTTGCTAGCGTGAATTGATGTATTACCATTTTGTATTGTCAAGGCTCGCTATTATTAGACAGTAGTAGCCTATGTGAATTTAACAAAAGAACTGAGTTTTTTTACGTAAACAATGTATTTTGCTGTATTCAGACTTAATTTCTTTCTTATTTCCAGTAACCAGTTAATATTAGGAATTGGTTGGAGCAGCAGTAAAAGTGACAGGACGGTCCACCTACTGTTGCGATAGTCGCGAGTTCAAAGTTTCTTATTAATATTAATGCATTATTAAGATGGCTCTATAAGCAAAAAAAAGCACGACCATTGACTGTCGCTTATTTATTGGAGGCAATATTTCCAACGGATAATGGAATTTTACACAAAGACGACAAACCTCAAGATATATTTTCCTTGATATGCCTGTTAAAGCAAAAAATCAAAAAGGGCATTGTTTGATGGATAAGGCGGGTGGAGGTAGAACTCAATTATTATCATGTATGGTTTTATTCATGTTCTCACATATGTCATAGCGTTACCGTTTATATATTCTCGATCCAAAAGCATGTATTGTTGTTGGAGTTGAGGTTGAGGGTTGAGGGAGTTCTTAAACAGCACTCCATAACCTTGCATAGGAAAAGCAACTTAACGCTATTTTATTAAAATCATATAAATAAATATGCCGGCTTGGTTGGTGCAATGGTAAAGGCAACAGGACGGTCCTCCTACTGTTGCGATAGTTGTGGGTTCAAATCCTGCTGCGGTATGGTCGTAAATTTATGTTTGTGATATTTGATATTTGTGATTGTCCTTAGGCAATACTGCAAAATCCGACAAGGAGCATGTAGTAACCAGACTGGGTAAGACCGGAAGATATTTGTTAAACATTACAAAATTAGCAACAGCAGGAAGACCGTCCTGTCGCCTTTACCACTGCGCCAATCAAGCCGGCCCTGTATTGAATAATGTCAACTGTGAATTTTAGTCATACGTCAAAACTATCGAATTTAATAGCTGTTTTATTTAAACATTGATGTTTTACATATATTTATAATATTTTACCCAAAGATATTGCCGAACAAAATACAGGCAAGCACCTAATACGAATTATGTTGTTTTTTTTTGTTGTAATTTCCGTATTTAACAACCAGTTCCTATTTCGAAAAAGTCAAAGTTCCAACGGTTGCACAATTATACACAAAATATATTTCGTCATATCTTAAAATGAAACGAATATATTTTTATAAACAACTAATTATTAATATTAATTTGAATAGAGTTTTGGTAACGTTTCGGCTAGAAACAACGTATTCGAAAAAAAGGTCTCGTATAGCGTCGAGTGGAAATTTCTTGTTAGTGTATGGCAATTTGCAAACCAAATTCACTGTTTCCTGTAAAAGTAGATTAGATGATTAAATTCGACCAAGAAAAAAAGCATGTATTTATTAACTGCTGAGTCATCCGTTGAAAAAAACAGGTGAATATATAAATTAAGGATCATAAAAATAACTGACACTGCTAACGCTCGTAAAGCAAACATAAAAAAAACATGCAAAAAATCATAACCAATCTTAACGAAGGTAGAAAACCATCTAGTATATTAAAATTATATTATTTTCTTGGTTATTTTAAAAATCTCTTGTAACAGCCAACTAGTAAAATGCATTTTTGGTGTTCTCGACCATAACATGCCATTGAAGGGATGATAATATATGTGGGTCTCTTTTAGACTTCTAGGAATTAAGTTACACTACAAAATAAAAGCCCATTTGGAAGGTTTTAAAAGGGACCAATAAAAGTCGGCTTTTTAACTGAAACAAGAATATACATTTAGAGAAACTATAAATAAATAAAATCCATTGATGCATTAGTGTAGATTAAATATCACTAAGAATTTGTCGTTTTATGTTAAAGTTTATTTTATTTAGTTATGATTTATTTAACTTATTTTTTATTACTTTACAATAAAATAATTATTATAACTTTGGTTTAAACACTTGTATTGTTAATACCAGAGATGTAACTAATTTTTTGTCTGTATTACCACATCACACATTCACAATTTGATTCCCATATTCCATATATAAAACCGTTTTTTAATTGAAGATAATAAGGAACAATATCTTTTTTAAATTAGAACTGTATCCTATACGAGTTCATTTTTTTGGCAGATTGTAATATTTTTTCGAACACTGATTCATTGAACACGTGGGTGGATCTTCACCGGTCGAAAAATATAATGATAAAGGTGCCAAGAACCATATCTAAATAACCATTTTATTTAGGATTATTTATTTTTATAAATACACATCCTTGACTAAAAAAAAATCGAAATTGTGACGTCAAATTAAAACCGACACGATAGAAAACACATTCTAATATCGTGGAGGAAGGAAATATTTTATAATTATAGTTTTCGTATGTATGGACCGCAATTTTCTATACCCTTTATCGAAAATGAAATGTTTACGAAATTATGATATCTGAAGGTTACCAGCGATCTATGGCCTTTATATAATTTTCAATTAATAATACCACCAAATAGATTATGTTGTAATAACTATCTGTTGTGCGTGATTTTGTATTGTTATAAATACATTCATTTTTATAACCTATCAACTGGTAATACCAAAGTTTAATAAAATATTGAAATACGATATTTGTCAGTTTAATAATTATTAGCTGGTTTATAGAGGATTTAGGAGCGTTAATAAAAGGTTCCTTAATATGTTCCTTGAGCTTGTGTGGGCCCACTTGAACTTTTTTTAACTTCTCTTGTACAGAACCCCCTTGTGTAAGATGTTTTTTAATGTGAATGAAAAAGGTTTTTTTTTAAACAACATACAAGTCTTATTCGTACAGTATGAATATGATAATATAATGAGTATGTTACTCAAACAATATTGTTAATGAATTTTATAGGACATTCTAAAAATAATTAATTCAAGCCTTGTTAATTAGAATTGACTTAAAAGTTGGATTCATGTTTTCAGTTGAGTACGGCACATGGGATAGGATTATAATGATATTGTTTTAATGGATTTTAGTTTCTAATTTATTATTTCGGAACTTTGATGGAATTTTCAGTAACACTAGACGATTTTCAAGAACATTTTTCTTTAAATTGATTAGTAAAATAGGAGTGTAATATAGTATAAGATATCAATGGTAAATAGTTCAATATGAATTCATCATCCTAGAAAAAATATTGAGTAAATTTCAATTAATTTTATACGAAGCTGTCGGTTATTTCGTAGCGTGAATGGAACATCTGTTGAGAAATATTTTTCAGATACAATGAACGTATTTGCAAAGTTATATGTTAACTAATGAATGGAGAATGTATACGTTCATCGTTAAGAATCATAAATAAATAGATAATCTGTGGAAATCACCATACAGAAATAATATAAAGTTAATAACGTGTTTTATTTATTGACACTATACAGTAAAATTTAATAGATATCCAAAATAGGAAACACTTGAAACATATAATACAGAAAAGGGGATAAATTTAAATATTAATATTGAGGAATGTCTACGATTAATGATAGTAATTTATCCTAAAGTTGTCGAACTACCAAGTGATAATAGGTAGTAGTTGATGTCATCTTGCCGACATTTGCAAAATAAATTTATGAGATAATTAGATACAAAGATGGCGGTGAGGAGATTTGAATATTAAACGAAGTGTTGCGTATTTAAAATATATTTCTAGTCGTTTCAACAAAAACGATGTATTACCAGGAAAAGCTGCACAGTTCAAAATTCACTTCACCTACCTATAGGAATTGATTAATATAGTAAAACAAAACAACGAAGTTGGAACTCTTTGCGACAATTGCTATCTAATATAACTTTATATCGGCTTAATTAACATACAAATATGTTAATTAGAATTAATATGAAAACCGCTTGATTTAAACCAGAAATCTTCTTAAATCATCTTAAACCTATTTATTGCGAATATTGTTAAATAAAAACCAGTTTATACAGTTTATAATCATTTTCTTAATATCCGTACTGTTTAAAGAGTTATTTTCAATAGGGGCCTTATATCTCAAAATTCTGAAAATCTGTTCTGATAATTATTGTCCATTTGATTATCGATTATAAATAAAAAATAAATAAATGTATATATATATATATATATATATATATATATATATATATATATATATGTGTGTATATATATATATATATATATATACATATATATTTATATATATATATATATATATATATATATATATATATACATATATATATATATATATATATATATATATATATACATTTATTTATTTAATTTAATATTCTTGATTATATTATAATAATAAATATAATAAAATAATATAATAATAAATATAATAAAAAAATAACTTTGATATATCGATATTTGTGTTGACCCATTTTTTGACCCAGTCGATTTTTTTCAAAAATAGACAATTTTAAAACATTTAAGAAAATATCGATATTTTTTGGACGAAAAAAAAAAGTATCAATACTTTTTATTCTTTTTATTTTTCTTTATTTTTATTCTATTTCTGTTGCTTATAGCTTACTTTTATCTCTTTTTGACAATATTCACATCTCGCAAGGTACCAAAAAGTTAAGGTACGTCTAAATTATTTTGTATACTTCGATTTTAATTTAACTTGATATTTCTTTCAAAAAATACTAAAGAATATTTTTTCTGATGTCACAGCATTTAATGGTGAAACTGACTTCCTTAAAATTGAGTATATTTTGATAATAATTGTATTTTAACAGTTTACATCAATATGTCAAAATATTATAAATGATCTCACGTGCTCAGTTAAAACCTACAGGCATTAGTAGCTCTGTGGTAACAGGTAGATTCCAAGAACTCCAACTCTACCCTTATTATAAATGGGGGTGGTCATCATTATGGTTAAAAGAGTCCCATTGTGATGTCCCAAATAAAAGGTTCTTATTAACCGTTTCTTAAAAAAAAAACAAATCACTGTATCTCCATATATTTAAAGAAGAACATTTCTGAATAAATTATTCAGTAGAACAACACGTTCTTCTTTCAAACAGTAAGACAGAATTTTTAAAACGCAACGAAAATAAACTTCTTTGGTAGGCCGAAAACATTCTAAAAGGTTCAATCTTTTATGTCCTCACGACTATACCCTTCGGTTATAAAAGGCTGGACACTTGACCAATGCTGTTATTGGTCAGCAGGTAGTTGTTTCTCTAAATATTTAGAAACTTTCGATCAAATGAATCTATAGGTGAATAATGAATAAATAAGTCACAGAGTGTTTCGAGAAAAGGGTGGAAATTTATTGTTATTCTTAATTTAATTGATTTCATTCGGATTCGGAATTTCATGTCAATGAACGGAAAATGTATTCAGGATGGTCCAGACATTTAATTAACTTTTGTAGTAGTATTATTTAGCATGATATTGTTTTTTATATATGTTAAGGACCATTATTTGTTTAATCAAACTAGTAGTAAAAAAATAATACAGTGATAATATGATTTGTTGAAAATACATTTTTCATTGTACATATTAAAAACTAACAGTTGTATGAAAATTATTATAATACCATTTGATTGAAAGTAAAAGTCTTATGATTATTGATGGAATAGCAATTTATTGAAAACCCATCAATGGAAATAATTTAAAAAATCACAAATTTTCACGACTATTCAAATATGGAAAAATTGTCAACAGTTTTTATCTCTCGGATAAAGATAAAACTTTCAAAATACATGTATTTTGGGGAGAAAGAAACGAAAATTCATGATAAATTGCTTCAGAATTTATAGTTTTTAAGATATCGTATATAACAAAAATGAATATTTTTTAAAAAATACATACTTCATTTTATAACATTAAAAATATTATATATATATATATATATATATATATATATATATATATATATATATTCGATTCAGCAAAAAATTTTCAAAATGGCAAATTTTCACGACTATATATATAGAAAAAGTGTACATTTTTTTTCATATATCGGATAAAGATAAAACTTTCAAATTATGTCTACTTTGGGGTGAAAAAAACGAAAATTCATGTTAAATTGCTTTGAGATTTATAATTTTTGAGATGTGTGACATAAACATATGTAAAAAATGTGTGTATCATTTTTCGAAAATATACTTTTATATATATATATATATATATATATATATATATATATATATATATATATATATATATATACATATCTTGAAATCGAAAAAGTGCATGAAAATTATTATAATATAATTCGATTCAACGTAAAATTATATATTCTTTATAATCCCTGTGATCACTATTTAAATGGAAATAACAGCAAAAAATGTTCACGACTATATGGAATGGAACATGGAAAAACTGTCAATATTTTTTTTATCTCGCGGGTAAAGATAAAACGTACACCAATAACTACGATATATTATTATTAACAAGTAATAAAATAAGATAATGAATAATAAAAAATAAGAAACCGAACAAATAGCTCACTCTGTAAATTATTCGACATGACGTCTCATTTCATAGATATGTCTCATAATGAATAACATGTTACTAACACTAATAGATCGGTGGTTTTTCCATCAATTACCAATATATTGATATTTGGATGCTAACGCTGTAAATTCCGCCGTAAACACTATAAATCGGACAAAAAGAAATACCAACATGGGTTTGTATTCCGGAAATAATGTTTGTAAAGAATATCACTGTTCCACGAAAAGACATTTTTTTATCTATATACATTGTTAATTTATTTAAAGACAAAACGAAGATTTACTAATGAAATAACATATAATGATATAACTTTTATTGATCATTAACGACAAAGAATATTATAAATAACGCAGCGGACATGAAATTTAAATATTTCCCAGTGGAATGGAAGAAAAGTGAGCGCGACAGAGCGAGACGGAGATAACCGCTTTATGGAAATGAAATTCGAAAAATTCTAATCAGAACAATATTAAGAAAAATGTAGTAAAGATCGTTGAAACCTCATTATATCCCGCTTACGTAATACGAACTAAACAAGTTTCTTGGATTCGAGACCAGCTATTAGGTCATAATTTTTGTTTCTCGATTTTTAATATTTTATTATAAACAACTGTTGATAGTTTTTCCGTTTTTCTCGTGAAAGTTAAATAGTGACAGCATCTGTTTAAACTATATTAAACGGAAATTCTTCATTGGTTTACACAATTATTTACCACTATTTGGGCGTTAAAATTTAATAGAATGAAGGACGCTTGTTCTGAGGTCACTAAAATGCTTGAGAACTATTTCAACGGTACATATAAACACAAATTATACGAGGGATCCTAGTTATATTTTGATTATAAGTAGCATACTATCATTCGATTCAGTGTAAAATTCTTTATAAACCCTAAAATTTACCTACGATTATTTGATCGGAAGTGACAGCAAAAACATTGAAATTTTTACGACTCTATAAAGTGCTAAGAAATCTACCTCTCAGATAAAGATACATCTCTCAAAATATATGTATTTTGGGATGAAAGAAATGAAAATCCATATTAAACTGCTTTAAAATATATAGTTCTTAAGCTATATGAGTTCTTAAGCTCATTAAGATATGAGACATATACAAAAATGTATCAACTTTTTGAATATATATATTTCATTGTATATCTTCAAAACTAAAGCGTGTATAAAAATGATTACACTACCACTCAATTCACCATTTTTATTAATCTGCGATTATTTGAAGGAAAATAACATCTAAAAACTTAAAAATGGTAAAAAATGGAATCAAATTTTCACGACTATATACATGGAAAACGTGTAAAAAATGTTTGCCTTCCGTATAAAGAAAAAACCAGTGAAATATATATATTTTAAGGTGAAAGAAGCGAAAAGCTATATTAAACTGCCTTAAAATATATGATTTTTAAAATATGAGACAAACAGATATCGACTAATTTTTTTTTTAATATAGATTTCGTTGTATAACTTAACAATTAAGTCATATGAAAGTTATTATACTACCATTTGATTCAGCACAAAGATACATGACATAAACAGCAATCCATTCACTTTTAGAATATACATTTTTTGTATATTTTAATTGTATATCTTAAAAACTAAAGATTTTATAAAAATACTATCGATTGAACGCAAAAATCTTTACAATCCTTGCGATGTTCATTATCTTGCGATTATTTCAGTAATAACGATTAAATAATAATGATTCAGTAAAAACATTTGCAAAAAATTATTAGAATATTAAACTTAATTTAATATTTTACTTCGAATATATATATATCGAAAAACCAAATTCATATCAAATAACTTATGTTAATGTGTAGAAAATCCCGATTAATCAACCTATAAACTTAAATTGTTATACAAATTATGTAAAACGACTTTCATTTTCATTGCAGAGCAACAAGCTGACATGAAAATGTTTAGTAAGATAGAAGATAACACTCAAGTACTTGATAGTAAACTATAAAAATATAAACATCAAATATAAACTGATATATATTTTTTGAAGGAAACAGCACTAATAATGGAATATTCCGAATAACAGGTGTTAACGAATACTGAA
This sequence comes from Rhynchophorus ferrugineus, assembly GCF_030347505.1. NCBI lineage: Eukaryota > Metazoa > Arthropoda > Insecta > Coleoptera > Curculionidae > Rhynchophorus > Rhynchophorus ferrugineus. The sequence continues at coordinate 23,140,011 of NW_027472584.1, read as the reverse complement.
TGTTGCACTGTACCACATATTTTCTATTTCTGTCTTTATATACCTTTTGGTATTGAATATTTCAAATTTTTTGCATTTTGATTACTGCAAGCTGATGATAAATACACTGAAACTAAATAATCACTGTTAGATATGCAATGACTTCCATATTAGGACATTATTTATTTAGTTGAACTTGTTTTTCCCTTTCTTGCACAATTTTACAAAGAAACAGATCGAAAATTCGCAAAACTGAAATTACTCTCTTGTCAGCCTAATATGTACGTTGCTAAATAAACGTAGCTGTTAATATGACCTTAATTTATATTCTCGGACTTTTAATAAGTACCATGACAAATATCGCAACTACTATATCTCGGAAAATTATGGGAGTTCCTCCACAAACAATCTACCATATATGGCTTGATGTATTATTATTAACTATAACTTTCTCAAAAACGGATTGAATTGTAGAACAGAAAAATGAGCAACATGCTGTTATTATTTAATAACGTATCTGACAGAATAAACAAAAACACAACGCCATATTTAGGCATATAAAAATTAGTTAATTAATATAACATGCCTAAATTGTAATTTACAAAATGCAAGCGGTTGCTGATCAGGTTGCGTTTATTACTTCAAACTACCTTCCAATTTTCAGGACTTAGAAAGTTTAGTTCGATGATTGATCATCTAAACTCATACGTTACACGGAGTTAGGTCAGTTAGATCTGGTAGTTCCAAAATAGGAATTGTAAAGCTTCAATTCCTTAGACAGGTGGTGAAAACCTCCAGACAGAGAGACTTTTTCTGAACTTTATATCTGAGATACCTTGTGTTATTTTTATAAGATAAAGCAGTATTCATGATATAACTGGTTCTGCCATATGACTTGAGAATTCATTCAAGTTAGAATTCAAGAAAAAATCGAAGTATTGACAATTGAAGGACCCCTGCTATTGTAAATCTCAACGGGATTCAGTTGAAGCAAGTACAGGAATTGGAAGTACTTGGAATCAGTAACACAGGAAGAGGACGAAAGGAAGTATATAATATTTAGTGAAAATATTCGAAATAGAGATTATCTAGGTCTATTATGCACGTTAACAATTAAAAGCACCAATAAATAGTTAATCCTTGCAGGACCACCATAAAGACACATAAAACAAGTTCTGAATATTTAACGACATATATATAATAAAAATTAGTATAAAATGACAGTAAATTTTAACTTCTAAACACAGCAGGAGATTTGTTAAAAGCCATATTAACATTCACATGTGGTTCAAATTTTTTCATCGCTGTTACATACCATCTGACTAAAATGTGTCGTCAAAATGGCTTGTTCTAATTCTTTCCGATGATTATAACTTTTTTACTACTAATAAAATTATGAAATATTGTTTGGCTTTTCCACTAGCAGCTCCGACAGCGACTAATAACTGACAGTTTGTATCTAATGTACCCATAAAACGAATAATTAACCCAATAAGTAGAGAAAATTACCAGTTATTAAAACTACCTTATACAACATAACTAAACGAAACTACGTGTTATCTAGCTATGGAATGTTTAAACGCGTTTGTGTATTGAAAATCAACGGGTGATGACCATGTAGAAGTTGTTTTTTTAATATTTTTACTACTTAACAAAAGATTCGTCCATTTACAAGTTAAATATATGAAAATGTGACTTACAATGTAACAATATACTATAGGAAGATTGTATTACGATAAACATCACATAATACAGGGTCAGAACTAAAAGTACTCACGAATAACTATAAGATATTTTAAAACTTTGTTTAGATCGCTGATTATACATAATATATTATTTCTGAAACTGAATGTGTATGACTTCTGGCTGAATTTAATGAATAAATTACTATGTTAGGGTTCAATTTAAATGCTGACATTTTTTCTTATAATTTTTAAGATGTGATATTACTAGAAATTCACTCTTTTTTTAAATAGACTTTTGATTGTATAATTGAAAATTAATGGTTGTATAAAAATTATAGTACCACCGTACTAAATCCCTGTAATTTTGATTAAGCTACTATTATTTCAATGGAAAATACAATAACATTTCGAAAATGACTAATATGGAAAGTGTTAATACGTTTACCTCACAGAAAAAGATAAAACTCTTAATATATTTGCATTTTTGGTGAAAAGAAACGAAAAACAACCGGCTTGGTGGCGCAGTGGTAAAGGTGATGGGATAGTCCTCCTACTGTTGCGATAGCCGGGGGTCGAATCCTGCTGGGGCATGGTCGTAAATTTATGTTTGTGATTGTTTAAAATTTGTGAATGTTCTAGGCAAGAGTGTAAAATCAAGGATAAATGATCCCAGTCACGCCAGTGGCCAGGCTCGGTAAGACCGGATGTCTTCTGGGATGTTCTAAAGTTGGTCACTCACCAGTCGGTAGGCTTTAATGCTAAGACCGTGGTTCGGAGCCCACGTTAAACTGTAGGTCCAGATAATCCCATAGTTGGTAAAAGGAGACCTTAAATATATATATATATATATATATATATATATAGAAATATATATATATATATATATATATATATATATATATATAGAAATATATATATATATAGAAATATATATATATATATATATATATATATATATATATATATATATATATATATATATATATTTCTATATAAACAGAAATCCACTCAATTCTCGAAAATACATTTTTCAGTGTGTATCCTAAAACTAAGTGTGTACAATATGATTATACTACTATTCGTTTCAGCCTAAAATTCTTTATAAACCTTGAAATTTTCATTAACCAGCGATTATTTAAACGGAAAATACAGCAAAAAAAATGTTAAAAATGTTAAAAACAAACACATTTTTAAGATATGACCATATATGTTCCAATAGAGGTGTTGCCCAAGTACTACGTCGCCATATTAATTTATTCATTAATAATGATTAATCACTGTAATTGATGACTGCATACCCATGTCTAATCATATAAACAGCATTGATACCCTGTATACAAAAAAGTTTATGATCTTCAGATATACACACATATCACATTTATTAGACTAAAACAAATATTTATCTTGAACTCTAGAGATACTGCAGTACTTTATTAGAATATCTACGATAATAAACGTCATCCTGGCATTTTTTTTAACCATCACATTATTATTCAGAAGAATCGTCAATGCATGTCAAAGCCTCGGTCCTCTTTTATCACTGTCAACGAAATGATCCTTTACCAATTCAACTCGAACTTATTATACTAAATTATTTCGATATACATTATTTATGAGGTTGATAAAATCCAATTTTAAATGAAATTATCTATTTGCATTTCGTTTATACTTTTCTGTAAATTTTTGAATACGTTTTCAATTATTTGAGTAACCGTTGAACTATTCAACTAGGTAACTAGGAATATAAAATACGTTCTGATAAAGCTTATCTGTGCAGTCTAGTCGTATTGATATATGACTTTTTTATTTAACGTACCAATGCCATGCGCTGAAATATTACGTAGGATGAGTCAGGAAATCAAATTAAAAAAATCGTTCCTCTTACTAACACTATTCCATTCTGAATGGACTTCACTAAGATGTTAAATCTCAAGTGACTAATCGTAAATTACTGGAATAGTGTTGGGCAAGTCACATAAGTTGATAAATTATCAGGAGGTTATTTTCTGGAAACTCTCCTGATAATCTCACCACATAACTGAACTACTGAAATATAAATATACGATTTGAGAACAATAGTGGTCTTTTTTATATCTACAGATATTGACAAAGTCAATCATATCCTGTTACGTCATCAAAACGAGATAACATTAGTATTGGTGACTTCAGACACATAACAGTTACAGAGTATTAGGAGAAATAATGTTACTATATATGGAATACTGAAAAGGTCTGTCGCTGCCTTTATCTCCAGAATGCTCTATGAACTGTTACCTTTCAAAGGGATATTCACTTCACTAAAGTATTACTAGATATATATGGAATTCAAAGCTTCTGTAATAAAAAATTGAAATTACTTTTTCCACCCGCATGAAAACAAAAATGTATCCTTCATAATAACCAAATAGCATACAGTACAAAGCTATACTAAAATAAAAAAATACCTAATTAAACTAAATAAAGAAAAAAATATCTCAGCAGTTAAAAAAACAACTTTAAACAAAAGAGAAAAACCCGTACCTATAAAAGTTGTACGTGTTGAGAACACGGTTGAGTATATGAATGTTTTTACCCAAAGAGACAGATTTTTTTAAATACTTTTAGGTCGACGAAGATCGTAGATATTATCTGACAAGCCTTTTTTACCCCCTATAACGAAACCCATTCACTAAATGTATTTTAAAATAGAAACTTCTGTTCAGATTTTCGGCTCTGTTGCCTTTTGGGTATCAGATAATGTTGATTATGTTAATTAATTCAGACTAAACGAGTATAACGTTTGAGAATATTTAAAAACTAGCTAATAATAATATGAATTCGTTAAATATTCACATATCACATTTATTAGACTAAAACAAATGTTTATCTTGAACTCTAGAGATACTGCAGTACTTTATTAGAATATCTGCGATAATAAACGTCATTCTGGCAATTTTTTTAACCATCACATTATTATTGAGAAGAATCGTCAATGCATGTCAAAGCCTCAGTCCTCTTTTATCAATACCAATTGTTAAATATTGTTGTATATAATTGTGTACATAATTAATTGTGTATGTTAATATTGTGTTTTATTTTGCTAAAGTCGGTTTAAATAACCATTTTCAATTCTGGAGATGTGGAAACATTAGTATCATATCCGTAATATCATTAGAAACTCAAATGCTACCAGAAAAATGAATACTCCGAAATCAGTATAAAAAATCATTATAATTTATTGGCACGCCCTGGTAGATGGCAAAATCATCACCTGAAAAAATCGATTAACTGATTATGAAATTATATTATTCATCTCGCCAAAATATAATTTTATTATATTATGCAACAGAACCTTGAAGTGTTCGATAATATTAAGATAAGACCGTACCATTAACATCATTTTTGGTCTTAGAAAAAGTAAAATTAGAAAATGTTCAGTAAAAAAGATTTATCAGAAGATATACGACTAAAAACTTAACAACTTTTTTGTATATACAAGCAGCATTCCATTATAAGCTAGCTCATCACTATCGAAAAGTATATCAATCGTATTTCTGTTTAAACCAAAGCTAAAAATGTGAAATAGAGTACTTATTTATATTTCTATTCATATCTTGGTCACCCTTATTTGATACCTTATACATATTATTCATTTCTTTATTAAAATTGTAGAAAATAATTATTTGTCTAGTTATCCATGGATCACAACTGTTCAACCTCTAAACCCCAATGTTTCTAAGAAAACCCGTTTTGAACGGACCTTGTAAGTCATCATCATCATCAATAACTCATCAATTTTAGTAAGCCAATTTTGAGAAATATTTCCATTTAGAGTTAAATAAGGATACCACGAGATGATCCGTAATCTATTTTGTTCTATGTTGTTGCACTGGGTGTATACCCAGAGTCTTGTTTTCCTTTTTCGCGGCTTTTTTGTCGATTTAATTGAAATATTCTCACCCGAGCTTAGGTTGGGTTTTTGCGGAGGTGTATTCAATTGAAGGGGCACATGCAACGGCTATTCTTTTGTCTTGGGTACCGTATATATTTTTTTCTGGGTCATTGTCTTGTCCGAATATCAATTCACCATTCGTTTTTGCTTATTCTGTTTTTGTTTCTTTGGTCTCTTCCAATATAGCAATATAATTATTTTTTTAACCATCAAAATAAGCTTAATCTAATTATCTATTATAACTAAAATCACACAGACCCATGTCAGGTGAATGCGAGTGCTTCCGCGAATATATTTGTTGAATTTTTGCTAAAACTATATACTATATTAACACTATTTCTAGTCACATGTAAATCAAACTCCGGTTTACTGATACTACCGAGATTTTATGGGGTATAAATTAAAAAGCGAACACTCTTAAATACAATATACATGATATCACTATGATCTGGTGTCTCTTGATGTCACAACGAGCGAGTAAAACTCGTAAAGGCTTCAATAATATCAGTAGAACGATAATCATAAATTATTGGAGTACGAGGAAATGACACGACATTTTTCGCTGCAACTTAAATCAAGTGTTGAGTTATTGCAATATAAACATTAAAAATAGAAAAAAAATATCGCTACTTTTTACCCACGATGTCCACGAAGCTATATTTATTATTGCATTTTTGTTTCTTAACACGCCGTATATATTTTCTGGGTCATTATATTGTCCTAATATCACGCGACTATTCATTTTCAATAGTTTTGCTTTTGTTTCCCCCGCCATCTACAGTCAACGATACCCAGTATGAATAAAATTAGCATAAGTTCTATGTATAAAATTATATCTATTTAAATTGACTGTTTCATCATCTTTACTTACTCTCAGCTACGTCATTAACACGAAACCATAAGTAGGACAAGTTATGCCGAATTATTTCGTATCTTAATTAATAAAGCAAAATTATAGTTACACAATTAGTTACCTCCGCCATTTCATTAAAATTCAATATTATTAAAAATATATACATTTTGATTAAATTAAACGGTTAAGTCGGGTTTGCGAAACGGACTTTACATCGAATCTAAATTTTAATCAATCAATTATTTTCGATGATGTCACTCCAAATAAACTGAATAATTATTCAACGGAATAAATAAATTATATAAATGATTTAATTAGTTTTTAAAAAAATTGTTTGGATTTAAATGTTCATTGATAAAATGTTCATACCACATGTTATAGGAAATGTTTATCCATACATTGTATTGGACGTATTGGACGACTCCCCATGACTATTGTTGTTTTCGTGTTACAAAGTGTGGGTCTAGAGAAAGAGATTTAATTGAAATAGAGAGGTTAGAGCGGAAACAGATGCCTATATTAAGAGTACAGATGTACTGTTCTATAAAAAATTTGATTCGTTGATTCTTTTGAATGACACTGTATTCATCCTATGTGTTATAATTTTAACAATTTATATTCTCCAGCAAGCGAAGAGCATTCCTTGAAATGATAGAAATGTTGTGGTAACTGTAACGAGTTTAATTGTTCTATGGTTGAAATGGTTTGACGTTCAACAGACATGAGGATGGCGTTAATTGTTGAATTCGTGTTAAAATAACGTTCTAAGAAATATATATACCAAAGTCTAATTTGCGTTTAATAGATAAATAGTTCAGTAACCCTGGTTATTTTGTAACACTTTTTTACGATAAAGAAATCTCAACAACCGCAATTGAAATTGTTGCCATGGTAAATTGAGTTTTTTCATCAAAGCAATTTATTTTGAAGCAAAGTTGATTAAAATTTTAATTCGTATAAACGCACAAAATATTAATAAGCGCCGTTTTTTTTTGTATCAACGGGTGATTTCTAATAAAATAGTTTTTTTTCTCTCTCTCTCTTTGGCCACGTATAATTACAACACAGATAATTTATTTCATCGATAAGAAAATTGATTTTTACCTATCGCGTCCATGTTTTCCAATCATGATAATTTTGCAATAACCGGTAGAAATAATCTGTTTTACTTCATTGGCTTCTTGTCCAACTATTTAATGGTCTCACCTTAAATGGTTTTTATAAGTCGAGTTGACATGATGTTACTATATTTTTTAATTATCTACTAATAATAATAATAAACAACGACATTTTCTTACAGATAGTTTCAGCGTTAAGTTGTGTCAATTTGTTTCTGATTAAAAGGCATGTCTTACCATCAGCCATATTATTCGTAGCTCCTACTATCTATAACTTGTTCGATTAATGGCAGACAGCTTGACTGTCTAATATTTTCGGTTTATAAAGAAGTAAAACAAATAGATTCACAATTCTGCCTGGGAGAAAATACTGTCCAACAATGAACAATATTTTAAACCCTAAATACATAACCAGTTTATCTAATAAAACCTCTGAACATGAAAAACAGCGAAAATAAAATTCTCTGTCTATTAAATATAAAACCCCCGTATATATGTCTCAACTGTTCCTGTTATTTTCCCAAATACCGAGCAGTTTTGCGGAATTAATTAATTGCCCAGTAGGTGGTAATTTAAAATTTAAATTGTGTTATACTGGACATTATTTGTCAGCTTACAATGTTTTATATCTAGTGTGATATTATTTACTATTATAAAATAACAAAAAACATTTAGTAAACTTTTTCTTAATATTTACAGCGAAGAACTTCTGAAAGAATCGAATTAACTTAATAAAGATTAACTCATATCATTAAACCATAAGTTTACTTGATTAAAAATTATAAGCCATATATCCTATATGTGCCTCAGATTGTTACGTGTATCGCCTAGATTACTTAAGTTTAAGGTTAAATAATTATAATAACTTAAAATAACTATACATCTTTATAAAGTACCCGATTTTGCATAGAACCAAATATTTTGAATGATATATCTTTATTTGTAAATAATTAATTTTTGTTTTAGCGTAGTTTTAGGTATCAAAGAGTTAATCATAAAAAATGAATAATTTCTCAATTCAATGTCAATTTTATGGTTATATTTATAAACGAATAGACCAGTAATAATTATGACATAAATCAATTATCTCGCCATATGCGAAACCATGAAACAATCATATAATAACGCTTGCTGATATAAAAACTGTGGTATTTTGATAAATGCATCATCATATTCGTCAGTTTTTATTTTCTGCGTTACACTAATCAATTGAAATAGTTGCGTTCGCCAATAACCGCTGACTAATGTCGTTACGAACAAGCAAATGACAATTTAAAAAGGGAGAAAAGTTCGAATTTGTACCATTCTAATCTACGGAACATCTTTATCACGACATAAAGCACTTTCTACCTTGCTACATTTCTCTGCTGACAATGCAGATAAACTTTAAGCTATTTGTGACCGGGATTTTTGTTCCCTACGATACGATAAAACAGCTGTTCGAGTGTGCACCTTTAGTAGCACGTGCCAATAGAGCATCTGTTAATAAGGGTTACCAATCGTATAAAAAGGCGCTTGACGATCCTTACTCAATTAAAAACCGCAAAAATTTTACCACGTGCTACGTCAGGCAGATGCTCTAGGTCATAGTACCAGCCATATGGTACCATTTTTCGCTTACCTTACCATATCGAGAACAAATAATTGATGATTTCGAGATATAATTCAGCGATGAAATAGAAAGGTAACATATTGTGATGTTTGAATAAAAAAAGAACTATTCTTCCGATATTACTTATTCGTTGGCCTAGTTATACTTTTTTTGTTCTTGTTACTCAACACAAATCTGGTTTATTAGATTCGGTTAATGTTCACATTTTATTGCATTTATTTAAATTAACTATCGACATATTTATGGCATTGTCAAACATCATATTTACATAGGCTTTACCGCCTGATCAGGTGTTATACCGCGACGACTACGCAATTTATTTTTGATATTCGAGAACAAAAAGAAATCACTAGATGATAAATCGGAACGGTAGTGCTGATAATGCGCTAGTGTCTTATTAAGTTCAATAAGGACCTTGACATATTCACAATTTTGTTTACTATAATCGCGCATACGTAATACACACATCTATACCAGGTTGTTCAATAAGTTTTGTCGTTCTGTAAGAAATCACGTCATTATATTCCTTGTTTTATTTATCTTAAAAGGCTAGACAGAAGGGATGTTAAATATCAACGGCTAAAGCCATCAAAAATCGTAGCTTATAGTTTCCTAGTTACCCAAGATCTATTAGTATGTTTGCCTAGAGGTAAGAACTCTTTCATTGGTGAAGAAAATACGAAAAATGCTCTAACGTCAATAAATCATGCAATCAGGTATTTTGAAATTTAAAAAATGCCATAACAGAGTTAAATAAACCAAAAAACAAGCCATCACGTGTTAAATGAATATTTCTTAAGCATAACATGTTGAAAGCAGTAGCCAAGTAAAAGAAAACACCCCGTATACGTATTTGGTAGTAGAAAAAGAGCGAAAATAATGTGAACAGACGTATTCCGAGAATAATTTTCGGTGACCTATGACTTTAGGTTTGACGGTGAAGCCATTCGTCTGTATGGCATGTACCATTTTTGGGAACATTTCCAAGACATGCCATAACGAGAAAATGGGCGTTTTTTATCGGCTGTTCGCTAAATTACCTGAAAATTTTAACCAAGTACTTCTCCCCGTACCAAAATACGATAAACATTGCTGCTTTTGAAATTTATTTCGAACAGCATTTCTTGAGCTAAAGCGTTAAACAGCCGCTTCGTTCATACGTGTTCCATTTATGGCAAACAAAATATGATATTTAACCGAGAACTGTCACTTCTACTAAATTTATTAGACTTTTTTACTCGAGGAAAACATTATTTTCCTAGGACAAATACGATCGCTATGCCGTAATTATCAATTATAACGGTTTTAGTTCAATAATAAAACACTATACTTTAATAATTAATCTAGAAATAGAATGTTTATGGTCAGAAATACGAATTTTAAAATCGCGTGATTTTTTTGTTTGGACATCTGTCAACATACATTTTTCTCTTTGTTTTATTCGAATTTTGAACCGAGCCTCATTACTTTTTTTTAATTAAAAAAGCCTACAGATCAGACAAATCCATTACTTGAAGTAAGTTGTACTGAACAGTTTAAAAAACTTAATGACGTTGAGTTAGGCATCCAATACAAAAAAAAATGTAGTGCAAGGCTAAAAATGTATAAAAAAAAGAATTCAAATCGAATTAAATCACCATATATAAACAAAAAAATATTTACCAGGTGTTAATAATTTGCGTACCTTACATTTCAACTAGGCAACACTACCACGCTTTATATTGACTAAGATGCGAGTTCCGAATATCTCTTGTAAAATTATATTGGTATATGTATTAAACATATTACGTCCATTTTAATTGAAACTGCTTATCATCTTGGAAGTTATGTAAATGAACAGAAGGAAATAGGAAAAGTCCTGAAAGTGTGACTATCTGGTTTCAAACTTTAGAAATGTGACAATATTGCATCCTACTATTTTCGAAACGTGTAATATGCTGTCAGATTCTTGGAGGCACATGGAAAACTAGTATTAATAACACTATTAATAATAATAACTTAAAAATAAATACGAATATAGCTTCAACCACATTATAAAATAATCATATCAATAATAATAGAGGAGACTCTGTACCATTAATGTTACGTCGATAACACCTAAAATAATTCTGATCTGAATCTCGTTTTTAATCGAGAACTATTAAAAAGTTAATAATAAGTTTTGTTGATTACATTAACAGATTAAGGTATTACGTGACGAAGCAGCAAAGAGCTTAATTAAAAAGTATATTTTAAAAGTAATCGAAGGGTACTAAATTAGGTAAGGACAACGTACTATATAATAAAATAATGAGAGCCACTTTTTTATAACAGCAACAATAATAATAGCGCCTTTTAAGAATTCATTAAAAAATAGTACATGTGCCCTACAGGTAAGATTTATATCTAGGAATCAGAAAGGTTCATTCGATTCAATGGTAAAATTGACTAAAATATTATCACTAACCAACTAGTATAACAAGTTCTGGCGATTATAGCGTGAATATAGTAGTAAATCATTACGATAAGCGTAAATCAGCTTTATTTAAAATCATTAAGACTGACCAGGTGGTTACTAAATTGGGTATGAACTGTTCGCGATCTAATAAACCAACCAAAGTCAATTTTTCTGAACGTCCGTAACTCATTGTCGTGCGCACCTTGGGACAGCATTCTTCGGCTTTTTTCTACGACTGTGTCCTTCAACGGCGACAAAAGTAATATTCCCTAGTGACTGTAACCTTGCGTTTTATTTGCTCGTTTGGCCGAAATCAAGTCTTCAATTTACCCTCAAGAGATTACGTTCGTTTCACACCAATTTCGAATTCGAATTCAATTAATTGAGATATAACTCGTTCCCTTTTAAATATTAATCGCGTTTTTTTCATCGAGTAAAACTTTATTTGTTGCAATATGAGTTTTGTTTATTAATAGTTCGATATCTGTCCAAGGATATTTTGAAACAATTTCGCATAAGCCAATATTAAACACTTCAGAAACTCTGAATGTGTTTTTATACGATATCAACTCTTGAAACATGGTGAAATCGATCTATTTTTGAAGCGTAGAGTTCCCAGCGCGTCAATATTATTGAGATTCGAAATGCAAACTGAATATTTTACCGTACTATCAATCAAATATATAGATTGTAAATTGAAAGTTTTATTGTGAAAAATTATGTACATTAATACTTTTCATCATATTTTCCATAGCCGCACTACTCAGGCAGACTGAGTGGCATCGGTTGAAATCAATAATAATTATCATAATTTCTCTTTCAATACTCAAGTTTGCCGGCTTGGTTGGCGCGGTGGTAATGGTGACAGGACGGTCCACCTACTGTTGCGATAGTCGCGAGTTGGAATCCTGCTGGGGCATGGTTGTAAATTTATGTTTGTGATTGTTTAATATTTGTGATTGTCCTTAGGCAAAAGTACAAAATCCGACAGACAAAACGGTCCCAGTCACGCCAGTAACCAGGCTGGGTAAGACCAGATGTCTTCTGGGATGATGTGGTCATTCGCCAGTCGGTATGCTTAATGCAGAGGACCGTGGTTTGGAGTCCACGTTAAATTGTAGGTCCAATCCAGATAAACCCATAGTTGGTAAAAGGAGGCTTTAAAATATATATAAAAGAAATACTCAATTTTATGAACATGAAGGTTTCATTCTGCTTCTAATTTCCCATCAAAAAATCGTAAATTCCCAATCGATTACTTTCATCATCGTTAAAAATACAATATATACATGTTTCACTAAATTAACCTGTTGGACTCTCAAACACAACTGAATAAATTTCCTTTCGTTCAATTAACACTTTTTTCGAATCCAATATATTAAACAAACACACGCTGATTTATTGAATCAATATAGACTATGCGAAAATAAATCGCGAATTTTGCTAGAAACGCATTAACAAATAGAATAAACAAAATCTCTAGAAGCTTTCTAAAAGATATTCGTTCGTTTTAACGCCAGATAAATAAGATAAGGTACTATCAATGAAACGCGTAGTTTGTTGTAACTGTTTTTACCTCAACCTTTTTTCAAATATTCGACTGATTCCACATGGTGATGTAATTAAAAACAATTTATATAACATACAATTGTTTAAATATGATTGATCGAGTTAAAAGGTGAATGACTCAATTTATGTTCTATATAGACTATTTTCTCTAATATGCATCATAGTGTCTTAAATATAGTTTGTTAATTATATATAAGTAATCCTTAATATACAACTATTTTGCAGATTTGACATTTCCTAGTAAATATCCACAGATATTTTAAACTCAAAGATCTAATTATTCAAAAAAACATTTTGAGTTGTAATAAAATTATACTAGAATTTTAAAAATATGCATATATAAAAAACATGATTTCATGGTATTAATTAAATTCATAACGATATATAGTTCCCAATAAGCATACAATATAGTTTAGATATTTAGATTCATGTAAATCTTTTCAAACAAAATTATTGGAGAAATACCTAATAAATTATTGTCAATTCGGCCTTCGTATATATGTATATGCAACTGTATATTTTTCAAATTTGAAACGATTACTACATATTTCTTTCTCCGTCTCCCTCTTTCTCTCTGTCTGTAATTGCGCTTGTTCATTGAACAGCAGCTGGTATTTCCTTTATTTTTTCTTTCGTATAATTAATCGTAAAGCTTAGTAGGTTTTTCAAACACCAAAATAGACAGTGAAAAATGAATTATCAGCCATATAATTTTACATAACGGTCTCTGAGGAAGCATGTAAAAATTCTTAATAGTGATTACATTAAATCGGTTACATGATACCGTCAAAATATTTCACTACTAGGTGTGGCCTTAACGTTATTTATATTTCAATAATTACAGTTTACTCGTAATGGAGTTCCATATCTGATTACAAAACATAATATCTTCCATTGTTTATTAATCAAAACAGAATTGTTTCTACGTCTCTCTTAATAAAGATTCTATTTTTTTCAGTAATATGTATACAAGAAATCAAACAAGTATCGGTCTTTCTGATACAAACATATTTAAAAAATAATAAAAAATAAAACAGAATAGGCAGTAAAATATTAATGATATAATAGCTCTATTCCAATTCCATAGCTTAATTCATCAGTAAAGAGGTTATTGACACATTTTAAATGTAACATTGAAGCCTAAACACATGTGAGTTTATACGTCCAAGAAAATAAATGACACTATTAAGCCTATATGCAATATGAAACGTTTAAAATTTACGATGTGAAATTGTTTTGTATTATTAAACGAACAAAATGTTGACGATCCAAGAAAGGGAAATGATGAGTTTATTTTAAGATCAAGAGTGCCATGCAATTGTTTATTCAAACTGATTTGGTTGTGTGAAGGAGTGCTTTGAAAAATAACTATACCTATTTATGGTGGTTAAAAGGTGATGTCTTGAGGTTCCGAGTAGGAGTACTATACATAAGATTGACTGGGTTAAGCACTTTGGTTTCAACAATAACAATTAACTTTCGAGAAAAGATAACAGACATGACTATTCACTTATTTGTTTCCAATATCACCCATTAAATGTTGCACGATGGTTGTTACGTCGATGCAGGAATAAACAAAACTAAAAAACCAGCCCTTAATAACATTTTTATTGGTTTTTTAGAATCATCATATACAATCGACATAAAATAATTGACAGAACTTTCAATCATAATCCTAAGACATATTTTAATCTTGTACCTAATAAAATATATCACAACCCGCATATATTCCATTCAGTAACGGTGATAACTTTTTATTTTAATTTAAAATATATTTTAGATATTGTTTTCATATTAATAATTAAATTATAAATAAATAAAACGGAATAATTATACAACCACCCGCATACAATATCATTTCATTAGTCCAATTTAAAAGTAATAAAACGTGTATCAAGTGTTATTCCACCATGCAAGAACAAAACGAAAAAAAAACCAAAGAGTTTTGTTTTTGTCTGAAGCAAGTTTTTGTTTGTAAGTAGCACCATTAAAAAAGAATTCTCTGGGCCAAGTTCAAATTTAAACAGTGATAAAATGTTGAATGTTTAATATAGTACAATAAAAAAAGACATTGAAATGCTTTCCTATCAAAACCAGGTATACCTAGACTCTACCTATGCCTGTATTTTGAAAATAAACAATATCATTAACACTTATGTCACAGCATAATTTTCTTCATAGAATATCACGCGGAATATTTTTTAAATATTTTTTAACAGTAAAATCATCCTAATCAAATTCAAAAAATATAAATATTACAAAACCTCATGTATATAAATAAATAAATAAATATAAAGGATATTAAAAGACCGAAATTATTAATTGAAAGTCCAAAAATATTTTGTAACATTAGGATTATAAAAAAATCATTCACAAGAAATTTTTAAATTATAAATGACACTTACACAAGTGAACACCAATAGTAAAATAGCGTAACTTTAAAAATCCATTCAAAACAATCTATTTACATAGAGCGTCCAAAACGAACAAAGTCGAATTGATTAACTCAACAGTACCTCGCACTAGCTATGACGATCACATACTGGTGCGGTGGTGAGAGCTGTGTTACGTGCAGTACTCCTGTATTTAGGTTTAACTGTCCTTCTATCGTTTCCCTCTTTTTGATCGTTGAGTTGAATATCGTGGCGACTTTTGATTATCTCAATTGATTCATCAAAAGATCTTTGCGCAGATGACCGACCCACGGTTTAGTACTTCCACTTAATTACTTAAACTAGCTTATTAGTACAACTTTATTAAAATCGACCGCTAAATGAAGCCCTTATTACATGTGTATATTTCGGCTCTTTTTAAATAATTACTATTGTTTACTATATATTCATATTTTATTTAACTATTAAAATTATAATTAATTATTTCATTTAATATTTTTATATCCTTAAAAAATATATTTATTTCTCAATTTTTCATAATTTAATATTTAGCTCATCTAATAAAACATATATATCATATGCATCATATAAATATATAGTAATTTTTTAATGTTTATATTATTTTGTTTATAATTATTTTGCGCTAAACTTCTTAGTGTTAATATCAAACTTTATAATATTAACAAGAATATTCTCTAACGGATAAAATAATTTGTTTACTATAATACATAAACAGTAGACTTATTATAAAGATCTTTTATAAATGCAAAATTAAAAAAAAAATTCATTTGAATTTAAAAGGTATATAAATACATATAAATTGTCTGCTAGTGCCATCTATCGAAGATGGCTTAAAATAATGGTAAAGTAATCTATAATATGTATATATTTTTGTTTTAATTTATTAGTTTTATCATTTATAATAATTTAAAATAAAAGGTTTTATCTTGAAAATATTCATATAGGTAAATGTTGATTAGCAAGTAGTATTTTATTTGTTCATATACTACGAACTGTGACATGCTCGTAGAAGCCTGAGATATAGTGCAATCTTCGTAGAACAAAAATTCCAAGTCGTAGCAGTTAGTAAGCAAGGTAAATGATAACAGTTCATTTGCAAATAATTTTTTTGTTTTATTTTTCATTAAGTTTAACTGAAATATTCACGAAAGTGTAGTTCACAATTGCCCTTAAACCTAGCAATAATAATAAACGTGTTGTGCTATTAAATCGTGTCAAATATATTGAGAATTAGAATCTATTACAGGTAGGAGGGGTTTGTTATTAGTATAACGTTCTCGTATGTTATGAATCATTATTAAGATAATACTTGAATGATTTATCAATCACACCTTACTTTGTTAGTGACTAGTCGTTTGCTTATATTTTAGTTAAAAATGACTACAATGGGTGATAGTTTTGGTCTAAAATGGGACCCAAAAAATTTGGAAATAAGAACAATGTCTGTTGAAAAGACTCTGGAGCCTTTGGTGCTTCAAGTGACAACACTTGTTAATACAAATGGTCCATCAAAAAAGAAGAAGGGCAAATCTAAACGTGCCAATGCTTTAGTAAGTACAGTTGAAAAAGCAACTGAAAATTTTATTGAGAAAGGAGAACAAATTGCATATGAAAATCCAGACATTACCGATGAAATGCTTGCTGCTGTTGATGAAGTTAGAAAAACAGGTAATATAGTACTATATATGTTACACTTTAAACTAATTTTTTAATTTGATTGCTTTCAGGTACTCAAATGAGTAGAGATGCTAGAGAATTTTCTGAAGATCCTTGTTCATCTTTAAAACGTAGCAATATGGTTAGGGCAGCTAGAAATCTTTTATCAGCTGTTACAAGACTCCTAATTTTGGCTGATATGGTTGATGTTCACTTATTACTAAAATCTCTTCATGTTGTTAAGAGTGATTTGGAAAAAATAAACAATGCTTCTAGTAATGGGGAACTTCTAGATAATATTGAAGCATTTAGACAAAATGCAAATGAACTGATGAATCAAGCGGCTAAAAGGCAACAGGAATTAAAAGATCCACAATTAAGAGATGATCTAGCAGCAGCTAGAGCAGTATTAAAGAAACATTCAACTATGTTGTTGACCGCTTCAAAAGTGTATGTTCGTCATCCAGAGCTAGCAGCAGCTAAAGCTAACAGAGATTATGTTCTTAAACAGGTACTTCATTATTACATATATTACCTATATTTGCATATGATCTTTTATTACATACATTAAAATTATATGGTTTTATATTCCTGTATAATTGCAGGTGTGTGAAGCTGTAAACACAATTAGTGATGTTGCACAAGGTAGAACACCTCCAGTAGCAGGTCCTTATGATGGTCCAGGTGAACTTGCTGCTGCTTTAGATGATTTTGATGAAAATATTGTTATTGAACCATTGGCTTATAATGAGGTAAATATTAATTAAGATATAAATCACTCTGGTTTGGTAATTTGTTTTGTATGTTTTAGGTTCACACTAGACCATCACTTGAAGAGCGTTTAGAGAGCATTATTAGTGGTGCAGCACTAATGGCAGATTCAAGCTGTACTAGAGATGATCGACGTGAACGTATAGTGGCTGAATGTAATGCTGTACGTCAAGCACTGCAAGACCTGTTGTCAGAATATATGTCAAATGTAAGTTACTTTTTGTGTTTTGTTTACTCTTAGAGCTTATGAAAAGAAACTATACTATCGCATATTTTCATGAGTTCTGGTCATACGTGAAGTTATCTTATATAACTAAAATAAAGGTTGAAAACGTTTTTTTGCCTCTGTAGCAGTTGGAGGTACTGCGCGGAATCACAGGCCGGGTAAATATAATATCTAGCTGTTTTGATGTTAATTGTTAGGACCTCATTTTTTTTTCTCGTCCATCTTCAGCGCGTCAGAATGTATTTTGTAGAGTCGATATCCATTTTTGCCAAGCATTTTGCCTGAGTGTTCAATGTTTCCCACATATTTGGCAATTGCTACAATTCATACTCTACTACCTCTCTTATTAACTTCACAATGTTCTTCTCTTTTACCTGTTTACTATTGATGTTTTAAAACATTACTAGACAGAAAAACTGTCTATTTGAAATATATACTTTTTTTATAGATGGGTAACAAAGACAAATCGGAAAGCTTAGGTAAAGCAATAGAAAACATGAAAGGAAAAACAAAGGATTTGAGAAGACAATTAAGGAAAGCTGTTGTGGATCATATTTCTGACAGGTTGGTTTGTCGAGATAAAGTAAACGTCCATATTTACATGGTCATTCAATTTTTTTTTAAATATAGCTTTATGGAGACCAGCATACCACTTCTTATTCTCATTAAAGCAGCGCAGAATGGAGATGAGAAACAAGTCGAAGAATATGCTGAAGTTTTTACTGAACACTCCAATAAGTTAGTTGAAGTTGCTAACTTAGTATGCAGCATGTCTAGTGTAGAAGATGGTGTGAAGATGGTGCGCTATGCCGCTGCCCAAATAGATTCTCTTTGCCCCGAAGTAATTAATGCTGCTAGAATACTAGCTGCTCGCCCAAGAAGTAAGGTAGCTCAGGAGAATATGGATGCATTCAAACATAGCTGGGAACAACAAGTGAGATTTTTCAAGCTATATTTAATCGAAATAACATTAATTTACTTTGTTCATGTTTAGGTTCGCATTTTAACCGAAGCAATTGATGACATCACTACAGTTGATGACTTTTTGGCTGTATCTGAAAATCATATCTTGGAAGATGTCAACAAATGCGTACTAGCTCTACAGGAAAATGAAGCAGACACTTTGGAACGAACAGCTGCTGCTATCAGAGGACGTACTGGCCGTATTGGAGTTGTGGTAGCAGCAGAAATGGATAACTACGAGCCATGTATTTATACCAAACGTGTCTTAGAAGCCGTCAAGGTATTATCATTATTTAATTTAAAGTGTAATAGTTTAATTAAATGTAATCATTATGTATGCAGGTATTAAACGATCAAGTTATGCCAAAGTTCACTCAAAGGGTTCAAGTAGCAGTTCAAGCCATTCTTAGTGGACAACAGGGACAGCCCACCAAGGAATTGGACGAAAATGAATTTATTGACGCTTCACGGCTCGTTTATGATGGGGTTCGTGAAATACGTCGAGCTGTATTGATGAACCGCGCAGATGAGGATTTAGATCCAGAGGACGTAGAGTTGGATGAAAATTACACATTAGAAACAAAGAGCAAATGTAAGAAGACTTATTGTCTATGTTATTGATGTTCTATGTTTTTTTTTTGTTACAACAGCAAGCGCTCATACAGGAGAACATGGCGTGGATGAATATCCAGAAATCAGCGGAATAACCACCGCTAGGGAAGCTATGGGGAAGATGCCCGAAGAAGATAGGAAGAAAATCCTGCAGCAAGTCGAGTACTTCAGGAGCGAAAAACTGAAATTCGACAGAGAAGTAGCTAAATGGGATGACACAGGAAATGATATAATTGTACTTGCCAAACACATGTGTGTAATTATGATGGAGATGACCGATTTTACCAGAGGACGAGGACCTCTTAAGACCACGATGGATGTTATTAATGCTGCCAAAAAGATTTCTGAGGCAGGTACTAAATTAGACAAATTAACGAGACAGATTGCTGACCAGTGCCCAGAAAGTTCAACAAAGAAAGATTTACTTGCTTATTTGCAACGTATTGCTTTGTATTGTCATCAAATGAATATAACATCGAAGGTTAAAGCTGACGTTCAGAATATTAGTGGCGAGCTGATAGTTTCTGGATTGGACAGTGCCACATCTTTAATTCAAGCTGCCAAGAATTTGATGAATGCTGTAGTGTTAACAGTAAAAGCTTCGTATGTAGCTTCAACAAAATATCCAAGACAGGGCACAGTTGCTGTAAGTTTTTTTTTATTTATTAGGTGTCACAAGAAAGTTTATATTTATTGGCTTGATTTGAAAAACCATTGAACTAAATTGATCAATTTAACATGATAAGGGTGCAGTTTTGGTATTTTGTGCAAAATGTGGTGTAGTGATCTTTTAAAGATTAGGATCATTCCAGACTCGATTATCTCGATGTCTTATCTTTAGGTTTTTCGAATTGAGAGTTTAACAAATATTTTTCTAATTAATTTTTATTAATCTCTTAGAACTTTAACAATCTGCCTCTATATTATTATATCTCACTCTATATGTCTATTAATCAATTCTATATGGTATGGTAGTTTGCGTTTGAGCGTACGTATTTCACTGTCATCGCGCATATTTAGCTGTTTGGCGACTGCATTGGGATGCACGATATCGGAAGCCTTTCAGACTACTTTGCTCTAACACTTCGAATCACACTCGTTATAAGTTCTAAGGGGATATCGCGTTTGTTGAAAACTGGAAATTTGTAATATGACTTTGTAACACTTTATTCTGGAATCTCTGAATGATAGCTATGTTAGATTCGCTAGTAGTACTCATAGGACCAAATGGTCCTAAGTATTGACGTATACAGCAAAACCTTGTTATCTAAGGATAATTTAGATTTACGTCCTATCAGCCAATACATTTGGTTTAGCTGTTTATATTTTGTCAAGATAGGTTTTTCCAATGTTAAACGTCGATTAAAATGCATTCCCAGATATTTAATGTTGTGTGCTTGCAGTAGTTCATAATTATTCATTTTTACTAAGGGACGAGTTCTTCTACAAAGGGTGAATGTCACGTGGGTAGATTTTGTCTCATTTGATTTGATACGCCATTGTTTCAACCATAATTCGACTTTGTTTACATGAAGTTGGAGGTTTCTTGTGGCCGATATTGGATCGTAGTATAATGATAAAACCGCTGTATGGTCAGCATATGTTGTAACTGTAGTGTTTCTTGAGGTCGGTAAGTCAGCTGTATAGAATAGATATAACAATGGACCAAGACTACTGCCCTGTGGAACACCTGAATATATTGGATGTAGGTTAATGTATTCGTTATCCTGTTTCACAATAAAATGTCTGTCTGTGAGATTTGATTTCAGTAGTTGAAAGTGCGTGTGGAGCAAGAGCTTTTTGAATTTAACCTTCAGTCCAATATGGCACACCTTATCGAAAGCTTGAGATATATTGAGAAATGCAGTGGAGCAATATTTTTATCATTTAAGTTTTTGTTAATTTGGTTGACTAATCTATGAATTTGTTCTGATGGTCTACAGTAATATTTCTCTCTTCTGTGATTATTTTGAAACTCTTAATGTATAGTTTTTCAAAAACTTTGGAGATCGCAGGTAACAGACTTATAGAACGATAGGAGAAGAGTTTAACAAATATAAACTTTCTTTTAATAAGTCTTATACATTATTACACAAACAATATTATTTTTTTATAAATTACAGTCACCAATTGTTGTTTGGAAAATGAAAGCACCCGAAAAGAAACCTCTCGTTAGACCAGAGAAGCCAGAAGAAGTACGTGCCAAAGTACGAAAAGGTTCACAGAAGAAAGTGCAAAATCCAATACATGCTTTGTCGGAGTTTCAAAGCCCTTCCGAATCAGTATAAATTTAATTAGTGGTATTTCGGTAACTTACGATTTTCTGTGGTATTGTTATTCTTTACGTGAATTTATAAATCCCCATTAATAATTATTTAATTTGCTTTCAAGTAATAATGTCAATTTTCACTAATATAGATTGTATTGGTATTGTACATATCGACAGTCTATTTCCCTCTGGAGAGCCTTCTTTATTAATCTGTCATAATATTTACATACATATATAAAAAATATATATTTATTAAATAATATATTAAGTTACTATACAAAGGAAAACATTTTACTACGTTTAGATACTTATAGCTCAAGACTGTTGAGTCCAAAAAAAAATCATTTGATATTTTTGGGCCTTTTGGTTTGATTAGTATTCCTTGCATTTATTTATTGTTAAGGTCGCATTTTTTTTACCTGGGTTTATATATCATTAGCTATGTAGAAATGCTTAATAACTTTTATTCAAAGAAGTTATTTTATACCATCATATTACTTACATAAAATAAAATGCATATTTAAATAAATCCTTCTATTATTTACGTTAATTAACATTTAGTGTTGCTATCTCAATCCTTTAGTAATTATCTTTAATCCTTTGATTGGTTAGTTGATTATAAGTAATTTGAATTAATTAGTTCAAGACTACGATAGTATAATACACTAATATGTATTTGTTAATCAATAATTGATATATTGTTTCTTTAAATAATGTTTATATTTCTAAGTTGAAGAACAGCACAGATGAGGATCTTTATCTGAGGGATTTAGAGTTGGATTTTACTACACACTAGAAGTATACGAAACCAAATGAAAGCATAATTATGTTACTGATTTTTTTTTCTGATTCAGTAGTTCATGGTGCAGATCGTTCTTAGGAGTTTTAAAGATTTCAGGGCCTATTTGATAAGTTAGCAGGACATATTTTCACCAGTGATCGGAAAGTTGTATGAAGAACCATTTATTAACTTATTTACAACATATGCCTTCATGCCGTATACCATAATAGCTTCAATTAAAATGGATTTTCAACATATTAGTGCTGAGCTGATAGTTTCCAGATTGTGCAAGAGAGTAACTTTAAATCAAGCTACCAAGAAGTAGATGAACATTCTGGTGTTGATACTAACTATTTTTGGAATTTTTTTACATTTTTATGATCAATAAGTGTCAGGAATAAACTACACTTGATAAGAAACCAGCAGCATGTGACTCAGTGAAGCAAGGAAAAACTATTTAAAAATGTGTGAAGAACTTGGGAGAAATCCTGGAACAAATCGAATATTTAAGAAATGAAATTTTATAGAGAATCCAGATGTGATGACACAGAAAATGATATAACCATATTTGTCAAACGTTTGAGTGTAATTATCATGTATAACACCAATTTACAAGAAGATTTTTTACATTAGATGTTATTAAAGCAGTCAAAAGGATTTCAGAAGCTGGTGCTAGATGAATTAATGAGATAGTTTACCGAAGAGTACTTTAGAATATTCTATGAAGAAAGAGGATTTTCAGGTCAATACCATAATTATTGTGCTCTTAACATATACTTCCAAGAAATATTCACTAAAGGACACAGTTGCTGTAATTTGTATGTGTTTTTTTTTAATGCTCTGATTATGTTTTTATTTATGTCTGTTTAATTAATGCTCTTGAGAAGAAATGAAATTTTTTGTAAGACAAGAGAACCTACCGAAGTAAGGAAAAATTATTAAAAAATACATGAAGAACTTGAGAGAAATGCTGGAACAAATCGAATATTTAAAAATGAAAAAAGGAAATTTTATAGAGAATCTAGATGGGTTGACATAGAAAATGGTATAACCATATTTGTCAAACGTTTGAGTGTAATTATCATGGATAACACCAATTTACAAGAAGACTTTTTAGATTACGATGCATGTTATTAAAGCAATCAAAATGACTTCAGAAGCTGGTGCTAGATGAGTTACATGAGTTTACCGACCAGTACTTTAGAATGTTCTATGAAGAAAGATGATTCACAACTTGATACCATAACATTGTGATATCATTAACAAATATTCAATACAATGCACAGTTGCTATAACGTTTATGTGTTTCTTTTTATGTTTTTCTATTTAGGTCTGTATAATGGATACTGTTGAGGAGAATGATTTCTTGTAAGACCATAAAACCTAAACGAAATATATACCAGAAATTCCATATAAAAAATGTATTACTTATGTGCAGTATTTACCATTCCTATCTGAATTCCTTTATCTTAAATCCTTTAAATTAATCCTCGGTCATTATGAACAATGTTGGCTAATTAGTTCAGAACTAATTGAACAGGTATTATATTGCCTAGAGAAATTTGTTATCGATTGCTTCATTAAGTTTAAAAATCACTAATTTGTTTTACGGTGAAATTTGACTAAAATCATAACTTATTCTCGAAGGTCTAATACAGGTATTGTTTACTACAACCTGGTTGCAAATACAATGTTTTTATTTGAATAAAAGTCACGTAGACGTTGACACGTTGTTTTGATTAATATGATGATCCCATATCTCTTAAACTATTCTTATCAATCCTACTGAATAACTATTTAAACTAAACAATATTATCTTTTTACTGACAATGATTTAATGGTGCTCCAAAAATAAATATCAACATATTTACCTAGAAAATTTGAAAGAGTTATATATATTGTAATAGATAATGATGACTATAGAAATTTTAAATCTAATTAGATAATTGAACAAATATTAATATTATATTAATAGAAAAAACTTGCTATTTTCTGTATTACTCAATTACGGAAAAACCAAGATCATCTTTTACTTACGCTTTCAAAGTCGCGTTATTCTGTGTTTAATTGAATGATATTGAATAATTTAAATTCGTTGAATAACTTCAGATAGAGGCTAAATTAATTGAAGAAGGGTCAAAGGCGACGTTTTATGAACCTGAATCATCTCCTAACGCATCTAGCGATCGGATTCCCAGAGCGATGCGTTTAAAATCCGAAACGTTTCACTAATTGGGAGACTAATCTATCTTAAGTTCTATAAAATGTGTAATTTGTGATAAACAACGATAAGAGTTAAATACTTATTCTCTGTAGCAAGTACAATAGACGACATAGTATATTAACTCGGCATTGTCAGGAACGTCTTTATTTTGTAAAGCACGTGTTTTTTTTCTTGTGCGTTAATATACAATTAAAAATCGTGTACCATCAATAACGCACTCTTATCACACGTTGTTTATTAATCGCTGCCGAAATATTACTTTTCGTTTCTTTTTATTTCAATTAAAACCACATTGTTAGTCGTTCTAGTGAAGTCAGAGAAGTACGATCAGTTAAATACATTGTGTAATTTAGCTAGTTAAGGTTTTATTAATACTTCAAAGCCGTGTGCTAGCGATGGTGTGTTAGTGACCAATATTTTGAAGGATTATGTGATTTTATCTTATTTTTAATACCGAATCAAATCATAATGGTAGGTAAATCTCATCAATTTTTTTATTTTTCATTATATCAACAAGATAACGTAGATAAATATTAAAATTCGCATAGTATTTGATGGGTGTGATACTTAATAAACGTTAATTTCAGTTTTGAATAAGCGAGAAATGTTGCATTTGAGGTTTGGATTAGTAATTTTAACAGCATTGTGGTTGATGATAATTTGCATCTCGAAAACTAGTTCGAACTGTGGCAATCAAAAATGCAAAACAGTACGAATACATGGGCTAAAATCATCTGATTGTTTTGGTATGGATTGGAAGGAATTTCCGAAATGTCTTTCGTCTGACGTTGAAGTAAGCTTTTTTTTAACATTCAAGCATATCCTGAGAGATTCTTTTTGTAAATAATGTTTTATATAACAAGTTTAACGATAATTAGCCTATAGAAAATTAGTCGAATGATGAGTTTTATTAACAAAAGACTCTTAATGGATCTATTGTACGTAATACACAATAACAAGTACAGTATTTGGTAATTGCATAATGATTTAACGTACACAACGTTCCCTTTTTGGTGATACATTGATTATTTATTTTTCTAGGTCATTGATTTATCTTACAATCGTATAAGAAAAATAAGCAGATCGGATTTTCAGAAACATTCACACCTAAAATACTTGTACTTAGCTGATAATCTTATCACAAAAATTGAAGATGATACTCTAGCTGACTTGGGGAAACTAGAAACATTGGATTTGTCTCTGAATGGTCTAGGAAAAATTCCACCAGGAATATTTCAACTGCCGTCTTTAAAGATGTTATACTTAAGTAAAAATACGAATTTAAATATATCTGAAACAATCGACACAGTACGTCCCATAACTAGTCCCATTACGAAGCTTGATATTAGTCAAATTACATCAGAAAATGAATCAAGGGATTTTCCGAACTTTGGAGAAATGCCATTTTTAGCTATTCTTAACATATCTGGTGAGAATCATTCTTTCAAAATATTTTAAAACCATAATCATTGAATTCAATTTTAAGGAAACCAGTTTAATTATTTAATGCCGAAACATTTTGCCGGCCTGTGTAATCTAGAGCTGTTGGATAACAAAAATGTGACGACAAGTTTCAAATCTTATTGTGATTGTTTGGACTTGAACAAATGGTTGGAAGAAAGAAACGTAAAATTTACACAGTTCCATTGTTACGGACAACACCAAGGTATTTGATAAGTATTTATCGTTTTTAGTCTTTAGTATATCGGTTGTTTCAGATAAGAGTTCAATCAGGTCACAGTTTTATTTATAAATGATTCTTTTGTCTCGATAACACGTCTATTTTCTCAGATAGATTTTTAACATCTATTTTGATTTTTTGTCTTAGCCAATAATATATATTTTATGTTGTATTATTTGATTTCAGATTGTTTAAATCGCAGTATCGATCAGACTGACTTGGACACATACACCAACTGCCTAAAACAAAAGGATCACCTTCAACAAATTAAAATTTTTTCCGTAGTTGGTATTGTTATAGCTGTTTTTTTAATAATATTGATTGTAATTAGCGTTATTTTATATAAACGTTATCAAAAGAGAAAACAAAGAAATGCCTCGGTTAAAATGACAGTTGCTTGGCAATCAGGTAGACATTTACTCCGTTGAAAACATAAAGAAGGATGGCGTCTTAGGAACTTGTGTGATATCTAGGTTGTAAGTTATATGCAGCTTGTCTTTAAATATTCCCATATATTTAAGAAAACAGTATTTTTTTGTTAAATTAGATGTTATTTTTGATCAAAATCAAGTATGTAGCAATGTAGCTCTCTACTACATCGAAATTTTTAGCGATGAACATTCAATTGACTTAGCTGATGTACAAATTATATTAAACATTGCTATACTTATTATTATATCCACATCTTTAACTTTTCATTATTTTGTTGATAGTTGAGATTCTTTAAGTTTGAGACTTTTATTTTTAATTTGCTTATATTTATTTTGGAATAAAATATTATTAATTATACATAGTTGTTTTAATTATTTGTAATTTATCAATAAAGTTTAAATCCCCTATAGAAAGAAGTTGTGATATTATAGAATTTAATATAATTCCACTACAGAACTAAATATGTAAAATAGTTATGAAAAATATAAAATTATAAACAGTACATACAATCATGTATCAAATTGTGAGTGATATCAGGTGATTAAAATATTAATGTAAATATTGTTACCTTGTTATACATCTTCATTTAATTTTCAAAGATGCGCTGATAATGATTTTGAACTTCAGCGCAGCATAAGCTTTACGAAAAAATACACTTCACTACTTAATCACTTTAAAACGATTTTACTTCGTTGAAATTTTCTACTCTGTGTAATTAATACATAGTATTAATATTTTTCAATTTAATTCAACATTACGAACTTATTTTGACAATATATAACGAAAATTAGAGGTCAAAAAATAGAGACCTACCAAATACATTTCGTACATATGAAACCCCATTACATATTTCATCAAATATTACTATTAGAACTTTATTCTATAAATATTTCTTGTAATTTTCATTGATAATATGAATAATATGAATGACTATATTCAACAAGTGAATTTATTTTATACATACAATTTTTTTTTTGTTGAAATTAATTGTAATACAATAACTCTCTATAGCTTCTTTGATACATAGAGCTCCATGAAACAAAAGAAAATGTTAGTTTTGTTGAAAACTTGATGATTAGTTTGACAGCCATTACCGTACTAGAAGTTAGTGATATAGCAGTGGAAAAATGGATTTAAGCAGTATAAATGCTAATAATGTGCATCAACTTGCCGTTCATCAAATTGAACAGATTATTAGTTGCTTATTTTCTGCAGAAGAATGGTCGAATATGTCACAGTTCGAAAAAACTCGTTATAGAATCTTATTCGTTGTGTACATACAAACTCCAGAATTTCGTAAGATTATTATATTAAGCAGAGTTTTTTTTTTCACAAAAAACTTTTACTTTCATTTATACAGAGAGAACAAAGACACTGGAGGAATTTATCAAAGAAAAAACGGGCCCGCCACCTGAAGCCCTTTCTGAACTCTACAGAAAAAGGCAGTTTAAAGAAGAGAATGTATCCGATAGTGAAGATTCCTCTTTCAAGGTGCCCTCAGCACCAAAAAAGAAATGCGTCGGAAATGTGTATACAGAACATGAACTATATTCTTCTACTGGTACTTTTTTGGCACCTAAAAGGCAAACGGTTCCATACACCGAAGAAATACCATCAACCAGTGGATTGCAGGGAAGACGTGATGCAGATAAAACTGAAAGTGTCATAGCAGGTCCAAATCAATTTCGATATAATATTTCTATTCCAGATTAGACTTTTAGATTCCAGCTATATCATCGAGTTATGAGTTATTTATATATATATTTTTTACTTTCAGGTATCGAAATGATGGAGATTGATAGCTCTGACGAAGATTCTTAATAATGTTTATTGTTTTCTTAAAATAGATATCGGTTAAGTGTTACATTTAATTTTAGTTAGACGGTACCATCTAGTTTTCTTTTAATTATAAGTAATAAGTCTATAGTATATATAAAATAGCGTGAAGATTTAGAGCAGAGTATCATCCAATATGAAATTATAAAGATGACCTAATATGTCGTATTTTAAGTTGGAACCTGATATCGTCCAACAAAGGAAAGTATCATCAACACGAAACACTACACCACAATTAAGATGAATTATTACCGATAACTTTTATTATCCTGTATTTTAGGTTAAACTATAAAGCACGAAAACATACACTTATATAAAATAATCAATATCATCGATCATTTCACAACAAGGACATTAAGAAATACCTGCCGGAGTTTTTTTGAAGTATAACCTTGTTAACATTTTGATTTGGTACTAAATATTTGTCATTTTCAGTTGGCTAACCTGCAACCTCCCTCTAAGCAGTACGCCATATTGCCTGCCCCTTATGGTATCAGAAATAGATTCGTTTCGAATTTTAATCTATTTTTCACTTTAAAAAATGGAATTCTGCGACGTGACACCACAAAATGTTCATACCCTTACTGCTCAGCAGATCGATCATATAATAAAACCACTATTTATGCCGGATGAATGGGAATATATGTCTCCGTTCGACAGACAACGCTACAGGTTCTTTTTCGTCCTTTACGTTTCAACTGAAGATCGTAAGTCGTAACTTGTTGATATGTACAGTGATTTTAAGAAATAATCGTACATTCTTTTCGCATAGGTGAGCGCTATGCTCTTCCCGAGTACCTACGAATAAAAAGAACCCAGTTTATGACCCACTTAAATCAACCACCGGTTCTTCGCATTGTTCAGTCCCCAACCGATCTTCTAGTCGAACGTCATATTCAGTTCATACCTACGCCCCCACTAACATATGTTGAGGTCCAAACAGAAGTCGACGTAGACAGCAACGTAACATGGGGTTATAGCGGGCTTGATGAGGCACATATATTCCCAGAGCCGAATAACAATGACAATTTGGATAACGCCTAAGAGTAAATTTATATTCATTGTACTAAAACGTTTTTCTATTTCAGAATAGTACAACAAAGCAACAGCTTCACTATGTATTTTTAATATATGTAACTTAAATTTAAATAATTCGTATAATGTAAAAATTTAATAAAAGTCGTTCTACATAATATATCCGTTTATGATTTTTGCTTAGTATTAAATAAACGATCTAGCGTTATCACTAGGGTACGCCGTGATGCATGCAGATACATGCAACGACATAACAATCGAAGCGACATCTAGATCGATCCTTTGCAACTTTTCAGTTTATGATAGTTATTCAAGTGGGTGCCTCGCTTTCTTGCGTTATAATGGATTTGAGCCACATAATACCCAGTAATATCCATGAGCTTTCTAGCGACGAAATAGAAAGTATTATATCGAAGATATTTACGCCAGAGATGTGGTCGAGATGGGGTCGTTTTGATAAAGAACGTTATAAGTTCTTTTTCAGAATGTACATACATAATAACGATATTCGTAAGTTATAACGTTAAAGTTGTTGATGATTTTATCATTCACTGCCCTCGGTAGGTCAAGCTTATAGTTTGGAAGACTTTCTGAAGGAGAAAAGGGAACAATTCATGATGTATCCCAGAAATGAATATACCTTCGATGGTAAACACATTTCACGAGTTCGTATTAAGAAGAAAAGAAAGATAAGATTTGAAGATGCTATTGCAAACTACGTTAGGACATATCATCGTAAGACGTTAGGCAATTAAGTTGTTACATTTTGTAAATTTTGTTTGTTGTTTTGTTACATTTTGTGTTTATTATGAAAGTAATGAATCTTTAATAAAATATTTTCTTATAAATACGCAATTTATTATTGTATGATACCCCGTTCTTTTTGCCCGACAATATGAAATAATAAATTCCTTCAATTACTAGAAAGTTAAAATTAAAGACAATCTCTAACATCGGATATTATGAATAAGATGTAGACAGCGCCCCCCCAAAGCGCAGGTGTCGGAAATTCGAACTAAAACACGACATTTTAGTTCCTGCTGGCTGATGCGTTATTTCATCAAATTATTAAAACGGGAATTTGGAGGGAAAACACTTTAAAAATTAGATCCGTAAGCCCTTATTTCACAGTAAATACGAATTTGTGGCGGTTAATTATCGATAATTTTATAATTATTACATACAAAACAGGTCGGTCATTGGTGTTGACTCGGTATCCATGGTAACAATTGCGCATCTCGTTCTTTTCTTTTGACTCCATCGTCAGTTCGGTTGTGTTTGTTCGAGCTCTTCGAAATTATCATGGATATCAGCGAAGTAAATGCAGAGAACGTGGATTACTTAACTTTTGAGGAGTTAAGGTCTGTCGTTCGGCAATTATTTACGGAAAATGAGTGGGAACATTCGAGTGAATTAAATAAAACCCGTTATGCACTGTTGTTCTCGGCTTACATCAAATTCGAAGGATTTAGTAAGTGAATTTTCATAATTTAATCAATAATCTATACTATTATTACATATTTTTTATCATTAGGACAATATTACACGTTAGAACAGTTCGTTAAAGGAGATACGTTGAAGTTCACCCTGCCCATTCCAGATAGATTCAGCCTTCCTACCCACAGAGATATCGGTCGGCCATTTTATGGACCTAGACGCCGTAAGTTATAAGATACAACTTATCACTGTTTATATTAAGAGTTTGTTAAATATTTAACGATATTAGGACTTGGGATTCATTTTGAAAGATTTTTTGTGAATTTCCATCGTTTATGACAACTTGTCCGGAAAAGGCACCTCTTTCTGGGCTCTTTTTATTCGTATGCACTCGGGAAGAGCATAGCGCTCACTTATGCGAAAAGAATGTACGATTATTTCTTAAAATCATCTCAACATAAGGCATAAATTATATATATATATTGTTATATACATTTGTTACTAGTCGTTGCCGACTGTTGTCGATATGTGTCTTGTACCACATCTAAGAATATAGCTGAACATACCTTTTGTAGCTTCAAAGGCTTTTTCAGTTATATCTATATCTTTTTTTTTTCTGTCGAAAAGAGCCAGAAGCTACTATTACGTCACAAGATATCAGAAGGGATGAGAGAGGTGATGTCGCTGAAGAAACTGCTAGTACTATTGAGACAAGAGGCAGAGATGGACAATCTCAAGAACGTGAAGGTAACTTACGTTGTTAACATTTAGAGTAAACTAATACAGAACGACTATTGAACATTAATTAGGTCGCACACAGGAAAACATCGATAATGGAGGGGAAAGGCAACACGTACCATTACCTAGAGCCGAGAGTATACCACAGAACATAGCGACAGGATCTCATCAATCAGCCCAGATGATCTATGGAACTAATATCCAAGGCAAATATTTTAGAGATTGATTTGGTCGCTTTATTTAATTGAATATATTTATAGAATATCGACACAGAACCCCCATTCCAGTAGCCCAAATAGAGACACTTTACCCATTTTCTAGACGCGATAACGTGGAATATGCCAGCCACATTGATATAACTGGAAGACCACCAGCAGGTGCCCCAAATTATCCCGCGTACGATGACAGACTAATTACCAGAACCAAGCGTGGTAATAATAGTTTGATTCCAATTTGTCTCGACAGTATATAACTGTTATATTGTAGGCTACAGATATGCTTCACCACATCCCTTAAGACGAGAGCAACAAATCGGGAATTATGAAGGTTCAGGTCCTATGAGGAACTTGACAAGAAGTGAGACTTACGGTTGGCAACGCCAGAGAAGCCCTAGAAGCACGAGAGGTAACACACATATATTTTTTTTCTTGAGGTATTTAAATATTTTTTAAAATTTATTACATCTTAGATTAGATATGTTTTAGTACAATCTTAATTTACAAATTAATTATTACTGTTCTGTTGAACTTGAAACAGCAGTGAACCCACGTCATCTGAATTGATGTCGCGGTTGCTGCATCAACTCTGGGATTTAGTTAATTTAACTTTGACATACAACAAAATTCCAATCTAGATAAAATAATTAAACAAAAAGTTATCTAATATAATTTATTTTAACATTATAGTACATCTAATGCATATATTATCGAAGAACTTAAAACTACAATTAATTATACACCCACAATAATGTGTAGGTTAGAGGTTTTATTATATTTACATTACACTTTGTTTAAAATCCTTGTCCAAAATAGTATGAGTAGTGTTCTAGGCGCGTTTTTTTGTAGTGGTATCCCCCGAAGGTCTAATCCACCTAATTAACAATTGCATATCTGAGTAATGTATTTTACTTCTATTAGAGAGCATATTTACCTTTAACACTTAGTTCTTGTTTCCTTAGACGCAATGTTTCCTTGTAAACTCATTTTGATATTACTGCGTATCTCCTTAGTTTGTTCTGTTACTACCTGTATACATCTTTCGTGATAAAACTTTTCAATCACTGCATTATCCTTAATACATTTGCCATATTCGCAACACATTATTATTTCTCTATAATACAATTTCCTACAATTAAAGTATATTAATTATATAGTGACCTTTAGTTGTTTTCTCTTTCATCACCCGTGTCTTGGTAATTTAAAGCATTGAATCATAAACCAACTTTCATAAAGTTTTATTCAGTCACTGTCACTTTCAGAATCACTACTCCAGTAAATAACTAAGCCGTTTATTTCCTATCTAACGAAAACTTGCTCACAATTCCACCATTTCTCAATTTCTTTCTCAATATGTTTTATGGAGCTCATCCAAACCGAAGATGTTATAGTCGACAATGTTCCTTTCCATACATCCAAACAGTTTTGGTATGAATATCCTTCTTGATTTGAATGTATGTTGTAATAATTCTTTGCAATACCCCATATCAACTCAACTGAATTAAATATGTAATGAGTAACACATAATATTCAATGGCCATAACGTTCAGCAATCTGATCTACGAGGTATCTTTTCGCAGGATTATTTCTAAAAAAGTAAATTGCAACATAAAATGCAATTAAATATTTTATTTATATTTACTGATTAACAATTTGAAATACCTCATTCTTTAAAATAGTTTCTTCAAAACTTATTTTATGTACTTTAACCTTTGGACTTAAAGGAAAACAATAATTCTGCATGAAGAACTATATGTCTGCAATGAATTATTAATAATTGTTATAACTAACAAAACCTACTTGATAGTCATCACATTATTTACCTTTTTCCATCAGCTTTTGTTGTATTTACACTATATTTATTATCATCTTGCCATGACTGACCCAATATACCATTCTGTAATATCCATGTCCCATCTAAATATACAAATTGATATAATAATTCCTCCTTGACTTTGTTATATGTTTTTAAAAATTGTATTCTTTTAAAAGCAATGTCTGGAGTAAGTTCCATTAAAACCCTTCGTGGGTTATTTTTACACCACTTAAATCCTATATTACCCAACAGTGTATAAAGGGATGTTATACACTCCTCAAATCGCTGCATATCTTTCAGCTTTATGGATACTTTCTAGAATAATTCATTCTCCCTTAAAATAATTGTATTAAATTTTATTTCGATTGAAAAAACTACTTACAGCTTTTATACATTTCGTATATTTAATCTCCAATACAGCTAACCTCAAGCTGATCTTGATTCATCACCCATTTCGCATAAAGACTGTTTATTTTTGGTGAATCTAAGGTTATATTGTTTCTTAATTTCTTGAGATATTTTACTGACCTTGCGCGTACTAATATTCAGTGCAGCTGCAACACGCTAAAAATATTTTGAATAAAAACCGCGGCGATTTGAAATTTATTAATACAACTTTTGCCGGTTTATAACTCGTAGTTATATTTTGAAGAATTTTGCAGATGTTTGACAAACTTTTACGGTTGACGACTTTTACAGGCTCATTCCATTACATGTTCGAACTTGTCAAACATCATACCCTTAGGCCCTTTTTAAATAGAATAAAATAAGAAGAATATTGTCCGACTATAAAACAACTTTCGACAGGCACATATTGATGACGTGGTTCACTGCTGTTTTGAATATACTATATATATTTCCCAAATTAAAATAAAACTAATGGACTTAAGGTAAGGTTAAGAATACACTTACACACTAAACAAGATCGTATGGTTTGGTTCGCTTCATTCTTTTTATTTCCTGCGTGTTGTCCGGTAGCAATTTATAGATTTAGCAACCTAATTTTCATGTTTTTCTTCATTGGTTCTGTATCGATAAGCATTAATAATTGACTTTGAGCTAATCTGCTCTGCTTTTTGTCTAACTCTGTCTTTTATCAATATCCCAATTTCAAAGTCGTAATTTACTTCATAATCTGGTTCCTCTCTTGATGTCGGGGAAGCTTCTTTTGCAGCAGACCGAAAGTGTTCAATTACATTTCGAGTTTGCAGCTCAAAATCGTCTATACTTTTAAGTCTTATATTTAAATTGATTTGTTTCTGCATTATAAGTCTAAAAGTGTCCCAGTTAGTAAATTTATTAGTCAGATTACGTGTAAATTGAGATGATAGTTCGGACAAGCTCTCGATTTGTATTTGATTTGATGAGATGCCTTTCAAAATGTAAGTTTTCCTCCTATAATAAACCTTGATCCTAATTTAAAAAATAATTCTCTGTATTGTTGTGTTATTTTGTATCTTGGTGGACAGTATATAGCTACTATGTTTATTTCAGCTCTTTTTTTAATGTTTGTACAGCAGTTTGGATCGTCTTGTTAGAAGTGATGTATATTTTGTTTTATGATTAGAGCTGCTTCGCATCGAACATGTTCATTGAGGTGTACTGTCTAGAAATGTATTTTTTAGAATAATGAGTCTCTTATATGAAAGCTCTATCTATACTATATCCATTGCGGCGTCAAAACTTCGCAATGTTGCCGTATCAACTCCGAGTTTTAGTACAGTTTGGCTTTGACGTACAGCAACATTCTAATCTAAATAAAACAATTGCACAAAAATACTGTTAGCAAATATAATTTATTTTAACATTATAGTAAATCTAATGCATATATTGTCAACGTACTTAAAACTACAATTATAATAGTACACATTAATAATTGTTTATAGGTTGGGGTTGTGTTTGATTATATTTATATTGAATTCTTTTCCATACCACTTATGAGTTAGAGTTCTAGGCGCGTTTGTAGTTGTATGTCCTGGAGGCCTAATCCACCTAATTAACAATTATGTATCCAAGTAATATATTTTACTTTCATTAGAAAGCATATTTACCTTTTACGTTTAGTTCTTGTGTCCTTCGGTAGAGTGTTTCCTTGTAAAGACATTTTGATATATGATACCATAAGCAATGAATCATAACATATTTAGAAAGTTTCTTTCAAGTGAATAAGTAAGCTATTAATTTCCAATCTATCTAACATTTATTCACAATTCCATCATTTGTCAACTGCAATGTGTTTTTAAGTGAATAAGTAAGCTGTTATTTTCCAATCTATGTAACATTTGTTCACAGTTCCATTATTTGTCAATTCTTCAATGTGTTTTTTCGAGTTCATCCAAACCAAAGGTGTTAATAACCATTCCTGTTTCCAGCACGAAGTACAATATATCTGCAATGAATTATGAATAAATGTTATAACTAATAAATCCTAATCAATTGTTATTCCAACATTTATCTTTTTCCATCAAGTTTTATTGTCATAACACTATTTGTATTATCATCTTGCCATGAGTGTTGGATACATTGGTTTGGTTTGGTACACTGGTCCCATTCTGAAATATCCATGTCTCATCTAAAAACATAAATTTAAATAATAAGTCTTCCTTTATTTTATTATATACTTTTAAAAATTATATTATTTTAAAAGCAATATCCGGATTTTTCATTTGACTTCTTCGATCCTTTTCAGACTAACAGTTACCTTTGAAATAATTGTATTAAATTAATTTTGTATTGATAAACTACTCACTGTTTTTATATATTTGATTTCTGATAGAACTGACATCAAGCTGATCTTAACTTGTCACCCGCTTCGTATGAGGCCGGTTTTTTTTCAGTGAATTCAAGATAATATTTTTAATTTTTTGAGATATTTCAGTGACCATGTCCATGCTAATATTCAATGCAGCTGCAACACGCTAAAAAATATTTTCAAATAAAATGGCAGGAAATTAATGTATAACAGTAAAAATGCTTACCTCTCTAATGAATTTTACTGGTAAAAGGGGCCTCCATTATGTCGTTCCTGTTAAAAGTAACTGCTTAGAGACACAATCTGTTCAGTCTGGCTTCCGAATTGTCAATCAGAGTAATAATAACCCGCGATTTGAAATTCATCAAAACAAGCAAAGCATTAAAATAACGTTTGCTGGTTCATAACCTGCTGTCACTATTATTTTGAAGAATTTTGGATACGTTTGACAATCGGACGACTTTGACAGGCTATTTCGGTCACACGTTTGAATTCATCACGCAGCGTTGTGTCTCTTTTTAACTAGAATAAAATGAGAGGAAAAATATTGTCTGATTCTAAAATAAAAATTAAACATCTTAATGGCGTATGTACAAAAATACTTTGGATAGACTATATGTTATTTGTTCTCAGAAATAGTTCAATGAACACTGAACTATAATGTGAAAATAAATTATACTTTATAAGATTTTTGTTCCATTATCTTATTTGCATTAAAATGTTGTAATATATAAAATCTAAAATAAACTAAAAGTCAAAGTTAAATTCAGCAACTTCGTGACGTAGTGAGGTCTTAAATTGATATGACTTAAGTTCACTGCTATTTTAAATAGACTATAGTTACCTCTTTGGTTTAGTCCGTTTGCGTTCCAAGTTATAATTCTTAAGAACGAATTGCTCATTTTTGTTTTTCTTTAACTTGTTTTGGTATTTTTATAATTTTTCTACCCTGTTTGCTAACTGACTGAAACAGTGTCGCATTTCAGTTTGAAATTCACTGAGCAGTTTCATCATGTCGAAGGTGATTGGCTCATTGGTTGATTTTCCTGCTTTTTTACACCCAAGCTGTTGGCAGTTTGGTTTTGGTTTGGTTTGATATTAAATCGACCTAAAACAGTGGGAAGGCCTTAATAAGTTTTTCGTCATTTGAGTTTATCATTTAAATAATAAATTGTTTCTTACTAACACTAATGTTTATTAGGCCAGAGGCATCAAGCCAGAAGGGCCGCAAGACCATACCCAACAGGTAGTAGGGGTAGATCAGCAGAACGAGATAGCAGTTCTGAAGGAACGCGTACAGTTACAGCTTCAGTCGCTTCTACTCATATTAGTAGACGACAGGAACAACATATTAGGCCAACCAGAGGTACATTCGTTATAATAGTTCCATTAAATACTAATACAAAATATCGATATTTTTTATTTGTAGGACGAAGACACGGTGGTCAAAGGGGACAAAGATCCGGCCCATACCGTCTACGTAGAGTTGATCCATCTGAGGACGTCCACTGCAGGACTTGTGAAGAAAAGGAATTAAGACAATTAGAAATAAGTACGGAAACCCAGAAGTAATATGTCAAGTCGAATAATACTTAATATTATTTCAGATAGAAGATTCGCAATTGAGCAATCAATCAGAAGAGAACAATCGATACAAAGAGAAGAACAGTTAAGAGAATTTCGTCAACTCCAAGTGAATCTGAGAGAACGCGGTAGAAGGCTCGCCATACAGCCTTCTACCAGCACAACAGCAAAAAGCAACAAACCGTCTGCCAGTCAATCTAAACCTGAAGGTAAAGCCCTAATTGTTTTTACGAAATACGTTATAACACAATTATGCCTAGAAACAAGCCGCCCAGTAAAGGAAGAAGGACCATATAAGATACTTAAAAAGGTCCAACCAAAGCCCGTAGAGACCAAAAAACCAGAACCTGTACCTTCAACAAGTGGCGCAATCAAGAAGACAAATATTACGAGTAAACTTAAAGATTTCTTTGTGTTCCTTCCAAGATTGTAATCCGTATATATTTTTGTTTTCGTAGTACTAAAGAGGAAAGGCAAGAAGTCATATCTTCAACGTCCAAAATTAAACTTAAATACAATTAACCCTGAAAATGTTCACCAACTCAGTAATCTTGATATATTAAATGTTCTCCGCTCCTATTTCACTGAAGAACAGTGGTCAAATGCCACACCAGAACATCGAATCCACTTAAAAAACCTATTTTTTACTTATATCCAAAATGAACAATATCGTAAGGCGTTTTCATTAATATTAAATTAAAATTACCTCACACATATTTGCAGGCAAGAGATATACATTAGGCGAATTCCTAAGAGAGCATGTTCCTGAAGATACACCAGCTGTGGAAGCTGATGTTCATCGTGCGTTAGGCGACACAGATATTGCCAAAAGAACAGATATAATCCCGTTAACTAGAGAGGAAAGTAGACAAGGTATAGTATTTATTATTATTGCCAGTAATTTAAACATTTCTCTAAAATATGTCTCTAAATAATCATTAGGTTTCATCAATCTACATCATATGCGAGCTTTGGCAAGATCTAGAAGAGATAGAATAATGATTTTACCTTCGATACCCGAAACTGAAGAAGAATACGAATCAAGTGAAAAATCTGAAACGGACACCGGTAATTTATTTCCTTACTGTTCTATAATAACAACATATAATAAAGTTGTTATATAATTTCGACATTTTCTTTAGTTAAGGAATCCGCATCTAAGTCAGAATCTTCCACCGATGATAATGAAGAAGAAGAAGAAAATGGAGAAGAAGAAGAAGATAACGACGAGGTGGATGAAGATGATGACGACGAGGTGGATGAAGATGATGAGAACGAGGGTAACGGTGATGATGATGATGACACCGACCATGGTAATGCTGACAATGCCCTTCAAAAACCCACCAGTGTTACTCATATCGTTAAGAAGAAAATTTCCAGTCTATTTCCAAAGAAATAAATTAAGTTTGATCGTTAATATAATTTTATAGTTTTAAATATTAATAATAGAATTAGTGAAGGATGGCAGTCATTGTAAAATGGGAAAGTAGAGTTTATATAGCATAATTATTAGTTTAGTTTGTAATTTTATAATAATCTTAAATAAGGTAAGGTTAAACCAACGGGAGGTCTATAAAACTGACAACTAATATAATGAAGCAATGAATGAAGATATCAGAAGTAACTGAGATAATACCAAAGATATTGGATGTATAGTAAACAAAAACCAAACTTTTTGAAGGTAAATTCTTAAAACGTTAAATAAAAATTTCTAACAACACTTTTAAAATTTAATTAGGTTTTAAGATAAAACGTTCAGTAAAGAAACAACATTCAAGGAAAATGCTGCTTGTATAAGAATCTTAAGAAGATCCATTAATAAGATAGAGCACAGTAAAGCTGTGCCAACCAAACCAAACCAAAGATATAGAGCATTCATATTCAAGAAGTCATTGACAAAATGAAGACCAAAACTTGGCACTGTTAAATATTTTTTAATATTCCCTTTAATTTATACCGTTTTGATGTTCATTTATTTATGTTTATAGTTAGGGAAAATAATAGATAAGGTATAGTATAGAAATGTTAAAGTTACATATTAAAACTCAAGTTACATTTAACATACATATTGATACAATACATATATATTTTATTCCAGCATTTAGAAAATATAAAATATCTCCTTTGCCTTGAACATCTAAAATCAAAGAATATCCTTCATAAATTATAACAACTTAAGTTGGGTTGATGAGGTCAACCACAACTTAAAGAAAAAGTAAACCCCAACAAGAGTGTCATCAAAGAAATCGAGATAGCAACAACTTGTATTAAGATAGAGCGACAGTTGGAAAACTATAAAAAATAAAGATCACTTGATACAGTGATAAAAGTTACTAATCTAAACCTACTGGTGGTAAGATTTATATTGTGTTAAGGAAATAGTTAATAACATACATTTTCACTTTATATAGCTCTAAATATAGAGCATTCAATAAAGGAAGAGTATAAAGAAGAAAATGGTGTTCATCATTTGAGATGCTTAAGAAGATCGAACAAAAACCCAGTAGAGATTCACCAGAAATAAAGCCAACCCTCACAAGACTTAACGTACAGCAAGGGTTGGAAGATATATAAACAATAGCAATAAGTTGAGAGAATGGTAAAAGTTA
Organism: Rhynchophorus ferrugineus; assembly: GCF_030347505.1. Lineage (NCBI taxonomy): Eukaryota > Metazoa > Arthropoda > Insecta > Coleoptera > Curculionidae > Rhynchophorus > Rhynchophorus ferrugineus. The sequence continues at coordinate 23,098,776 of NW_027472584.1, read as the reverse complement.
ACATCTATCTTTCTGATGGTAAGTTTTTTATTATATTGAGAAAATAATTTATAACATACATTTTCAATTTATATAGCTCTAAATATAGAGCATTCAATAAAGGAAGAGTATAAAGAAGAAAATGGTGTTCATCATTTGAGATGCTTAAGAAGATCAAACAAAAACCCAGTGGAGATTCACCAGAAATAAAGCCAACCCTCACAAGACTTAACGTACAGCAAGGGTTGGAAGATATATAAACAATAGCAATAAGTTGAGAGAATGGTAAATGTTAACATCTATCTTTCTGATGGTAAGTTTTTTATTATATTGAGGAAATAATTTATAACATACATTTTCAATTTATATAGCTCTAAATATAGAGCATTCAATAAAGGAAGAGTATGAAGAAGAAAATGGTGTTCATCATTTGAGATGCTTAAGAAGATCGAACAAAAGCCCAGTGGAGATTCACCAGAAATAAAGCCAACCCTCACAAGACTTAACGTACAGCAAGGGTTGGAAGATATATAAACAATAGCAATAAGTTGAGAGAATGGTAAATGTTAACATCTATCTTTCTGATGGTAAGTTTTTTATTATATTGAGGAAATAATTTATAACATACATTTTCAATTTATATAGCTCTAAATATAGAGCATTCAATAAAGGAAGAGTATAAAGAAGAAAATGGTGTTCATCATTTGAGATGCTTAAGAAGATCAAACAAAAACCCAGTGGAGATTCACCAGAAATAAAGCCAACCCTCACAAGACTTAACGTACAGCAAGGGTTGGAAGATATATAAACAATAGCAATAAGTTGAGAGAATGGTAAATGTTAACATCTATCTTTCTGATGGTAAGTTTTTTATTATATTGAGGAAATAATTTATAACATACATTTTCAATTTATATAGCTCTAAATATAGAGCATTCAATAAAGGAAGAGTATAAAGAAGAAAATGGTGTTCATCATTTGAGATGCTTAAGAAGATCGAACAAAAGCCCAGTGGAGATTCACCAGAAATAAAGCCAACCCTCACAAGACTTAACATACAGCAAGGGTTGGAAGATATATAAACAATAGCGATAAGGTGAGATAATGGTAAAAGTTAACATCTTCAGCATTCTTAACATTTTCAATTTATATAGCTCTAAATATAGAACAATCAATAAAGGAAGAATATAGAGATGAAAATGGTGTTCATTATTTGAGATGCTTAAGAAGATGGAACAGAAACCCAGTGGAGTTTCACCAAAGGTTAAGCGAACACTAACAAGTCTCAACATACAACAAGAGGTGGATAAATATAATTTATAAGGAACGAAGAAGAAGAAGAAGATCAGACTAAGATCATTATACTAAGTAAGATACTTAGGACGATCGAACTTTGAATGTTATATTTTCATTCATATTTACTATAAGTTCCGTTATATAATATTCTAGGTTATATTTGTAACATTGATTACTGAGGAAAATTTCAAGTCAATATTTCAAGAACCTAGTTAGTTAGGGAAGCTTTCTTGATCTACTCAATCTGCAATTTCCATTTTTGGCAAATTGAGCATTTAGAGATATTGTATACTATATTGATACTATCAATACCAAGATTTTATTTTGCTAGACAAAACTGTTATGTTAAATTGTAGATAGAGTAGATTAAGAGTTTTAATTAATACTGTTTTTTGTTTTTGTTTAAGCAGTTTGAGTTTATGTAGTAAAAAAGTTATTTTAAGTTATAGTAAATTAAGATAGTTTTAAGTGATGTTCCTCAACCTCTATTGTCGTAACACCATCCTTCCGCTAAGAAAATGTCCAGCGTCCAAGATGTAAGGCGTTGTAAGGCAAATAAGGATATACCTAATTACTTAAGTTTGTTAATTTAATAACAGTTTATAATATTATTTAATATTTAAAATCTTGTTCTAGAGACTTTTATAATGTTCTGTTCAGTTTCAAATAAAAGCAAGTCGAAAATAACTGATTTTTTTTTATATATTTTAAAGTCTCCTTTTTACCAACGAGCGTTTATCTGGGCTGGACCTACTGTTTAACGTGGGCTTCAAACCACGGCCCTCGGCATTAAGTCTCCCGACTGGCGAGTGATCAACTTTAAAAGTAAGCTCAGAAGACATCCGGTCTTACCCAGCCTGGTTACTGGCGTGATTGGGATAATTTTCCTTTCCGGATTTTACAATCTTGTCTAGGGCAATCAGAAACATAAATTTAAGACCATACTCCAGCAGGAATCGAAACCGCGACTATAGCAACAGTAGGCATCCTCTCGCCTAACTGGTTTGTTTAATTACAACTCTAATCTTATAAACATAAAAGTTTTAATGGAGATAAGTAAATTCAAAAAAATAATAATTCAATAAAAATTAAATCTTAATACTGCATTAGTGTTTCATAGAAATATAACCTCAAAAATAGACAACCAGTGTTGCCGTGAACTTCCGGAATCATCGGTGAAAAGTCGCGTGATTATCAATTGAGCAACTAAAAATATTTTCTTTTAATTTTATTAAAGAAAACATTTGTAAACGAACAACAAAATTTGTAAATATATAGTTAATACACTAAACAGTAAAACTCTTTTGGATTTTAGTGAGTATTTGAATAACAAATAAAATTTAAGTTGATTTATGTTATATTTGACGGTTGCCATTTTTTTATATTTGTCAGTTAGTTCTTGTCGTCGCTTTTCTCGCATTGCTTATTGTCTCGCATAAAAACTAAAAATGGATATGGATTTATCTGATATAACCATGGAAAACATCCATTTGTTAAATAAGTCTCATGTTGAGACTATTTTACGCGCTATTTTTACTCCAAGTGTTTGGTTAACTATGTCGGAAGTTAGTAAAGTCCAGAGCAAATATTTGCTACTACGATATCTCGCGAGCAGTGATCGTAAGTATATCTAACACGTTTATTACAGATTTGATATATAATTAATTTATTTAGGCGAGAGATTTAGTGTGTCGCAATATATTCGAGCTGAATTACAGATGCTCAATGAGTTCGAGGAAGACCGCCAGCTACTTATGGCACAAATAAATTCTTTTAATGACCTCAGGCTGCCTAGGCATCAACAACGCCCACCTAGTACCGCTGACGATCGCTCAGTAACTTCAAGTGGTAAAGTGTTGTTATATCATCTAATCTAACCCCTAGAGATAATATCTTTACAAACAAAATTCTTTTCTACCATTTAGAACCATACTATGAGTTTCTCCTGGATGATCCATCTGCCGGCGTGTCATGGTACGCTGAGGATACTGACAGCCTGGAGACGGACAGTACCCCTTCCACCAGCGATCTTGCAGGACAACCCATGGAGACCGACAGACGGGGTAAATATTCGAACGACATTTTTCAATATAATATTAAATTATTTCTTGTTCCAGGGCGACGTCGAAACTTTACAAACGGCAGTGATTCAGATTCAGACTCAGATGAGGATTAAAGCATCTGAGAGATGTTTTGATTGTTTTTGTAATTTCTAGTATAAGTTTAATAACTTTCTGTTCATAATTTAAGTAACTTTTAATTTTTACTTGTATACTTATAAATCATGTATTAGTTTATCGTTCTGAAATAGTTAAATAAAGTTTCAACTAATTTTATAGTTTTGGTTTTTATATATCATTACAACAAGATTGTACTTCAGTATCAATAAGATAACCATGGTAGAAATAAAAATATTGGAAGATATCGTTTTGTATAGTGTAAATATTATATACATACACGTAAAGGGTGAGTTTGAATAACCACTTTTGATGAAATGGTGGAGGAAGCGCAAGACAAGAGAAACCATCTTGTTGATTTCTTAATCCTTTAAAAAAACTGTTGTGCTGTGTTAAAAAAGGTTGTTTCATGTATTATTTAACGAAAAAAATCTAACAATATCATACAAAATAAGGGTATTTATCAAAATTTCACCACATTCAAATATCTAATTCGAGTGACGTCATTGGACGGATGTCATTTATATTATATTAGTTCGGCAGTTTGAAGTTACAGTAACGGTCTATTGGTTCTCTTGCAATTTGTGATAAATTTCTATATTAAAATGCATCCGATTAAGAATTGTGTAAAGGGTAGAAATATGCATTTACTCAGAGTTGAACAACTCGATTTTATATTGAAGAAGTCACTAAATAAGAAAGAATGGAGAAAAATGAATACCCAAGATAAAATCAGAAGCAGACGCTTATACTTCGTTTATATGAGAAATCGAGCATATAGTATGTGATGATAGATAAATATATATATATTAGACGTAAAACTAATGAAATGAAATTTTAGGGAGAAAATTCACACTTGGAAACTATATCAGACAGCAGCTAAAATTGAACAAGACTACGGAGAAACCTGGAGCTCCCATCCCAATTATAGAGATAGCAGATATCGAACATGTAGGAGCTGTAAACTCCATACCAGGTAATATATAACAACGGTTAATGAACAGACAAGTTATTTTATTTCTGAATTTGGTTCTTAGAATACCAACTAGATTCTCAAAATTGTATCTACATGGATGATGAACCAGGAACTAGCAACCGAGAACCCACTGAAGGTAAATAATAGGTTATAAGTTCGATTAATAAAACAGTGAACTCATGATGCGAGCTTGCATCTAAACTGATAACATTTTAGTTCATTTTGGCTCTAATGGTGGATACAGCAGGCCTGAACTGAGTCGGCGCATTCACAGAAAACCACGCGTGCGCAAAGAATCAGGCTACGTTTTGCATTTTCTTTTTAATCAATGCGCCGAATCCGCTAAAACCCAATGTTAAGATCTGTACCCACCATAACATAAAATTCTAGTTTAAACAAAATAATGAAACAGAAATGTTATCAAATGTAATTTATTTTAACATTATAGTATTTTAATGTAAATGTTATCGAAGGACTTAAACAACAATTAATTATACAGCTGTAAGAGTTTGTAGGTTAGGGTTGTGTTTTATTATATTTACATTTATCTCTTTTCCACACCACATACAAGGGAGTATTACATACAGGAGGCCCAATCCCCCTAATTAACAGTTGTACATCCACGTAATGTATTTTGCTTTCATTAGAGAGAGTATTTACCTTGTATGTTTAAGTCATGTTTCCTTCGGTGCAGTGTGTACAACTTCGTTGATAAAACTAGATTTGATCACTACATTCTCCCTTATACGTTTGCCATATCTGCAAAACAGTTAGTATTCCTTCTCTCCTCACAAATTTTACAATCTGAAAAATTACAAACATCTATACACATAAATCTTTCACACTCTACGATATGAGTTCCTACAGTTATCATTTATTAACTATATACTCACCTTTAGTTATTTCAATTCTCATCACCCTGTATTGGTAATTGGAAACATTGAGTCATAATCCCATGTTCATTTACTGTCACTCTTGTAATTGCTACTTAATAACTAAGCTAAGTTAATCAAATAATTAAGGTGTTGTAATTTCCAATCTAACACTTGTTCATGATTCCACCATTTGTCAATATATTTTGCAATGTGCCTGATCGAGTTCATGAAAACTGAAGTTGTTATTGTAGACAATGCTTTCTTCTCCATATCCAGGCAGTTCTCACTTGTATATCCTTCTCGATTAAAATATCTAATGTAATTATTCTTTGCTACACTTCATATCAACTCCATCGCCGTCTCCAACATGAAGAACAATATATCTGCAATGAAGTATTAATAAATGTTATGACTAATAAAACCGAATAAATTATTATTACAACATTTACATTTTTCTATCAACTTTTATTGTCTTAACACTATTATCATCTTGCTATGAGTAACCCGATGTCCCATTATGAAATATCCACGCCTCATCTAAATAGACTAATTGAAATAATAAGTCTTCCTTGATTTTATTATATGCTTTTAAAAACAATGACTGAAAGTACTATCTTCGTGGGTTATCTTTACTCTATTTAAATCCTATATTATTCTGAGTATAAAGGGATGTTCTACATCCTTCATACTTGGATGCTTTCCAGGCTAACACTTTACTCTGAAACAACAGTATTAAATTATATTTATTTTTAACTGCTCACTGCCTTTTATTAATTTTGAATAGAACATCAAGATATGTACATTCTTTTTTAGGTTACTCCAAAATTATGTTTATTTTCTTTAAAGATTTTAGTTCAAATGTCTATATTATGATTCAGTGCAGCTACACAATACAATATAAATATTTCCAATATATAAAACGAATGTACAAATTGCGGCAAGCAATACATTAAAGATCTTTATGAGGTTCGATGCTATGACTATTTTTTAAAAACCACTTTATGATTATTCTATGTATTTACTTTACCAAAAATAAAAATTAATTCTGCAAAAAATGATTGGATATTGATGTTGGAAATAATGAATCAATCAAATCAGTATGTGACGTAGTTGTTTTGGTTGTCTACGGTTTGTGTTGATACAGGTCTTATTTATACACTGTTTTAATAATTTTGTTTTGTAATTAGACATTCTATGATGTATCGTTGGTGTCAGAGCCCCTAATGTAATTTTATGTCACTAAAGATCCCAAACGCATTAATTATATTTCTTGAGCATTATAAAAATCCATTTAAAATTTTTATATTTTTTAAATGGGTATTTAATTTTAATTACTTAATTTAAAGAGTTTATTAAAATATCAACATATGTTTCAAAAAGGTGTCCATATTTTTCTCAATGGTCGACACCCCTAGTAATAAATGTTCACTTATGGTTCGGGACGGAATTAATACCACCACTTATGACTTTGAACAAAAGAGAAACTTTATTTACATCGGGCTGTCAAACCTACATATGAATTTGCCTTCGATGAATTTATTCCATGCCACTGGGTTGCCTTTATGAAATGGTGTGAATCCATCAAAACTTTTTCTAGTTGGTCACTACCCCAGTCTTCATAACTTTCTTGTTCAAGTCCACTATTGCCTTACATTAGTCCATCGTCTTTTGGTAACATTGAGGTTTCATACTAGTTGGTCACCAACCCAGTCTTCATAACTTGCTCCTTCAAGTTCACTATCATCCTTACATTAGTTCATGGTCTCTTAATACATTTTGGGTTTTCAAGTATTTTTTTATCGACTTTCCATTGGTTTATCAAATGTTTGTTTAGATATGAAGTACTGCATGTAATATCTGATCTCGTAACTAACAAAAAGTACAAGACTTCATTTTAACCTTCAGTATAGTACACTTTAAATTATTTTTCCATTTTTGCTGATGTTAATATTAATTTCAGTCAGTGTTACAATCTTCCATGTCGAATTTCTTAAGCAGTCATTAAATTATGTGTTTGTTAAAATCATCTTACTTTAGTGATCTTCCTTACTTTGAATATTTCGTACAGATGTTGCATCAAATTCACATTGTCTTCTCTTCAGGTCTTATTATTAATGTGTGATGAACTAAAATAACAAGATGAACATTATCTTTTGTGTACAGGCAATAGCCATACACTGATGTTTTAAAATTCAGCTTGTTCATTACCTCATTGAATTTCGTGTTGCAGCATTGAGGTGCATTTCTCAATCCATACAATGCACAATTTAATTTGAAATATTTTGTTTTAGTATCTAGACCATCTAGTTTCTTAATGTAGATATCCTTATCAATTGTATCTTTTAAAAATGCTGTTGGGACATCAATTTGCTTTATCTTTCAGTTCAGTTGAAATGATATTTATATCCAAATTCTAATACTTTGTAACTAAACTCTTCTTTGTTGCTTTCAATAAATTCTTATCCTACATGTAGCTCTGTTGGACACCATATTTCTAGTACACTAGTGCTTTCCAAGTCCTGTAATTCTGGACTCTAGGGTTCTAATTTTCGAATGCTTCACTGATTCTTGTAAATAATACACAGCTGGGTTATGAAACTCTTCTACATACTTCTACATATATATATACATATAACATGGGAGAAACATGGGATCCAGAGTTATTGGTAGTCCTCCATTCCCCGGAACTCTACTTCAGCCCCCTCTTCATCCCATTTGTACCGAAAAATCTGGCCCCATAACCTGTTACAAATCGCTTATCATCCGGGACGGGCAGGAATTAATAACACTACTTATGGCTAACCTCGGAAACTATCAACCATAAAGTAATACTATAATAATATAACCTATGCTATCAATTGAAAGTAGTTGAAACAATCTGTAGTTAAAAAACTAGCAATTGATAATAGTAACTACTAGCGCTGCGAACGATCGACTGAAAACAATCGATACAGTGGATAGTCGCAAAAAGTCGAAATAGTCGATAGTCAAAAGATTAGCGAGTGAAAATAATAATTGCTAGTAATTACTGAAAATAGTAATTACAATTTTCAGTCAAATGCACGGTTGGACTATTTTTTTAATTCGTGATGTCAGACGAAGATGTACAAACTCTTTGCTGTATAAATTGTGAGAGGACGGAGATAATTGCTTGGAGCAGTTAATTTTGTATGTGCTTATATTTTCCAACGGTAGTATAAACTAGACGGAGATGTACATATTCCTTCATGTACAGACTTTAAAAGGAAAGGAAAAAAGGAGTTATTGAATACTATTAACATGCAATTAATAAATTCATTTTAAATGAAGTAGAATTACTTGTATATTTGAATGTTCTGTGGATCTGTAAAAAGGAATAGCACTTTTCTATGGAATGGATAATACCCCACAAATGTTTTATGCTATTTTAATATATTAATTGTTATTTTCAAATAATATACTATAATATAAAACTACTATAAAACTATAAAAATAAAGATGTACAATAACCATAAATACTAAATAAAAATTAAACATACCTGATCATAGAAAAGATACAAAATGAGAGATAGATATGAAATAGAAATAAGATAGAAAATAACTAATTCATGATTTAATTAAAAATGACCGCACAATACCTACTAGAGCTTTTTTAAATAAAGTAAATGCTTTATTTATTATTGAGCTGAAATATTTTTTAACAAACATCGAGAGAATAATTGAAATATTACCTATTATTGCCGTTTTTATGGTCAAAAGTATTTTACTATTTATCATTCACAGTTTGAATCTTTTTACCATATTACATCAACAATCTTAAAAAATATTGTTCCAAAATGCTGCTATATTGATGTAAAATATATTGTTGTTTACAAGCAAACTACCAAAAACATCATAAAACTATATATATTACATATAAATCTATATAAGAATAAATTGGCTAAATTTTAAGAAGATTAAATTTTAGATTTAATTTAAATTTAAAGATTTAATTTAAAGAAGAAACAAAAATAGTAACTGAAAGTACACGACTGAAACAGTCGATGGTAAATAGTAATAAAATCAGTCAGACCGAAAATAGCAACTGAAACAGTCGATAGTAAAAGTAGTCAATTAAAAACAACCGATAGTCGATTTCAGCGATAGTTCCCAATACTAGTAATTACTTCTTTCTAGGGAAACAGAAAAAATATCGATATATCGATATTTTCTGAAAAAAATATCGATATTTTCGGCCGACATCGATTTTTTTAGTCCATGTTTTTGGATATTTTTTCAAAATAAATTAAATATAAGTTTTAGTAAACCTCTAAAATTGGTACTTAATTTTAAATGTTTAATTGAATTTTGGTATTTATTTTAAAGGCCCATCAAAAATATCACTGCTTTTTAAATTATGTAGAAAATAAATATATATTTCCTTGGCTAATATTTCACAATTTTTAGTTTTCTATAAAATATCGATATATTTTTTGTAAAATATCTATATTTTTATATATATATATATATATATATATATATATATATATATATATATATATTTTAAAGTCTCCTTTTACCAACTATGGGTTTATCTGAACTATGCCTTAAGTTTAACGTGGGCTCCGAACCATGGTCCTCAGCATTAAGCTTACAGACATCCGGTCATACCGGCAGCCTGGTTACTGGCGTGACTGGGATCATTTTCCTTGTCGGATTTTACACTCTTGCCTAGAACATTCACAAATATTAAACAATCATAAACATACATTTACGACGATGTCCCAGAAGGATTCGCACCCGCGGCTATCACAACAGTAGGAGGACCGGCTCATCATCGTTACCACTGCGCCACCAAGCCGGCTCGATATTTTTTATATTTATTCCAAAAAATATATCGATATTTTTTTTCGATATATCGATATTTTTAAAAAATCGAAAACGATATATCAATTTTTTTTAAATAAAATTTTTTTAAAATAAATTATTATAAAAAGATATCGAAATATCGATATTTTTTTCGGTGGCCAACTTTCAGTCAAATGCACGATTCGACGGTTTTATTTTTCGTGATGTCAGAAGATGATGAACGAATTCCTTCCAGTATAAATTGTGAAAAAGGAAAGACAATTGATTGGATCTGTTTATTATAAATTCTGCTTATTTTTTTTTCAACCCTGCCATAATGAGATGCAGGTGTAAATGTTCCTTCTCGTACTAATTTTAAAAAAGAAAAGGACAGAAAACTTACGAATACTATTATGTTGCTATGAATAATTACATTTTAAAATAAGTAGAATTATTTTTATATTTGAATGTTCTGTGGATATGTATAAACGAATGGAATAATGACTCCCAAATATTTTATTGTATTTTAATAAAATGTTAATTTTTCCTTGCAATCAAAAGTTAGTTTTTAAGATTTTTGGAAAGAAGTTTTGACAAATCAAAAGACTTGAACAAAAATCGAGTTAGATGGAAAAGAAAATGTCAATAAAAATTGAAATTGGTAGAACCGAAAATAGTAACTAAAGGTACAAGACAGAAACTGTCGATAGTAAATATTAGACAATTACTAAACAGTCGATGGTCCATCACAGTCGATAGCTCCCGATGCTACTTATTGCTTTGGAACAAAAGAGAAACTTTTTTTACATCACTTCTCTTTTTTACATTTTTAGTAAGTTAGTCAATTCTTTTAGTTTTAGTTACTAGTAAATATTATTTTTTTACCTATATTATATTCTTATATAACCTTTATAGTTCTTATATTGACAGGAGTCATATATTTTACAAAAAGTAGCCAAGCTAATTTAAAATAATATCGATATTTTTTTCGGCATCCCTGAGTCAAATCAGTCCATACAGTAATATACTATATCAATCATTCGAATCGAAAATAGCGACTGAAAGAGTCATTGGTAAAAAGTAGTAAAATCGATCAGACCGAAAATAGCATAAGAAACCGTCGATAATAAAATGTAATAAATTACTAGACAGTCGATAGTTTCCAACGCTAGTTTTGACATATAACAAAGTTCTAGTTCAAATAAATCTTTTCTTTCAAATAAATCTTTAAGTTTTTCTATGAAATAAATTAATGAAACAAAGATGGTACCAAATATATATAGTTTATTTTAACATTATAGTATATCTAATGCATATATTATGAAATAATTTTAACTCTAGTTAAATATAGAGCCACAATAATTTGTGTGTTAGAATTATTGTTTTATTATATTTACGTGGAACTCGCTTCCGCACCCCTATGAGTTCTAAACGCGTTTTTTATGTAGTGGTATCCCCAGGAGACCCCATCTACCTAATTAACAATTGTGTATACAAGTAATGTATTTTACTCCCATTAGAGAATGTATTTACCTTTTAATGTTTAGTTCATATTTCCTTTGGCGTATTTCATTGTCAAGTCATTTTGATATCACTGTATTCTTATTTCTTCTGCTACTATCTGTGTAAACCATTCTTGTTAATACTAATCACTGAATTCTTCCTAATGCATTTACCATATCTGCAACAGTTGGTTTTTTTCCTTTCACATTTTAACCAAATACTCTATATATATATTCTGAACAATTACACAGATATCTAATGGACATTAGTCTTTCACACTGCTAGAATATGATTTCCTACAATTGTCATATATTAATTATATACATACCTTTAGCTGTTTCCACTCTCATCACCGTCTTGGAAATATCAGCATTGAATCATAATCCCATATTCAGAAAGTTTCACTTAAGTGAATAACTAAGCTGTTAATTTCTATTCTATTGAATGTTTGTTTATAATTACATCATTTCTCAATTTCTTTCTTGATGTGTCTGATCGAGATCATCCAAGCTGAAGGTGCTATTAACCTTTCCTGTTATCAGTATGAAGTGCAATATATCTACAATGAGTTATTAATAAATGTTATGATTAATAAAATCTAATCAACTGTTACTCCTATGTTTACTTTATTCCATCAATATTAGTTGTCTAAAATTATTTTTATTTCACCTTACGATCAGTGACTGTTGGGTATATTGGTGCCATTCTGAAATATCCATATCTCATCTCAATACACAAATTGAAATAATAAGTTTTTTGTTTGTACTATATGGTTTTAAAAATCGCATTCCTTTAAAAACAATACCTGGAAGTTCCATTAAACCTCTTCGATACTTCTCAGACTCAGAACAGTTTCCTCTGAAATAATTTTATCAAATCATGTTTATATTGAAAAAATCACTCATTGTCTTTATACATTTCATATATTTTATCTCTAATAGTGCTAACATGACGTTCGTTACTCGCTTCGTATGAGGATGGTTTCTTTCTGTAAATCGGAGATTATGTTTTCAATTTTTTGAAATATTTCAGTGATCGTGTCTATCCTAATATTTAATATAGCTGTAATACGCTAAAAATATTTTCAATAAAAAACCCAGCAAATTAATGTTTAACAGTAAAAATGCTTACCTCTCTAACGAATAATTTTATTGCAAGAGGGGGGCCTCTATTATCTAGTTTTTCTGTCTTCAATTTGTTCTGTCTGGTATCGTCATTTTTAATCAAAGTTTTAATCAAAGACAACGTTCGCCGATTTATAACCTCCTTCACTATTGTTTTGATGAATTTTGCGTACGGTTGACACAAAATATACAGACAATTTAATGTTTTGACTCGCTCGACTTTAAGAGGCTCATTCGTTTACATGTTCGAACGTATCTTTTTAACTAGAACAAAATGAGAAAGGAAATATTGTCTGATTCTAAAACCAATTTACAGTTTGCCGCAGGCAATACATTAAAGATATTGATGACGTATGTTCACAGCAACTTAGGATTTTCTATAGGTTTTCTTTCTATTGGTTTTATACAGAGGTGTTTTACTAGTAGGGTTTGGAATTTTAATAGTGTAATCGTACAATCTCAAAACCCGTCTATCTTTTTAGGCGAGTGATGTACATAAGTTATTTTTATTTAGTTCAGGACTTAAATTACGGTCTTAAATGTTATTGATTATTTTAATTGTTAGATTATTAGTTTGCATCAATAATGAACATCGAACCACCTACAATTCCGAGCCAATGACAAGTAAAGCTAAGAAACCAACCCAAATTTGACTAGTGTTAAAATTGGTATTTGCATATCTGATTATGAATGTTTGGTCCCAATAGTAACCAATTTTAACAGTGGTGAATTCATTCCCAATATCTTTGTACTTTCCTTGACGAATGATGTACTTAAGTTATTTTTATTTGGTTAAAGATTATGCTATTAGGGCCTTAAATATTATTATGAAACTCTATCTTTATTGATTGATTTGATATTAATTAGGTTGCATCAATAATGAAAGTGGAGCCATCTGTAAATCCGAACCGTTAACAAATGAAGGTAAGCAACTTAAAAAACTAACTCAAATTTGACTACTATTCGGCTCATCATTAAATATTTTTGGCAACAAACGATTCACAAATAATGCAGTTTAGGTTTTCGTTTAAGTTTTCTTACACAGAAGGATTTTACTACTAGGGCTTTAAAAGCTTAGATGAAACTTCACTGTAACTCATTGTTTTTTATATTAACTAGTTTGCGATGATGTCAATCCAGGGTCTAGTGATAGTCCAATGCTGTTGTCTCATGTGGGTAAGTAACCGAATCGAACTCAAGTTTGACTACTACTGAAACTTATTGTTATAAATATGTTTAGATTTAGTCTTAATAGTTTTAAGAAATCATCTGTTTTATTTTACTACTAGGGTCTTAAATGTTAATATGGAACTGTATACTTATTCATTATTCTTATTAACAATTAATTTACAACTATGATGAAGACGATGCTTCCAACAAATTTGCAGAAATATCAGATAAAGGTTTACACTCAAAATTAACCCTTGCAACTGATTGCTTTATTACTATTGATTATTACCTTTGAAAGTGATTTTTGTTTTCTTATTATTAATATGTATAGACTAAACTTTAAACTAAGACTACTGGGGCGTTAAATGTAAATATGAAATTCTGTCTCTTCATTATTGTTGATATTAATAATAATTAATATTATTGTTGGTCGTTGATATTAATAATAATTGTTTGTGTTAACTCATGAAGTAAATACTCTAAAAAAACTCAAATTTAATTACCATTGAAACGTAAAAAAGATATTTCTGCTAGAGTCTTAAGTATTATTATGATATTTTATTGTATTGACTGTTTTTAATATTAATTAGTGTACAACTATGGAGGACAAGAAAATAGCATCAGCTCAGAGATGATTCGCCATGGAGGTAAATAACCTAAAAAACCAATTTATTTTTTTTAATTATAGATATCTTTAGATTCAACAGTAAAGAATATTAATAATGATGACTAAACATAGTCGAAACTAACAAACTCGAAAAGGTCTTATTTTCCTTGACGAATGATGAATTAGGTTTGATTTTAATTAGTTACAGATTTTAAAATCAGGGTCTTACATTTTTGACAAAATTTTATCGTTATTAGTTATTCTTGGTATTATTTAGAGGACAACTATTATGGAAATCAAATCATTACAATTCCAATCCTCAGATTTTTGATCCTTGATTTTTCATTCCTTATCGCTAATATATTTAGATATAAGGATATACCTAAGTTTTACGTTAATTAGTTAAGGAATCCTCACTATGGTTCTTAAATGTTATTATGAATCCATATCATTATTGATTGTTCTTGATATTAATTACATTATAACTACGACTACTTGGAATGTAGTTAAAATTTTGATTTTATCGTTGTTAATTATTCTTGGTATTATTTAGAGCCAAACCATTATGGATGTGATTCCAGGTTCAATTCTCAGATGTTATCTGATCTAGGTAAATAATTTGATTTTTGCATTCTTTATTATTAATATATTTAGATATAAGCATATACCTAAGTTTTATGTAAATTAGTTAAGGATTCCTCACCAGGGTTCTTAAATGTTACTATGAAACTATATCATCATTGATTGTTCTTGATATTAATTAGATTACAACTACGGCGATTCAGAAGATAGCTACAATTTTGATCCGATGTTAAGTGGTGGTAAGCAATTTAATAAATAATTTTAAGTTTCACTACTATTGAAATTGGCATTTGACTAGCTTTTTATGAATGTTTGCACCCAATAGTAATCAGTTTCAATAGTGTTGAAAACAATTTTACAACCTCAAAACCCGTTCCTCAAAAAAATCTCCCAAGACGAATGATGTACATAAGTTATTTTTATTTAGTTAGGGATTTTATTATTCGGGTCTTGAACGTTGTTATAAAACTGTGTAAATTATTAATTGTTATTTGAAATTAATTAGCGATCAAAGACGATAGAGAAGAAGATAGCTTCAGTATTGAGATCGTATCAAATGAAGGTAAGCAATTCAAGAACCAAATATACATTTGGTTACTATATTAATTGTTTTTTTATGTTAAGTAGCGTTCTATAAAGATAACCAAGATATGGAGATCGTTAGTTCTAAGCTCATGTCAAATACAGGTAAGCAATTTAAGAAACAAACACAACTTTGGCTACTATTAAAATTGGTGTTCCCACTTTTTATCATGAATGTTTAAGCTCAAGAGGAAACAATTTTAATAGTACTGATCATTCTTGCAACCCCAGAACTCCTGTATCTTCCTTGACGAATGATGTATATAAGTTTTTATTTGTTTAGTTAAGGATTTTACGACGAGGGTCTCAAATATTATTATGAAACTTTGTCATTGTTAATTTTTTTTTAATATTGATTAGCGTCCTACGAAGTTAAACAAGAACAGAGCTGCAGTTCTCTTTTCGCTGCAAATGAAGGTAAGCATTTTAAGAAAAATATACAAATTTGGCTACTATTGAAATTGGGGTTTTTACTTTTTATCATGAATGTTTAACCTCAATAGAAAACAATTTTAATAGTACTGATCACTCTTACAACCACAGAACTCCTGTATCTTCCTTGACGAATCATGTATATAAGTTTTTATTTGTTTAGTTAAGGATTTTACGACGAGGGTCTCAAATATTATTATGAAACTTTGTCATTGTTAATTCTTTTTAATATTCATTAGCGTCCTACAAAGTTAAACAAGAACACAGCTGCAGTTCTCTTTTCGCTGCAAATGAAGGTAAGCATTTTAAGAAAAATATACACATTTGGCTACTATTGAAATTGGTGTTTTCACTTTTTATCATGAATGTTTAACCTCAATAGAAAACAATTTTAATAGTATTGATCACTCTTACAACCCCAAATCTCCTGTATTTTCCTTGACGAATGATGTATATAAGTTTTTATTTGTTTAGTTAAGGATTTTACGACGAGGGTCTCAAATATTATTATGAAACTTTGTCATTGTTAATTCTTTTTAATATTGTTTAGCGTCCTACAAAGTTAAACAAGAACGGAACGGCAGTTCTCTTTTCGCTTCAAATGAAGGTAAGCATTTTAAGAAAAATATACAAATTTGGCTACTATTGAAATTGGTGTTTTCACTTTTTATCATGAATGTTTAACCTCAATAGAAAACAATTTTAATAGTATTGATCACTCTTACAACCCCAAATCTCCTGTATTTTCCTTGACGAATGATGTATATAAGTTTTTATTTGTTTAGTTAAGGATTTTACGACGAGGGTCTCAAATATTATTATGAAATTTTGTCATTGTTAATTCTTTTTAATATTGTTTAGCGTCCTACAAAGTTAAACAAGAACGGAACGGCAGTTCTCTTTTCGCTTCAAATGAAGGTAAGCATTTTAAGAAAAATATTCAAATTTGGGTACTATTGAAATTGGTGTTTTCACTTTTTATCATGAATGTTTAACCTCAATAGAAAACAATTTTAATAGTATTGATCACTCTTACAACCCCAAATCTCCTGTATTTTCCTTGACGAATGATGTATATAAGTTTTTATTTGTTTAGTTAAGGATTTTACGACGAGGGTCTCAAATATTATTATGAAACTTTGTCATTGTTAATTCTTTTTAATATTCATTAGCGTCCTACAAAGTTAAACAAGAACACAGCTGCAGTTCTCTTTTCGCTGCAAATGAAGGTAAGCATTTTAAGAAAAATATACACATTTGGCTACTATTGAAATTGGTGTTTTCACTTTTTATCATGAATGTTTAACCTCAATAGAAAACAATTTTAATAGTATTGATCACTCTTACAACCCCAAATCTCCTGTATTTTCCTTGACGAATGATGTATATAAGTTTTTATTTGTTTAGTTAAGGATTTTACGACGAGGGTCTCAAATATTATTATGAAACTTTGTCATTATTAATTCTTTTTAATATTGTTTAGCGTCCTACAAAGTTAAACAAGAACGGAACGGCAGTTCTCTTTTCGCTTCAAATGAAGGTAAGCATTTTAAGAAAAATATACAAATTTGGCTACTATTGAAATTGGTGTTTTCACTTTTTATCATGAATGTTTAACCTCAATAGAAAACAATTTTAGTAGTATTGATCACTCTTACAACCCCAAATCTCCTGTATTTTCCTTGACGAATGATGTATATAAGTTTTTATTTGTTTAGTTAAGGATTTTACGACGAGGGTCTCAAATATTATTATGAAACTTTGTCATTGTTAATTCTTTTTAATATTGTTTAGCGTCCTACAAAGTTAAACAAGAACGGAACGGCAGTTCTCTTTTCGCTTCAAATGAAGGTAAGCATTTTAAGAAAAATATACAAATTTGGCTACTATTGAAATTGGTGTTTTCACTTTTTATCATGAATGTTTAACCTCAATAGAAAACAATTTTAATAGTATTGATCACTCTTACAACCCCAAATCTCCTGTATTTTCCTTGACGAATGATGTATATAAGTTTTTATTTGTTTAGTTAAGGATTTTACGACGAGGGTCTCAAATATTATTATGAAACTTTGTCATTGTTAATTCTTTTTAATATTGTTTAGCGTCCTACAAAGTTAAACAAGAACGGAACGGCAGTTCTCTTTTCGCTTCAAATGAAGGTAAGCATTTTAAGAAAAATATACAAATTTGGCTACTATTGAAATTGGTGTTTTCACTTTTTATCATGAATGTTTAACCTCAATAGAAAACAATTTTAATAGTATTGATCACTCTTACAACCCCAGAACTCCTGTATCTTCCTTGACGAATGATGTATATAAGTTTTTATTTGTTTAGTTAAGGATTTTACGACGAGGGTCTTAAATATTATTATGAAACTTTGTCATTGTTAATTTTTTTTAATATTGATTAGCGTCCTACGAAGTTAAACAAGAACAGAGCTGCAGTTCTCTTTTCGCTGCAAATGAAGGTAAGCATTTTAAGAAAAATATACAAATTTGGCTACTATTGAAATTGGGGTTTTTACTTTTTATCATGAATGTTTAACCTCAATAGAAAACAATTTTAATAGTACTGATCACTCTTACAACCACAGAACTCCTGTATCTTCCTTGACGAATCATGTATATAAGTTTTTATTTGTTTAGTTAAGGATTTTACGACGAGGGTCTCAAATAGTATTATGAAACTTTGTCATTGTTAATTCTTTTTAATATTGTTTAGCGTCCTACAAAGTTAAACAAGAACGGAACGGCAGTTCTCTTTTCGCTTCAAATGAAGGTAAGCATTTTAAGAAAAATATACAAATTTGGCTACTATTGAAATTGGTGTTTTCACTTTTTATCATGAATGTTTAACCTCAATAGAAAACAATTTTAATAGTATTGATCACTCTTACAACCCCAAATCTCCTGTATTTTCCTTGACGAATGATGTATATAAGTTTTTATTTGTTTAGTTAAGGATTTTACGACGAGGGTCTCAAATATTATTATGAAACATTGTCATTGTTAATTCTTTTTAATATTGTTTAGCGTCCTACAAAGTTAAACAAGAACGGAACGGCAGTTCTCTTTTCGCTTCAAATGAAGGTAAGCATTTTAAGAAAAATATACAAATTTGGCTACTATTGAAATTGGTGTTTTCACTTTTTATCATGAATGTTTAACCTCAATAGAAAACAATTTTAATAGTATTGATCACTCTTACAACCCCAGAACTCCTGTATCTTCCTTGACGAATGATGCATATAAGTTTTTATTTGTTTAGTTAAGGATTTTACGACGAGGGTCTCAAATATTATTATGAAACTTTGTCATTGTTAATTCTTTTTAATATTGTTTAGCGTCCTACAAAGTTAAACAAGAACGGAACGGCAGTTCTCTTTTCGCTTCAAATGAAGGTAAGCATTTTAAGAAAAATATACAAATTTGGCTACTATTGAAATTGGTGTTTTCACTTTTTATCATGAATGTTTAACCTCAATAGAAAACAATTTTAATAGTATTGATCACTCTTACAACCCCAGAACTCCTGTATCTTCCTTGACGAATGATGTATATAAGTTTTTATTTGTTTAGTTAAGGATTTTACGACGAGGGTCTCAAATATTATTATGAAACTTTGTCATTGTTAATTCTTTTTAATATTGTTTAGCGTCCTACAAAGTTAAACAAGAACGGAACGGCAGTTCTCTTTTCGCTTCAAATGAAGGTAAGCATTTTAAGAAAAATATACAAATTTGGCTACTATTGAAATTGGTGTTTTCACTTTTTATCATGAATGTTTAACCTCAATAGAAAACAATTTTAATAGTATTGATCACTCTTACAACCCCAGAACTCCTGTATCTTCCTTGACGAATGATGTATATAAGTTTTTATTTGTTTAGTTAAGGATTTTACGACGAGGGTCTTAAATATTATTATGAAACTTTGTCATTGTTAATTTTTTTTAATATTGATTAGCGTCCTACGAAGTTAAACAAGAACAGAGCTGCAGTTCTCTTTTCGCTGCAAATGAAGGTAAGCATTTTAAGAAAAATATACAAATTTGGCTACTATTGAAATTGGGGTTTTTACTTTTTATCATGAATGTTTAACTTCAATAGAAAACAATTTTAATAGTACTGATCACTCTTACAACCACAGAACTCCTGTATCTTCCTTGACGAATAATGTATATAAGTTTTTATTTGTTTAGTTAAGGATTTTACGACGAGGGTCTCAAATATTATTATGAAACTTTGTCATTGTTAATTCTTTTTAATATTGTTTAGCGTCCTACAAAGTTAAACAAGAACGGAACGGCAGTTCTCTTTTCGCTTCAAATGAAGGTAAGCATTTTAAGAAAAATATACAAATTTGGCTACTATTGAAATTGGTGTTTTCACTTTTTATCATGAATGTTTAACCTCAATAGAAAACAATTTTAATAGTATTGATCACTCTTACAACCCCAAATCTCCTGTATTTTCCTTGACGAATGATGTATATAAGTTTTTATTTGTTTAGTTAAGGATTTTACGACGAGGGTCTCAAATATTATTATGAAACTTTGTCATTGTTAATTCTTTTTAATATTGTTTAGCGTCCTACGAAGTTAAACAAGAACAGAGCTGCAGTTCTCTTTTCGCTGCAAATGAAGGTAAGCATTTTAAGAAAAATATACAAATTTGGCTACTATTGAAATTGGTGTTTTCACTTTTTATCATGAATGTTTAACCTCAATAGAAAACAATTTTAATAGTATTGATCACTCTTACAACCCCAGAACTCCTGTATCTTCCTTGACGAATGATGTATATAAGTTTTTATTTGTTTAGTTAAGGATTTTACGACGAGGGTCTTAAATATTATTATGAAACTTTGTCATTGTTAATTTTTTTTAATATTGATTAGCGTCCTACGAAGTTAAACAAGAACAGAGCTGCAGTTCTCTTTTCGCTGCAAATGAAGGTAAGCATTTTAAGAAAAATATACAAATTTGGCTACTATTGAAATTGGTGTTTTCACTTTTTATCATGAATGTTTAACCTCAATAGAAAACAATTTTAATAGTATTGATCACTCTTACAACCCCAGAACTCCTGTATCTTCCTTGACGAATGATGTATATAAGTTTTTATTTGTTTAGTTAAGGATTTTACGACGAGGGTCTTAAATATTATTATGAAACTTTGTCATTGTTAATTTTTTTTAATATTGATTAGCGTCGTACGAAGTTAAACAAGAACAGAGCTGCAGTTCCCTTTTCGCTTCAAATGAAGGTAAGCATTTTAAGAAAAATATACAAATTTGGCTACTATTGAAATTGGTGTTTTCACTTTTTATCATGAATGTTTAACCTCAATAGAAAACAATTTTAATAGTATTGATCACTCTTACAACCCCAAATCTCCTGTATTTTCCTTGACGAATGATGTATATAAGTTTTTATTTGTTTAGTTAAGGATTTTACGACGAGGGTCTCAAATATTATTATGAAACTTTGTCATTGTTAATTCTTTTTAATATTGTTTAGCGTCCTACAAAGTTAAACAAGAACGGAACGGCAGTTCTCTTTTCGCTTCAAATGAAGGTAAGCATTTTAAGAAAAATATACAAATTTGGCTACTATTGAAATTGGTGTTTTCACTTTTTATCATGAATGTTTAACCTCAATAGAAAACAATTTTAATAGTATTGATCACTCTTACAACCCCAGAACTCCTGTATATTCCTTGACGAATGATGTATATAAGTTTTTATTTGTTTAGTTAAGGATTTTACGACGAGGGTCTTAAATATTATTATGAAACTTTGTCATTGTTAATTTTTTTTAATATTGATTAGCGTCCTACGAAGTTAAACAAGAACAGAGCTGCAGTTCTCTTTTCGCTGCAAATGAAGGTAAGCATTTTAAGAAAAATATACAAATTTGGCTACTATTGAAATTGGGGTTTTTACTTTTTATCATGAATGTTTAACCTCAATAGAAAACAATTTTAATAGTACTGATCACTCTTACAACCACAGAACTCCTGTATCTTCCTTGACGAATCATGTATATAAGTTTTTATTTGTTTAGTTAAGGATTTTACGACGAGGGTCTCAAATATTATTATGAAACTTTGTCATTGTTAATTCTTTTTAATATTCATTAGCGTCCTACAAAGTTAAACAAGAACACAGCTGCAGTTCTCTTTTCGCTGCAAATGAAGGTAAGCATTTTAAGAAAAATATACAAATTTGGCTACTATTGAAATTGGTGTTTTCACTTTTTATCATGAATGTTTAACCTCAATAGAAAACAATTTTAATAGTATTGATTACTCTTACAACCCCAAATCTCCTGTATTTTCCTTGACGAATGATGTATATAAGTTTTTATTTGTTTAGTTAAGGATTTTAAGACGAGGGTCTCAAATATTATTATGAAACTTTGTCATTGTTAATTCTTTTTAATATTGTTTAGCGTCCTACAAAGTTAAACAAGAACGGAACGGCAGTTCTCTTTTCGCTTCAAATGAAGGTAAGCATTTTAAGAAAAATATACAAATTTGGCTACTATTGAAATTGGTGTTTTCACTTTTTATCATGAATGTTTAACCTCAATAGAAAACAATTTTAATAGTATTGATCACTCTTACAACCCCAGAACTCCTGTATCTTCCTTGACGAATGATGTATATAAGTTTTTATTTGTTTAGTTAAGGATTTTACGACGAGGGTCTCAAATATTATTATGAAACTTTGTCATTGTTAATTCTTTTTAATATTGATTAGCGTCCTACAAAGTTAAACAAGAACATAGCTGCAGTTCCCTTTTCGCTTCAAATGAAGGTAAGCATTTTAAGAAAAATATACAAATTTGGCTACTATTGAAATTGGTGTTTTCACTTTTTATTATGAATGTTTAACCTCAATAGAAAACAATTTTAATAGTATTGATCACTGTTACAACCCTAAATCTCCTGTATTTTCCTTGACGAATGATGTATATAAGTTTTTATTTGTTTAGTTAAGGATTTTACGACGAGGATCTCAAATATTATTATGAAACTTTGTCATTGTTAATTCTTTTTAATATTGTTTAGCGTTTTACAAAGTTAAACAAGAAGACAGCTTCAGGTCTCTTTCCCCTTCAAATGAAGGTAAGCATTTTAAAAAAAATATACAAATTTGGCTACTACTGAAATTGGTGTTTTCACTTTTTATCATGAATGTTTAACCTCAATAGAAAACAATTTTAATAGTATTGGTCACTCTTACAACCCCAAATCTCCTGTATTTTCCTTGACGAATGATGTATATAAGTTTTTATTTGTTCAGTTAAGGATTTTACGACGAGGGTCTCAAATATTATTATGAAACTTTGTCATTGTTAATTCTTTTTAATATTGATTAGCGTCCTACAAAGTTAAACAAGAACATAGCTGCAGTTCCCTTTTCGCTTCAAATGAAGGTAAGCATTTTAAGAAAAATATACAAATTTGGCTACTATTGAAATTGGTGTTTTCACTTTTTATTATGAATGTTTAACCTCAATAGAAAACAATTTTAATAGTATTGATCACTCTTACAACCCCAAATCTCCTGTATTTTCCTTGACGAATGATGTATATAAGTTTTTATTTGTTTAGTTAAGGATTTTACGACGAGGATCTCAAATATTATTATGAAACTTTGTCATTGTTAATTCTTTTTAATATTGTTTAGCGTCCTACAAAGTTAAACAAGAACGGAACGGCAGTTCTCCTTTCGCTTCAAATGAAGGTAAGCATTTTAAGAAAAATATTCAAATTTGGGTACTATTGAAATTGGTGTTTTCACTTTTTATCATGAATGTTTAACCTCAATAGAAAACAATTTTAATAGTATTGATCACTCTTACAACCCCAAAACTCTTGTATTTTCCTTGACGAATGATGTATATAAGTTTTTATTTGTTTAGTTAAGGATTTTACGATGAGGGTCTCAAATATTATTATGAAACTTTGTCATTGTTAATTCTTTTTAATATTGATTAGCGTCCTACAAAGTTAAACAAGAAGACAGCTTCAGGTCTCTTTCCCCTTTAAATGAAGGTAAGCATTTTAAAAAAAATATGCAAATTTGGCTACTACTGAAATTGGTGTTTTCACTTTTTATCATGAATGTTTAACCTCAATAGAAAACAATTTTAATAGTATTGGTCACTCTTACAACCCCAAATCTCCTGTATTTTCCTTGACGAATGATGTATATAAGTTTTTCCTATTTAGTTAAGGATTTTACGATTAGGGTTGTAAATGTTATTATCAAACTTTATCGTTATTAATTGTTTTTGATATTGATTAGGGTCCTACAAAGCTAAACAAGACGATAATTCCAGTTCTGATCTCACCACATTTTATGAAGGTAAGCAATTTAAGAAACCAATACAAATTTGGCTGCTATTGAAATTGGTGTTTTCACTTTTTATTATGAATGTTTAACCTCAATAGAAAACAATTTTAATAGTATTGATCACTCTTACAACCCTAAATCTCCTGTATTTTCCTTGACGAATGATGTATATAAGTTTTTATTTGTTTAGTTAAGGATTTTACGACGAGGATCTCAAATATTATTATGAAACTTTGTCATTGTTAATTCTTTTTAATATTGTTTAGCGTTCTACAAAGTTAAACAAGAACGCAGCTGCAGTTCTCCTTTCGCTTCAAATGAAGGTAAGCATTTTAAGAAAAATATTCAAATTTGGGTACTATTGAAATTGGTGTTTTCACTTTTTATCATGAATGTTTAACCTCAATAGAAAACAATTTTAATAGTATTGATCACTCTTACAACCCCAAAACTCCTGTATTTTCCTTGACGAATGATGTATATAAGTTTTTATTTGTTTAGTTAAGGATTTTACGATGAGGGTCTCAAATATTATTATGAAACTTTGTCATTGTTAATTCTTTTTAATATTGATTAGCGTCCTACAAAGTTAAACAAGAAGACAGCTTCAGGTCTCTTTCCCCTTCAAATGAAGGTAAGCATTTTAAGAAAAATATACAAATTTGGCTACTATTGAAATTAGTGTTTTCATTTTTTATCATGAATGTTTAACCTCAATAGAAAACAATTTTAATAGTATTGATCACTATTACAACCCCAGAACTCCTGTATCTTCCTTGACGGATGATGTATATAAGTTTTTATTTGTTTAGTTAAGGATTTTACGACGAGGGTCTCAAATATTATTATGAAACTTTATCATTGTTAATTCTTTTTAATATTGTTTAGCGTCCTACAATGTTAAACAAGAACGCAGCTGCAGTTCTCTTTTCGCTTCAAATGAAGGTAAGCATTTTAAGAAAAATATATAAATTTGGCTACTATTGAAATTGGTGTTTTCACTTTTTATCATGAATGTTTAACCTCAATAGAAAACAATTTTAATAGTATTGATCACTCTTACAACCCCAAATCTCCTGTATTTTCCTTGACGAATAATGTATATAAGTTTTTATTTGTCTAGTTAAGGATTTTACGACGAGGGTCTCAAATATTATTATGAAACTTTGTCATTGTTAATTCTTTTTAATATTGATTAGCGTCCTACAAAGTTAAACAAGAACCGAGCTGCAGTTCTCTTTTCGCTTCAAATGAAGGTAAGCATTTTAAGAAAAATATACAAATTTGGCTACTATTGAAATTGGTGTTTTCACTTTTTATCATGAATGTTTAACCTCAATAGAAAACAATTTTAATAGTATTGATCACTCTTACAACCCCAGAACTCCTGTATCTTCCTTGACGGATGATGTATATAAGTGTTTATTTGTTTAGTTAAGGATTTTACGACGAGGGTCTCAAATATTATTATGAAACTTTGTCATTGTTAATTCTTTTTAATATTGATTAGCGTCCTACAAAGTTGAACAAGAACGGAACGGCAGTTCTCTTTTCGCTTCAAATGAAGGTAAGCATTTTAAGAAAAATATACAAATTTGGCTACTATTGAAATTGGTGTTTTCACTTTTTATCATGTATGTTTAACCTCAATAGAAAACAATTTTAATAGTATTGATCACTCTTACAACCCCATATCTCCTGTATTTTCCTTGACGAATGATGTATATAAGTTTTTATTTGTTTAGTTAAGGATTTTACAACGAGAGTCTCAAATATTATTATGAAACTTTGTCATTGTTAATTCTTCTTAATATTGTTTAGCGTCCTACAAAGTTAAACAAGAACGCAGCTGCAGTTCTCTTTTAGCTTCAAATGAAGGTAAGCATTTTAAGAAAAATATACAAATTTGGCTACTATTGAAATTGGTGTTTTCACTTTTTATCATGAATGTTTAACCTCAATAGAAAACAATTTTAATAGTATTGATCACTCTTACAACCCCAAAACTCCTGTATCTTCCTTGACGAATGATGTATATAAGTTTTTTCTATTTAGTTAAGGATTTTACGATTAGGGTTGTAAATGTTATTATCAAACTTTATCGTTATTAATTGTTTTTGATATTGATTAGGGTCCTACAAAGCTAAACAAGACGATAATTCCAGTTCTGATCTCACCACATTTTATGAAGGTAAGCAATTTAAGAAACCAATACAAATTTGGCTGCTATTGAAATTGGTGTTTTCACTTTTTATTATGAATGTTTAACCTCAATAGAAAACAATTTTAATAGTATTGATCACTTTTACAACCCCAAATCTCCTGTATTTTCCTTGACGAATGATGTATATAAGTTTTTATTTGTTTAGTTAAGGATTTTACGACGAGGGTCTCAAATATTATTATGAAACTTTGTCATTGTTAATTCTTTTTAATATTGTTTAGCGTCCTACAAAGTTAAACAAGAACGCAGCTGCAGTTCTCTTTTCGCTTCAAATGAAGGTAAGCATTTTAAGAAAAATATACAAATTTGGCTACTATTGAAATAGACGTTTTCACTTTTTATCGTGAAGGTTTAAGCTCAATAGGAAACAATTTTAATAGTATTGATCACTCTTACAACCCCAAAACTCCTGTATCTTCCTTGACGAATGATGTGTATAAGTTTTTTCTATTTAGTTAAGGATTTTACGATTAGGGTTGTAAATGTTATTATCAAACTTTATCCTTATTAATTGTTTTTGATATTGATTAGGGTCCTACAAAGCCAAACAAGACGATAGTTTCAGTTCTGATTCCACATCGTATGAAGGTAAGCAATTTAAGAAACCAATACAAATTTGGATACTATTGAAATTGATGTTTACACTCTTTATAGCGAATCTTTGAGCTCAATAATAGACATTATTAATAGTATTGAACACTTTTGCATCCCTAAAACTCCAGTATCTCCCTTGGCGAATGAAGTATAGGTGATTTTTTAGTTAAGGATTTTACGATGAGAGTGTTTATTGATTGAGAGTTATTATGAAACTTTGTAGTTATTGAGTGTTTTTGTCATTAATTAACGTTCAACAGTGATGAACAAGAAGATAGTTTCAGTTCTGATCTCATGCCAACTGAAGTTAAGCAATTTTAGAAATAAATACAAATTTGGCTAATATAGAAATTGGTGTTTCAATTTCTTATTATAAAAATTTGAACTCAATATTAAACAATTTTAACTATATTAAACTCTCGTACAACCCCAAAATCCTTGTATCTTTCCTAACGAACGAATGATGTATATTTTTTAATTATGTTAAAGATTTTCTATTAGTGTCCTAAACGTTATTACGAAGCTATGTAGCTTATAATTATTAATTGTTTTTTTATATGTTTATTAGGATACAGCACTGAAGAAGAAACCACCAGCAACTCTGAATAAATGACAAATGAAGGTAAACATTTTAGGGAACAAACTCAAATTTGGCTACTATTGAATTTGATGTTTCCATTTTTTGTTATGAATTTCGGGTCTCAATTTTAAACAATTTTAATAATGTTGAAGATTGATACGAATACGAAACCTATGTATCTCTCTTTACAAATTACTTACCTATTTTTTTATTATTTAGTTAAGAATTTTACTATTAGGGTCTTAAATGTTTTTATGAAACTGTGTAGCTGTTAATTGTTTTTTTTTTGAATGAACAAATGAAGATAAGTATTTTAAGTGTAAGTTGAAACAATATGAAATAATTTTAATAGTGTTGAACAATGGTATGAATCTAGAGCGCGTTTATCATGCTTGACTAATGATGTAACTATGTTTTTTATTTATTAGGATTTTAAATGTTAGTATGAGATTGTGTCGTTATTGATTTTTTTATATTAATTAGCTTACCAGTTAACTTAACTGGAAACAATGAAAATGATGTTGTATAAATATACAACTTCAGAACTCCTGTTTCTTTCTTAACGAATGTTACAGTTAAGTTTTGTTATTGTTAGTTAAGGATTATACCACTAGGGACCAAAATGTTAAATATAGTTATATATAGTTATAGTTAAATAGAGTATTATATGTGTTATAAATATAGTATTGTAGGTGCATTGTTAATATTGTTATTAAATGTTGTTGATTTCAAATCAGTTCGAAAATATTACACATTAAATTGCTAAATTAAATTCAATAAATAATAGATATTATATAACGCTAAACTACAAATATTAAACAAGGTTAAATATTAATATTAATTAATATTAAACTATAAGCGTGTATTAATAAATGTTAAAAGTGATAGATATTTAATGTAGAATAATAATAATAAGCAAGTTTTATGTGTAATATAGTTATATTATTTTATTTTAACTTCATTGAAATAAAATGAATTTTGTGTTATAGTTTGTTTTCTTTATTAATTGCATCTTATATTAGATACGCTTATTTACAAATTAATTTATTACTACTGCTCTGTTGTACCTGCATTAATACACAAGCCAGGCTAGTGCGGGATTAATACATCAGCATATATTTCTGAAATTAAAATAAAGCTAATCTACTTAAGCTAAAGTTAAGAATACACTTATATACTAAACAAGTTCATGTGGTTTGGTTAACATCAATATTCTGATTTCCTGCTTTCCGTTAGCTGTATTACTTCCAAGTTTATTAATTAAGTATTTAACTGATTCTGCTTTTGTAATAGAATCATATTAAACAATCTATCATAGAGATTCCCTCATCAGAGCAAGCTTATCAACTGAGATGTTTTATAGCTTCAATATATATAGTTCTACTCTAGTCTGATAACTTGGTTCACCTCCGGTAGGCATCAACATATACAAACAGTATCTTGACGACATGAGGACCATGAAGACATCCACAGCTAATTTTTACAAAATATAATAAGT
The DNA here is from genome assembly GCF_030347505.1 of Rhynchophorus ferrugineus. Lineage (NCBI taxonomy): Eukaryota > Metazoa > Arthropoda > Insecta > Coleoptera > Curculionidae > Rhynchophorus > Rhynchophorus ferrugineus. Next base: position 23,069,399 of record NW_027472584.1, on the reverse strand, counting down.
ATAGATATGTGGAGAGGACTATTAAGTTAAAAGTAATTTATTTATCATTTAAAGCCCAGATGAAATATCAGTAGCTTTTGGGAGACACTTTCAAGGCCTTAAAAACATCAATACTACTAAACTCAGTTTCTTTCACCATTTAATATTATATGTATTGACAGGCGATTCATCTTAGTATGGGGACATTGTGTTCTTATTACGATTCATTAACCTGTTAAACTAAGACAGTCACCTATTGTTAACATCTAAATTTTATTCTTTGCACACACAAAATCAGCGAAGTATTATTCACAATTGTATTGACTAACTAAGTTATCAATATTGTCTATGCGACATTCGACCATTATTAACATATTTATCATGGTAAAAGATGATGATGGTTTGTAATGAAAGACGACAACTATTCACCAGAGGAAAAATCAATATTTCGTCATTTTTTTTTCATTATAATATATATATATATATATATATATATATATATATATATATATATATATATATATATATATATACATATATTATAATTTTAGTAAGTAATTTTATCTTTGAAAATTATTATTAAAAAATTAAAAATTATTATTATTGAAAAATTATTAATAAAAATTAAGAATAACAATTTTCGTAATTAATTCAAAATGTGAAGTTAGATAACCGCGTATTACATAATAGCGGACAATCTATAATATATGGAAGTATATATATATATATATATATATATATATATATATATATATATATATATATATATATATATATATATTATAATTTTAGTAAGCAATTTTATCTTTGAAAATTATTATTAAAAAATTAAAAATTATTATTATTATTGAAAAATTATTAATAAAAATTAAGAATAACAATTTTCGTAATTAATTCAAAATGTGAAGTTAGATAACCGCGTATTACATAATAGCGGACAATCTATAATATATGGAAGTATATATATATATTATAATTTTAGTAAGTAATTTTATCTTTGAAAATTATTATTAAAAAATTAAAAATTATTATTATTATTGAAAAATTTTTAATAAAAATTAAGAATAACAATTTTCGTAATTAATTCAAAATGTGAGGTTAGATAACCGCGTATTACATAATAGCTGACAATCTATAATATATGGAAGTCTTCTTTCGGTTGAGCTGTTATTTCGAAAATATAAATTGCCTTAATATTTAAATATATTATTTGTTTTTAGGTTTAAACGTTGTTTTATACATTATTAACATAAAATTAGTAAGAATATCGTCAAAATCAAAAACCGATATCAAAATTTAATTCCAAAATTATTCAGATGACTAACGTTGTGTGACAGACGCCATTAAAGTTTGGCAGTTTAGATTGTCCGGTAAAGTTTTTCCAGTTCTCTAAAATTTTTGTATATAATTACACCAAAATGAGTTCAATTTTAAATAAAATGGACGCTAAAACCGTACGGCGCCTTAATATAGCCCAGGTGGACTATATATTGTTTAAATCGTTAAATAAGAAAGAATGGAGAAAAATGAACTCCGAAGATAAAATCAAGAGTAGGAGTTTATTTTTCTTTTACATGCAAAGCAATTACTACCGTACATGTGGTGATGTATACAGATTATACCGAAAAACTAATATGGTTGTTTTTCAGGAAAAAAATTCAGTCTCGGCCAATACGTAAGAACGCAACTAAAAGCGAGCTTGCTCCGACCTATAAAGAAAAAACCTCCTACTACCATAGTTGTATCGGACACAGAAAGCGACCAGGAGGATGTCACAGGTAAGAAGTCATAAGTGTCATAGAAGGTAATAGATCACAAACGTTTTACGTGAAGATACATTTATGTATAGTCTATCCAAAGTGGCAGTGAACCCGCGTAGTTTCAATGTATTACGTCAAAACGGGGCAATGTCGACTCGCGGCGCCGCGTTACATTCTTCTTAAATTCCTTTTATTGCTACCTGTATATATTTTTCTTGGTAAAATTAGATTTAATCACTGCATACTCTCTAATGCATTTACCATATCTGTAAAGGAGTTAGTATTCATTATCTCCTCGTACATTTTAACTAAATGCTCTGAAATATATATTCGGAACAATTACACACTTATCTACGCACATAAATTTTTAACACTCTACAATAAGATTATCTACTGTTATCCTATATTAATTATATATACAATTTAGTTTTTTCCACTTTCATCACCCTGTCTTGATAATTGTCAGTAGTGAATCAAAATACCACATCCAGAAAGTTTCATTTACTTACTGTCACATTCTGAGCCACTATTCAAATCAATATCTAAGCTATTCATTTCAAATCTAACGCTAGTTTACAATTCCATCATTTATCAATATATTCTGGGTCTCTGATAGGGTCATCCAAACTGTAGGTTGTTATTGTAGAGAGTGTATTGGTTTCAACATATCCTAACAGTTCTTGTCTGTACATCCTTGTTCGCCCGCTGCCATTTTGTAATAATTTTTTGCCACATCCCATAACAATTCAATTTGATTGAATATGCAGTGATAGGGAGGAAGACGTTGCACTCTCTTACCATATTATTTAGCCATCTGAAATCAATTTATGAAAAAGTCAATTACATAAAACACATTTAAACATTTTATTTACATTTATCAAGTGACAATTTCAAATACTTCATTCATTAATATGGTAACAAGTCAATCTTTGGTTGCATGAAGAACAATATATCTGCAATGAAGTATTAAAAAATATGATTTACAAAACGTAATCAAGTTTTTATTATTATTTAATTATTACATTGTTACTAGTCTTTTCCGACTAACCTACAATTTGTCTTTATGATAACTTTAATATAGGTATATAATTACAAGAACCCGAACTAAATAGTAACCTGTAAATATTTTTCTTGGTAAAATTAGATTTAATCACTGCATACTCTCTAATGAATTTACCATATCTGCAAAGGAGTTAGTATTCATTATATTCTCGTACATTTTAACTAAATACTCTCAAATATATATTCGGAACAATTACACACTTATCTACGCACATAAATCTTTAACACTCTACAATAAGATTATCTACTGTTATCCTATATTAATTATATATACAATTTAGTTTTTTCCACTTTCATCGCCCTGTCTTGATAATTGTCAGCAGTGAATCATAATCCCACATCCAGAAAGTTTCATTCACTTACTGTCACATTCTGAGCCACTATTCAAATCAATATCTAAGCTATTCATTTCAAATCTAACGCTAGTTTACAATTCCATCATTTATCAATATATTCTGTGTCTCTGATAGGGTCATCCAAACTGTAGGTTGTTATTGTAGAGAGTGTATTGGTTTCCACATGTCCTAACAGTTCTTGTCTGTATATCCTTGTTCGCCCGCTGCCATATTGTAATAATTTTTTGCCACATCCCATAACAATTCAATTTGATTGAATATGCAGTGATAGGGAGGAAGACGTTGCATTCTCTTACCATATTATTTAGCCATCTGAAATTAATTTATGAAAAAGTCAATTACATAAAATACATTTAAACATTTCGTTTATATTTATCAAGTGACAATTTGAAATACTTCATTCATTAATATGGTAACAAGTCAATCTTTGGTTGCATGAAGAATAATATATCTGCAATGAATTATTAAAAAATATGATTTACAAAACGTAATCAAGTTTTTATTATTATTTAATTATTACATTGTTACTAGTCTTTTCCGACTAACCTACAATTTGTCTTTATGATAACTTTAATCTAGGTATATAATTACAAGAACCCGAACTAAATAGTAACCTGTAAATATTTTTCTTGGTAAAATTAGATTTAATCACTGCATACTCTCTAATGAATTTACCATATCTGCAAAGGAGTTAGTATTCATTATATTCTCGTACATTTTAACTAAATACTCTCAAATATATATTCGGAACAATTACACACTTATCTACGCACATAAATCTTTAACACTCTACAATAAGATTATCTACTGTTATCCTATATTAATTATATATACAATTTAGTTTTTTCCACTTTCATCGCCCTGTCTTGATAATTGTCAGCAGTGAATCATAATCCCACATCCAGAAAGTTTCATTCACTTACTGTCACATTCTGAGCCACTATTCAAATCAATATCTAAGCTATTCATTTCAAATCTAACGCTAGTTTACAATTCCATCATTTATCAATATATTCTGGGTCTCTGATAGGGTCATCCAAACTGTAGGTTGTTATTGTAGAGAGTGTATTGGTTTCAACATATTCAAACAGTTCTTGTCTGTATATCTTTGTTCTCCCGCTGCCATATTGTAATAATTTTTTGCCACATCCCATAACAATTCGATTTGATTGAATATGCAGTGATAGGGAGGAAGACGTTGCACTCTCTTACCATATTATTTAGCCATTTGAAATCAATTTATGAAAAAGTCAATTACATAAAATACATTTAAACATTTCATTTATATTTATCAAGTGACAATTTGAAATATTTCATTCATTAAAATGGTAACACGTCAATCCTTGGTTGCATGAGGAACAATATATCTGCAATGAATTATTAAAAAATATGATTTACAAAACGTAATCAAGTTTTTATTATTATTTAATTATTACATTGTTACTAGTCTTCTCCGACTAACCTACAATTTGTCTTTATGATAACTTAAATCTAGATATATAACTAGAAGAACCCTTCGGCCCAATCTCAGTATCTGATGAAATAATGTTTATATATGTCACTAATGCATTTTTATTAAAAGCACCTCACTACGTAACACTATACAAGATAAGATGGTTTGATTCCTTTAAGTCTGTGTCTTACCCCGGGTGGTATCCAAAAATGGCAATACTTTAATATTCTTATGAGAATGGATTCTTTCCTCATGCCCCCTTGCAATTCTCTTGGTTTTTTGAGTGTCTGTGGACTTTGTTCTGAAAAATTTGTATTTTGTTTATGTTACTCTTTGGAGAATTCCAATTAGCCAAAACATTTTCCTATATTTCAATTCCAATTATTTTCTTTTCTTGTGCATATGTTTCTTCCAGTGAAGTTTTGTATCAAGATTCATTCCGAGATCTTTAGTGTTCTTGCTATATTGAATGGTAGTATTATTTAATGTTATTGGTGCTTGTATGGTCTGATTGTAGGTGAACATGCACAGGGTTACTTTTGTTAATTGTTATTTTACAAGCTTGTGTCCAAATATTTATATTGATATTTTGTAAACAAATTTACACACTCCAATAAGCAATACATTATACATCTTGATGACGTAAGTTCACTGCTACTCTATACTAAACTTCTTGCAACCCCGATATCAGGAAGATATATAAACACGAACTCAGACATTACTAATATTGAAACTTATTTTTATATTTGATCACCACTAAACGATATTAACAATGTCAATTGTTTTATTTATGTTATTATTAAAATGTTTAAACTCAATAATAAATAATTTTAATAATCTTAATTAAACATACAATCCTAAAAGCCCTTCCTTAATGAATAATGTATCTAGATTTTATTTTTATTGGTTAAGTATTATTATTGAGATCTGTTAATATGAAAATTAAATTTACATATTGTTTTTTATATTAATTAGTTATGGACTGTAACGAAGTGGAAGAAAATTTAGAATCTGTGGAACCCGACGTTATAGGTAAATAGCTTAATAAATAAACTCAAATATGATATAAAATGTCTGTAAAAAAATGCATAATATGTCACTGCTATAAAAAAAAGCGTTTTGCATTTTTTAGTGTTAATATGTTAAGATCCAACAGTAAACAATCTTAATATTTCTGAATAAAGTTATAGTCCCAAAAGCCTTTCCTTAATGGATAACGTACTTACCTTTTATATTTATTAATTAAGTATTGCTACTAGGACCTTAACTGTTAATGTGAAATATAAATCTATTCATTGTTCTTTATATGAATTAGTTATCGACTGTGACGAGGAAGAGTACATGGCAGCTATACGGCCCACCGTTACAGGTAAATAGCTTAATAAACAAACTCAAATTGCACTGCTATTGAAAAAGCGTTTTGCTTTTTTTAGTGTCAATATGTTAAGATCCTACAGTATACAATCTTAATAATTCTAAATAAACTTATAGTCCTAAAAGCCCTTCCTTAATGAATGATGTATTTACCTTTTGTTTTTACTAATTAAGATTTGCTACTAGGACCTTAACTGTTAATGTGAAATATAAATCTATTCATTGTTCTTTATATTAATTAGTTACCGACTGTGACGAGGAAGAGAGCATGGCAGCTATACCGCCCACCGTTACAGGTAAATAGCTTAATAAACAAACTCAAATTGCACTGCTATTGAAAAAGCGTTTTGCTTTTTTTAGGGTCAATATGTTAAGATCCTACAGTATACAATCTTAATAATTCTAAATAAACTTATAGTCCCAAAAGCCCTTCCTTAATGAATGATGTATTTACCTTTTGTTTTTACTAATTAAGATTTGCTACTAGGACCTTAACTGTTAATGTGAAATATAAATCTATTCATTGTTCTTTATATTAATTAGTTACCGACTGTGACGAGGAAGAGAGCATGGCAGCTATACGGCCCACCGTTACAGGTAAATAGCTTAATAAACAAACTCAAATTGCACTGCTATTGAAAAAGCGTTTTGCTTTTTTTAGGGTCAATATGTTAAGATCCTACAGTATACAATCTTAATAATTCTAAATAAATTTATAGTCCCAAAAGCCCTTCCTTAATGAATGATGTATTTACCTTTTGTTTTTACTAATTAAGATTTGCTACTAGGACCTTAACTGTTAATGTGAAATATAAATCTATTCATTGTTCTTTATATTAATTAGTTACCGACTGTGACGAGGAAGAGAGCATGGCAGCTATACGGCCCACCGTTACAGGTAAATAGCTTAATAAACAAACTCAAATTGCACTGCTATTGAAAAAGCGTTTTGCTTTTTTTAGGGTCAATATGTTAAGATCCTACAGTATACAATCTTAATAATTCTAAATAAACTTATAGTCCCAAAAGCCCTTCCTTAATGAATGATGTATTTACCTTTTGTTTTTACTAATTAAGATTTGCTACTAGGACCTTAACTGTTAATGTGAAATATAAATCTATTCATTGTTCTTTATATTAATTAGTTACCGACTGTGACGAGGAAGAGAGCATGGCAGCTATACCGCCCGCCGTTACAGGTAAATAGCTTAATAAACAAACTCAAATTGCACTGCTATTGAAAAAGCGTTTTGCTTTTTTTAGTGTCAATATGTTAAGATCCTACAGTATACAATCTTAATAATTCTGAATAAACTTATAGTCCCAAAAGCACTTCCTTAATGAATGATGTATTTACCTTTTGTTTTTACTAATTAAGATTTGCTACTAGGACCTTAACTGTTAATGTGAAACATAAATCTATTCATTGTTCTTTATATTAATTAGTTACCGACTGTGACGAGGAAGAGAGCATGGCAGCTATACCGCCCGCCGTTACAGGTAAATAGCTTAATAAACAAACTCAAATTGCACTGCTATTGAAAAAGCGTTTTGCTTTTTTTAGTGTCAATATGTTAAGATCCTACAGTATACAATCTTAATAATTCTGAATAAACTTATAGTCCCAAAAGCACTTCCTTAATGAATGATGTATTTACCTTTTGTTTTTACTAATTAAGATTTGCTACTAGGACCTTAACTGTTAATGTGAAACATAAATCTATTCATTGTTCTTTATATTAATTAGTTACCGACTGTGACGAGGAAGAGAGCATGGCAGCTATACCGCCCGCCGTTACAGGTAAATAGCTTAATAAACAAACTCAAATTGCACTGCTATTGAAAAAGCGTTTTGCTTTTTTTAGTGTCAATATGTTAAGATCCTACATTATACAATCTTAATAATTCTGAATAAACTTATAGTCCCAAAAGCACTTCCTTAATGAATGATGTATTTACCTTTTGTTTTTACTAATTAAGATTTGCTACTAGGACCTTAACTGTTAATGTGAAACATAAATCTATTCATTGTTCTTTATATTAATTAGTTACCGACTGTGACGAGGACGAGAGCATGGCAGCTATACCGCCCGCCGTTACAGGTAAATAGCTTAATAAACAAACTCAAATTGCACTGCTATTGAAAAAGCGTTTTGCTTTTTTTAGTGTCAATATGTTAAGATCCTACAGTATACAATCTTAATAATTCTGAATAAACTTATAGTCCCAAAAGCACTTCCTTAATGAATGATGTATTTACCTTTTGTTTTTACTAATTAAGATTTGCTACTAGGACCTTAACTGTTAATGTGAAACATAAATCTATTCATTGTTCTTTATATTAATTAGTTACCGACTGTGACGAGGAAGAGAGCATGGCAGCTATACCGCCCGCCGTTACAGGTAAATAGCTTAATAAACAAACTCAAATTGCACTGCTATTGAAAAAGCGTTTTGCTTTTTTTAGTGTCAATATGTTAAGATCCTACAGTATACAATCTTAATAATTATGAATAAACTTACAGTCCCAAAATCCCGTCCTTAATAAATAATGTACTTAAGTTTTATTTTTATTAATTAAGTATTGCTACGAGGACCTTAACTGTTAACATGAAACATAAATCTATTAATTTTGTTTTATATTAATTATTTATAGACCATGAAGTAGAAGCTAGCCCCCCTTGTACGTTGCCATTTACAGGTAAATAACTTAACAGACTCAGATTTTACTGTTATTGAAACTGAGTTTTACATTTTTAGTATTAATATGTTAAGATCCAACAGTAAACAATCTTAATAATTCTGAATAAACTTACAGTCCCAAAATCCCCTCCTTAATGAATAATGTACTTAAGTTTTATTTTTATTAATTAAGTATTGCTACGAGGACCTTAACTGTTAACATGAAACATAAATCTATTAATTTTGTTTTATATTAATTATTTATAGACCATGAAGTAGAAGCTAGCCCCCCTTGTACGTTGCCATTTACAGGTAAATAACTTAACAAACTCCGATTTTACTGTTATTGAAACTGAGTTTTACATTTTTAGTATTAATATGTTAAGATCCAACAGTAAACAATTTTAATATTCCTGAATAAACTTATAGTTCCAAGAACTCTTCCTTAATAATTTATCTTAATTTTTGTTTTAAGGATGTAGGATCTTAACTATTAATATGGAAGTTAAAGCAATGCCACTCATTGTTCTATATATTAATTAATTGTAGACTGGGGAGAGATAGAAGCTACCATAGATTATTTACTAAGAGAAGATACAGGTAAATAACTTAAGAAATTTTACTATCATTAAAGTCAAGTTTGGATTTTTTGGTATTAATATGTTAAGATCTAATAGCAAACAATTTGAATAATCCTAAATATACTTATAGTCCCACGAAACCTTCTTTAATAAGTAAATTATCTAAGTTTTATTTTAATTAATTAATTTTTATTGCTACGATCTTAGCTATTAATATGAAACTCAAAGGTATGTGATTCATTTTTCTCTATATTAATTAATTGTAGATTGGACAGAGATAGAAGATAGCATCGCTTCAATGCTAGAAAAAGATCCAGGTAAATAACTTAGGAAACAACCCCAAATTTTACCATTACTGAAATTGGGTTTTGGATTCTTTGGTATTAATATGTTAAGATCCAACAGCAAACAATTTGAATAATCCTAAATATACTTATAGTCCCACGAAACCTTCTTTAATAAGTAAATTATCTAAGTTTTATTTTAATTAATTAATTATTATTGCTACGATCTTAGCTATTAATATGAAACTCAAAGGTATGTGATTCATTTTTCTCCATATTAATTAATTGTAGATTGGACAGAGATAGAAGATAGCATCGATTCAATGCTAGAAAATGATCCAGGTAAATAACTTAAGAAACAACCCCAAATTTTACAATTATTGGAACTGAGTTTTGCATTTTTTAGTATTAATATGTTGAGATCCAACGCTACACAATTTTAATAATAATAATATTTTTATTAGCTAAGGATTTTACTATATGGATCTGAACTATTAGTATGAAACTGTAGCCTTACTTATTGTTTATGATATTATATAGATGTCGTCCATGATGTATCATCGGAGCCCATGGATATGCTTGAGCCGGTACAGACTGAAGGTAAGTAAGTTAAGAAACAAACTCAAATTTAAGCGATGATTTCATTTTTAATAACGTTGAATAAATATCTAAACTCAAAAGGCTTGTAATATCCTTAACTAAGGATGTAGGCAATTTTTATTTTTATTACCTAAGGATTTTACTGTATGGATCTGAACTATTAGTATGAAACTGTAGCCTTACTTATTGTTTATGATATTATATAGATGTCGTCCATGATGTATCATCGGAGCCCAGGGATATGCTTGAGCCGGTACAGACTGAAGGTAAGTAAGTTAAGAAACAAACTCAAATTTAAGCGATGATTTCATTTTAATAACGTTGAATAAATATCTAAACTCAAAAGGCTTGTAATATCCTTAACTAAGGATGTAGGCAATTTTTATTTTTATTACCTAAGGATTTTACTATATGGATCTGAACTATTAGTATGAAACTGTAGCCTTACTTATTGTTTATGATATTATATAGATGTTGTCCATGATGTATCATCGGAGCCCATGGATATGCTTGAGCCGGTACAGACTGAAGGTAAGTAAGTTAAGAAACAAACTCAAATTTAAGCGATGATTTCATTTTTAATAACGTTGAATAAATATCTAAACTCAAAAGGCTTGTAATATCCTTAACTAAGGATGTAGGCAATTTTTATTTTTATTACCTAAGGATTTTACTATATGGATCTGAACTATTAGTATGAAACTGTAGCCTTACTTATTGTTTATGATATTATATAGATGTCGTCCATGATGTATCATCGGAGCCCAGGGATATGCTCGAGCCGGTACAGACTGAAGGTAAGTAAGTTAAGAAATAAACTCAAATTTAAGGGATGATTTCATTTTAATAATGTTGAATAAACATGTAAACTCAAAAGGCTTGTAAAATCCTTAACTAAAGATGTAGGCAATTTTTATTTTTATTACCTAAGGATTTTACTATATGGATCTGAACTATTAGTATGAAACTGTAGCCTTACTTATTGTTTATGATATTATATAGATGTCGTCCATGATGTATCATCGGAGCCCAGGGATATACTGGAGCCGGTACAGACTGAAGGTAAGTAAATTAAGAAACAAACTCAAATTTAAGCGATAATTTAATTTTAATAATGTTGAATAAACATGTAAACTCAAAAGGCTTGTAATATCCTTAACTAAGGATGTAGGCAATTTTTATTTTTATTACCTAAGGATTTTACTATACGGATCTGAACTATTAATATGAAACTGTAGCCTTACTTATTGTTTATGATATTATATAGATGTCGTCCATGATGTATCATCGGAGCCCAGGGATATACTGGAGCCGGTACAGACTGAAGGTAAGTAAATTAAGAAACAAACTCAAATTTAAGCGATAATTTAATTTTAATAATGTCGAATAAACATGTAAACTCAAAAGGCTTGTAATATCCTTAACTAAGGATGTAGGCAATTTTTATTTTTATTAAATAAGGATTTTACTATACGGATCTGAACTATTAATATGAAACTGTAGCCTTACTTATTGTTTATGATATTATATAGATGTCGTCCATGATGTATCATCGGAGCCCATGGATATGCTTGAGCCGGTACAGACTGAAGGTAAGTAAGTTAAGAAACAAACTCAAATTTAAGCGATGATTTCATTTTAATAATGTTGAACAAACATGTAAACTCAAAAGGCTTGTAATATCCTTAACTAAAGATGCAGGCAATTTTTATTTTTATTACCTAAGGATTTTACTATATGGATCTGAACTATTAATATGAAACTGTAGCCTTACTTATTGTTTATGATATTATATAGATGTCGTCCATGATGTATCATCGGAGCCCAGGGATATGCTTGAGCCGGTACAGACTGAAGGTAAGTAAGTTAAGAAACAAACTCAAATTTAAGCGATGATTTCATTTTAATAACGTTGAATAAATATCTAAACTCAAAAGGCTTGTAATATCCTTAACTAAGGATGTAGGCAATTTTTATTTTTATTACCTAAGGATTTTACTATATGGATCTGAACTATTAGTATGAAACTGTAGCCTTACTTATTGTTTATGATATTATATAGATGTCGTCCATGATGTATCATCGGAGCCCATGGATATGCTTGAGCCGGTACAGACTGAAGGTAAGTAAGTTAAGAAATAAACTCAAATTTAAGCGATGATTTCATTTTAATAATGTTGAACAAACATGTAAACTCAAAAGGCTTGTAATATCCTTAACTAAAGATGTAGGCAATTTTTATTTTTATTACCTAAGGATTTTACTATATGGATCTGAACTATTAATATGAAACTGTAGCCTTACTTATTGTTTATGATATTATATAGATGTCGTCCATGATGTATCATCGGAGCCCAGGGATATGCTCGAGCCGGTACAGACTGAAGGTAAGTAAGTTAAGAAACAAACTCAAATTTAAGCGATGATTTCATTTTAATAATGTTGAATAAACATGTAAACTCAAAAGGCTTGTAATATCCTTAACTAAGGATGTAGGTAATTTTTATTTTTATTACCTAAGGATTTTACTATATGGATCTGAACTATTAATATGAAACTGTAGCCTTACTTATTGTTTATGATATTATATAGATGTCGTCCATGATGTATCATCGGAGCCCATGGATATGCTTGAGCCGGTACAGACTGAAGGTAAGTAAGTTAAGAAATAAACTCAAATTTAAGCGATGATTTCATTTTAATAATGTTGAATAAACATGTAAACTCAAAAGGCTTGTAATATCCTTAACTAAGGATGTAGGTAATTTTTATTTTTATTACCTAAGGATTTTACTATATGGATCTGAACTATTAGTATGAAACTGTAGCCTTACTTATTGTTTATGATATTATATAGATGTCGTCCATGATGTATCATCGGAGCCCAGGGATATGCTTGAGCCGGTACAGACTGAAGGTAAGTAAGTTAAGAAACAAACTCAAATTTAAGCGATGATTTCATTTTAATAACGTTGAATAAATATCTAAACTCAAAAGGCTTGTAATATCCTTAACTAAGGATGTAGGCAATTTTTATTTTTATTACCTAAGGATTTTACTATATGGATCTGAACTATTAGTATGGAACTGTAGCCTTACTTATTGTTTATGATATTATATAGATGTCGTCCATGATGTATCATCGGAGCCCAGGGATATATGAATCTTAAATATTAATATGAAACTGTAGTCTTATTTATTGTATTTTTATATTATATAGTTGTCGTTCATGATGTAGCGGAGCCTAGTGATGAACTTGAACCGATGCCAAATGAAGGTAAATAATTAAAAAGCAAACTCAAATTTTGCTACTTCTATTTAGAGCGGTGAAAATGCTGCATACATGAAACATGCAGCATACATACAGCACCACCACAATTGATGTTCCTTAACGAATGATGGAGTTAAATTTTATTAGGTTTATATTTTATTGGTTAAGAACTATTCTATTTTCGCTCAAAATGTTAAACATAAAACTATATCGTTTAATTTATCGTTTATATCATTGTTCATATATTTTAACATATGAAATCATATAATATACTGATGTTGAATTTATAGTATTAATAAGCATGTGTCATAGATAATTTAGCTTTAATTTTATTGTAAGTTCCTTGAAATAAATTGAATTTTTTAATATGACTTGCCTTTTAAACAATGATCACTTATTCCTGAAAAAAAAAACATAAAGTATGAATTAAAATATCATATATTGTCTGTATTTCAGTTAAAGCGTGCCAATCCTTGCTATCAGTGCCACAGTTCTTATAATAATTATCATATTCATGACTTTATTAAATGATCTCCTGTGTCCCCAAGGATGAGAAATCTACAGAGGGTAGATGAAAGACTGACAATAACCAGATCCAGCATAAATTACTTCTTCTATATGGCCTGGTGGTCTATATTAATACTGAAATACTATTAAATGCGTAGTTGATGAACAAATCCATAAATGTAGAGTGTTAAATGAGAAATGAACGATGATTCTCCTGACAAAGTTGAACCTTTGGGGGAAGGATTTTGCGAGAAGCCTCAAAATATGATCTGTAGGGCAGTAAAATCTTGATAAAGAAAATACAAAGGCCTTTGGGTTCCAACAGACTGATGACAACAGAACTGACTGAAAAGTAAACACTCTCCTCAAGCACCCTCTATAAATCGATAATAATGATTTGCAAAGGACGTAATCCTTGGAGCAGAGCCAGCTGGTGTATAAACGCCGCAGGGCAAAAAAAACTAAAATAACTCTCATAAATAATTATATAATCTCACTAAAATACTAAAATATTTTCTATTGCTTACCTAAAAGCAAATCTCACTTAGTATTCGCTAATTCTTGTTATAATAAATGATGAAAAGAAACTGCAATGGAAGTGCGACACACGCTATCGCTATAGCTATTATTTATTTGAACCATACGATCGTGCTCTATATCATTCCAGACGAGCAATTCGGGGTTCCGCGCTAAACATTCAGCCGTTCATCAAGCCCATCGGCTGGCCGCAAAAATCAATATGCTTTTAACCGACGTGAAAGACTTGGAGCGGTCTTCTTGGACCTAACCAAAGCCTTTGACAAGGTTTGGCACGAAGGCTTAGTGGCGAAATGCATCCGATTAGGTCTACCTGATGACCTAACAGCTCTTATCAAATCATTTCTGCCAGGACGATCGTTCCAGGTGAAGATTAAAGATATTCTCTCTAGCTGGAAAACCATCGACGCAGGAGTTCCACAAGGCTCCCCACTGGCACCCGCTCTATTTAATATCTTTCTTTCAGATATCCCTAGGAGACCACAAGTTGAGGCTGTTTTTTTACGCAGATGACACTGCTTACTTTGCTTCTTCAAGAGTAGCACCGCACATCCGAAGCAAACTCCAAAAACAACTCGATGAGACGGTCCAGTGGTTACATTTCTGGAGGTTGCAGGTCAACCCACAGAAAACCCAGGCCATCATCTTCCACAAGAAGCGTTCTGCACCGAACATTTCGCGTCTTAAAATCGAGAACGCCGAAATCCCATGGTCAGAAGAAGCCACCTATCTCGGTCTTGTCTTCGATCGCAAATTTAGGTGGAACTCCCACATTCAAAAGTCCCTCCATAAAGGTCAAGGTATTGTTAATTTGCTGTTCCCGCTTATCAACAGAGCCAGCAGGCTTCCTCTATCTATAAAATCTCTCCTGTATAAGATGCTGGTTCGATCAGTCGTTCTATACGGCTCCAGTGTCTATCTAAAATACGTCTTCCCTAGCCAGGTGGAACGTCTCCAAGTGTTTCAAAGTAAAATTCTCAGGAGAATTATCAGTGCCCCATGGTTCGTCAGGAACAATCAAATTCATAGAGAAACAGACGTCCCCCAAGTTCACGATTTTATAACCGAGGTTTATTCGAGATATTTCTCCACTCTCGGACAATAGATGTATTACCGAGCTGGCCGATATTTTAGGCCAATAACTCATTCGGCTCTTCGTAGCCTTATTCTATCATAGCCGACACTACCCCGTCGTGCTCTAACTCCTAATTGTCTCGACCTTCTCCGGCGAGCGATTAACTCATGTACCGCAAGCTACGTGGTGTGATAACGACGCCACGTCCTTGCCTGGCCCTTGTGTCTCTTAACGGTGTTACCGGTTACGGACACCCTCCTTACTAACAGTAAGAAGTATCAGTTAGGGTCATTGGATCAGCTGATAGGGTGGGGTTTAGTGGGTAGCCCAGAGGCAGCCTCCACATAACCAGTCCAACTCGCTTATTCTTGCGGGTCTTCCCGACCAGGTATTTGTGGATGTAATAAAAAAATGCGTTGTACGATTTTCCCTGCTTACTTTTTGATAACGATAAAGCTTGAATGGAAATAGAGACAGGCAAAGCACTAAAATCCCTTTTCATAATTGTATGGAATTTGCATTACTATGTTCAACTAATTTTATGGCCCAATTAGATTCTGCGTATTGAATAAATATACAGATATAATGAAAATGCGTCAAATAATAGGCATGTTTTATAAAGAATTATAAATTGCATTAAATTCTATGGAGCGTATGAATTGGCCCATCGGGAACATGATGAGAGCGATACTTTCCAAAATCCGGAGATATTCCGTGCACTTATACATTTTTCAGTTGAACTCAAATTGAGCATCCAAAGAATGCTTCCGTATTTAACGGTAACTCCAAAGAAATACAAAACTATCAGTTAAAGTGTATGCTTGAAGTTTACGATGAACAAATAATTGGGGAAACTAATTATTTTTCCTTTTTGGCGATCATTGCGAACTAAACAACGGCTGCTGTGGCAAAATCTCAGCAAGTAGTTAATTTTAGACATGTTCGCGATGGTGAATGGTGTCAATTGAGCGCTTTTGAACTACTTTATTCCCCAGAAATGTAATGCAGACACACTTAGTAAAACAATTTTAAGCATTGTAGATCCTTTCATTCAAAATTCAACAGATTGATCGTAAAACGCTATGATAGAGCAGCGGTAATGAGAGGCAAGCACGCAGGCGTTAAAGCATTAATTTAAAATTAGTGTCCCTTTGCTCACTATGTACACTGTTATGCGCACCAATCAAATTTAATTATATTTAAAGTTGCTTCTACAAATGAGCAAGTACGTGTGTTTTTTTGGCAATTTACAAGACATTTCTGGCTTTTCAAATAATTCACCCCAACGACTAGAAGTGTTGAACAAAATTATGAACAGAAGTATTCCAACCCGTTGAAATTTTAATATACGGACTATTAATGTTGCGTATGAGACAGAAGATCAATTCTTCAACAACACATTTTGTAGTCCAGTACACTAAATGACCCGTTCTCAATTTTTGGCTAATTTTTCCCATCATGTGTTGCCCCCCTTTTTAACCAACTACAGCAAGGAAAAATCGTATCTACAGTATTATTCAAGTTCGAAACAATATAGATAACATCGTTAGCGAAGCTTCACATATTAAGTCATGAGCCACCAGAAAATAAACGCAGCCTTCCAGACAACAGTGAGTTCGATTAACGAATTTCTTCTCTAGACGTGTGTGATGTTATAATAAATTGTGTAAAAAACACTAGTTGCATCACTTTTCTTTTCAAAATAGTTTGGAGTATTATGGCATATTTTCTGAGGATAAAGTCACTTCCGTATATTTCTTTTACTGAACTGAACTATCACTTATTTATTCAAGAAATGATTGCAGAATATTAAATGGTACACTACCTCTTCTAAAAATTTTAATAGCAAACAATCTAGAAGACACGTTGAAGGAGACTAGACAATTATTATATGCCTAGTTTTGGATAATACTGAATCCTCCGACACAGCTGATTATTACACACGATGCGAATTCTACTGTTTTGCTTCATTCTGATTCTGATATTTCTTTTGTTTTTTTTTTTGACATTTTACTGCTTCTAGTGTTGTGGTTCAATTCTCCAGCAATTCTTGCCAAAACTTTTACTATATTTTTTTATCAATTCTTTCTTGTCAACACTTGTAATTATTTAGTAATTCTAATATATTTTCTTACCAATTATTTCTTCTTAATTTTGTTTAATTCTGACGTTCTTCTTAATTGCAGATTTTCAATCAATTTATCATCCGCTACATTTTCTTATCAAAATTCTCCTAACAATTCTTTTATCAATGTTGCCTTCGATCAACGCTTTGCTTCTCAATGGTGACTCTCGTTGTCGATGCAACGTGTTTTATCGTTGAAGCTCCTCCCTCGAGTTCATGGTGGTGGTAGGGCAGCCGGTCCAAGAAACCCTTTTCTGTATGCCGATTCGTTCAGAATATCGAAGTGGGAAAGACTATTGCAGCTGAGAACACCTCATGCCGTTAGAACACGTGCGTTTAGGACTCTTAAAGAATTCTTGAAAATTACACGATCTCGGATCGTCTTGATGTTTATGGTTCTAGGTGCCATAAGGTGTAACTTCCGACACACTTCATCCAGCAGCCTCGGTATTTGAAACCCTATTATCCGATACACTCAACAACGAGCCGATGGGATAACTTTTTTGTTGAACACGTGCGTTCTGTTTAATCGGCGTCTTTCTTAGTTTCACCAGACATTCGATACAATGCGAATGTTTTATTTTGTCTCAAGTTCTAATTATTTTCCTATATCATAAATACTGCAAAAAACAGTTAAATGCTCTAATAAATTATATCCCTAAGACCAGATACCCATTGTCGCTTGTTCGACTCGAAAGACCATATGTTGAGTTGGTGGAGAGAAGACAAGATTGTAAATAAAATACAATTTATTTTCTCTTTTCTTTGAAGAATATATACATTTACAAATGTTAATCAATACGTTATGGAGAAAATAATTATAAATTAGATAGAACTCACTGAAAAAATCGTATGCCTGGTTTTGGTTAATACTGAATCCTCGGACCCAACTGATTATTTTGCACACGATGCGAATTCTACTGTTTTTGCTTCATTCTGATTTTGATATTTCTTTTGTTTTTCGACATTTTACTGCTTCTAGTGTTGTGGTTCAATTCTCCAGCAATTCTTGCCAAAACTTTTACTTCATTTTTTTATCAATTCTTTCTTGTCAACACTTGTACTTATTTAGTATTTCTGATATATTTTCTTATCAATTATTTCTTCTTAATTTTGTTTAATTCTGACGTTCTTCTTAATTGCAGATTTTCAATCAATTTATCATCCGCTACATTTTCTTATCAAAATTCTCCTAACAATTCTTTTATCAATGATGTCTTCGATCAACGCTTTGCTTCTCAATGCTTACTTTCCTTGTCGATGCAACGTGTTTTATCGCTGAAGTTCCTCCCTCGAGTTCATGGTGGTGGTAGGGCAGCCGGTCCAAGAAACCCTTTTCTGTATCCCGATTCGTTCAGAATATCAAAGTGGGAAAGACTATTTCAGCTGGGAACACCTCATGCCGTTAGAACACGTGCGTTTAGGACTCTTAAAGAATTCTTGAAAATTACACGATCTCGGATCTTCTTGATGTTTATGGTTCTGGGTGCCATAAGGTGTAACTTCCGACACACTTCGTCCAGCAGCCTCGGTATTTGAAACCCTATTATCCGATACACTCAACAACGAGCCGATGGGATAACTTTTTTGTTGAACACGTGCGTTCTGTTTAATCGGCGTCTTTCTTAGTTTCACCAGACATTCGATACAATGCGAATGTTTTATTTTGTCTCAAGTTCTAATTATTTTCCTATATCATAAATACTGCAAAAAACAGTTAAATGCTCTAATAAATTATATCCCTAAGACCAGATACCCATTGTCGCTTGTTCGACTCGAAAGACCATATGTTGAGTTGGTGGAGAGAAGACAAGATTGTAAATAAAATACAATTTATTTTCTCTCTTCTTTGAAGAATATATACATTTACAAATGTTAACCAATACGTTATGGGGAAAATAATTATAAATTAGATAGAACTCACTGAAAAAATCGTATGCCTGGTTTTGGTTAATACTGAATCCTCGGACCCAACTGATTATTTTGCACACGATGCGAATTCTACTGTTTTTGCTTCATTTTGATTTTGATACTTCTTTTGTTTTTCGACATTTTACTGCTTCTAGTGTTGTGGTTCAATTCTCCAGCAATTCTTGCCAAAACTTTTACTTCATTTTTTATCAATTCTTTCTTGTCAACACTTGTAATTATTTAGTAATCCTGATATATTTTCTTACCAATTATTTCTTCTTAATTTTGTTTAATTCTGACGTTCTTCTTAATTGCAGATTTTCAATCAATTTATCATCCGCTACATTTTCTTATCAAAATTCTCCTAACAATTCTTTTATCAATGATGTCTTCGATCAACGCTTTGCTTCTCAATGCTTACTCTCCTTGTCGATGCAACGTGTTTTATCGCTGAAGCTCCTCCCTCGAGTTCATGGTGGTGGTAGGGCAGCCGGTCCAAGAAACCCTTTTCTGTATCCCGATTCGTTCAGAATATCAAAGTGGGAAAGACTATTTCAGCTGGGAACACCTCATGCCGTTAGAACACGTGCGTTTAGGACTCTTAAAGAATTCTTGAAAATTACACGATCTCGGATCTTCTTGATGTTTATGGTTCTAGGTGCCATAAGGTGTAACTTCCGACACACTTCGTCCAGCAGCCTCGGTATTTGAAACCTCATTATCCGATACACTCAAAAACGAGCCGATGGGATAACTTTTTTGTTGGACACGTGCGTTCTGTTTAATCAGTGTCTTTCTTAGTTTCACCAGACATTCGATAAAATGTTAATGTTTTATTTTGTATCAAGTCCTAATTATCTTCCGATGTTATGAATACTGCAAAAAACAGTTAAATGCTCTAATAAATTATATCCCTAAGACTAGATACCCATTGTCGCTTATTCGACTCGAAAGACCTGACTGCAACTGACTGAAAAAATCGTATGCCTGGTTTTGGTTAATACTGAATCCTCGAACCCAACTGATTATTATGCATACGATGCGAATTCTACTGTTTTTGCTCCATTCTGATTCTGATATTTCTTTTGTTTTTCGACATTTTAGTGCCTCTAGTGTTGTGGTTCCATTCTCCAGTAATTCTTGCCTGTCAATTCTTATAATTATTTTGTACTTTTACTACATTTTTTATCAATTCTTTCTTCTCAATACTTTGTTTTTCGACATTTTACCGTTTCCAGTCTTCTGGTTCAATTCTTCAGTAATTCTTTCTTGTCAATTCTTGTAATAATTTTTTACTTCTACGTTTTCTTAACAATTCTTTTGTCAATGCTATCTTCGATCAACGCTTTTTTTCTCAATGTTGATTCTCGTTGTGGATACAACGTGTTTTATCGCTAAAGCTCCTCCCTTGAGTTCTTGGTAGTGGTAGAGAAGGACGGTCCAAGAAACCCTTTTCCGTGTCCCGATTCGTTCAGAATATCGACGTGGGAAATACTATTCCAGTTGGGAACGCCTCACGCCGATAGAACACGTGCTATTCGGACTCTTAAGGAATTCTTAAAATTTCCAGGATATCGGATCTTCTTGATGTTTATGGTTATAGGCGCCATAAAGTGTAACCTCCCACTCGCTTCATCTATTACTTGAAGCCCCATTATCCAAAACACTCAACAACGAGCCGATGGAATAACCTTTTTACTACGCACGTGTATTCTATTTACTCATTGTACTTCTTGGGGGGCATAGTTTCACCAGACATTCGATACCATGCCATATTTTATGCTGTCTTAAGTCATAATTCTTTTCCCATGTCACAAATATTATGAAAAATAGTTAAATGATCTAATAAATTAGACCCCTAGATTATACAAAAAGAAAAAACTTTTAAATTTTGACTTCCTTGAATATAAATAACTAAAACCAATAACCTACAGCTTTCCAACATCAACACTAAAGCGTATCAAAACGTTTCTCTGAAATGCAACAATGACCAAAGATCGTTTAATAGCTCTTTCCAAGTTATCTATTAAAAAATAGTTGATCTCCGACATAGACAATTTAAATGACAAAGTAATTACCAAATTTCCGAACAGAAAAGAACGTAGGATAGACTTGATTTATTAAAAACAGGTAAGTTTTCTTGCAGAATTTGCAAGGATTGGATAAATTGGATAAAAGAGTGAAGATATTAACCAAGATTATGATGGTATTTTAAATATCGATAAGATTACTACTGCTCAAATTCTCCGAAGATATTCTACGAATGTTTTATAATACAGATGAGTGGAATACTATAAATGATACTAAAAAGATGCTTTTGTATCTTCTCTTCATTACATACATTAAAAACGACAAACTACGTAAGTTAACAGTAGCGACTGATATTCATTAGACTAATAAACGCTTCGTTAGGTAACAAATATGGCTTTAGAATGTTTTTAAATATAATGGGTAGTGTCTATGTAGTGCCAGTACGAGATGAGAATGATGAAACTTATTATAATATAATGGAATGTATTGTGGTAAATCTATTGTATATCATTTCTAACATATCATGTATTCAAATTATGTGCCATTAGGCCATTTTTAGGGTATTCTTTGCCAGATTATTTAATCCTCTGGACTGATGCTTTTGTCACATTTAGGAAAGGGTAGGATCACTAGACGTTTACGGGGTAAGTTAACAATCTTCGACTTCGCATTTGCGAAAAAAATTAATTTTTAAGATATCGTATCGATTAATTTTTAAAATACAAAAGTGAATGTAATTCCAATGATGAAGAAGCCAACCAACTAATAACAAATATGATAACCTAATCTCATATACTTTACACTTAATCAAATTTTTAATATATGTTTTATTAATGACGATTTTTTTAAAAATATGAAAACATAAAATATGAATCATCGTCGAAGCTCTAATTGATATCAAAGAAGATGATACTGACTACCAATGCTTGGTCTTTGTCAAGAGTTAATGCGATTAAAACGATCAATTTTGGATTCAGAAGAGGATTACGTGGTAGCGGTTCTATATAATAATGAAGTCAGAATATAAATAATATGAGAATGTGTAACCATCAATGCATAATATGCTTGGATATGATTCTCATATTGTTTTGGTGGTGGTTGATGATTGATGGTACAAGATATAATAATTCATAATATGTTAAAGCATAACTAAGCATAAAAATGATACAAATAATGTTAAATACTAAAATAGCTCAACAGTGAGGTAAGAAGAAGAAGAAGAAGAAGAAGTATGTAACTTCGTCGGTACAAAGAATATCTTTTTGTATTTGACGTTTCCTTGTAGTCAGAGTTTTATCTAATTCCGTCCTTTTGATTCTAACAAAATGGATTTAGCTCAAATTAATAAAGATAACGTTCAAGACCTTACATTATCTCAAATCGAAGATATAATGCGTCCGCTTTACCCCGAAGAATGGGAAAATATGAATTTACTAGATAAAATTCGAGAGGGTGCCTTATTTATTCTATATGTTAAAGACGAGCGATTACGTAAGTAGTAATGTAATTAGTTAGCAATAAAAAGACATTTCCTAACTTTAATATTTAGGTCAAAAGTGTACCTTAGAAGAGTTTTTAAACACGATGAGGCATGTTCATTTAGTATTGTCAAAAGAAAATATTCCTCTCAATAAGGAGAATCTAACACCAGGCTTCGAAGGTAAATATTCTTTTATTTTATCAAAAAAATTCCTAACGAGTAATTGTATTTAGTTAACACATGCGATTTTCCGGACTATATTGACTACATAAGGCAACTATCTACACCGCCATCAGATGATACGGAAGCAGTAGAAGAACATGCTGTTCCAATGGATCAATCCGATCCATCCATAGAAGACAAACCTGATTCTTATAACTAATGAATAATTATTAATTTACTGTTAACATAACTTAATTTTTTGTTTAAATAAAATCATGCCGTACTGAACTCAATTTTTATTGATCAAGCCAATACTCATATTTAATAGGTGGACAATACAGTGGGAAATATTTTTGGAGAACCTACAGTGAACTCAGGTCATCTATATTTATGGCGACAAAACGTTGCGATGTTGCCGCATCAATTTGGTATACATAATACATATTGATATATAACAAATTTGTTATCTAAATTAAATAATCAAACAATAGTAATATAAAATAATGTTAACAAATATAATTTATATGAGTACTATAGTATATCTAATGCATAAATTAGCATCTTTTTTTAACTTGAATAAAATGAGTGGGAATATATTGTCGGGTATTAAAACAAATATACAAATTGCTGTTAATTTGAATATTATAATTATATAATCTATATATATATATATATATATATATATATATAATATTCAAATTAACAGCAATTTGTATATTTGTTTTAATACCCGACAATATATTCCCACTCATTTTATTCAAGTTAAAAAAAGATGCTAATTTATGCATTAGATATACTATAGTACTCATATAAATTATATTTGTTAACATTATTTTATATTACTATTGTTTGATTATTTAATTTAGATAACAAATTTGTTATATATCAATATGTATTATGTATACCAAATTGATGCGGCAACATCGCAACGTTTTGTCGCCATAAATATAGATGACCTGAGTGAGATTGGTATATATATAGAATATATATATATATAGAATATATATATATATATATATATATATATATATTATATATATATATATATATATATATATATATATATATATAGAATATATATATATATATAGAATATATATATATATAGAATATATATATATATATATATATATATATATATATAGAATATATATATATATATATATATATATATATATATATATATATATATATATTCTATATATATATATATATATATATATATATATTATATATATAAATATATATATAGATTATATATTATATATATATAGATTATATATATATATATATAGATTATATATTATTATATATAATCAAACAATATATAATTGGAAGAAATTGCCTGACAAATACGTCACAAAAATAAAATATTAGTAGAAAAATAGGAATCTGTAATATGAAGCGATTGATCCGCCATTTCTGTTCTATCTTGTTAAAGCGATAAGTTAAAAAGTTGTTAACCGAAATGGATTTTAATTCAAATCTTAAAGAAAATTTGGGGTTTAGTGAAGTAGAAAAGATTTTATCTATGTTATTCGGAGAAGAATGGGAAACAATGAATTCGTATGACCGCTTTCGAGAAGGTCTCTTGGTGGTCTTCTATTTAAACCAAAGGGATATGCGTAAGACTATTATTGGTACTTTAAATACATCCCAGTTACTTTATTAAATGTTTTTTAGGTCATACTTTGACCCTACGCCAGTTTCTGGAGTGCATGAGGGATGTACATGTATTAGTGGGAAGGGAAGAAGTCGAAATCAATATTGGTAATACAGAGGAATATGAAAGTACGTTTTTTTTTAAGTTATGGTAGTTTAAGTATGCACGGTCACAGTCGTCTCGCTATAAAATGATCACTCAACATTCATTATATTTCAGCGGAGGAAATACTGTTGGAGGAATACCTGAACGACCAAATTCAGTCATTAGGAATGACCCCAGTCGACACCCATAGTGAAGATGAAATATTTGACGGTATATGAATATAATGATAATTATTTTTTAATCAATTTAAAATGCCTCCAATTTTCGTTACATGATACAGAAGAAAACGTTCAGTTATATTTGAAGTCACTCGAGGGACAAGCGAATAAACCACACAAACCTACGAAGAAAAAAGGCAGCCAAAAGGATAGCCGGAAAAGGGCCACTAAAAGTAAATATATCATATCTCACTTGTTTGATATCTTTGAAGTAAAAGTGTAATGTTTAATGAGTTTTTTTAATAGTAATTGATTTTTCCAGTTGACGAGAAAATATCACACCATTCTAGAGAAACATATGAATCAGTACATTTTGAGGACTATCCTAACATATTTTATACCCACTTGGAAGGTAGATATATGCATTATATACTATTTTCACTTCTTTTAATTCATCTACATATTAATTTGAAATTTAAAACCTAAACGTTTAAGATTCTGTTTGTATCATTTTCTAATAAAACTTATATTGGTTAGATGTGGGGTTGCAAGAGATCATCATCGATGATTCAAACCACGACATAGAAGATGAATATGCTCAATTGATATCACAGGCAAATATCGAGGACTATGATGAAAGTTCCAAAGGTAAATATATAGTTTTTTTAAACACTGTCCCGCTACTGGTTCACCTAAAATTTAAAATAGCCATCTTATAATAACAAAAGGCTAATAACACACCACTTATCTCACTTGTTTGATATCTTTGAAGTAAAAGTGTAAATGTTTAAAAATTAATGGATTTTTTTAATAGTAATTGATTTTTCCAGTTGACGAGCAAATAACATACCATTCTAAACAAGAGTACGAATTACTAACATCAAATGCTAGAGAAACATATGAATCAGTAAATTTTGAGGACTATCCTAACATATTTTATACCCACTTGGAAGGTAGATATATGCATTATATACTATTTTCACTTCTTTTAATTCATCTACATATTAATTTGAAATTTCAAACCTAAACGTTTAAGATTCTGTTTGTATCATTTTCTAATAAAACTTATATTGGTTAGATGTGGGGTTGCAAGAGATCATCATCGATGATTCAAAACACGACATAGAAGATGAGTATGCTCAACTGATATCACAGGCAAATATCGAGGACTATGATGAAAGTTTCAAAGGTAAATATATAGTTTTTTTAAAACACTGTCCCGCTACTAGTTCATCTAAAATTTAAAATTGCTATCTTATAATAACAAAAGGCTGAGCCAGCGTATTTCAAAATTGACCCATTGTTGCAATACGCACGCACATTGCTTAGTTCCAACGTTTCTCTCGTTAATTTCAAAGCCTACTGGCAAGCAGAACTTCATCCACAGTGCCACGAATAGGCAAAGCAAATTTGAGAGAGAATGAAAAAGGCATGATAATGAATTGAATTTGTTCCTGAAAAAAAAAACTCCCCATTTTACTTGTAATATAATTATTACTACAAATATGCTTTTGAATTAAAAGCAAATCATATTCAGTAATAAGACAATTTTATAAATGGCAATTAAAAGTAATAATCTGCATAAAAATATTTTAAATAAATTATATGCACCATAATAATAATGGAAGGATGATTGGAAGTGTTACGTCTTTAAATTGAAGGGAATAATAATTTCATATTATTTATACATATTCATATATTGATAACAGGAAAATGCTATTTCACAACTGGAGAAGTAAAAGACGTTCAGAAACAATCACATGTAGGTTGTCGAAATATTATTTTTTAATATATTACTGTTCGGAACCTATATAAAAGTTTAGCAAATACTAGAAACAGCAAATGAAAAAAGGCTTAAACAATACAGTGTCATGTTACTACTAATTTTATTTAATTCATAATACAACCCATATATTTTTAAGTGTATCAGATACATCAACATGTAAAAGTAAGAACCAAACCGTATACAACACTGGTCCTCATTACAGTTATAATGGTATTTAGTTAAAAACATCTTTGACGCTATCATATCTTCTATCTAAAATATAGAGCAAAAGTCATTAAATACAGCAATTTCTGTAAAAGAGTCACGCATCTATGTTATTCTTTAGGTCGTAGTTATTATATCACTGCAGAATCAAGATGTTACTTGTTAATTTTTCATTAAATCTCCCAGTGCGCTTGTTTGCAACATTATTTTTTAATGTATCATTTTAAAAATTACAAGCACATCTTATATGGCGTGTGAATCCTCATGTTTATCCAAATCATCTTGTACTCGTCAACTTTTAGTGTTTCATACAACCTGGCCGTTGTACCTGAAATAATTTCAGCATAGTTACACTTCACTTTCAAAACAGTAACCACCCACCATATAGGAAATATAAAATCTGAAATATATAAATATACTGATATTGTATATAGATGTGAAATTTATGAAATACTTATGCCATAATAGTTATTCCAACGAGTTGAATTTATATCTTATTAGTATTTTCTTTCTTTTAACAATAAACATTGCTCTTCAGTAGAATAAAACTATACACAAAAGTGATATAGATTGTAAATTTTCAATAGATTTTATTTTGTTGATTGCCAAAAATATGGTTATAAACAAAACATAAAAGATACGTGCGCTCAGCCACAAGAAGAGTGTTAAGGTGGGTACAGACCTGAGAACTCGGCTCGAGCTGATTCGGCGCATTTACAGAAAACGCATTCGCGCGCGGGAATTCGCTACGTTTGGCTTTTTTTTCATCAATGCTCCAAATACGCTCGAACCGAACATTCAGATCTGCACTCACCATTAGTCGCCACATTCAAACTCTGGTATTAGTACAAATGGAAATATTTAAACCATTTAAATTTGGGGATAACGACAGCCTAAAAGTAAATATAGTACATATATTTATTATATAATAGCTCATTCCATGATATCTAAATATTATTAATACCTTTTAATTCTTAAAACCTTTAAATCTAATAATTAGAATAAATGTCATACTCTGTTTATAAATTTTCAAAACTTTTATAGAACCGAAATTTTTCATTTTCTATTTATTTTTAGGAAAGATGATGTGTGATGCTGATGCTGCAAAAGCTTATTGGAATACACCTATCTATAAAAGAAAATGTGAGAAGGTGGAAGTAATACTAGACGGTAAGTATATTATTATCCTAAAAATATGTTTTTGACATAGATTTAGTTATAAAACTATGTATACTTTAAATATACGTATATATGTTCAAAACACTTTTCATTTCTATATACAGTAAATGGATGTATAGATTCAAAGGATGTTTTAAAGTAACCTTAATGATTTATGGTGTATTTGTTGTTAAATTTTATATTTCAACCATACAAATTTTTATGCTTATTTTTATTACATCATGTAATTATAAATTTATATTATTATAAATGTACCATTAAAACTACCCTTACATAAGCCTCACTTAAATTTGTATAGAAAGAAATATTACGAAGTTACAAATAGTTTTAAAGGCTAAATCATTCTTTGAGTATATTTTTATTAAATAATTCTTCATTCCAGGATATCTAAATATTGATAGGGTATTAAATCTAATAATTAAATTAAATATCACATACTTTGTTTATAAATTTTCAATACTTTAGTACTACCAAGATTTTTCACTTTCGATTTATTTTTAGAGAAACTGATCCCGTATGATTTTGATAAGTACATAAAAGAGCACCCTTCACCACCCAAGTACAAAAGAAAATATGAGGAGGTAGAAGAAATACAAGATGGTAAGTATATTATTATACTAGAAATATGTTTTGAACATAGATTTATATATAAAATTATATATACTTATAAAATATATGTATATATGTTTAAAATACCTTTCTTTTCTAGATACAATAGATGTATGAATAGATTCAAAGAATCTTTTAAAGTAATATTACAGATAAATCATGTATTTGTTGTTATGTTTTATATTTCAACCATACAAATTTTTATATTTATTTTTATTACATCATGTAGTTACATATTTAATTTTATTATAAATGTACCACTAAACCTACTCTTACCAAGCCTCACTTGTATATAAAGGAATATTACAAAGTCACAAATGGGTTTAAAGGGTAAATCATTTTTTGAGTATATTTTTATTAAATGATTCTTCATTGTATAATATCTAAATATTACTGATAGGGTATTAAATCTAATAATTAAATTAGATATCATATACTGTGTTTATAAATTTTCAAAACTTTATACATACAAGTTTTTTAACCTTCTATTTATTTTTAGGGAAACCGATAAGTTGTGATGCTAAACGGTATATAAAAGAAGAATGCCCTTCACTAACTAAGTATGAAAGAAAATATGAGGAGGTAGAAGAAATACAAGATGGTAAGTATATTATTATACTAAAAATATGTTTTGAACATAGATTTATATATAAAATTATATATACTTATAAAATATATGTATATATGTTTAAAATACCTTTCTTTTCTAGATACAATAGATGTATGAATAGATTCAAAGAATCTTTTAAAGTAATATTACAGATAAATCATGTATTTGTTGTTATGTTTTATATTTCAACCATACAAATTTTTATATTTATTTTTATTACATCATGTAGTTACATATTTAATTTTATTATAAATGTACCACTAAACCTACTCTTACCAAGCCTCGCTTGTATATAAAGGAATATTACAAAGTCACAAATGGGTTTAAAGGATAAATCATTTTTTGAGTATATTTTTATTAAATGATTCTTCATTGTATAATATCTAAATATTACTGATAGGGTATTAAATCTAATAATTAAATTAAATATCATACTGTGTTTATAAATTTTCAAAACTTTATACATACAAGTTTTTTAACCTTCTATTTATTTTTAGTGAAACCGATAAATTGTGATGCTAAACGGTATATAAAAGAAGAATGCCCTTCACCAACTAAGTATGAAAGAAAATAAGAGTAGTTCAAAGAAATACTAGACGGTAAGTATATTATTATTCTAGAAATATACTTTTAACATAGATTTGTATATAAAACTGTATATACGTATAAAATATATGTTTAAAACACATTTCTTTTACAGATACCGTAGATAATAAATTCAAAGAATGTTTTAAAGTAATGTTAAAGATAGATGATGTATTTGTTGTTATATTTTATATTTTAACCCTACAGATTTTATAATTATTTTTGCTAAAGCGTGTATTTTTATTACACAAGTCACGCTTAAATTTGTCTAGAAAGGAATATTACAATGTCACAAATAGGTTTAAATCTTAAATCATTGTTTGAGTATATTAAAAATAGTTTAATGATTTATTAACTCTTGCAGGAATAGGTTAAAGTTTCTAAAACACTTGTTTATTAATATTTTTATTATAAGTACATACTACTTATATAAATGTATCACCGTACAACTTATATATAATTTACTAAAAACCCTATATTGTAAATCCATGGCGAATCAGCTCTTTGATTCCCAATAGGTTCCTAGATTTGATAATAGTTTTATGTTTCTCAATTTTGTGCAGTTTAATAAAGATTATATTTTCTCAAGCATGGATATTTTATTTCTTAATTAATCTTAATTCATCATATTACAAATTGGAAGGTATTAATCATATTAAAAAGCATTAGCTTAAATTAATACAAATAATCAAAATATGCCTCATTATTAATATAAATCCTTTTCAAATGAGTAATATTCTGGGGTTCACATGGTGCCTTTAGTTGTTCATATCCTCACTGGAAGTCGCTGTAGGTGAGTTTTTAGACTAGCAGCGCCATCTATACGGATTTTCTCAAGACTAAGATTATCGAAATAAATTGGTGGTTACCATAATGAAACAGTGAAAATCTAAATTTTTGACGTTGCAATGTTGCCGCATTAATCCTTGGGTTTTAGTTTCTTATCTTAACCAATAACTATAATCAAATATAAATAAAATATTCAAACAAAAGTAATGTTGTAAAACATAATTTATTTTAATATTATAGTATGTCTAATTCATATATTATCAAAATGCTTTAATCAGAGTTAATCATACAACCACCATAGTCTGTAGTTTAGTCCAGTTTTATTACATTTACACTGAGCTCTCTACACCACCTGAGCGCCTAGAGTTCTAGGCGCACTTTATAAAGTAGTATTCCTTGAAGGCTTAATTTACCTAATTAATAATTGTATATCAAAGTAACATATATTGTTTTCATTAGAGTTCCTTTTAATGTTCACTTGTTTCCTTCGTTGCTGTGTTTCTCTGTCAAGTTTATTCAATCAATTACTGTATTTCTCCTTAGTTAATTCTGTTACTATCTGCGTAAATCTTCCTGGATAAAATTAGATTTAATTACTGCATTCACCCTAATATGTTTGCCTTTATCAGCAAAACAGTTTTCATTCCCCCTGCATACATTCTAACCGAATGCTTAAATATATTATGCACGTTAGCATTGTTCACAGAATAGTCAGTGACACATTCTCACTATGTGAATCACCAATCAAGTCAATCGCTAAATTGTACAGGAAGGCATATCACTCTATGGCTATATTGTTCAGCAATTCGATCCTTAACCGTAACCATATTTTTTTCGCACCTAATAAAATAAAAAAATACATAAAATGCAATTAAATATTTCATTTGGGTTTACTGAGTAACAAACCAATAGGTTTCTCTCTTAACATGGTATTTTTAAAACTTAATGTATGTTTTGCAAGCTATTCTTTAATAACAGCCTGCCATTAGACGTCTTTGTGGTTTATCTTTACTACATATAAATCTTATGTTTTTTTGCATAGCATTTAAACCTAGGTATCAATGGATGTCTTATATCCATCACAGAGCTGCATATTTACATTTTCTAAGCATAATTCGTACACTAACATTTTTTCCTGAAATAATTGAAGTAAATTATGTTTATATCGAAAAAACTACCCACTGTTATTATACATTTCATAAATTTCATCTCGAACAAAGCAAAAATCAAGGTAATTTCATTCGTGGCCTGTTTCGTATGTGGACACTTTATTTTTGGTGAATCCAACATCATATTGTTTTTTGTTTGTACAGAGATTTTAGTTTAGTCCGAGTACCCATACTAGTATCTGATTAAAGGCGCAATCTGTTTCATACTCATTGACTTTAGGATTTTCAGTCAGAAAAATCATAAATATTAAGCTGCGATTTAAAATTTATAAAAACAAGAAAACGCCAAAATAAAGTTTTCCGGTTTACAACTTCCAATTACTATCACTATTGTTTTGAAGAATTTTACAACCGTTTGGCAGCGTCGGACGTATTGGACATTTATGTATCTCTTTTTAACTAGAGTAAAATGAGAATGAAAAATACTTCTTCAACTTAAAATAAAATTACGAACTGAAATAGGCAATACGTCCTGTAGTTCAGAAACACCTGATTTGTGTTTATAACCATATTTTTCCTAGACATATAAATAAACAGATAAATGTTTTAAAAGCGGTGAGAAGGGAGAAAATACCCAAAAGATTAACTCGTTTGAAGATTATGGTAAGAATATCTCCTAAAACTCGTATGTTTATTCAACTTCAATGTTCTATTTGTAGATTTTTGAAGATATTTCAAACTTTTACAATTTTGTACTGTTTTACAATTTCAAAATAATCCTAAATCGTCAGACGATATATTCAGCCTCAAGAAACAATGCTCTATGTACATATGTGAACATTTCTCAATGAGGTAGATATAATGAAACCATGAATTTAAATATTACCTCTATTTGGCGGCATGAAAAACTCATAAATCTGCTGCTGATATAAACTGGGATTATATGAACTCATACGAATCTAAATTTGCTATGTAGTGTATGGTGGTGTACTGTTTTTAAGGTGAAGTGTTCGTAACCTGTGTTGAAGTTAATTCAGACACAATGCCCAAGTAGAATGAAAATAATAAAAGTTGATGAGTACAGAATTATTTGGATGAATATTAAGATTTATGGTCTTTATAAGAAGATATTAGTTTACTAGTATTTTTTAAAATAATACACTAAAAAATCTGCTAATGGAAGATATATTGGAAGAAATAAAGGAGTAACATCTTGATACTGCAATGATACGATAACTACGATCTAAGAAACAACATAGGTACATGACTATATTATAGAAATTACTGTTTTTAATGAATTTTATTCTATATTTTAGGTAGAAAATATGGTAGTCTAAAAGATTAACTAAATACCTTTAGAACTCGAAAGGATGGGAAAGAAGCTAAAAAAGGGATATTTTAATAGAGTGTGGTTAATTGGTTGTTATTTTTACATGATGTGTTTGATATATTTTTAAATATTTCCGTTGTTCTATTGAATTAAATAAAATTAGTAGTAATTTGACATTGTATTGTTTCAATTGCCATTTCTAGTATTTGCTAAACTCTCATATGTATTACGAACAAACCACGCACATAGAAAAATAACTTTCCTACAATCCTTGTAAACTTAATTTATTATGTTAATAATTATTTTATATGAGATTATTGTTAAACATGTTTTCCTTTACCAGTTATGAAAAGGCTTTTCCATATTATTTAAAACTTTTGTGCTTCGAAGGTATCAACATGTATAAATAAAATGAAATTATTTTTATAAACCCCCTTCAAGTCACCCCTGCATTACCAATTCTCGTCAGTCTTTCTCTTAATTGTTCAAATATGTTGTGCCTATTCTTGGGACCGTGGGTGAAGTTTAGCAAGCCAGTACGCGCTGAAATAGACGAGGCAAACATTGGAACTAAGCAATGTGCATGCGTATTGCAATACTGGGTCAATTTTGAAATACGTTTGGCTCAGGCCTGATCATAGAATTCGATTGTGTTTCTTTATTATTCACCCAAGATGATCTGTTGTTCTTTGAAGTAACATAAAGATGGTCAAAAAAAATTCTTTCTTATTGTGTTAGAGGATTCTTTTATTTATAAATTCGTTCATTCTCAAAGAAAAATAGTTTACATGAAATTTAACAAAAATAAAAAAATATTGTCAGAAATAATCTGACACGAACATGGACCAGTTGAGCGAAGCATATAGACGTTATAATTAGAATTTCCGCGGAAATTCTAACAGTAACGGGACAAATCATCAAGTAAATCCAAGAGCAAATGCTTCTGCAACATCTCAATAAGTTAATCTCGATATTTATACTAAGTTAAAAGCTCATTACTTTACATACAAAGTAAAAGATTGTAATAAAAAAAGTTTATATTTGTTCAAAATAAATTGTATTTGAAATAAATGCATGAAGAGTTTCTGCTTTATTTCTCTACTATATCTTGTTATCATAAAGGAATAAAAATATTGTAGGATTTATTTAAAATAACGGTCAATTATAAACACATAAAATATTGAAGGGGATGATTCAATAAAACTTGACAATGTCAATGTAGTGTCTCTATTTGCCTAATTTTATCATTTAAAAATGAAATTAATCGTTAATTAAATTTTAGCAGCAGTTTCTGAATAAAAACATAAAAAAATCATTATTCAATACTTTATCTCGAAACATTTTAATTAATATCAATATTATAGTTTTGAATTTGGACATTTTTCAAAGGAAGTCGGTCATCTGTCATTTTTTAACGGTTTCTGATTGGTCATTTCTGTTAGTATAGAAGCTGTTAGTAGCGTCCATCTTGTCGGTATCGTAACTTCCGCTCTGAATAGTTTTGGTATTGTAGTGTTGTACGGTTGTGAGTGAATTGCTAAAAAAATGGAGAGGAATCACATGAATCCCAATCATGTAGATACTATTAGCATCGCTCGATTAGACAATTTGTTACGTACCGTATTTTCGGAAGAGGAATGGACAAATATGAGCGCGATGACTATTCTTCATCATCGCAATGTTCTTGTCGCTTATCTCACCAGACCCGGATTTCGTAAGACTTTGACAAGAGCAATACCCCATTAATTATAATTGAAAACATGTTTTTACAGGCGAAACTTACACTTTAAGCGAGTTTTTGAGGATCGAAAGAGATCACTTGATGATATATCCGCCTGGGGAGACCCCCAGCGAGAGTAGCAGCGCTAGCACAGCTACGAACTATATTGTTGGCAATTCAACGCCTACTAGCAGTTCCAGCGATGAGGATGTAACGAATATAAACGGAAATGTCCAGGAAGAAGAAGACGAGGAAAATGAGGCAATGGGTAACGTGACTTCGATGGTAATTTGATTAATTCTTCTGAGATACTTTACGCTTCCTTTCCAACAGATCTCAGCATGATGCATTCTGATCGGGATATAGAGATCGATTCATCCATGCTCGCCCATGGAGCAGAGAGGCAGCCTCCTAGAGTTAGCAGGAAACGACAACGTGCTGGTAATCTTGCAATGTTCTATCGAATGTTAAGTTTTTAATACACGTTTTCAACAGAGGCAATGGCTTCATATCGGGTACCACGTATAAGTCGTCGCAGCAGTTATGATATCATTCCGCAAGCTTCCACAAATGACCAGGAAGGTAACAATAGATCTATTCATTTGAAACGTTAATTTTAAGTTGTGTATGCTTTATTTTCAGCTGCAGGGCCTTCTTCTGAGACCAGTACCCTTACAGAACCTGACCAAGCCGGTAATGAGGAGGAAGACCTATCAGCTCCAGCAACTAAGAGGGCTAGGCAGGAGTAATTTAAAAAGACGAGTTTTATTAAGTTTTTTTCGTTACATTATTGTTCCTGTTTACGGCCATTACGAGTACATCACATGATCTTGTTGATTGTAGTTTTGGTAAATATTATTTCAAGTTTAAAAAACAATGAACGCTGCTGCGTTAATTTATTACTTTAAGGAAATATTTTCGTGTTGATATACACTTCTGATCACAATATCAACAAACATTGTTTCCTTCCAGCAGAAAGATCAAGAAATTATACATATTTTCACTGGCCATTATGACGTATAAATTTGATTTAAAACATTTATGAATTTACAAGAATATTTACAAGAATATTAACTCCATCATCATGTTTTCTGATGACATAAAAGTACAGACCTTTTCTAACAGCAAAAACTGAAATAGAAATCACATGATCATGATTATTTTTTTGGTAGAATTTACTTGTTTTATTTTGTTTTAATGGACATTGCACTTAGAAATAACTACTAGAATTTAGGTTTGTTTTATTATTTAAAAAAAACTTTGATGAGTACATAGTGACATTAAGAGAACGTATCATACCAACTTTTGATTACAAAAAACCTTTAATTTCCATTAATAACTTGGAAGGAAATCAAATAATGTACACTATTATTCATCAAAACTGTTACTATAATTTGTTATTGCAAAAATAAAAGTAAACACTGCAAATGAAACTGTAAAATATTTGATAATTTGTGTATTCAATAAAGATGTGTTTTTTCTAATACGTTACTATTCATTCCTGCTGCTTATGATCTAGAATTTATGTGTAGTTCATGGAATAAAATATCTACTTTAGCATATAGAGTTATATCTTTGTACACCACCTAGTTAAGGATACACATTCAACATTATG
This sequence comes from Rhynchophorus ferrugineus, assembly GCF_030347505.1. NCBI lineage: Eukaryota > Metazoa > Arthropoda > Insecta > Coleoptera > Curculionidae > Rhynchophorus > Rhynchophorus ferrugineus. Next base: position 23,032,707 of record NW_027472584.1, on the reverse strand, counting down.
TGTTGAAGAACTTTCAGTACTGATTTTCCTGCACTCAAACTTATATATTTCTAATGATACATCCTCTATTATCTCTATTATCTTAAACCAATAATAATACATTGTTTCTTTTAATAATAGATGATCATCTGTTTCTAATATTAATAACTGCTCTTCGTAGATACAAATTTCTATTTATTCCATAAAAAAAGCTCCTGTTCTTATTGTAGAGCACGTTTAGCTTAATGGTTGATATTATATAATTACATTGTGTGAGCTTTTGTAATTGAAAAGATGAAAGCATCTCGGAGATTTAAAAGACCAATAATTTGAAATTAATGGGTTCAATGTAACGGTAAAAAACTAAACAGAACTATTCATAGAAAATTTAGCTAACGTATTACAACCGAATGATATAGAATCGACAATAGATGCAAATCCTGTTTAAAAGCTCAATATAGACGTAAATCTGATTTCTCCAATGGACTGAAATTGACAACAATCTAAATCCTAAAGAGGCTTCTGGAACTGATGATATTTCACCTGGGTTATTGAAAGAACTGCCACGAAAAACAGTCATCATGTCGACATACATAATCAGTGCCTGTATAAGACTGAAGCATGTTTCGGAATGTTTTAAGGTTGCTCGAATAATTATCCTTAAAAAACCTGTCAAACCGGAGGAACAAGCTGGATCTTTTCGCTGCTACCTGCGATATCAAAATTATTTGAGATACTGCTGTTAAAACGTATTAAACCATATGTAGAAATACCAGATTTCCAGTTTGGATTTCAAAATCACCACTCTGCAATCGACAAAGTGCACAGTGTAACAGCGGTTGTTAATAATGCAATAGAAGAAAAGAAATACTACCTTGCAATATTCATGAACAGCTCACAACTTTTTGACTGGGTTTGGTATTTGCGATTAATCTAGAAAATGAGCAAATTGCTACCGCGGAATTAATGTCGACTGCAGGAATCATATCTTTTTAAATGAAAAGTTAGAATCTCTTATAAAGAGGTATTCTCAACACTTAAACCTATTTCGACTGGAGTTCCACGGTATAGTGTCTTGGGACCACTCCTGTATTTGCTTTATACCGCTGTACAACAATAGAAATAGTACTTGGAATATTTGCTGACGATGCAGTTATACTGGATAAAGATGTTGTCTGGTTAAGGCTATAGAAAATGTACAAGTAGCGGTCAACAATATCTACAAATGGACTAGAGACTGGAAAATACATCTTAATAGCTCCAAATCTATCCATATTAATTTCGAGTTGTGGCGAAATGACAAAAGCCTATTTATATCACTTGATGGATGACCAATTCCTCAAGCAGAATCAGCTAAATACCTGGGAATATATCTTGATAGTAGGTTAAATTGGTAACATCATGTTAGAAAAAAAGCAGAGCAGATTAGACTAATAGTTAAGCAACTGTACTGGTTAGTCGGAAGATACTCTCAACTTGATATAAAATCAAAGAGATTGGTTCATCTGTCAATCATAAAGCATATTTCAACCTATGGGGTGCAAATATGGGATTGGACTAAAACATCAAACCAACTAGTAATCCAATGCACCCAAAACAAAGTTCCACGATTAATTACCAGTGCTTATCTCTATGTAACCAACGAAGAGCTGCACGATGACCTCAGAATCAAATGGAGAGAGGAACTGATCCAAGATTTCACCCTAAAATGTGAAATAAGGTTGCTAAATCATAGAAACGTGGAAGCAATACAGCTACATGGACAACGCCTGGGAAATTAGAAGATTGAAGCAAACCAAACAATAAGAACTTGTTTAGTGTATAAACGTATTCTTAACTTTAGCTTAAGTAGATTAGTTTTATTATAATTTGGGAAATACATTCTGATGTATTAATTCCTTACTCGCCTTGCTCGTGTATTAATGCAAGTAGAGCAGAACAGCAGTAATAAATTAATTTATAAATTAAGGGTGTACTAAGCATATCTTAAGTAAGATGTAATTAATAAAAACATTTATAATTAGACGGCGAAAGCACCAATAATAATAAATATAATATAATTTCATATAACAACAACGATAAGTATCTCTGAAATAGATGCAATCCTTGAATGATGCAAAACTTCGCTGGAATGAACATGTAAAAAAGAAAAAAAAAAGAACGTTCATGCGTCAGTTCGCCTTTGAAAACCTTCAAAATAGTATTGTCTCTACTCAAATCTTCAAGGGTTTCAAAGACTAGGGATGTTTTCAATATTGCTTGAATATTGAGCACCTTCAATTCACCTTTTTACAGTTTCAGCTGCGATGCTTTTACCCGAATTCCACTTAACTACACTAAAGAATCCTGAATCCTGAGTAAATGCACAACAATTTACAATCCAACCCAAACCTGTCTTCTTTTCATGATAATTAAACTAATTCTGGTTATAAGGGTTTAGAACACCACAAAAATTATTCATTTACTTCAAAAACTCTTTTATTTCACGGAAAGAAGAGGCGACTTGTTGAACGACGGTACATATTGACGCTGAGGGTCTAAACAGACCTACCAGTCTCATTCGTTTACTATTCAGGTAGTTAAAACAGATGGATCTTACGCATGCTAAAGGAACGGCCACAGAGAAGTACCTGGTTATTATTCCGTTTCTGTGATTTCCATTAATCTACATTTACAAAACTAAGCTACTATAACCCGCTCTTTGGTTGCCGTTCATCCTGAACTGCAAGTTTCGATACAACTTCCAGTATATTACATTAATTCACAGAAATTTCAGTTCGCCTTTGGTAGCCTTACACCTTGAACTATGATGCATGTGCTGGAAATCCAGGGACTAGAGATCTTTCTGAAAGCCGGAAGGTGCTTAACAACCTTCAATTCACATTTTGTGACCTTATAGCTTCAGCTGTGATACTTTCGTCCGTGTCCTTTCCTTGACAATTAATTTGCTTTTGGCTAATTGAATTTTAAATTAATTAAAAAAAAATTAAATTCGTTAAAAAGTGTTTTATTTTACGGAAGGAAGAGGCGACTTGTTGAACGGCGGTACAAATTGACGTTGAGGATATAAACAGACCTACCCGTCTCACTCACTCACCATTCAGGTAGTTTTAAAACAGACATCTCTTACGCATGAGCGTGGTAGTCCGCTATGTTATATAGTATTTCTTCTCCTATAATGAGCTTATTTTGCTGTTGGCAAATTAAAAACAAATTTGCAGCATTTTTGCTAAAGTTGATTTTTATAGTCCATGTTCTTATCGAAATTGTTTGAGTGTTTATTTATCTCAAAACCTTCTTGGTGTACATTTTCCGACAGCCATCAGAAACCTTGTATACATCAGTTACCCTTAGCTATAGGATTGGAGAGCACTTACTACTTATCCCTATATAGATAAAAGACGATTTTGAATTCACCAAAGCTAGTTAAAATGATGAAAATCAAATCGATGAAAGTACAGACATATCCTATAAAGCCAATCTGATATGTTTTGTACGATATGATTTTGAGAATGCTATTTATGAAGAGTTTTTGTTTTGTAAATGAATTGAATGGAAGAAGTCTGTCTCATCAGCTAGTTTTAGCCATAAAAACACGCCTTATATCTGAAAACAAATAGTTCCGATAAAAATTACAGCAGCCGCCATACATTTAGAATGACAATTACGAACAAGCCATGAAAAAAAAAAACAAAACACTTTCGTTATTTCAATGTCATTATTAGTTGACATCTATTTGTTGAGTTCGGTATCACTGTTCGTCAAAATGGATTTGAGTAAAATTAATGCAAAAAATGTTAAGAGTATAAATATTTTTGATATCAATAAGATTCTTCAAACGATTTTCACGGCTGAAGAGTGGTCGAACATGAACGATCTCGAGCGTGTACATCACCGCTTCGTATTTACTTCGTATTTCCAAAACGACTGTTACCGTAAGTTTTATATTCACGAATATTATAAAAAATTAAATTGAATGAATTGTTTTAGGTCGAACGTTCACTTTGAGCCAGTTTATAAGAATAAAAAGGGACCTATTTAGGTTACAACCATCTGAAAGCTCGCTTACTGTAGGAAGTAGCACTAGTGCCGGTAGTATGGGAATTTCTTCGAACCCCAGCTCTTCAACAACAACTACCGTCTCAAATGATTACAGTTTTACTGGACCTGATACAGGCAGCCAAAGTAGTGATGACGATGACGATTTGCCCTCAATAAGCAGCAAACGCCAACGACTTAATTAGGTTTTTATATAACATAATATAATCGTGTTAGAAATAATATTATTTATTAAATTGTATTACTATTTGTTAATAAACTATGAATTTCTATGAATTTTTCTGATTATTTTACTAATAATTTAACGAAAAATACATAAATATCCAAATAAACTACTTAAAAAAAATTAATAATGATAGTAACAATGCTTTCAGATAATAAAAAAATATTGTAATTATTGTTTAATTATGGTTTTTATATTTTATGAATTTAATATTGGCGAATTGTCAAAGTCAAAAAACGACCGTTAACAGATGGCGCCACCGGCGAGCATTCTAGCCAATGAGGAGGCGCGAATTAATATTATCCGGTCCGGTAGCTATATTAGGCCGCGAATTATTTTGCTGTAGCCATTTTGTCAGAACTTGTTCCCAGTGAAAGGTTGTGTCCGTTTAGTTCCTTGAGTTTTTTAAGTATTATTGATTATCATAACATGGATCTTAGTAAGTTAAACGCGGATAATATAAAGAAACTAACCAACAGTGAAATAGACAGAATTCTGTTAACCATATTCACAATGGCGGCGTGGACTGCTATGTCGCCTATAGAAAGGGCCCACCACAGGAATATATTTACTATTTATTTTAAGAAACCTGAGATAAGTACGTTTTTTACTAAGAACTATGTATCATTCGTTATATTAATGCGAACATGTGATTTTTTCAGGACGCCAGTACACACTTCGGGAATTTTTGACCATTAGAAGAGACATATTTGCATTGCATCCTAAGGGACAAACACCCCCAATATCGGATACCAGTAGCAGCAGCTCCGCGCCGTCAAGTAACCCGAGCAACGTGACTTTAACTTCACAGGTATCACTGGAGGGACCCAGCGGGTCCGTTAGAGGCATGGGCGAAGGCGAGGGTCCCTTATTGTTAGAAGGTAAGACAATTCGCAATACGAAATAAATATTCCGATTTAAGACCGATAAATAATTTACCAGACAATTCTTCGATATCACCTATTAACTCGGACGAGAGGTTTGATGAGTTGCAATTTCAAACAAGCCCTACCAGCAGCGAAGAAGGCTTTCACGGAAGAGAGGAAACAGGTACTATTCTCATCTAAGCTTCTTATATTGTCATTTTTCAATAGTTTATTCGACAGAAGGCGTCGGAAGTATGTCAGAACCGAGAGAAACTAATCTGTGTGGTGACTCAATACCAGAGCAAGTTACCGACAAGGCCACAGTTCAAGCTACGACTACTACTGACAATGCTGGTGAACAGCCAGAAACTGAGCCACAACCGGGAATAAGTCAAAGCTTCAGCCCCAGTGCAGCCCTAAATACACTGAAAATTTTTTTTCTGAAAAGCTGCCCTACATGAGTAGCGGTCTCTCTTTATTTCAGCCATTTTTCTCTAGCCCTGCAACATCACCCTCTAGAATAGAAAGTGCAACTAGCGACTCAGCAGCTGATACAAGCCGCAACACAGCGACAGAAGCAACGGAAGAGAAAAAGGGAATGGAACCCACACCAGATACCGATGCTGCATCTGCACCATCTGAAGTAACTATTTCCTCTGTACCATCGACAAGTGCTGCGGGTGCCACTAGCGAGGACACTACTAGTCCAGGAGGTAATTAATGGACTCTTTATGTTTACTAAGATTTTAATAGTCTGTTTGTCAATAGCTTCGTCACCGACGCGCTCAATTTCGCCGATGAATGTATTGTGCCAATCGAGCAGCAGTGATGACGACTGCTTACCTCCAAAGGAGAAGAGACCCAGACGGGACGACGATAACTAAGTTTTGTCTTCCTAATTTCTTTAATTCTAGTTGTACTGTACTACTGGTAGCATTTTAATCCAGTATTTTTCCATTAATATTTATTTTAAGGATTGTTTTGTACAATACACTCTCCTTATAATAATGTTCGTCTTTAAGATTGTTGTGTTATACTGTTGTATATAATACAAGATTAACGGTCAAGTCAGAAATAAATAAATATTTTTCATTAATGTAAGTAACATTAACACTTGACGCAGATTCGTTAGTATAACACCCTTAGCTAGTAGCTTAAAAATTATAAAGTTATTTTCAATAAAAATTTAATTTTTAAATCAATTTGTTTTTACTGCTACAAGCAGGCAAGTGGATATAACTGATGTAGCAAAAAACCCTCCCTTCTTATTTTTAATGAATTGAAGAAATCCCTTCGTATACTACCGATCCATAAAACTTATCAAATAATATGAAAAACTAATTCAGAACTACCGAGGGAAATCATGTTCAATACTAATCTCACATAAAATAATTGTTAATAACATTCAAAATTAAATTTATAAATGGTTGTTAATTAGGTTTATATATAACATAATATAATCGTGTTAGAAATAATGCTATTTATTAAACTGTATTATTATTTGTTAATAAACTATCAGTTTCTATGAATTTGTCTGATTACTTTACTAATAATTTAACGAAAAATACATAAAAATCCAAATAAACTATTAAAAAAAATTAATAATGATCGTAACAATGCTTTCAGATAATAAAAAAATATTGTAATTATTGTTTAATTATGGTTTTTATATTTTATTAATTTAATATTGGCGAATTGTCAAAGTCAAAAAACGACCGGAAACAGATGGCGCCACCGGCGAGCATTCTAGCCAATGGGGAGGCGCGAATTAATATTATCCGGTCCGGTAGCTATAGTAGGCCGCGTATTATTTTGTTGTAGCCAGTTTGTCAGAACTTGTTCCCAGTGAAAGGTTGTGTCCGTTTAGTTCCTTGAGTTTTTTAAGTATTATTGATTATCATAACATGGATCTTAGTAAGTTAAACGCGGATAATATAAAGAAACTAACCAACAGTGAAATAGACAGAATTCTGTTAACCATATTCACAATGGCGGCGTGGACTGCTATGTCGCCTATAGAAAGGGCCCACCACAGGAATATATTTACTATTTATTTTAAGAAACCTGAGATAAGTACGTTTTTTACCAAGAAATATGTATCATTCGTTATATTAATGCGAACATGTGATATTTTCAGGACGCCAGTACACACTTCGGGAATTTTTGACCATTAGAAGAGACATATTTGCATTGCATCCTAAGGGACAAACACCCCCAATATCGGATACCAGTAGCAGCAGCTCCGCGCCGTCAAGTAACCCGAGCAACGTGACTTTAACTTCACAGGTATCACTGGAGGGACCCAGCGGGTCCGTTAGAGGCATGGGCGAAGGCGAGGGTCCTTTATTGTTAGAAGGTAAGACAATTCGCAATACGAAATAAATATTCCGATTTAAGACCGATAAATAATTTACCAGACAATTCTTCGATATCACCTATTAACTCGGACGAGAGGTTTGATGAGTTGCAATTTCAAACAAGCCCTACCAGCAGCGAAGAAGGCTTTCACGGAAGAGAGGAAACAGGTACTATTCTCATCTAAGCTTCTTATATTGTCATTTTTCAATAGTTTATTCGACAGAAGGCGTCGGAAGCATGTCAGAACCGAGAGAAACTAATCTGTGTGGTGACTCAATACCAGAGCAAGTTACCGACAAGGCCACAGTTCAAGCTACGACTACTACTGACAATGCTGGTGAACAGCCAGAAACTGAGCCACAACCGGGAATAAGTCAAAGCTTCAGCCCCAGTGCAGCCCTAAATACACTGAAAATTTTTTTTTCTGAAAAGCTGTCCTCCATGAGTAGCGGTCTCTCTCTATTTCCGCCAATTTTCTCTAGCCCTGCAACATCACCCTCTAGAACAGAAAGTGCAACTAGCGACTCAGCAGCTGATACAAGCCGCAAAACAGCGACAGAAGCAACGGATGAGAAAAAGGAAATGGAACCCACACCAGATACCGATGCTGCATCTGCACCATCTGAAGGAACTATTTCCTCTGTACCATCGACAAGTGCTGCGGGTGCCACTAGCCAGGACACTACTAGTCCAGGAGGTAATTAATGGACTCTTTATGTTTACTAAGATTTTAATAGTCTGTTTGTCAATAGCTTCGTCACCGACGCGCTCAATTTCGCCGATGAATGTATTGTGCCAATCGAGCAGCAGTGATGACGACTGCTTACCTCCAAAGGAGAAGAGACCCAGACGGGACGACGATAACTAAGTTTTATCTTCCTAATTTCTTTAATTCTAGTTGTACTGTACTACTGGTAGCATTTTAATCCAGTATTTTTCCATTAATATTTATTTTAAGGATTGTTTTGTATAATACACTTTCCTTATAATAATGTTCGTCTTTAAGATTGTTGTGTTATACTGTTGTATATAATACAAGATTAACGGTCAAGTCAGAAATAAATAAATATTTTTCATTAATGTAAGTAACATTAACACTTGACGCAGATTCGTTAGTATAACACCCTTAGCTAGTAGCTTAAAAATTATAAAGTTATTTTCAATAAAAATTTAATTTTTAAATCAATTTGTTTTTACTGCTACAAGCAGGCAAGTGGATATAACTGATGTAGCAAAAAACCCTCGCTTCTTATTTTTAATGAATTGAAGAAATCCCTTCGTATACTACCGAACCATAAAACTTATTAAATAATATGAAAAACTAATTCAGAACTACCGAGGGAAATCATGTTCAATACTAATCTCACATAAAATAATTGTTAATAACATTCAAAATTAAATTTATAAATGGTTGTTAATTAGGTTTATATATAACATAATATAATCGTGTTAGAAATAATGCTATTTATTAAACTGTATTATTATTTGTTAATAAACTATCAGTTTCTATGAATTTGTCTGATTACTTTACTAATAATTTAACGAAAAATACATAAAAATCCAAATAAACTATTTAAAAAAATTAATAATGATCGTAACAATGCTTTCAGATAATAAAAAAATATTGTAATTATTGTTTAATTATGGTTTTTATATTTTATTAATTTAATATTGGCGAATTGTCAAAGTCAAAAAACGACCGGAAACAGATGGCGCCACCGGCGAGCATTCTAGCCAATGAGGAGGCGCGAATTAATATTATCCGGTCCGGTAGCTATATTAGGCCGCGAATTATTTTGCTGTAGCCATTTTGTCAGAACTTGTTCTCAGTGAAAGGTTGTGTCCGTTTAGTTCCTTGAGTTTTTTAAGTATTATTGATTATCATAACATGGATCTTAGTAAGTTAAACGCGGATAATATAAAGAAACTAACCAACAGTGAAATAGACAGAATTCTGTTAACCATATTCACAATGGCGGCGTGGACTGCTATGTCGCCTATAGAAAGGGCCCACCACAGGAATATATTTACTATTTATTTTAAGAAACCTGAGATAAGTACGTTTTTTACCAAGAACTCTGTATCATTCGTTATATTAATGCGAACATGTGATTTTTTCAGGACGCCAGTACACACTTCGGGAATTTTTGACCATTAGAAGAGATATATTTGCATTGCATCCTAAGGGACAAACACCCCCAATATCGGATACCAGTAGCAGCAGCTCCGCGCCGTCAAGTAACCCGAGCAACGTGACTTTAACTTCACAGGTATCAATGGAGGGACCCAGCGGGTCCGTTAGAGGCATGGGCGAAGGCGAGGGTCCCTTATTGTTAGAAGGTAAGACAATTCGCAATACGAAATAAATATTCCGATTTAAGACCGATAAATAATTTACCAGACAATTCTTCGATATCACCTATTAACTCGGACGAGAGGTTTGATGAGATGCAATTTCAAACAAGCCCTACCAGCAGCGAAGAAGGCTTTCACGGAAGAGAGGAAACAGGTACTATTCTCATCTAAGCTTCTTATATTGTCATTTTTCAATAGTTTATTCGACAGAAGGCGTCGGAAGCATGTCAGAACCGAGAGAAACTAATCTGTGTGGTGACTCAATACCAGAGCAAGTTACCGACAAGGCCACAGTTCAAGCTACGACTACTACTGACAATGCTGGTGAACAGCCAGAAACTGAGCCACAACCGGGAATAAGTCAAAGCTTCAGCCCCAGTGCAGCCCTAAATACACTGAAAATTTTTTTTTCTGAAAAGCTGTCCTCCATGAGTAGCGGTCTCTCTCTATTTCAGCCAATTTTCTCTGGCCCTGCAACATCACCCTCTAGAACAGAAAGTGCAACTAGCGACTCAGCAGCTGATACAAGCCGCAAAACAGCGACAGAAGCAACGGATGAGAAAAAGGAAATGGAACCCACACCAGATACCGATGCTGCATCTGCACCATCTGAAGTAACTATTTCCTCTGTACCATCGACAAGTGCTGCGGGTGCCACTAGCGAGGACACTACTAGTCCAGGAGGTAATTAATGGACTCTTTATGTTTACTAAGATTTTAATAGTCTGTTTATCAATAGCTTCGTCACCGACGCGCTCAATTTCGCCGATGAATGTATTGTGCCAATCGAGCAGCAGTGATGACGACTGCTTACCTCCAAAGGAGAAGAAACCCAGACGGGACGACGATAATTAAGTTTTATCTTCCTAATTTCTTTAATTCTTGTTGTACTGTACTACTGGTAGCATTTTAATCCAGTACTTTTCCATTAATATTTATTTTAAGGATTGTTTTGTATAATACACTTTCCTTATAATAATGTTCGTTTTTAAGATTGTTGTGTTATACTGTTGTATATAATACAAGATTAACGGTCAAGTCAGAAATAAATAAATATTTTTCATTAATATAAGTAACATTAACACTTGACGCAGATTCGTTAGTATAACACCCTTAGCTAGTAGCTTAAAAATTATAAAGTTATTTTCAATAAAAATTTAATTTTTAAATCAATTTGTTTTTACTGCTACAAGCAGGCAAGTGGATATAACTGATGTAGCAAAAAACCCTCGCTTCTTATTTTTAATGAATTGAAGAAATCCCTTCGTATACTACCGAACCGTAAAACTTATTAAATAATATGAAAAACTAATTCAGAACTACCGAGGGAAATCATGTTCAATACTAATCTCACATAAAATAATTGTTAATAACATTCAAAATTAAATTTATAAACGGTTGTTAAAACAGTAATAGTCAATAAATAATATTGTTTGGAATATATATGCAATGTATGCAAATAGACATAGCAATCTGCCAAGATTGAAACAATATAATGCCATATTATTACTAATTGTATTTAATTCATAGAATACTGCAAACATTTTAAAATGTATCAAATACATCAACATATAAAAATGACCCCCCATTAACACAGTACTGTGTGGTATTCAATTCATTTTTAGCTTCTTCCTCATCGTTTCTTATTAAAAAGGTATTTTGTAGAAAGACTACCATACATTCCACCTAAAATATAGAATAAAACCCATTAAATACAGTAATTTTAAAAAAGAGTCACTTACCTATGTTATTCTTTAGACATCACTTGTATTACTGCGGTATCTAAATGTTAGGCCTTTAATTATGAAACTTTATTGTTTAGTTTATTATTTTAAAGGATACTAGCAAAATATATTCTTGTAAGGACTATGACGCTTTCACTCAAATCATCTTGTATTCGTGAACTTTCCTTTTCATCATACTACTTAGCCATTGTGTCTGAAATAATTTCAACACAATTAACAAACATATCACTTTCAAAGCAGTAACGAATTACTAGAATATAACCATAGACAGTTTTCTTTTGGCTAATTGAATTTTAAATTCAAAAGTGGACATCCTTATGATCTCCGAGGAATCCTACCCACATCGTTAGTTACAATATGTGAAAGGATTTAGAACTCAAAAAAAATACTAATGTACGTTAAAAAGTGTTTTATTTTACGGAAGGAAGAGGCGACTTGTTGAACGGCGGTACAAATTGACGTTGAGGATATAAACAGACCTACCCGTCTCACTCACTCACCATTCAGGTAGTTTTAAAACAGATATCTCTTACGCATGAGCGTGGTAGTCCGCTATGTTATATAGTATTTCTTCTCCTATAATGAGCTTATTTTGCTGTTGGCAAATTAAAAACAAATTTGCAGCATTTTTGCTAGAGTTGATTTTTATAGTCCTTGTTCTTATCGAAATTGTTTGAGTGTTTATTTATCTCAAAACCTTCTTGGTGTACATTTTCCGACAGCCATCAGGAACCTTGTATACATCAGTTACCCCTAGCTGTAGGATTGGAGAGCACTTACTACTTATCCCTATATAGATAAAAGACGATTTTGAATTCACCAAAGCTAGTTAAAATGATGAAAATCAAATCGATGAAAGTACAGACATATCCTATAAAGCCAATCTGATATGTTTTGTACGATATGATTTTGAGAATGCTGTTTATGAAGAGTTTTTGTTTTGTAAATGAATTGAATGGAAGAAGTCTGTCTCATCAGCTAGTTTTAGCCATAAAAACACGCCTTATATCTGAAAACAAATAGTTCCGATAAAAATTACAGCAGCCGCCATACATTTAGAATGACAATTACGAACAAGCCATGAAAAAAAAACAAAACACTTTCCTTATTTCAATGTCATTATTAGTTGACATTTATTTGTTGAGTTCGGTATCACTGTTCGTCAAAATGGATTTGAGTAAAATTAATGCAAAAAATGTTAAGAGTATAAATATTTTTGATATCAATAAGATTCTTCAAACGATTTTCACGGCTGAAGAGTGGTCGAACATGAACGATCTCGAGCGTGTACATCACCGCTTCGTATTTACTTCGTATTTCCAAAACGACTGTTACCGTAAATTTTATATTCTCGAATGTTATAAAAAATTAAATTGAATGAATTGTTTTAGGTCGAACGTTCACTTTGAGCCAGTTTATAAGAATAAAAAGGGACCTATTTAGGTTACAACCATCTGAAACGTCGCTTACTGTAGGAAGTAGCACTAGTGCCGGTAGTATGGGAATTTCTTCGAACCCCAGCTATTCAACAACAACTACCGTCTCAAATGATTACAGTTTTACTGGTCCTGATACAGGCAGCCAAAGTAGTGATGACGATGACGATTTGCCCTCAATAAGCAGCAAACGCCAACGACTTAATTAGGTTTATATATAACATAATATAATCGTGTTAGAAATAATGCTATTTATTAAATTGTATTACTATTTGTTAATAAACTATCAATTTCTATGAATTTGTCTGATTATTTTACTAATAATTTAACGAAAAATAAATAAAAATCCAAATAAACTATTTAAAAAAAATTAATAATAATCGTAACAATGCTTTCAGATAATAAAAAATATTGTAATTATTGTTTAATTATGGTTTTTATATTTTATGAATTTAATATTGGCGAATTGTCAAAGTCAAAAAACGACCGGAAACAGATGGCGCCACCGGCGAGCATTCTAGCCAATGGGGAGGCGCGAATTAATATTATCCGGTCCGGTAGCTATAGTAGGCCGCGAATTATTTTGCTGTAGCCATTTTGTCAGAACTTGTTCCCAGTGAAAGGTTGTGTCCGTTTAGTTCCTTGAGTTTTTTAAGTATTATTGATTATCATAACATGGATCTTAGTAAGTTAAACGCGGATAATATAAAGAAACTAACCAACAGTGAAATAGACAGAATTCTGTTAACCATATTCACAATGGCGGCGTGGACTGCTATGTCGCCTATAGAAAGGGCCCACCACAGGAATATATTTACTATTTATTTTAAGAAACCTGAGATAAGTACGTTTTTTACCAAGAAATAAGTATCATTCGTTATATTAATGCGAACATGTGATATTTTCAGGACGCCAGTACACACTTCGGGAATTTTTGACCATTAGAAGAGATATATTTGCATTGCATCCTAAGGGACAAACACCCCCAATATCGGATACCAGTAGCAGCAGCTCCGCGCCGTCAAGTAACCCGAGCAACGTGACTTTAACTTCACAGGTATCACTGGAGGGACCCAGCGGGTCCGTTAGAGGCATGGGCGAAGGCGAGGGTCCCTTATTGTTAGAAGGTAAGACAATTCGCAATACGAAATAAATATTCCGATTAAAGACCGATAAATAATTTACCAGACAATTCTTCGATATCACCTATTAACTCGGACGAGAGGTTTGATGAGATGCAATTTCAAACAAGCCCTACCAGCAGCGAAGAAGGCTTTCATGGAAGAGAGGAAACAGGTACTATTCTCATCTAAGCTTCTTATATTGTCATTTTTCAATAGTTTATTCGACAGAAGGCGTCGGAAGCATGTCAGAACCGAGAGAAACTAATCTGTGTGGTGACTCAATACCAGAGCAAGTTACCGACAAGGCCACAGTTCAAGCTACGACTACTACTGACAATGCTGGTGAACAGCCAGAAACTGAGCCACAACCGGGAATAAGTCAAAGCTTCAGCCCCAGTGCAGCCCTAAATACACTGAAAAAATTTTTTTCTGAAAAGCTGCCCTACATGAGTAGCGGTCTCTCTTTATTTCAGCCATTTTTCTCTAGCCCTGCAACATCACCCTCTAGAATAGAAAGTGCAACTAGCGACTCAGCAGCTGATACAAGCCGCAACACAGCGACAGAAGCAACGGAAGAGAAAAAGGGAATGGAACCCACACCAGATACCGATGCTGCATCTGCACCATCTGAAGTAACTATTTCCTCTGTACCATCGACAAGTGCTGCGGGTGCCACTAGCGAGGACACTACTAGTCCAGGAGGTAATTAATGGACTCTTTATGTTTACTAAGATTTTAATAGTCTGTTTGTCAATAGCTTCGTCACCGACGCGCTCAATTTCGCCGATGAATGTATTGTGCCAATCGAGCAGCAGTGATGACGACTGCTTACCTCCAAAGGAGAAGAGACCCAGACGGGACGACGATAACTAAGTTTTATCTTCCTAATTTCTTTAATTCTAGTTGTACTGTACTACTGGTAGCATTTTAATCCAGTATTTTTCCATTAATATTTATTTTAAGGATTGTTTTGTATAATACACTTTCCTTATAATAATGTTCGTCTTTAAGATTGTTGTGTTATACTGTTGTATATAATACAAGATTAACGGTCAAGTCAGAAATAAATAAATATTTTTCATTAATGTAAGTAACATTAACACTTGACGCAGATTCGTTAGTATAACACCCTTAGCTAGTAGCTTAAAAATTATAAAGTTATTTTCAATAAAAATTTAATTTTTAAATCAATTTGTTTTTACTGCTACAAGCAGGCAAGTGGATATAACTGATGTAGCAAAAAACCCTCGCTTCTTATTTTTAATGAATTGAAGAAATCCCTTCGTATACTACCGAACCATAAAACTTATTAAATAATATGAAAAACTAATTCAGAACTACCGAGGGAAATCATGTTCAATACTAATCTCACATAAAATAATTGTTAATAACATTCAAAATTAAATTTATAAATGGTTGTTAATTAGGTTTATATATAACATAATATAATCGTGTTAGAAATAATGCTATTTATTAAACTGTATTATTATTTGTTAATAAACTATCAGTTTCTATGAATTTGTCTGATTACTTTACTAATAATTTAACGAAAAATACATAAAAATCCAAATAAACTATTTAAAAAAATTAATAATGATCGTAACAATGCTTTCAGATAATAAAAAAATATTGTAATTATTGTTTAATTATGGTTTTTATATTTTATTAATTTAATATTGGCGAATTGTCAAAGTCAAAAAACGACCGGAAACAGATGGCGCCACCGGCGAGCATTCTAGCCAATGAGGAGGCGCGAATTAATATTATCCGGTCCGGTAGCTATATTAGGCCGCGAATTATTTTGCTGTAGCCATTTTGTCAGAACTTGTTCTCAGTGAAAGGTTGTGTCCGTTTAGTTCCTTGAGTTTTTTAAGTATTATTGATTATCATAACATGGATCTTAGTAAGTTAAACGCGGATAATATAAAGAAACTAACCAACAGTGAAATAGACAGAATTCTGTTAACCATATTCACAATGGCGGCGTGGACTGCTATGTCGCCTATAGAAAGGGCCCACCACAGGAATATATTTACTATTTATTTTAAGAAACCTGAGATAAGTACGTTTTTTACCAAGAACTCTGTATCATTCGTTATATTAATGCGAACATGTGATTTTTTCAGGACGCCAGTACACACTTCGGGAATTTTTGACCATTAGAAGAGATATATTTGCATTGCATCCTAAGGGACAAACACCCCCAATATCGGATACCAGTAGCAGCAGCTCCGCGCCGTCAAGTAACCCGAGCAACGTGACTTTAACTTCACAGGTATCACTGGAGGGACCCAGCGGGTCCGTTAGAGGCATGGGCGAAGGCGAGGGTCCCTTATTGTTAGAAGGTAAGACAATTCGCAATACGAAATAAATATTCCGATTAAAGACCGATAAATAATTTACCAGACAATTCTTCGATATCACCTATTAACTCGGACGAGAGGTTTGATGAGATGCAATTTCAAACAAGCCCTACCAGCAGCGAAGAAGGCTTTCATGGAAGAGAGGAAACAGGTACTATTCTCATCTAAGCTTCTTATATTGTCATTTTTCAATAGTTTATTCGACAGAAGGCGTCGGAAGCATGTCAGAACCGAGAGAAACTAATCTGTGTGGTGACTCAATACCAGAGCAAGTTACCGACAAGGCCACAGTTCAAGCTACGACTACTACTGACAATGCTGGTGAACAGCCAGAAACTGAGCCACAACCGGGAATAAGTCAAAGCTTCAGCCCCAGTGCAGCCCTAAATACACTGAAAATTTTTTTTTCTGAAAAGCTGTCCTCCATGAGTAGCGGTCTCTCTCTATTTCCGCCAATTTTCTCTAGCCCTGCAACATCACCCTCTAGAACAGAAAGTGCAACTAGCGACTCAGCAGCTGATACAAGCCGCAAAACAGCGACAGAAGCAACGGATGAGAAAAAGGAAATGGAACCCACACCAGATACCGATGCTGCATCTGCACCATCTGAAGTAACTATTTCCTCTGTACCATCGACAAGTGCTGCGGGTGCCACTAGCGAGGACACTACTAGTCCAGGAGGTAATTAATGGACTCTTTATGTTTACTAAGATTTTAATAGTCTGTTTGTCAATAGCTTCGTCACCGACGCGCTCAATTTCGCCGATGAATGTATTGTGCCAATCGAGCAGCAGTGATGACGACTGCTTACCTCCAAAGGAGAAGAGACCCAGACGGGACGACGATAACTAAGTTTTATCTTCCTAATTTCTTTAATTCTTGTTGTACTGTACTACTGGTAGCATTTTAATCCAGTACTTTTCCATTAATATTTATTTTAAGGATTGTTTTGTACAATACACTCTCCTTATAATAATGTTCGTCTTTAAGATTGTTGTGTTATACTGTTGTATATAATACAAGATTAACGGTCAAGTCAGAAATAAGTAAATAGTTTTCATTAATATAACTATCATTAACACTTGACGCAGATTCGTTAGTATAACACCTTTAGCTAGTAGTTTAATAATTATAAATTTATTTTCAATAAAAATTTAATTTTTAAATCAATTTGTTTTTTCTGCTACAAGCAGACAAGTGGAAATATTTCAGAATAATTTATAGAGAACAATCCAGATATTTCGCTCTAAGAACAGAAAAATAATCTAAATCATTTGGGGTCTTCTACTAGAAGCCACAGCAGTAACATACATAATATATGTTACTGCATACAAATCGCTGTTGTCCGTTTTTAAGATTGTTGGATTGTACTTAGCTGTTAGCTGTTCTTATAACATATATACAGAAAACATAACTGATGTAGCAAAAACCCCTCGCTTATTTTTTAATGAATTGGAGAAAACCCTTCGTATAGAATATTCACCGAACCATAAAACTTATCAAATAATATGGAAAACTAATTCAGAACTACCGAGGAAATCATGTTCAATACTAATCTCACATAACATAATTGTTAATAACATTCAAAATTAGATTTATAAACGGTTGTTAAAACAGTAATAGTCAATATATAATATTGTTTGGAATATATATGAAATGTATGCAAATAGACATAGCAATCTGCCAAGATTGAAACAATATAATGCCATATTATTACTAATTGTATTTAATTCATAGAATACTGCAAACATTTTAAAATGTATCAAATACATCAACATATAAAAATGACCCCCCATTAACACAGTACTGTGTGGTATTCAATTCATTTTTAGCTTCTTCCTCATCGTTTCTTATTAAAAAGGTATTTTGTAGAAAGACTACCATACATTCCACCTAAAATATAGAATAAAACCCATTAAATACAGTAATTTTAAAAAAGAGTCACTTACCTATGTTATTCTTTAGACATCACTTGTATCACTGCAGTATCTAAATGTTACTCTTTTAATTATGAAACTATATTGTTTAGTTTATTATTTTAAAAGATACTAGCAAAATATATTCTTGTAAGGACTATGACGCTTTCACTCAAATCATCTTGTATTCGTGAACTTTCCTTTTCATCATACTACTTAGCCATTGTGTCTGAAATAATTTCAACACAATTAACAAACATGTCACTTTCAAAACAGTAATGAAATTACTAGAATATAACCATAGACTATATAATTTTTCTCTCTAGCTCTGACGGATGAACTACTACTTTACTACTAAATGACACCGTTTATGCATTTTGTGCCAACAAATGGAGGTAATATTTTTAATTTATGGTTTGATTATGTCTACCTCCTAATGAAATATCCACATATGTACATACAACCTTGGGCTTTTTCACTTGTGGCTGAATATACCTTCTGTCACTTTCGGATTATTTTGTAGTTGTTAGAGGATTGCAAATGTTTAAAATGTCTTCAAAAATCTATAAATAGAATACTAAAGTTGTATAAACAAAAGAGTATAGAACAAAAGATATATTCTTACCATAATCCTCAAACGAGTTGGATTTCAAATATATCAACATCAACAAATATATCTGGATTTGGCGCCTGCGCTCAATCCTGCCTATAAAACCATAGAAAATGAACTATTGTATTGCCCATAGAATATAAAAAAAAGTATCAGTACTGTCATATTGTCCACAGACCGTTGAAATCTGAAGTTTCTCTATTTCGTGGATATTGTCTTCGTTTTTTAATGACGATACTTTCTTTTCGAGTCGATCAAGCGAAAACAAAAAATATAGAATATTTAGATTTGTATTACATTAATAATTCTATAAGAACGGTAAACATTTAAATTATTGTGTTAATCTTGGTGTCTTTGGTAAATCCAAACAGCATCAATTTTATTTATAGTGGGAATACTAGCTGCCAAATTTATCATCAAATGTACATATTTTCAACGACATCGAGTATCAACATATGCCAAAATTTAATAATAAGAACAGAGAACAAGAACAAATTCATTAATTAGGTTTGTCCATCAATAATTGTAGTAACTGGTAATAATTAATTTTTATTTTATAGGATAGATTTGAATGTGTTGAGAGTCAAAGTCAAAGAATGTAAAATTCAGAGAATCAGCGAAGAAGAAATTAGACAGGAATTTTCTAGGATTTAAGAACAGTGGAGAGTGATACTATGAAATAATTAAATTTGCTAAGAAAAGTAGACCTGGATCAAATAAACAAAATATAAAACTATCAACAACATCCTAATGATCAAATGTCAAAAGAGGAAAAGAGAATGCATTTTTATATAAGAATATAGGTAAGTAATTTTTTTTGTGAAAATATTGATGTATCTCGACTGGAAATTTCTTTCAGATTATCATCAGAATTTCAACGATACATTTTAGTATAGTAAATGCACAATATGTTAACCAAAAGCTTGAGGTAGTCAATTCATTAATGGGGATTATTGTGGATCAAGAATAGGAGCAAACATTGTGGTAGGGATCATAGTTGATCATTATGAATTTGTATTTACTGCATGGTGTATGAGTATATTTTAGAAATTTTATTACTATTTTGATGATGAAATATTTGCTAACTGTGTTTAAATTATTTCAGACACAACGGCTAAGTAGTATGAAATAAAGGCTGAACAGTACAAGATGATTTGGGTGGAAGAGCTACAGTCCTTATAAGAGGATATTATTCTAGTATATTTTCAAATTATAAAGTAAAAAATAAGCGTGCTAAAAAATTAGAACATATCTTAGAAAAAATGAAGGAGTAACACCTTGAAACAGCAGTGATATTTGCTGTCGTAAAGTATAACATAAGTAAATGACTTTTCTAAAATTACATCTATGTATTTTATGAAGTTTACTTTATATTTCAGGTCGAAAGTACGGTAGTTTTTTGGAAAGAAGTTAAAAACCGATTGTTGAGTATAGTGCACTTAATGGACGGTTATTTTTACATGTTGATATTTTCTTTACATTTAAAATGTTTGCATTTTGATCTATGAATTAAATAAAATTAGTGGTAATATGACATTATTGTATTTTTCAATCTTTTTTCAATTGCTATTTCTAGTATTTCCACAACTTTCATATATACTCCGAACAATAATATATCAAAAAATAATGTTCCAACAACTCTTGAGAAACTTAATTTTTTATGTTAGGATTGTTATTAAACATCTTTTCTCTCACCATTTGTGAAATACTTTTTCCATATTATTATTTATATCTAAGTTTTGTACTACGGAGAGTATCAATAAATGTAATTCCCTTCAATAAGAAAAACAACTCATATTTTATGAAACATTTTTTTCTAATTGTTATTTGCAAAATAGAAATAGTTAAAAATTATTTCAGATTTCAAAACAAAGTTCTTACTAGCAAAATATAAATATTTTAATTTTTAATGGTTTTTATATAATATGTATTATTATTAATAATTAATAGATATACACATATTGGTGATGTCCATGATCCCGCCACTTGTTCCCATGTTCGCTCAAATTTGTTGACCCCATCAACGGTTCCTGGTACAACATTCTGTTCGTCGCCAAGCGGTGAACATTGTAACTAGACCACAAAATATACAGACTCAATGTTTTATGACTAGACTTTGAACCAATTTTGAAACCTGTTTGCCAAATTCAGTTCTGCTCATGGGCATTTTCATTTTTCTCTTGAAATTCTCTCCGAATGCTCAGGTACTCACCAAAATGTTTGCGCAGAGCTCGAACCACTTATGCTTTACATTACTACTGGCTGATGGATGGATATATGACATGGGCATATTGGTTAGATACGATAGAAGTTGGACTATAGATGAATCTTTTAAAAGGTAGAAGATTCTTATTTATGGCCAACAAATTTTTGTTCAAGGGATTCCAGATGCCTTTGCCGGTTCTTATAGTCAAATGACCGTACCGAGCGAATAATCTTTACTATGAATGAGTGGTTAAACATGCAAATAGTTGATCATATTCATCATCAATACATGTTCACAGTGTATTCAAAAATGATGATATTCGTAAGAAAATCATTCAAAGTTTTGTTACTTTTTTTCACTTAAATTTTTTTTTTTAATAAATAATTAGTCTACATATTTGAAGCATTTCATTAATTACTTGAGTAAAAAGTTTGGAAAGGCTAATTGTAGATGTTAGTAATGTTAATGCAGGAAACGTGTATAAACTCTCTAGGGATCAAATAGAGAGATTTCCTCATCCATATTTTGAGGAGGAAAAGTTTCACTACGAGAATCTTTTGATTTTGAACACAAGAATTTGGCATAAGAATAGCATAAGAAATGCCACATTATATTATGGTGATTACAGCGATATACTTTGGATGAATACACATCCAAAAGGTAGAAAAATATATATATATATATATATATATATATATATATATAGTATATCCAAAGAATCTCAACATTATGTATTTAATCACTAAACTAGTTGTATACAATCTAAATTTAAATAGTACAAGTTTTGCTTCACAATAATAGCGTTTCTGAGAATCAAAAAATTGCCATCAAGTTTCTAGAAAATAGATAGAGAATAAAAAAAAGCGGAAGAGGAAATGTACATTAATAACGGCAGAGTAAATATAAATTGTACAATATTTTTTCTTGAATTAAATAATAAAAGTGAGATTTTCTATATATACATTTTTAGAATCGATAAAAAATATCCCTCATTATTAAAAATCACAGTGATGCAAAATCATCTATGAATAACATTATTTAGTTAAATGAAAAAATATAATAGATAAAAAAAGTGTTACATATGTTGTTATGTGGTGTTTAAAATTAGTTTTGCTTCAGTAAACATTAAAAAAACTGATTGTTCGATTAACACTTACCCTTTCAGACATTTTTAGGTATAAATTAATCACATCACATCAAAAATGTCTGAACATTATTATGTTTTACAACCCTTAACGTTGGCGTGACATTTGGGGTGAAAAAAAAATCGAAGTCGTATTTTTTGGTAGGGTCATAAATCCTAAAGTGATTCGATTTGGGTAAGCAGGTAGCTAAACAAACGGGAAATCAAGCATAATTGCGAATTTCTGATTTCTAAAGGCCTTCAGTTTATCGATCTATCGGCATTGAGCGTGCGCAGTTTGTCAAGATTTTCCATACAATAGTCCCGGGCTGGAAACTATCTAATGTCGCGTTCTGAAACATATCAAGCCATTTTTTCTCAATTCCATTATGACTGATGTACCACAGCTTAAATCTTACTCGATAGAGCCAAGTGTGGGTAGAAACCGTTCGACAATTAAATCATCCGAGTTTTTTTGGAAAGGCCCTTTACCAGTCTGGCTCCGGACACTCCAGCCAGTCTGCAATCTACCGCGAACAGGAGTGGTAGCAGACTTACGAGAACAAACAGTGGAGAGGCCAACAGGCCTCTCAGAACATCCGAAATTTACTCCTCCTTCGATACGCTCTATCCAATCTCGTCGAAAACGAAATTTTCACAAAAACAATCGATTTCTTTCGAGAGCTATTGGAAAAAATCTCCAGTTGCACAAAAGAATTTGCTCGATGAAGAAACATCTTCTAAAAGGTACATTTTTATTTATATTCATAGCACAAATCGTAAATATCTCTTTTTAGGGCTTTGGAAGCCTGTTATACACCCCGATATAACACAAGAGAAAAGTGTGAAACCGATGGGAAATGGACCTATAAAGAGTTTCGTTTCCCTTCCCCTCCATTGGCTGAAAAACTTCCAGAAACCACTTTTACTTCGTCGAGTGAGCTTAAATCAGGAAGATTCAAATCGTCTAACATTAAAGACCGCACTGATTACCTTTCCTTGTCCCTTTCTCCTCCAGGGTCCAGGAGTGAGAGTGTATTCTTAAGGGACTGCCCTTCCCTGTAAGTATTAAACCATTACAACTTACTTTTTATTGTCATAATGCAACTCACGATATGTTTGGTTGCATACCATATAGGTAATATTTAATCTAGCTATCCCTTGTTGAAAAATAAACAAAGAATAACATCTGTGTTATATCTCGTACTCCATATATAAATCTGTCAGTTGTACCGCAAAAAAATATTCCAAATTTAATAAGAAACATTTTTGTGTTATAAAAGTGAATAATTAGTGAAACGTTAAGGAAAGTGAAAACAACGAATTAATTTATGAATTTTTCTTGTTCCAAAATAGTACATTTTCCAAACTATCGGGTAAAGTAGTGGACTTTAAATAAATACGGGAAAATAATTTTAGAAATACTGGCGTTTTGAATTTTTTGAATAGTGCCAAGGCGGGTTATTTTTATCATCAGTATATTTCGCGATATAGCGCTCGTTGTGCAACGTACTAGTCAGTATAGTGCAAATTTTTCGGAAAAGAATCAATCAACTTTAAGTAAATGTCGTTTAAATTTAGTTAGCGATTTTTTATGAATGGAACCATGTCTTGTATTGTGGTTTATACAATATCAATAAAGGTTCCTCTAGGAAAACGTGTTATTTAATGCCCTGTGTGTGCAATATTCGTTTGTAAATATATTCGCGGGTGATCTGAAACAATGGCAAACAAAACTTGTTTTGCAAATGCCACACAAATTTCTTACAACTTGTTTGATGGTTTCGGTTCAGTATTTTATCATTTCTTCATACCAATCATTCCATTTATTTTATATGCTTTATATAAGAAGTATATGAAACAAAAACAACCAACTCGTTTAATAATTGTACCACAAATCATAATTCAGGAAGTTGCGGAAACTGAAACTCAAGTTAAACAAACCCTATTCGTAAAACCACTTGTGGTTTATCCTAGAAAGACAAAATCTTGCGCCAATATAAAATAGTGAGTTATCATTATTCACAATTAATATATCACTTAAATAACATTCATAAATATTTTTTAGTTCGCCAAGTAAAGACGTAAGTCTTTTAGATTTAGAAGATATTAAGAAGTTAAGGTGTATTGAGAATAGAGAGAGCCAAGAGGATGAGACGGAATATGAAGCAGGTGGTTACATGCCTATTAATATAGGAGATATTTTGAGGAATCAGTACAAAGTGTGTCGTAAACTTGGATGGGGGCATTTTTCTACTGTTTGGTTATGTAAAAATTTATATAAAAAGTAAGTAAACAAGAATTTTATTTAGTAATTTTTTTGTAAATCATCAGTTATCCAATGAACGCATTGACGTCATGTTAAAGTCATTAAAAACATGATACGTCATTGGATTAATTCTATTAACAGGCTCGATATAGAGTAAATAATTATTATATTTAAAAAAAAAAATAAAAATATATGTTGCCTACTACATATTCATATTATACTGATTACATAAAATGATTATCAGTATTAAGGACTAATCTATAAATGATATCAGATAAATTTTATAAATTATTATATGTTCCAGTGGTCCTAGATACGTAGCTCTAAAAATATGTAAATCGGCACCTATGTTCACGGCAGTAGCAAATGATGAAATAAGACTTCTTGAAGAGACTAGATCTATTAACCCAAACCATGTCGGCTATAAGAATATAGTTCAGGTGGTCGACACCTTCAAACTAATTAGCGAAAATGGCGTCCATACTGCAATTTCTTTAGAAATAATGGGACCAAGCTTACTACACCTTCTTATGCAAAGTGACTTCCGGGGTATACAGGTACCTGCTGTTCGCAAAATCATTTTTCAGGTAACCATTATACTATTCCTTCGCCTTCAAGCTCACCAACTTGTATTAAATATAGGTTTTACGCGGTCTAACATATTTACATGAAGAATGCCACATCATTCACACCGATATAAAACCAGAAAATATCCTAATCAAAGTTAATGAATCTTATATTAAACAAATCATCGGTAAAATGGAAAGATTCTCAGAACTTGGGGTTGATCTACCTCGCTCTTATGGTATGAATCCCCTCTGAATACATTTGAATGTCATCTCACCCTTGTTTACTTTTGTAGTTAGTTCAGAGGTATGGACAGAAAAAGTTAGCAACCTATATGAGTCAGATGATGAGATTCTCAGTAATTTTGGGGAACAAAGAGCCTCTTCTTATCCAAATGACATCTATTTAAGTGATCTAGTCAATTATAGAGAAAGACATAGCCAGACAAGCTTCAATGCACCAATGTGGGTTAATCCCAATATTGAAATTAAAATAGCAGATCTAGGGAATGCCTGTTGGGTGGTATGTACTCTTTCAAAAACCTATATATCTATATATTAAAGATATATATATATATATATATATATATATATATATATATATAATACCATTTTAGGATCATCATTTTTCTCAAGAGATACAAACGAGGCAATATAGAGCACTGGAAGTTATTATGGGTGCTGGATACAGTTATCCCGCGGATATCTGGTCTGTCGGTTGTATGGCATTCGAGTTGGCAACTGGTGAAATGTTGTTCAGTCCGAAAGGTTCAAGGGATCTTTCTGCCAACATCGATCACCTCTGCCTCATTTGGGAAACATTGGGAGGAATACCGAGATACATAACTGAAACTGGAAGTGAATCTAAGAAATTCTTTCATAATGGTAATCAATGTCACCCAATAATTGTACGTATATTAATAATGTTTCGTGTAAATAGGTCATTTGAAAGATGTGCCGCTTGATAACCTCAGAATATGGAAAATAGAAGATGTTCTAGTCGAAAAGTATAAGTGGAAGAGATTGGATGCCATCCCATTCGCTGGGTTTCTAGAAAGTTTAGTGGAACCAGATCCAGCCCTAAGAGCTACTGCTTCTCAAGCATTGACCAACGAATGGTTGTTATCAATGGACGTCTAAAAACTTTCCCAAAATATATGTGAAGACTGATGTTATTTATTTTTAAATGTTATATTTGACGTTCATTCATTTCATTTATTGCAGATCAGTTTCAATGAATCATGTTTTGAAATAATTTGATTGTTTTCATTGTCTCTTCTCTCTCAAGATTTTATAATAAACGTTATAAAAAGCTTTTTTTTCCCTTTATCCCAAATACCTTTTATATACGAATAACCTTATATAGTTCAAATGGCATATGATCACATAAAACAGTAAATAGTCACTTGGACGTTCTTTGTAACAATAAGTTTGAATTATTGGCTTCTTGGAGAACTCCTTAACACAACTTAGAGAAAGAAAACATCGAGAGAACTTTGAAGTTTACAAATACCAAAACAAGCATATATCATTAGCATATCATTTTCCCAGTTTTTTAAATTATTTAATGAAACATGACAAAGTCATTATAGGCACTTGCTTAAATAGGTTAACTTGATTAGAGCTCCCACCCAGAAGATGCGATAAACGGGAAGTCAATTTCAAATCTGAATGACCGCGTAAGTATCAAGACTGAAAAAACCAAGAGATCTAATGCTAATGTACGTGTTACACAGAAAAAAATCAGTAGACTTTCCAATGTATATATTTATAATATCATAGATACAAATATGTTCATATTCTTAAGAAACATACATTTTTCATTTATACACTGCAATAAATCTATCACAAATAGAATTTTACATATAGATAAACAATTAAAGTGAGCTTAAAAGACAATTTTAAATATAAACTAGGAAATCTGAAAAACATTTATTTTATAACAATTACGATCAGGAGAGGCATATGACATACATGCCATTCGATAAGAAAATAACGTTATCAATAGAAAATAACGAAATTATAAAAAGGAGATAAACATTATAAAGCGGGATTGATGAAGATTTTCTTTTTGTACCCTGAGCAAGTGAATAAACATATTTTACTGAACCATATCACATTTGGCTTTCTGTTTTCTGCTTCTGTTAACTGATTATATACAAAAAAGAATGATATCGATCAGTGAAAATTATTGAAAATATCAAATAAAATATAATTGCCTTTTGATGGGGTCCTGTTTATATTTAACATCTTATACAGCCTCGTCTTTGTATTTTTTATTTATTCAGAAGTTGCTCATCTTATTAAGCCAAGCAAATTGTGATGAAACGTTAAATTTATTTGTTTTAATAATATCGAGAAGTATTAATATTAGTTTTAGTCTATATATGAATCAATTCTCTATCAGTTCCGACCAGAAATATCTATTTGAAATGATACAAAAAGGTAATTAAATATAATTATGAATCTTGGAGGATAATCTTGCAGCTTAAATTAAAATGTCATGGTTATACAAGCTATATGTATATAAATCTCTCCCTTTCGTTAAACAAGTAGATTTCTGAAAACGTCAAGAGTTTAAAATTGTTACTGTAACAAATAGATTCTTTAAAAAATAAAAAAGGTACCGTTATTCGTTAGTGGACTGTTTTCTGTTTTTTTTTAATTATTCATTGAGACATCAATACTAAGTCTAATTTCAAAATAGTGGACGTTAAGTTAAATGTTAGTTGGTGTACAATAAAGTACGTATATAATGCCTGCCTATTAAAAAATATTTCAGTTAATTACTAATTTGTTTCTGCCCAGTTATTGCTTGCTAGTAGCAAATATTTCACTAGAAGCTTAGTTGGATAAAAGAGCTGTTAAAGCAGACATTTTTTAGAATTTGCAAAAAGCACGTACGGTTTGGCTAAAAATAAATATTTCCATTAAAAAATAATTGTAACAGCTATACATCTAGATTATCACAGTCTATCATACTTTAAAAAGCGTATTTAAATAATTTCTGCCACGTCAGTACAAAAAGGATCTACTTTTTAAAACTATCCTGGCAATCGCAATTACCACTTTTCAATTTATGGGCTAATGACGATGAACACCAACGCATCAACTGTAAACAAATAACTATCACGTAAACTTCAATACCCAACTAAAGCGCTTCATTTTTTTTTTTTTGGTCCCATCCTAACACCGTTCAAAGTTATTACACCTCAAATGTGCGGAGCAGTTATAATTCAAGCGACGGAAACTTTTATATGGATTACCAAGCATGACCATTTCGAACAACAATCACTTTCAAAATAATGGAATTATTTCAAATGTCATTGGCCCACAAACTAAGTTACCGCCAACATTCCAACATTATCGTTTTCACAATCATTTTATGTTGTATAAAAACAATTATTTTTACCCGTTATGAAATTTAGAATTTTAGGATTGCACCATGTATACATTTAAGATTAAGTCTAACAGCTATTATTATTATAAAATGTTTAGAATCGGTTTGGTGTTATAGGCTACTTTTAAATCACGATTCACGTCAAAAAAATTTTGTGTGCGTATTTTTTTAGACATGTCTTTACTACACATAACTTATTTTAATAAATTGTGCCCTTAAAATATTACCCAAACTTGCAAGAGCAAAACTACTATTAAAATGAGGGTGTGTCATTTTTGTTTGCGGCCCCCAGAATAACGCAGAATCGACTAAAATTTACGATAAAAACCAAAACGGACAACTTCAGAGTCCAATCCACAGTCAATATAACAGTAAGATTGTAATCTTTGGGCGTCCTCTATATAAATGGTGTCTTAACTAATACAACAAACTAAATCGGGGGAAGGGGGGGATGAACAAATTTGGACTGTCGTTATAAGATCGAAAATAAACATAAGCGAATTGGCACTAAAATCATGTCAGCTTCAATAAAAAGAATGCCATGAATTGTCCGCACGTGCTTTCAATATATTTACAAACTAAGTCTTATAACAGTACGTATCTTCCCTAAATGGAAGAGTAATCGTGTTTATCGTTGGAAGTTTAATTTGAAAATAAAACGAGTTCATGTACAAAACACCCCTTTGTATAATCACTCAAAAATTAGTAGTTTCGCGCGTACGCTCACTTCAGAGCACTCATGTTAACAAATTCGTGCCACTTATATTTCCAATACCAATTCAGTATAGAGAAAAGGCCCTTGCTACAACTTGCAAATTTCTATTTCAATTCTTATTTTATTCTAATATAATTTCATTGCCACCATTTATAAAATATACCGAGAAAAACATATACCGCCCGATAAACAAAAAAGTGGTGAAACAATTGGAAATAAAAAAAATTAATGTCGTTTTAGGGGTAATTACTCACAATATCTTAGATTAAAAATTATGTCTTAATTCTGTACTTTAGTTTGGAAATTAATTATTCATGTCAGATCTGTTTAGTCCAATACCAATACTAAATTACACCTATATTAATTTACCTTACGAGGATGAAGGAAATATAGAACAAAACTATAAATGACACCCTTCGAAAATATGTTTCATACTTCCGTTCGTTGTGAAAGAGCCCAAATAGGTACCAAGATACACAGCCTTATAAAAGAATAAACCTTATCCCTAAATGCCCATTATATATTAACATTAACTTGTCTTGTTGAAGAATTCCGATTACAAGAATGAAGCACATTAACAACAACGGTTTGAAATAAATCCTTATTTAAAATATTAATTGAAATATGCTTGTGTTCTTGTAAAGGCAACTCCTCAAGGTTATAATCAAATTGCAATCATCATTTAATAGTTAGTTTGCATGATGATGGCATTATGGTTTTAACCCTTAAGATATAATTATGAATATATATTTCATAAGGACACAAATATTGTTACACAATGCTGACACAAAGTTATATTAACCAGCTTTAATTAGTAATTCTGACAACACACAACAAATTTTTCCTTCATTATCTACAAAGGTAAATTTATCATTATAGGGGAAAATTGTTTTCCCCTTTTACATCCATGACCTCCATCTTAAGTTCTTAAATTGTAAGGCCGTTTATTTTTTTAAATTCACTAACGAATCGCGGCACCTTTTCTGGTCCTAGCCCTATATTTTGTACATTAATATAGAAAGATGGGAAAAATGGGATATGTGAAATGGATTAGCTTTTGTTAAGAAGATTATTATTAATATTATATAATTGCCGATATAACCCGATTTAACAGCACCTCATTGAATTTTGATGAGGTCAAATATTATACAGTTATACGTTCTAACAGGAAGGAACAAATTTCGAAACGGTAATAGTAATTTATATATATATTTATATAAAAATTAGATACTAAAAATCGTTCTCTCTAAAATTGATAAAACCTCTTTTTTTCTAAATTCATATATAAAAACTGCAAACTAATAAATTTTATATAGATATATCTATTATATATACAAATGTACATGATTTTTAACAATATAATTTTTAACAATACCAAGACATTCGTCTTGTAATTATAATGATCATTAGGGGACATCTAACCATGGCAGGCATTCAATATTATTAATAATCAATTGCCAGCATTATGAAAGTTTAGAATAAAAATGATCTTTTATTACTAACGCGAATAAGTGAATTTTATTGGAATGTATTCTTTTTTTATGCCTGACCGCAATAAATATTAAACGAAACGTTCAAAAATATAATCATTGAACACTTATAGGTTTCGTCTAAATGATTGAGAATAAATTTAGCTTCAAGTATTATTCCCATTGTACACAAAAACAATAAAATGTTGCTGATCTTTCGCTCTCGCTCTCTCTCTCTCTCTCTCCCTCTTTCATTCATAATTTAATCAGTGACCATTTTAATTCAACAACGAAGCGTAAACTATTTATTTCCCTTTTTTTATGAATAGTGATTCGATTCATGAGAATAATATTAAGGTATTGTAGGTTCGTAAATGATTTTTTTTTAGTCCAATAACCTGTGACCGATAGTGCTGATTACTCTAATTATACTGTTTCAAATTATTGAAAAATTAATGAAATAACCGTATAATATCGAGTGAATAACCGTAAGTGCTATGTTAAATTGGGTTATTTAAATACCTAATTTGAAGCAAAGTATTGAATCTGAATAAAAAACTCAGATGAAACGTTTACGATACTTGAAATTTGAAAGTTGTCTATGTAAATGGTTATCAGTGAGTTATTAAGAAAATAAAATAGATTTTTATTGGAATGAGTTATTATCCATTTGGTCAATTTGAAAGTGAACGTTTTTTTTTTAATGTAGGTACTTAACTAGTAAACGGTATACGATAAAAATAAATACTGAGATGTAACTTATGAAAAAATTAAACAAAAATAACAACAGTAATAAATTTGTACATTGTAGTTTCACATATCCGTAGTTTAGAATATAAATATTTTTTGTAAATTGTTAAAAGAGTCCATCGCCATTTCCCAAAGCACAATTAAACTTAATCTAAAAATAAAGAAATAATTAGCAGTCTTCAAGTCAAATTTACATAAATAAACAAGTGAACACAATGTACAGTAAAATGGCGGTACTTCATCTAACAATTTAATTCAAAGCGCTTTGTAACATTTTCACAATTTACTAGAAAAAACCTTGTCAAGAGATGTTTGACTACCTCCAGTTCCGTCTTCGTCATCCTTGTCGAAACTGCCTCCGTCTTTGTCGGTTGGCGATTGAACCGAGCTTGAATATGATAAATTTGTATTCAGATCGTTGACGCTTAGTATTGA
This sequence comes from Rhynchophorus ferrugineus, assembly GCF_030347505.1. Taxonomy (NCBI): domain Eukaryota; kingdom Metazoa; phylum Arthropoda; class Insecta; order Coleoptera; family Curculionidae; genus Rhynchophorus; species Rhynchophorus ferrugineus. The sequence goes on along the minus strand of NW_027472584.1, from coordinate 23,000,740 downwards.
AGGAAATGCAGCTGCTGGTTCACCATTCTCACCCGCTCCATCGTCTGTTGGCATATAAATCTCTACCATCTGCATTAAACATTCTCTAAATAATTCACTAGGGCCTTCAATGTTTCCACCCTTTTGAGTATCAACCTAAAAAAACAAAATAAATCAATGCACAATCACAACATTATTTAAAGTTAAATTTAGCTAGTAATTAAAACCTTATTCCAAAAAAAAGCCAAAAATTAAGTATTCGACAGTATAGTCCATCCTTAGATATTACTTTTTACCATTTTCGTCAGATCTTATAGAGACAAAACAAAAATAAACCATTTTTTGGACACCTCCATGTAAATTCCTTAAATAATAAGTTGCTTGCTCAGCCATCCCCTGTCTTCATGGTTCTATTTAAGTATCTCTGCTTAAATAACAGCCATTCATACTTAATACGTCCAGAAGAACTCTTTAAACTTTTGTTATTTTCCAAGCATCTAAGCCAATATCAATAATGTAATGCAAAAAATGCTCTTTCAGGAGTGAATCTCCATATATATACTATATATATTTCTCTCTATATATTTGAACTCCACTATTAAAAAATGGTGTTTGCAATTTATGGAATAGATAGAACTCAATACAGATCTAATAACGTGATAAATTTGTCTTAGACAATTACCTGCTTCACTTTCATAAAGGATCCTGCAAATCTCCATAAACCAGCAAAACCACAGTTTTGAAGATAATGAATGTTTTCCTGGCTAGTACCTTCGCAAGTAATCATTGTCTGAATAATAGTTCTCACGGCGCTTAATGTTTCCATATCATGGTTTCCACTCAATATACTTTTTAAATTTTGGTCCAACAAATTGTAACTAGAACAAAGAATAACAATAATTAGTTCAAGAATTGTAATATGAGGTTCTACATACATCACTGGAAACACTCTTGGAAAAACTGTGGCTCCTTCAGCTAGGAACTTATACAGAGTCCTAGTCTCCACTTCGCCAGTACTACATTTAGCCAACGTAGCTAATGTGGTCAACACAAGAGCTTGTGTACCAAAATCCGTAAGTACTTCTGGATCAAGCAATACATTATTTTCGTTACTAACTGAAACCCTTGTACTTCGATTCTGTAATATGCCAATTATTATATTAGAATATGTTATGAGAAATATAAAACAATTTAAATACATCTACACCAGATACTTGCCAATGAGATGTATTAAAAATGGTTTTATATAACACATAATAAGATTTGTGGATATTTTGTGCGTAAATAAAAATTGTAGTTCTAATTAATTAAATCTCTCTACTTAGAAAATCATGCTTTAAAAGCTAAACATAAATATTTAGTGTGCACAAGCTTTTAAAATATAAAATCTAAGTATTTCTTAAAACAAGTGTTCACTAGTGCCTAAAACATTAATTACTGAATATGAGGTTATATTATTACTAATGTATTACATGATATGAACAACCTACCACAAACCATACTTGATTGATGATGCAAATTACAATAAAGTGACTAAATAGTTCAAATAACCTCATATTAGATTAATGCAGTTCTGGTATAATAGATAAGTGTGCAAATATGAAAAAAATAATAATCATACCTTAGATGCATCATCATCAATTGATTTTTGTTCTTTTGTGGTTGGGACAGAAAATGAACGTTGCGCTTTGAAGAGAGCTCGTGCAGACTGCATAGATGGAAGGCCCCAAAAGTTACACAAACAGCATAGATAAGCAGCCATATTTAAATTAACAAGGAAAAGGAATTTATGCATATTTTTTACAATACGCCATTTTCATTATTGTTCTAATAAACCGACAATTTTCCAAAATAGGCGTAATGCAAGCAAGTACTTGGTAACCTGGTACTTGTAACGAAAGATTAAAAAGCAAATAGGACAATAGATTATTAAAAAAAAAGAATATGAAAAGAAAACAAAGTGTATTATTTTAATAGTATAGTGTGATATATATATATCGATGATTTGTTAATAATTTGATTTTTGGTATGGTTATGTCTTAATTTTGAAGGTAATGCATCCTAGAAATACACTTTGATTTATGGAAAAAGTATTGTGCCAGCTATAATAAAAAGTAAGCGTAAAACGAATTAGTCCCAAAGTCCACATCAAAAAATATAACAAACTGTAGGGAACAAGATGCTTTCTTTGGAACCATTCCATAAGTTAGCGTTCAAAAATGGTAGGTAACTCAGTTACATTTATAATAGCACTAATTTATTATCTGTATTATTAAAATCTTATCCATTCAACAATATTTACGACTTTTACCTTATTATCTGTATAATAAATAATAAATGTATACATTTGCTTCCAAGTTTTATCAGCACATAAATAGTAATCGATTAGTGTGTCATTCATCCATCAATCACATCTTTAATTTGAATAAATGTACTGCCGAGACGTATCAATTGTTTCTACTACTGGTATAGTTCCGTCTTTCGATAAAATAAAAAACTAAATTGATTCACGCCTTTCTCCACAATATGACATTCATTTTGACAGCAAATTTCTTTCAACGCGGGGCTATTAAACTATGAATGAGTAACGTCCTAAAATGGACAGTGATCCAGATGTTGTGCATTTATGTCTTGTAAAAAAACAGCGGAAGCAAGATACATTTATTATAAATTATTCAGAATTGCAAAAAATAAACTTTCTTTGTGAACGTATCCAATAATTACACAACTTAAATTGTTTTCTTGAAAACAAGAAAATAGGGTTTCAGTGAAATTTGACAAGAAGTTAATAAATTAACATACAATGCGATTAAGAACACACTATACATAAATATAACGCAGTTAAAACTTAATTGAACGCTGTTCCAAAAATATTGTATATATAAATATATATATTTATATATATATATATATATATATATATATATATATATATATATATATATATATATATATATATATATATATATATATGAAAAACTGTATAAGTAAGAAATAACTATATAGAAGAATGAGCAATTTAAACTATATAATCACTGTAGAGTCTCAGGCATTGGCTTACTTTGTTTTGTGGCACAGCTGGTGGGCATTCTGTATTTATTGAAACATTTGTTGAATTCTGTTGTACGGGGACAGAGCTAGATCTCTGGGTGCGAAATAAAGTCCGGGTCAGGACAGTGCTCGCCTGAATCCCCGGACTCTGGGTCAAATCAAGACTTCGCCAACCCTTATTACCCGTTGAATTTGATCGCTCGACCTAGTCAGTTACACGTGAAGTTTGTTACAATTTGTATGTGTTCAGTTAGTTTCACGCATTTACAGCTTTAAATAATGAATACATTGATTTAATGATAGAAGGTCACCATTGGTGTTTCAAATTAAGCAGGCGTTATTAGTTAAAACGGGTAAATTCATTGGGGCATTGACATTCTATCATCAAAAACACAAAAAAAAGTTTCTTTCGTAGGAACATATATCGAAAAAAGATTTTTCTCCCTTACTCTAATATGTAATAGACCGCATTTCCAAATATTAGTCAGTTCTGTTTTGTAATGAAATAATGATTTTCTGGGCAATGGTGAAGATTTATTCTCATCTACCCTATAAAATCAGTAAATTGCACTGAAGATATGTATGGGACTGCTCTTTTTTTAATTTAATTTTGTACAGGATAGGTGTTTAGATTAAAACTCATCGATGTTTAAATATTAAAATGTCGATATAATCTTATTGATACAAAATAAAAATGAACACAGAGGATAATTTCCTTAACCTGTACCATCTACAAAATCTTAAAAACCAATTGGAAATCAAAAAAAAAATAAAAATTTTACTACTAACCGAAAATGACTGTTAGGCAGCGATGAAAAACAAAACTATCAATGAATGCGTGTCAGTTTCGAACATTAAACTACAGCTACACATAATAAAGGGAGTATGACAAATAAACACACAGTCTCACAATTAATATGAAATAATATTAGTAGACAAATATTACCATCAACAAATAACTAATTGAAAAGAAGCAAGACACCTACCTGATGTGTGCTGTTGGGTGGTTTGTTTTGCCTGGCTTGTGCGAGAACAGACTGGTCAAGGAGGTCACAAGACTTTTGTCTTCTTGCCGAATTGCTACTAAAAACGTTGCTTGATGTGGATGGTACAGATTGTTGAGATGTACTTGGCTGAGCATTTGGTTCGATTAAAAAGTTTTCTTGAGATAATGAATCAGTCATGTATCTTGGTAAGGAATGTTTCACGTGGCATCTACTACGAACTTCTTCTGAATATCCAATGAGAGCTGTAAATATAACAAGATTTGTATAAAACACGGTTTTCAGAAATATATTATACACATTACCTGTTAAATATGCCACACTGTCAGGAGTTACTTCGAACTTATCCCTCCTAGAGGGTTTTGCCACTATCGAAAGAAGCATTGTAAGAACTCTGACTGTTCTAGAAACAGTTGTAGCGGTGGGATGTCTATATCCCTTGAGCAAGTGTCCAACTAGAGCAAAATGAAAGTTTGTTCTAAAACTTAAACCAACATTATGGTCCATTTGTTTGAAATATGTCTCCAAAGGATCTCTAGTCTGCATCATAACTTGTTCCAATGGCTATAAAAAAATCATTACATAACATCCAAATATATAATATTTCCTGAACTCACAGTCTCATCGAATATTCCTTGAGAATCAAGAGTATGAAGATTTTGTTCTAACAATGCTAATCCTACAGCATACAGATTCGTTTCGTTTAACTGAAGAACCGATACTGCGACCCAAAATATGGACTTATGTATTGGAGAATCGGAACATAAAACAGGTTGTAGACGTGTGAGACACATTATAGAAGCTTCCAACAAAAGAATATCATTCCACGATTCGAGTGACTTGATCATCGTTCTCATTATCTGAACAACTTCAGAATCAGTTGCGTTCTTTGCGATACAGCCAAAGACTATGAGAGCCCTAGGTTGCAATGCAGGATTATAACAATAGGCCAAATTTCGTGCTAAAGTAATCCATTGATTTAACCAATCGCAATCTTCAACTTCCTTCATACAAGTTTCTAAAATTTCCAGCAAAGCATCAGTGATTACTTCTAATGAGCTTAATGAAACTCTTTCTCTTTCCTGCAAGGCTGCATTATTCGCTTTGTCAGATTGTGGTGGGGGAGCTGTAGGTGTGGTAGTACTGGTTGATATTGTTTGAGCAGCCTGACAAGTTTGAGTATGGTAAGCTTGGTGATGACAAGTTTGTTCTGGTCCTTTTCCGCATACGAAAAATCTTTGTTCTTGATGTTTCACGCCCAATCGAAATGCTGTCACGGCAGCGTTCTTCACTTTGCTAATGCCAAAAAGGACATAGTATTTTGGTAGAGAGAATTCGTCGAGAGATAAGCGCAAGAATTTCTGAATTTCTTCAGAAAAGCGAGGTTTAGTGCATGTACAGAGCGAGTGAATTATGTTCATAATAAGACCATGAGTGGCTGCTCTCATATTAAGAGATCCTGAGCAAACTAGAAATGTCGCTGTGTGAAATAGATATGGCAAATGACGTACAACATCTAAACAGTTATTAAAAGATAACATAAGTAAATAACGAGCGAGTACTGTCAAATCGGCCCAAAGGGATTTATTTTCCAATATGGTAATTGCAGAAATTCCTTCAAACACCTAAAAATAACATATACCAATTACATGAACAGAAAAACATAATATACATTTTATACCTGAAATTGCATGGTAGTTATTTCACGGATAATCTTAAAAAATCGAGCAATTGTTTTCTTAGCAACTAATTGAATATTAGCGGATGCTAATGCAACTGTTGTATCTGCTAAAACTTCAACCATAACTGTACTATGCCCAGCATCTGCAGATGATTTCATGAACGTGTCCAAAATAACATCAATCAAGTCGGAAACTTGTCCTAAAGTTCCCCAAATTTTGGCTTGTACAGATGGATACATCTCGGTTTCCTTTATGGTTAAAACAATTAGTTTCTCTAATATTTCTGATACTTTCTTATATCGTTTCACATCATCCGTCGGCTTACAAAATTTAACTAGATTAGGAAGCCATGGTGTCATATATTCTAAGCAGAGATGTTTTAATTCTATACTAGAAACCTTAAAACCTTGCATGCACTCTTCTAAAAATTCTAACGTTAAATGAGGTTCATTCGTGGCTAATTTCTCCGATATGGATTTAATAAAAATCGTATTATTGGATGGAATGCACAATCCCTGAGTTTCCAAAAGCTGGCCTTCTATCTTCAAGTCGAATGTAGCTGTCAGAGCACACAATAGATTGTATGCTGCAGTACGTAGAGTTGGATCATGTACTCCCAAATTCAACAAAGCCATATTCAATAAGGTACCAGGAACATCTTTAGGTCTAATTTTTTGATGCACTGTAACTGTATCCTGAAAAAAATACACATTGCTTACTTATCGTCGTTATTCGTAGAATGATCTACATTTTGTTGGGGAATTGGAAAGTAAAAGTTGTATATAATTATAGGAAAACATATTTTTCTTTAGATAATGATAATTAAAGTTGTATTAATATGTATTAACTCAACGGGTACACAATTACTAAACTTCAAAAAACGATATTTATTATCAAGTTATAATACTATATATCATAATGCTACTGTAAGTATTATATATAATAGATACAGTACCACTAAAATATGTTTTTTTTAAATATTAATTTTAATTCAAACACTTGGTTGACAACAAAATACGAGAAATAACATCCCTCTTCATTATTATTAAAAATACTCTTTTGGATCAGTTGCTAAAATCATTTTTTGAACTAATTCAATATATTATAAATATGTTTTAACCTATAGCTAATAAAACTTTTAGCCGATATATTTACCAGACCTGATAAACAAAATGAACTTAGGCTTGATATGCTTCCAGTAATGATCCTGTGTCTTACCGAAGTAGCAATAATATTATAACTAGTATAGCCTTAAATACTTACAGGCTGGCTTAATTCCCAACGATTTCTTATGTGTATTATAGCCTGTACAATCATATCGCAATCATTGTGTATAAAACTTAAAGGCCCACTTTCATTCGCAATAGTTATGGTGAATTGATTATCATCAACCAAACACACCTCTTCCACTTCGGATGCATAATAAACATCATTCAGGAATACTGAATGAGCCAAAACTTTGGTTCGTTCTGCTGATGTGATCTGTATTGCGGTAAGGCCGATTTTTATTGCCACTTTTGTATCCTTATGAGACAATTTTAAGGCATTATGAAATACTTTCAGGTCTTCGTCTAAGCTTAGTGTGGCTCCAGGCAATTTTTGTTGATCTGGGTCAATAAAATCGTTTATTTTCGAGGGGTGGTCCAGAAATATAATTTTCCGATTTCCCTAGAAATATTAATTGTATATTGTTACAAAAATATTCCCAAAAAGATTGTTTTCAACATCAGATTCCATTAATAATATATCTTATTCATATATTCTATTAATACTGTTACTCTATGACTTGGGAGTATTTTCGTAGTAATGTATTTTAAAATGATTTCTTATACACAGCAACATTTCTCCTTATTTAAGCATCAAAATACTGCTTTTAGACCTCTGTTATATAAGCATGCTTTTATAACAGACACTAAAAAGCAATATAATCAGTATGAACTTATTATATCAATATAATACTAAAGATACATTTACTTTATACAGAAACCATTTAAAGACACAGTGCACTAAATTACCTTTAGTGGATATAATATACGGTCATGATATTTTGTATATTCTCTAACCCAACTATTGCAATTATAAATATAAGCAGCGTGAATGTTTTCAATTGCTACTTCAGGTAAGACGTAAAACCACCCCTGTAAGCATTCAGTCCTAAACCTATTCTCTGAACCAGTTCTGGTAAAATCGACAACCAACTCAAAAGGCGAATGACAAAACGGCTTTAAAGTTAAAATAACGTGATAGATCAATAAATCTCCGTTAACTTCTCCAATCCTAAAAAAAGCAGGCAACATATATTCGAGATCTCCTGAAACCATTTCTCAATATTACTTAAATCTTCTGGCAATGTAATAAAAAACGGGATATCCAGCTTTGCTGGTGCCAGCTTGGTAAAATATATTGAGAGATTTTATAGATTTAAATTCCTCTTTTTCGTCTATGTTATGCCTTGTCATCAAATCCTCAAAGTTAGTCGAAGACATATCTAAAGATCTCCATCTGGGATTTGTTGTAAATAATAAACTGTAAAAGATAATCGTGTATGAATACAAGTAGCCAACGATCACTAGTAATGAACTTACTGGGAATCAAAGGTTTTATGTTCGGGAGGTCCAAGATAAGCTAAAAGTGTTGCCATTTTATCAAATGGTCTTCTTCCGACAGATCTATGATCTCGACTACTAGATAAATAATCACCAATTTTTTCTTGATGATTCCACAAAAGGCGATGGAGTGCCAAAACATTAGCATCTGAGATAAATGACATTGAATGGGAAGCTTGATCAACTGTTTCACAATCTGATGCAATCGTTATAAAAAATCTCCTTCCAGTTTCAAAATGACTCTTAAGAAAATCGTTGAAGGGTAACATATGTTGTTCCTTGCTGAATTCAACGTGATTAGCTATATTTTGCAATATTTTAGACATCAACATTAATCCCCTACGTATGTTGTTTGGAACTTGATCAGTAACAATACCCATCTCGTGTGGAGAAACAATGGCTGGATTAATGAATCTCAAGAATATTACTGTTCCGACAGCTCCAATGTTATTTTGTGGAAATTGCGGGAATCTTTTACTCAATACTTGATATAAACAGTGACACATTGAACGCAGTTGAGGTGGAAATCTATCTGCGGAGCATACAATAGCATCAAACACTTTTTGGGTCAGGGCAATGAGGTTCTGACGATTTTCTTCAATATCCTCATTTGAATCTAATCGAGCTGGGTCAACTTCAAAACTTTGTGATGGCTCATCTAACAATGGTCGAATCAAAGGTTCCAAAAGAGTTTGTAGGTAACTAGCACCATAAATTTTGAAACAAAATGCCATTATCTTACTCCCCAGTGAGTTTCCTCTGAACAAAGTTTGCATACAATCAGATATTTCCACTTCTCTATAAAACATATTCCATAAAAGAGGAGAGAGTAAATGTTTGGCGTCAAATAGAGTTACAAACACTCTGGCGAGTTCGTCCATTTGCGAAGTTGTTACTACATTCGCTAAAGCCACAGCTATTGGTAATTCACCCTTGTCACTGATCATTGTAACTAGTTGGACCAACTGTTCAAATCTGTCAGCTAGAACAGTCTCAGCTAATGTGTCAAATTCAGTTCCTTGTTGCAATATTTTCGTTAGCACTTCTATGAATGCTGCTCTAGTCTGTAGGTCCTTATTGTATCCTAAATCTAATAGAACAAAGAATTACAAATAGTTAAAGTTCAAATATGAAACATATTTAAATGAAATCGTTTCTTCTAAATATATATGTTATTCTATAGTGATATATTATTCGGATGATGTGTAACTAAAATATGTTATTAATTTCAATTTTTAAACTGTAGAGTACTCATCAATTTAAACCTAAACAGTAATAAGAAGGCCAATGTGTTCCATGAATCCAAATAATACACACACAGACCTTGAAGAACTGATTTCATGCGATAGAAATAACTGGAAACTCACCTATGGAGTGTCTAAGACCACTATCAATATTAGCCGAAAGAAGATTGGACATCGCCTGTATTGTAGCGCTGCGTAAGTTCGAAAGATTTTCGGAATTCAATCGATGTCGACATTCTTCACTGTCAGATAGTTCTAATATTTCTGAACATCCACTAATACCTTCATTGCATTCGTTAAGTAGATTTTTAAATAAGGTGAAGTATTTAAGAAACAGCTGACTTTTTGCTTCCATTAAATCACCCCTGTCTGATTCCTCTGGTTGTAATGGCAGACCTCTCAAAAGAGAAGCGACGGCTTGCATAGCACTCTGATCTAAGTCTCTGGTCATATGTGTAATGTCACTACCACTCGGTGGTGATATTTGATGGCTGGATCCCATCACCCAATCAGTTAGATATTCCACTAATTTATTTCTGAATTTCATTTCCTGTCGAAAGGAAAGATCATCGCGCCTAAGCATCATTACTTCAACTAACTGACATACTTTGGTTTTGATATGAAGGCCGTGAACAGACATGTCTAAGTTTCTTACATATCTGACTATTTGTAGCATCATGCCTTCTATACTGGTAACTCCCAAATGTTCTGAAGGTTGGTCATTTTTTGTGTAATCCAATATGTTTTTTAGAATCACGATAATATGTTCTATGAATTGCGTATTTAAATCTGTAACCATGACTTGACCACTTTGATCGAAGAATTTGTCAATGATAATTTTTATTTGTTCAAATAATATTGGGTATAGAGCTGCTGCCATCTCATGACCTATTAATTCTTTTACATGTTTTTGTATTTGCGGACCAAATTTTTCATTATTACATACAAGAAGTCGAAGAAGTAATTCAACAAATCTATCAAAATAATTAATATGAATATGGTTTCAAACATGCACATGCATTACTTACTGAGTGACGTTATTGCCTTCAATATCAACAAGAGGCCTGGAAGGTACACTGCTCATAGTATTAACTCTCCTAGAGCTAGTACCGGCTTCGGTTATACTAGAACTAGGAGGTAATGAAGACATACTGGAGTAGGCCGCTGATGCGTTGTTTGAAGTTCCACTGGCTTGGCTATGACTGGGGTGATTAGATCCGCTTTGTTGTTGGGCTTGTTGCTGTTGTTGTTGCTGAGCTGCCGCGGCAGCAGCAGCCTGAAGGGCCTTTGTGCGTGCCTGTAAACACACTCCACCCAGGGCACACAGAAAGCCAGTCATGTTAGCCCATTCATTTATTTGCTCTTTCTATATCAGAAATATATGTGGTTTAATATTTGTATATATTGCCAAGCAGTAAATGATTACCTCCAATTCATGCTCAGAATTTTGGTGTGATGCCCTCCTCTTTCCGACTGATCTATGAAAAGGCTCCATCTGGCTGTCGTCTGAACGCGTTTTAGAATAGGCCGATATACTCTTATAGGATGCAGTCCAGTTTCGAAATGTTTCTTCCCAAGCTGGATGTACTCCCTTGACACAATGTTCTATTTTTCTTAAAAGTGCCATTATTCGTTTTTGCAATGCCAAACGACCTGTTCAGATAATAAATAAGTATTACTGAATAAGAATAAGTTTAAAATGCTTACCAGTTGTTAAAACAGTAGAGGCTTGAGCTAATTCTAGATAAATGTGATAGTTGGGAACCAAAGTTGTTACACTCATTTCTTCGGAAAGACATATAATTTCTGCTTCTTGACATAATAACGAGAAACAACTCATAGCCACAAGAACGGCGTCAATATCAATGCTCCACAAATACATATAACAAACCACCTAGCAATGAAAATGTTGAATAAATACAACTGAAATCGTCTTCATTATTGAACATGTTTACCTCAAGTTTAACATGAGCTTGCAGAGAATGACTAATAGAACTTCCTAATGTTGCATATTCCTTATGTTTGGTCAAAAACGCGTTTCTAAAAACCATTATTTCTCTGAGCCATTTCAAAATATCCGTATAGTTCACATATTGATGTTGAATCAGTTTTCCTGATATTTGACTGAGTACTTGGGATCCCACATCCCAAAAAGTATTTATCGGAGCTTCTGGATTCCACATTTCTATTTTATCAGGATGATGCAAGACTAATAAAGCATCCATTGCTTCTTGAGCAATCTCAGGCATCGATTGCAAATGTACCAAAGACACCAGTCCATTAATTAAATCTAATGTGCAACTTTGAATTTCATGACCAGGTTTCCCATGATGATTGAGCATTAAAACAGGATCTGCATGGATCAGTCGTACCATATAAAGGAGAAGATTTCTATAGCCAGAAGTCTCTTCTGCTCCTCCACGATATTTCTGCTGTGCATCTTTACTTCCTTTTAAAGTCATTATCATTTTTAACGGTGTATGTTGGCTATATCCTTGAGTAGCAACTTTACTTAAAATATCGGCAAAAATGGCTCTTAATTCAGCCGATTTAGTATAAACAATATCAATCATAGGCCACCAGGTTAAACGAGGCTGTGTGACAATCTTATACAATGATCTAACCAAAACAAAGTGATAAGTTGGATGAGAATTGAGATTCAAACAAACTTTTAGCACTTCATTTCCATGTGGCTTAATACGAAATACTGATACAAAACAGTCAATCATGATATCAATATCTTGACCAATACAAGTTCTTCTTGAATATGGAATTGTTGGATTGAATAATAAATTCTATAAAAATAATACTGGTGCTTATATGAATTTGAAAAATTGAAAGAAAAACATACCTTCAAATCATTTAATACACTTTGAACCAGGACAAAAATTTTGTTATTAGAATCTTCTACATTGATGTAAGTTGATGCTTTACATAACTTAACACAAGCTATTGCAGCTGCTTCTGTGGATTGTTTATTATTGGTATGCATGGCAAGACATTTCTTAATATTATCAATATAACTCTTTTTCTTAGAAAATCTTGTAGAACCAGCTTGTTCTGATAAAATGTCTTCCAATACTTTCTACAATATTATGCACTTATTAAAATAACTGGAAAACTGTGTATATTTTAACTTACAGGAATGAGAATCAATAGCATCATTTGTAATGACCACAAATTAGGTTTAATTTTCTTATTGTCAGTAAAAGACTCCATGATATCAAATAACTGGTCAGCACTTTTATACAAGTCTTCATCAGGCTTTTTTTGGTATTCAGCAAACTCTGATGGATAGGTTTCTATCCAATTCCAAATAGCCTTTTCTAAAGAGATAACAAATAGCTGCTGAGCATTCTTTCTTAGCTGCTTAAACTTAATTACTCCCTCTAGAAAAAGCTTAGATAATCTCTTAACATCAAGGTTTATATGTTGAATTAATTCAATTTCGCTTAAATCACTCATTTCTTCTGCAGATAAAACGCATTCTTGTAATTTGGAAGTTATTCTTGTAAAAATAACATTAAAAAAATTTACAGACAATGCAAAAAGTACTTTACTGGCTAATAATCTCACAGCATGTGTATTTGGATTATTTTCTGGAAAAACATCTGCAAATGGTAAATATTATATTGTATGAGTCTTTTTTTCTAATATTCAAATAACTCGATACCTTTTATAAGGAGATAACTGCAAATTTCTTTTAATAATCCTTTTAAATTTTGACTTTCTTCTATTGTTAAAGAAATTGAATCTTTGGGCTGAATACTGAAACATTTTTCCAAAGTCTCTAGTACAATAAATAAACTATCAAAATAATTTTTTTCCTGTTCAGATCCATGTTTTTGATTTTTGTCATACTGAAAAGATGTATATACACATATATATGTATTTATATAAATATAATTAAAAAAAAATATGTATATATATATATATATATATATATATATATATATATATATATATATATATATATATATATACGATATTCTTGTTATTAGAAAAAATGTTTAAATGTTTAAACGCTTAAAGAATAATAACAACAAATCAATACCCAAAAATTAATACATAATATATAAACTCTAACAAACTTACTGTTTCATTGACTTTTTTCAGAACTTTAACAAAACCATCTAAAACTAAAGAAAATTTGTGCTTGGATATTTGAATAATGCAATTCTTATTTTGTTCTTGATTTATGGTAGTATGAGTGGTTTGAGGGCCAATTCGACATGGTAACTAAAAATGTTACAAATAAATAAGTAAACTATATCAAAAATACCCCTGGAAGTTGAATGATTAGAGATCATGTAAATATTGATTAGTTGGTGGGCAGTATTATCTCGTAAAAATGTAGTGAAAACAGGAAACAGGCAACACTTACCTGATCCCCAAAACGATTTATTAAATGATCAGCCCATAAACTTGGCTTTTGCGTTGCCATTTTATTAAAAACCACTATTTATTTCACATTTTTTTACGAAGGCTTTATTCGGGCTGACATTTTTATGAATGGTATACCTTTGACACTTGACGCTGTTGACATTTCAGTTCCTGTAGCAACGATAGGCAACCAAATAAAATTATAAATTCCCAAAATCCTGGGAAGTGACGTTCAAAATCACATGACTTCCGGATTTTTATATTTTGTAGGGGATTTTCAAAATACTCATTTTTCATGCAAGTTTTATTAGATTTAACATAACTGTAATCCAAAAAAATGTAACAGCATACAGATAACTTTTACATTACGGTTTTTGTGATGATAAAAAGACTTACTGGACAAACAACGTTATATTTCTAAAAATTTCGAACATTTGGTTTAAAAAACTTCTCATAACAGAAATTTTTCATATATTTAATAGAATACGGGAAAATCAGCAAATTTATTATAACTAAAGCATATAACTGTATATCATCATCGATATACAACATGATAATGAAAGCTAATGACTTGGAATGTAAATACTAGTAACATTACACATATAATCTACATATGTACAACAGCAACATCTACTTGAAAGTGGATTATTTTTTCCATTGTTTTTTTAACCCATACTTCCTTTGGCAGTCTAAAAAAAATCATATATGTTAAAAAAAAATTGATAAAATACTGATATCTTACCAAGTAAACTCCTACAATTAATCCAAATAAACCAATAGCACTACCAAAGATTTCGATAATTAAAATTTTCACAAACAAGGATTTATTGGCAGCATCTGCAATAGCTGCTCCTGAACCAACAATTCCTACACTGATACCACAAAATAAATTAACAAAACCAACGGTCGTTCCAGCACCAAAAATAATTTGTGAACCCATAAAATTGGCGGCTCTGTAAGTTTCACTTGTATTAGCTTTATCCAGATCATATGCCTAAAAACAAATGATATAATCATTATGATAAAATTTATCTAAAAGAATATATTTACTTGAAAACTGCTTGTTAATACAATTGCAATAATTAAACCGTAAATGGCAACAGCTTCACAAAATATGATAGAGATTAAATTTTTGGTTTTGATTCTGGGAGCTTTAACGCCTGCACCAACGATACTTGCCCCAGTTGTATATATGCCCCTAAAAATAAATTTAAATTAAATTTAATTTAACTTAAAATTAAACAAAATAGTAGCTGTTAACTTACGTAGCTGCTCCAACAACTGAAAGAGCGACAGAGAGTCCGATTCCCAGAGAAGCCCACATATAGGGCGATATATTGCTGAGAAGCCTGAATAATTACATGAATTTAGATTATTTTCATTATTAATATTTAATATATTGTTCTTACCATCCTAAACTAACTTGCTCACCCTTTCCAGTAAGTACATAATACAATACTATTAAAAAAAAGGAAAAAATGTGACTTAGTGACAGCTGATCACATGAGTTGCTCACACCTATTATGCTAAGTAACTTTTCTTAAGTATGGCTTACCTAAAATTGTTGCTGCTGAAAGCGTCAGATAACTTGTTGTTTGCAATAACTGGTACCTCATTTTGAATTAAATTTTCTAAAATACTTGAAAATAAATCGTGTTGATATAATGTTACTGTTTACGAGCGGTACACATATTATGAGGGGTAAGCGCGTACTAAATTTTGACGTTTGACTGGAACTCATTTAAGAGTGGGGATTGAAATACCGAAACAGCGCGCTCTGTATAAAATTTTTAAATCATTTTTTTATAAATAATCCTTTATGTGGAGTACAGCTTGCTTCTCTTTGAAAATTACTCTATTAGTATTTTCATTTCAATTAACTTAAAAAAGCAGAATAAATGTATTAAAACCATACATTAAATAAATCATAAAACATAAATATTATTAAAATATAACGTAATAAATAATCCTGAAATAACATAATAGGTAATATTAAAACTAATCATATTGTATAAAATACTTTTATTATATTTTAAAGAATATGTTTAATTTGTTTGTTTAATGTTCTTCTTTATATTGTCATTACATTTGACAAGAAGGCACACACTCTTCATCACTTATCACAAATTATGTATAAATAAATATTTAGGTGACTAAAATGCATGTCATAAACACAACCAAATAATATAGAACATATATATGTAAGCTCTTTCATATTTCATTTCTGATACGTTTAATTCATGTCATTGTAATTGTAAATATATAAACTAAACAATATATAACGCACAAAGCAAAATCTTATTTACAAAGTTATATTATATATGTTAAAATATTAGACAAAACTATATAAGTAGTAATTCGGAGAGAGTGGAATTTTATCGGCAAGAAAAACTATATGTATATTTTACATTAATATATAAATGAAGATTATATACATTGGTACTAGAATTCCTTCGACTTTTAACTTGAACATCAATAAATATAGCTTTTACAGCAAAAAATGCTTTTAAAGACATATTTAATATGGAATCAAAAGGGATACACGTTCAAGTACCAACCCGTCATATATAAAAACGAAAACAAGTCATAGTCAGAAGAAATCAGTTTATGTTTTCTGGTGTGACACAAAAAAGGTCCTCTATGTAGGTGAAAAGTGTTGATAAAACTGCAAACTGTAAATAAAGCAGAATACATTACGAGGAAGTGGATACAATTATGTGTTCTTTGGTCAATTGTTTAATGTTATCTTAATAGCTACTGCAAAAAATTGCACATATTTAGTAGAATTGCACACATTTTACATTGAAGATTATTGCCTTATGCAAAAGAGGAAGTAATAAAATACAAAATATTAAACTTTTGTTTCACAACAAACACATAAGTAGTATATATATATATAATACATTTTCGTATTTTTTGCTCATATGTAAATAGTATTTTAGTAAAATAGTATGTATACAATTGTTATCCAAAAATATTAATTTTTAATGAAAAAATATGTCTTGTAAATGCTTACTTGAATACAATTACTTGATCTATTATATAGTTACAAAAATACAAGTCATTTACAAAAATCTTCTAATTCTGATTTTACCATTCGATTGTTGGATGCATTTGCAGCATTTGATCCCATCCTTAGTATGTAAGGAATTAGACTATCGACTTGAATCTGCCCAATAAGGCCAGCAAAGAAGAGTTCCTCCAAAATGTTAGGTTCCAGTGCTCTTAGAGGTGGTAACCTCAATAATAACCTTAAATAACAGATTATATAAAATCATTTGAACCAATTTTTTTAAATTTAACTAACCAGGCAAATCGGTCAGAGTCCCCACTCGAATTATTTGTAATATAACTTTTTAGAGATCGAAAACTCTTCTCTTGTAACTTTTCCACAGGTTTCCTATACAAGACATCTAGTTGATCAACACTGAATAATGTTATTGCTTTTAAATATGCATATTCTTCATCGTCGACATGTAACCTGTTCATAGTATTTACAAAATCCTGTAACTTCATTATATGATCTGTGAGTTGTTTCACTTTGGTAGCAGACATTTTATCTTGTGCTATTGAAGCATGTAAATGGCTAATTAACGCTGACAGTATGGTAGACAGTGAAAGAGACTGGGAACATTGAGCTAATCCTAGAGTAAAAAGTTCTGCCCAACATCCTTTTAGTAAGTTTACTTGTGTTTCTGAACTAAAACAACATAAATTAAAAATTGTGGTATTTTATTTAAAACAAAAAAAAAATACCTTAAATATTGAAATGCAGGAATATTTTTAGCCCAATGAATCGATAAGACTAATAATCTTGATCCACTTTCACATATATAATGTATATGAAGATATGGAGGTACAGGTCCTGGTATCTGGAGATTAAAAGCAATATTATCTTCTTGAAGTATTGGGCCATCATAATCATAACATTTTTCATCTCTAGAAAGTGTTTTAAGATCAGTTCCATTAAGGCACTGGACTCTTGCCATTGTATCTAAAGCTTTTGAAATAAGTTGTTTGTCTCTAGCCACATTTAGCGCATCAGACAATTCATTTCCTGTGTTGGTACTGTCCATAGAAACTTCATCATCTATACTGTTTTGCGATGGGGATAGATGAAAAGAATCTGTAGTTGTGTTATTACCTGTAAATAATATTGGCTTACTTCTGATTAATATTAAAATACAAAGTCTTACTTAATCTTTTGCTGAGAAACTGCAGTCCAATATCACATTGATTGAATGGATTATTTATTAAGTTCGAATCAGTGTTGAGATCCTTACGAATAAATATTCCCTTTACAGCATTTATACTGTTGGAATTAAAATTACTCCCTGAGTTACCTGTGAAGTCCTTCTTATCAATTATTGGTTTTCGTTCATGTTGAACAGCTGGAACAGCATGTGATACTTCAAAATAGATCAATAAATCCTTTAACAGCAAATAACTTACAATCACTTCTCATGCCACATGCAAGACATTTTTGTAGTCTGCAATATTGGCATCTATTACGGTGGTGCTTGGTTACTTCACAGTTTTTACTTCCCCTACATTGATATCCCAATTGTTTACGGATTGACCTTTTAAAAAAACCTTTACACCCTTCACAAGATATAGCTCCATAATGTCGTCCTGAAGCTCTGTCTCCACAAACAACACAAAGTTCAATAGATATACACAAATTGTTTGCAGCTGTTCTATTTTTGTCACTTAACAGTTCTGATTTTACACTTTGCATTTCTGTTTTTATATTTTGATCCATCTTCTCAACAATATTTTAAAACATATACATTCAGTTTTCTAGATTACTGTCAATTATTTAGATGAGTTTTCAACATATTCTTGGAGCCTGTCTAAAATATCACAACCTTTCATTGAATTTTAAACAAGGAAATTTGTTGCATTGAGCAAGGTTCATGACCTTACACCTGCCACTCGCCTAGGTAGAAAAACTGATCTGAAAGCTTCACATTTGACCTATAAAATAGCGGGAGTTTTGAAAATAGCAGAAATGGATATTTAATTATATATGTCTATGTATATGTGTATATAATATCTTTATTGTATATCTTTATGATTTTGAAAATTTTAATTATTGAATGAAATTAAGTTTTAAATTGTTTTCTGCTATAAAATTTTATTTATTTTTTACAATGTATATTTAGTTGCCTGAACTAGATGTATAAAAAGTGTTAATATTTAAATATAAAAACACCTACAAATAAATCTTTAAAAACCCAAATAAATTTATAAAAATATATATAAAATCTATAAAATTTGGATTTTTGAATGATTTCTTCATTGATATAATATATATATTAACAATATTTTATAATTACCTTAGTTATTTTATATTATTACGACGCTCAATATTTAACAGTATATAAATACAAATTCAGAAAAATATAATAAATATTGAACATCGATTCCAATAATAATTGAAGCAATGAATATAATTTTTTTATTGTAAATTCCTTCACCATTTTCTCATAAAATTTAATTGAGATATTTCCCAGTTACTATAACTTTTTACATTTCTACTTTTACTTTTGTGAAAATATATATATGATATGTATATCTGTTGTCATTTTTTGATCTTTCTTAAGTCAATTTTGTTACATCATATTACATACATCATCTGACGGACACTGATAAGTGGTTACATAATATTTAATAAAATTCTAAAATTGCATTAGTTATTTTATATTATTTCAAAACTCAATATAAAACTATGTATGAATCCAAATTTAAAAATAGATAAATATTGGAGATCAATTCGGGTAATAATTAATATATTAAAGAATTGAAAATGAGATTTTTACCTTCACCAATTTGACACTAAAATATTTGCTAGTATTTTCTTTAGTTCATGTGAAATTAAATGAACTAAATTAATGAACGAATTAAATGAATGATGATATAAAAACTGAAGACAAATTCGGATAAATATAAATATTTAAAAAAAAATTATGCCAAAAATTTCTTTATTTTCACCATTTTGTCTTAAAAAACAAATAATTCTACTTTTCAGTTAGTGCTACTTTTTTACTATAGCTACTGTGAAGTTAAAAGGAATATTTTTCTGTTATCATTTCTAGATCTTTATCAGGCTAAAATTTTAAATTTTGTAGTAGTCATATAGACACCGATTAACATGCAATATTTTAACAACAATGGTTATTTGATATATCTTGTCACTCAATGTAAAACAAAATACAAATACAAATATTAAAAATCAAGTCCAACAATAATTGAAACAATAGAAATTTTAAAAAATTTAAAATTTATCTTCACCATTTTGATATAAAAATATTATTCTATTTTCCGTTTAGTGTTCATTTTTTACTATAGTTCCTGTGAAATTAAAAGTAATATTTATGTTATCTTTTCTTGATCTTTATCAGGTTAAAATCTGAAATTTTTATACTATCACCTATATACCTATTAACATTCTAAAACTTAACAACATTAATTATTTTATATTATTTGGACGCTCAATATACAAGTACAAATTTAGCAATATAATTATTGAAAATAATGTTCAACAGTATTTGAAATAAGATTTAAAAATAATTTTAATTAAACCTTCACCATTTTGTCAATAAAAAATATCAATTATATTTTGTAGTAACCACTAATTTTCTACTTTAATTCCTATGTAAATTGATAAAAATTATGTTGCCTGTTGTCATTTTTTCTGTCTTCACAGGTTGAAATCTTGAATTTTGTTGATATGATTTGCACACCTTGATGTGAAATAAGAAAACAGTTATGTAGAAACAGACATACCAATAAATATTAAGGATATACTAATTAAATCTATTATTTTCACCATTTTGCCAAAAGAATTTATCATTCTACTTTCCAGTTAATGCAAATTTTTTACTATAGTTCCTGTGAAATTAAAGGTAATATTTATTTTAGCGTTTCTTGATCTTTATCAGGATAAAATGTTAAATTTTCTTAGTATCATCTCTATATCGATTAACAATCTGTAATTTTAGAACATTAGTTATTTTATATTATTTGGACACTCAATATATAAGGACAAATTTAGCAATATAAATACTGAAGATAAACTCCCTATAGTTTTCGAAACAATAAAATTAAAAAATATATATTTATTATCCCTCCTTCGCCATTTTGTCAAAATTATTCTATTCTATTTTGTATTTACCACTAATTTTCTACTTTAGTTCCTATGTAAATTGTTAAAAATTATTTGTATCTATTATCATTTTTTTGGTCTTCATCAGGTTGAAATCTTGAATGTTGTTGATATGATTTGTACACTGGTTAATATCCTAAGGGTTGTAATCTTGCTGTTAATTTGTACAGTCTATCAATTGATTGAGAATGTGTTTCAGAAAATATCTCAGCTAGCTATTTGCCTTCAATTTTATATTTGTGATCATATAGAAAAACAAGAATCTATGATCGCATTCGATCTCATGGCAGTGAAATAAGTAAAACCTATAACACATATATAAGTAGACCGATGACACTAGTATATTGATAATAGGTTAATGGATATAATTTTTGTTGAAATTATATATTTAATACAAGAAAGAAACTAAAAATAATGTCCAACAGTCTTTGCAACAACAAGATTTAATAAAATATTTTTTATTTTTGCCCCTTCACCATTGTGTCATAAACATTTTTTTTTGTAGTTGCTACTAATTTTCTACTTTATATCCTATGTAAATTGACAAAAATTATCTATATATATCTGTAATTTTTTTGGTCTTCACAGGTTCAAATCTCGAATTATGTCGATATCATTTGGACACTGATTAATATCCTAGGGATTGTAAACTTTTTTGGTAATTTGTAGTCTACCAATTGATTAAGGATGTGTTTGGAGAAAATATCTCAGCTAGCCATTTGCCTTTAATTTTATATCTTTGATCGTGTAGAAAAACAATAAACAATAATTCGATCTCATGGGAGTGAAATAAGTAAAACCTATAACACATATATAAGTAGACCCATGAATGACACTAGTGTACTGATAATAGGTTAATGGATATAATTTTTGTTGAAATTATAGATTTAATACAAGAAAGAAACTAAAAATAATGTCCAACAGTCTTTGGAAAAATAAGATTTAATAAAATATTTTTTATTTTCTTTCCCTTCACCATTTTGTCATAAACATTTTTATTTAGTAGTTACTACTAATTTTCTACTTTAAATCCTATGTAAATTGATAAAAATTATGTATATACATCTGTAATTTTTTTGGTCTTCACAGGTTTAAATCTTGAATTATGTCGATATAATTAGGACACTGATTAATATCCTAGGGATTGTAAACTTTTTTGGTAATTTGTAGTCTACCAATTGATTAAGGATGTGCTTGGTGAAAATATTTCAGCTAGCCATTTGCCTTTAATTTTATATTTTTGATCGTGTAGAAAAACAATAATCTATGATCGCATTCGATCTCATGGGAGTGAAACAAGTAAAACCTATAACACATATATAAGTAGACCCATGAATGACACTAGTGTACTGATAATAGGTTAATGGATATAATTTTTGTTGAAATTATAGATTTAATACAAGAAAGAAACTAAAAATAATGTCCAACAGTCTTTGGAAAAATAAGATTTAATAAAATATTTTTTATTCGCTCTCCCTTCACCATTTTGTCATAAACATTTTTATTTAGTAGTTACTACTAATTTTCTACTTTAAATCCTATGTAAATTGACAAAAATTATGTATATATATCTGTAATTTTTTTGGTCTTCCCAGGTTTAAATCTTGAATTATGTCGATATAATTTGGACACTGATTAATATCCTAGGGATTGTAAACTTTTTTGGTAATTTGTAAAGTCTACCAATTGAGTAAGGATGTGCTTCGAGAAAATATCTCAGCTAGCCATTTGCCTTCATTTTTATATTTTTGATCGTGTAGAAAAACAAGAATCTATGATCGCATTCGATCTCATGGCAGTGAAATAAATAAAACCTATAACACATATATAAGTAGACCCATGACACTAGTGTACTGATAATAGGTTAATGGATATAATTTTTGTTGAAATTATAGATTTAATACAAGAAAGAAACTAAAAATAATGTCCAACAGTCTTTGGAACAATAAGATTTAATAAAATATTTTTTATTTGTGGTCCCTTCACCATTTTGTCATAAACATTTTTATTTAGTAGTTACTACTAATTTTCTACTTTAAATCCTATGTAAATTGATAAAAATTATGTATATATATCTGTAATTTTTTTGGTCTTCACAGGTTTAAATCTTGAATTTTGTTGATATAATTTGGACACTGATTAATATCTAGGGGTTGTAAACTTTTTTGGTAATTTTGTAAAGTCTACCAATTGATTAAGGATGTGCTTCGAGAAAATATCTCAGCTAGCCATTTGCCTTCAATTTTATATTTTTGATCGCAAAGAAAAACAAGAATCTATGATGATATTCCATCTCATGGCAGTGAAATAATAAGTAAACCTATAACACACACACATATACAATTGGGTAGTGGATATAATTTTTGTTGAACTTAATATAAAAAAGGGAATAAAAATAATACAAAACAAATTCGTTGGAACAAATTTATTAATACAATGGTATGGTTAACACAAATATACTCTCCTGAACAAATGACTAAAGTTACGATCACATTACCACCACGAATATGGATTATGAGAACAGTTATGTAGAAACATACATATAAATAAATATTAAGGTTATACTATGGCCGAAAATGATGATGGTGCTTTAGTGGTGGTCAGAAATTTATTACGGTATTGCAGATAGACAAAAATAATATTTATTGCATCACAAGAACAAACTATAATAGGAACGAAAAGCACCTTCGTATATTGCAAAAACTCCAAATAAGAAAAAAAACCATAACGTTTATATAACAACAATTTAAATTTGGCTTTTTTAAAATCTGATTTTAAAAAAACCTCAAAAGGAAAACTATTCATAACCATTTTTTTTTAATGGATAGTTAAAAAAAATCTGGAACAACAAATAGTAGTACCCTATGAAAATATTTATAAAAAACTAATACTTCTGTACGAATACATTTTAAGTAAAAATTTTTAACACGTATAACTGCTATACTTTGTACAATGTAAGATCTTTTTGTAAGATAATACGAGTTCTTAGACTTATTCTATGAGTATCCCAGAATATAAAATATGTAATAAAAATATATTTTATTATATAACACTTTTTAACTTTTTAACTATATTCCTATTCAGATTTCAAAGTCCCATATAAAACACTAAAATCACATTTGCTTTTAAAACAATTAACAAACTGGGTATTACATTTTTTAAACATTTTTTTTTGGTAATCACAATACCAGTTTTTAAGGAAATTGAAATATTTAAAAAATAAATAAATAATAAACAAATGAGAACAGTCTTTTTGACCTTTGTGATCAATATTGTTACCTTATTATGTATTCTAATAATCATCACAACTTCTTGTCTTTTTGGATGGATATCATTAAAGCTCCTAGATCATTAAAAAACAAAATAAGAGGAAATTAGTAAGTACAGCTTAAATTAATTTTGGAAAGTGCCGAATATTAATCGAACGCTAACTTTGCCTTAGGAATCCGTCGACTCTGTCTCGTTCGTAAAATTGGTGTAGATGTGATTATTTTTTTTGTTACACATTGATCACAGTTAGGAGATTCTTCCGTTTGATTACCTTCAAAATCCACAGCCATAACATCTGTGAGTGACTGAGCCAGTACACTGTTCTCTTTCGCGATATCCGACATGGGGCTGTTGTTACATGAAGAATATTCACTTCTTTGAAATGACGAATTGTCATTTGATTGACTAAAGAGTGCTTTTCTCCCACCAAATTGTATTTCGTTTTCTTCATCACTATTCCTAAGAAAAAAAAACATCATTGCCTAGTATCACACCGTTATATAATCAAGTATAACATACCTCGAATGGAAACTATCATTATCACATATTTTTAAACTATAAGGTGGTGTTGTGGTACTACTATCAGTATTATTAAACGGAATTGGTGACACTGTTAGGGTTTCATATTTATCTTCTTCGCATACGAATGGAGCCTATAATAAAAAATATTGATAACAAGTCCCTATGATTAACCTCAGTACTACTTACAGCAAAATCTGTTCTTGGATACTTAAGATCTCTTTTAGCTAAGTCTCTTAGATCATTATAAGACAGAATTTTTTCAGTAGTTGGCCTGTTACGATATTCCTTTACGATCATTCTTTCAACAATAACCTTTAGTCCTAACGAAACTCCTACGGTACCTAAATATATCACTTTCTCTTAAGTACAGATTAATTGACACTTACTATCATAAAATTCAGGGGGTAGTATGCTATTCCGTAATTGATGCCAGAGCGGACCATGATCAGGTAGTTCTATGTCCGTAGCCAATTCCAATAATGTAAGTCCCAAGCCGAAAATGTCGCAATATATTGTATATATGTGATCAAGGACCTCAATAGCTAAATACTTTGAATCACCATCTGATAATGTAGACTTACTAACATTATCATTCTAAAATATATAACACTTATACATTGTAACACTTTAAATAAAATATCACTTACCGATTGCAAGTCAACAAGAAGCCCAAAATCTCCTAGTTTATAAAATCCTCTTTTCATCATGATATTTCCTGGTTTCACGTCTAAATGTATTAAGTTTTTTTTATGGAGATAATTTAAGCCTTTACACATATCATGGAGAACATTCCAAAGTAATTCTTCTGGAATTTCGTTATTAATTTTTGAATAATCGGCTAATGACATATCACAATATTCCAGTAACATAAAAGTTTCATCATTTTCTTCCCAAGCCATAAAATATTGCACACAATTGGCATCAAAACCAACCATTTCATTGTTCCTTACTTCGGCATTACGGTCCTTTGCGCTAATATTTGATTTAAGCCTTTTTACTGCATAAATCTTATTGTCTTCTTTGCTACGGACTCTATAAACCTTTCCAAAACTTCCTTCTCCCATACAGCCAAATTTAGTAAAGACTTGCTCCAGATAGGGTGTTCTTTGCTTCGAATCATACATCGGACTGAGTGCTACTGAAAAAAACAGGATAAACTGTTATATTTATGTACTACTTTAGTTGTTTGAGGTTAGGTTATAGCTTAATAAAAGAAAATAAATATAGAAGTACCACACATACCATTATTGTTATAGCCGAGCGCGGTAGGTTTTTTATTAACGTATCTATAGCTTAGATTTTTGCGAACTTTTCCTGGTATAAAAGGACATGTAGGATGTCTTCCCTTTTGAGCTAGTTCCTAAAACATAATAATTACTTAAAACTTATAGAACTTAAGAACAGTTAGAATTAACTGTAGTTGGTTAGTTCAAAATGTTAATGAACTATCACTGTACGGTAACAATAATAGACAGGTATACGCATTAAATTTAGGTTACGTTACCTTTTTAGTAGATAGTCTTTCGGTTGTTTGCATTTCCTCAGGCAATAAAAACGTTCCCCGTTTTCTACTCATCTTAACTGACTGGAAAATGTAAAATAAATATAAATACGATCGACAGCAACTAAATGTACTCTTTTACGCGGCCATGTGACTTACTACCGTGACAACTCGACGTGAAATAAGTTTTGTTTTGGACTTTCTTCACAGATTTAAAGAGGTCGCGCCTGTCGAACACAGAGTCGTCCCCACCGAAATCTTTTTATTTCCTTTTTTGTTTCTCTCTGTAGGTCTTCTCCTATTGGTTCGTTCGAATACTAGATGACTAATTTTGGTTCTCATAGGTCAATTTATTTATTTACGGTTCTTAAAATCTTCGGTCACGTGATGCGTGAGTGATGTCTCACCGTATTCGTTCAAACTTGATTAGTACATGTTACAGACAGGCATGTACTTGTTAAGAATTATGTTAATATAAGGGTATATAATATTTCTATCAATTTCTTAAGAAAAAAATTATATAATTGAATAATTTTTATTTAATATAATAATTAGTAAAATATATAAATAAAATAATAAAAACAAAAACAAATTTAATTTAGGTGTCACCAGCTCCGTGTTTAATAACACTAAGTAATGAACTTTCTTTATCTGAAGCGGCAAATAGGTACAGCTGTTTGTTGAGTTCAACGGGTAGTAAATTTTTCAGTCCTTTTATTTTCCCGGATATTTCTAACTTCCATCCATCTACGTATTGAAACGAATAAATTCTATAACTATCCTCAGTTACTACAGCGAGATAAGCATCGCTTATACCGAAACCTAAAATTATACGAAGTGGTTTTTACTGTTAGGAAAACGATATTGCTTGTGTACTAAAAAAGGAAATTAGACAATCGATTGACTCATCATTTTTGTCATATTGGATAATATCTTAAATTAAATTTAACAGCAAGGTTTATGTGGTTTTTATTTAATGTTCTTACCTCCTACATAAAATACAGACATTCCCGTGACTTGTTCATCGAAGCTGAACGTTTGGTAGTAGTTGTAATTGTCAGTGTTATCATCGTATTTCAACACTTGTAATGGATTGTTCTCATTGGCTAATATTATTAAGCTATCTGTACCCAATACAACACCAACTACTTTGGTAGATGGATAAGGTATTTTTCTCATTAAAATGAACTGTAAATGAAAGCATTAATATATTGTTTTTGTTTCGAGTTGGGAACACCGAAAAGACGTTTTTATCATTATTATGATTTTCTTGTACTTTCGATGTTCTGATATCATTGAGGGAAAGAAATGGCACTGTTGTCGAATGAGGGGAAGTTGATAGGGAATAATGTATAACTGAATTTTATAGAAGAGATCACTGGGAGTGTTTAAAACTCTGATCAATGAAAATGAAGAGGACCAATAATTTTAACGTTTTCAAATTTAATCAGGTTAAATAATCCAAGAGTTCCGAAAAAGAGGGGAGGATTATTACTTATGTAATATTTTAAAAGATAAACAACGAAAACATAAAAAAAGAAGTAAACAATTATGTCACAATTTTATGTGATGGTATTAAAATGTTTCTTATATTAAATTTTTATATCTATATGGATTTTAGTCACTCCAATATTTCGTATTTTTCAATGAATTGATCTGAGTTAGTGGTTAACGGTGACATAGAGATCATCCCAGACACATCCGGTCTTACCCAGCTTGGTTACTGGCGTGACTGGGATCATTTTCCTTGTCGGATTTTCCACTGTTGCTATAAAGACATTTACAATTACAAACACAAACATAAAATACATCCATGCACCATGCAGAATTTGAGCCCTCGACTATCGCAACAGTAGGAGGACCGTTCTGGAGCGAAAGATGTAGGGAAACTATGGCTAGCGATAGTATTTTGATAAACAATGCCTCAAAATGAATTCACATCATTTATACCTTCTGAAGTTCTTCATTAAAACGATATATTTCCGTTGTTTTTTCCGTAACGATATTTCCAATAATTAAAATAATTCCTTGTGCTGTGTGCAATATATAAATCGTCCAGACTCCTTTAGTAGGAATTTCTTGAATAATAACCGCTTTTGTCTGAAACATTTACTTTATTTGCGTATATTCGTTAGGTTTTATCATTATTCTTACCTTATTTTCATTAAATCTCATTATTTTGCAAGATAAATCAAACGAATCACTATTGGCATCATAATATAACGCTATTATCGTGTATGTTACTTTATTTAGAGTGAAAAATTGTGCACCACTTAAATATCCATTAAAATATGCTGTATAGATGTAAAATCCTCCTGGTGTGATATTATCAGTTCGTGTGGTCCAATTGATTGTGGTAATGTCCGATATATTGTGACTACTTAATCTAAAATCAACGCTCGTTAATGTTGTTGGAGGAATCTGGAATATATACTGCACCGGCAATAAGAATCAGTGCTTATACTATTCGTAACAACGTTAACTGTCATTGTATCATCATCGTAACTGAACATCCTTTGTTGTTGCTTGTTCAAAAGTAGAGTTACAGAGTTATGGGGACTTATCTCGACTGTATATTGAACAGGACATTTGCATCCTTTGGGTAGTCCGCATAATTCATTTACCTCCTCTCCAAGTATATACATCAAGACATAATCTTTAGTAGTTGTTACTCGAGCGTCATTTGTTTCCTTGATACTTATTTGTATATCTTTGGATTTCTCGATATACATTAGCTCATTAGGCATACCTAAATCAATAATTCTTTATAATATTATAAATAATACCTAACACAGTTTAATTTTGCGAGTTCTCCTATAAAGAGTTAACGCACAACATTCCTCTTTTCTCTACAATAGATCTCTGAGTGTACTTCAAGTATATTCTATCTTTTAATGGCTAAAAAAAGCCTTACACGTAGTATTGCCCAGATTTTGCTCCTGCAGATTGATGAAAGCACGAAATTCGGGAGTGAAAGTATATGAAAAACAATGATTAATCATGAACAATGCCAATATATAATAATTGAATTTTCCAAATAACATCTCTCAAAATTAATCTGCAATTATTATGTAATGTGGAGGCGTATGTGGTTAGTACATCATGTCGGCCGTCGAGAAAAATACCGATATTTTGATATATATCGGTAATTTTTCGACTAAAAAATATGGGTTAACAAGAATATCGATATATCGATCAAAAAGATATGGGCTAAAAATATCGATATTTTTCGTTATAATCACCCTACATAAACTTTAATACGTTACCATTTCTGTTTATTATTATCAGTTTTAAAACTGAACTAAGAGATAAACATTTTTGTGTATGTTTATTTATTTTATTAGTAACCGATAAGATGATATCAATTACGAATAAAAGGCATTAAACTTGCTTTTACCATGCAAATATTATACCGATAAATATGCCTTACGTTGAATGATTGGAATGTTGTTGGTAACAATATTTCCCAGCTTTTTAATCATTTCATATATAATGCTTTCTTCCGACTGATTTGACGCCCTGTTAATTATTTCCTTAATTTTTTCGATAGGATAATAGTTAATAGTTTCAGCAATGATGTCACCGTTGATTATTACAGGTTTAGTGATGGTCTGAAAAATAGCATAGACGTAAATAATGTTTTTCCGTGATTTCGTTATGATTTACTAGAGATCCGTTGATAATTTCATCTCGTGTGTGTATTAAAGCATCGCTATAGGCTTTCGTGATATCGATACCATTCAAATATTCGATTTCCGCATTTCCAACTATGGATATATCTTTTTTAAATTGCTTGGAAGCTTTGATTTTTTGTTTTCCGACATCAAAAACAACATGGTCGATATTTACATCGTTGATTCTCACTGCTTTTATTCCATCTGAAATAATAACAGTGTTTTCGATAAATTTTTTTTTAATAAAAAGTATCAGGAGTTCATGTTTAGTTTTGAGAGATACCCCCAGTCAGTGGATTCCTGGAATTTGGAAATTCTGAAGTTGAAGAAACATTCTCTAACCTTAGTTCAAATGGAATTTAGATAGAAACATCACAGTTCCGGGTGTATTTCCATCGAATGCAGATGGAAATTACTGTGAACTATTGGAACTTGAGAATTATTTTAACCTACTTTACCGTGTACGGCTACCAAAGGTGGAGAAAATGCGATAGATCACCAAATACTGGAAATTGATGAGAAGGTATTATGAATACTTCCAAAGAATTTTGCCATTTTCTTTAAAATGAGAGTATTTCATCTAGTGGTTGATACGCCACTGGTGATTCCTTCATACCCGTAGGGTGATGGTCCTTTTCAAGCGTTTGTTTTCAAGTGGTATCAAGTGTTTATATTTAAAGCTTTGGTTTAAAGTAAAATACGAAAATATCGACAATATTGTCAACACCTCTGTGATTGAATTAAAAGTTAAAATAATAAAATAATATATAATAATAAATAATTTTCGTGTTAAGAAAAATTATGTTTTCATCTCCATCGAAATTAAAACTCATAAAAATGCCATAGTCTGGTCGACTTATTATTTGCAATAAATGACGAAAAAACTCAAAAATCCTTATATGAGTATCAGAGAATTTACTCCAAGAGATGAACAAATCTATTTATAATATCACAATTAATATTGCAGACAAGAAATGCTCTTTAAACTTAAAATTACCATTTCTAGGAAGATCCTTTGACTCAAAAATTCTTATATGAGTATCAGAGAATTTACTCCAAGAGATGAACAAATCTATTTATAATATCACAATTAATATTGCAGACAAGAAATGCTCTTTAAACTTAAAATTACCATTTCTAGGAAGATCCTTTGACTCAATTCAGATCGTAAAAGAAAACTAAGTGAGTTTTCATTATATACATACAGACATATATTGTGAACTTACCTATAACTTCAATATTGTTGAAATAATATACTCCATTGGTGATTTGTTGGCCACTAACATTCGTCAAAAGTCTGTTCCGTAATATGTAATCTAAATTGAAATTATTAATAGATATCACGTCTAAATCATTGATGATTTCAAGGTTATCGAATAAAGCCGATGGTATTTTTTTCATTTTATTTAAGTCAACTATCCGTTCTGGATCTATTCCAGCTATGTGGCTAACCTGCAAATTAGTTTTCTTCTCCATCCCGATAAGTCACGTTAAATGCTATAATAAAAACTTACAAATAATTTATCGGTTTGTAATCCACCAAAAAATGTTTTCTTTCCCAATATTGTCATATTTTGTACATCCTTTTCTTTGATTGTCCTCTTATACAATTCAGCGATATTAATATTGTTTACGTAAAGTATATCGGCGTTCTCCAACACAGTTACTGTTTCGGCTTCAACGTTCGAGAATATTTTGCAAGCTGATATGATTTGTTCATCTTCGCTTTCATTTAAAACGGCATCATCAATTAATCTGGTTAAATTAACACCATTGATTTTATTAAGAACTTTAACCGTTTTTGTTAAAGCATGTCTATTTATTAGAACCTAAAAGAAATAATATGAAAGCATATATTGAATATAGGGTAATATAATATTTCTGTTATTTTACTGGAGCTTTTATAACGTTGTCTTGGTTTTTCTTCACAGTATTGTGTATTAGTTTATAGAGGAAGACATTTTCGTCAAAGAGGGTTACATTTCCATGAATTTCAATGTTATTCCATATGTCAGTTTGTGGATACTGAATATTGGAGACTGTCTTGTATATATCGCAAGGTGACATTAATGATGATGTCAGTGATTTTTTAAACACTACGTTGTTGAAGGTGGCTCCTGAAGGAAAAACTATTTTTTGATCGTTTCGATTTGTTATATCAATAAGTTCGTCCATGTCAATGTCATTCATTTTCTTTACATATAGGTGCTCTGGAAATGTCATTGTGTTGAAAAATATTTAAGATTGTTGTTTATTAAAAAAAAGTTACGTGTTTTTAGGTTGTTAAATGAATAATGTCCTGTTATGTTCTGTGGGATATTCGATGTTTTGTACAACATTCTTGTGGTTAATGTTCTTAAATGCACATCATTGACATTTTCGGCCACAAAATTTCTAATTGTTGTAGTTCCTCCAAATATTACATTGGCATTAACATTGTTCTAGGAAATATTGTATTCTTTTACAGTGCTGAGGTATTTAATTTTATATTTCCTTACTGTTTCCAAAAATGTATTAATATCATGGTCATTAATAGTTGCTACATTTTCTGTTACATTGATTCTCATGTTTCCGTTTAATGTTAAGTTCCTAAAGTGTTTACGTTCTAGCAAATGGTGTATTCTCATTGGATAATTATTGACGTTAACACCGTTGATGTTTTCGACGTATAAGTTTCTCACTGCAAGTGTTCATCATCAGTATATATAACTATACGCACGTATAGGGTGATAGACCTTTCAGTATGAATTGACTACTATTTGACAAATAATATAAAGTTACCTTTAATACGTTTAAATTCAATGTTGGGTATTTGTAATGATGGATTTTTAATCGACAATAAAGTTTCATTTAATTTATTAATGTTAATAGAGTTGATAAAGTTTGTTTCGATATCACCATTCAGATTTCCTTTTATTACCAACTTGTTCAATGATTTATTATCTAAAAAAATGCCTAAATTAAAAATCGGCATTTGAATAAATTGGAATAATTACCATCAACTAGACTATTATCATTTGTAGTTGGAATGACTTGTTGGTTCAGTATGTTGGTCTTTAAATGATTAATTTTAAAATTTCCTTTAAATATTTTTTGTCCATCGATTATATAACTGGAAATAATATTAATTAATTGTTTTTTTTATGAGGAGAATAAATGAAATTATCTTGACTGTAACATGACCAGGTTGATATTACAGTAAAACGAAACATGTTGCCTCAACATTGTCAAAAAAGTCATTATTATACCATTATTTAAAGGAGTACTTACGTCTGGTTATCGGGTTTGATAATAGTCTTTGTTAATTTCCGTAAATTGACTATATTACTGTCTACAGATTTATTTAAAGTAACATTACCATTAACGATGACATTTTCAAAGAAGAACGGCCCTTGTAGACTTTCTCTTTTGTTATTTAAGGCGAAATCATTTATATCGATATTATTGAGGAGTTTTACCATCAAATCCGGAACTGATATTCCGTTAGTTGCCTCGAAATGATTGGGAATGATCTAAAATACACTTTAATAACTCGACATCAAAGCAGGTATGGTTAAGATTTTCAGTACCTGATTTGTATTTTTAGTCCAGTATCTGTGTAGGTCATTAAAAGAATATTTGTTATTGTTTATAAAAATAGTGGTGTTTGGTTGTATGGTTAAGTTTCGTACGATCAAATTCCCTTTTATTATGACATTTTTATCGTAGATTTGAATGAAATCGCTTTGACTATATCCGTGATAACTACTGTTGCCAATTAATTGTAAATTGCCTTTTATGTCAGCGTTATCTAATTGAACTGGTCCTTTTGATATAAGAAAAACAAACGAATTATTATTTTGAAATGCCAGATGTGTTGGTACATTCTTTTCGGTTTTTTTTCGCTCAAGAAAACATTGAGTAATTGTTGAGGACATTGGAACACTGTTCATTTCTTTTAGGAAATTTATGGGTTAGAACAATTAGAATAAAATCATATATGTGTCAAATCGTATCATCATATACTCATGGCTACTGAAATCGGTTACAAGAGGCGGAAAGTAATTACCGACACGCCAGGTATATAGTGACTATAAATTAATCTTAAAGGATGTTTGATTTGAACACAATTGTTAAGGGAAAAGAAAATATGGTTGTCATAGAATCAGAAACGTATTATCTAACAATACATTTATAGTGATTTTAAATAATAGTCTATTAAATTAAGCCACAGTCATCTGTCTGTACATCAATCTGTATAAAGATGATCGAAATGTACCGATCCTTGAAGATACCCAAAAGACAACGACAAATAATTGGTTTCAAATGATACTCCAAAACAATTCCACAAAATTAATTCATATCTCTTACCGGAAATAATAGATCCATTTTGATTTGTTCTGACTGCCTTTGTTATATCTATATCGTTTGTTGTATTACACCGTATGCTAGATGCTTTTATATAATTGAATTCTATGGAGGAATTGATGACTTGATCAGTTGTTTTAGTCATCAAATCATCTGTATTAATCCAGTTAATATTTCTGACGGTAATTTGTTTTGATTCTAACGCAGGAATAGTAATGCTGCCTAGAAAAAAATTAGTTTACGTTTGTATTTATGCCTGTATATAACTAGATCCTTTTTTTATCTAGGAGTATTGGAAAAATAATAAAATATAAACCATTAATTTTCTTATTTTGACCAATTCTGTAGGCTGAATCTTTGAAATTATCCCAATTAATGCCATCTATGGTTTCGACGGTTAAATCTCGTATCCAAACGTTTGAAGCAAATGTAACTGTTTGCTCCTTTAGTGGTGAAAATTCTGTTATTAAATGATCGACTGATACCTGAAAATTTAATATATTTATCTATTTTGTTTATTTTTATGTGATAATATAATACAGAAGTTATAAAACATGTTTTTTTTTCGAACAATTGAACACATAATTATTAACATTCCTAAGAACAATTGCTAATTATATTTTATCACTTCATTACAACAATCATTCCTGTTGGATACCTACATTGTTAATAAATTCCACATGACTATTCGCTACATCGATATTCAAAAATGACTTTTGACCTTTAACAGGTGGTATTTGGCTTTTTCTGTAAATATTCTCGACATATATATCGTTGATTTTTTTAGTCTTTATATCATTAGTCACGATCCTATTTATCGTGTATGTTGCTTCTAATTTTTGGTTTCCTTTTCTTAATAATAAATCTGAAAATAATATTATTATATATTATCGGATATTATTTTAATAATTTTTACTTTTAAATAAAGTATCTTTGGTTTCATCAATGTTGAGTGTTCGGGTTTTTATCGAACTGCCAATGACGGGACCTCTAATAGTTTGTTTCTTTTTTATCTTAAGTAGGTTTTTGGGCGTCCATAGTTTTTCGTTTATAGTTTTAACATCTATTGAATGAGCGTGTATCCTTTTTGCCAATAAATTTGTGTTGATGACGATATTATCGTTAATGATCTAGAAGAAAATCGTTTATTGAGATTCCTCATTAAGATAATCCTTGTATTAATTCTTACGACACTATTACCAGTGTCTTCATGGTTAATGGTAAACGGTATAATCCTGTTTAGTCGATTCTTGACGCCTTGTACTTTATTTTCTATGTCTGATGTCTAAAAAGTTAGATTAACAACAAAATATTTTTTTCTGTTTAAAATAGTACCTGTATAGTCTTGTTTCGAATTGTATCTCTTTTCCTTTTCCGAGCTAAAGCCAATGAATGTTTTATTTGATTAATTTTTTCGTTCTGTTCGTGAATATTCTGCTCTAAATTATGAAAACAGTCTGCCAGACTATCAACTTGTTGGCTGTCTATCATAAAATAGATAAATTGAAATTCCTTTTACGACATTTTCTTTATAAATAATAAATTTACCTATTTCTGGCGTTGCTTTAAACGACATAGCATATATGTTTATTACGCTATCTTCAGTTAAACCAACTATAAAAGTTATACTGCCGTTTTCATTTCCGTCATTGTGTACGTTCAATATGGTCGAATAATTTGTTAAATATTTCTTAGTGTTCTCCAAATCTATTGCCTTATTATTTGGCTTATATATTAACACTTCTTCCTAAAATATTGAAATAATAAGTCAGAGAGAGTTAAATC
Source organism: Rhynchophorus ferrugineus (assembly GCF_030347505.1). Lineage (NCBI taxonomy): Eukaryota > Metazoa > Arthropoda > Insecta > Coleoptera > Curculionidae > Rhynchophorus > Rhynchophorus ferrugineus. The sequence continues at coordinate 22,964,524 of NW_027472584.1, read as the reverse complement.
TGGACGACAGGTGGATATTTTATCAGTTTGGAGATAATCTAAGAATCACTTATATAAGTTCACTTCAACCCCTCCATCTTAAAGAAGGGCCCAAAGGGATGTTTATGGTTATTGTTCCGTATAAACAGCTTCTAGCTGTGCTAAAATTATTTGTTAGTATTGTTGTATGTTTGCCTGCCAGTTTGCCTTTGTTGATCTTATAAATTGCTATATTTTTTATTCCAATTTTCATGGTATACCTTGTGTGGAATAGCTTCCCAGGTTTTAGTGTCTCCAATTTAAAGATGAGTAACTGAGCAATTATTACAATCTGTTTTTGATGTCCTTACATCCTGAACTGCTATGCTTGTGACAAGAATTCCTGGACTAGGGATTATTTTCAAAACTTACATGTTCCCTAATTCTAATAGTTCGTAGCTAGGGGACTCTAAGTACCTTCAATTCATGTTTGGTACACATGATCATCACAAAATACTGATCACGGTGATGGTTTTTGAGCACTAGCTACTTTATATTGTAGATGGTGTCATCGTTCATAAATTTTGAAGCCAGAATATGTGACAACCATTTCTAACACACATAAAATTATCGTTAACCAAAAAATAGACAAACTCTATTAGACAAGAAAATGTTTTCTTAACCCAGTACCCAACTTGCAGCAGTAAATGTGGTGATGTTTTTATCGATATAAATGTATTTGAAGAAGAGTAATACTTGTAAGAGTAATAATGTTTTCTCTTAAAAAATATTTCATAATCCATATGTTATGACATTTTTTGGCCGTTTTTATTAGCAATTAAAGGATGATATAAATAAATTTAATAAGCAGGTGTTATAGAGAATACTACCAATAAATTTTAAATGTATTTTACGTATCTTTTTTTATGCTGCTTAAGAATACCTATTTTTTTATTGAATCTTATGCATAATAAATAATTCATATTATAAAAGATCAATATTTGTACGTGATAAATTGTTATCTCCTTCATACTGCAACAGAAGCGAGTGTTGAATTATTTAATAAACATACACGATTTATTTCTGCAGCATAATGTTTCATATTGTTCAAGATGCGTGAAATATGTTTTAAAATATTTTAAAAATTGATAACCAACTAGTTTTGGTGGTCTCTTATATTGTTGCGATGTCAGAAATAGGGTTTATTATTTTTTGGGGCCTTTATTACGGTCGGTCGTGTGTATATGTATATTTTTACGACTTACCAGTTGTGGTAGAACAATTATAGGTGTTAGGTTATTGTAAACAACCACTGATTTATCGACTCTGTGTTTCCACTCGAACGTATTTACCAAAACTATTTCGAAACCTAAAATAAAACAACACTGCATAAATAAAGTACGACTCCTATGAAGTTGTTTTCGAAATGTTATAGTTTATGGTGTAGAGACTCTTGCTCTCTTTTTTGTTTAATTTTTTATTAGGATTTTCAAATTCTGTACCATTCCACTTGTAGAGAAGTTGTTTGGCGAATTCTTCGTATATTAAGACGTAAGGGGTTTGGTTTTGAACGATAATATCAATACGACTCTTAGTTTTTGAATTTATGTGTTGAATTTTTTTGATGCTATCTAATTGAAACTCATATACAGACCAGAAACTCTGAAAAAAGTTAGTCTCCGTTAGTATCCTCGTTAATAGCTGCTACAGGGTATTTTTTAAAGTGATAGAACTATCAATAGGTTTAAATGTTTTTTGAAATTATAGATTCTGTCTTTTGGTAGTCTTCAAGAAATTCCTCTTTCAAAGATTTAAAACTGGTGATCGTGATACCAATGACAAAAGTTCGAAAACAGTGAGTTGTAAGACTTATTGGAAGAAAACTCAATCCAAAGAAAATCCAACAAAGTGTTTTCTAACGAAAAATGAATCTCAAGCGGAAAAAGTCATAGGTAAATTAAAAAGAGTTATCCACATCGACACAGAAGCAAAATATTCATGATCAAAAGGTCTTACTGTGTAAATGGTGCAATTTTAAAAATAAAAATATCAAAATTCGTAATAATTCTATCACTTATTAAACAAATCTTTTTATCACCTTTCTTAACATGTCTGTTTGAAGAATCATAATTATTTCACGACTTTTCCAACTAAAGGATTCAAGGGAATGAACACCATTAGTATATACAACTTCGACCTCATCAAAATGAGAATCCAACCACTTATAAACACTAAAACACAAAATATTACTAAATAAACAATCAATTCTAAACAATATTTACGTGAATGAAGCTATATAATCACCGTGGTGAATTGATACTATTAAATATAATTTGTTTTGGTTTATAAATAACAAACCGTCTGAAGCAAAGTGAGAAACGATTCTTTGAATGAGTTTTGGTTCAGATAAATTATCATCAAAATGATAAACGAGAGTATCATTGAAAACTTGTTGAACTATTATACCTACATCTTCATATTCTATTGCCTAAAATGTATTTGTTTAAAATAAAATAACATATATATCGGACAAATAATTACCTTGAAGAATGTAGTATATTTTTGGTCAGTAAAATTACAATATTGTATTAAATTAAATGTTTTGTTCAAGATACCAAGGAAAATTTCATTGTTAATCAAGAAATACGTTCTATTTTTGAACGTAAATACATTTACATCTATAGTTCTATTTGGATGTTTATACGATCCTAATATATCACTTTTAATAGAATTCTCTGAAATAAATCGAAATTAAAATAGAATAAACTCGACTGCAAATATTTCGACGACAACCTTCTATTATCTCTCGAATTTTACGCGTGTTTCCCTCAATTTTATTATGAACTGTTAATATTTTCTTCTCCAGATATAACAACTGATCGTTTTTATGGTGTTTTATTGAATCGATACAAAGAAAATATGTTAACTAAAAGATAAATACTGTGTTTTTAAATAAATCGGATAACGAAACGCTACTTACTGTTAAAACATATAAATACTTTTTCATATTTAACAATAGATAATGGAGTTCAGTCAGATGGGCTGAAATTTTAACTGAACTGAGATAGCGTGGTTTAAAAATGATAAAAATTTTCGCGAACTAAAACTTTTTATAGAACTTGTCGAAAAAATTGTGGAAGATATCTTAATTTTCATGGATTCTGATTGAAAATGTTCTTAGTAGATGTCGTGTTTAGTTTTAAATAACTTGAGTAAATTTAGGTACGAAGTATTTACATGATATAAAATAATAGAGACAGAAAATGAGATAATTCGTAAAAATTCTTGCTGGAACATAAAATAGAGAAAGTAACTTTTTAAAAAGAAATAAAATCATATTTACTATATATTATATATTTCTATTTAAATTCTTCTAAATACTGATTTTGGTTTACAATCATTTAAAATATGAAAACAGTATTTCGAAATCAAGTAATAACAGATAAAAAAGGAATTATAAATAAAATAAAGGAGGTAATATTGTGGGATGTATAAACTTTAATCAATTTAAATAGTTTATTTATGTAAAATATTTTAGTTTGAATTTATTTTGGATTAAATATTTTTTTTAAAATAAAAATGAAACAAAATAAAATTTATTATATATTATATATTTCGATTTAAAATATTCTTAATACATGCTTTTGGTTGAAAATAATTTAATACATATAAAAGTAGCATTCTGTATTCAAATACTAAGAGATAAAAAGGGAATTATTAATAAAATAGAGGAAGTTACTTCGTGGTATGATATCCTACAAACCTAGGGATAAAAATAAAGGGTGTATGACCCTTCCTTTTAACGTTATGGGTTGAGCATTAACCTTTTTGAACAGTAAACTTGGCTAATATCTGAATGTCGTTTCGGATCCCATCCCCTTTTTATCTGGCTAGTAATTTTTTCAACCCTGTGGTGATTTTCAACCGTTTAGTGATAATGAGAACGTTGTTTGAAAACGGCTACTGCTACTAATTAAATTAATTGGAAACAGCCACAATATATACATCTTTTTTTTTGCTTTCTGGAAAATGAAACGGCTCGTTAATTTTACGTACAGTAGATTTTTCCTGTTTATATTTTGATTTCAGTCGTATAGAAACTTGAAACTAATTGAGGTTCATTTAGAGTAACCTAAAATAGCTTGTAATCCGGAAAATAATTATCTTATCCCCTAAAAATTTACATAATAGTAAAAATAAATAAAAATCGAATGGAGAAATGTTTGAAACATATGATGGATGCGGTAAAGTGTGAGATTCAATGCATACATTGTTGAAATAATTTAATGCAATTTGAGTTTGTCGCGATCGCCACGACCCTTTAGGCCACCACGAATTCATCAACAAATTTATCAACAAGTACAAAGGTTGGCAACGCCGGTGGATTGGTACCATGCAGTTCCAGGCTGTAAAAGACCATAACGACGACGTCTCGCACTCTTTTCTTTTCTCCATCCCCTTGTAATAGTACCACTTCCACAGCGCTACCGTACTTTCTCTACCTAACCTAATATCCTGTCAATTCTCCCGTCGACCACATGTATAATTTAACATTGAAATAAACAGTATTTCTTCAACCAGTGTTTTCAATTCTCGTGCAAATTCCTTTCAAAAATAGTAGTGAGTGTTCTGACATATAATCGCAGCGGTATCCACACATTTCGACGACCGACCCGACGAACATTCTTACAAGTTGTTACCAAGAAAGGCAATTATAAAACTTATCAAATTGATTAATGTAGCAGTCTCAAACGTTTGGAAGATAGCTGAAATTATGAAAAAATAAAACCTAGGTAACCCCTGAATGGAATAAAAGCCTATAGACTGCCAGCAATATCTAAGGTATTGGAAAAACTCTTGTTAAAAATGATAAAATCTAGTGTACAGAAAAAAAACCTAATACTTCTACATGAAATTGGGTTTGCTAACGGTTTGCTAACAATCATTTGACGACTGATCAGGTGCATAGAATAACAAATATAATTAAAAACGCCTATGAAAATAAAAGCTATGTTCTATATTCTTAGATGTGGCCAAGCCTTTGATAAGGTATGATACAACGGACTTGTTCATAGGGTACAGAAAATGTTACCGAAACCATACACTGAACTATCAAAATCTTAGAAGCCTACTCTAATAGATCAATTGAAAAGTCTCTGGCCTACCATAGTAAAACACCTTTTTGGCAATTTTTTTTATTCAGCATAATTCCCCTTCTAGGGTGATACACTGATTATAGCGACCCTCCAACTTTTCGATACCATTTTTGTAGAAGATTTGTCTTTTGCTTCAAAATAGGCCTGAGTTTCGGCGACCACCTCTTCATTCGACGAAAATTTCTTTCCAGCGAGCATTATTTTGAGATCTGAGAATAGGAAATAGTCGCTGGGGCCTAGATCTGAAGAATACGGTGGATGAGGAAGCAATTAGAAGCCCAATTCATGGATTTTGCCATCGTTTTCATTGACTTGTGACACGGTGAATTGTCTTGGTGAAGTAGCATTTTCTTCAAATGCGGCCGTTTTTCGCAGATTTCGTCCTTGAAACGGTCCAATAACGCTATAAAATAGTCACTGTTGATGGTCCTTCCTTTTTCAAGGTAGTCAATAAAAATTATTCCATGCGCATCCCAAAATACAGACGCCATAACCTTGCCAGCCGACTGTTGCGTTTTACCATGTTTTGGAGCGGATTCATCGAGGCCAGTTCACTCGGATGACTGTCGATTGGACTTTGGAGTGAAATGATGAAGCCATGTTTCATCCATTGTCACATATCGATGCAAAAACTCGGGTTTATTACGCTTGATCATCTTCAAACACAGCTTGGAATCATCAACTAGTCATTGTTTTTGGTCAAAAGTGAGTTTGCGCGGCACCCACCTTGCATAGAGCATTCTCATACCCAAATATTCGTGAATGATATGATGTACACGTTCAGCTGATATCTTTAGAGTGTCTGCTATTTCATTCAATTTCAATTTACGGTCATTCAAAATCATTTTGTGGATTTTTTTAATGTCTTCGTCGGTAATAACCTCTTTTGGGCGCCCACTGTGTTCACCGTCTTCGGTGTTCATTTCACGACGTCAAAACTTAGCATACCTTGTTGGTTGTTTTTCCTAGGGCAGTGTCCGGAAACTCGGCACCAAGCCAAGTTTTTGCTTCAACTGTATTTTTTCCTTCAAAAAGCAATATTTTATCAACACGCGAAATTCTCTTTTATCCATTTTTTTTTCACAATAACAAAATTTGTTTCATTCAAATTGTTAGCTGTCAAATTTATAGACGCATATTTTGAGTGTTAGGGCTAACTAAAAAATATGGCCGTGTGTTAGGCCGGCGACTTTTCTATTGACCTGTTACAATAAAATAAGCTAAAGAAGGTGTACCACAAGAAAGTGTTTTGAGGTCAATTCTTTATCTACTCTACACATGTGATATAAAAAAAATCGAAAATATCACGATGGCTACATTTGCTGAAGTTACTGCTATTTAACATCTCTTACCGTCGACCAATTTATAAATAGCACTAATTAAATGAATCGATTTAATTACAATAAAAATTTGATTAAGTTAAATGGTGGGGTTATGGCGGTGGAATTGGGCATATTCCCACAGAAAGGGCAGTGGGTGGTCAGTAGGGTGAGTGTCCCGTATAATCCTGTCTTTTTGTCCGTGGAGTGGACATGAGGGCGATTAACAGGACAGCACGGAAGTTGGACACCCCTTCCCATTGTATTTTTAAGGGTGGGATGAACATTTATTTATTGATACTTATTTATATCAGAATAGTGTACAGTTTGAAAGCAAAACAAACAGACACTCTTTTTTAAACTAAAATTTGGGTTAGACAAGTTTAAATATTATATATATATATATATATATATATATATATATATATATATATATATATATATATCGATAAAAAGTACAAGTAGTAGTCAACAAGTTCTAACAGTTCAATTGAAAAGTCCCCAGCCTACCACAGTAAAACATATTTTTTTGCAATTTTTTTTTTATTCAACATAATTCTCTTCAAGGGTGACACACTGATTATAGCGATCCTCCAACTTTTCGATGCATTTTTGTAGTACGATTTGTCCTTTGCTCCAAAAATTTCTTCCCAGCGAGCATTCTTTTGAGATCTGAGAATAGGAAATAGTCACTGGGGGCCAGATCTGGAGAATACAGTGGATGAGGAAGTAATTAGAAGCCTAATTCATGGATTTTTGACACGGTGCATCGTGTTGGTGAAGCAGTACTTTCTTTTTCTCCAAATGCGTCCATTTTTCGGCAATTTTGTTCTTCAAACGGTCCAATGCTATGTAATAGTCGCTGTTGATGGTCCTTCCTTTTTCAAGGTAGTCAATGAAAATTATTCCATGCGCATCTCAAAATACAGATGCCATAACCTTGCCAGCCGACTTTTGTGTTTTCCCACGCTTTGGAGCGGGTTCATCGTGTGCAGTCCACTCGGATGGCTGTCGATTGGACATCGGGGTGAAATGATGGAGCCATGTTTGATCGGGTTTATTACGCTTGATCGTCGTTGTTTTTGGTCAAAAGTGAGCTCGCGCGGAACCAACTTTACACAGAGCTTTCTCATACCCAAATATTCGTGAATGATATGATGTACACGTTCAGTTGATATCTTTATCTTCTATTTAATTAAATTTCAATTTACGGTCATTCAAAATCATTTTGTTTATTTTTTTAATGTTTTCGTCGGTAATAACCTCTTTTGAGCGTCCACTGCCTTCACCGTCTTCGGTACTCATTTCACCACGTCTAAACTTAGCATACAAATCCTTTATGGTTGATTTTCCTGGGACAGTATACGGAAATTCGGCATCAAGCCAAGTTTTTGCTTCAACTGTATCAAAACATCAAACTAAATGGAATTCAAATGGATACACGAAGTGATCCAAGATTTTGCCTTAAATCTTAAAATATGGTTGCTAAATCACAGCGATTGTACTAAGCATATCTAATGTAAGATTGTATTTTATTTATCCACTTTTAAAATAATTTGATCTTATTACTTGATTCGAATAATATTTTCGATTTTCATATATACATAATGTCTAATAATAACGGTATTTTGCGAAATATTCAATAATTTCTTTTCCCCATTCAACCCTGTATATGGTAATGTTGACGAAACCCCTTCCTATATCTGTAACAGCTAAGCCCGCACCCATTTACATATTATTTGCATGTGGTGATCGTTGGTCATTTATAAACGAACCTTCGTATATGTCACTGAAAGATTAGACTGTCACTCACCCAGTCCAGCATTATATCATGGTCATTCTTTTGCATTCAAATGATTCGGCTTGAAATTGTCGGCAATCATCCTAATACGCATCAAAATAACGCTCATTTATATCTATTAAAACAATATTCGATGCATTACGACCCAAAAATATTCGTTGAAATTAATTTTAGCGTATATTTTTGTAAATTTTAGTCAGTATAACCGTTTTACCAGGTGTACCGGAATGTTATCACCGGTTTTTCTAACAGATATCGCTAGGCTTAAGTATACAGTGCTATAACTTGACACATATGTTATTTTATTCCATTGACATCAAGCTTCAAAGCTATACATATTATATTTTACGAAAGTCACAGCGCTACAGATTTGTAAATCCTCTTTGAAAATGTCAAGTTTCGTGCTTGAAAATGTGTATTAGCGGCACGCATTAATTTTCTTATTTAATTAAAAGAAAGAAGCCACTGAAAGACATCGCTTGTTGGTAGACACTTATAGTGAGCATGTTCTAACCTTAAAAACACGTGAGGTTTGTTTTCGAAAATTCAAGAATGCTGATTTCGAGGTCGATAAGGAAAGTTCTGGTAGAACAAAAGAGTTTGAAGATCCGAAACTGCAAAAGTTACTAGATGAAGACCTAACTCAAACTCGATAACAATTGACAGAAGTGTTAAATGTGGCCTAAGAAGCCGATTATGAGCAATGGGGATACTCCAAAACATGGGAAATTGAATGACATGCAACATCTAATAGAAACTTCACTGATACATTCGCAGATGTATTATTGAAACTGATAATTGTATTAAAGAAATTGCATGAAAAGATATATTAAAAGGTAACAAAAAATAGTTATAATGCATTAGAATATACATTTTACAGTTTTATTTTGTGTACTCTTCAACAGGTTTTCCGATAAATCCTCTAAAACCACTGTATTTTCTGCTATTAATTTAATTATTTTTTAGTATATCTAAGTCTATAATTTAACAAAAGGCATTTTTTAAAAGAAATTAGTTGATTCTCAAAGAACAAGTAACAATTTTGAACTTCTAAAACATCTAAATTTATAGATACATACGGAGATGTAGGATTGAAACTGACAACTCTACATAAGATATATTCACTAGTATACATATAATATTGAAGATATTGATAAGAAATAAAAATTAAAAAATGTGTCGACTTGGAAAAAAATATATTCAAAGTTTTGTGTTTTAGAGCCTGAATTTGTGGCACCTATTACTTTTTTTATTTAATCAAAAGAAAGAAGCCACTGACATCCTTTGCTGGTAGACACTTACGGTAAACATACTCTAACCTTAAAAATATGTGGGGCGTGATTTCGAAAATTCAAAAGTGGTGAATCAAGTCATTTCTGCACCGGATGGCTTCGAGTGAGGAAAAGTGGATTTAGTTTGAAAACCTTAAGTGTAACAAATCGCGAAGCCGGCCGATCGGCTCCAAGACCAAATCGTTTTGGTCGCAGGACAATGCTCTGTGTTTGTTGGGATCAGAGTGGCGTGGTGTATTACGAACTGTTGAAACCTGGTGTAGTGATCTTGAGGCATGTCGAATTTTATATAGTTGAATAACGGTCTACAAAATACCCAGAAATATAATCCCAGATGTTGAACACGGGCGGGGTGCCAGCAGCGCCAACTAGAACCCGATAACCAATAGCTGGCAACCCCGAGACGTTTATCAGGGATGTTATTGAAGGGTATTTCCATTCATTCTGACTCGACCATCGTTTGGTTTAGACGTGCCACCATCGACTGCCCAAGCCTCGTCACCAGGTAACACCGCGGCCATCCGTTTTATCTATTTTGTATTTTCCACATTTTTTATATTACTTCAATAAATAACAGTCACATAATGTAAAAACCACTGTTTCAATGCGTTTTACCTCCATTCACCGAGCCATCTAATTTACCCTAAACTGGTAAAACAGTTAATAGTGATCGTTACCGACAGCAAATGATCAATTTCAACCATGCATTGATCGAAAAACGTCCAGAATGGGCCCAAAGACACGGTAAAGTGATTTTATAGCACGATAACGTGCCGTCTGATAAGGCAAAACCGGTCAAGGAAGCGTTAAAAGCACTTGGATCGGACATATTATCGCAACCGCCGTACTCTCCAGACCTTGCTCCGTCCGACTATCAACTTACCGCATCAATGGGACACGCGCTTGCAGCGCAGCACTTCGCCAGTTTTGAAGAAGTGAGAAAATATTTCGATGAATGGTTTTGCTCGTAGGACAAACAGTTGTTTTGGGATGGCGTCCATATATTGCCGGAAAGATGGGCAAGATGTATAGAATCAAATAACCTTTAGGGTAAATGATGCCAAATTCGACATGCCTCAAGGTCGCGACAATACTCCCCTGCCAGAATTTGACATACAAATATTTTAAACAACGAAAAAAAATATGATGCATGAAAAGAGTTTGAAACATTTGGATATGCTAAATCAAAACGGTTGTGGTTGGTACGGTTGCGATCTGGTACGGCTGTTAATATCTTTCGGTCCTACAGATCATCCTCATCGTCGATTTGTGACCTGAATGTGGTCTATTGACGACGTTGAGAACAAGCTATTTTTCGGACAGGGCCCCTGTAATCGATGCTGAGGGAGGTGCGCTTGTTCGACGACGTGGTAGCTTATTTTCTTCGATGACGAGACGTTGGCAATTCTGGTACCTCGGCGAAGACATGACGTGTCTACGGTGACTGCAATCGTTACCTAGCTTCTGGAGGTCACTAATCGGTAGTCACATACGTTACGGTAATTAAGTAAAAACGAATAACGACGGTATCGTACTGAAGCTGCTCAAAGCCTTTCAAATCAAAATGTCTGCCAATATGACGGAGACGGCGAGCGAAGGAAGACATTATGATTTAAACATAGCGCCGAAAGATTTGTTTAGCCGAGACGCTGATGATTAAACAGTGATGTAAAAATCTCTAAGAGTTCAAAACATTGCGAAAGAAATAAAATTTGGACAAACAAAAAAAAAGAAATGGAAAAGGTTCATTGTTTCAGCACTAAAATAAAATTTAATGAGCAACAAATATTTTTTTTTATATTTTAAGGTCTCCTTTTACCAACTATGGGTTTATCTGCACTGGACATACAGTTTAACGTGGGCTCCGAACCACGGTCCTCAGCATTAAGCCTACTGACTGGCGAGTGACCAACTTTAGAAATCATCCCAGAAGACATCCGGTCTTACCCAGCCTCGTTACCGGCGTGACTGGGATCATTTTCCTTGTCGGATTTTACACTGTTGCCTACAACATTCACACATTTTAAACAATCACAAACATAAATTTACGACCATGCCCCAGCAGGATTCGAACCCGCTTCTATCGCAACAATAAGAGGACTGTCCCATTGCCATTACCACTGCGTCACCAAGTCGGCGCAACAAATGTTTGAATGAATGTAATGTTGAAGGAACAAAAGTAAAATCGAAAAAGAATCGTATTAAAAATATTGAAAATGTTGAAACAAGAAATATAACGGCCACGTTAAATACACCATGTTGCACGAATCCAAACCCAATTTTGCGAAAGATCACGTCGGGGTCGCCACTTTAGGGTAAATGATGTAAAATTCGACATGCCCCAAGGTCGCTACAAACCAATACTTTGAATAAATACATTTATCCATTTTCTTGAAAATCATGTAGTTTTTTTTCCGAAAAGAACGGTAAAGACTTTTCGACATACTTGGTACTACCTTAGCATCCTAGAATATGGATCTTTTTCGGAAACGTTTCTAAGGTACATATTTTTTGGTATTCAAACATATTTTTTATATATATTTAATTCGTATTCGAAATTTTATTGATAATATCACGAAAAACATCAGATAAATAAAAAGAATGATCTCCCTTCCATGATTGTAGATTGTTTTAACTGTTATTTTCATAAATATTCAATAAATAAATTGCAAAACGTTTATCATCGAAATACATTATTTTAATGACAAAATTATTGTAATATTGACAAACAGAAAAGAACTCAAAACAAAATAGATTTGTATCCAAATTAATGTAATGTGTATCTGATTGTTATATATCGAAACCCCAACATATCTTTAAAGCATTTACTTTGGAGAATTAACTGGATAGAGCCCTTTTGCTTAAGGTCTCCTTTTACCAACTATGGGTTTATCTGGACTGGACATACAGTTTAACGTGGGCTCCGAACCACGGTTCTCAGCATTAAGTCTACTGACTGGCGAGTGACCAACTTTAGAAATCACCCCAGAAGAGATCCGGTTTTACCCAGCCTGGTTACCGGCGTGACTGGGATTATTTTCCTTGTCGGATTTTACACTTTTGCCTAGAACCCGCGGCTATCGCAACAGTAGGAGGACTGTCCCATTGTCTTTACCACTGCGCCACCAAGCCGGCGCAACAAATGTTTGAATGAATGTAATGTGGAAGGAACAAAAGTAAAATCGAAAAAGAATCGTATTAAAAATATTGAAAATGTTGAAACAAGAAATATAACGGTCACGTTAAATACACCATGTTGCACGTACCCTCCATTCACGAGTCCAAACCCAATTTTGCGAAAGATCACGTCGGGGTCGCCACTTTAGGGTAAATGATGTAAAATTCGACATGCCCCAAGGTCGCTACAAACCAATACTTTAAGTAGTTTTTTTTTTCGAAAAGAACGGTAAAGACTTTTCGACATACTTGGTACTACCTTAGCATCCTAGAATATGGATCTTTTTCGGAAACGTTTTACTGGAGAACTTCTAAATTAATATAAATGAAATGTTGAGTTTCTAAGGTACATATTTTTCGGTATAAACATATTATTTATATATATATTTAATTCGTATTCGAAATTTTATTGATAATATCACGAAAAACATCAGATAAATAAAAAGTATGATCTCCCTTCCATGATTGGAGATTGTTTTAACTGTTATTTTCATAAATATTCAATAAATAAATTGCAAAACGTTTATCATCGAAATACATTATTTTAATGATAAAATTATTGTAATATTGACAAACAGAAAAGAACTCAAAACAAAATAGATTTGTATCCAAATTAATGTAATGTGTATCTGATTGTTATATATCGAAACCCCAACATATCTTTAAAGCATTTACTTTGGAGAATTAACTGGATAGAGCCCTTTTGCTTTGGAGGTCTGCAATTTCTGTAATCCCTATGCAAGAATTTCCATGTGAGCTATTAATTTAATTATCAAGGGTTGAATTTCGCTATTGGCGCTGGTATGTACTTGTACAAGACCGTACAGGAAACAATGTTGCTTGATGTCAATGCTGAACGATTTTATACGAGATTAACAGCAAATCCAAGAATTCTAGACGGTTTTTCTTTGATTAATCGATATTTTATGTGCAGTTTTATAATAGTGGTAGTAATGAGTAGTAATGGTAAAAAATGGTCATTATGTGGGGATTGCAAGTTGATTTAAGTTTAATATATTCTTAACGTAGTTAATTATTTTGTAGTTCCTTGCCTACAATAGTAAAACATTTTTTTGGAAAAATTAGTTTTTTTCAACATAATTCCCTTCAAGGGTGATGCACTGATTATAGCGACCCTCCAACTTTTCGATACCATTTTGGTAGTACGATTTCCCCTTTGCTTCAAAATAGGCGTCAGTTTCGGCGATCACCTCTTCATTCGACGAAAATGTCTTCCCAGCGAGCATTCTTTTGAGATCTGAGAACAGGAAATAGTTGCTGGGGGTTAGATCTTGAGAATACGATGGATGAGAAAGCAATTCGAAGCCCAATTCATGGATGTTTGCCATCGTTTTCATTGAAGTGTGACACGGTGCATTGTCTTGGTGAAGCAGCACTTTCTTTTCCTTCAAATGCGGCCGTTTTTCGGCGATTTCGTCTCACTACCCAACGGTCCAATAACGCTATGTAATAGTTGTTGTTGATGGTCCTTCCTTTTCAAGGCAGTCAATGAAAATTATTCCATACGCATCCCAAAATACAGACGCCATAACGTTGCCAGCCAACTGATGCGTTTTCCCACGCTTATGGGCTGGTTCATCGTGTGCAGACCACTCGGATGACTGTCGATTGGACTTCGGAGTGAAATGATGTAGCCATGTTTCATCCATTGTTTAACTCGGGTTTATTACGCTTGATCATCTTCAAATACTGCTCCGAATCATCAATTCGTCGTTGTTTTTGGTCAAAAGTGAGCTCGCGCGACGCCCACTTTGCGCAGAGCTTTCTCATACCTAAATATTCGTGAATGTTATGATATACACGTTCAGTTGATATCTTAAGAGTGTCTACTATTTTATTTAATTTCAATTTACGGTCATTCAAAATCATTTTGTAGATTTTTTTAATGTTTTCGTCGGTAAAGACCTCTTCTGAGTATCCACTGCGTTCACCGTTTTCGGTGCTCATTTCACCACCTTAGCATGCCAATGCTGAACGATTTTATACGAGATTAATAGCAAATCCAAGAATTCTAGACGGTTTTTCTTTGATTAATCGATATTTTATGTGCAGTTTTATAATAGTGGTAGTAATGAGTAGTAATGGTAGAAAATGGTCATTATGTGGGGATTGGAAGTTGATTTTTACGTACGTGACTAGATTTATTTGATATGAGACGTTATTATTTGATATCTGTCACGCGAATTTCGATAAAGTACATGGTTTTCGTGATTACCAGTTATATTCGTGCGAAATTATTGACCCAATTTTAAAAGGGTAACTTCGGTATGTACCTAACACTTCCTTAAAATTATTCTTTAAAATATCTAAACAAAATGGTGTTGTTCTACATGATTTATTGGTTTGAAATATATTTCTTTATGCAATACAGTCTCCTTGAACCTTCATTTTCACTTACATTACCATGTACTATCACCATCAATTCATAGAGAGACTGTCTATTTCTCAACTGAACCTCCATTTTCACTGACATCACCATATACTATCACCATCAATTCATAGAGAGACTGTCTATTTCTCAACCAAGGCCCTGCTGTTACGGGACTAAACAAAAGGTCGATTCTGTTACAGAAATCAGTGAAGAATTTGTTCACCGTCCATTCGACAGACCGTTGTAATCTTTTGATTTATTCGTTAACTGTGCCCTAATTGTTGCATTTTAAATGAGTTTAAATAATTATAATTACATCTTGAGGATTGTAAACAAATCGATGCTGGCGTACCTCAAGGTTCCCCGCTGGTCCCAGCCTTATTTAACCTCTATATTTCAGATCTGCCGAGAAAAAAGCACATTGACGTCGCGTTTTACGTTGACGACACTGCTTTTTTTTCTTCGCGGCCGCCAGGTTCGAAGTTACAATTCATGAATGTTTGCAGAAGCAGCTCGATCATGCGGTCAAGTGGTTCAAATTCTGGAGGTTGCAAATCAACCCCCTGAAAACCCAGGCCATTATTTTCCATAAGAAGCGTTACGCACTGCGCGTCTCGCAAATTAAAATCGGCACCGCAATAATTCCATGGCTGGATAACGTCACGTACCTAGGTCTTCACTTCGACCGGCGGTTCGGTTAGCATTCCCAAATCCAGAAAGCAATCCAAAAAGGTTCGGGGATAGCAAACCTGCTATCTTCCCTGATCTGCCCTTCTAGCAGCCTTCCCATCTTTATCAAATGCTTATTTTACAAGATGTTAATTCGGTCCGTGCTCTTCTACGGATCTAATGTCTACTTCAAGTTTGTTACACCCAACCAGGTCAAACGGCTTCAAGTTTTCCAAAATAAGCTCCTCAGGAGAATAATAAACGCTCCATGGTTTGTCAGAAATAATCAAATTCATAGGGAAACTGACACTCCAGAAATCAAGCACTTCATGTCTCAATCATTCCACAAACAACAACTCAACTCAAGTTTTTCTGAAAACGCGCTTGTTCGCGAGCTGGTCGACATGCTGGGAGCTTAGCACCGCGTCACCGCCAAGCTCCACCCCCCTTTTATCCAGGCTGAAACGACCTCATCCGTCACTACAGTCTTAACTTTTGCCCCCATACAACAGTATCCAGTTGTGTGTTAACTCAGGTTCGCAAATCAATAGAATCGCCGGGCCCTCGTGCCCAATGACGGATGCCCGATCAGCGGGTGCCATATCCCCAAATTTAATGCAGTAGCAGTAGTGATCCACAGGGGTCAACTGTGAGGCGGTTTCGGTTTAGTGTATTGGTAAGCCCAGAGGCAGTCCCACATAACCCGGTCCAACTTGTCACTCCAGGGCAAGTCTCCGCGACCAGGTATGCGTCATGCTTCCACCGCCTGGTTTTCAGGCCAGAACAAAAAAAAATTAGTATCAGTAATTAGCGATTTTGATATTATGGAAGCTCTAATCTTTCATCAGAAATGGAAAATAACGTTTTAATCCCATTATAATCCTCATACATGTGTAATATTCGTTAAACCTTCACTTAACTCGAATTTCCAACCATTTCCATTTTTTAAACTCGTTATATTCGTTAGTACTAATCGGATCTATCGGGAAATTGCATTTTTTCTTAACTTGCATCCCAGGAAACTACCGAATGCACCATATTAATTTTCCGCGTTTTTAATTTTTAATTTTGCCCGGTAACAAAACTGCCGCCATCGCGGATTAAAACCGACAGAAACAAAAAAGGGATGATAATTTCAAACGAACCGGGATGAAAACAATGTTCCGGACAAAAAATAAGGGAATTGATAAATCCTGAAAGGCTCGATTCTTCTTTAATTCGATGTTTATTGGCTCGAACTACTTCTTTGATTAGAACAGTAGGGGTGGGTCTTTTATTTTCCCTCTAATGAAATAAGAAATCTCGCGACCTGATTGAGGCGAACCGGGATTCGCCAATCCGTGAATTTAATTTTCTGCTATCATTTTGTTTATTGCCTTTTCTCGACAAGGTTCGCAATTGCCTCTTTCCGAAGTCCTCCCACATCATATAGACGAATTTAAAAGGTTGAATTTATTTTCCGCAAATTATCCGCAAATTTATCTCCTTTTAGTTATTTGTAGTCAATAAAGAGCCTCAATACTTCTCTCTTTTAAGTTTAATATATTATTAACGTAGTTAATTATTTTGTATATATATATATATATATATATATATATATATATATATATATATATATATATATATAACAAGTCAATTGAAAAGTCCCTTGCCTACAATAGTAAAACATTTTTTTTTCAACATAATTCCCTTCAGGAGTAATGCACTGATTATAGCGACCCTCCAACTTTTCGATACCATTTTGGTAGTACGATTTCCCCTTTGCTTCAAAATAGGCGTCAGTTTCGGCGATCACCTCTTCATTCGACGAAAATGTCTTCCCAGCGAGCATCCTTTTGAGATCTGAGAACAGGAAATAGTCGCTGGGGATCAGATCTTGAGAATACGATGGATGAGGAAGCAATTCGAAGTCCAATTCATGGATGTTTGCCATCGTTTTCATTGAAGTGTGTCAGGGTGCATTGTCTTGGTGAAGCAGCACTTTCTTTTTCTTCAAATGTGGCCGTTTTTCGGCGATTTCGTCTCAATACCCAACGGTCCAATAACGCTCTGTAATAGTTGCTGTTGATGGTCCTTCCTTTTCAAGGGAGTCAATGAAAATTATTCTATACGCATCCCAAAATACAGACGCCATAACGTTGCCAGCCAACTGTTGCGTTTTCCCACGCTTTGGGGCTGGTTCATCGTGTGCAGACCACTCGGATGGCTGTCGATTGGACTTGGAGTCGGGTTTATTACGCTTGATCATCTTCAAACACTGCTCCGAATTATCAATTCGTCGTTGTTTTTGGTCAAAAGTGAGCTCGCGCGACGCCCACTTTGCGCAGAGCTTTCTCATACCTAAATATTCGTGAATGTTATGATATACGTTCAGTTGATATCTTAAGAGTGTCTACTATTTTATTTAATTTCAATTTACGGTCATTCAAAATCATTTTGTAGATTTTTTAAATATTTTCGTCGGTAAAGACCTCTTCTGAGTATCCACTGCGTTCACCGTTTTCGGTGCTCATTTCACCACCTTAGCATGCCAATCCTTGATGGTTGATTTTCCTGGGGCAGTGTCCGGAAACTTGGCATCAAGCCAAGTTTTTGCTTCATGTGTATTTTTTTCTTTCAAAAAGCAATATTTTCAATAATGATTCCTTTTTATCTATTTTTCTCACGATAACAAAAGTTGTTTCACTCAAAATGCTATAATTCACAAACTAATGATCCGACAGCTGTCAAATTTCTATACGCATCTTCTGAGGGTTAGGGCTAACTAAAAAACATATGGATTTAATTCTAGTAGTGCCATCTATGTGTCAGGCCGGCGATTTTTTAATTGATCTATTTTTATCAATATATATATATATATATATATATATATATATATATATATATATATATATATATATATATATATAAGTAAGTGATCAGCTGTACAACTTATAATATAAATCTTATTCTAGATACTATTCTAACTTATTCTGTGTGTCTATTAATCAGTTCGTATGGTAGTTTGCGTTTGAGCCTATGCACTGCACTGTTATCGCGTACATTTAACAGTTTGGCGAGTTCAAAAGATTGTGAAAGAAGTAAAATTTGGACAAAAAATTAAAAAAAAATGATATGGAAATAATGAAATGAAATTTAAGGTCCATTGTTCCAGTACTAAAATAAAATTTAATGAGGAACACATGTTTGAATGAATGTAGTGCTGAACGAACAAAAGTAAAATCGAAGAAGAATATTTTTGAAAATATTCAAAATACTAAAACAAAAAGGACACGTGCCCTCCATTCACGAGTCCAAACCCAATTTTGCGAAAGATCACGTTGGGGTCACCACTTTAGGGTAAATTAGATGGCTCGGTGAATGGGTAAAGCGAAATGAAACAGTGGTGTTTACATTATGTGACCGTTGTTTATTGAAGTAATATAAAAATGTAAAAATACAAATGATAAAAAAAGGCTGCCAAGGGTATTACCCGGAGACGAGACAGTCGATGGTGGCACGTTTATACCAAACAATGGTCGAGTACTGAATGAGTGGAGATACCCTTTAATAACATCCCAGATAAATGCCTCGGGGTTGCCAGATATTCGTTACCGGGTTCTAGTTGGCACTGCTGGTACCCCCCCGTGTTCAACATCTGGATATTTTGTAGACCGTTATTCCACTATATAAAATTCGATATGCCTCAAGGTCGCTACACATTTTCAGCCATTTGGGCATAAATTATGTCTGGTTAACTTGGTATGGTGGGTAGATTGGTAGATGTGGATTGTTTTTGTTGCTGTTGATGCCTTTTTTTCTCTTAAGGTAGGGTAGAATTTCTGCTGTAGTTGATTGTGAACAACCCTTGTAGTTCGCGGGATGATTTCCGTAACAGTTAGCACATTTCACGCGCGTCTTCACTACATAGTATAAAACAAAGTCGCCTTTTCTGTCCCTATATCCCTATGTGCGCTTAAATCTTTAAAACTACGCAACGGATGTTGATGCGGTTTTTTTCAATAGATAGAGTGATTCAAGAGGAAGGTTTATATGTATAATACATGCATAATATACTAAGGCAACATTGCTAATTTTAGAGGTTTCTAATGTGATGTCGTAAATTAACCTATTTTTTTGGGCTTATTTAGCAATTAGCAAAACCGCTGCCTAACCCTACGAGTTAGATCAAATTAATGTACTACAGTATTGTACACCATAAAAAGGTCTACAAAAAAGTCCGCGATGGTATATGTTTATCTTTTAGGGATAACCCACATTAACCATTTTTGTTGTTTACTTTTTACGTGAGAAAATGGCTTATTTACGAAGCTATTTTAAGCAATACGGCATTAATCCTTATCGAATTAAGTACCTTAAATACAGTGTGCAATTAATATAGATCAGTATGGTTCCTTACAGCATGTAAATTAAACAAATATTTTCGGAGATATTACAAATTTAAAATTTGCGTTTAAAAATGTGTAATGTAATAAACATTGTTTGAATTTAGATATTCCAAAGATAGCAGGAAATCTTCATAGTAAGTATAGGGGAAGAGGAATTGTTTTACTCCAAATTTAATGCGTGCAGGCCAAGGGCAGTAATGAATGAACCAAAAATACTGGATCGATTTTAATCATGTTTTCATTGTGTGACATAGGCATATATATTTTATGCCCGTGCAAAGTCGGAGCGGGCCGCTATGTTTTTATATACAACGTTCATATTTTTTCTGTAGTGTATTTAATTTAGTATCAGCATTGCACCCGTGCGAAGCCGGGGCGGGTCGCTAGTAAAATTATAAAGCGAAACAATGTATTCGTAAAGGAAAGAATAAAACTAACGTCGTTTACGTTCTTAACTAGTTACAACCTTTTTAGTTACAAAAGTTCTGTAATAATCTGTAAATTTACACTATTCGATATCCAACAAGCTCGTTTTTTCGTTATTGCCACATTTACAATGATCCTCCGCTACTAATTAAACTTACATTGTAAACTTAATTTGTCATCTTTATAAGCACTCGTTTGGTTTTATGTTGGATCTTAAAAACTGTTTTCGAAAGGTATAACGTATAAACGATAAAATAGCCTTTAACAAAACGGCAACAATGTTCGGGGCTTATGAAATTAATTTAGAAAAAAATGTTTACGTCTATGTTTCTGTGGCAATAAATACAGGAAAACTATATCAGTTCAGGTAACTTGAAACTGGTGCCTTTAAAAAACAGCACGTTTTTTATTGATTCAGACTTTTAATGAAGTCATCAAAAACGATAATAGCATTACCTTATCATTAGGCCGTGTTTTGTTTATTATTTGAAAATGCTGTGCAAGCGTATGAGGTGAGTTAAAGGTTGTGCCTTATTTCTGCATCCTTATCTATATAAATATTCATTCTGAAAACCTATATTTTCCTTCCCAATATTTGAATATAGTCGTTGAAATTATTAACAATAGTTAATAAAGATAATGAAATATTATTAGCTTAATATTATAGTCAGTTTAAAACAGGTAGTGCAACAGTTAACAACTAGTATTGATGTTTATAGTGTTTTAAAGTGTGTTGAACCGATCAAAAGAACCTTAAGGGCAACACAAGTGTTAGGAATCTATTTTAACGAAAGCTATAAATATGGCACTTGATAGTAACGGTCTCCAAACCGTATTCACAATTGAAAATCATCCTAACTCGGATGAAAAAGAAATCCAAAACCCGTTAACAGATAAAAATGACATTTCGACTACCGGAAATAGTCTGGAAGCTTTAGACAGTGGTGAAGATAGTGAAACTATTACTGATAAAACCAATGTAGAGCAGGTTGGGCCTTCAAAATCCGAAGAGAAATCAATCGATAACTCTATACATGATGCTCATTCGGATTCAAATTTAAGGAAAACATCTGGATCTGCGACCATTCAAATGGAAACATCAAGTGTAGGACCGACTGTGCGGTTAAACGACGAAATCCTGCCTGACGTTCAATCTGATGTGAATGATAAACAAGATCAACAAACACGTCGAACATCTGACCCTTCAGGTTTGAAGATGTGGAGGATTCTTAGTTGGGTTTTGATAGTGGTGATATGTATTTCGGTTTTAAGTGCTTTAGGAGGTTTATCATGGTTTTATAGTAAGGAAAAAAGACATTATCTACGTCGTAATGATTCCAAAGAAGCATATATGGCAGCGCATAACATGACTCCAGAAGATTACGAGATTAATGTTCGAGGAAATAGAACTCTAGCCAGGCGACGTTATCCTTGGATCCCTTATTTGTGGTTTCCCAATCCACCATCCAATTATATATTGGGTTAGAATAGTTTATTCATTATTTAGTTCAATATTTCAAGCGTATACCATTCGTAGTTTTGTTTAACAAAAAAACCTATGCTCAAAAATTAACTTACAGTTTAAAAACAATAGATAATATTTTCGAATAGTAAAACTCATTGTTCAAAGGCAATCATTTCATTTTAATGTCAGTATTAATCATTGTTTTTAATTTAAACGTTCCTTCATGAATTCACTCATGATAAACCTCTTGTTTTTGCCATTTCGGTACGTTCATTTCTGATAGTTACATACCATGCATATCTATTCAATGCATTTACCATGATGATTATGCTTTGTTTCACACAATGTGTGAACCCAAACTTTTAGTTTTAACAAGATCGTGTAAGTGTTAAGTCGGTCGAATAAAAATTGTCCAAGAAATATGATCGGAAGCAAAATGAATACTGGCGATTTTAATGAGAACATTCAAAAACCTCGTAAGAAACTCGAAGAGATGCCTACCATCAAGGAAGAGCTTGTTAACGTTAATTCCATGGCCATTGGAATGGAACAGCAAAAAGCTTTTATCAAGAAGAAAAATGGTAAATTCGAAAAAAAGATAGCGCCGAAGAAAAAAACGAGATACACTAGAAATAAAAAGAGATATGATGCCGCCAAAACTGTTTTTAATTTCTTGGATGATAGTGATGAATCTGAAGGACTCAGCAGTGTTAAAAACTATGACAGAGCCAAGACACCTTTCAATTATCTGGACGACAGTGACGAGGAGGAAGAACATCCGAAGTCTTCACCTTCGTGGGCATTTCTAGTTCGTGTTTTAGCAGCAATATCCGTTATCTATATTATCGGTATTTCTTTTCATTATATTATGGCTTATTTTAACGACAAGAATTAATGACATATACATGTATTCCTATAATCTCAAACTATTTATAATCACAAATATTCAAGTTTCGTTCATAATAAAGTGTTTGAAATATTTGTCTATGTTTGATTTAAAATCTGACACCTAAAACTACATATATTTTATCAATTCTTATTTTATAATAAGTGCTGGTTAGACAGAATGACATAACAATTAAATAAAACACCCAATCGTTGCCACATTTTATATTTTTTGTTCTACATTTTCACCAATTTAATGTATAAGATTTATTTATAATTTTACAATTTATAATTTTACAATTAATTAATAACTAAGTGTTTTACTTGATGCCTATTGAAGCAAAATGTAAAAATGATCAGGTTATATAATGATGGATTGACCAATTTAAAATACTTTTGCTGTTTCCAATACATTAAAAACATATACCTAAGAAATTAGATGTTTAAATATTTTATTATCAATATGTAGGCAACATAAAAAACATATTTTAGTTCAATATTAACCAAGAAATATTTAAATTTATTAAATTCTTTAATATAAGCTTAAAGCAATGTTTATATACTGCTTATACAACAATGTTGTTTATTATGCCTCATTTTAACGACAATAATTAATAATGTATAATTGTATTACTATAATCTCAAACTATTTTTAATCACAAACGTTCAACTTTGTTTATAATAAATTGTTTTAAATATTTGTGTACGTTTGATTTTATACCTGACACCTAAAAGTAGATATATTTTATCAATTTTTATATTATACTAAGTGCTGGTTAGACAGAATTATTTACCAATTAAATAAAAGACAACTACTGCCACATTATTTTTGCCAATGTAAGGTATAACATTTATTTATAACTTTAATATTACAGTTTTATAATTTTAATGTGAAATACGACAGTTAATTATAATAAGTTATAATTAATACTATTAATGCAAAACTATTTTTTACATCATTTATTTATAGAGCAAAAAAAATCAAGTAATGAGTTTTTTCACAATTATTCTGTTGTATATGACATGTGATAGATTAAGATGTTAATATATAATATTTTCTTTGTAATTAATTGATTTTAAGGTCGTTAAAAGTTACAACTTAAAGAATGTTATATTTCAAATAATTTTAGCGTTTTTTGCTATGCTAAAGACATGTGTCAAGAAATTGGATGTTTAAATATTTTATAGCTAATATGTAGGCAACATAAAAAACATACTTTAGTTGAATGTTAATCAAGATATGTTTACATTTGTTAAATTATTTTATATAATCTTAAAGCGATATGTATATATTGTTCATACAAAAATGTTATTTTGTTTCTTGAATTGTTTGATCTTTTTCCAGGTAAGTTTCTTACGTTAAATCTTTATGCCATTCTCATTTTCTGACACATGATTCAATATGTTACTTCATTTCTTTCTGTTTTTGGTTGGAAATGATAAGCTTCAAAAAATATTGACTTGATTAAATTTATTGTTCATATTTACGCATACAGAGATATAATGATAAAATGTTATTTTCATATATGTAAAATAATTGATATAAAAGTAGATTTTACTGGATATTTATTGAAGTTAAATAACGGAATGATTAGATTGTGAGTGTTAAAATGCTACCTCGATTTAAATGGTTCGTTGAGAACGTCTAATGGAAAAATTGACTCCATAAATATCAGGAATATAATAAGAACGATCCAAAACATTTTCATTTTAGTGAGCAACGTTTTTAAAGAAAACATACGACATTAGGGCACTCAAGAATTTCTATAAATTTCGGTTTGTATTTATGGCTCAGTATTATTCCACACAAAAGTGCATACGCTTTTGCCATTTGCCTTTAGAGATATAAGTGGGATATATTATTTATGACTTTCTCTCTACACCGCACACGCGGGAATTTTTATATCCGTTAAATGTGCCCTTTCAGATGCCTATGCATAAAAATTTATTTTCGAAACTATCGCTACTGGTATTGGGATTTTAGTGCCTCTTTATACTACTGGTTTATTGCTGATTTGTCTTTGTTTATTTTCTATAGTTCGTATATATTTGTGAGCGTAGTAAATATAATGGCCAATGATATATGTTCTCGTATAAAACATGTCTCCTTGAAATATATATGTTATCATACAATAGCTATTAAAATAATTTATTAGCTAAACTAATTAACACGCCGAATGCAATGAAAAAAAAACTATAAAATAATTTTTACTAAGTTTACTAGGTTTTTATTTTAATCTGGTTAGTATGGTTGTTCAGGTAATTCAAATATTAGGTAATGGGTACAAATTAGGTATGGCAGAAAAATATTGATATATCGATATTTTTGGTCGGTATATCGATATATCGATTTTTTTGTTAGCCGATATTTTTCGACACTTTGTCAAAAAAAATTTAAGATATTACTTGCAAATTTGAAAAACCTTTTAATTATTTTTAATACACCTTTTAAATTTGTACTTAATTTTAAGGTTTACTAGAAATATCGGTACTTTTGAAAATGCTTAAAGAATATCGATATTTTTATTTTTCTTAAAAGTACCGATAAATAATTTGTGAAATATCGATATTTTTCGATATTTTTTTAAAAACAAAAAAATTAGAGATGTTTCCTAAAAATTTGAAAAACCTTTTATTATTATTATTAAATTAATAAACCTTGATTAATAATAATAAACCAAAATTGGTACTTAATTTCAAAGTATTTTAGTATTTACTTTATTTTAAAGATTTGTTAAAAATATCGCTACTTTTTAAAATGTTTAAAGAATATCGATACTTTTTGGGGTCAATATATCAGTATATTTATTTTTTCCTAAAAACATCGGTATATTTTTTGTAAAATATCGATATTTTTCTTGGTTATTGCAAAAATAAATATCGATATTTTTGTCTGATATTTTTTTCATTTATATATCGATATTTCGGTATTTTTGTTAGCGGATAAATTTCGATATTTTTTCAAAAACAAAAAAAATTAAAGATGTTTCTCAAAAATTTGAAAAATTATTGATAATAAACCTTTAAAATTGGTGCTTTAATTTTTTTGGTATTTAATTTTTTTAAAGTTCCATTAAAAATGTATTGTCATATTGACATTTTTTCCTAAGAATATCTATTTTTTTCTCCCATTTGTCGATATTTTTAGAAAACGTTGGAATCGATATATTGATATCTTCGATTTTCTTCGCGGTTGACATCCTTACCACAAACTCTTTCCGATCCTTCGATCTGACGATCATTCGAAGGATTAACAATAACACTTTGTTGTTATTAACATTATTAATACTACTGAAAATAAGTCAATTAAAATCTCATGAAATCAGTGGTCGCTGAGAACTAGGTCTGATAGATACGGTGCCTTTTAGGTAACAGATGTCTTTTGCTTTCCTTAGGTAGCTATTTTCTATAAATTCGATTTATTCGATTTATTACTAAAATTATTTAACTATATTGATTATTTTTATAAGTTGTAAAATATTTTATAAGTTTTTATAAATAAAAAAGTTCTTTCATGACATACTTACATAATCAAATCCAATTAAAAAATAATGCTTTTCATCGACAATAGCGCGCTATCGAAAATGATTGAAAACAGTACATTCGTATTTGATAGTAACATACCATTCATATCTACTCAATACAATTACCTGGCGATTATGCTTTGTTTTTATTCAGCAGATTTGCCAGAAGCTTTTTAGTTATAGCAAACTAGTGCAAGTGTTAAATCGGTTCCGTAAAAATCAATCAAGAAAGAAAAAATGAGCACAAGCAAATTTTACATTGGTGATTTCCTCGAAAACAACCCAAAATCTTATAAAAAACTCGAAGAAATGCCGACCATTAAGGAAGAAACTATTGAAGATTCTGTTATCGTGGAAATGCAAGAACAAGAAGCTTTTATCGAGAAAAAGGTTGGCGGTGCCGAGGAAATAGCTGATTTAAGAAAAAAACTCAGATGCAAGAGGAATAAAAAAAGATACGAAGCCACTAAAAGTGTTTTCAGTCGTTTGGAAGAAAACAGAAGACGTATAAGCATCACTAACATGAAGAACAACGAAGATACCACCACAGCTTTTCATCAATTGAAAGAAAATGAAGAAGCAGAAAGAGAACAACCAATATTACCATCATGGGTATACCCCGTTCGAGTGTTAGTGCTTGTGTCCTTATTATACATTATTGTTCTCTCTTTTCATTATGCTGTTATGTATTTTATAAACAAAAATAATTGAAAATGTATATTGCATCATGTATTCATCGTTATTTATCAGCTATCATTCGTTTATTCTCCATCATTCAAACACATTTAATATAGCTCCTTTTATAATGTTCAAATGCTTGATTCATGTTCTCAATAAAGGTCTATAAACAATCATTTTAGTTTTTCTGGATCTTTCAATTCATTAACACCGTTAACCATATATTTTATCAAAGTATTATGTTCTTTTGCTTACCTTATTTAATTTATTCAAGATATATCGCTGCACTTTGGAAATATCGATATAAAAAGAAATTTATTAATTTATATCAGTGTTTAAAAAATCACATCGAGTAAAAATGCAGTCAAATATTGTTTTCTCAGTATTTTAATAAACAAAATTAATGTCAAAATGATATTTATATATAGGCAACATAAAAAACAATGTAGTTGTTTATTCAAGTATTTTTTGTAGCTGGAAGTTCCTCTATTCTTTTTTTTTCATGCTAGATCGATCTTAACTTTATCGCATTGACGTTTTCTTGACACGTTCACATTGTTATATCGTCGCATGATTCAATAAGTTATTTCCTTTCTGTTTTTAGCTGGAAATCTCGATTCTGTTTTCTCGTTGAACTATATGATTTCTCTTTATCATAGTGGAGTTCTTGATACAAAGAACGAGTTTGTCATACGTCGTATGTCATACGTATGTGGATTCGTTTTTTGGTAAGGAAATTACATCAAATGTATACGACACTTTCTATGTTCTTCAAGTATTCAATCATTAATTCTATATTTATGAACCATATATTCCTGCATTTGAAATATTTTTTCTGTTTTCTACGATCTTAAAAACGTATAATAAGAAAAGTTGATATTTTATTGCTAATATATAGGCAACATAAAAATCATATTTTTGTTGAATTTTATTGTTAAATAAATCATAAATGCTTCACTTTACTTTTTCTAGTTTGATTAATGATTCAAATAAAAAAAAATATTTTATGGCCAGTATTTTTCGAAAACCTGAACAATATTTTTGTTTTCTATTATCTTTTCCTTTTCTATCTAGTTTAATGCTGACTGAAACGAAATTAATAAGGCTCTTTGTCGCAAATCGCTTGTAAAAACAGATCTTTTTGTTTGGCGTTGCCCATATTTATCTCTGGGGCTGCCACACACAGGAAATGATTTTGGCAATCGAACCAAAACCATTCCGTCGTGTTCCTAATTAATTGCTTTATCGAAAAAAGATATTTAATATCTAAGGACTAAATAAAGTCGTTAATAAATTAGGGATTTCATTAATATTTTATAATTTCAATTGAATTATGTAAATATGGCAGTAATTTAATTCACGTATATGGGACAATAGTATCACTTAAATGAACCAATTGAGGACATATCCGAATTACATTTTTGGTTCCTGGGAAGCAGATGTTCGCACAATTAATTGGTTTGAGCTCTGAGTCAATTATATTGATGACCTTCTATTTAGTTACCAATTCAAATGGATAAATCTCAATTTACTATAGGAGTTTAAGTCGTTGTTTTATTCATAATCGTGTTTAGTGACTGATTATTGATTTTAATCATAGAAATATTAAGGGCTTAATATTAAGACTTAGAAGGGGAAGTTAAATAGGATAATTGGATAAACAATAATTTTCTTTTTTGAGCCTTTTAATTAATTAACACTGTTTTATATATATATATATATATATATATATATATATATATATATATATATATATATATATATATATATATATATATATATATATATATATATATATATACTATTCTTTTCTTTTATAAGACCTTGTGAAACAAACAACCCTCAGAATTAATTTGCCATGTTGTAAAGGAAAAAAGGTCTTAAAATTTAGTGTTGCTTATATATTGATTCATAACATATTTTTAATTTATAAACACATTTTTTTATATCTTAAAGTCTTTTTTATACCAACGAGGGTTTATCTGTAATGGCCCTACTGTTTAACGTGGGTTCTGAACCACGGTCCTCGGCATTAACTCTACCGACTGGCGAGTGATCGACTTAGAAATCATCCCAGAAGACATCCGGTCTTACCCAGTCTGGTTATCGGCATGCCTTTACTACTGCGCCAACTAAGCTGGCAACACATATTTTGATATAAAAATTGTTCTATATAATTCTATATTTATACATTTTATATTCGTGAACTTTATTAAACGATATTAAATGCTAACTATTAATTAGGATATGTTGAATTAATTTATTATGATATGTGTCTTTGACATGAGGAAACAATGTTGTTACGTACACAAATGTAACATCCGATTAGAGATTTTGTTGTGATACGTAATTATATTCGAATGAAAATGTCTATAATATTCAGAAAATCATATTTAGGGTCATATTGATAATTCATTTGATTTAAGAAAGACAGAAAATACTTTGAACATCAATCAGGGGAAATAACATGTTAAAAATTTTGTCATAATAGCAAATTTCCAGTTTGGTTTTCGAAATCACCATTCAACAATCGATCAAGTGCACAGAGTAACTGCGGCTATTGAAAAAGCGTTTGAGGAAAAGAAATACTGCCCTAAAATATTTCTGGATGTCTCACAAGCTTGATCAGGTTTGGCATTTGGGATTAATCTGTAAGATTTGTTACCGCGTAACTATTGTCAATTGCTGGAGTCATATCTTTTCGGAAGAAAATTTAGAGTATCGCACGAAACGGCGTTTTCGACATTTAAAACTATTTCCGCTGGAGTTCCACAAGGTAGCGTCTTAGGACCTCTCCTATATCTGCTCTACACTGCTGATATTCCAATAACAAAAGAAACACTACTTGGAACCTTTGCTGGCGACAAAATTATTATAGCAAACGACATATCTCTGCCTAGGGCAATAGAAAAAGTACAAGTGGCAGTCAACAAAATCTACAAATGGGGGAAAGATTGGAAAATTCAACTTAATAGCTCCAAATCTGTCCACATTAATTTTGCATTGCGGCGAAATAATAAAAACTTAATTATATCACTAAATGGATGCCCGATTTCTCAAGCAGAAACAGCTAAATACCTTGGAATCTATCTTGACGGTAGATTAAATTGGAAACATTACGTTAGACAAAAAGCAAAACACATTAGAACCAGAATAAAATAACTATACTGGTTAGTCGGTAGATGCTCTCAACTTGATCTAAAATCAAAGAGGTTGATCTATAAGACAATCATAAAGCCAATTTGGACCTATGGGCTGCAAATATGGAGTTGCACTAAAGATTCAAATCAACATAGTCATACAACGCTGTCAAAATAAGGTTCTTCGATTTATTACCAATGCCTATCACTACGTAACCAACGAAGATCTGCTCGATGACCTGGAAATCCAACGGATTTGCGAAGTTATCCAATATTTTACCTTGAAACACAAAAGAAGGTTACTAAATCATACTAACGTGGAAGCAGTACAACTGCTGGACAGCGCGCAGGACGTCAAGAGATTGAAGCGAATCAAACCATAAGAACTTATATAAAGTGTATACTTTTAGTGTAAACTATAACTATTATAGTAAGTAACTATTATATAAGTTATTATAATTTTATAATTGAGGAATACATATTGATGTATTTATCTCGCACTCGTTTTTGCTTGTGAATGAATCTAAGTAAAAATGAAATGTGAACAGGGCAGAATCAGGGCAAATTATGTCATTATTCAGACAAGGGATATAAACAATAGTATTTTGTGTGCGAATTTCATTAATTTCTGCAGTGAATGTCAGTTCTTTACATTTTAAGTTCTCAATACCAAAACTAGTGATGAAACTAGGATTTATTAAGGTAAAAAGCTCTATCTTGTCAATAATTGATGTTTTGGTTTAAAACAATAATTTTGGCTTGACTATTGCAACGAATGATTGAATGAGACGTTGCAAAGCCCGACGTGGTGTCCTTGGAGGGATTGGTAAGGAATTGTTTATTATGATCTGTTCAAACATGGCCAAAATATTGACTTGACTTTCCACTGTCAACAATTATTACGATTGAAGATGGTAAAATGATATGAAAGTACAACAGGAGATGAAGAAAATAAAAGAGGAATAAAGTTAATTTGGAAAAAACTTTAAATTATTAAAACATATAAAGGACAAAGATAGGGAGCTGTATAATAGTAGCGGTATTCACCAAACATTATACGTGCAGATTATAATTTTAGTAAAAAAATTAATTGGTGTAATCTTCCTTCTCTTAAAAGCCTTCTCAAAAACCAAGGTTCCTTTAATCTAAACATTTCGATAGGTAGCTGAAAATGGTAAAAACAACTCGGGTTATTTGATGTTTAACGTCGTCCCATGGAATACCAACTACTTTACCCCATGTAAATATTTGTAAAGTGGTCGAAAATTATCGATATTATAAAGAAAAAACAGGATTTCTTTCAACAACTGATCAAATATAAAAGTACAGAAGCTATTTGCTATATTTGTACGTGTGTAAACAGATATCACGAATTTATTTACATTAATGTCTACTGACGACGAAGAATATGTCCCGAAGGACCAGCGATAATAGGTTTAAAAGAAAATTTTCAAATATCCCGAGGTGCCTTTTATCCCATTGAATCGATTCAAGTGATGGAAAGGTTGTTATTTAGCGGTTACCGTTTCAAATTTGTACCATATATCAAGTTGTCTTCGTAAGCCAAGCGAACATCAATAATTCAACACTGCTATCGGCCACTGCTACTAGCTACATCCCGGATAGTGTCCAGGAATCGAACGTGCCTGCGGCTGGACGTACAGGACCTATCGTGGCAAACGTTCATATGGGTTTAAGGGATTTGAACGCAATCCCTATCGACATACAACTTAACATGCATTAGTTTCCAACTAAATTCTAAATATTTCTCACCCACATCAACTTCCATCTTCTCGCAGTTTTTTTTTTCGTTCATAGATATTTGTTGAGTGTGGTAGTCAATGGAGAAGGGCAACATTTAAATATATAATTAAAAAATACATAGAACAACATTAAAATCAACAACTATTGAAGTCATATCAGAAAACATACAAGACGTGGTATATGATTGGTTCGTACTGAGCATGCGCATTTAGATGGTATATTTAAAATTAATGCACAGAAAATATAGTTAATACATATATGTGTTGAAAAACTAGCAGTCGAAACAGTCGATAGTCAAAAAAATAGCGACTGAAAATAGTAATTACTATTTTCAGTCAAATGCACGGTTCGACTGTTTTTTTCCATTCGTGATGTCAGACGAAGATGTACGAATTCATTCCGGAGACTTAAAAATTAAATCTAACACATAATAAATGTAAATATATAAATACTTCAACAACGACAATTACTAATACGATTTCATTTAATTTCGCTCTATGTGTTTGCAATTTTTATCGATTTGTTCGCAATAATGGACTGTTAAATCTACGATAACTATACAGACAATAGAACTGGTCAGCTATATCGTGACATAATAAATAATTCGATTTTTAGACAATAGTTCAAAAACGCGTTGATTTATCACCTATCGTGGTGAATGAAAGCTACCAACCAGTTTAAACAAGAGGAAACAATATATCTGTGAAAATATCCATAAATTAAACACCGTCAGGCCTCGTTTTAATTACATATAGCAAATAAATTAACATTGGAAAGACATACAACGTCAAATTGGTCATATTATTAAAAATAATACGTTTGCAACAACTCTATTGTACGAGGAATAGTGCAAGTGCCATGTGCACAATAAATGACGTATTTTAAAACAATGGAACAAAAACGACATCGTAAAATATCAGACGGAATTTGCTTGATAATTTTAACGCTATAGATAACTCTTGAGTCTTCAAAATATGCTTTTGAATCAAAACAAAAAGATAAAAAGTGGTATGGTGCTGGTACTGAGAATCCAGTTTTAATGTTTACTTATATATTATGTATTATATATGTATTTTTATTGATTTTATATATATATATATATATATATATATATATATATATATATATATATAATCTTAGAAGAAGTAGATAAGTTATTCTTTATTTAGCTTAACTTATATACATTTAGGAAGATTTTATTGTGAAATAAAATGTATTTACAATCACTACATAGTATAAAACAAAGTCGCCTTTTCTGTCCCTATATCCATATGTGCGCTTAAATCTTTAAAACTACGCAACAGATTTTGATGCGGTTTTTTTCAATAGATGGAGTGATTCAAGAGGAAGGTTTATATGTATAATATATACATAATATACTAAGGCAACATTGTTAATTTTAGAGGTTTCTAACGTGATGTCGTAAATTAACCTATTTTTTTAGGCTTAATTAGGAATTAGCAAAAATGCTGCCTAACCCTACGAGTTAGATCAAATTAATGTACTACAGTATTGTACACCATAAAAAGGTCTACAAAAAAGTCCGCGATGGTATATGTTTATCTTTTAGGGATAACCCACATTAACCATTTTTATTGTTTACTTTTTACGTGAGAAAATGGCTTATTTACGAAGCTATTTTAAGCAATACGGCATTAATCCTTATCGAATTAAGTACCTTAAATACAGTGTGCAATTAATATAGATCAATATGGTTCCTTACAGCATGTAAATTAAACAAATATTTTCGGAGATATTACAAATTTAAAATTTGCGTTTAAAAATGTGTAATGTAATAAAAATTGTATGAATTTAGATATTCCAAAGATAGCAGGAAATCTTCATAGTAAGTATAGGGGAAGAGGAATTGTTTTACTCCAAATTTAATGCGTGCAGGCCAAGGGCAGTAATGAATGAACCAAAAATACTGGATCGATTTTAATCATGTTTTCATTGAGTGACATAGGCATATATATTTTATGCCCGTGGAAAGTCGGAGCGGGCCGCTAGGTTTTTATATACAACGTTCATATTTTTTCTGTAGTGTATTTAATTTAGTATCAGCATTGCACCCGTGCGAAGCCGGGGCGGGTCGCTAGTTAATTTTAAACTATAAAATACATATATTTAAATATCTGAATCTAAACCAATAAATATTTATTTGAAGGTAATCATTTTGTATTTTATTTTATTATATGTGTATTAGGAATTATAAATCAACTATCGAACTGTTATTAGAGAACTACTTGATGCATGTATCAGTTGCAACAGCTATTCCAAGCGAAAGCGTAATTTACTGCCGTGCCATTGATTAGGGACCATCATATAATCTGAGAAGTAACGGGCTATTTAGCATAATGCACACTAATCGCCATTGCCTACTCCCGGTCCATCTCCTGTCTCCAATGTCTGTCAACATCAACGCTATTAATGCTGTTAATCTCATTTTCTCTCACCTGCTTAATGCATTATTCATCCGAACATCTCCCTACAAGAGATGCGGACTCAAAGTTCGACGTCGCAGCAACAGCCCATATCTTATTATGACTCATTTTTGAGCTTTACGGAATTGACGCGAAATAATAACAATATTATTACATAAATCAATAAATAAAGCACGGCTATTAATTCAAATCATTATTTCGTTTATTTAGTTTATTAAAACAGTCATATTTATATTAAATAAGTTTTTTAGTAGCTCAGATAAAAAGTAGAAGCGATAAAGCCTTTAACTGTATTATTTCGAAGAAACTTACAACGTGGATTACTTTTTCACATGGCTGATATATAAAAATAAATTATATTAATTTCGAAACCTAACGGATTGTGTTTTTTTTCTTTAAACTAGTAAATTATCTATTGTGAGGGCTATCTAAGAATTACGAGGGCAGATTGATAAGTCATTGACTTTTTGACTTTTCTGCGCAGTAACTTTAAACGCATCACTGCTGTCCTGAATTGCTACCTATTAATAGACTACTGTGAGATTTTGAGCAAGTTGCGTAACTTAGTTCGTGTTTGACAGTCACTAACAACAGACAACCTGTAGGGTTGATTGAGCATCCCCACCGAAATAAAGGAAATGCTTGATAAATATTATGGGGATTCTGTATCATAAATTTCAATGGTTAAAGAGTATTTTCCTGAGTTCCATAATAAAAGCAATGAACTAATATACCTCAATGAACACTCAAAACAGTGGCAAAAATGAATAAAATGGACTACCAACTGCGACATCATCTAGCATATTCTCCAAATTGAACTCCTTGTGAATATTTCCGGTCTACAAACCTGAAGAAATAGCTGGGTAGTAAGAAATTTGGGACGGATAAAGAGATAACTTTTCTATTTTTAAAAAATAGAAGCGGTAGTATTGATCATATATTTGTCCAAACTTAATTATTTCTAATACGTTAACTTACAACGTTGATTACTTTTTCACGCGTCTAATATATGAATATAAACGTCATGTTAACTTCGGAGCACAATGGGTTGTATTTTTTTTTGCTTTAAACAAGTAGAAATACCCATTGTGGGGAAAAATTATAATTAAAGGACTTGTTCATATGGAGAAAAGCAAGAACGACTGCCTAAGGGTTAATATCCGATATGGCTTTTATTTTCTGCCCACCTATGTGTTTGATATAACCTATATACCTACTAACACATATATATGTACATAAATCTGAATATTTCCCGTTGCTGTAGTCATGACAACGATGGAAGTCCCCTTCCTAAGAAGGGTTATACAATGCAATTGCATTCTATTCACTGCACTTTCCTCGATGAATAATGACAAAAATTATTAAACCTTTCATGTATAAACCACTCAAAATCAATGTATAAAACATCGAAATATGCAGTATTAATTTCGATATACGGATAAAAGACCAACACTGAAAATTATAGTGTCTAGACGATGAGGTTGACGGTTTATACTGCATTTGTCACCAGTTCATGAAACAAGAAGGTGAATAATTTAACAGATAATGATTACTTATAAAGCAGCCATCCATAGTTTCTAGTAACCATTTTTAAGAAATAACATGTGATATGTGATAGCAAACTTGTGTTTTGATTTTTTTTCAAATAGTCATTGAATACATTTATTTTCATATATAATCATAACACCAAAACTAACTGACCATTATTTAGAGAGAAACTAGACAGTTTAATATCCCTAAATATACCTCTCAAAACAGAAAGAGATATAGAAATAGCAGCAAAAATTATAACAAAAATTGTACACATAGAGTAATAAAGATGCAATTCAATAGAGGACTCTGGTGTAAAGTTTTGCTTTGTCCAACATTCAGATGGGGTTGTATCGACTATTCAAGTAATTTGATTGGTCAATTTAAATCTCCATTATAGGCACCCGTAAAAAAATATTTTACTGTGAGGACGTTTGATTGGCTCAGTAGTAATATTTGGTACGTGACAGCTTTGACGTCATGTTTAATTGACCAATGAAATTTAAATAAGAAACATAACAATAAGAAAATTTTTTCCTGAAATAAATTTATTAAATAAAATTCAATTAAATATAAATATAATATGTAAAAATAAATAAATATAAATATAATCTATAGCAATAAATATAAATCTATAAAATATAAATATTACATACATATATATAAAACCATAAGCAAAAAACTTTGGTGCATTGCAAATCAAAATTATCTCTTCCGTCTTTTTCCTTTTTCATATTTGTTTAGTGCCATCAATTTAATAGGATCTATATTTCTGTCTTTTTGTTTTCTTATACTGAAAGCAAACTTTGAGTCTTTCACTCTTGATATTCTGTTCACCAATTTTACTCAAAAGTATACAGCACACCTTGTTAGTAATTTTAATATTTTATCTGAAAGATCATTATGGAATGTACAATTGAAGGGTTTTAACTTTAGTTTTTTTTGACGTGGCAAAATCGCTCAGTAAAATAAAAGACATAGCTCAAAGACTTACTGACAGTATAATAAAACATCTTTATTGGAGTCTGTGGCACGAGATATTGTCTTGTCGCTATAAAATCTGTCTCAATTTGTGGGTCTACTGATTTTTTAATAATTGTATATAAACAAAAATCATACTTAATTTCTTTTTTCAAAAGTTTACCTAACCTGAGATTCACACTATGGTACAACGTAAAACTTTGTTTGCTCCTATAAGATCATCTGCAACGGAAGTTATAGAGTCAAGTAATTAATGAGCAGAAAGGGGCGTACTGGCTGAATTAATACTAATTTTACCGTTACCTTCAGGAGTTTGTTCAAATGTCGATGACACTTGCTTCGAACACCCTGGTTGTGGGCCTGGAACGATGGAAATAGGTACTACAAATATAGTAAGACAGTTTAGAAATTAATTTACCTTCCATATCATTTTGAATTTGATTGACTTAAATTTATACGTATTCTGGTCTCGTGGTATTATTTTCACCTTCACTAAATTGTTCATAAGTACTTAAAGGAAAGTTTGAATGTATCACGAATAAGTCTATGGAAGACGCTCGATAATCGATCATAAATCTGTTTCATGTTTAACCCAATCAGTTTAGGATTTTTAATGTTTCTACTAATTTCTTAAAGATCGCCGGCTATTTTTTTTAACAGAAAACTATGATGCATTTCCTCACTATCTGTGCATCCGGGCACACAACACTTCCTAGAACGAGAATGCATTTCAACTACCGACTTGTATATACAAATAAAATAAAATAATAATAATGTATAAACGTTATAAAAAGCTAACCATACTGTTCCTTATATAAAACACATTTAAAATGGCGTATGAAATAAATAAACAAATCATAGAACGAAATGAATCAATCAGATCCCGTCGCGGCTCTTAGCATAGCGAATAAAACCAGTAATATGTTAAAAGTAGCGACATCTACATGTTGGACGTCGCGAAACATATCCCCAAAATTTCCTATAAAGTTAAATCTCTATTTCTCTATGACTATAAAAGAGGCCGCGTGGTACGCAACTCCTAATAGCGTGAAATTTCAAAAGTTTAATTATATATCATCTACAAATAAACAAATAATTGCTGAAAAGAGAAAACTGCCAAAAACTTGGCAACAAATCAGAACACAAATCTAGTTCTAACTCTCAAATATCCTTCAGGTAGTTTAGAATTTGATCACTTAGTTGTTTCCAAACTCTAAACGTCGATGGATAATATGAAATAGGATGAAGCATGATTACCACATCAATTGATTCAATGAAACTAAATATTACATACATATTACAATGAAAAATTGATATAACAATATTATTTCTTGCAGAAAAACTATGATACAACCTGTTTAATATTTAACATAAAACCCGCTACTATATGATCCCTTAAAGTGACCCGATGAATAAAACTGCATTTCATTGTCGTCTTTTTTTTCATGCGTGATTAATGGTCTAAGTTCGCCAATGCCCCACTTCCAAGTTAATATGAATAAACTGTTTAAAAAGGGACTGACAGATTTTATTTTATATTTAAATTTGGGATTCTCGAGTGGAGCCAGTTGATTTGACAGGTATTATAGATATAAATTGACTTGCGAAAGTAGAACGTTGTTCTTTTGTCCTTCACGCTCATTTATCACGTGTGACCTCTTTGACAAATTATCTTAGTTCTGATGATGCCCGATGCGAGATAATAAATAATTTAATGTTGATTCTGAATTTAAAATCTAATTTCAAGCCGTCATTACTCATATTTTAACATCAAAAACAAGTTAATACGTAATATTACAATAGGAGTTTCTCATTCAGTTTATATGAGGGAAAATTATAAAAGTGTAATATATATAATCTCCATGCTCTTTAGTCAGCATCACGTTAGACAAAAAGCAAAACACATTAGAACCAAAATAAAACAACCATACTGGTTAGTCGGAAGATACTCTCAA
This sequence comes from Rhynchophorus ferrugineus, assembly GCF_030347505.1. Classification (NCBI taxonomy): domain Eukaryota; kingdom Metazoa; phylum Arthropoda; class Insecta; order Coleoptera; family Curculionidae; genus Rhynchophorus; species Rhynchophorus ferrugineus. The sequence continues at coordinate 22,925,580 of NW_027472584.1, read as the reverse complement.
TTTGATCTAAAATCAAAGAAGTTGATCTATAATACAATTATAAAGCCAATTTGGACCTATGGGGTGCAAATATGGGGATGCACTAAAAATTCAAATCAGTTAGTCATACAGCGCTGTCAAAACAAGATTCTTCGATTGATTATCAATGCCTATCGCTATGTATCCAATGAAGAACTGCACGATGACCTGGAAATCAAATGGATTTGCGAAGTTGTGCAGGATTTCGCCTTGAAACACGAAAGAAGATTACTAAATCATACTAACGTGGAAGCAATACAACTGCTGGACAGCGCGCAGGATGTCAGGAGATTGAAACGAACAAAACCATACGAACTTGTGTGAACATTTAGTGTGTATTATTAGTGTAAACTATAAATATAAGTTAATAATTAATAAATAATTATAATTTTATAATTGAGGAATACATACTGATGTATTTTCTCGCACTCGTCTTGCTTGTTAATTAATCCAAGTGTATAGGAAAAGTAGTAATAAATTAATTGTAAATTAAGATTGTACTAAGCGTATCTAATAAAGATGTTATAAAAAAATGCTCTTTAGTCAACACAAGGAATTTACAAATTAATACAGAGGAAACAAAGACTTGGATATAACTTAAAGAAATTGGTACTGAGACATAATGTTTAACTAACATGTGGGGCAAAAGTCTCGCTACCATTTTGATTGCGCGCCATCTTGGTTATGTGACGTTTATCTCAGTTTTGTTTTAACCATTGTGTTGTGTAGACGTCCAAATTTTATTGTGGATAAATATACGCATAAGAACGAGCAGAAATAGTGACAATATTTATTGAAAATAATCGTTCCATTATTGCCACTGAGCGGAAATTGCGCCAAAAATATTCTAATCGTCCAGTGCCTCACAAAACCACAATTTATCGTTTACATGTGAATTTTCGATAGTACAATACGATAGCAGACAGGCCTCGTTCTGAAAGACAACGGACGTCTCGTCACGATCAAAATGTGGCTCTGGTGGGCGATAGAGTTGCAGAGTTTCCAGAAACATCAATTCGGAGATGTGGTTCCCAGTTTCACATTTCTGCAAGCAGTTTAAAGCGAATTTTGTAAACAGATTTGAATATGTTCTCGTACAAAATTCAATTAGTCCAAAAATTGCTACCGAGATATCTTGATCAACGAGTTGAGTACAGTAATGCAATCCTAAGGCTGTCTGGTGAAATTGAAGATTTTTCGTCTAAATTGATAATGAGCGATGAAGCCCATTTCCTACTCAGTGGCTACATCAATAAACAGAACAGCCGGTTTTAGAGAACACCAAATCCTCAATTAATTCATGAAACATCATTGCATCCACTAGAAACAACAGTATCGTGTGGTATTGCGGTTACCGTTACTATTGAACGGTACAAAGACATGATTCGAAATTTTTTTGTGCCTAAAATGGAAGAGCAAAGGACTAGAGGACATGTGGTTTTAGCAGGATAGGGCCACAGCACACACAGCTCGTTCAACTATTCAATTATTGAATGACGTTTCTCCACGAAGACTAATTTCGTGAAGTGGCGATTAAACATGGTCAGCCAGATCTCCGGATTTAATAGCACCAGACTTTTTCTTATAAGGTTTTTAAAATCAAAAGCTTATATGAATAAGCCCCAAACGATTCAACATCTTAGAGGCTTTCTTTTTTTATTTTTCGTTATATTTAATTCCAAAGAAATGTATCAGTTGGTAATCAATTTATATATATGTAAAACATTATTATTGTAAAAATGAATATTTCGTCGTTTTCATAGTTCGTAAAATCAGAGTTCTCCATTTCGACAGTAATCACAGAACGCATAGATTGAACTTTTTAGATTGATTACTTGCGTTGTTTGATGTTAATTTAAGAATTTTTTGACGTTATTTCCGTTCAAATAATCGCACCTTAATGGAAACCACAGCGATTATAAATAGGATGTTGTAATATAATAATTTTCAACGCCCTTTAGTTTTTAATTTATAGGATGAAACGTGTTTTTTTTTAATACTTGATATTCGTTTATGTAACACATCTTTAAAATTATTAACTTTAGAGCAATTTGGATTTTTGTTTGTTTTTTTGTTGTGTTTGTTTTTTATTTTGTCCCAAATATATGTATTTTGAAAGTTCCTTCGTTATCTTAGAGATTCAAAATGTCGTGAATATTAGTAATTGCTGGCCATTCTCAATATTTTGTTGTCATTTCCATTGAAATAATCGCATCATAATGAAAACTACAGGGACTATAAAGAATTATACGTTGGATCAAATGATAGTATAATAGATTTCATATGTCCTTTATTTTTTATGTTATATAATGAGAAATATAATGTGAAATGATGAAAGGTTTAGTGTATTACGAGTAGCTAAAACCGAATTTCTCTTACTGCAGATATGCAGATATATCATATAAACGAATTGAATGACGCACCGCTACTGAAAAAGTAATATTTTTTCATGACAATGTTCTGGAATATGTTATAAGTGTTGTGAAAGGGTTGAAAGTAGCGCAAAACCAAAATAGATCTTAGATAGAACAAAAAACATTTTTATATTTATTTTTTTCAATAAATAATATTTTAGCCGGTTTGGTTGGCGCACAGGTAAAGGCAACAGGACGGTCCACCTACTGTTGCGATAGTCGCGGGTTCGAATACTGCTGGGACATCGATGTATTTTATGTTTGTGATTGTCTTTAGGTAAGAGTGCAAAATCCGACAAGGATAATGATGATCAGGCTGGGTAAGACCGGATGTTTTCTGGGATGATTTCTAAGTTGGTCACTCGCCAGTCGGTAGGCGCATGTTAAACTTTAGGTTCAGTTCAGGTAAACCCCTAGTTGGTAAAAGGAGACTTGGAAATATATTTAAAAAAATAATTTTCTAAAGTGAAAAAATGGTCAGAAAACATACATTATGTCGGTATAATAAACATGTATTGTCGAAATAATACAAAACATTGTATGCAATAAAATATCACAACATCTATATATCCCGTTTTTTATGAACTATATTTACAATGACACAAAACGATGGACATAAATAATACATTGTAAACAAATTCAATAACAATAATAAACAACGACATGATTTATTTCTTTTTTTAATAACTGGCCATAAACGTTTACAGTTCGATATATTGTTTCTTTTTTTTCCATTTCGTATTACCAAAAGCGGAAGGCTGAAAAAAATTAAACTATTTTAGTCGCGCTTTTATGATTACAACAATGTATAGTTTTATGAGTAATAATAAAAGCGTCCCATCCATTTAAATAGTCAATTAAATGACGAACATCAAACGCTCAAAAGCTGTTTTAGGTTTAGATTAGGAATTCGCCCGGTCCAGATTTGTTTTTCATGTAAATGAAAAAGCTTTGTTTTCAGTTTTTTTATCGCTTTCACCGGACTGATTTGACGTCAAACTGACACTTTGTTTCTTTGCTCTATTTTATTTTTATTGTCGGCCCTTGATACATAGAAAAACCGAAAAGATAAACCGCGTAAACAGCAACCAGTTTTCATTAAAACGTAACAGGAAAAATACAAAGGCTATTGATTTTTGGTCGCGCAGCGGGTCGAATAATAATAAAATGTACAAAAATTCCAATTAAACTTTGGTTCCTTTGGTGCTTTTCGATATAGTGTCCTGCCAGTTTAATTTTATGAAAATTCGGACCCAACCGTGTTCGAACTACAAAATGAACGCGTATTTTCAGCTCCAAACTGTTTAATAGCATATGGAGCAAACGAATATTGCACTATTTAGTTTTTGTTTTGTGTGGGCATCGTATCTGGATATAGGGGGATTGGATTCAATCCAGTTCCGAACAGAACATTCAAATTAATTAGTATTATCCACTTTCGGCAAACAACAAAATAGAATTAGTCACCCGTGCTTACTTGCGTGTGTTTTGATCAGCGATATCTATTGCTGAAAATGCAGGTTCACAGAATTATCAATGTTATAGAAAAATTATTAGAAATAAGTAAAATTTGTTGTGCAGTATTTCAAGTAGCTCAAGCTTTCCATAAAGTTTAGCATGGGGGTTTCAAAGATAAGATTAAAATGCTTCTCTATGACCAATATTCAAACATTTTAAAGTCATATATCAGATCAATCACAGATCAAATAAAAATATGTCTATTCTAACTTCAGGAAAAGACAAGCAGATATGCTGCAGGGAAGTGTATTGGGACAAGGCTACATTCAATGAAAATATTTTTACTACAGCTGCAGATGTCACTGCGGTCCTAGCCATTAAAGATAACAACTATGAATTAACCGAAAAGTTAGAACAGCTTTTGATTAGAAAAATGATTCATCAAAATTAATCCATACATATTGACTTCGCCAACAAAAGAGACAAGCACAAGCCAGTATATATAAATGAGCAAGGAGTCCCGTATGGAAATACAGCTAAATGTCTTGGCATGATGTTAAACCCAGGTAGAGGCCATATGTTAAAAATATACGAAGAGCTTAAGCTGAACACAAAGAAATGTACTGATTATTGGTTAGATATTGGGCTCTATCATTATATAATAAACCTTTGCTTTTCCAACAACAAGGTCCAACAAGGGTTTGGACTCGTGAATGGAGGGTACGTGTAACATGGGTGTATTTTACGTGACCGTTATCTTTTTTTTTATATAAAATTTTCAATACATTTAATTCGATTGTTTCTCCATTTTACTTTTGTTTCTTCAACATTATATTCATTCAAACATTTGTTTCTCATTAAACTTTATTTAAGTGCTGGAACAATGAACCTTAAATTTCATTTCATTATTTCCATTTCATTTCTTTAAAATTTTTTGTCCAAATTTTATTAGTTTCACAATCTTTTGAATCTTTGGAACCAGTGTAGATCTATGATGTTCAACTCTGGGATTATACCAGTGTGAGTGACAGCTATCTATTAGAATAAGATTCGGACTAAACAATTTTAGGAACTGAATAATTAAAGAACTTTAGGAATGTAAATAATTATAATCTCAATAATTGTCGCTTGTCTTTATATCCTTTAACTGTTCGCCCCTGTTGCTGTAACTTCATTGTAATTATACCAATTTTTACACAGTTTTAATCTATACACAGTTTGTTTGTCATATATTTTACTTTCATGTATTATATAAAATTTTTATTTTTACATATAAGCACTTGTGTTTGTCCACGGCTTTTATATGGAATGTCCTGTTCTAAGTGTAAAAGCAAAGTTGTATAGTCGGAAAATGAACCCTACCGCCGAAAATGACAACAAAAATTTGTTACGTTCTTTAGTTTTTAAATTATACAATGAAAAGTTTGTTTCCAAAAAATCCATTAATACTTCCATTTATGTAATGTATAAAACTATTTATATGATATATAAAACCTTTTGGCACTTTTTGACATGAAAATAACATATTTTTGCTGTCATAATTACAGTTTTAATGAAAATTTAGAGGAATTATGAATAACTTTGCCGAATTTAGTTATTTAACTTTTAATTTGGTATAGAACCTAATTTTATATTTGGTAGAACCTAATATAAAATATACTGCAATAATAATACAAAGATATTTTATTTTAAATTAGATTTATTTTAAAACGTTTTTTTGTGTGTAAAAAATCTAAGTTTAATTATCTCTTACTTTTCAGTGAGTTCCTTTTTTGAAGTCGCTCTAAAGGTGCAGCTCGTATGAAAAAAAATTGAAATAAAGAAACAGTGATTGAAAATAAGGAACGTTTCAGTACAGTAAATAGTTTCCTACAACGTTTCTACGATTTTTTATATATTATGGGTTTTGCTTAAAAAGCAAACTGAATGGCTCTTATACTGAAGTATTTCCGATTTTTCATCACATCAATTGAGCAATAACATTATGCTCAAGTATATGATTATTTAAGATAAGGAAATATGTGAAAATATTGTACGTGCCTTTGAAATTTGAGGGTTTCCCTCAATTTCCCCCCTTCCCCTCATCAGATTTTAACTTAGTTCCAATAGGACCACCTCGGAAGTGCACTCGTGCATTTTCGAATTAAAAAAAAAATTTGAAAATCGGTCCGTAATTGGCGGAGAAATCGGTAAACATATATTAAAAAAAATATATAGCCGAATAATGAAACCGTGTTCAATTACTATTTGAAAGAAAATCAAAGTAAAAGATTGTTATCACATGTTACATGTTATTTCTTAAAAATGGTTAATACAAGTTATAGATGGCTGCTTTATCAATATTTTACAAATATAAATAAATGTTAATAAAACCCATTAATACATGAGTTACTCATTTGATATGAAAACCGACGTAAAATGAGAATTATCGCATCTTCGAATCTTTCCGCGTGTTAGTTTTTTTTTTGTTTGCGCATTTCATATAATTTCTAGCTGCTAATAGAAAGCCTCACCATAAAATCAGTGCACGCTTGCTTACTTCTATCGCCAATAATGGCTTCGTCCACATGCAAATAGGGTAATAAATTTCTAAATTGCACCTTGGTGGGCAATAACTCCCGTGAATTAGACAGTTCGTGTCGCAAGTTTCCCGTTATTTTTCTAATGGGATAAAGAAATTGGAAAAGCTTAAGTATTTTCGATATAGACTGGCATCCTGGTGAAAAATGACCGAAAGAAAAAATGTTTACGGACCCATATACGTAATTAGGACCACTTTGGGGATTAAGATCGTTTTTTTCCCTTCTTCCATTGGACACGAAAATCTTTATTTACGGCTCTTTCAGTACACAACTGGCCGATATTATTTATTATTAATTTTCGACCAGTACAAAGGTCAGTTTAGAAGTTTATCGAGTTTACAGTCTTGGACGATATATTTTATGATACCGTAGCGACCTTGAGGCACGTCGAATTTTACATCGTGGAATAACGGTCCACAAAATACCCAGAAATATAATCCCAGATGTTGAACAGGGGCGGGGTGCCAGCAGCGACAACTAGAACACGATAACGAATAGCTGGCAACCCCGAGACGTTTATCTGGGATGTTATTGAAGGGTATTTCCAATCATTCAGTAACCGACCATCGTTTGTTTTAGACGTGCCACCATCTACTGCCCAAGCCTCGTCTCCAGGTAACACCGCTGCCATCCGTTTTATCTATTTCATAGTTTCTACGCTTTTTTATCTTGCCAATAAATAATGGTCACATAATGTAAGCACCACTGTTTCATTTCGTTTTACCTCCATTCACCGAGCCATATAACTTACCCCAAAATACTATAAAATCAAATATGTTAACTTACACAACCTTTAATAAAACTGACTCGTACCAAATCTTGTGTTTGAAATGACGTACCACAGAAAAAACGACTATAAAACCCAGTAATTACTTCCTATGGGAAAAACAAAAGTTTGTAAATTACGGCGGAGAAAGAGCCATCAGTTTAAAACTGGAAAGTGCCCTGTTAAGCCAGTCAAAGGGTTAAATGATCCTTCAAAAATGCGGACGACCATATTGGGAAAAAGTCCACTCCTCTGGACATCATATTTTACGCTTTATAGACCTTGAATGACCTTCCTATGCGCTGGGATTTGAATAATAGCCCTTATTAGGACAAGAACCCCGATCGTAGTCTTTTTTTGATACGGAAGGAATGTCTACCTTTTTTTTTAATGTTCGGTAATAATAGAAGATTTTTCATTATTCCAAAAAGTCAGTTTTAATAAATGTAGATAGATTTTAGTTTAATTTTTTAAAGTTTTATTATAGAAAATACAGTGTGTCCATAGCGGAAGTTAAACTTCAAGTCACATACATACAAAAAAAAATTCTATTTGTATCGATATATTTATAAAAGTTTATTTTTCTTCATAATTTAAAATGATAAGTTCTACCACAATTTAACATGAATTTTCGCTAGTTTTACTAAGTTTTATTTTTGTCCGACATATACAAACATTGCTGACGACACAGTTACTATGGCAAAAGCTATATCTCTGCCTAGGACAATAGAAAAAGTGTAAGTGGCAGTCAACAAAATCTAGAAATGGACGAAAGAAAATTCAACTTAATAGCTCCAAATCTGTCCACGTTAATTTTGCATTGCGGCGAAATAATAAAAACTTAATTAATTATATCACTCAATGGATGTCTGATTCCTCAAGCAGAATCAGCTAAATACCTTGGAATCCATCTTGACGGTAGATTAAATTGGAAACATCACATTAGACAAAAAGCAAAACACATTAGAACCAAAATAAAACAACTATTCTGGTTAGTCGGAAGATACTCTCAACTTGATCTAAAATCAAAGAGGTTGATCTATAATACAATTATAAAGCCAATTTGGACCTATGGGGTGCAAATATGGGGTTGCACTAAAAATTCAAACCAGCTAGTCATACAACGCTGTCAAAACAAGGTTCTTTGATTGATTACCAATGCTATGTAACCAATGAAGAACTGCACGGTGACCTGGAAATCAAATGGATTTGCGAAGTTATCCAAGATTTCGCCTTGAAACACGAAAGAAGATTACTAAATCATACTAACGTGGAAGCAATAGAACTGCTGGAGAGCGCGCAGGATGTCAGGAGATTGAAGCGAACAAAACCATACTAACTTATATAAAATGTATACATTTAGTGTAAACTATAGCTGTAAGTTAATAATTAATAAATAATTATAATTTTATAATTGAGGAATACATATTGATGTATTTTCCCGCACTCGTCTTGCTTATTAATTAATTCAAGTACATAAGAAAAGTAGTAAAAAATTAATTGTAAATTAAGATTGTACTAAGCGTATCTAATAAAGATATTATAAAAAATACAAACATAAAAATTGCGATGTATTGCCATTTAAATTTTTTTTGTGTCAATTTCACTAGAATAATAGTAAGAGAATGAACAAGTATTATAGAGAAATTTACGCTGATGATCAAATGATGAAAATATACTAACTTTAATACTTTTTTCTTTCACCCCAAAATATATATGTTTTTAAGATCTTATCTTTATCTGACAGGTGAAAATTTTTGCCACATTTTCAATATAGTCATGAAAATTAGCGATTTTTTGTAATTTTCAAGATTTTTGTTGTCATTTTCGTTCGAGTTATCACGAATTAATGAAAATTACAGCGATTATAAAGAATTTTACACTGAATTTAATGGTAGTGTTTTAAGTGTAATAATTTTTATTTTTTTAAGTTATACATTGAAAAGTGAGTTTTCAAAAGAAGACTGAATTTCTTTTTATGTTATATATTAATATCTTAATGATTATAAATTCTAAAATAATTAAACGTAGATTTTTGTTTATTTTGTTCCAAAATACATATATTTTGTTAGTTTAATCATTTTCTATAAATTTTTTTAAGAGAGATAAAAGTCATGAAAACTAACAATTTTTGCCATTTTCAGTTTATTTGCTGTCCTTTGCGCTAAAGCATCTTAATGAAAGCTACAAGGATTGTAAATTTTATGTCGATTCGAATGATAGTATAAATATTTTGATACATATTTTAGTTTTTAAGGTATATAATGATACGTATATTTAAAGAAAAATTATATTTGTCTTGTATATCCCAAAAAAATTAATTCGAAAACAATTTATCATCGATTTTTGTTGATTTTCTGTCCCAAAATACATATATTTTGAGAGTTTGGTCTCTATACGAGAGATAAAAATGTTTACCACTTTTTAGATGAATATAATCATGAAAACGACCGATTTCTGTCATTTTCAAGTTGTTTGCTGTCATTTTCTATCAGATAATTACAGCTTAATCAAAATGTCAAGGAATTATTGTACAGATGTCCTCTAGCATTACCTGCATAATTATCTTCTTTTTTTACTTTGTCACTACTAATGATAAACGCAACATAAGTTTTAGATAAAAATAATTATTACGCCCAAATCGATGCAAACAAAACGGTCTCTATTTAATCAACGGTCACGTGGTACAACGGTCACAAGCAACGCATATCCTAATTGGTGTTTATATATTCATTAGGCCCTATCCTGCCAAATATTATACTCCTGAATCTATTGACATTAATTGCAATTCTGGCATACGTTTGTGTTTGTTCAAGTTCAAGTACCTCATTGAGGTCCATTGTTTGTAGTCCGCTAGGAGAATTCTAAGTTAACAATAATGAGATTGTTTTGTTTTGAATGAAATAACGATTGGGTCCAGGAAGCAGGTGACGATACCCAAAAGAGTTCTAAACATTTTTGTGTATACGGGGTCTAGTTGTTTATTACGATAAAATATATTCACTAGCTTTTAAGTAATTCTCAAATTTGAAGCTTTATTTCAAAAATCAGTACAACGTATTTTATTCAAAGTATTGTCCATTGATATCCGTTACTTTTTCTCATCTTTTGGGTAATTTATGGTTTGTATTTCGAAAGAATGATGTATCTTTTGAAGATATTCACGAATCGATTTATTTTTTGGTATCTTCATAAGAAATAAAGCGCTGATCGGATAGGCCTATCATAGACCTGATAATAAAATGTCTCTCTCTCTCTCTCTCTGTCTATCTCTCTGTATATGGGAGATAATATTTTAGTAACTGAAAGTAAAAATGAGAGAGAAGTTTCTTTACTGGTGAAGTCTTAGCCTGTGGTGTAATAGTGTTTATGTATTAGCATCTAGGAATGGAACACTCGTGGCAAGATGATAATAATAATAGTTTATATAATATATAAGGTAAACTTTGGAATAACAATTGATAGGTTTTATTAGGCACAATATTTATTAATAATTCATTGCAGATATATTGTACTTCATGCTGGAAACAGTAATGGTTAATAACATCTTCGGTTTGGATGAATTGAAGATTGACATTGAAGAAGAAAATTGCAAATGATGGAATAGGGAACAAATGTTAGATAGATTAGAAATTATCATCTTAGTTATTCAATTGAATGAAACTGCAATTTATAAGACAGGGTAATGAGAGTGGAAACAAGCAACGTTGTATATATAATTAATATATGATAACTGTAGGAAATCTTGAAATGTAAGTATGTAAGTGTTTAGAATACAAATGAGCATTTGGTTAAAATATGTCAGGAGAGAAAGAATAGCAACTGTTTTGCAGATATGGCAAATGCATTACGAAGAATGCAGTGATTAAATCTAGTTTTATCAAGAAAGACGTATACAGGTATTAACAGAACAAACGAAGGAGACATACAGTGATATTAAAATGCTTTTACAAGGAAACACTGTACCGAAGGACACAAGAACTAAGCGTAAATGGTAAATATAATCTCTAGATTAACTCATAGACGGTATGGAAAATAGTTCAATGTAAATATAATCAAACACAACCCTAACCTACAAACTATTATAACTGTGTACTTAATTGTAATTTTAAGTCCTTCAATAATATATGCATTAGATTTATTATAATGTTAAAATAAATTATATTTGATAGCAATATTTTTGTTTAATCATTCTATTTAGCTTAGAATTTTGTTGTATGTGCAAGCCAAACTGAACTAAAACTCAGAGTTGATACGGCAACATTGCGGCATTTTGACGTCACAAAGTTAGATGAAGTATGTACAAAACTACTTTGGATAGACTGTATATATTTTTTCTAGGGATATTTTTTTGATTACCATTCACTAATTATACACAGTATATTAATTCAAAACAGTTAATGATATTTTTTCACCTACGTAGATAAAAAACCTTCGCTAAAATTAATTAATCATAGCACAAATAATTTCAACACCCACACTATTTACCAAATTTGGTTTCTTGTGATTTTCGAAGCGTGTGATAATAAATTATATTTGTGTACTATTTCAAAAAGTTTCTAACGATATTTTATTAGTTCCTTACTCTTTTTTTATATTTTGATGTCTCTTTTTTAACAACGAGGGTTTATCTGGCCTGGACCTACTCTTTTAACGTAGGATTTGAACCACACTCCTCGGCATTAAGTCTACCGACTGGCGAGTGACCAACTTAGAAATCACCCCAGAAGACATCCGGTCTTACCCAGCCTGGTTACTGGCGTGACAGGGATCACTTTCCTTGTATTTCAATCACAATCGTACAACAATCACAAACATACATTTACGACCATGCCCAAGCAGGATTCGAACCCGCGACTATCGGAAGAGTAGATGGACCGTTCTGTCGCCTTTACCACTGCTCCAATCAAGCCGGCAGTTCCTAACTATTCGTACTGTATTTAAATAAAAATCAGTCATAATTAAATTTTACTCTTAATATTTAATAACTAATTAATAGAAATATAAAATATTTTTGTTTGAAATATTATTTACGAAATTATACCTGCAATAATGTTCATTATATTTAATTAAAACAAATTTTAAACGAGTATACGTGATGTTGAAGCGGTTATATAGGTAGAATAACTAATCTAGTTAGCATCGATAATAATAAAAGAATCCTTCTCTATAACGGCACAAAACGTCAATAACAGCATTATAATTAGTATAAAATAGAACAAACCGTAAATATCCCATACGTTTTGTTAATTAAATCGTTGGTTTAGTACAAGTGGACCATATGCTTGTATAAACTTTTGATTTCTATTGTGTATTAGGTATTGTGATAGCTGAGTGTTATAGTTGAGTCAGTTTAAAGTAGCTAAGCGGACGTATACGCGTACGTACATACACACATATTCAGTATCGCCCCATTTTACCTCCCCCAGCTGCAAGAGGGATAGTCCTGGGTCCGCGCAGTGGGTTGGGGAAACGTTCGACGCTGTTTTAATTGCATACGAACGGTTCATTCAATGCGTCTCTCATGCCAATGCCTGGAAAATCATGTAGTAATACCGACGGTTTATATGTCAGTAAATATTCACCACCAACATAGCAAATATAAGATTGAAAGCACCGCTCCTATTAAATCGCAGCCCATTTTTTTTATCTATATAGGATGAGCACGACTCTTTACATGTATAGAGTGGGTTATCTGTTCATTTTCACTGTTGTTATTAAAACAACATTTATGGAAAACAATTTTAGTTCACAGTTGTAGCTCAGCAATTTTTCAGCAAGTTGTCGATTATTTGTATATTTGTATGATACAAATTTTTCATATGGAGAAATACATTCCTGGCTTCAAAATGTCTGGGTCAACAAATAATATCCAATATATAGCCATACATTTACTGTTCCAATAAACTGGATGACTACTTCATGACAATTTTACATATTTATTTTACCTAGAATAAAAGTTATTTCTAATGAAAATGGGCTGAAAAAAAATTGACGTTTGAAAGACGTGTAATTTTAAATGCACTCTAAATATGTGTGTAACGTAGTTGTTTTACAGGTCTTAGTTGTACATTATTTTGTGTTATAATTAGGCTTTAAAATAGGCTTTAAAATAGGCCTCAGTTTCGGCGATCACCTTTTCATTCGATGAAAAAATTTCTTCCCAGCGAGCATTCTTTTGAGATCTGAGAACAGAAAATAGCCGCTGGGGGGCAAATCTTGAGTATACGGTGGATGAAGAAGCAATTCGATGCCCAATTCATCGATTTTTGATATCGTTTTCACTGACTTGTGACACGGTGCATTGTCTTGGTGAAGCAGCAATTTCTTTTTCTTCAAATGCGGCCGTTTTTCAGTGATTTCGTCCTTCAAACGGTCCACTAACGCTATGTAATAGTCGATGTTGATGGTCCTTCCTTTTCCAAGGTAGTCAATGAAAATTATTCCATGCGCATCCTAAAATATAGACGCCATAACCTTGCCAGAAGACTTTTTCGTTTTCCCACGCTTTGCAGCCGGTTCATAATGTACAGTCCACTCGGATGAATGTCGATTGGACTTCGGAGTGAAATGGTCGAGCCATGTTTCATCCATTGTAACATATCGACGCAAAAACTCGGGTTTATTACGCTTGATTATCATCAAACACTGCTTCGAATCATCAACTCGTCGTTGTTTTTGGTCAAAAGTGAGCTCACGCGACACCCACTTTGCACAGAGCTTTGTCATACCCAAATATTCGTGAATTATATGACGTACACGTTCAGTTGATATCTTTAGAGTGTCTGCTATTTCATTCAATTTCAATTTACGGCCATTCAAAATCATTTTGTGTATTTTTTAAATGTTTTCGTCGGTAACAACCTCTTTTGGGCGTCCATTGCGTTCACCGTCTTCGGTGCTCATTTCACCACATTTAAACTTAGCATACCAATCCTTGATGGTTGATTTTCCTGGGGCTGTGTCCGGAAACTCGGCATCAAGCCAAGTTCTTGCTTCCACTGTATTTTTCCCATCAAAAAACAAAATTTTATCAACACGCGAAATTCCTTTTTATCCATTTTTTTCGCAGTAACAAAAGTTGCTTCACTCAAAATGCTATAATTCACAAACTAATGATCCGACAGCTGTCAAATTTATACAGGCATCTTTTGAGGGTTAGGGCTAAAAATATATAGATTTAATTCTAGTAGCGCTATCTATGTGTCAGGCCGGGGACTTTTAAGTTAACCTGTTACACTAGTTAATAATATATCCAAAAAAGTAAAGCTTGAAATTTGGAATAACGGTTTTCAATTTGTACTCCTAATAAGATTCGAATATACAATTTTAATTATCAGTGATATTATATTTGAAATCGTTTGCAATATAACTGTTTAGAACCGTATTATACGAGAGAGAAGTAAAATAATAAATTAAAACCGGGGTAAGTGATAATATTAATAAAATATGATGATAAAGTTGAATTAAAATGAATGAATCCGACGTAAAACTAAAAGATATCAGGTTTATTATTACGAGGTATGTAAAGTTCGTCCTCTATAATAATGAAACAGAACGTATAACATTTTACGGAAATGAATGTAAAACATATTAAATTATTATCAGGGGATTTGAATTTTTGATTGCTGTGAAGGGGGGGTGTGTGCCCATTTAAAATTTCCACTTTTACGGTCTATAATATTATAAATAAAAGTGAGCACTTATCAAATTATAATACACGGATATAATAAAAAGCCCATAAAGTTTACAATGATTGCAGTAAAAGTTTTAATTGAAGTTATCTCTAAATTTAACGCTTCTGAGCTGTAACGAGAGCCGAATCAAATATCGGCACCCCCGGAACATAAAAGCAATAGTCTAGTTTGATCCAATCAAGCAAAACATTCCGTTAAACTCGATGGGAGGAACGTATGTTTAAATGTGCCCTTAGACCCTCAACTCTCGTTTTATTGTTACGGTTTTAGGTTACCGAGACGTTTTTATCTTTTTTTATACAATGGCCAACCGTTCAAAATGAGCCGAGGAAGAATTTACAGTGACAGCAGATCATGGAAAATTCCCTGCTATTTACGGTTTAATTAAACGAATCATTCTAGTTGCGTTCCTTATTTCCCCCCTCTCTCTCTCTTCCCCTCCTTCTATCTGTCTTTCTAAGAAAATTAATCATAAATAATAGATTAGTATATATTGATGTCGTTATTTTTTAAATCGCTATTCATTATAGCAATCTAGCTAATATTTGTTAACTAATAAGTTTGTTTTTATCCCAATTTGCTACGTTTTTAAAAATATAAAGTACTTTTACTCTCTTATATCTACCCAATAACTGGCTGAATATCTACCCAATAACTAGTAATTTTTTTAGTTCATGCGGCTTCCAGTTTTGGTGAACTTTAACATCAAAGGTCATCAAAGGAATTTATATGTTTATCCACTCGTTTAATTTTCCACTGAATAACTTAAAAACTAAAGAATGTATCAAATTTACTGTACCACCGTTCGATTTAACTTAAAATTCTTTATAATCCCTCTAGTTTTCATTGCCGTGCGATTAACCAAACGGATTTTTTTTTTAATATTTATTTAATACATTGTTACTAGTCATTTCCGTCTAACCTACAATTTGTCTTTATGCTAACTTAAATCTAGGTATATAAATAGGAGGACCCATCGGCCCTAACTGAGTCTCTGGTGAAATAATGTTTATACATGTCACTGCTGAATTTTTTACTATATGCACCTCACTACACAACACTACACAAGATCAGATGGTTTGATTCTTTTGAGTCTGTGTCCTGTTCTGGTGGTATCCAAAAGTTGCAATATTTCGATATTAGTATGAGAATGGAGTCTTTCCCCATGCCCCCTTGCAATTCTCTTGATTTCTTGACTGACTGTGGGTATCTTAAGGTCTCGATGTAGGTAATCAGTCCTATAGTATTTGGGTGCACCCACAATACATCTCGGGACTTTGTTCTGAAACATTTCCATTTTATTAATGTTACTCTTTGCAGAACATCCCCATAATTGAACTCCGTATGTCCATATATTATGTACCGATTATTGTAATTTTCTTCCAATTAGCCAGTACATTTTCGTATATTTCAATTCCAGTTCTTTCCTTTTCTTCTTTATATGTTCCTTCCAGCGAAGTTTTGCATCGAGATTCATTCCGAGATATTTAGCGTTGTTGCTATATGGAATGATAGTGTTATTTAATGTTATTGGTGCTTGTATGGTCTGTTTATAGGTGAACTGCACATGTACAGATTTACTTTCATTAATTCTTATTTTCCAAGCTTGTATCCAATTATTTATATTGTCACTTGCCTGTTGCAATTTTCGTAATTCTCCGACAGCTATAATAGCAGTACCATCAGCAAATGTAGCCATCGTGATATTTTCCATTTGTGGTATATTACAAGTGCAAAGTAGATTGCATTGGTGCCAGTACACTTCCTTGTGGTATACCTGCTTTAGCTTCTTTTATTGTAGAGTAAGCTTCTTCGTGTTTGACTCTAAACATTCTGGTTGTAATGTATGACTTTAATAGTTCGGTATGTTGTTTTGGTAGCATTTTTTGTTTGTAGTTTATGAATAAGGCCTTCATGCCATACCTTATCGAAGGCTTGTTCAACATCTAAGAATATAGCTGAGCATACTTTTTGATTTTCGTAGGCTTCAATAACGTAGGTTTCAATAACATCTGTTATTCTGTGGACCTGGTCAATTTTTGAGTGTTTATTAATAAACCCAAACTGGTGTGTTGGTATTAGGTTTTTTATCTCTATTATAACAAACGGAAATGACAGCGAAAACATGAAGATGGCAAAAAATCGCTAATTTTCACTACTCTATAAAGCATCTATGTCACTGTTCTCAATATACACTAAGTTTTACTAATAATTTCACTGAACTAAAGCAAATGCTTTTAAACTCTTATATCTACCCAATAACTGGCTGAATATGTACCCATAACTAGTACATTGCTTTTAGTGGTTTCCATCTTTAGTAAAGTTTAACATCAAAGGTCATGTCAAGATATTTGGCTGTATTTTCATACGGGACTAATTACTAATTTATATATACTGGCTTAAGCTTGATTCTTTTGTTGATGAAATCAATACAAACTGATTTATTTTGATGCGCTATTTTTCTCTCCAACAATAGCTATTTATGACTTTTCAACTGATTCAGTGTTGTTATCTCCATTAATTATGATTACCCTATCATCCTTAAATGTAGTAACAACAATCCTCGTGCCAAACTTTGTCGAAAACTTGAGTAACATCTAAAAATATTGCGGAACAAACTTTATTTTCTTCTAGTGACTTTTCTGTGACATTGGTGATGCTGTGAACCTGATCAATCATGGAATTTTGTATTATTTTATTGGAAATTTAGCCCCAATAAAACCTCAATGAACGTGAAATTCTCCACAAGTTGGCAACGCTGGTCATAGGACCACACGCTTGACAGTTTGGGTAACTATGCTAAATGAGCTTTTACATTAAAATATCGAAGAATAAACTTGAACAATATTATTTTAATTATAAACCACTAATGATACATATTTCCTATGCGTTCACTAGCACACACCACAATCTTTTCTTTTTCCCAGTGAGGCTTCTCTCTGTACGTTTTCCCTGGTGAGAAGAATGTGGAAGGTCTCTCTGAAACGTCTAATAGTAATCTGGAGATATTAAGTCCGTGACGGGTCCCAGAATCCTACCTGATGGCTGAACTGGGATAGGGTTGTGCATTCTTTGATATCTCTGGATCCTACAGAAGTGTTTTATTGCCCATATTGTGAACCGAAGTGACCAATTTGAAATCGAGTGAATATGAGCAGACCAGCATAATATCGTCAGCGAACAGTTTAATTGCAACTCTCATATTAACACTACTAAAGAGTACGGGACTCAATGCTGAGCCTTGAGGGACGCCATTTTCCATCGAATAGATATTTGAAAAGTAGTAACCAATCTTTACACTAAAAAGCCTCTTGTAAATATATATTTGAATTCCTAAGCTGGGAGATGATGGAGTATCTCCAGGTGAAATCATAGGCTTTATTGACATTCAAAGTATCTTAGGGTTAGATTAATTTATTAGGGTATGAACCAAGTCCAGTGTGTATCATTCTTTTGATGATTTTAAGGAGATAGAGATTAAAGGTTATCTGTTGTATAATTATAAATCCTGTCGCGTTGCCGTTGATCTGCTTTTACAGCTTTTTAACAACTTTTTCCGTTTCAATTCAACCGTATTCCAAACACCATTCTCTTCCAATCTCTATAATTAATAACGCAATTCAATTTTAATATAATAATGCCAAGGAATCTCTCAAAATATACGTATATCCAAACAAAAGTCACAAAAATCTATATTAAAGTGCTTTAGTATTTATATTTTTATGCATTCGTTTCACTTTTCATTGAATAACATAAAAACTAAAGAATGTAACAAAATTTCTATATTACCATTTAATTCAACTTAGAATTCTTAAAACTAATTTTTTGAAAATACACGTTTCATTGTATAACTTAAAAACTAACGGATGTATCAAAATTATTATGCTGTTATTCGATTCAGCGTAAAATTCTTTATACCTATAACTTTCATAAGCTGCAACTATTGAATTGGAAATGACAACAAAAATCGAAAATTTTCACGACTATATATATCGGAAAATGGCAAAAAAATTATCTCTCAAATAACGCTATAAATCCTGATAATTCAGTTAAAACTACTTCAAAATGTATTATAAAAACATTTAGTAGTAATCATTTGTTTGTCTGTATATGTCTGTCGTAGAGATTATTTGATTAAAATACTTGCAGGAATTAATTCGATATGGATACATATTACACAGACGAAATAGATCCCAATATATCAAGCTCTGGTTGTCGGTAAGTCTGTCGGTTCGAATTAGCGGCGAACTGTCAAGAGAACAAATCTGTTTGCACCATTAGGATATTTCAGTAAAATTACATTGGTCAGGTGGAATTTAATACACGTATAAATGTGTATGTTCAGTGACAGCCCGATTTAGTTAACATTGTCCACCATTCACTTGATAGTTTAGTACAAAAACGTCTATTGTATTTTATATTAACACATATTCTTATATACTAGTGATTCTCCTGTTGTCGAAAATCGACCACAATGTATTAAGTTAATCATGCTTCTCTAATAATAGAGTAAAAGGACTAATTTAAAAATCATATGTTACTAAAACTTCTTTCCACAGTATAGGCACAGAAATAGGCGTCAGTTTCGGCGATCACCTCTTCATTCGACGAAAATTTCTTTCCAGCAAGCATTCTTTTGAGATCTGAGAATAGGAAATAGTCGCTGGGGGCTAGATCTGGAGAATACACTGAATAAGGAAGCAATTCGAAGCCCAATTCATGGATTTTTGCGATCGTTTTCACTGACTTGTGACATGGTGCATGGTCTTGGTGAGGCAGCACTTTCTTTTTCTTAAAATACGGTCGTCTTTCGGTGATTTCGTCCTTCAAACTGTCCAATAACGCTATGTGATTTCTATGTCGCTGTTGATGGTCCTTTTTCAAGGTAGTCAATGAAAATTATTCCATGCGCATTCCACAATACAGATGCCATAACCTTGTCAGCCGCCTGCTTTTCCACGCTTTGGAGTGGGTTCATCGTATGCAGTCCACTCGGATGACGGTCGATAGGACTTTGCAGTAAAATGATGGAGCCATGTTTCGCAAAACTCGGGTTTATTACGCTTGATCATCTTCAAACACTGCTCCGAGTCATCAACGCGTCTTTGTTTTTGGTCAAAAGTGAGCTCGCGCGGCACCCACTTTGCACTTTTTTCACACACTTTTTTCAGTTGATATCTTTAGAGTGTCTACTATTTCATTCAATTTCAATTTACGGCCATTAAAAATAATTTTGTGGATTTTTTAAATGTTTTCGTACTTAACAACCTCTTTTGGGGCTCCACTGCGTTCACCGTCTTCGGTGTTTATTTCACCACGTCTAAACATAGCATACCAATTCTTGATGGTTGACTTTCCTGGGGTAGTGTCCAGGAAACTATTTTTCCCTTCAAAAAACAATATTTTATCAACATGCGAAATTCTTTTTTATCTATTGTTTCACAGTAACAAAAGTTGCTTCACTCAAAATGTTATAATTCACAAACAAACATCCAACAGCTGTCAAATTTATACACGCATTTTCTGAGGGTTAGGGCTAACTAAAAACATATGGATTTAATTCTAGTAGCGCCATCTATGTATCAGGCCGGGGACTTTTCAAATGACCTGTTACGTAACATTAATTGATTACTGCAAGAGTGGAATAAATAAGCAAAGAACAATGCAATTTAACTAAGAGCTTAGGTAAAGCTTAGGTATTCCTGGTGTATTTATTGTTTTTGTAATAGATATTTTAGGTTACAAATATGGATAAAAGATAAGGACTGTATGAATACATAAATGAAGTAACGAAAATATGCAGCAGTTAAAATAAAACTTACTACATATGTTAATTTGCATAAATGGAACACATTAGATAAACAGAAGAAATTTTTAATCATTAACGGTACATTTGTAAACATTTTAAAGCAATGATAAATATTAAGATGTTTATCGATTAATGCAATAATATATGTGACTATATGACATTTTATTCTTAATTTTATTTTTTATTCTTTGAGCTTTGTATCAATTATTTTAATTATTTATTTTATTGACCTAAGTTTTGAAGAATCAATAGATAATTTATTGATTCTAAATAGATTCCTTTAGTTATTTAATTTTTCGTTATTTGATTTAATGCTCCGAAGTTGTTATATTTCTGAAAATAATTTTACTTATAATAGTTTGTTATAAGCTTTGTTGATTATTCAATATTACTGGAAATTAGATTTAATTAAATGCAATTTAAAAAATATGTAATAGAGTGTTAGTTCTTGAAATATATTTTAATGTATTTTAATATACAGACATTTATTACTTTAATTAATGTTATATTGTTGATGTTTCGACTACAGGGGGCACTCGTTATTATTATTATCAGAGAAAATGTACTGATTGCGGATTTATTAACCGAAGTCGCACGGAAAAAATCGGAAATAATTTACCGACACGCCTGGTAACAATGGTAAAGGTGGTTTGCAATATGTACTCCTAATAATTAAAAGTAATAATTGTAAGATCTATAAAAGCATTCGTAAAACGAGTGTAGAATAAAAAGGCAGAATTTACAACCGATGGCATGAAAGAAGTATGAGAAATTGCAAGAACGAAGGACCACGTAATGAAACAAAATGGAATTATGACCGGTCCATTTGTATTCAAATAAACTCATACGACTTTTATGAACATTCTTCCGCGAACGACCGACCGACCATATGAATAGGCATTGTATTGGAGGTGTAATAAAGGATTTTAAAACGAGTTTTTTAATCCTTTCGGTAATGCGAGTCCGAAAAGCCGGGGTGCAAATTGAATTTGCGGGGTTGGCGAGACATATTTGTCCATGACGCGTTCTGTAATAGCATTCCTGATACTAATAATGAAATAGGCATTGTCCGTTAATGCACAAGGGATTCCTAATTGTTTGTATATTGTCAATTTGCATGTGATGAATTTTACGAACTCGCACGGCAAATCGTCACGTCGCCGTTGATCTGATTAACAGCTTTTTCCATTTCAATTCAACCTTATTCCAAACACCATTCTCTTCCAATCTCGACAGTTAATAACGCAACTCAATTTTAATATAATAATGCCGAGGAATCTCTCAAAATATACGTATATCCAAACAAAAGTCACGAAAATCTATGTTAAAGTGCTTTAGTATTTATATTTGTATGCCTTCGTTTCACTTTTCATTTAATTCAACTTAGAATTCTTAAAACTAATTTTTTGAAAATACACATTTCATTGTATAACTTAAAAACTAACGGATGCATCAAAATTATTATGCTGTTATTCGATTCAGCGTAAAATTCTTTATACCTATAACTTTCATAAGCTGCAACTATTGAATTGGAAATGACAACAAAAATCGAAAATTTTCACAACTATGTATACCGGAAAATGGCAAAAAATTATCTCTCAAATAATGCTGTAAATCCTGATAATTCAGTTTTCGAACAAAAGCCACGAAAATCTATGTTAAAGTGCTTTAGTATTTATATTTTTATGCATTCGTTTCACTTTTCATTGAATAACATGAAAACTAAAGAATGTACCAAAATTTCTATATTACCATTTAATTCAACTTAGAATTCTTAAAACTAATTTTTTGAAAATACATATTTCATTGTATAACTTAAAAACTAACGGATGCATCAAAATTATTATGCTGTTATTCGATTCAGCGTAAAATTCTTTATTCCTATAACTTTCATAAGCTGCAACTATTGAATTGGAAATGACAACAAAAATCGAAAATTTTCACGACTATATATATCGGAAAATGGCAAAAAATTATCTCTCAAATAATGCTGTAAATCCTGATAATTCAGTTTTCGAACAAAAGCCACGAATATCTATGTTAAAGTGCTTTAGTATTTATATTTTTATGCATTCGTCTCACTTTTCATTGAATAACATGAAAACTAAAGAATGTACCAAAATTTCTATATTACCATTTAATTCAACTTAGAATTCTTAAAACTAATTTTTTGAAAATACACATTTCATTGTATAACTTAAAAACTAACGGATGCATCAAAATTATTATGCTGTTATTCGATTCAGCGTAAAATTCTTTATTCCTATAACTTTCATAAGCTGCAACTATTGAATTGGAAATGACAACAAAAATCGAAAATTTTCACAACTATGTATACCGGAAAATGGCAAAAAATTATCTCTCAAATAATGCTGTAAATCCTGATAATTCAGTTTTCGAACAAAAGCCACGAATATCTATGTTAAAGTGCTTTAGTATTTATATTTTTATGCATTCGTCTCACTTTTCATTGAATAACATGAAAACTAAAGAATGTACCAAAATTTCTATATTACCATTTAATTCAACTTAGAATTCTTAAAACTAATTTTTTGAAAATACATATTTCATTGTATAACTTAAAAACTAACGGATGCATCAAAATTATTATGCTGTTATTCGATTCAGCGTAAAATTCTTTATACCTATAACTTTCATAAGCTGCAACTATTGAATTGGAAATGACAACAAAAATCGAAAATTTTCACAACTATGTATACCGGAAAATGGCAAAAAATTATCTCTCAAATAATGCTGTAAATCCTGATAATTCAGTTTTCGAACAAAAGCCACGAAAATCTATGTTAAATTGCCTTAGAATTTATATATTTATCCACTCGTTTCACTATCCATTGAATAATTTAAAAATTAATGAATGTATCAAAATCACTATACCGCCATTCGATTTAACTTAAAATTCCTGTAGTCTTCATTGATGTGCGATTAACCGAACGGAAATTACAGCATAAACCTGAAAATTGTAAAAAATCACTAATTTTCAAGACTGTACAATTTTTGGCTCTCTTAGATTCCATAAAACTTTCAAGATTTATGTCTTTTAGGACAAAAAAGCGAAAATCTATGTTAAATTGCCTTAGAATTTATATATTTATACACTCGTTTCACTTTCCATTGAATAACTTAAAAAGTAAAGAATGTATCAAAATCACTATACCACCATTCGATTAAACTTAAAATTCCTTATAATCTCTGTAGTTTTCATTGTTGTGCGATTAAGCGAACGGAAATTACAGCAAAAATCTGAGAATTGCAAAAAATCACTAATTTTCAATACTGTAAAATTGTTGGCTCTCTTAGATAACCATAAAACTTTCAAGATTTATGTATTTTAGGACGTTTATCATTTTACAGATATGTTACATAAACGGAAATCTACAAATAAATTTTTGCGTAAAAAGTATACGTATATAGCGTAAAATTCTTTATAACCCCTGTAACTTGCATTAAGCTGCAACTATTGAATTGGAAATGACAACACAAATCGCAAATTTTCACGTCTATATATATGTAAAATGTGACAAAAAATCTCTCAGATAACGCTAAAACTTAAAAAAATAGATTAACATTAAATAATATGTATTAATATATTAGCATATTTATATTAACATATTCAACTAGAAATGTTGACTGTATATTGGCAATAAAAAATATAGAAATCATATTTTCCTGTTACCCGTTTTGCAGATCGTAGAAATCTGCAAATCCGTAGTAAATCGTAGTAAATACGGATTTATAGATAATCCTTGAGAATTTCAGAGAATATAGAAAATGTCATGTAAATTCGACGTAATTTCATTACCAAAAAACAACCCCATATATGTATAGCATAAGAATGAGAAAAAAAAACTCATTCTTTTTTGAAACGTATAATGACGAAACCGTCAAGCCGGTCTGATTGGCGCAGTGGTAAAAGCGACAGGACGGTCCACCTACGGTTGCGATAGTCGCGGGTTCAAATTTATGTTTGCGGTTGTTGAATATTTGTGATTGTCCTAGGCAAGAGTGCAAAATCCTACAAGGAAAATAATCCCAGTCACTTCAGTATCAGGCTGGGTAAGACCGGATGTCTTCTGGAATGATTTCTAAGTTGGTCACTCGCCAATCGGTAGGTTTAATGTCGAGGATTGTGGTTCGGAGCCCACGTTAAATAGTGGGTCCAGTCCAGATAAATCCCTAGTTGGTAAAATGAGACTTTAAAATATAAAAAAAAGAAAACTTCAGTGCGAGAAAGTTAATCTCGATCTAGCGTGAAAAAAAAGAGTACAGAAACTTCGAGCTAAAAAATTTGTTTATTAAAATACAGTGAAAAATAATACTTTAACTGCATTTTCATTGGTGGTGATTTTATATACATATAACTGTACAAATTTCGATTCATTATCAAGAACGGTAATATATCACGTGGATTACAGAAATGTATAGTATTGACCGAGTTCAAGCTAAATGCCCGATTACATAATAAATTTGGATGTAATTAAGTTAGGTTATTAGCAGGGAACCCGCAATCAAGCAAGTAAATTATTATGACTGATGATTAATATTGCATTATCCGTTTTGCGATATGTTGGCATTATAATTTTTATACCCAAAAATGGTTTTATAATTTGAAAATATTTTATGGATTATAATATGAAAGAACACTAATTTTTTTTCTTCTTGTTTTTTTTTATAGTGAATGTGAATTAATTCTGAGGGTTTTTATAATCATTGTTCTTGTCAAAATGAGTCGAAATAACATTGTCAATGAATTGAAAGATTCAAAAAAAAAATTATATAATTGTTTAAAGGGCTGATTCAGAACAAGAAACAAACAAATGAATTGTAATAAAGGAAATATATTAAAAGATGTTAGGAGATTAGTAAGATTTATTAAGATAATTGTCATCAAAAATATTTTTATAATTTAGAAACATTGCAAAGAACACTAATTTTTTCGATCTTCTTGTTTTCCTTTACAGTGATTGTGAATTAATACTGAGGGTTGTTTGACAAGGTCTTTATTATCCTTTTTCTTGTCAAAATGAGTCGAAATAACAGTGTCAATGTATTGAAAGGTTAAAAAAAGCTTAAGTAATTTTTTAAAGGACTTTATTCAGAACAAGAAGCAAACATTTGAATGGTGAATAATAATCATACGACGAATTTTAAAAACAGATTTCGTTAAAATATACATTAAAAACAGGAAAAAGGCAAATATCGCAAAATGATTGTATTGTTGTTTAAAAATTATGTTTGAAACACATTAAAATTCATAAAGTCTGAGTGAAATTAAACGATAAATGGCCTGAATGTGATCTTAATTAAATGCAATTTAAAAAATATGTAATAGAGTGTTAGTTCTTGAAATATATTTTAATGTGTTTTAATATACAGACATTTATTACTTTAATTAATATTATATTGTTGATGTTTCGCAGGGGGCACTCGTTATTATTATTATCAGGGAAAATGTACTGATTGCGGATTTATTAACCGAAGTCGCACGGAAAAAATCGGAAATAAATTACTGACACGCCTGGTAACAATGGTAAAGGTGGTTTGCAATATGTACTCCTAATAATTAAAAGTAATAATTGTAAGATTTATAAAAGCATTGTTGTTGTGTTGATTGTGTTTGAAACACATTAAAATTCATAAAGTCTGAGTGAAATTAAACGATAAATGGCCTGAAGGTGATCTTAAGTAAATTTTTGTTATTCCAGACCTCTAGTGTTTCTCCTAAATATTTAAAGGGACACTTTAAGTATCAAGCGGGCTCTTTCGAGCTGATTTTATCGCTACTAAACAGCTCGTTATGGACGCATAAATATTAAGCACGCTACAAGTCGCCCCGGCACAACCCTTCTCCCGGTAAAGACGCCAGAATGCGGTAAACGACAACAAT
Organism: Rhynchophorus ferrugineus; assembly: GCF_030347505.1. Lineage (NCBI taxonomy): Eukaryota > Metazoa > Arthropoda > Insecta > Coleoptera > Curculionidae > Rhynchophorus > Rhynchophorus ferrugineus. The sequence goes on along the minus strand of NW_027472584.1, from coordinate 22,898,931 downwards.
TAGAAACGCTACCCCCGAGGCATTGAATGGAATTAAGACGGTTCTTTGTCATCAAGGTAATGGAAGTTGAGGGCATCTTGGATTGTCTCGTTAATGTATTCACAAATCAAAGCTGGCGAAGATAATGCACTCGATTGTTTGCCAGAGGATGACGTACGTACGTAGCTAAGGCCCCTCCGGCTTTGTAAACATGATGTCTAACGTCGTTAGCTATTCGGAGGTTTTGTCTTTTCCTTCGGCACGTGACTTAGTTCCGTCCGATTGACACATTACCACTTAGTTCTCGGCCGGCAGATGGCCCCACCTCACTTACGACTGCACGTGTCCACTTTTCATTTTCCTCTCGTAGGCCCAGACCGGCCTAGCCCCGAATAAAATGTAAATGTCCTATCGAGATCTTTTTTAACTTTCAAATTTTACCCTTTTTAGGTTATCTCGTACCCATCAGGTGTCCGCACGTGTCCTAAAATGAATTATTCAAATATTCATCATTTAAAAAACCCCAACATATTTTAATTACCACGTCAAAATGTCAAATCACTGGAGCTATAGTGACCTAAGCTTAAATATAACATTTACAGTCCACGTAGGATATTATTAGGGTTATCTATCAGATATTAGTTACTATGTTTATAATCAAATCTTAATAAAATCTCATAAAAGTGGTGTTTCTCCCTTCTTATTCTTTTTAAATCATATTCAAATCACTAGAAATGCTACTCAATCAATCTAGCCAACCAATATCTAGAGAATGTTGTGAATCAAGCAAGAGTTTCCATTAAAATATTCCCACAGAAACAATAGAATAATGAGACATAGAGGGTGATGTTACATACATAAAGTCATAACTAATTTTATTCTTTTCGTTTTTCGTTTTTTTTTCATAAAGGCATGAGAAAATATAAATATATAAGTAAATTCATTAAAAAAAACCCTGTATAAGCTGACAATAATGTTTAGACAAATATGAATAATTTTTCATTAGGCTTTTCATATTTTAATCACCTCATATATCAGCAATAATATAATCTAAATAACATGATAAATATATGATAAATACAATTTTTAGTGATTGTTGATTAATATTTTCTAAGGATATTTTAAAGGTTTTTTCTTAATAAAAAAATTGTCTCCGTTGTCTTTAGTTTGCTTCTTATAATTAAGTAATACGCGGGCTGTCATACACAACCGGTTCAATAAAAAAAAAGTGAGTTCGCCAGGTATATTAACACGTAATATTAAAAGGACGGTGAGATGGGGTAAGGATGAATATTTACATTTTGTATGAGGCAAGATTCGCCATTCGGTCAAAATAAAAGCTGGTTATATCAATCATTCCGCACCCATATTGTCATCTATCGTTACGGGCATTAACACTCTTTTGTCACCCGGTTGACGAGTGAGATTAAAAATGATGCCTATTACTTATTTTTACAAGCTCCAGTCGCTTCCTGACCATACTGAAGACGAGAACAGACTTACATACCGGTATTTGCACAATAGATGAAAAATTGAACGCTGACCTCTTTGATGAAAAAGGGTCAAACTCGAGTGTTTATTATATCCAGATGACACTGGCAAAATAAATATGACTTCCCCCTCCCTATTTTGTTCTAAACCTAACGTATCAGGTATATGAGTTTTGTTCGAAAAATAATGGGAAATTTATTTTTTTATTTATAATCTTATACTATCATTTACATTAAAGTATTTATGCTTTCAAAACAATGGTCCTTGACGGTTATTTATTTCTGGAACCGAGGAGTAAAGGACACGATATCATGTCTGTCGAATATGGAGGCTGGGTATGATTAACCTGTTGTTTTTGGGCACACGAATGTGTTGTTTTGACGAATACATGTAGAAGTGTTAAAATCATTGATAAATTTACTAGATATACTGTGGCGAGTCAATTCTTTGACCTGTTTTTGGACGTCTTGACTTCCATTTTGTAATCTATTGTTTTACTCATAGTAGATGCATAAAAAGAAATATCTAATATATCCAACAGGTCCACTGATTCGTTATTTAAGAAAAATGAAATTCACCAACAGTACCAAGGACGTGATTTTTCTTCAGCAGCTGACAGAAAAATAAACAACATGATTTCAAATTTATAGACATGGTTGATAGCAATATAATAATAAAAAAGTCGTTTTGATCTCACTATATCTGACTATAAAACTTCCAGTTAGTAAATGGACTTATTTGATAAATAAGGATGTCAAATATCGGTATCATAAAACAGTATTAGTCAAGAAAAAGCTCACAGCAGTAATGGAAGATCGCTAGAAATCTCAGAAGAGTCTATGTTGTGTTAATAGTAGCCAAAGAAGAATTAATTGTTCTATCTAGAGGAAAATCCAGGGAATAGTTTTTAAGGGGATAATAACTTACAGGGAAATTTATGATAATTGTGCATAATTAAATTAACAATATTTCAGGATAATTTAGTCCACCATTCATTTCCTTTTTCCTTTGAATGTTTTTGAAACTATTGCTGACAATTTATTGTTATAAATTTCTCTAAATTAAAAAGGCAAGATACAATTTGTTTACTTGGTTGTTGACAAAATTTGGCTACTAGGTCAATAATGGTGTATCATCAAGGCAATGTCAGGCTATACTGTGGTAATGACTCTCCATAAGCTTTAGGAGCTTGGTTGGGAAGTCCTTAAGCATCCAGCTGATAGTCTGGACTTGGAAGAATAGTCATCAAGTGATTACTACCAACTCTTACCCATGGGCAACCATTTTGTTGGTGAAAATTCGTCTAATTAAAGAGTTTTTAGGAGAGAGGCATGATGGAGTTACCTTCATTTTAAGTACGTTAATTAAAGCCTTCAAATTTCATGCTATTTTTAATGTTCGGCGATTTCTCGAGGCACGTACAAAGTTTCATGTATTCATGTATTTTTTTATCTAAATAATCAGATATTTGTGTATAGTGTGTTATTGCTGAACTGATTTAAGAAGAATGAAAGTCGTTCAGTGCAAAAGGCGTTCAGTTTGCTTTTCACACACTAACCATATCGCGGGGCGAACAACTTTTAATTGTTGTTCTAATTTGGCGTTTGGTTAGAACATTTGTCAAATCACATAGGTAAGGTAGCGAACCCCGGGTCTTTATTTCAAGTTTTTAGCGTTCTTTATTTTCAATCATAATTTTTTTATTTCTATTTTTTCTCATACTCGCTACATCTTTACTTACCCCGGCCTACCCATTGTAATACTGAATAAAATAATTGCGTAATTTATTGAGTAGATATATAAGACTAAAAAGAGAAAAATAAAATATTTTTAACAAAAAAATTGAACCGACTTCAAAAAATAAATAAGGAACTCACTAAAAATTTAAAATAATCAAACTTCCAGTGATCTTCAAAATGATCAGTTGGTAGTAGTTACAACAACATTGTAAAGAAATAAATAGGTTTAGGTAGGTATTAAGCTAAATTGTGCGTATATAGTGGAATTTAACAATATTTTTAGTGAGTTCCTTATTTATTTTTTGTCGGCTAAATTTTTTCGTTAAAAATATTTTTGGTGATAATGGTAATAATGAAATGATTAATGATTATCATGGATTTCTTTTTACCACACATGATAGGTGTGCCATACCAAAGCGGATAAATAAATATATTTAAACAACGTTCTGATAACTATTTGAAAACGTTACTTTGACAGGAGATTCATTATCGTACGCTCGGACAAAAGTGTAAATTTGACAAGATTTCCGTTTCATTGTGTTTTATTAGTTTTGTTTTGTTTTGATTCACCCCGGTTAGACAAAGGGTTGTGATATATATCCGTTTAGTGGCCGTAACCATATGGAATACATACGTGAACAAAAAACTAAAAGATTAATATCGGGCGTTATACTAGGGAAGATTATCTATTAATGTCAATCACATTTGTTGAATTATTACCAGAATTAAACATTTAATACAGCGTTTGTTATCAATGTCATAATATTTATAGGTGTAACTTCCGAATGAAATGAAATTTTCCTCTTCCTGTTTTTATACATACATATATATATATATATATATATATATATATATATATATATATATATATATATTCATTCATATAAATTTAAATCTAAAAATAAAAGTTAGATCATATATTTAATTCATTTAAAAATGATCGAAATGAATGGGTTCGACGCGACAATGAAAAAGCTGAATTGTTCGCACAATACTTAGCTAAAATATTTCGACCTAATGATATAGGATCTACCATGGATACATCTCCTGTTTATCAACCCGATGTACATCTAAACCTAATTTCTCCACTGGAAGTTGCCACTGAAATTGATAACATCAATCCTAAAAAGGCACCTGGTATAGATGACATTTCACCTGGATTATTGAAAGAATTGCCACGAAAAGCAATCATTATGTTGACATATATATTTAATTCCTGTTTAAGGCTGAAGCATGTCCCGGAATGCTTTAAGGTTGCACAAATAATTATGCTCAAAAAACCTGACAAACCTGGGGAACAAGCCGAATCTTACAGGCCTATTTCGCTGCAACCCGCAATATCAAAGCTATTTGAGAAACTGATATTTAAACGTGTTAAACATTTAGTAATAATACCAGATTTCCAGTTTGGTTTTCGAAATCACCATTCAACAATCGATCAAGTGTACAAAGTAACTGCGGCTATTGAAAGAGCGATTGAGGAAAAGAAATACTGCCCTGCAATATTTCTGGATGTCTCACGAGCTTTTGATCGGGTTTGGCATTTGGGATTAATCTGTAAGATGAGCAAAGTGTTATCGCGTAACTATTGTCAATTGCTGGAGTCATATTTATTCGGAAGAAAATTAGTATCGCACGAAATGGCGTTCTCGAAATTTAAAAATATCTCGACTGGAGTTCCACAAGGTAGCGTCTTAGGACCTCTCCTGTATCTGCTCTACAATGCTGACATTCCAACAACAAAAGAAACACTTCTTGGAACCTTTGCTGACGACACAATTATTATGGCAAAAGATGTATCTCTGCCTAGGGCAATAGAAAATTTGCAAGTGGCAGTCAACAAAATCTACAAATGGATGAAATATTGGAAAATTCAACTTAATAGCTCCAAATCTGTTCACGTTAATTTTGCATTGAGGCGAAATAATAAAAACTTAATTATCACTCAATGGATGCCGGATTCCTCAAGCAGAATCAGCTAAATACCTTGGAGTCCATCTTGACGGTAGATTGAATTGGAAGCATCACGTTAGACAAAAAGCAAAACACATTAGAACCAAAATAAAACAACTATACTGGTTAGTCGGAAGATACTCTCAACTTCATCTAAAATCAAAGAGGTTGATCTATTATAATACAATTATAAAGCCAATTTGGACCTATGGGGTGCAAATATGGGGTTGCACTAAAATTCAAATCAACTAGTCATACAACGCTGTCAAAACAAGGTTCTTCAATTAATTACCAATGCCAATCGCTATGTAGCCAACGAAGAATTGCACGATGACCTGGAAATCAAATGGATATGCGAAGTTATCCAAGATTTCGCATTGAAACACGAAAGAAGATTACTAAATCGTACTAACTTGGAAGCAGTACAACTGCTGATGGTGACAGCGCGCAGGATGTCGCAGGATAAGTTAATAACTAATAAATAATTATAATTGTATAGTTGAGGAATAAATACTGATTTATTTTCTCGCACTCGTCTTGCTTGTTAATTAATCCAAGTACATAGGAAAAGTAGTAATAAATTAATTGTAAATTAAGATTGTACTAAGCGCACCTAATAAAGGTGTTATAAAAAACAAACATATATTTAATACATAGATAATATTGTGACCAACGTTTTTTTTTGTTAATTATACTCCTTAGTCGATATGTCGGTATATGACTCGATGTCCTACGATGTGATTATACGTTGTCAAATTCACAAATCGTTGATCATATAATCATTCTGCAGCATTAAAATTGAAAAAGAAACACTCAAGTTTGATATTGAAAGAATAGCTAAATACTCATTTATTAAAATTGCGGGTTCTTATTTTGCTCAATATATTACTACTTTTAAGGGAGCGTATCAAAGGGTGAGAAAGATTTTGGAAGTCCAGGAAAGTAGTAGAACGCTCATCATAGAATGTATATAGAACATGAAAATAGTTTGGTAAGTTCATTCTTTTTAAATAAAAAAACTAAAATTCCAATGAATGCTATATTAAATGAAATCAAAGATAATTTAGGTAGTGGCAATTTGGACAGGTTAAACTTATAAACTCGTAAAAATATTCAGCAAGCAATTTGTTTTATTTCCATATGCACAAGGTATAAAAATGGCGTTTTAAGCGTTGAAGCATGATAAGAGAAAGATATGATAAGAGAAATAAATTATATTTGTTATCTTATATATTGTTTTATTTCATATGTTTTCCTTTTAATTTTAGAGATGTTTATAAAAGGTTATTCATACTACATTTATCATATTATACAAGATGAACATTGTACCAATAAATTTAACTAAATTTGAACTTGGCTGTCAAGGGAAATTTTCCAAATATATGTTATAATTTGCAAGAACTGGCAACGTCGCAAATTCAGATTTCATTCAAATTCTTGTGAGCTCCTCCGAAATTTGAGTCTTTTTATCTTTCATTAACGGCATAAAAATAAGCGGAAATTATTTATAAATATTGCTTAATCAAATTAATCTTATTTTTATATGTTTCAGATCGATATCATTGTCCGTTTTGTGTTTTAATACAACTTAAAACGTTTTTCGATGCGTATTTTTTTGCAAAGCCCATAAATCTCATAAAATTGTTTTACATTTTTCCGGTTTCGTGGAAATTAGTACGAACAATTGCGAACTCGATGATACGGTTTTGATGATGAAAAACACTGTACATATTTAATGGGTGTTGCCTATATATCGGGTGTAGCTCTACACGGCATAATAAAAGAGATGTAATTGCTGTTGATACATTTGCTGATTTGTCTGGTCAGCGGTATTGAAAAAAGGAGTTTTCGCGATATTTTAACGTTAACGTTTTAGTGTTAACGTTAAAGTTTTTTTGTATCATGCATTTGTTTATTTATGTTTATTAATGTAATCTGGGGCATTATTTTTGACAATAATTATAATCAACATCTTTTCTTTCAGCAGTTGTGAAATATTTTTTCCATATTATTTCACAAATTTTGTACTATGAAGAGTATCAATAAATATAATTCCCTTCAATGAAGCATCAGAAAAACAATTCATAATTTTGACACGTTTTTTTGTAATTGCCATTTGCAAATTAATTGCAGAATAGAAGAAGTTAAATATAAATATTTTAATTTTACGTGTTTTTTATGAGGTTTTTATATAATTATATGTTTTATTATTACCCAGTAATAGATATAAAACACATATTTATCATTCAAAGACTTCTTTATAGTAATAATTAAATTACACGGAAAAACAGGGTTATTTTCTTGAAACCAAAAGATATGTCATTCATAATCCCGCCAATTTTTCCCACGTTCGCCCAAATTTGTTGGCCAGATCCGCGGCTCCTGGAACTTTGAAGCCTGTTCATCACGAATGATCGACCAATTCAGTTCTGCTCATGCGCAACGAATGCTCAGGTCTGTACTCACCATTAGATTAACGGATTCGTTGTGATTTGAATTAGCGTTATCGTATTCTTGTTGGGGTTGCTTGCAAAAACGGATGATTCTAATGCACTTGTGGCTAGGTTATTGTGGAGAGTATATCACAATTTTCGAATGCATCGAAAATATGCCCTTGCTTATAAAGCGCCCAGTGGCATTGTTGGCCCCTTTTTTATTAGGTGTTCGGAAACCCGAAATTATTGCAATTAAAAACTGCGAATAAATACGAATGGGAGTGACATAAAACGCGATATTCCTTTCAGTTTTTTTTTTGGAAGCTTTCACGCTTCCACATAATTATTATACTGGGATTATTCTTTTTATTTTCAATTGACGCATAAGCGGTGGCTACACGTTCAATCAGAACATTTATATTTATGGTATGTTAGGATTAGGGTTGGGAACTATCGACTGAAAATAGTCGGAGCAGTCGATAGTCGCAAAATTAGCGACTGAGAATTGTAAATAGCCAAATGCACGATTCGATTGTCCATTCATAATATCAGATGAAGAACTACGAATTCCTTGTCGTATAAATTGTGAGACAGAAAAGGATGGATATATTTATTTGGATCAGTTATACTAAATACGTTCCATCGAATTTAATTTTAATATTTGGATAGTAATGAAAACATAGTATAATACATTTCATCCACTATCACTATCACTATATCACTTGAGGGATGCCCAATTCTACGAGTAGGATTGCAGAATCGGAGTCATTTAAATTGGAAATCAAATAACCATATTGGTTAGTCAGAAGATACTCTCAACTTGATCTAAAATCCAAAACATTGTTTTTTCGGGCAATCATAAAGCCTATTTGGAATTATGGGGTGTAAATATGGCGTAGTACTAAACATCCCAACGATTAGTAGGTCAACGCTGACAAAACAACATTCTTCGATTGGTTAACACTACGTAATTAAGGAATAACTGCAAGATGACTTCGAAATCCAATGGATCTACGAAGTTATACAAGATTTTGTCTTAAAACATGAAATAAGATTGCTAAATAACCGAGAGGTAGCCGAAATACAGTTATTGGACAACATACACAATAATAGTGACAATTTTTTAAATAATAAAACCCTGAATTTTCAAATTAGAATTACTTATATAGAGATTTTTATTATCTATGGTCCATATTTTAACATGTCATGTGAATATTACTTCCTTATTTGTAAACAGTAACTTCTGAATATTCAGAGCGTTCGTATACCATGAAAGTATAATTAATCTAATAAAGGTGTAACGAATTAATGACCGAAATTATGTAAATTCCTTAAATCCGCATATAATTATAAGTATCTAGTTTACCAATGCCCTTGTATAAGTTTATCCGAAGAACACTTCAACATATTACGATATAAAACCTATTACATATAATACCGTTAGTTTCATTACTGTAATTACTTAAGTGGATATTGATAAGTAATTTGGACCAATTATAATATTTTATCTGACTCAGTAACGGTTCCTATTAGTACCTATTAAGGGAAAAAAGGAATCAAAACATTATTAACAGAAATATAATGACATACATATTCGCTAAAATACTTAGATAGTTCATGTAATTATTTAAATGATTTAAGTTTCTTTACAAAAATTTGGTAATTGGCAGGCAGGTAGTTAATTTGTTTACGCGCCACGTATTGGACCAATATACATGTAGAATATACAAAATTTAATTTTTTATTGTAAAATTTGAACTGTAGTACTCTATAACATTTTGTAGTTGTGACTCTAAAAATAGTGTTTTTTAATTAAATACACTTTATATATATTATGATTAGTTTTAAAGGATTTCTTTATAATTTCAAACTTTGTTCGGAAAAATCGGTACAGTGTGTTTTATTACATGTATTGTCCATCGATAGCGGCTATATTTCCACATCTTTTAGGTAATTTACAGATTATGTTTCCAACGAATCCGTTAGGTTATGAGGAGGATGTGAAGTGCTGCTCAGATAGGTCACGATTCATGTGTTCGAACAAATAGTAATCAGAAGGAGCAAGGTCTGGAGAATACGGCGTGTGGGCTACCACTTTCCACTTCCACCTTTAAAAATTGTTTCCAAGTATGTTTTCACCTGTTCAAACGCATCAGTTGTAGTCGATTAAGCTTTAACAGCTCATAGTATACAACTCCAAGCTTATCCCACCAAATACAGAGTAGTAGCTTAAAGCCATAGATATTCCGCTTTGTCATTGAAGTTGATTGATGGCCAGGAAATTCTAATGAGTTTTATTGTCTTTGGATTATCGCAATAGATACACTTTCAATATCTTTTGGCTTAAATTCATAGGACACGAAATATTCAAGCTTCTGGATCATTCCCATATTCTTCAGGCGATTAAAAATTGTTTCTTGTGCTAGTCCCAATGATTCCACATAATTTTATTGCCTGTTATCATCATCGAGTACTGCCTTCCTTTGGCTGTCCAGAATACTTTTTGTCTTCGATGTGAAAATAACCAATTTTCAATCCTCAAAACCAGTCTTTACATATTGAAATCCATGGGGCATGGTTGCTGTAAGCTTAATTGAAGTAGCTTTCAACAATTAAAATTTCCAGCAAATGCGATTTAATTTAAAATTAATATATATAGTCCTGATAAAACATATGTGCTTTATATATTTTGAGAAATGAGAAAAAATGTGTTCAATGATTTCAAAAAAATTGGGTTCAGTGTATACGTGTGGTGTGTCAAAAAGAACTCGTGATCCCTACGTAACAGCTCAATAATTTTGAGGTCAATTAAGCTTTTTAATATGTTAGCAAGCGATGCATACGAACGCCTCCGAAAGCGGTTTTCAAACCTGATGACACCGTCGATCTGGAATAAATCGAACGCTCCATGAATATTCATCGGCATAGAGATGACTTTCGACTGTTTTCCCCTTCCTCTTACATCGTATTGAAATTAAATATTTAAAATTAAGTATTAAAACGCACTAAACTTTTATAAAAATTTTCATTCGTGTTAAATTAAATTAATTAAATGCTAATATATTTTATCTCGCTAAATATAGAACATTCTATAAAATATTTTTAACGAAAAAATTGAATCGACTTCAAAAATAAATAAGAACCTCATTAAAAATTAAACAATAATCAAACCTAATTTTTAACACAAAAAAAACGTTTTAAAATAATATATGTACATAATAATCGTAATATCTAAATAAAATTAAACAAAAAACTTATTTAACCTATCTATTACACATATTTTATATTCAACTATATATATATATATATATATATACACAATATAGCTTAATGCCTACCTAAACCTATTTATGTATTTACAATATTATTTTGACTATTACCACAAATTAGATTTATATACTTTGGGCTCGAAATATATTATAATTTTTAGTGAGTTCCTTATTTATAACTACCTACTTAGATATGTAACCTACTTAGAAATCATCACAGAAGACATCCGGTCTTACCCAGCCTGGTTACTGGCGTGATTGGGATCATTTTTCTTGGATTTCAAATATTAAACAAACATATTTACGACCATGCCCCAGCAGTATTCGAACCCGCGACTATTGCAATAGTAGGTGGACCGTCCTGTCGCCTTTACCATTGCGCTAGCCAAGGCGGCTGAATAAAATTTATTTTATTATTCTCCTATTATTATTATTGTTGTATTTAAAATTTTCCGGCTTTCATATTGGCCACTGTCGCGCCATCTGGTGTAAAAAGAACTACTAATGCATGGGAGATTCCCTTCTATACTCTCTATGTTTTGTGATAGTTCCCAACGCGAATAATAAGGATAATTTCAGTACGTAGCGACGTTATGAATGTGTCGTGGCCACAACTAATTTATCAGGTGTTTCGTTTGAAGCAGAATATTTAATTGTAACCTTCGTGGCACCCTCGCTATCCATTTCCGGACAATGCGATGAACAGGCATTATTTCGAACAATGGCACTTGTCGAATTAGTCGCGATCTTGAACGGTGAAAAGAATTATGGACACCACATGCTCTATTTTGTATTAATCTAATGCGTACACTATCCCTCCTCTGGTTTTGGAATTAATTCTGCTCTTCGATGATGACGCTGCTATATCCGCGCTAGTCGAAAACAATTTATTTTCGGATGTATGGCGTTACGTTAATGGAAAAGTGGAGAGGCTTTAAAGTTCGCATGTCACGACATGGAAAACGGGTAATATCTCCTGTTATTTGTATCTCAATTAAGCGACTATGACTAGCTTTTAACCAACCCACACTACAATAGCCATTTGATTTTGTATAACTACTTTACCAAAAATATATTTCATTTTTGCAACAGTTAATGGTTTTGATGGAAAAACTGACGTCCGAAATAACTTGCGACAGTTCCCATTATTTCCCAGGTAGGTCGGTAATTACTTTCTGTTTTCTGTAACAGTTTATGTTATGATTTTATATGTACGTTATGTTCTACCAAAATATATTAGTGGTTAATTTTGGAGAATGTTAGCCAGCATTCTTTTTGATTGCATTGAGCTTGATTTTGCGACGTTGCTATTTACAAACAATCAAGAAGGAGTTTCCAATGAACTATAGCTACCATTTTGGATTTGACTCCGGAAATGGTAAGAGATCTGTTTTGTAAGGTTAAGAATTTAGTTGCTTATATTTTATTTCTTCTTATACTACTCGTATTTTATCATATTTTGATTATAAAGGGTAGTCAGTAGTGAATAAGTCATCGATTTCTGAATATTGTCCAAAAAGTTTTCAGGTGCGTATCTATTCAATTTTTATTTTAATTTTACAAATTGGATTCAACTTCACACCAAATTCATTAATTCGGTAAGATTAGAGTACTATAATTGGGATTTATATAATATTCAGCAAGCAATCTCATTGAATTCCACAGTTACAAAGCATAAAAGTGGCGCTACAAGTGTTGAAGCATGTATAAATGAGGTTATAAATCCAGGATGTATGTTATATAAGCTACTTTCACTCTCACTTTAAAGGATATATTTTTTATGTTAATCATAATGAATGAAGAGCAATATGAAATGTTAAAAAAGATTATATGCCATGATTGTGTATGTGAAGATTCCACACAAGAACTTAATGCATGTGGATTTGAATTGTATTCCTTGCTTGTCTTGAATGAATTAGGAGAAGGGTTTCCATGCTGTTTGACTGGAACCATCTAGAGATAAATAAAGGTAAAGTAAAATGATATGAATGAATATTAAAGATAAATCGATGCATGTGTTTTTTTATATGTTGATAAATAAAATATGTTTATTATCTTACGTTTTGTTTTATATTCTCTTTTTCATTTTAAAATTAAATTTGTTTATGAAACAAAAAATTAACGAAAGATGAACATTGTACCAAAAAATTGAATACGAGAATAGAAATATACTCTTCAAATATACAAACAATTTACTTAATTATTTTCTATTTTTTCCTTTTAAAGTTATTTTAAAATGAAATAGGTTTATAAAATATTCTTCATATTACATTGTTTGTATTATAGAAGATGAAAAATGTACCAAAAAAATCATTTCAGATAATTTATTCTCTTTGTATTATATTCTTCAAGTTTACGTATAATTTGCAAGAACTGACAACGTTGCAAATTCAAATCCTCGTATCAATGCCATGATTCTCCAGAATTAGACGTTTGTCCAAAATGTCAGTGTTTTAGATTTATAATTTATTGAAAATTTGCATTTTCAGGAAAATAAATAAGCCACTGAAAGTCATTGTCTACTGCTAGAGTACTTATGGTGATCATGCTCCAACTATACAACGTTCAAGACAAAGAACTTGGATGGATGAAGACTTATAAACTCAGAGAATTAGCACAAGAGTTGAATATGAGCCATATATGATGAACGTGAATATGATGAATGAGAATATGTCGCAAGATTATGCTTTTTGTCCGATGAGACCAGGTTGGCGTCATATAAGATAAACTGTCAAACCAAGACAAACAGTAAATATTGATACCTATTGATAACAAATAATCAATCGGAACTGTACATCGATCGAAAAACGTTCACAATATGTTCAAAACAATTATAAAGAGATTTTGCTGTATGGCTTATACAGCAAAATCAGTCAAAGAAGCGTTACAATCACTTGGATGAGTAGTTTCATAGCACCCGCTGTACTCTCCAGACCTGGCATCATTCGACGTCGGCCTTTCCGCATTAATGGGAATACAGTTTATAATGCACGTAAGTGAAAAGCCTTGGTGAATGTTTTAGCTCAAAGGATAAACTGTTTTTGTTCCCATTCATTTATAAATTGCCTGAGAGATAATATAGAGAGAAAGGAGAATATAGAAATATACAATATAGAAAGAATGTAGAGGAGAAAATATATAGAAACAAATGGCTAATACTTTGAATAAATACATTTTATATAACCATTGGAAATAACGTGTTTTACATGAAGATATCTCTATAAATAAAATAAATATAAGGGAAATAGTTGTTATAATAATGTAAAGGTGAAAACGATACAATGTCTTAAGTGGCACGATATTAATGTGGTTTATACTATTGTAGTGGTGAAAAAGAAATTCGGACATACGCACTTGTCGTTGGGGACTGTTCCATCAGAATTAGACACAGACGTCAGGGTATCTACAGTAATAGGCGCTTTATGGTTGTCAATAACCATCAAATAACCAATGTTATCAGCGCAGATAGCACCGATGGCCATGGTCATAGAGACAACCTCCCCTGTTGTATATTTATTATTCCTATTATATGCCCTACCGTACACCGATAGGTACCATGGGAGTGTTTATTATTATTAATGTGACAAGTGACTTGGTCGGTGTGCTATAAGCCACATTGTTGTTCTCAAGGTGTGTTGTTTCTTCCAATATACAGGGGATAGACGAAATAATATGAACACTTGCAATATAGTATATCTTGTCGCATGTTGAAACTACTGCTTTCGTGTAAACAATAAAGTAAATTTCGTCGTAATATACGTATATGTATTGCTCAGTTTACATACCAAGTATTGCAGAGTTCATCCAAAATAGCAGCGCACTCACGTCATTTAAATTTATGACGTCAAAATTTGATATATTTCGGCTTTTATATATACATTCCACATATCTAATATAAATAATATAAATAAAATAATGAACAAAAATGTTTATAAAATATATTTTTTTAACGTTATAGTACATCTAATGTATATATTATCGAAGGATTTAAATTACAATTAATTAGACAGCCATAGTAGCTTGTAGGTTAGAGTTGTGTTATTATATTTATATTAAACACTTTTCAAAACCATCTACGGAATTCCTTGGAGGCCTAATCTACCTAGTTAACAATTATATATCCAGGTAATGTATTTTACTTTTGTTAGAGGGTATATTTATTTTTTATGTTTAGTTTTTGTTTGCTTTGGTGCTGTTTTTTGTCAAGTTATTCTGTATTCATTGTGTTACTACTTGAGTACAATTTTCTTGATAAAACTATGTTTAATCTCTGTGTTTTCATAAACAGTTAGTATTAATTAGTTCCAGATTTTTTATTTTCCTTTTGCCCTTAATGTTCTTTATCCTTTATCTAGCTTAGACTACAATTTGACTAAAAGATAACATTTCAGTAATACTTTATACACTTATTTTCACATTGTTTGCTGTTAATTTTCCCTATTAAATAATAAATAATTATATTACCGTAACAAACTTTTGCAAACATAAAATTAAACTAGAAATTAATACCGTTTTAGTACTTTTACTATCGTCTCATATAGTAAGTTAGACAGAAACGATTAGTACTACCGACAATTATTTTTTTCATATTTTTATACGCTATGTGTAATCCTATTTTGCTTATTTGAGATTTTTTAAATTATTATATTCATCCATTAATATTCTGAAGATATTTGGTAACATATTCTTTTTGGAGATAATTATATTCTGTTAGTTTTACACTATATTATAAATAGAAAGTATTTCTAAACAAGTGCAGAATGAAATGGCGTAGGAGGAAGATATCAATTAATGTATTCATGTTGTTCAAAAGTAATTTATTATTTTACGGGCGTCTATCAAAGACTTTTGTTGTGTTTCCGTTTTTCAAGGGCTATTTAATATTCAGGCATAACGAACGGATGTGTTTATTTTACAGATTATCGATTCCCCATCAAGGTGACACATTAAAAGGGAGCACCACCATCATCATCATCGTCACAGTAACTTTTTTTCCGTTGTGACATAAATATTGATATTGAGATCAAAACATTTGTGAAATAACAGTACATAAATTAACTCATTAGGATAACATCTCGGTGTCTCTGGCCGTAGTATATTGCATAATTCTGTTTGGACAAAGGGCTTGAGATGGCTTTCATCCCTCATTTGCATAATACGCAGAGAAAGGCACTTAGTGACTGCTGTTATAAATACAAACACGTATACAGACGAGATATTGATTCAACACAACTAATCGCTATTTCGATACCCATTTCATAATCCTTCGTATTTATTCAGAGGCACAGAGCCCAGGCCCTGTTAGGTAATTGGGACAAATGCTATTTTTATTGGTATAATCCCTCGCAAGTGCACCACCATTTCTTTGTTTTCATCTACGTTTTTTTTAATGTAGGTTTAAAGCGATTAACTCCAAACAAAACCTTCTACGAAGTTATTTTTCCACTTATAATTTTTACTGCCTACTAAATTGAGTTGCGTGTTAATAGTTTGTCCCATATATAACGGGATTAGTTTACGTCGAATTTCACCTATAACATACAAAGCAACACTTAAAAATATTTCATATATAACGTCCAATTTTAATATTTAACTGTCGTGTTATATATATATATATATATATATATATATATATATATATATTCAATCATCACTATTCAATCACTTATCATTATTATCATATATATTTATCATATTCAATATATATTTACATAGCAAATGCACGGTTCGACTGTTTTTTTTTCACACCAAATGCATTAACTTGGTAAGATTAGATTGCTTTGATATTATATAAATTGAGATTTATATAATATTCAGCAAGCAATCTGATTGAATTCCACAGTTACAAAGCATAAAAGTGTTGAAGCATGTGTAAATAAGGTTATAAATCCAGGATGTATGTTATATAAGCTACTTTTACTCCCACTTTAAAGGACAATCAAGACAGACTTTAGCAATCAAGACAGTTAAATATAAAAATTGGTTATATATGAAATAGTTTTAAGTGTTGCTTTGTATATCATAGGTGAAATTATATAGATATTATAGAATTATATAGAGAGATAATATAAATATATTATCAGGCCTATAGATTAATTTTAAAGAATTAATAAATGGTGTTGCTTTCATGTTACTTCATGTTAAAGGGCGTTGAAGATGTTTGAATTTGTACCGAGTAAATCGTATTTGCGATAAGTTTTAATTTTTAACTTCAGTTTTAAAAAAATGCGGCTAAAGGTCATCGAATGCAGTATGAAGCTTATAGCAACCATGCTCCATCGATTTCAATATGTAAAGACTGGTTTTGACGTGTTGAATGTAGGGATTTTAACACGGAACACAAAGAGCGTTCTGGACTGTTCTTACTCGATTACGATCTGTGTAAAATGTAAGAATGTGGAGAAATGTTGTTGGTTACACATAAAAGCGTTTGAAAATGCTCGAAGAACACGGTAATGAACCAAGAACTTGGATATTTTGTGCCGTATGAAATGAAGCCTCAAGACATTGAAAGGCTTTTGGTCATGTACCAAATTCGGAAGGACCTGATCATGCATCATTATCAACGACAAGACTTGGTACAAATATTTCTTTTCAGTGTCGATGAATGGCATTTGGTTTAACTATTCCCATTCATTTGTTTCCATCGTCTGTAAATATCTAAAAATAGTTGATTTATTCGTTGTTCGTTCTCTGAAAATTTAAGCTTATCAGTTTCATTAAATCAGCCTTGCAATTCAAGGCCTTCGAATTCGGATTAGTTCTCCAGATCGTTCATTATCATTGACATCAAAATCTCCAATTTTAAGTGGAAACTATGGTATTTCAACATAGATATTTCAGGTTTTTGAAACAGATATCGCTGGTCCAAGTACAAACAAGAACATAAATAAAAATAAGTGGTTTTTGAAGATCTATTCGAATACGATCTTTTTTAATTTGTGACAGTCTATTGCTTAATATATAATAATATATGTAATAAGGACTCAACAATTGTGCTACTGTAAAATGAATATTTTACCATAATTATTATTATAGATGTATTTAATTTGTTAATAAGCTCTTCCAAGTATATTATCACACCTTTGAAGTATATATTATTCAAGGTTATACCCTAAAGAACGATTATGAAGTGGATGCTCTGACCGCAATGTAATTTTAACTTAATTTTAGACCCTCTTCCGCCGCCATTAATATTCTACAGGTTGTCCTTTCATCGACGTGTCTATTCAGACAGAGACTGGAACATTACCCTGTTGTGCCACCAGTTTTGTTCCCATATACCAATCTGTTGTCCTCTAATGGAAATTGTATCGAATTGGGCTAGCTACATCTATTTTACAAGATCCATTGTCCGGAGTATAATAATGGGACAGTTTAATACTTCAGTAAATATTTTTATTGGTTTTAATTCTTTATAATAGACTTTACATTTATAATAATACACTATAGACAGGTTATTGAAAATACGTTTGTTTTAAAATTAAAAGTGGGATTACTAAGACTTTACCCGAAATAAAAACACGAAATTTGAAAATCAAAAACTACGAAACATTGACGTCACTTACCGTTTCCTAACCATCATTTCCGCACTTCAACATTTGATGTTTTTAGCGAGCTTCGATTGTATTTGGATCATTTATCTTATATTTTACGGTTAAAAGATTAGTTTTGTGTCAAATTTGTCCACATTGTCCATTCGTCGATAAGGATTCTACTCTGTGACCCTAACTGATTTCAGTCAGGGCCACAGAGTTGCAATATTTTTAAATAGAATACTTACTAACAAGTGAATAAGTATTTCAGACACACTAACCATGAAATGGGGTAGAATATTGAAAAATATTAGCTAAAAATACTATCATTATAAC
Organism: Rhynchophorus ferrugineus; assembly: GCF_030347505.1. Classification (NCBI taxonomy): domain Eukaryota; kingdom Metazoa; phylum Arthropoda; class Insecta; order Coleoptera; family Curculionidae; genus Rhynchophorus; species Rhynchophorus ferrugineus. The sequence continues at coordinate 22,880,194 of NW_027472584.1, read as the reverse complement.
ACTTCTTGAGAAAATTAATAAATGCGGATAATAACTCTAAATAGTAGCCAGCTGTGGGAATATCATTATTTCTAAAGAAAATCAAATTTGTTTTGATGCCAAAGTTACTAAAATATTTTATGATGATAATTTTAAGATACAGATGCAAATATATTTGACAGACTTCCTCAAAATATTCATTTTACATAGTTGAACAAAATTATTAAGGATCCATATACCCAATAAACAAAACAAATGTGGCCTACCCTCAAATGTTATCAACAGTGTTATTTCCCTTTCTATTACGTTAATTAATCTTTAGCCATAATTAAAGGTACTTAAAATAGTAAATACTTACATTAGAGTGATGTTATTGCTGTGAATTAATTACCGATATTCAAACTAGACTGTATAATAACTGTATTGTAAAATAACGTATATATAAGACCTGTGCTCAAACAAACAGTTCAGTGCGACCAAAACAACTACGTCACGCGCATATTTGGAACGTTTCAGGGCCCATCTAGAACTTCATTATTTCAAACTTCAATTTTTCTTTCAAATCAATTCAATTCAAATTTCCTACAGAGATAAATTTCATATCTATACACAAAATTGTCATAAGTGTCATTTAATTTATTATTCTAACGCTATAATATTTAATAAATGAATATGTTAACGAAACAGAAGGTAATATTATTTAAAATTAATGAAGTTTTTTTAAATCGTGTTTGAAGGCATTAGCTCATCAATCTATTATAGCTGGTGGAAAACTTTACAACTTTCACTATAAAAGAGGGAGAAAAGTAGTCGAGAAATATCATCAATCAGTTAAGAGATAATTTCATTGTCGAATTGAATTTTAGTGCTCATATTAATATACTAAGTCATCGTTGGAAGTTGAGCAGATTTTTTGAAGTCGCCAATAGATTTGGGGGGTGATTTTCTGGGCCTAATATGGAATAAGACAGGCCGGACTAATTTCTTCATTTATTTATGTTTTACAAGTCATTATTGTTAAACATAAAAATATTAATTGTATAAATGTTATATATAGAACGCGTAACGTATAAAACTGTTATCTATATATACGTTATCTTAATCTTAATAAGGTTACATTTTAATTACATTATATGATTGTTATTATTATCAGTTACAAAAATACCTATAGTAGTGATTTATTGTAAATTATTTCTTAGGCCCTAATTGCAATTTACGTGAAATTGTATATAATATCTGTAATTTTCAATAACAAAAAATTGGAATAAGCGCCAATACTTTTTATATCTCGAATAAAAATAAAACTATTAAAATATAGGTACTTCAGGGTGAAAGAAACGAAAATTTAAGCGAATTGTTTTAGAATTTATGGTATTTTTATGGCATTTTTATGGAAAACGATAGCAAAAATATTGAAAATCGCTAATTTTCAAGGCTATATATATGGAAGAAGTGCTAACATTTTTGATCTCTCAGATAAGAATGAAACCTTCATGATACATGTCTTTTGGGACAAAAGAAATGAAAATCCAGTTTAAATTGCTCCAAAGTTTGTAATTTTGAAGGTATGTCACATAACCGGAAATCCACTATTTCTTTGGAAATATGCTTTTCATTGTATAACTTAAAAAGTAAAGGTAGTATCAAAATTATGATATCACCACTTTATTCAACATAGAAATCTTTATAATTCCTATGGTTTCTATTATGGTGCGATTATTTTAACGAAAACGATAGCAACAACATGGAAAATCGCTAATTTTCAAGGCTATATATATGGAAAGAGTGCTAACATTTTTAATCTCTCAGATAAGAATAAAACCTTCATGATATATGTGTTTTGGGACAAAAGAAATGAAAATCCAGGTTAAATTACTCTAAAGTTTATAATGTTGAAACAATGTCACATGTCATTTTTGACCTCTCAGATAAGGTTAGAACTTTTTTACATGTATTTTGGGACAAGAGAAATGATTATCTCAGTTATGTTGCTCTGAAGTTTGTACTTAAACGGAAATCAATAATTTCTTGAAAAGGCACTTTTCGTTGTATACCTTAAAGACTAAAAGCTGTATTAAAATTATTTATTATGGAAGAAGTACAATTAGCGGTCAACAAGATCTACAAATAGACTAGAGACTGGAAAATACAACTTAATAGCTCCAAATCAGTCCATGTTAACTTTGCGTTGCGGCGAATTGACAAAAACTTAGTTATATCACTTGACGGATGCCCGATTCCTCAAGCAGAATATCATGTGCGGCAAAAAGCAAAGCAAGTTAGACTCAAAATTAAGCAAATGTACTGGTTAGTCGGAAGATACTCTCAACTTGATCTAAAATCAGAGAGATTGGTTTATCAGTCAATCATAAAGCCTATTTGGACCTAGGGGTTCAAATATGGAGTTGCACTAAAACATCAAACCAACTAGTAATCCAATACACCCAAAACAAAGTTCTACGATTAATTACCAATGCTTATCGCTAAGTAATCAACGAAGAGAACGATTACCTCGAAAACAAATGAAGCAACAGTGAAGCAATACAACAGGAAATGAGAAGATTGAAGCAAACCAAACCACACGAACTTGTTTAGTCCATAAGTGTATTTTTAACTTTAGCTTAATTGGATTAGTTTTATTCTAATTTGGGAAATACATAACAGGTCAATTGAAAAGTCCCCGATCTGACACATAGATGGAGCTACTAGAGTTAAATCCATATGTTTTTTAGTTAGCCCTAACCCTCAAAAAATGCGTATATAAATTTGAAAGCTGTCGGATAATTAGTTTCTGAACACTTTAAAGATATTAACTGAATGTGTATATCATATCATTCACGAATATTTGGGTATGAGAAAGCTCTGTGCAAAGTCGGTGCCGTGCGAGCTCACTTTTGATCAAAAACAACGACGAGTTGATGATTCAGAGCAGTGTTTGAAGATGATCAAGCGTAATAACCTCGAGTTTTCGCGTCGATATGTGACAATGGATGAAACATGGTTCCATCATTTCACTCCAAAGTCTAATCGACAGTCATCCGAGTGGACTGCACACGATGAACCCGCTCCAAAGCGTGGGAAAACACAAGAGTCGGCGGGCAAGCTTATGGCGTCTGTATTTTGGGATGCGCATGAAATAATTTTCAATGACTGCCTTGAAAATGAAGGACCATCAACAGCGACTATTACATAGCGTTATTACACCGTGTCACAAGTCAGTGAAAACGATGGCAAAAATCCATGAATTGGGCTTCGAATTGCTTCCAGAACTTGGTCCAGATCTGGCCCCCAGCGACTATTTCCTGTTCTCGGATCTCAAAAGAATGCTCGCTGGGAATACATTTTCGTCGAATGAAGAGGGGATCGCCGAAACTGAGGCCTATTTTGAAGCAAAGGACAAATCGCACTACAAAAATGGTATTGAAAAGTTGGAGGGTCGCTACAATCAGTATATCACCCTTGAAGGGAATTATGTTGAACAAAAAAAAGTAATTTTGCCAAAAAAAGTGTTTTACTATGTTAGGCCGGGCTTTTCAATTTATTGCTGTATTAATCTTGTGTAACACGCTTGCTTGTATATTAGCGCAAGTACAACAGAACAGTATTAATATATTAATTTGTAAATTGCGATTGTACTAAGCATCGAATGTAAAATGTAATTTATAAAAAAATGTATTAAATAAGTATTGTATACAGAATTGCTATTTATAACTATAAAAATTTCGCAGGTATTAGGTCCTCTAATGAAATTTCTATTAAGCAAAATAATAAAGGCAACATATTATGTTGGATAGCCTAATAATAACAGTACAAGTAGTTAAAGTGCAAGGCGCATCGACAAACCGCAAGTCATACAGGCCGACATGCAAGAATAACGGTGCGCTGAGTGTTTCGTAGTTGCTATTACTGCTATATAACGACTGACTATTAATGGGATTTGAGGGTTAGGTTGATTATCTTAGATGCGAACGAATTGATGGATTGCTTTACGCACATTAATACCCTCAATACAAAAATTAATCGTTATTACATAGTTACGTGGGCTCGTAGTACGACGTACCATTATACAATAAACAAAAAGGATATTGAGTGAGTGTTTTCGGAAGTTCACTAATGAAAAAGTCTCGCTATTCATTTAAATATCCCGTTCTAAAACGGTTAGTGATTGGCACCTGTTTACTATCCTATATTCTATTTCCCATGATTGACAAATGACTTACTAAAGACAAATGGCGTCTCGTTAATACAAACGTTTAAAATAAATTGCCATTATTATAATTTCTAATACAACAACAATTTTTTAAACTAACAGGTCAATTGAAAAGTCGCCGGCCTGACACATAGATGACGCTACTAAAATTAAATCCATATCTTTTTTAGGTATCCCTAACCCTTAAAGATACGTGTATAAATTTGAGAGCTGTCGGATCATTAGTTTGTGAATTATAGCATTTTGAATGAAGCAACTTTTGTTATTGCGAAAAAATGGATAAAAAGGAATTTCGCGTGTTGATAAAATATTGTTTTTTGAAGGGATACAGTTGAAGCAAAAACTTGGCTTGATGCCATTCCGGACAAATGAACACCGAAGACGGTGAACGCAGTGGACGCCCAAAAAAGGTTATTACCGACGAAAACATTTAAAAATTCCACAAAATAATTTCGAATGACCGTAAATTGAAATTGAATGTAATAGCAGACACTCTAAAGATATCAACTGAACGTGTACATCATATCATTCACGAATATTTGGGTATGAAAAAGCTCTGTGTAATTTGGGTGCTGCGCGAGCTCACTTTTGACCAAAAACAACGACTAGTTGATGATTCGGCTTAGTGTTTAAAAATGATTGAGCGTAAGAAACCCGAATTTTTGCGTCGATATGTAACAATGGATGAAACATGGCTCCATTATTTTACTCCGAAGTCTAATCGACAGTCATCCGAGTGGACTGCATACTATGAAGCCGATCCATTGCGTGGGAAAATGCAACAGTCGGCTGGCAAGATTATGGCGTCTGTATTTTGGGATGAGCATGGAATAATTTTCATTTACTATCTTGAAAAAGGAAGGACTATCAACAGCGACTATTACATAGCGTAATTGGACTGTTTGGAGAACGAAATCGCCGAGAAACCCCGCATTTGAGACCGCATTTGAAGAAAAAGAAAGTGCTGCTTCACCAAGACAATGCACTGTGTTACAAGTCAGTGAAAACGATGGCAAAAATCCATGAATTGGGCTTCAAATTGCTTCCTCATCCACCGTATTCTCCAGATCTAGCCCGCAACGACTATTTCTTGTTCTCAGATCTCAAAAGAACGTGATCGACGAAACTGAGGCCTATTTTGAGCAAAGGACAAATCGTACTACAAAAATGGTATCGAAAAGTTTGAGGGTCGCTATAATCAGTGTATCACCCTTGAAGGGCATTATGTTGAATAAAACAAAGTAATTTTGCCAAAAAATGTGTTTTATTATGGCAGGCCGGGTACTTTTAAGTTGACCTGTTATGCATTAGATGTAATATAATATTAATATAAGTTATATTTGATTGCATTATTTATTTTTTATTAATTTTGTTCGGAATTTTTACACCGAGAATACATTTAGGACAAGTGAATGCGAAGTAATTTCAGTTAAAAGCTTTAATTGATTAATTCTCAGAAAGCAATTTGCAGCATCACGATTGACCAGCCGCCGCAATTTCGATTTCTTTCGCATCAGAGAGATTTTGAACGACAACCGCAACACAGGAGTTAAATGAAATGTCACTCAAAAGGGCCTGCGGTGTCCGAAACCTACGCCTTGTACTTGTCCTTGGTCAGCTCGCTATAATAAATCTTTACATTCCTCTCATCGGTCGGTCTCCTCTCTCTTCCACCCTTAATCGCTATTCAATTAAAAACAACCCTGTTCCCTTAATTGTCAGTAAGTTATTTATTTCATTACGTCTACCAACTGATACCTAATTGATTTTTTCCCCTTTGCTTTCCCATTATTTTATTTTTTAATTATCGCGCGTATTTGTTACACATTTTATTTTTTATTGTTAGTGAATTTAGTATTATTTAATAACGTATATCGATTAGTAGCTAACTTTGGAGAATCATAACCATAAACGTTGCCATTTTGTTGTTTATAGTTTGTTTGTTCTTGTAATGTTCAAATTTCATTATAAATAATGGTCAGTAATGTTTAAATCGATACATGAATATTGTCAATGAAACTTTTAAAACACTTTTATTATATTCCAGTATCCATTCAATTTTTATTTTAATTTTGAAAATTAGAATACTTCATACTAAATTCATTATATTTTAGGCATGGTTCACTCTGCGAAAGAAAAAAATTATAGGGCATATCACAGACCGTAGGTCATATGGAGTCATTCCACAATATTAAAATTGAACAGGAAACATTGAAGTTTGAATCACTGAAAAACAACTAAATCGTCTTATATATTACTTTCCTTGCTTGTATTGAGGGCATTGAGAGAGGGGTTTCCGTGCTGTTTTTGCATATTCAACAGATCCTAGCAAGCAATGAAGCTATTGTTTGTAGGAAACAATACATATATCTTATCTAGGGAGATATTATGTTAATTGGTGAATTTAAGATAATTTATTCTAATTATATCATCTTCTTCAAATTTACCAATAAGTTACAAGAACTGGCAACGTTGTAAATTCAAATTCTTGTGCGTATGCTATGATTCCCCAGAATTAGACTCTTGTCGCATATTGGTACTTTTAAAAAATGAAACCAAGTTTCCATGTTTTGTTGGACTACGACATTTATCGAATAACTTATTACATGCAACAACACAATTTAAAATAAATTATACTAAAAGAAAGATATTCGTATATCTATGTATATATTACCTATCCAGTAATTGCTATTTAATATGTTGTGAACTTTTCGGCTGAGACTTATCTAAGTGGTTACAAATTGATCCAAATTAATGCTCTTGTTTATTTTTTATATACTAATGGAAAGTAGTGTTTTATTTATTTGTTGGGTTAGTATGTATTAGGAAAGTTTTGATTGATATTTCTTCAGTTTAGATATTAATTTTGATGCATGTTCTTATTACTTTCATCAATAATATTTAAAAAAATTGTTGAATAATAATTCTGTGCTACAACACAGATATTTGTAGCCTTTTCAAAACAGCAGTGGTATTGATAGTATTGTAGTTTGTAAATTTGTTTTAATGCCAAACAATATATTCCTTGCTATTTTATTCTAGTTAAAAAGAGACACAATGCTGTCTGATGTATCCGAACATATAGTGTATCATAAGTAGCAGTGAACTAGCTTCATTTCAATTTCATGTCATCTCAGTTATGACGTTAAAAAATTTTACTTTTTAACACGTTCTAATATAAATAAGATAATGAAACAAAAATATTATAAAATATCATTTATTTTAAAATTTAGATGTACTAAAGCATATATTATCGAATGTCTTAAATTACGGTTAATTCAACAGCCACAATAGTTTGTAGGTTAGAGTTATTTTACTATATTTACATTGAATTTTTTTCTAAACCACATTATACTATCCCCTGAAAGCTTAATCCAGTTTAATTTACTAACTACTTACATTTTTTCTCTTCTTACTTCTTACTCCATTTACATACTAATTATTTACTACTTTAATCCATTAATAATTAACAATTGTACATCATTTCAATAGAGAACATATTTATATTTTTATGTTTAGTTCTTGTTTCTTTCGTTGCTGTGCTTTCTTGTCAAAATATTCTGATAAGAGTGTATATTTCCTAGTTTTTTTCTGCTGCTATCTGTGTACATTTTTCTTGATGAAATTATATTAAATCATTGAATTCTCCCTAATGCTAAGTTATTCTATATTAATTTAATACTCACCTTTAGTTGTTTCCATTATCATCACCCTGTCTTGGTATTGTCAGCACTGAATCGTAATCCCACATCCAGATAGTTCGCTCACTCACTATCACATTTTGAGCCAGTGTTTCAGTCAATAACATATTTTTATACTTTTCATAAAAAACTAGAGCTAACATCAAGGTATTTAGATACTTTCTTTTCGTTTGAATCCAAAATGATGAGGTCTTTCTTTAATTTAAGAGATTTTAGTTATAGTGCCCACACTAATATTCAGTACAGCTGCAATGCAATAAAAATCCCTGCGAGCTTAATATTTAATAGTATCAGTATTTACTTCTCTAACACATTTTCCTGGCAAGAACGAGACTGATAAGACTATTTTTATTTGTCCTTGGAATTTAGATATACTATAAGCCAAAACACATTAGAACCAAAATAAAACAATTATACTGGTTAGTCGGAAGATACTCTCAACTTGATCTAAAATCAAAGAGGTTGATCTATAATACAATTATAAAGCCAATATGGACCTATGGGGTGCAAATATGGGGTTGCACTAAAAATTCAAATCAGTCACACAGCGTTGTCAAAACAAGGTTCTTCGATTGATTACCAATGCCTATCGCTATGTAACCAATGAAGAACTGCACGATGACCTGGAAATCAAATGGATTTGCGAAGTTGTGCAGGATTTCGCATTAAAACACGAAAGAAGATTAGTAAATCATACTAACGTGGAAGCAATACAACTGCTGTACAGCGCGCAGGATGTCAGGAGATTGAAACGAACAAAACCATACGAACTTGTGTGAACATTTGGTGTGTAATATTAGTGTAAACTCTAGCTATAAGTTAATAATTAATAAATAATTATAATTTTATAATTGAGGAATACATACTGATGTATTTTCTCGCACACGTCTTGCTTGTTAATTAATCCAAGTACATAGGAAAAGTAGTAATAAATTAATTGTAAATTAATATTGTACTAAGCGTATCTAATAAAGATGTTACAAAAAAAATTGGGATATACATCAAAACAATCACATACCATTTTATTTATCGCGCACTTCTTTGTCTTCTTTGTTTATTGATGGATGTACAATAGAACAATAAATTAGTTTGTTAGTTAAGATTGTACTAAGCATTTCTAATTGAAGATGTAATCAATTAAAAAAAATGTTGGAATTCTTGAACAATAGAAAGGAAAGAAAAAAACTAATACGTATAGGTAATGGACCATAAAATTTAAACATTGTAAAAATAAAAGCCATTTGAAACACGACAATGTATGTGTGTATTAATATGTTTTGACAAAGGCAGAGGCATACACCGAAATTTTATGGTGATTGAAGAGCGAACTATGTCAAGCCACTTAGCATGCAAACCTTGGTTTATGGTTGAGCTTTACCATCAAGCCGTAAAATATTTCAAACGTATTTAAATGGAACTTTTTAATTTCCCCATAAAAATCAACTAGTTTAATGCCTGTTTTGATTTAAGCGGTGTAGAATAATGCGCCCGCATAATCTCTATCAATGCGAAATGGTTCCGATCTTTGATCGGCCACTTTAATCTGACGCAATCTCTTTTCTTCGGGGTCTTTTTATGGCCGAACTTTGGATCCCCTCAAGTATTACGCTGGCACACTCTCATTTATGTTTTTTAAATGTCGTACGTTATTGTGTACATCATTAGCTTAAGACGTATGGCGTACAAATTGGGTTTCACCTCAATTTTAATCACGATTTTGGCGTTTTTGTTTCTTTCATCAAGTCGACACAGAAATTTGACTTCAATGGATTGTGACTAGTTTATTGAACATGCGCATATCATCTTAAGTTATGCTTAAGTTTTATTAATAATTATACACTTTAAGACAATCTAACATGGATTTTCATTTATTTCGCATTTTATCAGAATATTTGTATTATGGTACTATTTTTATTCAAGAGATAAAAATGACACTTTTTCTATATATTTTAGTATTGAAATATTGCTAATCGAACGGTATTATAATCATTTTTATATCACCTTTGGTTATACAGTTAAAAGGGTATTTTCAAAAAATTTGTAGATTCCTGTTTATGTTTCGTAACGTATAAATTACAAATTTCAGAGCAATTTAACATGGTTTTTCATTTATTTCGCATCAGAATATATGTATTATGGTACTATTTTTGTCCAAGAGATAAAAAATGACACTTCTATATATTTTAGTATTGAAATATTGCTATAACCATTTTAAAGTATTCTTTGCTCTCTTTGGCGTTAAAGTAATAACATATTAACGGAAATTACATAAGTTGTTAAGATTTTTACGCTTAATCGAACGGTATTATAATCATTTTTATATCACCTTTGGTTATACTGTTAAAAGGGTATTTTCAAAAATTTTGTAGATTTCTGTTTATGTTTCGTAACTTAAAAATTACAAATTTCAAAGCAATTTAACATGGTTTTTCGTTTATATCGTTCCAAAATACATGTATTTGGGGTGTTTCATCTTTATTCGAGAGATACAAAAAAATTGCACTTTTTCCATATATATAGTCGTCAAAATTTGGGATTTCTTGCTGTTTTCAAGAATTTTGATACCATTTTAGTTCAAATAATGACATGTTAATGAAACCGACATATATTATAAAGAATTTAACGCCGAGTCCAATGGTACTATAACAATTTTAAAACGACCTTTAGTTTTTAAGTTATACACTCAAAAGTGTATTTAAATAAAATGAGTGGATTTCTGTTTATGTTACGTTACTTTAAAAATATAAATTCTATAGCAATTTAACATGGTTATTCGTTTATATCGTTCCAAAATACATGTATTTGGGGAGTTTCATCTTTATTCAAGAGATTAAAAAAATTGTACTTTTTCCATACATATAGTCGTGAAAATTTGGGATTTCTTGCTGTTTTCAAGAATTTTGATACCATTTTCGTTCAAATAATGACATGTTAATGAAACCGACATATATTATAAAGAATTTAACGCCGAGTCGAATGGTACTATAACAATTTTAAAACAACCTTTAGTTTTTAAGTTATACACTTAAAAGTGTATTTAAATAAAATGAGTGGATTTCTGTTTATGTTACGTAACTTTGAAAATATAAATTCTATAGCAATTTAACATGGTTTTTCGTTTATATCATTCCAAAATACATGTATTTTTGGAGTTTCATATTTATCCGTGAGATAAAAAAAATTACATTTTTTCCATACATATAGTCGTGAAAATTTGGGATTTCTTGCTGTTTTCAAGAATTTCGATACCATTTTCGTTCAAATAATGACATGTTAATGAAACCGACAAATATTATAAAGAATTTAACACCGAGTCGAATGGTACTATAACAATTTTAAAACGACCTTTAGTTTTTAAGTTATACACTTCAAAAAGTGTATTTAAATAAAATGAGTGGATTTCTGTTTATGTTACGTAACTTTAAAAATATAAATTCTATAGCAATTTAACATTGTTATTCGTTTAAATCATTCCAAAACACATGTATTTGGGGAGTTTCATCTTTATTCGAGAGATTAAAAAATTGTACTTTTTCCATACATATAGTCGTGAAAATTTGGGATTTCTTGCTGTTTTCAAGAATTTTGATACCATTTTCGTTCAAATAATGACATGTTAATGAAACCGACATATATTATAAAGAATTTAACGCCGAGTCGAATGGTACTATAACAATTTTAAAACAACCTTTAGTTTTTAAGTTATGCACTTAAAAGTGTATTTAAATAAAATGAGTGGATTTCTGTTTATGTTACGTTACTTTAAAAATATAAATTCTATAGCAATTTAACATGGTTTTTCGTTTATATCGTTCCAAAATACATGTATTTTTGGAGTTTCATATTTATCCGTGAGATAAAAAAAATTGCATTTTTTCCATATATATAGTCGTGAAAATTTGGGATTTCTTGCTGTTTTCAAGAATTTTGATACCATTTTCGTTCAAATAATGACATGTTAATGAAACCGACATATATTATAAAGAATTTAACGCCGAGTCGAATGGTACTATAACAATTTTAAAACAACCTTTAGTTTTTAAGTTATACACTTAAAAGTGTATTTAAATAAAATGAGTGGATTTCTGTTTATGTTACGTAACTTTGAAAATATAAATTCTATAGCAATTTAACATGGTTTTTCGTTTATATCATTCCAAAATACATGTATTTTTGGAGTTTCATATTTATCCGTGAGATAAAAAAAATTACATTTTTTCCATACATATAGTCGTGAAAATTTGGGATTTCTTGCTGTTTTCAAGAATTTTGATACCATTTTCGTTCAAATAATGACATGTTAATGAAACCGACAAATATTATAAAGAATTTAACACCGAGTCGAATGGTACTATAACAATTTTAAAACGACCTTTAGTTTTTAAGTTATACACTTCAAAAAGTGTATTTAAATAAAATGAGTGGATTTCTGTTTATGTTACGTAACTTTAAAAATATAAATTCTATAGCAATTTAACATGGTTATTCGTTTATATCGTTCCAAATTACATGTATTTTTGGAGTTTCATCTTCATCCGTGAGATAAAAAAAATTGCCTTTTTTCCATGTATATAGTCGTGAAAATTTGGGATTTCTTGCTGTTTTCAAGAATTTTGATACCATTTTCGTTCAAATAATGACATGTTAATGAAACCGACATGTATTATAAAGAATTTAACGCATAATCGAGTAGTATTATAACAATTTTATAACAACCTGTAGTTTTTAAGTTATACACTGAAAAGTAAATTTAAATAAAATGAGTGGATTTCTTTTTATGTTAGGTAACTTTAAAAATATAAATTCTATAGCAATTTAACATAGTTTTTCTTTTATATCGTTCCAAAATATATGTATTTTGGGAGTTTCATTTTTATCCGAGAGCTAGATGCACTTTTTTCATATATTAAGTCGTATAAATTTGCGATGTTTTTGTCAATTTCAATTTTTTTCCAAATTTGGAAATATTTTTACGGGATAAAATTGCCATGGATGGATTCTCGCTTCTTTCTAAAATACTCTAAAATATAAATATTGTGAGAGATTTTTAAAACTATTTCCTTATTCTAAATTTCCAGTTTTGAATATTTGGGTTTTCTTGAGATTTTCCAATTTTTTGCTTTCATTGTCGTTAAAATTAATGTGGTAATTTATGTAGTAATGAAAATTACATATATTATATAATAATAAATTTACGCTGAATCTAAGGGTAGTACAATAATTATTCAAAATGTTTATTTGTTAAAGATTTTAATTGAAGACTTTACACGTAAAATCATGATTATCGTTTCTTTCGCAAAACTAATATATATTGAGACTTATATCTCTTAAAAAAATCTCTTCAAAGCATGCAAAAGTTGGAAATATTTTGACAGGATAAAAATGCGATTTTCATAGGAAATCTGTTTGATATTTCCGTCAAAAATCATTAAGCAAAATTAATTAGGATGATTAATATTAATGGTGCTTACTTTTTCGAGTTGAGAAGGGCAGTAAATTAATTTTGAGGCATTCCTTTTAAATATAGAACATTATTGAAGGATTTATCAATTTATTGATAAATGTCTGAAAAGATCTGCAGTTATAACTATTTAGAGAAAATAGGAAATCTTATGAATCAAATATTAATAACCAATAATATTTATATCTATACCTGTCATTTGTTCCTAAAGAAATATAATTATAAGAGCTATTTTGTTAAATATATATTAATGATGATAATATTCATGGATACATTCAATATTATTCATGAATATAAAACCGAGTACACAAAATGGTTACCGAATGTCGTTCCATTAAATTGATTGATCTTTATTAATGAGGATCTGATAATACGGCAGAAAATTGACCAGAAAGAAGCGAAAATATAATTCGCCTAATCACTTAATAGATTCGCAAGAACGAATCAATTCCCTGCGCTTCAATCGCAATCACAACATAAATTAATCAAGCCGAATGACATATATGGAAGTTGCCTTACATAAAAATTCAATTAATCAATCATTTGGCTCCCTCCCGTGTCTAAAAACCTAACTAATTCGAGCTTGTTATACTCGGTAAATTTATATATTTATATTTTCCTTATCGATTTTATAACTTTATCGATTTATTTTCGAACTGAAATCGTTTTAATTTATATTTAATTGTATTATTTTGTGTTTTAATAGCGATACTTCGTTGCTAACGTGTACGTGTGTACGAGTAATAATCATAAAATCAAATATACGGATGTTTTAAAAGGAACTAATAACCTGTACGTAAGATTTATATCTCCAAGTGTTATCCAAATTGCTTTAATATCCGTTTTGCTAGACATATGCGCAAAGAGTTCTGTTCTGTTGAACCTTTCGATTGGTAATATACATCGACTTCAAACAAATTTACTTGTACTGAGCAGATATATATTATTTATTGATAGATTGATATCTTTAGCATATGACCATAATGGTACTGAATAAACGTGCTGAGATTTTAATGGGCATCTAGTTTGTTGCAATTGCCGTTGTCCAACCATGGAGTGGAAAATACCATACTGATAATGGCTCTAGACTAAATTAAACTTGTAAGTAAGTTAATTAATCTATTTGTAATTATTATTTTTCGAATAAACGTACAATTTATCATATAATGTTCGAACTATATGGTATATTATAAATAATCGACCTTATTATAATTATGCTTAATTAATTGGAAGGAATATTTTCTTTAGTAATTTGGTGTTGTAAAGTTTTTTTCCAATAGACAGAGTATAACGTCCACACTACTGAAACCATAGTTGCCAAATCTCGAGAATATAGTAATTATTATTGGAAAAAGTTACGAAAAATCATTATGAAAAGCTTGTATAACCCATGAAACTCATTAAAGTGTACTATCAAACTCAGTGGTTTACTAAAGTTGACGTGTTCATAGTTTGATGACCAAATTTGAGTAAAGCGATGTAATAAACAATTAAAGTACATTCTTATATCGTAGGAAAGACGGAGATATATACATTTATGATGCAAAATTTGCTTATGATTTTATAATTTATACTTTGTATAGTTTCATATCCGAATTTATCATACTTACTGAGATAAATATCTATATGATATACATTAAAATGAATATATGATCAAAAGTTATTATTGAAAGCAGATATTGGAACCAGTACCACCAATGACAATTTTTTCTGACTTAGTATCTCAATGACATATGACTCCATATTCCATTGTGATTCCATGGAATGGATCCATTCATATGTGATCCTGCGTTGGATTTAAGGGTATTTTATATTAGTAGTACTATTTAATTCATAAAACCAAAAAACGCTGATGATTTTAAACTAAATGTATATATTTGCGATACATATTCCTTTGTGGTGAAGTGATTTATATAGAAACTCAGAGGAAACTGTAGGTGAAGTGTTTCTAGAACTTTTTGAGGGAAAGCTGAAGAAAAATAAATTAGAATGATACGGAAAAATTAGACAGGATTTTGCTGGATGCAACAATAGTGGAGGACGATAGTTCAAATTTACGAATAAGAGTTGACCTGAATCGTATAAACATATAATATTAATTATCAATGACACTCTAATAATCTACTAATGCTCTGAGGGTGGAGGATTGAAACAAACAAGGTAAGGTAAGGTAAACATAGGTAAGTAAGTCGTTGTTTTGTAAACATAATGATGTATTGACTGGAGATTTCTTTTAAGTACAAAGTATGATGGTCTGCAAAATGAGGATTTACTTTGAGATAGATGAATGACATATATAATTATGGTTTACGGACTTTCTGTAACAATCTTTTAATATGATGCCTTTGTGTAAATACGCTGCCTGGACTTGATGTAAATATATTTCAATACTACAAAAATATGGTATTTTTCACCAGATCTTTAAGATCCTAAACTGTATCACTACATAGTATAAAACAAAGTCGCCTTTTCTGTCCCTATATCCCTATGTGCGCTTAAATCTTTAAAACTACGCAACGGATTTTGATGCGGTTTTTTTCAATAGATAGAGTGATTCAAGAGGAAGGTTTATATGTATAATACATGCATAATATACTAAGGCAACATTGCTAATTTTAGAGGTTTCTAACGTGATGTCGTAAATTAACCTATTTTTTTAGGCTTATTTAGCAATTAGCAAAAACGCTGCCTAACCCTACGAGTTAGATCAAATTAATGTACTACAGTATTGTACACCATAAAAAGGTCTACAAAAAAGTCCGCGATGATATATGTTTATCTTTTAGGGATAACCCACATTAACCATTTTTATTGTTTACTTTTTACGTGAGAAAATGGCTTATTTACGAAACTATTTTAAGCAATACGGCATTAATCCTTATCGAATTAAGTACCTTAAATACAGTGTGCAATTAATATAGATCAATATGGTTCCTTACAGCATGTAAATTAAACAAATATTTTCGGAGATATTACAAATTAAAAATTGTCGTTTAAAAATGTGTAATGTAATAAAAATTGTATGAATTTAGATATTCCAAAGATAGCAGGAAATCTTCATAGTAAGTATAGGGGAAGAGGAATTGTTTTACTCCAAATTTAATGCGTGCAGGCCAAGGGCAGTAATGAATGAACCAAAAATACTGGATCGATTTTAATCATGTTTTCATTGAGTGACATAGGCATATATATTTTATGCCCGTGCAAAGTCGGAGCGGGCTGCTATGTTTTTATATACAACGTTCATATTTTTTCTGTAGTGTATTTAATTTAGTATCAGCATTGCACCCGTGCGAAGCCGGGGCGGGTCGCAAGTTTAAAAATATATTACGTTGGTAGTACTATTTAATATATAAAACCAAAAAAAAATGATGATTTTAAACTAAATGTATACATTTACGAGACATTTCCCTTTGTGGTAAAGTGATTTATATAGAAATGCAGATGAAACTTTTAACCACAGAAGTTATTATTATATAAACAATGATTAAAATGCTTCGGAGTGTGTTAAAAATAAGAAACAATGTTAAATATTTCAGGTAAAGGTGTTTGAGTTATTTATAATGACAGGCAATTGACATTGTATGTCGTATGATATATTACTGCGAAGTTATTGTATGGTAGAGTAACAACCGTTTAAAAATACCGCGCCAATATAGCACATCGTGTAAATTTGTTAGTCAAATGATTTATACATTTTTTAATAGCGGTGCTTTGTCCATCTGTATATTGTACATAATTCTGGTTGTTTAATAAATCATTTCTCGTGATCAATTTTTGTAAATGTGCGGGTACATAGCCTCTGCAGTTTCAGATGGGTTTTATATTTTAAACCAGTGGCAGATATACTGCACTATGGTAAGCTGTGACTTATTACTGTGTTTTATGTTATGAGAGGGTACTAAATATTTCAAATAGGTTTTTATTTTTTACTTAGTCTTAATGTTAATATAATATATAATAAATATAATATTTAACCAGGAATTTCTATAAAACATTTAAACAGAAGTTAAATGGGTATTATACAGATAATCTTTGTTTTAAGAAAAAAAATGGGATGAGAAATGAGAAATTCATTGGTGAGTTTGCAGAGACCAATGCAGTGAGAATCCTGCGAGAGTAAGCTTAAGTTGCACCTGCTGTGTTAGTGGTGTTAAGGCCTTGATGATAATCTTTTACCTCCCACAGCTTCTTGTTTTCGGTTAGATCCCATCTGAATTGATCTAGATGCCTAAAGATTTTAGTACAGTTTCATATCTCTACTCTAGAAGAGGAAATTTTCGGTAAGTAATCCTCATCTTGGCTGAGTAATCCGCTGTTTCATTTCCAATGATCCCAGAGTGAGAAGGGAGCTAGATAACGGTGATAGTTTTGCCGCTTCTTACCGATTTAGATGTTAGTTCACGAACAAGCACTCCTAGCGGGTGTAAAGGTAGAGATAGTTGCAAAGTGCGTGCGGTTAGGCCTCCCAGAAGACCTAACTGCCCTCATCAAGTCCTATCTCTCGGACAGATCTTTCCAGGTCAAGATCAGGGTATCACTTTCCAGTCGTAAACAAATCGATGCTGGCGTATCTCAAGGTTCCCCGCTGGTCCCAGCCTTATTTAACTTCTTTATTTCAGATCTGCCGAGAAAAGAGCACATTGGCGTCACGTTTTACGCTGACGACACTGCTTTCTTCACGGCCGCTAGGTTCGAAGTTACAATTCATAAACGTCTACAGAAGCAGCTCGATCATGCGGTCAAGCGGTTCAAATTCTGGAGGTTGCAAATCAACCCCCTGAAAACCCAGGCCATCATTTTCCATAAGAAGCGTTACGCACTGCGCGTCTCGCAACTTAAGATCGACACCGCAATAATTCCATGGCTGGATAACGTCACGTACCTAAGTCTTCACTTCGACCGGCGGTTCGGTTGGCATTCCCAAATCCAGAAAGCAATCCTAAAAGGTTCGGGGATAGCAAATCTGCTATCTTCTCTGATCTGCCCTTCTAGCAGACTTCCCATCTCCATAAAATGCTTATTTTACAAGATGTTAATTCGGTCCGTACTCCTCTACGGATCTAAGGTCTACTTCAAGTTTGTTACACCCAACCAGGTCAAACGGCTTCAAGTTTTCCAAAATAAGCTCCTCAGGAGAATATTAAATGCTCCATGGTTTGTCAGAAATAATCAAATTCATAGGGAAACTGACACTCCAGAAATCAAGCACTTCATGTCTCAATCATTCCACTAACAACAACTCAGCTCAAGTTCTTCTGAAAACGCGCTTGTTCGCGAGCTGGTCGACATGCTGGGAGTTTAGCACCGCGTCACCGCCAAGCTCCCCCCTTTTCCAGGTTGAAACGACCTCATCCGTTGCTACAGTCATAACTTTTGCCCCCATACAACAGTACCCAGTTGTTTGTTAACTCAGGTTCGCAAATCAATAGAATCGCCGGGCCCTCGTGCCCAATAACGGCTGCCCGATCAGCGGGTGAAATATCCCCAGATTTAATGCAGTAGCAGTAGTGATCCACAGGGGTCAACTGTGAGGCGGTTTCGATTTAGTGTATTGGTAAGCCCAGAGGCAGTCCCACATAAGCCGGTCCAACTTGTCACTCCAGGGCATGTCTCCGCGACCAGGTATGCGTCATGCATTCCACCGCCTGGTTTTTAGGCCAGAACAAAAAAAAAGGTAGAGATGGTTGGAGTTCATTGAATCGGTGGCGATAATTCATCGTTTGGCTTGCACATCTTGTACTGAGATCACGGCCCTATACATAGCAAGCAGTTCAGCCGTCAGTTCACTCGATGAAACGTGGAGCCTGAAGTGTTCTTCCCACATCACCGATGTAATGCACCCCACGTAGTCATTGCTCTTGGAACCGTCCGAGAATATGAAAAGGTGTTCAGTTTCAAATTGATTTAATTGTTTGCTGATATTGCCAGATTCGGAATTATTCCTTGAAATCTTTGCTCCTCGTGGAGAGATCGACAGTAACCTGTAATAATCGCCATAGAGGTAAACTATCCTCGGAGGTGTATATCGCTGGAAAAAACAGCGATAAACGACTACAAACTACATGGAATCTATGAAAAGAGTCCCTGTGGATCAACACATGTATGAGAGGGGTTGAGTTTGGTGTTTGATGGAAATAAATGTCTGTAATGAGACAGTCTTGGTTTACATCTCAAGGAGCTGGCATATTTATCAACAGCAATTGACGTCTAGTTTCTGGAATGGATTTCTGCTTCGGAGAGCAAGCTGTCTACTGGGCTAGTGTGGAAGGCCCCCAGGGTTATTCTAAAGGTTCAGTTGTAGATTGTCGTGAGTAGTAGTTGTGAGTTGTTGAAAAGTCCCCGGCCTACCATAGTAAAACACATTTTTTTGACAAAATTAGTTATTTTATTCAACATTTATACAACAATTATACATGGCGACCCTCCAACTTTTCGATACCATATTTGTTGTACGATTTGTCCTTTGCTTCAAAATAGTCCTTAATTTCGGCGATCACTTCTTTATTCGACGAAAATTTCTTCCCAGCGAGCATTCTTTTGAGATTCGGGAACAGGAAATGGACGCTGGGGGCCAGATCTGGATAATGCGGTGGATCAGGAAGCAATTCGAAGCCAAATTCATGGATTTATAACGCTATGTAATAGTCAAAATACAGACACCATAACCTTGCCAGTCGACTGTTGCGTTTTCCCGCACGAAATTCCTTTTTATCCATTTTTTTCACAATAACAAAAGTTGCTTCACTCAAGATGCTATAATTCACAAACTAATGATCCGACAGCTATCAAATTTATACACGCATCTTTTGAGGGTTAAGGTTAACTAAAAAACAAACGGATTTAATTCTAGTAGCGCCATCTATGTGTCAGGCCGACGACTTTTCAATTGACCTGTTACACTTGGTTTGGTTTTTGATGATACCTCTTGGACCTTTCTATCTTAGTAAACAGTGATAAGTATTGATATAAAAATTATACAGTTTAAATCCCTCGGAATTAATTCACAATGCTATAAATTAATAATTCATTAAAATTGAGCTGCTATCTGGTACAACAACGTAGATATCCAAATAAAAGTTGATTTCTATTTGTGAAAACATCCCATTTGAACTGTCTAAAGAAAAATAATATTTCCGCAGTAAGAATTTTAACAATACGAAATTCGACGATTCCAATTTAAGTTATCGCACGGGAGTGTCAAATTACTTTTAGAGATACGAACTGCAATTCGCTGCAGGAAAATACGAGGACAAATTTCCACCAGGAAATAATATTACCCGGGCAATCTTGTCCTTGCAACAATGGCTGTGGAACATCCTGAGCAAGCGGAAGCGATTTTTTAAATATTTCTCCACCAGCTTGTTTCCGTCTAAAGCCTTAATTTATTAGCTCGATAGGGTATGGAGACGAGAATCCTGCTTGGTGGAGGGTTGATGTTTTCGTAGCGTTCGTCTGCCCATAAAATAACGACAGTTGCTCTATGAATAAATTGCCCTTAAATCAAATCATGTGAATGGAACATTTATTTGATAATATTGTGGTTTAACCCTTCTCCTTGTTGCCGAACATCTTTATTACCATATTTGCGTAGGGAGAAAACTTCATTTTACGAATTAACGTTCTTAAAAAGGGTTTTATCAGTTTTCTAAAAGGGGAATTATTCTCCTGATAACGGGATACGACCAAACAAGAAATACTGAATATTCATTAAACCGCTCTTTTAATATTCATAAGCAATATTAGGGTTGCTTGCCTATAACTGGGTTTTAAACATTAAAAATAATGTATTGGTAGCCTCTTTCAATTCCAATCAGTATTTAAATCAATTTGTTTTTAATAAATACATTACCAGAGTTGCAAAACTTCCATATTAATATGAGAATCAAGTCTCCCATAATGTATTTTTGTTATTTTCTTGATTTTGTAAGTATCTGGAATCCTATAGACGACAAATGCAGATTAATACTGCAGGAGCAAATCAGTTTAAAAGTACGACTTAAAACTATAGATGATCTTGAGCAACAAACCGAACATATAACTGAACAAATTCGGTCAGCTGCAAAAGATGCTACCCCAATAGCAAGAAAGAAATCAGGATATGAAGTACCTTACCCCCTCGAAATTAGATAAATGATAAAAGAAAGGCGAAAAGCGAATCAAAAGATAGAAGAATATAAACAGAATTGCTTTCAAAAGCAATATAAAACAACTATACTGGTTAGTCGGAAGATACTCTCAACTTGATCTAAAATCAAAGAGGTTGGTCTATAATACAATTATAAAGCCAGTTTGGACCTATGGGGTGCAAATATGGGGTTGCACTAAAAATTCAAATGAACTAGACATACAATGCTGTCAAAACAAGATTCTTCGATTGATTACCAATGCCTATCGCTATGTAACCAATGAAGAACTGCACGATGACCTGAAAATCAAATGGATTTGCGAAGTTATCCAAGATTTCGCCTTGAAACACGAAAGAAGATTACTAAATCATACTAACGTGGAAGCAATAGAACTGCTGAACAGCGCGCAGGATGTCAGGAGATTGAACCGAACAAAACCATACGATCTTATATAAAGTGTATACATATAGTGTAAACTATAGCTATAAGTTAATAACTAATAAATAATTATAATTTTATAATTGAGGAATACATACTACTTGTACTAAGCGTATCTAATAAAGATGTTATAAAAAAACTTTGAAATTGTAAAAAATGAGTTACCCAATCCTAATCATTATTGTTTTAATACATATATAATCATATATCAATATCAAAATTGTTTTATTCATATATTCCCTGTTTTAATACATTTAATATTTCATAATTATGTATATAGCATAATGGTAAAGAAGGATCATCTTATATGATGCTCTGATGTTGTTACAGTTCTGAAAATGATCGTACTTATAATATCATACTTTTGTTACAATGAGCAGTGGTGTAGTAATTTAAAGTTATCAACATCATGTTGACTATTGAAACTTGATGGAAATTGGATTAGATTTGATTAAGTGAAATTTAAAGTTCTTGAGAACTTACTTATTTAGAAATTAAATAGTTCTCGAGATATATTGATTTGATACTTGATATATTTTAATATGTTTTAATATATAGACATGTACTACTTTAATTAATACTATATATCAAATATATGTTGAAAATGTTGTTAAAAGTTGTAGTCGTATGTCATATAATTTTTAAATTATTCCCTTTACTCTGTTATGTGATAAAAATTATTAACTTAATAATTTCTGGTCGAATTTCGTCCACTTGGCGACCAATAGTTTGAATTTTAGTCACAGAAGTTCACATGTTCACAGTAATGAATTCACATCGACCTTCAGAAAATTAAATAAATACAAATATATATATTGATGAGACAATGATTTTAGTACCACCCTGTACAAAGCAACATCAATAAATCCTATAGCAAAATAACGAATTTTATTGGTCAGTTCACTTCTGACAAGCCACATCAATAACTAAGAAAAAAAGCAAAACAGAAATTTGAGCATCATCAATATTCGGTTATATATGAATCAAGAAAAATAATAACACTGTCATGATCTTCATCTTCAACAATTATTTTGATACGTTATTAAGCTCGTTTCAGTTCGTAGATATATTTACGACAATATTCACCATTCAGGTCGTTATTATTGTCTTTACGTTGGTAGTAGTGTTGGCATCGAAAAATATCGAACTAATATAAAAATTCAGCTGGTCCCATAACATTTTATACAATGTATGGGATGCTATAAACAATAAAACATAAACAGAAGAATTAATGGTCTAATATATGGCGTAAATAGTTATCAAAACGTAGGGTTTATATCGTATTTATCGTAAAATTATCTATAATGTCCTTTCTAAGAATAAACGTATAAAAGTAATTTAGTCTTACCCTTTACGATTCAAAATAATATATTGGGATGATTCTACCAACAAGACAATTATAATCCCAACGTACTAATGTCCGTTATTATCTATAATGGTTATGTTAAACCATTAACTACTTTTCAGAAAGCTGAGTCTATTTATCAAATAAAAAAATAATATAATTGATTTTATTATAGATTAGATATATATGGTCTTGTCAACAGTTAAATTAAATTATTTGTAGAAAATTGTGTAGATACGTTCTTGATAAAAATAATGTAAAACCAGAAGAAATAAACCCTAATTATACAACTATACACGGTTTTCGACTTGGGCAACCAAAAGCTGTTTATACTGGGGGGGTTCTGAATCTGAATCAGCAGCCCGTTTTTCACAACTGCTTCTAGTTTTCGAAATATTGAATAAATTCATTATTTTATTATTTTGGATCATTAATGGTCATTTATCGAATTAAAAAGTATAAATCAAAAATTAACAGAGTCCTTTAAACTACTTTATATCTTTTTTTAAATATTTTTAAGCCTCTTTTTTACCAACAAGGGTTTATCTGGACTGGACCTATTATTTAACGTGGGCTCAGAACCTCGGTCCTCAGCATTAAGTCTACCGACTGGCGAGTGATCAACTTAGAAATAATCCCAGAAGAGATCTGGTCTTACCCAGCCTGGTTACTAGCGTGACTGGGATCATTTTAGGACAATCACAAATATTAGTCAATTACCAACATAAATTTACGACCATGCCCCGGCAGGATTCGAACCTGCGACTATCGCACACCGTCCTGTTGCCCTTATCACTGTTGTAACTTAGTGAAGAATAGAGGTAAGCACAGAATGTATGGTTAAATTTTTAAAAGTTAAATACCCAGACAGCATCAGTTTTGTTTATAGTGGGAATATTAACTGCCAAATTTACAACAATATATTTTCAAGGACATCAAAGCTATGAGAGAAATAATTTACAATTATACCAGAAGAAATATTAAGAGTAATTATAACTTTTATACACATTTTGTTGTAATTAATCATCCATTCGGTATAACCATTTTAGGTTAGTAAACGTACAGTACATCAACCAAAAGTTAGATAGTCAGTTCAATACTCAATTCATTAATGGAGTTTGACCATCAAAAATAGTTGAAGAATGTGAAATTATAATAATAAAAAATTTAATGAGATTTCGCAAAATGTAAGAATAGCGGAGAACGATACTTGAAAACATCAAATTTACTAATGATTGACCTTAATAAACAAAACATAAACAGAAGAATTAACGATCTAATATATGGCGTAAGTAGTTATCAAAATCTAGGGTTTATATCGTAAAAATTAATCATCAATCACACCCTAATAATCTAAGGACTACTATTCTGAAGGTAGAGCATTTTTATAAAAGATCATAGGTAAATAAGTTATTATTTTGTAAAAATAATGATGTATTGACTGGTGATTTCTTTCAGGTGAAAAGTACAATGGTCTGCAAGATGAAAATGGACTTTTCGTATATAATATTAGGGAGTCTTTATGTAAATATGATTTATGAACTTTCTGTAATAATGTTTCAAAACGATATCTTAAAACTGCTGCATGACCTTGATGTAAATATATTTCAATATGGTCTCTATATAATTGTCTTCTCAGTTTTGCAATAAAAAATTCTGGTAAAATATTACTTATTATTTCCAAAAGTTCCCTAATTTTTATTTACTTGGTAAATACAATCACATCTATAATATTTCATAAAAAATTAATGGTAACTTTTCATATTACTATCTGTGCTAGTCTTTCAATGAGTTCAAAGCACTTAAGGAAGTATTAGTACTTCCTTTACTGTTGTAACATATATTTGATTATTGATTTTCAATTATTAGCGATGGAGCGATGTACAAAGAAAAATGTATTAGACTAAAATGTTCAACAAGAATTACAAAACAAAGTATAGTAAATGTAAATGTGCATCTGCTAAACCGAAAATTACATTATATTTACTGTATGCTCATACTGAAGATCTGAGTTCAGAGCATTAAATAACGTTAGGAGTAGTTGTCATTTGCTCTGGTCCAAAAGCTGATCTGAATTTCTAAACTTGTATTATATATTTGAGGTTACAAATATTGTTATTGTTGTTCTAGACCGAATAGACCATTCACCTAAGGAAAATCCGTCGTTACCTTATATTACTAAACTGTTTCCTGTTTTTTCCCATTCATATTCGGAATTGTACGTCTGATTTAAAAACAGAACAGAGTCTCCGAATAAATCTTTTGTATTTTTCGTTCAAGGATATAACTTAGCCCTTCTTACAAAGGCACAATATAAGGCCAGCGCAGCCATGGTACCATAATTCTTGGCCGAGGTTAATAAAATAGAGTGAACTGAAAAAATGCATTAAAACATGGCGGGCCACCTTTGCATCATGTAATAAATTTCAAATTCAACAGCTTTAAAAAAGTTGATCTGTACCATTAGTGCTTAAACTATCATAAATCCTCAATTGGTGTTCAATCCGTCCGAATCTGAACAACAGAACAGTTACAGTGGCGTATCGTTTTCTCCATTTTTAATTCGCTTCGATAAAATACTAATAAAAGATCCAGCAATATCCACAAATCATGCGCCCAGTAAGATTTTCGCCTCGATTCAATTTGATTGATTGGGTTTTAATTGAGCATGGAACATTTATTTGTATTTTACCAACATTTATTTTTTTTTTGATTTGTAACCTTTAATTATCATCACTAATGTTTTCAAGAATTTTGTAGACATTTGACAACAGCGTCGATCAGTACGAACACAAACTGAATTTTATAGACTGATTCGGGTACATGTTCCAATGCAAGAGAGTATTCTCTCTCTTTCTAGTTAGCGTAAAATGAGAAGGAGAAATATGATCCGAGTTTAAAACGAATTTGACATTTTTATAAACTGCATTTGGCAGTTAGGAACTGAATATTCCGGTCTCATCTAGATTATAAATATTTTCAGATATAAAGTAGTATTTTTTGGAGGTTATCAAAGAATGAAAAATATAATACAATATTAGCTTTGTTAAAACTACTTACTAGCGCTAGATTGGTTTCTTGAAGCTTCCGTAAGTTCAAACGTGACATACCAGCTATTTTTACTTTATTGCAAACTAGTATACCAGTTATGTGGTTTGATTAGCCTTTAAGCCCAAGCCAAGTTGATTTTTCTGAATATTCTTCAAGCTGTTTCTCTTCTTCTTCATCAAAATGCTGTCTTCACGTCATATCTCAAAATTTCTATTTGATCCTTGTCTTCCTCTAATTTTTCACAAAGAACATACGCCATACCTTTCCATACTTACTACGAGGCACTGAAATTAAGTAATTAAATAATTAAGTAAGAAATTCGAACTTAAGACTGCTCGAGGAATTCAACATGAAAGAAAGTAACATTATAGCAACATTGATAGAAAATATTTGAATATGCCAATCGAAAGCTGTATATAGAATACTTGAAAATCCAAGAGGTACCAAAAGACCATGGACTAATGTAAGCCGATAGTGTTCTTGAAGGAGTAAGTGATGTCAGCTTGGGTGGTGACTAACTAAAAAAAGTTTCAGTGGATTCATACCATTTCATAGGAGCAACCCAGTGGTACGGAATAAATTACTTCGAAAGCAAATACGCATATATAGGTTGGCAGAACAACAACAAACTAAATAATTGGCATTAAAAAGTAGCTATTTTATGATTGTTCAAAGTTTTTAAGAGAGAATTATATTTTTAAAAAAATACGTTTGTTTATCAGATAATTGTCTAAACTTATTCAAGTAAATCATTACGTAAAAATTAAAATCTCACCAAGTAGAAATGGAATAGTTCTAAGTTCAAATAAATTTATATGTAGAATTTAATAGTTTTGTTCTCACAATTAAAATTTGTTTTTGTAATGATCCTTGTTTATTATGTTAATTAGGTTAGTTGTTAGGTACATTTAAATTGATATGGGGTGATAAATTATGATTCACGTCGATACAAGAGTCAATCCCTAGCATGTAGAAAAGGAGAAGAACAAAAAGTACTTGTACAATAACGTTTTGTTCAAAATGGTATAAAAGACCAGCGATTTAAAATAAGGTTCTCTGTTGATTTGGAGCTAAAAGTACTGTAACAATAAAAATAATAAAGTACTATTACTAATTCCGTCCGAATTTTTTACATTAAAGTTTGAAAATAAAAAAATAATTATTTAAAATTAATTTAAAATTATTTTTAAAAAAATGACGGTTACGCCCATGGAAATATCTCCATTTTAATGTAAGTGCAGGCGGACATTTGAGCTCGTCCAAGTATGAAGTTTATTTGTCGTATATCGGATACGGCAAGTTTTTCAGGACGCGTGACAGTTTTATTTTTAAAAGGGCGTGGATGGGCTCTCCACCCCTACAACTCTCTTCAAGATCACCCGTACGTAATTATCAGTTATCGTCGATGCGTAAAAGCGCACGGGCTTTTTAGCGCCGTTTTCTTTAAACATATTTGTGTCAAAGCTTTTCAATTTGCCCATGTCGTTCCCGATATTTCGAGCTCGCGACTCAGTTCACTCAATTTCATCTCGTTATCGGCACCATTCCCTGAGACGCATTGTTCTACCGAACAATAAGTCTTAATTTTAAATCGGGAGGGACTACAGCGTTCGCGATATCCTAAATATTCATCTAATATCATCGCAAACATTATTATCACGCATATTGTTCGTCGAAACTCTTTAAATATTGGGGTGATAAAAAATCTCGGCACCCTATATTAATTTGCATCAATAAACCGCAATTATTTTTCGCTATACAGGTCTTTACAGGTTTTTATTTAAATATATACTATATATTATTAGAAGATCAACCCTATATAAAGCTAATTTATCTCCATATCAAATACTATTTTTTCCAAAATCATTACCAATGATACTTGAAAATATCATAATTTCATAGAGAACCAGGAAAAACCGTGATATATTATATATTGTCAATAATAACAGTAAAAATTAAAACAACCTTAGCGAACAAAGAAAAAGATTCAACAATATTCTTGTAAAACAGAAAGATTATAATCTCTCAAAAAATTTTAATTAACAAAGCGAATAGTTAAAATTTTATGGCGAGTAATTTATGTTTCAGTTCGAATTTATGAGATCTCATTGCAATAATTTATTATTCGTAATAAAAAATAAATAGTATTGCAAGGAACATAAATAGTATCGTTGGGAACTATCGACCTTTTTCAATCAAAAAACTAGCGACTGAAAATCGTAATTACTATTTACAGTCAAAAGTATGGCTCGACGGTGTTGTTCAATTCGTGATATAGCCGGCTTGTTGGCGCAGTGGTAAAGGCGATGGAACGGTCCTCCTACTGTTGCGATAGCCGCGGGTTCGAATCCTGCTGGGGCATAGTAGTAAATTTGTTTTTGTGATTGTTTAAAATTTGTGAATGTTCTAGGCAAGAGTGTAAAATCCGACAAGGAAAATGATTCCATTTACGCCAGTAACCAGGCTGGGTAAGACCGGATGTCTTCTGGGATGATTTCTACAGTTGGTCACTCGCCAGTCGATAGGCTTAATGCTGAGGGCCGTGGTTCGAAGCCCACGTTAAACTTAAACGTTAAACTTTAGGTCCAGTCTAGATAAACCCATAGTTGGTAAAAGGAGACTTTAAAATATATATAAAAAAAAATTCGTGATGTCAGACGAAGATGTGTTCGTACATCTTCGTCTGACATCACGAATTTTTTTTATATATATTTTAAAGTCCTTTCCTGTATAAATTGTGGAACTTGTAGAATCTACTCGTAGAATTACTTTTATATTTGTATGTTCTGTGGACCTGTAAAAAGGAATAAATTTTTTCTATAGAATGGAATAATACCCCAAAAATGTCGTATTTTAATATGTTAATTGCTATTTTTAAATAACAAACTATAATAAATATAGACAATACAATAGAACTTAAACAAAACCTAAAAACTAAAGATGTACAATAACCAAAAATTCTAAATAAAAATTAAACATACATCTAATCATAGAAAAAAAATTTAATTCATGACATAATTAAAAATGATCGCACAATAACTAGTAGAGCTCTTTTCAATAAAATAAATGCTTTATTTATTATTGAACAGAAATATTTTTAACAAAAATCGAGCGATTAATCGAAATATTACCTATTATTGCCATAAAAACAGTCAAAAGTATTTTACTATTTATCATTCACAATTTTAATGTTTTTACCCTATTACATTAACAATCTTGAAAAATATCGTTCCAAAATGCTGTTATATTAATATATAATATGTTGTTATTTACAAGCAAACTATCAAAAAATCATAAAACTATATATATTACATATAAATCTAGGTAAGCATAAATTGGTTACATTTTTGTCAAGGTGGCTGGTTAAGACGACTAGGGAGCCAGAACTTTAATAATTTGTCGAATGAAACAAGTAGAACCAAAAATAGTAATTGAAAGTACACGATTGAAACAGTCGATAGTAAATAGTAACAAAATCAGTCGGACCGAAAATAGCGACTGAAACAACCACTGAAACAATCGCTAGTAAAAAGTAGTTAATTACTAAACAGTCGATAGTCGATTTCAGTCGATAGTTCCCAACACTAATAAGTAGTATTGCAAGTATTGCATTGTTATCTATTGGAAATCGTTTCAAACTTAATTTTCAGTATTAATTAACGAAGCTAATGGTATTTTTATAAAGAAAATCATGTTGTTCTGTTTTATTTTTTGATAATTCATTATAATAATTTATTTTCTGTTGCGAAATAGGAGTATTGTAAGAAACACCATCTGATCGCTCAAAGTCCTAATTAACGGAAGCTCTAAGTGTAAGAAATACATCATTTTGTTCTATTTTAGTTTTTGATATTTCATTATAATCATGTATTTTCTGTAGCGAAATAGAAGTAGCTCTTAAATAAAGTCCTAATTAACGAAGATGATCGACTGAAAGGTGTATTTTAAGAAACTCTATAGTTATCTATTGTAAATCGCTCAAAATTATTTCGAAGTCCTTATCAGTGATGCTGATAGTAATTTTTTAAAGAATTTTATTTTGTTCCGTTTAATTTTTTTTAAATTTTTTTTATATTCAAGTCCTATTTAACGAAGCTGATGGTAATATTTTAAAGAACATCAATTTGTTTTGTTTCATTTTTCTCATTCAATTGATTTTTCTCATCATTTTGTTCTACATAATTTTATGACGTTTTATATTAATTTATTTTTCGTGGCGATATAGGAACAGTATTTTAAGAAATGGTATTGTTAACTATCGCAAATCGCTAAACAATTGATTCCTAGTATTAATTCATAACAAATTTTTCGTTGTAAAATAGAGAGAGCGACAAAAAGAATAAATATTGGTTAAACTGCATTCGAGGGTGAACAACAGTGGGTATGTTGTTTTGTGTGAAAGTACAAGTGGATAAAAAAGGGCTATTGTTCGTGCGTTAGGGCACAATATACGATGTGCATTATTATAAGCACATCATAAATTTAGCGATCAGCGATTTACTGATATCAAACAATTTCGAATGTGACGGATTAGCTGTACGGTAACGTCGGGATATTTCCCGACGGAATTGCATTCCATTTTGGTGCAAAACGAATTTATCAAAGCAAATCGCATATACGAGCGCCGTTCGGAGACAATTTATCTTTTCCAGTAATGCGGGAGGATATTCGTGGTTACGTCCTCAGCAATTTTAATACAGGTGCTGCTGTTTATTCGTTATCTGATTATGTCCATTTTCATCATTAATAATTCCGATTAAATCTATTCCGTTTGCCCTTCAAACCGTGAAAAATCGTACCGTTTTATAACGAAATTGATTTCGAAACAAATCGTCGGCTCATTCAATTCAATGACATATATAATTCGTTTTACCGATCATATACCGGATTATCCCTATCCTTTTTTTATCATGTTTAATATTTTTAACGTACGTAATGGTTCAAGCGCTAGTTAAAGTTCATTGTTTCCATGAAAAGCGGCTTTAGGAAAACATTAACTAATTCCCGAAATATAAAAGGCAACTCTCCTTATCATTTTTTTACCGGAAAAGTCGTAGAAAGCGACATGTCATTCAATATGATTCTTCAAACTTCTTCACTGACCTAATATTCGCTGTTATAACAGGTCAATTGGAAAGTCCCCGGCCTACACATTTTTTTGGTAAAATTAGTTCATTTATTCAACATAATTCTCTTCAAGGGTGATACACTGATTACAGCGACCCTTCAACTTTTCGATACCATTTTTGTAGTACGATTTGTCCTTTGCTTCAAAATAGGCCTCAATTTCGGCGATAACCTCATCATTCGAAGCAAATTTCTTCCCAGCGACTATTATTTTGAGATCTGAGAACATGCAATAGTCGCTTGGGGCCAGATCTGGAGAATAGAGTCGATGGGGAAGCAATTCAAAGCCTACTTCATCGCTTTTTTCCATAGTTTTCACTGACTTGTGACATGGTGCATTGTCTTGGTGAAGCAGCATTTTCTTTTTCTTCAAATGCGGTCGTTTTTCGCCGATTTCGTCCTTCAAACGGTCCAATAACACTATGTAATAATCGCTGTTGATGATCCTTCCTTTTTCAAGGTAGTCAATGAAAATTATTCCATGCGCATCCCAAAATACAGACGCCATAACCCCTTGTCAGCCGACTGTTGCATTTTCCCACGCTTTCGAGCGGGTTCATCCTGTGCAGTCCACTCGGATGACTTGATTGGACTTTGGAGTGAAATGATGGAGCCATGTTTCATCCGTTGTCACATATCGATGCAAAAACTCGGGTTTATTACGCTTAATCATCTTCAAACACTGCTCAGAATTATCAACTCGTCGTTATTTTTCATCAAAAGTGAGCTCGCGCGGCACCTACTTTGCACTGAGCTTTCTTATATACAAATATTCGTGAATGATATGATGTACACGTTCAGTTAATATCCTTAGAGTGTCTGCTATTTCAATCAGTTTCAATTTACGGTCATTCAAAATGATTTTGTGGATATTTTAAATGTTTTCGTCGGTAACAACCTCTTTTGGGCGTCCACTGCGTTCACCGTCTTCGGTGCTTATTTCACCACGTCTAAATTTAGCATACCAATCCATGATGGCTGATTTTCCTGCGGCAGTGTCCGGAAACTCGGCATCGAGCCAAGTTTTTGCTTCAACTGTATATTTTCCCCTCAAAAAGCAATATTTTATCAACATGCGAAATTCCTTTTTATCAATTTTTTTAACAATAACAAAAGTTGCTTCACTCAAAATGCTATAATTCACAAACTAATCCAACAGCTGTCAAATTTATACGCGCATCTCTTGAGGGTTAGGGCTAACTAAAAATC
This sequence comes from Rhynchophorus ferrugineus, assembly GCF_030347505.1. Lineage (NCBI taxonomy): Eukaryota > Metazoa > Arthropoda > Insecta > Coleoptera > Curculionidae > Rhynchophorus > Rhynchophorus ferrugineus. Next base: position 22,847,544 of record NW_027472584.1, on the reverse strand, counting down.
ATGTGGATTTAATTCTAGTAGCGCCATCTATGTGTCAGGCGCAGGACTTTTCAATTAACGTGTTATACTTTAGGATTTCAAGCATTAATTAAAGAGCAACATTGTTTGAGAATTATTGAAGGAAAATCTAAACTATTGACAACTGACGGGTCATCTGCTATTATAAATCTCAATGGGATCCAGTTAGAGTAAATGCAGTAGTTCAAGTATTTCGAATCGTTCGAGTATATTGAATCGAATAAGCTGCTGGCGATTTTACTTCCATTAGATGGTGTATGTGGATAAGAGGAAATATTATAATCAAGACTTAGAGTTGGACATGGATACCATTACACTCTGATATCTGTAATTGTGATCGAATTCCTTACAAACTATTGTGGTGACGAAATATCCGAAAAAGTTATTTTGTAAAAAATTATTGAATAAAAAATTTTGATTCATAATCTATAACGTAATTATGCTCTATTAGTAACTCAACATAAACATCAGCATTGAATGTAACCAAACCAACATCGGATATTAGTATCGATTGAAATTTAACAAAAATAGTCGTTATATAAGCAGAAATGTGAAGAAGATGTTTCTGTAACAATACAATATGTGGATAAAGAAATTATATACTCAAAACTTGATGGTGATGATGATGATGATGACAAAGATATACACAATTAGTTGCTAATGATGGAGAAAAATTGTATCTTTTAAAATAATATTTCAATAAAACTAACCGAACAAAAATATATTATTTCAGAGTTTTTAAGAACAATATATTTTACTACAATTATTCTTGGTTCAAAGTTTATCAAAACGAAATTAATAATCACCAGTAAAGTTCTTGTAATCCCTATTGTTAATTAATGTTTGTTCTTCAATATACATTCACCTGTTTGGCGTCATTGCCAGAGAAATTCATTATCGTAACTAATTGCTACGCTATCGTTGACCAAAATCGAAAAAATTCTCAAATAAAATTTGTAAATGATGATGGACATGACAAATTCGTATAAATAACTACGGTTTTAATCAAAAAACGTATCTCCTAATGATAGGTGGTCATCAAATTGCCGAAAAAAAAACATGTGTTATTATACAAGGAGGGTGGGAATTAAACCATTTGAATTAGTGAGGTGTTCGTTACAAATATGACCATTATAGTCGATCTAGTGATCGTTGGCTTTGCCATTATTATTTATTCATATCGGTTTTTATCGAGCTTTGATGTTTCGACGTGGTTTTATGATAGATTTTAGGAATAGATAAATTTTCCCAGATAATTGGAAGGAAATTTTCGGATTTGAGTAACAGGAAAGGCGTTTCTTATTCTCTTCTATCTCTTTTTATTTCTATCTTCTTTAAACGAAATAATTTTCACATTATAAGGAAAATAGTTGAACAAAAAGAAAACGCTACGAACTTTTTCCCAGATCAAAAACTTTTTTTAGGAATTCAAGCCGAACGATATTAATCTCGTTTTAGTATCGAATTTAGCAAATAAAAATTTAAGTGCACGGACACACTATCCCTAATATTTCGAAAACACAAAGATTCCGACATGATTGATATATATATATATATGGGGAAAATAAATTTCCATTTTACCGAAAACATTAGTTGATAGTCATCCCTATGGCTCGACACAATTTGCTCTCGCTTGACGATCTCATCCATCATTTCGCTTGTCCGAATTTGGATCGGCCAAATACTTCACAATTTTCCCAGTTTATTTATCTCGCTACCCCTCTCGGATACTACCAAAAAAATCCTCTCCTGTGTCATTGTTTTTTCGGTCAGTTTATATCGAAATGAAAGTAATTGAATAGCGATTTGTTATATGTATCGCTTTTACAACAAAATTCCATTGGGAATTAATTTTGAGGGATTTACAGTATGTTGTCTCAACTTTTATTACATCATATGGAAAACTTTGGTAACCATATCATTGTTATGGCATCGAACACACTACCAAATGGAATTTGTAAACATGTCAAATTCGTTTTAAACTCGTAGAGGATATTTTCATTCTCATTTTACTAACTAAAAAGTGACAAAATGTTGTCAAATTAGATTTCTGTTGGTACTGATCGACTATGTTGTCAAATGTCCACAAAATTCTTTAAAACATTAGTGATAATAGAGGTTACAAACAGGCAAAAGTTAATGTGGCAACATTGCGACGTGCTGAAGTCAAAAATGTTAATGACGTGCATTGGCTGTTTTATTGGATAAACTATAGATATTTGCTATTGTATTATAACTCATCACTATATATATGTGGTGTTAAGGCACTGAGACTTTGACAATACTACAGCCCAATAAATTCTTTTTTAAGCATATTTTCTTCAAGATCATTTCAACAATGAAGTTATTCAATTAAGATGGAACAATCTTTAGAATAAGAATAAATCCAAAGACACAGATTATAACAGTTTGGATATAGTTGTCAAATGATGAGTGAACCATTTCTTCACAAACCTCTATGATGAAAAAATAAATAGATAAAGAATGTTTGGTGAATAATGTTCAATGACCCATTATCTCTTATGTGGTAATACTGTAATTTCATCTTGTTGAATTTCCGTCATAACTAATTTTCACCTTTAACTCACGTGCTTACTATTTCCCTTCCCTCAAAGTTAGTCAAAATTTTCTTACTATATAAACCTTCCCTGAATTTTTACAAATATTCTAAAACCAAAATTAGGCATATCCGTTCAGCGATTCTCTAGTTTTAGCAAGACTAACGAACAGCCAATTCATATATATATATATATATATATATATATATATATATATATATATATATATATATATATATATATATATATTTATATATATATATATATATATATATATATATATATATATATATATATATATATATATATTTATATATATATATATATATATATATATATATATATATATATATATATATATATATATAGAAGAGGACTGTGTCCTTATTAGATACTAGATAGGTTTCTGACATTAGATAGTTGAAAAAATTAATATCATATATTAGAAATTTATTTATTGGTGCTTGAATCTTAGGAATATGAAATGATAAAATGATAGTACTTGACTTTCTCAACAAATACCTTTTATTTACATATGGATAGCTGTTTAAACATGGTACTTCATATCACTACCATTTTTATATATTATTATCGACCGTAGATACATATTTTTAATTAATAATAAACTCGTAATGTAGGTACTGCTTGTAGATTAAATATTTTAAAATCACGGAAGCATATATCAGAATCTCGCCTTCTCGTTTTCGATGTAAATATTGTGTAAACGTTTTACAAGCCTATGCGTGAAAAAGCCACATTGGAAATATTAAACTCGCTGTGATATAACCAACGTAGATTTCACTTTCATCTCGGAAGTGGTATAAAGCGTTCGGAAGTATGCCAGTTACATAAAAATTGCATGTTTTTGTGGGCAGTATTCGAACAAATTCAGAGGACTGCCGGGGGAGTTTTAGTACGATAAACGCATTTTCGTTACGCTATTTCGGGTATTTAAGACACTTTTCACGCTAACACTGTATCGTTATCTCATCCGATTGCATTTTTTAAATTATGTTTTTTTTGGACCGTGTCATTTATCGGTCACTACACCAAGTTTATACAGGTGTTTTGTTTTTATAAACTAACAAAAATATGTACATGAATTATGAAAATGAAAAATTAAGTTCTGTTTGAAAATAATAGTTTTAAATATATTTGTAATTTAAACTTTACTATCCTATATTTGAAAATTACACATTCAATGTACACAGAAGTTTTCAGTAAGGGCGGGTCGCGAACTAATAATTAAATTCCTTTTTATTTTGTTAGTGGTCCAGTTTTCAATGATTCTGTCATATAATTCACATAATATGAGGTTTATGTTCACTCTAAGGTCACCAGTCGATTATGGCATAGATCTGTAAAAGAAAGTCCTACATTAAAACGATAATTTAAATCATTTCTGGCAAAGATAACCATCTCCTGACTGATGAGTAAAGCTGAAGCCCTAACCACTATTCTTTATGATAATAAGGTTTTATTATTTTGACTGTTTCGACTGTTCATAAAATAAGGTTTTGTTTATTTTTATATAGTTATTACAACGATTATTACGTACATATTTTATATTAATTTTTTTGTGTTAAAAATCTAACTTCAATTATTGGTTCAATTTATTGTTAAAAACATTTTTTGAAATAATGAAATCATAATAACTAGACAAACAAAAACAATACTGCAAAACGCGCGTATTAACAGACAATGAGTGAATGAGCAGAAACGTCACACAATTAAAAAATGACGAGCGTATACTGTGTTGCCACTTCACAAAAACAATAATAATGCTTTCAGTACCTATTTAAGATAAAATAATCCTATAAAAGTAACATAATTTATTATAACAAATATAATAAACCATAAATTACATAAATACGAGTACTGTTCCTAAGAATTTGGCCTCCAACTGTAGTTCTTTGAGGATATCTTGTGGAAAATATGTTTTTACAAAAACAGCTTGTTATCAGCTGGAACTGTGACTCAAACCATATCAGCATTCACCAAAATCATCAACTTAGTCATTTTCAGGTAGTTCACCCATTCTGCCTATAATTTTCGACGAATTTAAAAACAAACATCAACTCTAATTATAATTATATGAATTTTTAATGACCAGTTCGTTATTCCACTATTAAAGAAACCACATTCGGTCGTAGTCGGTTTATAATTTCGGTACTCCGATGATCTCTTGACCCGTTCGCTTGTTATTTAATCGAAATTACACAGAACCGAATAGCCACGCTAAAATTCCCATTACGTTTTTCGCTTTCACTAGTGCAGTAACTACAGAACCGACGTTATAAAAGATTTTACTGGGAGGGGAGCTGAAAAAAAAACACAAGGTGAGCGGCAACACCAGACCGTTTAAACAATCAGTTTAACAATATTTGAGTCACACATGATGTTGGACATAACGTTGGAATCGTTTGTGATGAGAGAAAAATAACCGCAAGAATGGTTTTTACTGGGACTCATCTCGTTAGGATCGTCTTCGCTATCTGTTTCGTGTTGCTGTTGACGTCGGATTATTCCGGACTCATCAACAAGCTAATCGGAGGAAACAAGACTGAAGAGACAAAGCACGGACCACCGAGACCTACCAATCCTGGATACGGTGATCCGAAAGCTGATATCGATATTGATGCAGACATCGAAGAGGAATCTGTGAAGCATCTTAGTAAGTAATGTTTTGTTTATTATTTTCTAACCTAACTTCATTCATTACATGCGAAATATATCTCAGTTTAAGTCATAAAAACGCACAAATTTAATTCCATTCGCTTTAGTTTTTTTCTTGAAAGGTATATCAAGGATATCTGACGGTGTACAATCGTTCTTATAAACCATATCAGTATTCCAGCTGGTAGCCGTCTCAATGTCATTCTGCAAGGTATACCTTTGAATTTCTTAAAAACAACTATCATGTTTTTGAACCAGCTATTATATAAAATTCTCAAATGATAACGAGTTTTAAATGGAAATATTCTACGACTAAATAAAACTCTGTGTTTTGGAACATAAAATAAATAAAAAAGGAGCAATAAATACGTTCATATTTGTGTAATTTTGTAATTAATCTGTTACACATACATTATAGGTAATAACATATAGTGGTACCTGTTTTGTATGTTTCTGATAATGTTATAATAATACGGATATTATATTTTATTGGTTATTTATGACCATACTGACATCAACTAACAATTTATTATAATTACAGAAAAATTTGAATGAATCTTAAAGGATTTTCTTATGTAAATTTAACGCAGTATTGTGAAATATTGTATGAATAGTTTATTATTACCTGCGGAGGTATTCTAAAGAAGCTTTCAGAAGAGAATCATCATGATCCAAAGCATTCACTCCCTTTTTCCCTTCTGCTGATAGTCACTCTTTGCTAATACATGTTTTTACATGTTTGTGAAGTTTGCAGTTGTGATGCCATTCTCTGATGAGAATTTCAATTAACTGCTGATTGGTGGTAATCACTTCTTTTGCAATCGCCCGTTTTCCAAGTTCCCACAGGTTTCCACATGGAATTCATGTCTGCTGAATTTATTTGTATAGGCAAGACAGTGATTTTTTTCCGCCAAGTATGCAGTAACATTTCTGGCTTTGTGACACGGTGCCGAATCATGCATAAAAATGTAGTTGTCATCGTTAGGGAACCATTCATTGATCTGTGGTAGTAATTATTATTTATTATTAATAATTATTAATAATTATAATTCATTGATCTGTGGTAGTAATCGGCCTTATTTCATTTTCCCTTCTACAAAGTATAAGCATACCATGTCTTTTTTTTCTTCTTCTAATATTCACCATTTGATTTTTTATTATATCTATATATTTCTTTGTGTCATAGACAATTTTTATTTTAATCTGGGCTATTTTTGTTGTTTTTCATCCACTTATTTTATCACTATCAATTTATCTATACCACACATGCTTCATATTACTTCATACATTCTTATTTTTACCCATCACTAAACTAGTAATTTTTCTATGAGGTGGGAAAAGCAATACACGTTTTGAGAGAATTTGAGATATCCGATAAGAAGCCCTTTTATTTATTAAATCAACTGACAAATATTCTCTGAAATCAATTCCCAAGAATTTCCAATGATGGTTATCTAAAATCTTATTTAATTTCTTAGACTATAATAAATCACCAAATCTCCTAAAATATTTTGATTCATCTTCAGCAACATTTTTCTTGTTATTGAATTGAATAGATAAAAGCTACGTTAAACGTAAACCCTATAAAATAAATTCACAATCCTAGATATATTTGGAGTATATGTTAAACTGACTAGTGACTATTAAACTAATTAACAACATTTAATTTTATGTGGGCTAATTATGTTTTTAATAATTAAATACATGTAACAAATGTAATAATTTTGATGGAACATTATATTTTAAGTAACGCCATAAATGATAACGAAACCAAAACAAAATTTTGAAACGAAATTTCTTCAGCAACACTCTTCGTATTATTCAATTGACTATATATACGTTAATTACGGGAAGACCTTTAAAATTAATTCCCAATCCTAGATATTCTTATCGTCCTATAAGCCTGTTACCTGTGATCTCTAAACTATTCGAAAAACTATACATTAAGAGACTCAAAATAATCGTAGAGGAGAGAAATATTAATCCAGACCATCAATTTGGCTTCCATAATAAACACGGAACAACAGAACAAATACATAGATTAGTCAACCAAATTAACAAAAATTTGATGGTTAAAATAATTGCTCCGCTGCTTTTCTCGATATTTCTCAGGCCTTCGACAAAGTGTGGCACACTGGACTGCATGTTAAATTGAAAAAGCTTTTGCCCCATACGCACTTTAATTGCTGAAATCGAACCTTACAGACATACATTTTATTGTCAAATAGTATGACGAATACACTGACCTACACCCAATATATTCGGGTGTTCCGCAGGGAAGTGTTCTTGTTGTGTTCTCCCATTGTTATATTTTATATATACAGCAGACTTACCTCAAAAAACAATAATGTTGTAACATATGCCGACGATACAGCGGTTTTATCATCACACGAGTCCAATATCACAGATATCCTCCGGAGGTTCCAGAATAAAGTGTTGCGAGTCATCGTCGATGCCCCATATTATGTGTCCAATAAACTAATTCAGCGTGATATCCCCATAGAACCCATAGCGAATGTGGTTGGGAGTGTTAGTGTGAAGTACTCTGAAAGACTATTAGTGCATCCCAATGCACTCGCCAAACAGTTAAATGTGCGCGATGATAGTGAAGTGCGTAGACTCAAACGCAAACTGTCATACGAATTGATTAATAGACACATAGAGTGAGATTTAATAATCCCTAGAATAAGCTAGAATAATTTTTAGAATAAGTTAGGATAGACTTGAAAATAAGTTAGAATATTATCTAGAATAAGATTAGGTTATAAGTTGTACAGTAGACCACTTACTGAAGTGATCTTACTGAATGATAGTACTTATTGTCCACGGGCAGATATTTGACGTTCTAGGAGATTAATTAAAAAAAATCCGAGATATATTTGGAGTATTTGATAAATTGACAAGTAATTATTAAACTAATTAACACCATTTAACTTTATGTTAGTTAATTATGCTTTTAATAAATAAATACATATAAAAATGTAATAGTTTTGAAGGAACACTATATTTTAAGTAACGCCATAAATGATAATGAAAATAACGATATTTTGAAACGTTTCATATTGCAAAACTCACATCCTGTATAAGTGATGTTTCGGCCAATTAATATTTAATTATTTTAAAATTGCCTAATTCAAGGTCATCTACCACATGGTCTTGTACTACTTTCGAATAAACTGACAATTAAAATGTTACATACGTGGTGGTTCCATTATGTGGTTCGGCAGGATCTGTATTCAATACGTTACAATTTTTGTAATATTAATCGATCATTTTCTTTGTTTCTAGCTACGCAATCGACTAAATCTCAGATACTTCAGACGATAAAAAATGCCTGTTTACCGAAATTGATATGCGAATTGACTGCAACACCACAAAAAGAAAAATTGAGTGATACGGAGAAATCACTATTGAGTTTATTACGGTAAGCCAAACATTTTGCAAACTTATTATTGCACTACTATTAACATTAATAGCGTTAGGTGTGCTGTCTGTTTCATAATCCTTAAAACCAATATTAACAGTATCGTAACTACGTAACACACTTTCCCTGAATTCTGTTCGTCAAGACATCGTCTGGTTGGAATTCTACGAGATATTTCAAGTATATTTTAGTAATTATATTACCTAACAGTTTTAGTTGGTCTATTAGTGATGTGGGTAACCATTGGTTATATTGTGGGTTCGACTATGTTAGTAAGTTTCACAAAATTTCAGAGATTTTATTTAACTTCCTTTTCTATTCCTACTATAATTATATTTGTTTTATTTCTATATGTTGCCCCTTTGTTTTGATGTATTCTCTACGCTGCAACATAAAACTAATATTTATGATATTTAAATTACTGGGAATTTGTATTTATTTGAATATTTTGAGCATTTTGAAGCTTTTTGAATTCGTACTTACTTGAATATTCTGAGAGTTTAGAAGTTGTCTTATAACAAATTGATAGACGGGTCTATTGATGATGTGACTAACCATTGGTTATATTGTGGGTTCGACTATCTTATTAAGTTTCACAAATTTGCAGATATTTTATTTGACTTACCTTCCTATCTTCCTTATCTATACCTACTATATTTACATTTATTTTGAAATATCATCTGCATTGCAACAAAGAAACAACGTTCATGATGTTTAAATTACTCGGAATTTGTATTTACTTGAATATTCTGAGAATTTTGAAACTGTCTTATAACAAATTGGCATACTGGCCTCTTGGTGATGTGAGTGATCTTTGGTTATATTGTGGGTTCAACCATCTTTGTAAGTTTCACAAAATTTCCGAGATTTTATTTAACTTACCTTCCTAACTTCCTTTTCTGTTCCTACTATAATTATATTTGTTTTATTTCTATATGTTGCCCCTTTGTTTTGATGTATTCTCTACGCTGCAACATAAAACTAATATTTATGATATTTAAATTACTGGGAATTTGTATTTATTTGAATATTTTGAGCATTTTGAAGCTTTTTGAATTCGTACTTACTTGAATATTCTGAGAGTTTAGAAGTTGTCTTATAACAAATTGATAGACGGGTCTATTGATGATGTGACTAACCATTGGTTATATTGTGGGTTCGACCATCTTATTAAGTTTCACAAATTTGCAGAGATTTTATTTGACTTAACTTCCTATCTTCCTTATCTATACCTACTATATTTACATTTATTTTGAAATATCATCTGCATTGCAACAAAGAAACAACTTTCATGATGTTTAAATTACTCGGAATTTGTATTTACTTGAATATTCTGAGAATTTTGAAACTGTCTTATAACAAATTGGCATACTGGCCTCTTGGTGATGTGAGTGATCTTTGGTTATATTGTGGGTTCAACCATCTTTGTAAGTTTCACAAAATTTCAGAGATTTTATTTAACTTACCTTCCTAACTTCCTTTTCTGTTCCTACTATAATTATATTTGTTTTATTTCTATATGTTGCCCCTTTGTTTTGATGTATTCTCTACGCTGCAACATAAAACTAATATTTATGATATTTAAATTACTGGGAATTTGTATTTATTTGAATATTTTGAGCATTTTGAAGCTTTTTGAATTCGTACTTACTTGAATATTCTGAGAGTTTAGAAGTTGTCTTATAACAAATTAATAGACTGGTCTATTGATGATGTGACTATCCATTGGTTATATTGTGGGTTCGACTATCTTATTAAGTTTCACAAATTTGCAGAGATTTTATTTGACTTACCTTCCTATCTTCCTTATCTATACCTACTATATTTACATTTATTTTGAAATATCATCTGCATTGCAACAAAGAAACAACTTTCATGATGTTTAAATTACTCGGAATTTGTATTTACTTGAATATTCTGAGAATTTTGAAACTGTCTTATAACAAATTGGCATACTGGCCTCTTGGTGATGTGAGTGATCTTTGGTTATATTGTGGGTTCAACCATCTTTTTAAGTTTCACAAAATTTCAGAGATTTTATTTAACTTACCTTCCTAACTTCCTTTTCTGTTCCTACTATAATTATATTTGTTTTATTTCTATATGTTGCCCCTTTGTTTTGATGTATTCTCTACGCTGCAACATAAAACTAATATTTATGATATTTAAATTACTGGGAATTTGTATTTATTTGAATATTTTGAGCATTTTGAAGCTTTTTGAATTCGTACTTACTTGAATATTCTGAGAGTTTAGAAGTTGTCTTATAACAAATTGATAGACTGGTCTATTGATGATGTGACTAACCATTGGTTATATTGTGGGTTCGACTATCTTATTAAGTTTCACAAATTTGCAGAGATTTTATTTGACTTACCTTCCTATCTTCCTTATCTATACCTACTATATTTACATTTATTTTGAAATATCATCTGCATTGCAACAAAGAAACAACATTCATGATGTTTAAATTACTCGGAATTTGTATTTACTTGAATATTTTGAGAATTTTGAAACTGTCTTATAACAAATTGGCATACTGGCCTCTTGGTGATGTGAGTGATCTTTGGTTATATTGTGGGTTCAACCATCTTTGTAAGTTTCACAAATTTTTAGAGATTTTATTTAACTTACCTTCCTATCGTTCTTATCTCTTCTTACTATATTACCTTTTATTTTATCTCTGTCTGCTTCTCCTTTGATTTGAAGACTTTTCTGCATTGCAACAAAAAGAAAACAAAATTTATGATGTTTAAATTACTTGGAATTAATGATAATTCAGTAAGTTTCACAAATTTTTAGATATGTTATATAATTTATCTTCTTATCTTCCTTATCTATTCCTCTATTCCTTTATTATTATTTGTTTTGTTTGTTGTTAAATATTTTCTTATGAATTACTTATTTCAATGTTCTCCTTCCTTCTTTGTTCTTTATTTATTATTTTCGACTAGTATAATATGAAGCAATTAGTTCTGTTTGATGGTCTGATGTCTATTTAAGTTTATGTATTAGTTTTAAATGAAAATATTTAAACTTTAATCATCAAAAAATACTCAGAATTATTAATTAATTGAAAATTCTCAGAATTCCGATGTTGTTTTATATGAAATTAACAGATTATTTGCGTACATACCTATTTATTTTCCGTCGAGAAATTGTACTAATTAGTTTTGTAATTTTGCCATCATTAAACGCGGTCTTCCTAGTGAAATGAAGAATTTTTCCTTGTTTGGTTTGAAACTAGACATCGGTTGTTATTTTCTATTAACGTACGCTTTAGAATAATACATCTTCTACCGATTTTCCTTCCTGGTAATTGGCGATAATTATTTTGTGGCTTCAGATAATGAAACTATTTGTCAAGGAAGTGATTAAATGATTTTACTTGTATTTTAGTGCTGGTGACTGTTGATTTTACTAATTACTCAAGTACTTGGGAATTTTTGTTTATTTTACTGGTAGTGGTGTTATTCACGCTTTTTGTCATAATTTGCAACCATAAACATTAACTGATTACAATACTAAAGTTTTTATTGTGATAAAAATATAATAAAAATAATTTAAGTACGCCAATGAAAACCTTTTTTTTTGTTATTTGTGGGTTGATATTGTTTCTTTTGGTTAGTTAGACTTTACGAAACCTGACTAATGATTTTTCAGGGAGACAACCATAAGCACTACGGCCGAATTGACCTCGAAATACCATTTTGCCGCTCACATGGGTCAATTAATAGCCGGAGTAGACGGAAATGGTTGCCATAACTTTTATCCAACATGTCCCTTCCCCGGATTGCAGGTTCTTCAGATGATGAAAAAAGTCAGAATGCGATGAAGTTAGATGAGTTTTGTCGCCGAACATTTGCCGACTACAGGATGTTCCTATATTCGTTTTATTTAGGAAAAATGCTGGCTGGAGAAAATGTGTTCTGATGAACGAATTAATTACTTATTGTGATATTAAAACATTCCACGTTATAGTCTTAAGATACTCATTTTAATGTAACGATAATAAAAGATGATCAACGAAACAACTGTTCTTAATTATTATCTCGACCAACTGTACAAAAAAATGGACGATTTTGTTGATAAATATAAAAGTAACAGTTACTGAACGTAAAGCAAATGTTACTTGTTTTACTCCAGTTAAATATAACGAAATACTTTCAAATCACAACATTAAATATAATTCGTCCGTAAATTCGTTGTAAAAAAGAAAAAAACTTATCAGTGGCGTGCTATTTTTCTGTTCGTTTTAATTTAAATATTAAAAATAATATTTTTAAAATTATAACAAAATATAATAAATGCAACATTAATGTTACTCAATGTTATATGAATAAAGTTTCAAAACTCAGGCATTTTTAATCATAAGATTATCATTTTTGAAGTGTAACACCTCTATTAAAAACTTAATTAAAAAAAAAACAGTTTCATAGAGTTTTAACAGCTGGTAATATAAAATATCTTGTTGATTCAACAATATTCACCACAAGGCTTTATGGTCCTGAATATTCAGCTTCCTGGACTAACCTAAGACATATTGTGCTTGGGATAGTCATAGTAGATCTAATTTTCATCGCCATTTATAAAACACCACAGAAAAATCCTCTCGTTTCCTCTCAATAATTTAAACAGCGATCTTGAAAGGTTTCGAAATGGTATTTTCAGTCAATTCGTGTCATAATTGCAGATAAGGTTGATTCAACAACTGCTAAAGTCACTGAAATGTCTTTGAAGTTTTAGACTGGATATTCGTCCAAAAACTTCAGACCATGTTTATGTCCAAAGAATTGGCATTAAAATCAGCACTTTTAAGTGTTGAAACCAAAACTGATAATTGGAATATATCCAAGCAGCATCACTATAAGTTTTTAAAAGTTCTTGAGGAGCTTTGAACGTCAAAATTGCATTGATGAGCGTCTATATTATCTGACTAACTTAATAATACTAATGAAAAACTGTTATTTTACGTATATAAATGTCGAAACCATCCAAAACTACTTTCATCGGTCACCAAAAATTACGTGTCAGCAACCTTTGACATAAAATGTCTAAATAGACAATCCTATCCAACCCGTTAATCTTACCAGACTTTGCTCCTTGATGATTACGTGTCCTGAGAGATGTCATATGTTCTGGATGATAAAAGTTTAATTTTTTGAGGATATTTGAAGATAAATCGATGGCTTCAGGAGATATATCGTTCTTCTGATATGAAATATAGATGGCGCTAGAAACACAAAAGAAAACAGTGTTGGAAAATTAGTAGCGCTGGGAAATATCGACTGAAAATAGTAGAAACAGTCGATAATTGCAAAACAGTCGAACTAATCGATAATTAAAAAAAACTGGCGAATGAAAATAATAATTACTATTTCAGTTAAATGCACACTTCAGCTATTTATCTATTCGTGGTAACAGATGGGGGGATGTACGAATTCCTTCTCGTAATAATTTTGAGAAAGGTATTATTTTTATATTTTATATGTTTGACTTGATTGTAAATATGAATGGAGTAATGACCTCTAAATATTTGTATCGTATCTTCTCAATTAATCTTTATGAACTATATAGCCATCGCACCCTTTTTAAATACAATAGTAATTTTATTTATCGTTAATAAGGAATATTTTATTATTAAGAAAACTAAGAAAACTTGAATTTGAATTTATTGAAACTTGAATCAAAGACATTTTAACATTCAAATGGCTTGAACAATCATCGGGAGACTTTGAAAATCGAAGATGTCAAACAAAAGTAACACCCAGTAGTTGCCAAGATAACATAAATGCTGTCAAAATTATTTTTCTATTTATCAATCAAAATGTTGTTCTTTTTACCTTATTACATTAATACATAATATTGAAAAATCGAGTTCCAAAATGCTTATATAATTAACGTACAATATATATTTTTTTAAAGTCTCCTTCCTCGGCGGGTCCTCGGCATTAAGCCTACCGACTGGCAAGTGGGCAACTTAGAAATCATCCCAGAAGACATCCGGTCTTATCCAGCTTTGTTACTGGCGTGATCATTTTCCTTGTCGGATTTTGCACTCTTGCCTAGGACAATCACAAATACTAAACAACCACAAACAAAAATTTACGGCAATGCCCCAGCAGGATTCGAACCCGCGACTATCGCAACAGTAGGTAGATTTCCAGTAGCCTTTACCACTGCGCCAACCAAGCCTACTATCATACTACAAACAAAACATAAAATTATATACAATATATATAAAACTATGTAAGCTTAAAGTCGGCACATTATTTTCAAGGTCGCAGAATGGACGCCGAAGCTCTAATGTTAAATATCAGTCGAATAAAAACTAGTAGGTTCGAAAATACACGACTGAAACAGTTGATAGTTCAATTACTAAACAGTCGATAGTCCTCAACGCTAGAAAATAGTAAAAATTACATTTTTTATAATAAAATCTTTAGTTTAATATAAAAAAACTTCAAAATTACAATGTCTAAAAAAGCATTTTTAGTTAATTTACAGTATAAAGTTATAAATAATATATAAATAGTTAAAAAAGAACGATACGGTATTCTTATAATGGCTTTTACAGATTATTCTTTAACTGTGCCTTTTTGTCTCCACGTCAATTAGGAAACAGGTCTGTATATTGTTTGAGTTCCCATGTTCTCCTTTGTATGCTTTTTTTTTATCAAGTTTTTGGTGGTAGCGTCACGTTTTATGTCATTATGAATGTAAAAAAGATGATGGCGCCTCAATATACGTGATAACACAACCTTATTTACAAGAATTACTAATTTATATTCCCAGTAGATCGTTTTAATTTCGAACCTTTTTTTCCCGTACAACATGTCTAATATTTTTCGATAAAACAAGGAAACTCATTAGAAATTCAAAGAAACTTTTTAATATCTTATAATATAAACAATGACCGCCTGTTTACCAAAAAAAAACTGCAATAAAAAGTTCGGCAGGATCTTATTTATGTTAATGGGCGTAGCTTTTGTACAGTTTCCATTGGAATTAACTGGATATATACTGATATAAAACGAGCAAAGTGAAACGTTGTAATTTTTGCCGGGAAAAATAAATTTAAATATAGCGCGAGAAACTTTATATCTTCTTTGCATAAAAACAAAGAGGTCGCTCTCGAACCTAGCTCATGAATACATTTCCAAACTATTTCTCCTCAGGAATTACGCGTTTTTATTTTTCTAATAAAATTTTATGTTCCAGTTTCCTTCAAATTAATACTTTTTACGAATCACAAAATCGGCTAGTCTTTAATTAATGCCGGTCTTTATTTAAATGTATAATTACTTGGGAAAAATATTTCTTAAATTACATTTTACGTTAGAAATAATTGATTAAGATTGGTCTTAATTTATAAAATAATTTAATGTTATTATTGGATTGTGTTTTTATGCAGTATGTTTTTTCCCAAACTAAAATTAAATTAGCTAATTATAACACTTATGGTCTATTCAAAGTTTATTTGTATATGCGGCAGGTTTAATGTCTTGCCGGCCGCAATTTGTAAATTCGTTTTAGAATTAATCAAACACTATTTTCCTTCTCATTTTATTCTAGTTAAAAAGAGACACAATGCTGTTTGATTAGTTTGAAGACGTAAACGAATGAGCCTGTGAATGTGTGAATGAAATGATTAGAGGTTTTAACTCTTACCTATAAACTATTGTGGCTGTATAATTAACTGTACATTACATGTTTGTGTAGCTGTAACATTTTTGTTCAATTATATTATTTAAATTAGAATTTTGATGTATGTCAAAGCCAAATTGAACTAAAACTCAGAGTCGATGCGGCAACATTGCGACGTTTTGACGTCACAAATTTCGATTGCGCATATGGAAATAAACTTTAAATAGACTATATATAGTCTATTCAAAGTTTTTTGTACATACGTCATCAAGATGTTTAATGTCTTGCCTGCCGAAATGTATAAAATCGTTTTAGAATCTGACAATATTTTCCTTCTCATTTTATTCTAGTTAAAAAGAGACACAATGCTGTTTGATTAGTTTGAAGACGTAAACGAATGAGCCTGTGAATGTGTGAATGAAATGATTAGAGGTTTTAACTCTTACCTATAAACTATTGTGGCTGTATAATTAACTGTACATTACATGTTTGTGTAGCTGTAACATTTTTGTTCAATTATATTATTTAAATTAGAATTTTGATGTATGTCAAAGCCAAATTGAACTAAAACTCAGAGTCGATGCGGCAACATTGCGACGTTTTGACGTCACAAATTTCGATTGCGCATATGGAAATAAACTTTAAATAGACTATATATAGTCTATTCAAAGTTTTTTGTACATACGTCATCAAGATGTTTAATGTCTTGCCTGCCGAAATGTATAAAATCGTTTTAGAATCTGACAATATTTTCCTTCTCATTTTATTCTAGTTAAAAAGAGACACAATGCTGTTTGATTAGTTTGAAGACGTAAACGAATGAGCCTGTGAATGTGTGAATGAAATGATTAGAGGTTTTAACTCTTACCTATAAACTATTGTGGCTGTATAATTAACTGTACATTACATGTTTGTGTAGCTGTAACATTTTTGTTCAATTATATTATTTAAATTAGAATTTTGATGTATGTCAAAGCCAAACTGAACTAAAACTCAGAGTCGATGCGGCAACATTGCGACGTTTTGACGTCACAAATTTCGATTGCGCATATGGAAATAAACTTTAAATAGACTATATATAGTCTATTCAAAGTTTTTTGTACATACGTCATCAAGATGTTTAATGTCTTGCCTGCCGAAATGTATAAAATCGTTTTAGAATCTGACAATATTTTCCTTCTCATGTTATTCTAGTTAAAAAGAGACATAATGCTGTCTGATTAGTTCGAACACGTAAACGAATGAGCCTATCAAAATCGTCCGGTTGTCAGACGTATGCAAAATTCTTGATAGCAATAGCGATAAGAGGTTATAACTCTAACCTATAAACTATTGTGACTGTATGATTAACTGTAGTTTTCAGATGTACTATAATGTTAAAATAAATTATATTTGATAACATTTTTGCTCAATTATATTATTTAAATTAGAATTTTGATATATGTCAAAGCCAAACTGAACTAAAACTCAGAGTCGATGCGGCAACATTGCGACGTTCTGACGTCACAAATTTCGATTGCGCATTTAGAAATAAACTTTAAATAGACTATATATAGTCTATTCAAGGTTTTTTGTACATACGTCATCAAGATGTTTAATGTCTTGCTGCCGAAATTTATAAAATCGTTTTAGAATCTGACAATATTTTCCTTCTCATTTTATTCTAGTTAAAAAGAGACACAATGCTGTCTGATTAGTTCGAACACGTAAACGAATGAGCCTATCAAAATCGTCCGGTTGTCAGACGTATGCAAAATTCTTGATAGCAATAGCGATAAGAGGTTATAACTCTAACCTATAAACTATTGTGACTGTATGATTAACTGTAGTTTTCAGATGTACTATAATGTTAAAATAAATTATATTTGATAACATTTTTGCTCAATTATATTATTTAAATTAGAATTTTGATATATGTCAAAGCCAAACTGAACTAAAACTCAGAGTCGATGCGGCAACATTGCGACGTTCTGACGTCACAAATTTCGATTGCGCATTTAGAAATAAACTTTAAATAGACTATATATAGTCTATTCAAGGTTTTTTGTACATACGTCATCAAGATGTTTAATGTCTTGCTGCCGAAATTTATAAAATCGTTTTAGAATCTGACAATATTTTCCTTCTCATTTTATTCTAGTTAAAAAGAGACACAATGCTGTCTGATTAGTTCGAACACGTAAACGAATGAGCCTATCAAAATCGTCCGGTTGTCAGACGTATGCAAAATTCTTGATAGCAATAACGATAAGAGGTTATAACTCTAACCTATAAACTATTGTGACTGTATGATTAACTGTAGTTTTCAGATGTACTATAATGTTAAAATAAATTATATTTGATAACATTTTTGCTCAATTATATTATTTAAATTAGAATTTTGATATATGTCAAAGCCAAACTGAACTAAAACTCAGAGTCGATGCGGCAACATTGCGACGTTCTGACGTCACAAATTTCGATTGCGCATTTAGAAATAAACTTTAAATAGACTATATATAGTCTATTCAAGGTTTTTTGTACATACGTCATCAAGATGTTTAATGTCTTGCTGCCGAAATTTATAAAATCGTTTTAGAATCTGACAATATTTTCCTTCTCATGTTATTCTAGTTAAAAAGAGACATAATGCTGTCTGATTAGTTCGAACACGTAAACGAATGAGCCTATCAAAATCGTCCGGTTGTCAGACGTATGCAAAATTCTTGATAGCAATAGCGATAAGAGGTTATAACTCTAACCTATAAACTATTGTGACTGTATGATTAACTGTAGTTTTCAGATGTACTATAATGTTAAAATAAATTATATTTGATAACATTTTTGCTCAATTATATTATTTAAATTAGAATTTTGATATATGTCAAAGCCAAACTGAACTAAAACTCAGAGTCGATGCGGCAACATTGCGACGTTCTGACGTCACAAATTTCGATTGCGCATTTAGAAATAAACTTTAAATAGACTATATATAGTCTATTCAAGGTTTTTTGTACATACGTCATCAAGATGTTTAATGTCTTGCCTGCCGAAATCTACAAAATCGTTTTAGAATCCGACAATATTTTCCTTCTCATTTTATTCTAGTTAAAAAGAGACACAATGCTGTCTGATTAGTTTGAACACGTAAACGAATGAGCCTGTGAAAGTCGTCCAGTTGTCAGACGTATGCAAAATTCTTGATAGCAATAGTGTTAAGAGATTATAACTCTAACCTATAAACTATTGTGGCTTTATGATTAACTGTAGTTTTTAGATGTACTATAATGTTAAAATAAATTATATTTGATAACATTTTTGTTCAATTATATTATTTAAATTAGAATTTTGATGTATGCCAAAGCCAAACTGAACTAAAATTTAGAGTCGATGCGGCAACATTGCGACGTTTTGACGTAACAAATTTCGATTGCGCATATAGAAATAAACTTTAAATAGACTATATATAGTCTATTCAAAGTTTTTTGTACATACATCATCAAGATGTTTAATGTCTTGCTGCCGAAATTTATAAAATCGTTTTAGAATCAGACAATATTTTCCTTCTCATTTTATTCTAGTTAAAAAGAGACACAATGCTGTCTGATTAGTTCGAACACGTAAACGAATGAGTCTATCAAAATCGTCCGGTTGTCAGACGTATGCAAAATTCTTGATATCAATAGTGATAAGAGGTTATAACTCTAACCTATAAACTATTGTGACTGTATGATTAACTGTAGTTTTCAGATGTATTATAATGTTAAAATAAATTATATTTGATAACATTTTTGTTCAATTATATTATTTAAATTAGAATTTTGATGTATTTCAAAGCCAAACTGAACTAAAACTCAGAGTCGATGCGGCAACATTGCGAGGTTTTGACGTCACGAATTTCGATTGCGCATATAGATATAAACTTTAATTAGACTATATATAGTATATTCAAAGTTTTTTTGTACATACGTCATCAAGATGTTTAATGTCTTGCTGCCGAAATTTATAAAATCGTTTTAGAATCTGACAATATTTTCCTTCTCATTTTATTCTAGTTAAAAAGAGACACAATTAGTTCGAACACGTGAATTGATGTATCAATGTATATTCCTCAATTATTAAATTATAATAACTTAAGATATGGCTTACACTAAAGGTATACACTTTATATAAGCTCGTATGGTTTGATTCGCTTCAATCTTCTGATATCCTGCGCGTTGTCCGGTAGTTGTATTGCTTCCACGTTAGTATGATTTAGTAATCTTCTTTCGTGTTTCAAGGCAAATGTTGGGTAACTTCGTAAATCCATTTGATTTCCAGGTCATCGTGCATTTCTTCATTGGTTACGTAGCAATAGGAATTGGTAATGAATCGAAGAATTTTGTTTTGCAGCGTTCGATGTCTAGTTGATTTGAATTTTTAGTGCATCCCCATATTTGAACCCCATAGGTCCAGAATGGCTTTTTGATTGTCTGATCAATCTGTTTGATTTTAGATCAAGTTGAGAGTATCTTCCAACTAACCAGTATAGTTGTTTTATTTTGGTTCTAGTGTGTTTTGCTTTTTGTCTAACATGATGTTTCCAATTTAATCTACCGTCAAGATAGATGCCGAGATATTTAGTTGATTCTGCTTGAGGAATCGGATATCCATTGAGTGATATAATTAAGTTTTCATTATTTCGCCACAATGCAAAACTAATATAAATAGATTTGGAGCTATTAAATTGAATTTTCCAATCATTAGTCCATTTGTAGATTTTGTTGTCTGCTACTTGTACTTTTTTTTACTGTCCTAGGCCATATGTCGTATTGCCGTATATATATATATATATATATATATATATATATATGCGTGTGTATATGTCGTTTGCCATAATAATTGCGTCGTCAGCAAAGGTTCCAAGTAGTGTTTCTTTTATTGTTGGGATGTCAGCAGTGTAGAGTAGATGCAGGAGACGGCCCAAGATGCTACTTTGTGAAACTCCAGCCGAAATATAGTTATTTATGGTTGACAATAGTTACGCGGTAACAATTTGCTCATCTTATAGATTAATGCCAAATGCCAAACCCGATCAAAAGTCTGTGAGACATCCAAGAATATTGCATGGTAATATTTCAATTCCTCAAACGCTTTGTCAATAACCGCAGTAAGTCTGTCCACTTGATCGATTGTTGAGTGATGATTTCAAAAACCAAGGTGGAAATCTGTTATTATGACAAAATGTTTAACACGTTTAAATATTAATTTCTCCAATATTGTTGATATTCGATTGAGGCTTGTTTCATTTTTTTAAAAATTTCCTTTGTTTATTACTATGTGGCTGTGTTTAGTAAGGTTTTATCAAATGGCCTTCTGTATTGATGCCACCTGCTTCTAAGTTCTTTTGGAAAGTTTAGGCCTGTCAGCTTCTGATCCACAATAGTGATACTTCTCCAAGCAGCTTTTTCAATGGCAGTTGTAAAAGTAACTACTTCTTCTTCCAGTTAGTTCGTTGTTTTAAGAGGTTTATTCAGATCAATATCCTGACTGAAGTACTGATGGTTAGGTATATTGGACAATGATACGAGTTTAAATCGATTTTATGAAATCGAGTTCTAACCCTTAGTTTTTTATATGTTCTTGACAACAAAGAAGTTAGAAGCTCTGTATGTCAGCTGGACAATAGATATGAACTCACATCTATAACTCAGAGCAGCTCGGTACTAACCCGCCACTTTGGGGTAATAACTATCGATCCCCAAAAAAGGGGTTTAGGATGTCAGGAGATTGAAGCGAACAAAACCATACGAACTTATATAAAGTGTATATATTTAGTGTAAACTATAGTTATAAGTTAATGATTAATATATAATTATTATTTTATAATTGAGGAATGCATACTGATTTATTTTCTCGCACTCGTCTTGCTTGTTAATTAATCCAAATACATAGGAGAAGTAGTAATAAATTAATTGTGAGTTGAAATTGTACTAAGCGTATCTAATAAAGATGTTATAAAAAAAATTGTATGAACAAATTCACTTCGAAATAACCACCAACAGTATATAAATATTTATTACAACAACGACATCTATAGAGTGTCAGGTGAATTACACAGACAGTCTAATAATTCACGTTCACATTATCCATTCTTAGTACGAAGCAATGCCCAATTATATAACAGCTGTAAATTTTGCCGAGCCAATTGTTCAATAACGAAAGTGTTGTTACACAAGACGAAAGAAAAAAATGAGCGGTGAAGAAACCGATATGAGACATTAGGACACATATACCGAATAATTATATAGGTGGTCATCAATATTAAATTTAAAAGCGGTTTATTTCAAATTTGACGAAAACATTACTTAACCGCAGGTTATTTAATTAGACATATTATGAATATTAAACGGAATACCCTCCACAGTCAATTTGCTTTAAGAGTGGTGGCCACTTTCACTCTTATACGAAGTTACATTCTTAATTCTTTGACCACTATCTTGTCTGGCGTTCTCATAATACATTTAATTTTGTCGCTTCCGGCTGAATTAGCATTTTTAACATGAAGATTCAGTATTTGACGTGTTTAGTGGTTTTCCTCCTACAATGTATTATATTATTAGTGGAAATGCCATCAGCCGTAATGGCACAAGAGCCTTTATTTGAGTTACCAGTGGAGTTAGTTGGATTTCCTATAATCATCGTTGCAGTTAGACTGTCGAATTTCGTGAAGAAGCTAGCTTATTCATTAAACCCCAGTAAGTACTTATATCATGTATCAAAATAACCCTCAAATAATTTAGTTTGTCCTAGATTTATTTTTTAACCCTTATACATCATTCGTAGCAGTATTGAAGGTTATCCACTTTCATTTTCATTGCGAATGAGTCAAAAAAACTAACCCGATACTGCTATGTGTGGTACTTTAGATAGAACACACCCATTAGTCTTATTTGTTTATATTGTGTGTTGCTAAACGCTATACCAAGTTTAACCAATTGATGAACGAGTTTTACGTTCAAAAAGGTCAGAAGCGTTTCAAAATAATCATTGAGGCATAACGTATATTACTTTATTCAAAAATAACTGGTTATAAGAATATATTTCGTACGGTATTGGGTTAATTAACTTGATATTGAGGTTGAAACATTAAAATAAGTAAATTAAACTGCATAGTACTTGTTTTATATCGTAGTTTAGGGTAAACTGATATGGCTGGTTTATATTTCTGGGTACTTTGATGACAGTTATTCCACGATGTAAAATTCGACATGCCTCAAGGTCGCTAAAGTAGAAAATAACTTGATGTAAATTTTAATATTATTTATAGAAAATATCTATGGAGAGCTTTTAAAATGCAAAATATTTTAGCCGTTTTGAATGAAAGTTGTTCTATAATAAACAAATCTATTATGTTGATACTAATTTCGAACTTTTTCTTTCTCCAACAGTGAAAGATAAAACTAAAACATCGACATCGTACTATTAATTTAATTTAATTTAGCTTATTGAATAAATTATTCTTTTTTAAGGACCTTTAGTGAGTAAACAGTAATATTATAGTTGCTTTTTATATTTCAGGATTCTAGGTCAAAAACAATGTTTTAAAGATATTTTTTTTGGAGAACAATACAAAAAAATTGTATAACTTGTTGGTGTAAATATTAATATTATTTATAAAAATTTTTTTTAATACTTTATAAAATACAAACTATTCTAATTGTTTTGATTGAAAGTTGTTCTATAATAAACAAATCGATTATGTTGATATTTATAACGAATTTCTTTCTTCTGTGAACAGTGAAAGATAAAAGTAAGACATTGACATGGCACTTTTAATTTAATTTAGTTTAGCTTATTGAATAAATTATTCTTTTATAAGGACCTTTAGTGAGTAAAGAGTAATATTATAGTTGCTTTTTATATTTTGGGATTCTAGGTCAAAATCAATGTTTTAAAGATATTTTTTATGGAGAACAATACAAAAAAATATATATAACTTGTTGATCTAAATATAAAAAATATAAAAATCTATGAATACTTTATAAAATACAAACTATTTTAATTATTTTGATTGAAAATTGTTCTATAATAAACAAATCGATTATGTTGATATTTATAACGAATTTATTCTTTCTGTGAACAGTGAAAGATAAAAGTAAGACATTGACATGGCACTTTTAATTTAATTTAGTTTAGCTTATTGAATAAATTATTCTTTTATAAGGAACTTTAGTGAGTAAATAGTATAATATTACTTTACTTATTTAATTATTACTTACGGTTGCCTTTTATATTTTGGGATATTAGGTCATATATATATATATATATATATATATATATATATATATATATATATATATATATATATATATATATATATATATATATAGATATATATTCAGCTGTATGCACATGTTATATATTAAGAGGTGGCGTGTTGAGTGAGGAATTCTGACTTACTGTTTTTCCAGAAACATATGCGAGTAAAAGGGTACGTAGGGGGATCACGAATGAAGAAATGATTAATATGCTGGAAGCTGAGAAACGCCTAGTCACGGAACTTGGTGAAAACGTCTGTATTTATCCAAAGGTTTGTCTTCATCATGCCGAGAAAGCCCGTAAAACTGGCAGACAAGAAGTGAGGGTTGATTGGGATGAAGTTTTTAAGTGAGTGAAGACAGTAGTTTACTTTCTCCTCGACATTAATCATTTTAAATTAAAAAGTAAGGTGGAGGATTTAAAAGGAAACTAATTAATGAACGAAGTTATATTTATTTTTGTTATTATTGTCTATAAAATTGTGGATGTAGAAAATATCGCAAGTTTTTCAATAGAATATTTGTTTAATATACAAAATAGATCTAATATCATTAATTCTTGTGTTAATAATGTTGTTATTGAGCTATTGTATGTTAATATGTAGTCTATTGTCATTCAAAGTGACTCTGTAGTTCCAAAACATATTTATCTAATGAAAGTACACAATAACCCAATAATATTTCTTTTTCAGTAATTACAAGGCATCAAGTGAGAAGCAGAAGGAATTTTATTTTCTTAGCGTATTTCTGGGAGATTTCATAGCATCGCCAAGATTTTGTAATCAATTAGTTAAAAGAGGACGTGGTTGTAAAGACCAATAAAACACTTTTTTCTTTAGTAAAATAGAGTAGATTTTTAAAAATATAGTGTCATAATATGGAGAGTTTATATTCCTATATTGTTTTTGCTTTTATTTCAAACTGTCTAAGTTCTTGCATTATAGTTATATGCCAAATATTAGATGATTTTATCGGATGATAGTGTTTATATTTTTATGTAAATAGAATAATTTATTATGTTCATTTTGTACAAAAATATATATGTTTTAGATTTATGTTAATTTGTTATTTCCTGTCTACAAATAATTCCTATAAGAAAATGTTATTGTATTGTTAAATTCAAATACTCAGATTCTGAATTAATTTTTAACAAGTTGTCATATTGGATTTTAAAAAAACCTTCAAAATTAATTCACAGTCCTTATAATTCCAGTTAATTAGAAATGATACAGGGTTATGTTACAAACTTATCTAAAAAATAAATTACAATAAATAAGCAGCTATGGCGTTAAAAGAAGCTGTTCTACTTCCTGGGGAAATTAATTTTAGAGGGTTTCCGATACTGTTTATCCTTAGGGAAACTGTCATACAACAAATCACGATATTTGTCATCGTCGAATATAATAGAGTCTCTATAATTCTTTTCTACATCTTCCAAATCAAGTTTCAGCTCTCCAGTTCCAGTCCTGTCTGGAAATATATTTGGAGTGGGCTGATGATTTGGTAATGGTCTTTGAATATCCAGATCATTATCATCATTGTAATTGTTATACTGGTGAAAGTTCAGTTTCTTCCCGCCTCTGTGAGAATAGTCATTCAACTCTGGAAACTTTAATCCTTTTCTGAAGGGACTGGAGGTTTCATCTGAACTGGGGAATACAAATTGGTGATTGTCTTTGTTTGTATTGTATGGATAGTGAATTGGTTCTGGATATTCTGGAAACTGTAACTTTTTCCCAGTTTTGTAATAATAATCATAATCCGATTGGATATCATTATCTAACGAGTTAAATGGTCTTGTTTGGATACGATCTTCCGCTATATTGTAGTTCCTGAAGCGATTCGGTCGGTACTTATTAAAATACTGAGCGTAATTTTGCTGGTAACCTTGAGTAGGTTTGTTTAGTCCTTGGAAAAACCTGAAGAAACCACCGTTGTGATTGTTTAAGTATTGGATGAGTTTGTCTGGATTCACTGGACATTTTGGATAAGCGTATTCGCATTGTCTTGTATTTCCACGGGATGCGAAGCCCAGAAAGGCGGCTTTCCCAAAATGTACCACAGGCGACATATTAGCACTATTAACACCAGATAATAATCTAAAAATATCATTTGTTTCAAGGTATTATGAACAAATATGATTACAACTTACAACAGCAGGGAATCTAAGTTGATGTTGACAGGTGACTGTCTACCCACCAAACCACCAGCAGTAATTTCGCATAATAGTTTTGGAACGCACTGTAAATCATCGTTTTGTGCTATAGAATATAAGGCATCCATTATAGATTGTCGATGGTTTTCGAGAAATGGTAATCTGTTATAAAATGGTAGATTCTCACTAGGTCTACCATAAATATTTGGTGAATTATAAACTTCATTAGTTAAATAACCATGAGTACCACCATAGTTTTGTTTATATGGTTTATAGCTTTGGTAATAAGACGGATAGTACGACCCATATTGTCTTCCTTGAATTGCTAAGTTAGATAACTCCCTGTGAAATAATGTATCAAGCTATGGTTGAAATACACACACAAAAAACAAACTTACAATATAGCATCAGTGATATTTTGCGTGGAATCGCTATTTCCTATGGTTATACAGTTTGAGAATCTCACTACACATATTAAGAACAACCAAAATACCAGAAAACACATTTTAACTAATCTAACTGATCTGTGCGAGAGTTTGTCGCGAAATACATTATTGTTCTTATGAGAATCCTCGACAATTTCACTAAAGAAAGTTGACGTAGGTGCAAAAATACCCACGCGGATATTTGCGAATCTATAATTTTTATTTGAATACTTTCATTTTTCCAAATATATCTAGTGTTGTTGACAAACAACAGCTTTTAAGTACTATCCGCAGATGATTCATATTTATTTTTATTTTATATGTGGAATTTTGCTATCTATTTTAACTTGTATGTTTTTATTGCCTTTGTTTGGCCCAAATAACGGTGTTTTCAGATTAAAGAAAAAATATCTGAATAAATTAGTAAAAAAACCAGTACGAAATGAACAAAATTGTTGTTTTATTATTTTTTTATTGCGGCTGAAACAATATTTATTAAGTGCTTCCATGTATTTTGATCAGCAATATCTATTGTTTCTATTTTTCTATTTAGTATTATTGAATTAGTGTCTATATACTTTAATTTCCGACATTCCTTACTTTTGTTGCTGGATTTGAGATATTCTATTGATGCAGCCCATCAAAGTGTTTTAGAAACTTATGATATTACTGCTCCATCATATCCCAATCGTCGGTTTTGGTTTCAACAATTTAAAAGTGGTTATTTTAACGTTAATGGTAAAGAACAGGTAGTCCAGTCCCATAAAACCGTAAAAGTCCAGCAACCATAAAAGTTCGAAAATAATGAATTTCAGGACTTATTAGATCAACTCTTTCCAGGCGTTTATGAGATGTGAAAGATTCAAAATGGGATAAATGAATAGAATATGTTTCTTAAAACGATTATATTTACGAGGTTGTATATAGCACCATAATGTAAATAGCATATCGGTCTCTATCTCAAATACGGTTGATGTATATAAACATGTTTGAAACAAAAATTGTAGATAATTTTATTTCCTATAATATCGTAATGGTATTTTTGAATTTTTAAAATAATTTAGTTAAATTTTACTCTATTTCTATTCAGTACAGATAACATTGTATTAGACCGTTATGTGATTTATTTATTCCCCATTTGAATGGCTATTTGTTTAGGTGGAAAATTCAGGAATAGCACTTGGGATATGATAAATATTGGTATCAAAATTTTTCTAATTAAACAATAAAATTAATGAATGTTGAAGATGCAGTTTTGAGGTTTTTTTTGACTATGCGTCTGTATATACTGAATAACTCAATAATATTAATTGAAAAGCTGTTTTTTATGTAGAAATATGCCAAAACTATCCAATTTAACAGTTAAGATAGGTTGTTTAACAGTTGTTTCCATTGATACCTTGCATTTTAGCCCTGATTAAACTACATGCAACCACGTAAGAGTATTTTTATATTTCCCCATTTCTATTTAATACTTTACTCTCCATTTAAATGACTATTTTTATATGAGGAAAGTTATGGAATAGCTCATGGTAACCATAGTCAAAACATGAATAACATAGACGCTGTAAGGATATAATAATATTCACGGGTATATGTTTATGTTAATTGAAACCGTGGAATGTTTACTAAAACTTCTGTAGAACGTTTAAACATACATAACAATATTAATGAAATCATATTGTATATTTCATTAGGAACGAATGAGATCAAATGGAGTTTTAGAGTTTGTGTTGGATTTTCGTTCAATGAGTTTTGGAAATCATTGTCTTCGGACTATTATGGTTTTCTAAGCCATATTTTGTGACTGACATCATATTCAACAGAACTGGGTCATGATAAAGCAACGTCACTTCGGTATCAATTTTTTGTTGCTGTTTTTATGTGGAAATATGTCAAAATCATCGATTTTAACAGTTAGGTTAGGTTATTTCACAGTAGTTTACATTGATACTTTGCATTTCATTGCTGATCAAACTATATGCAAGTACGTAATAGTATTTTTATATTTTCTCAGTTCTTTTTAATACTTTATTCCCCATTTGAATGACTATTTGTATATGTGGAAAGTTATGGAATAACTCTAGGTAAATATATATAATTTTTATTATTTAATTATTACATTATTACTAGTCGTTTCCGACTAACCTACAATTTGTCTTTATGATTAAATCCAGGTATATAATTAGAAGGACCCATTGGCCCTATCTCAGTCTCTGGTGAAATAATCTTTATACATGTCACTGCTGTATTTTTTATTATATGCACCTCACTACACAACATTACACAAGATCAGATGGTTTGATTCTTTTGAGTATATGTCCTGTTCTGGTGGTATCTGAAAGCTGCAATAATTCAATATTCTCATGAGAATGGAGTCTTTTTCCTCATGTCCCCTCGCAATTCTCTTGATTTTTTGACTGACTGTGAGTATCTGAAGGTCTCGATGTAGGTAATCAGTCCTATAGTACTTGGGTGCATCCACAATACCTCTCAGGACTTTGTTCTGAAAAATTTCTATTTTATTTATGTTACTCTTTGCAGAATATCCCTATAATTGAACTCCGTATGTCCATAGAAGTTGCAGTATTTGCTTATATAATAGCAATTTATTATGTACTGATAATTGTGATTTTCTTTCAATTAGCCAGTACATTTTCCTATATTTCATTTCCAGTTCTTTTCTTTTCTTCTTTATATGTTCCTTCCAGTGAAGTTTTGCATCAAGATTAATTCCGAGATATTTAGCGTTGTTGCTATATGGAATGATAGTATTATTTAATGTTATTGTTGCTTGTACGGTCTATTTGTAGGTGAACTGCACATGCCCAGATTAACTTTCATTTCTAGGTAAATATAATCAGAATAGGAATAGAAGTTGTAAGGATATAATAATATTCACGGGTTTATGTTGATGTTAATTGAAAACGTGGAATGTTTATTAAAACTTTCGTGGAGCGTTTAAACATACACGACAATATTAATAAAATCATATTGTGTATTTCATTAGGAACGAATGAGATGAGACGGAATTGATGTCTGAATGAAATCGAGCGCTTTATATGCAGGATCCATATGATGTTCGGCCTCTGCATAGTTCTTGGCGTAACGGAATTAATTAATTTTAAAAGTCCGCGGCGTTATATAACAAGGCGGTGTGAAAAACAAAGACACGTTGAGGGGCGGCTAAACCATGGCGGAGGCGGAGGTGGTAGGGTTAGAGATTTTCGATTTACTACGAGAATTAATATCAAAGGTTTCTTTATAATTAAAAAGCGGGAAATGGTAATTCATCGTCGAGCATCCAGACGTAAAAGCCTAAATGAACGTAATAATAAGTAATGGACGACAAAAGATTCTTTGACAGTGGCGAACTTCAAAGTGTTCGCGACACGCCTGAATCCTCCCCCTTCGTTCCGTTCATCCCTTAATACTATACAAATCCGTGTAGTGCCTCCGTTTACCACCGTCCTCTTTTTTTTTGTTTTTTTCTGTTATTTCTCTGGATATTGTTCTTTTCGGTCGGTCGTCGCTTCTTAGGGTGAGAATTCATATCACTTTGCTCACCTAAATGCTCTTTTATAAACCTCAAGTTTTCTAGGTATATGCACCCTCATATAGGCAATTTCATATATCACCGGTTTGATCTGTATAAAATTCAATATCTACCCAAGGGGATTTAATATTACTACGACCCCTAACTGGGTATTATTCACTTTAAATTTCATATTTCTTGCCTGGATACGCACACACGCTCAGTGTATCGGCCCTAGTAACAGGTTGTTTAAATTAATTAATACTTAAAAATCGTCAAGAGAAGGTATATCGGAAAGTCATCATCGGTCTTTTCGGAAAAAATTATCTAATTTTCAAAAAAAAAAGTGGAAACACATGTGTTTTACTATGGTAGGCCGGTGAGTTTTCAATTGTTATATTCCATGTGTTTAAAATTTTCTAAATGTATTCTTTTCGATCAGTTGTTATTATTACTTCAAAATTTATGACCGACATTTCTATTTTTTCCATATTTTTATACCCTATATGTAGTTTATTTGATATTTTTTTATTATTTCATGAAAAAGTTGTAGTATCATGAAAAATAGAAAACCCACTTGATACACTGTATATGAAAAAGGGTTCTATAAGTATTTCTTCTAAGCAATATGACACGTTGGTGGCCTGAACAATAGTTAGGAACGGCGTCATCACGTGACATCGTAATTAATTGTTTGCAATTAGTAAATAGTGTGCGGTTGACTGATACAAAATGCCGGCTTCAGTCATCTAATTATTCTTGCTTAGTACGCGATAACCCTTTGAAATCCTGTGTTTGATAGATATGTAAATAGGACATCTGTGGACGGTATGGACAATTATAAACACACACCACGCGATGCTCTTTCACACTTTAATTTGCCGAAGGGGTAGATATCTGATACGGCACTTCGGAGGCATATCTTTATTCGGATATGGACAATCTCTGTTTCCGTTTCGCATCTAGATATTTCTTTTGGTTTTTAAATACTCATAATTTTTACTTTATTTACAAAATTATAATAGTATCTGGTGTATACTAACCACGTTCTTAAATTCACTTACATTTTTCTAGATATGTGATATAAACCGAAATCACCTTATTTTGGATTTTATTTTATGTTCTTTTAATATTATACTAAATTTTATACAATTTCTGTTATTTTTAACTAAGCTGCGATTATATTAATAGAAATCACAGCAAAAATAAATTGAAAATGGCGAAAAATCCCATATTTTCAGGACCATTAAGGAAAAAGTGCCAAATTTTTCATCTCTTGGATAACGAAAAAAGTTTTAAAATACATGCATTTACAGGCAAAAGAAAAGAAAATCAAAGATGAACTGCTCTAGAGTTTATAATTTTTAAGATATGTTACATAAACAGATATCCAGTAATTTGTATACAAACTATACAAACTATAGGATCTATCAAAATTATTATACTAAGATTTGATTCAACGTAAAATTCCTTTCTGTGATTTTCATTAATCAAAAAATCGTACATTTTCATGACTATGGAAAATGTGCTAAAATTGTGTATCTCCGATAACGATATAACATTCAAAATATATGTTTGAGGTGAGATAAATGAAAATCCGCATTAAATTGCTCTATAATGCATGATTTTTAAGATATGTAATATAAATAAAAAATTTACTCATTTTTTGAAAATTGTATTTTCAATGTGTAACTTAAAAACCAACGTTTGTAAGAAAATAATTATAATACCATTCCATTCAGTGTGAAATTCTTATAACTTCTGTTATTTTTATTTATTTGCGATTAGTTGAAGAGAAATGACAGCAAAAACAAATTAAAATGGTAAAAAATCGCCACCCAACTTTGCACAGAGCTTTCTCATATCCAAATATTCGTAAATGATATGATGTACACGTTCAGTTAATATCTTTAGATTGTCTGCTATTTCAATCAGTTTCACTTTACGGTCATTCAAAATCATTTTGTGGATTTTTTCCTTCGGTAACAACCTCTGGAGTCCACTACGTTCACCGTCTTCGGTGCTCATTTCACCACGTCTAAACTTAGCATACCAATCCTTGATGGTTGATTTTCCTGGGGCAGTGTCCGGAAACTCGGCATCAAGCCAAGTTTTTGCTTCAACTGTATTTTTTCCCTTCAAAAAGCAGTGTTTTATCAACACGCGAAATTCCTTTTTATCCATTTTTTTCACAATAACAAAAGTTGCTTCACTCAAAATGTTGTAATTCACAAACTAATGGTCCGACAGCTGTCAAATTTATACACACATCTTTTGCGGGTTAAGGCAAATTAAAAAACATTTAATTCTAGTAGCGCTATCTATGTAACGGGGACTTTTCAAGTAACCTGTTATGAGTAGTAATTAAAATAAAGGTTTAATTCCCACAATTTCATTTCAATTGAATTTATATTAATCCAGAAGCTGTCGTTTGCGGTTGGTCGAAGCAGTGCCGTATTAATTTACAAAATAACGTACGAAAACGAAAGGCTCCGACACCAAAACCGGTGACTCACGACTCACGCCGTTTGTTCTTCGGCTCAATCGGATTCAACAGATTTGTGCTGAACGAATAATTTACACCCGGAGTCTTATTCAATCTAATCATTTTGATTCGCACAAAATAATGGCGAAGGAACGTCAGGCACGTGTCTTCATACCGTTCTTCATTTATTTAGGAGTGTTGAATGGGGGCGTTTGATATTTGACACATCCGAAAGCGTGCCTCTATTTTCCTTTCATTCTCCCAACGCCACAAAAGACTATTATTGTGATCTGGTTTTTGGTTTGTTAGTCCGCCTATAAAACAGTCTTAGTTTTCGATTACATCGTGTCAATATTTAAGTGATGGTGTTGTGGGCGTTATATGCATATTTTAGTGTAATCTATAGTGTATTTAGAGGGTATTAAAATCTATTATTCCAATATTGGTTTATTTTCAGTCCTACGATATTGAAAATTAATTTTACTTGACATATAACACGTAATATTGGAATATATATTCATAAATATTAGTTCAATGAACAAGGAGTTCGAAATAATATACCACCATACGATTTAGCATATAATTAATGTCCATTTTCATAAGCCAGTCATTATTTGAGAGGAAGTAATAGTGTAAATAGCAACAAATTTCAAATTTTCATCTCAAATTTTATGTTATATATATATGGAAAAAGTACCAATATTTTCCACATAAAATATAAAGATAAAACCTCAAAATATATGTATCTTGATGTGAAAGAATCGAAAATCGATTCCAAATTTCCTTTAAATGTATCATTTTGAAGATAAATACATATTTTTACTGTAATATACAGTGTATTATAATATATTACATCAATATTGATAGACATAAACAGAAATCCACTCATACTTTTAATTGTTTAACTTAAAATCCAAAGCCTGTATAACAATTATTATACTACCATTCCATTCAGCGTAATATTCTTTATAACATCTGTAAAATTCATAAACTTATCATTATTTAAAAGGAAATGATAGTAAAAATACTTGAAAATCAACAATAGCAATTTTTCACGACTCTGTATATGGAAAGTGTCTCTCGAATAAATATAAAACGCTCAAAATATATCTATTTTAATGGCAAAGAAACGAAAATCCATGTGAAATTGTTTTAGAAATTATAATATTTGATATATATGACATAAACAGAAATCCACTTGTTTTTTAAAAATATACTTTTTAATGTATAACTTAAAAAATAGAGGACATGTCAAAACTACAATAATACCATTCAATTTGGGCGTTAATTTCTTTATACTCTCTGTAACATTTATTAACGTACCATTATTTCAACAGAAATAGCAGTAAATGGAAATGGAAAAAAATCGCAAATTTTTATGAGACAGAAAAGAAAGTTATTTATCGGATCAAGATTAAAACGTCAATATATATATATATATATATATATATATATATATATATAACGAATATCCATGTTAAATTGCTTCTAAATTTATAATTTTTGAGATATACGTCATTCCACTTATTTTTTATAAATAGACTTTTCATTGTATAACTTATTAGTTTTTAAGTTGTGCTATATTGTATTTTATGTTTAAGCCTCTATAAAATTATTATACCACCATTCGATTCAGCGTAACAACATCTGTAATATCTTCTGGGTAAAGTAAAAACCTTACGGTGACTTAGTGGGAGTTTTATCCCACCCTATATATGTATTTTAATGCGAAATATACGATAAACTATGTTAAATTGCTTTAGAGTACACAAAATTTAATATGTTAATTAAAGTGAAATCCAACATTTTTTCGAAAATAAATTATTATTCTATAACTTACAAACTAAAGGATATATTAAAAACGTTATACTATCGTTCGATTCAGTGTTAAGTTTTGTATAATCCTTGCCATTTTCTTTAATTTGCAGTTATCTGACCTGTACTTCTGTGATATTTGATGGTCTGTTTATTGGCGTCAAACATAAACACTCATTATATTGTAAAATAATTTAACAATAACGTATACTGTATGATATAACATTATTGTAGACCATAATATCAATTTATATAATGCAATTTAGGATTCCCTATCCTTCCTAAGCCCTTCAAGTTCGATTTAATCGAAAAAATCAAACCTTGAAGGAGCATGGGTAAACTGTCAGAAACTGTGACATTCTTAGGGTAGCACTCTACGACTTGTTAGCCTTGGTAAACCGTGAAATAAATGGTAATTATAAGCAGAATGAACTGTCATTTTAAGGGTTTTTGGTTGCGTAAAAAGGGCGGTCCCTTTCTCTGAATGACATCTATTATATTCCCTGATTGTACGTTGCACGTCATATGGCTAAAAATCGAACGAAGGGGGAAATCATATAGACGAACCGGCTATTTTTGTGTGGCTTGGAATGGTAAGGAGAATCATTACTCTCTAATTATTTTTTTAATTATATATCTCACATGATTTTAACAATATGCAACGCTATACATATAAAGGGTGTCTCAAATGACTTAAATTTGTCGACAACCCTCAAAAATAAAAACATTTATTAGCTAGATGCATATATTTTGATCGCCGATATCTATTGGTAGGAATACAAGTAGCAATAGTTATTGAGCCACTGCAGATATCTCCTGATGTCAATTGAATAAAATGACTGACCTATTTTTATAACAAAATAGTCAGGAATAGAGAATAACAAATGTAAAGGCGTAAAATATAGAGTTGCAAAAGTTGTGAAGCTCATATTCACCAGACATAGCGCCTTTTGATTACATTTTGGCAGCATGGTTTGGCTAGTCGGTTTTGAAATTATATAGAAGTGCCAAGCCAACATTTGCTACCACTTTTTTGATAATACCGTGTTATTAGCAATCGCCGATACTACAGAGAGCTCCACCAAAAAAACTTCAAGTTGGTATCTGGACTAAAACATGACGAATTAAATTAAACGAATCAAAATCGGCACATATAGATTTCAAAAATACGAGATTTTTTATAGAAGATGCTTTTTTAAAGTGAAAGAATGATCAGAATACATGCAAGCCCCTAATAGACTTTATATTGGAGACATCATTATACAAAATTGCTGATTGTTACTAGTATTTTCAATTACTACATTTATTTCCTTGAAATAGAAAATAATTTTGTAGACATGGCAACATTTTGTATAGAGAAATTGTTAAGAACAAATATTAACGTGAAAAATAATCGAGACCGAATTAAGTAATATGAAAAGAATCCTCAATATACCGTTAAATCTTCACGGTCCTTGAGAGAGCCTTGTAAAAGAAGCCTCTTGATATGATAATGTAATTTTCAATTTCAATACCACGACACAATTATTGTCTTTTTTTTTCATTCGGAAATTGATGGCACAATAGGGCAAACGAGGACGTTATATTGCGTCCCAGAAGGCGGTGGAAGTTTGACAAGCGACAAGAGTCCCCTTCATGTCAGCTACAAATTCTCACTTGGAATAAATTTAGCGAATGAACTGTTATTTTCTTGTCAGAACGTTCGAAACCATATCGATTCACGGTTAAAACGAGACGGAGATCCTTTTTATTTATTTTTTTATTGTTTTTCAGGTTTTATTAAAATAAGAGTATATCGTCGTTATTAATTGAAATAAAAAATTGGTTTGTAAAAAAAGAAAAGAATTATTATAGAAACTTTATTGTTTCGCTTTCTTTTATCAACTTACCTTAGCATCGTAAGCTTGTTCTAATTTAATTTTTTTAAATGAATTGGTTTATGTTTTTGATACGTTTAACACTAACAAACTAATATAACCATGTGCTCAGCTAATTTCACCTTAATTTATATTAACGAACAATTCGATTAATTAATAAACAAGATTTTGCTTGATTACGATGGTATTACGCAATCGAAAAGAGAGAAAAAAGATCTTCGTTATATATGTTCCGTTAAGGAGATTTATATTCCAACGCTCACTGGATGGACACTTACCTCAAAACAAAAGATGCATTCGAGTGCTTTATAAAGAACGGGGAAAAAGTCGTCCCACTAGGTATTTAAATGTTATACGCACATGCACTTTTATAAACTCTCAAGTGGCAGGGGTGTAATATAGGTCAGTGAAGCCTTGGTTATTCTTTGCACTTGTGGTATTCTATAGACTTTCAACGATTTAGATTTACGCATTCGGTTTTATTAATTAGTGGGAACAAAAGCACAAACTATATTCATATTAAGGATGGCGAAATATTATCGATATTTTTCGACATTTTCTTGAAAAAAAAATATCGATAGTTGTATATTAGTACCGCTGTTATTGAACAAAATTTTTTATAATAAATATCGATATTTTTCGATTTTTCTAGAAAAAAAATATCGATAGTTTTAAATGAAAGTATCGAACTTTTAATTGCAAATTAAAATGTCGATGTTATTTTTTAAATATCTTATTATTAAAAAAAAAGATATCTATATTTTATTGAAAAATAAATATCGATAGTTGTATATGAGAGTATCGAACTTCTAATTTAAAATTAAAATGTCGATATTAATTTTTTACTTATGTTAATATTTTAAAATAATTATCGATATTTTTCGGTATTTTCTTGAAAACAATATCGATAGCTTTAAATGAAAGTATCGAACTTTTAATTGCAAATTAAAATGTCGATGTTATTTTTTATATATCTTATTATTAAAAAAAATATCGATATTTTTCTACATTTTATTGAAAAATAAATATCGATAGTTGTATATGAGAGTATCGAACTTCTATTTTAAAATTAAAATGTCGATATTAATTTTTTTATTTATGTTAATATTTTAAAATAAATATCGATATTTTTCTGTATTTTCTTGAAAACAATATCGATAGCTTTAAATGAAAGTATCGAACTTTTAATTGCAAATTAAAATGTCGTTGTTATTTTTTATTTATCCTATTATTTAAAGAAATATCGTATCGAACTTTTAATTGGAAATTAAAGTGTCTCTATTAAAAA
This sequence comes from Rhynchophorus ferrugineus, assembly GCF_030347505.1. Taxonomy (NCBI): domain Eukaryota; kingdom Metazoa; phylum Arthropoda; class Insecta; order Coleoptera; family Curculionidae; genus Rhynchophorus; species Rhynchophorus ferrugineus. The sequence goes on along the minus strand of NW_027472584.1, from coordinate 22,809,362 downwards.
CTTAGTGTTTCGAGGGAGAAATCCTACAACAGGTCACACATAGTCGTCAAGTCGTCGTGAATTTTGCGTGGAAAAGTAGGGTTGGACGGAAGAAATATCGATATTGTTAAAAATAAGTATTTTTTGTTCGCCAATTTATCGTTCATTTTTTAATATCAAAATCGATTTATTAAGTTTATTGTTTGTTTATGTTGCTTTTAAATTGTTTTTTATCGATATTAAGCAAATAATGTTACATTCATTTTGAGGGATTTACTTACTAAGTAAGGAAGATTATGTACATTCTACGTATATAATATATTATTTACTGCACATTATATTATTTATATAATAATAATATTATATTACTGTGTATTTACTGTAGGTAATTACTAAGTATTTACAGTAATGTTCAAAAGTTTGGAAACAATTGGATTTTTTTCCAAACTTTTGAACAGTAAAAGGGAAACTGTCTAGAGCATTCTATAGAGAGAGCTCATGATGGTGTAATTTAAGTCGTCAGTTTTAAATTAGTCAGTCATAAATGTTTTTCATAACAATAAAGTATGTTCACTACATGCCTTCAGCAATATTCGATAATTGTCAGCAACACAATTGTTTAATCTGAAAAGAGAAAGGAGAAGACGAAAGGTATTAAAATGTTCATTAATATTCGATATATATTAATGAATATAACAGATCAATTGAAAAGTCCCCGGCCTAACACATAGATGGCGCTACTAGAATTAAATCCATATGCTTTTTAGTTAGCCATAACCCTCAAAAGATGCGTGTATAAATTTGAATATAAATTCCGCGTGTTGATAAAATATTGCTTTTTGAAGGGAAAAAATACAGTTGAAGCAAAAACTTGGCTCGATACCGAGTTTCCGGGCACTGCCCCAGGAAAATCAACTATCAACAATTGGTATGCTAAGTTTAGACGTGGTGAAACGAGCATCGAAGACGGTGAACGCAGTGGACACCCAAAAGAGGTGATTACCAACGAAAACAACTTAAAAATCCATAAAATAAATTTGATTTAACGTAAATTGAAACTGAATGAAATAGCAGACACTCTAAAGATATCAACTGAACGTGTACATCATATCATTCACGAATATTTGAGTATGAGAAAGCTATGTGCAAAGTGGGTGCCACGAGAAGTCACTTTTGACCAAAAACAACAACGAGTTGATGATTCTGAGCAGTGTTTGAAGATGATCAATCATAATAAACCCGGATTTTTGCGATGTGACAGTGGATGATGTGACATCCCGAAGATCAATCATCCGAGACAGTCATTCGAGTGGACTGTACACGATGAACTTGCTCCAAAGCGTGTGAAAATGCAACATTCGGCTGGCAAGGTTATGGCGTCTGTATTTTGGGATGCGCATGGAATAATTTTCATTGACTACCTTGAAAAAGGAAGGACCATCAACAGCGACTATTACACAGCGTTATTGGAGCGTTTGAAATCGAAATAATCGAAGAACGGCCGCATTTGAAGAAAAAGAAAGTGCTGCTTCACCAAGACAATGCACTGTGTCACAAATCAGTGAAAATGATGGCAAAAATCCATGAATTGGAGTTCGAATTACCTCCTCATCCACCGTATTCTCCAGATCTCAGAATTTTGATCTCAGATCAAAGAATGTTCGCTGGGAAGAAATTTTCGTCTAATGAAGAGGTGATCGCCGAAACTGAGGCCTATTTTGAAACAAAGGACAAATCGTACTACAAAAATAGTATCGAAAAGCCTTTGAAGGGAATTATGTTGAATAAAAAAACTCAAAAAAATTCTCTTTTGAACATGAATGAAGTTCTTCGCTTAAATAATTAGGAATAATAACCCCAAATATATTAAGTTAACACTAAGTAACAGATCATAACATATCAAGGCAATCAATTAGTAACATTTTACTCAAAGCCCTCGATATTCCACCATCTTGACCCATCAAAACATTCATCCGATTTGGGGTTGGGAAAACAATGAGAAAAATCTAATTAAAGGAAAGGGTAAACGAATAATGAGACCCTTCGCAAAAGAAATATAATCGTCGCAATTGACCCCCGACCATCCCCCTAAGAACAATTGACGTTACACGAGAATTCCATAAAGGAAATGAATTCACCTCTTTATTCACCCCAAGCGTTGACCATCGAAAGGAAGTCGGCAGAGAAAATAAAAAGATTAAGAGATGAGTAAGTTAGGATGAAATGATTGTTCACGCCGAACTAGCCCCAAGTCACGTGTACGAAGCTGTCACGGGAAACGAGGGAACAATAGAAAACTAAAAAAAAAACAATCCCTCCTATGTTTATGCTGTATCTGATGTGTTGGTCGTTATTTTCTATAAATTGGGGGAATTGTTTTTTACTTCAGTTGTTATCTTATATCCTATGCATGTGTAAAATATAGATTATGTAAAATATAGTTTACTGATTCGTTTTGTAGTAAAATTTGAAAATCTAACCTAAACATTTAAGTGGTTTATTAGTTTATCCCGTTATTATTATTTATTTAAATTGTTGAATACCGATAGTAAATAATATAGTCTACTCATAGGGAGGTCTAGTACATGCAGTAAAATCTCATGTTGCCGTGTTGCCAGTTCTTGTAAATTATATGTATATTTCAAGAATATATCTGACAACACTGGCAGAACAAGTTGGATCTTAGAGGCCTATTTCCTAAAATTATTTGAAGAACTGATGTTAAACCATTTATAGAAATGCCAGATTTTTAATTTGGATTTTGAAATCACCACTCGACAATCGACCAGAGTAACAGCGGTTGTTGAAAAGTCATTCAAAGAACAGAAATACTGTCCTGTGATATTCCTGGACGTCTCACAAGCTTCTGGCCGAATATGACATTTGAGATTAAGCTATAAAAGGAGCAAATTTCTACTAAGGAATTACTAACAACTGCTGGAATCATATGTTTTCGAATGAAAATTTAGAGTCTCACATGAAGCAGTCTTAACACTTTTTTCACAGGGTTTCACAGGGTAGTGTCTTGGGATCACTCCTGTATCGGTTCTATACTGCTGATATCCCAACAACAAAAGAAACAGTACTTGGAACTTTTGCAAAGATGTATCTCTGTCCAAGGCTGTAGAAAAAGTTCAAGTAGCGGTCAACAAGATCTACAGATTGACTAGAAACTGGAAAATACAGCCTAATAACTCCATATCTGTCCGTGTTAATTTTGCATTGCAGCGAAATGATAAAAACTTAATTATATCACTTGATGCATGCCCGATTCCTCAAGCACAATCAGCTTCTTGAAGGTAAGTCAAAAATCAAAGAGATTGGTTTATCACTCAATCATAAGCATGTTCCTAACTTTAGCTAAAGTACAACAGAACAATAGTAATACATTAATTTGTAAATTAAGATTGTACTTAGCATATCTAATGTAAGATGTAATTAATTTTAAAAAATATGTATTTTAAATACTAACTATACTACAAAATACCTTAGCTTCAGGTAATCAATATAACATCAAAAACAAATTACATTTTTAATTTATTAGTAAATGAAATGCAACGTATTTTAATTACAAGTAATTCATATACCGTCCAACCTTGGATATAATATTTAATTTGAATTAAAAAAAGATAACATCAAATAAATACTTTGGTGGAGATGCAAGATGAACTAGCAAGATTTCAGTTTTTCGTTCTCATTTTTAGTTAAAAGCAGTATACCCGAAATAAGGTACTGCCGGTCGAAACTACTATTCGAGATAAAAATATTGTGCTTTTTAACACGAAAAAATATCGAGGCGTCAAGCTGTCTGGGCGAGATTTCAAGGTTAAATTTGTGAAAACCGAGGCATCAGAATGGTATTATTTTCCTTTTTGGTTAGAGGATGAGTAGGAACATCTGGGTTTTTATGGACTGGTACGATCGACCGGCGACAAAAAAAATTGTAATCACGCTAAATAGTATCAGTTCGATAAATAAGATCGATTCGTCCCGTTTGGTTTTCGATACGTGATTTAGTAAAAATGTTTGTGTTCTTAAACCGACAATCTAATCAAAAAAAAAAAAGAAAAAAAGATAGAAACCTTTCGATCGCGATGCTTTCAGTTCGAGATAAATTATTTTCCTGATTCAAATGCGAACGTTCATTTATCTGTATTTAGTTTATTTTAATTTCGATTGATGATTTCAGGAAGAGCGATTAGTTAAACCTTTAACCCTTCCACTTTGTTAGAACAGGGTCGAACTTTCAAACGTTGGACATATAATACGAAAAAATTCTTATTATAAAATTTTCTTATCATAAAACAAATTCCCCTTAACTATAAAAAAAAACAATTAACATTACTTTTTCAACAAAATATTACTAATATTTTATTTTGTTTTAATATTATCCTTAGTTGCTTAACAGTGAACTAACTAATTTTTCGATATTAAAAAAAATATATTTCTTAATTTATTAAAAAAAAAAATTTAATTATTCTTAATAAATCTTTTAAATTGGTACTTATTTTTAAAAGTTTAGTGTATTTTGGTACTTAATTTTAAATATTTAATACATTTTGGTTCTTAATTGTGAGGATTTACTAAAGGATTTTTTTTGAGGAAAATACAAACTGGAGTACCACAGAGAAGTGTATTGGAATCAGTTATTTATCTACTATACACTAAGGACGAAATCGCCAAAAAAACGGCCGCAATTGAAGAAAAAAAAAGTGCTGCTTCACCAAGAAAATACACCGTGCCGCCAGTCAGTGAAAACATATGCCGTATTCACCATATCTGGATCCCAGCGACTATTTCCTGTTCTCAGATCTCAAAATAATGCTCGCTGGGACGAAATTTTCGTCGAATGAAGAGGTGATCACCGGAACTGAGGCCTATTTTGAAGCAAAGGACAAATCTTAGTACAAAAATGGTATCGAAAAGTTAAAGGGTTGCTATAATTAATTTATCACCCTTGAAGGGAATTATGTTGAATAAAAAAAACTAATTTTGGTAAAAAATTAGTTTTAGTAAGTTTTTTAATTAGTAATTTTGGTTAATGAAGGCTTCGTCAGAAGATTAAAAAGAGTAAAACCATTTGATATAATTCAGTTAAGTTATAAATAAAACTCAGAGCTCATTAAAAACAGTGACAAAAATGTCCAGAGTGCCTATTGTAGAATAAGTACTTTATAATGCCAAAACCGTAGCAAATTAGGATAGAAAGAAATAACCGATTAGTGTTAATTTACTAGATTATTATATTAAGTAACTAGCGACCCGCCCCGGCTTCGCACGGGTGCAATGCTGATACTAAATTAAATACACTACTGAAAAAATATGAACGTTGTATATAAAAACATAGCGGCCCGCTCCGACTTTGCACGGGCATAAAATATATATGCCTATGACACTCAATGAAAACATGATTAAAATCGATCCAGTATTTTTGGTTCATTCATTACTGCCCTTGGCCTGCACGCATTAAATTTGGAGTAAAACAATTCCTCTTCCTCTATACTTACTATGAAGATTTCCTGCTATCTTTGGAATATCTAAATTCATACAATTTTTATTACATTACACATTTTTAAACGCAAATTTTAAATTTGTAATATCTCCGAAAATATTTCTTTAATTTACATGCTGTAAGGAACCATATTGATCTATATTAATTGCACACTGTATTTAAGGTACTTAATTCGATAAGGATTAATGCCGTATTGCTTAAAATAGCTTCGTAAATAAGCCATTTTCTCACGTAAAAAGTAAACAATAAAAATGGTTAATGTGGGTTATCCCTAAAAGATAAACATATACCATCGCGGACTTTTTGTAGACCTTTTTATGGTGTACAATACTGTAGTACATTAATTTTATTTAACTCGTAGGGTTAGGCAGCGTTTTTGCTAATTGCTAAATAAGCCTAAAAAAATAGGTTAATTTACGACATCACGTTAGAAACCTCTAAAATTAACAATGTTGCCTTAGTATATTATGCATGTATTATACATATAAACCTTCCTCTTGAATCACTCTATCTATTGAAAAAAACCGCATCAAAATCCGTTGCATAGTTTTAAAGATTTAAGCGCACATAGGGATATAGGGACAGAAAAGGCGACTTTGTTTTATACTATGTAGTGATTAAACAAGTAAATATTTGTAATTCATATCGAGAACTTTTTTTTCGAGAAAAAAAATAGGAAGAAAGGAAAAAAAAACTGCAACAAAACCAAACCTTCCCTGTAACATAGAGATCCGCAATGGATCGGTTAACACAACCCATAATTTGAATCGTGATATTGACATAAAGCCCCAAAGTAATCCGTCACACCAGTGCGAGAGGAGGCGACTTTTTTTTAAAGTTAACAAAAGGGGCCGCTGAACCCGTAGGGCGAGGAAGCGGACGCACAAAGTGTGATAATGTTTTAGAATTGACACCAGTTTCGATTTCATTTACATTATTCGGATCGCAGATCTCGCCACGCTAATCCGATGACAAAATTAATTCGATATTGGTTCGCATTGTATTTTATTTTCGTATTAACTCCCTTTTTATTATTGACGTCGCCGTATTGAGGTTTGGAGACGTATCAGAACGGGATATTTACGTCGCGTCACATTATATCCATCATCGACGTCTATTTATCTCAGACGACAGTGAAATTCGTGGCTAATTTTCAGGATACGTCATTTAGGAAAAAATACAGCTTCATTTACTTTACAATATGGAATAATAACTAAATTATATACGTATATGTAACACATCAATTGTAGAGTCCCCGGCCTACCATAGTAAAACACGTTTTTTTTTATTCAACATAATTCCCTTCAAAGGTGATACACTGATTATAGTGACCCCTCAACTTTTCGATACCATTTTTGTAGTACGACTTGTCCTTTGCTTCAAAATAGGCCTCAGTAGCCTCCATCGCCAAAATCACTTATCCGAAGAATATTTCTTCCCAGCGAGCATTCTTTTGAGATCTGAAGACAGGAAGTAGTTGCTGGGGGTCAGATCTATAAACTACGGTGGATGAGGAAACAATTCGAATCCCAATTCATGGATTTTTGCCATCGGTTTAAACTTTTCGATACCATTTTTGTAGTACGACTTGTCCTTAGCTTCAAAATAGGTCTCAGTAGCCTCCATCGCCAAAATCACTTATCCGAAGAATATTTCTTCCCAGCGAGCATTCTTTTGAGATCTGAAAACAGGAAGTAGTTGCTCAGGTCATTGACTTGTGACACGGTGAATTGTCTTGGTGAAGTAGCACTTCAAATGCAAATGTTTTTCGGTTATTTCTTTCTTCAAAAGAATCCAAAAACGCTATGTACTAGTCGCTATTGATCGTCCTATTTTTTAAGGTAGTCAATGAAAATGATTCCATGCGCATCCCAAAATACAGACGCCATAACCTTGCCAGCCGACTGTTGCGTTTTCCCACGCTTTGGAGCGGGTTCATCGTGTGCAGTTCACTCGGATGACTGTCGATTGGACTTCGGAGTGAAATGATGGAGCCATGTTTCATCCATTGTCGCATATCGACCATCATTAGAAGAGAAAATTAACCTACTTTATACTGTAGGTATGTTCGTCGGGTCGGTCAGTCGGTCGAAATGTGTGGCTGCCGCTGCAATTATTTGTCAGAACACTCACTACTATTTTTGGAAGGAATTTGCACGAGAACTGAAAACACTGGTTGAAGAAGTACTGTTTATTTCAATGTTAAATGATACATGTGGTCGACGGGAGAATTGAAAGAATATTAGGTTAGGTAGAGGAAGTACGGTAGTATTGTGGAAGTGGTACTATTAGTCGTCGTGATGGTCTTTTATAGCCTGGAACTGCATGGTATCAATCCACCGGCGTTGTCAACCTTTGTACTTGTTGGTGAATTTGTGGTGGCCTAAAGGGTCGTGGCGGTCGCCACATACTATGCAATATAGAAGAAATTAACTAGAAACAGTTCTAATCAGGTACAAGTGCAAAAAACGCCTTCAGTACTTCATCGTATCAAGACTCACGTAAAGAAGAAATACTGGATATTAACTTTAGAATAATATATTGGATATCTGGAGAAAATTCTGCCCTATTAACACACAATAGCGCACTGTTATATAAGCAAATTCTTAAAAAGAGTAATCTGGACATAATTTAATGGCTTCAGAACAAAGTATTGAGGAGTGCTGTTAATGGTGCATCCGAAATAGTGATCGCCATAAAAATTAGGAAATGGATACCTGTAACTAGATCATTAAAAAGTTCAAAAGTCCAAATACTTCTTTCACCATGTTAATGTTGAGGTTAATGTTAATGATAAGAGATTTTAACGCAAAAACATTTAGTTTTTTTTAAATAATTTAAGGCGCTATATTACTCGTTGAATATTAAACTCAACAACATTCTTTAGATCTTTATTTTTAGTAATATCACTAATATATTATTTAATAACAACTCTCTACTACTCTCTCTTGTCTATAGTTTGATCACCATATCAACTATGGTGACAAAATACAGGATCAATAAAATTGATAACACTATATCAATTGAATGTCATTTGAGTTCGAGACCTTTACTTTACTAGTACACCTAATATTGTTCTATGTTAATATATTTTATCACTTTCTCTCTCTCTCTCTCTCTCTCTCTCTGGCAGCTGGCTAATTGGACTTAACTCATAAAAATCATTTTATTTAGGTCACAACTATTAGCAGATATCATGATGTTAGTGCCAGTATAATTTAAGCTATCTAATTTACTAACATAAAGTGATTTAATATGTGGGCAGTATTACTTCAATCAAGTCAATTGGTGAAAAATTTATTATTATAATACGCATCAATAATGTGTGATGGCTTCGTTATTTTTTGCTAAGGATTATATTAAAATGCACATTTTCGATTATTAAACATGTAAATTATAGTTCAGTTTCTCAATCAAATTGACCATCAACTAGGAATTAAATGAATAGTAATTAATTAGAATTTGCTAATAAAACTATTATCTACATTTTCCTTTCATAGTTATCTGAGATATAAGCTACTAAAAATGATAACAAGAAAAAACACGTTAGTCTAGTTAAAAAAACACACTTTATTAGGGTTTTATGTAAGCTTATATTCTCTGGATGTTTTTCGTTGTATTATGTGATTCTAAAAATGTGATGACAGCGTATTACACCAGTACTAAACAATTCCTGGTTAACAACACATTCACTGTTTATATTATATCTATACTCTCGTTGAAGAACATTCATAAATTAAATAAGAAAACGTTTTAGTTATATAAACTGTCAAAAGAGTCTGTGTTCTAAAGGGTCTGTTTATTTTCATACGAAAATATAATAGTGAAGACTCCAACACTATATACGAGGGTTGAATTATAAGTCTCCTGCTAACAAAATTCAACTATGGTAAATACGTAATATGATAAGATCTTAGCTTAGCCCTCTTAAACGCTTGCACTGCAACATCCAATGGATATCATCAAAATGTATGCGGCAAGCATGGTGCAATGTTGTCTCATCAAATTTGACTTTTGGTTTCGGCCTTTGTCGGTTTATGACCTCTAATTATTGAAAGTTTTTGAAAGCCTTTAGTTTTCAAGAATGTTGCAGACATTTGGCAATATTGTATACTAACAAGACTTACCTGTAAAAAATAAGTAATTAATATAGTAATAATGAAATTTACGAATTATTTGCTATTGAAAATCTAAATAAATTTATAATAAAACATGAAATCTATTTATTTTTATATTGCTGTAACTTTAAATTGTAAGGAATTCTGTCAATTTCTCCGTATTACTCTCAAACCAATAACATGCCAACGTGACCAATAACCTTAAAGCAGCTTATTTGAGAGAAAATAAATATACTAGAGGGTACTCGAGATATTATTCAAGGATTTATTTTTGTATATTGGATGAAACCATTGATCAGTCAACTGGAAAATTTAATTTACGTATAATAAAACAAGAAAATTATTAGAAATATTTTTATTATAGTGTTATAGTTCAATATATTATTTCATAATGTTTGCAATTAAATAATGATACTAACAAAATCACCAAGTAAGATTGTTAAACATATTGTATATCGATATTGTTCTTTAAATATATCGATAATTTTTAGGGCAGTTCTTATTATCGATATTTTTTTAGACCAAGTACAAGTACAAGTATTTTTTTGTTAAAAATAGTAGGATGCTGTTTAGTTCCATTTTATTTAAATGTATCGATATATCGATATTTTTCCACATCCCTATTGTACTTCCACACTGATTTTTAAATTAAAGAAACTGATTTATATTTTAAAACTATATTGGGTCATATAATGTTCAAATCATGATAATTACATTGTTGTTTTTAATTAAAAGAAAATAAACGACAATGAGAAATCTCATTTCCAGCGATGCGCTTTTGTAGTAAAGTTCTTTACGATTCTAACTGTCTACTCGTTTAAAAATGTCTTTGTTTTTCGTGATAAGAATCAAACACACCCTTAAACAAACATGGTATTCTTTTAGTTCCTGGCGGGCAAAGGAAAATGGTAATTTCATTAGATTTCCCGGATAAAAGTGAATGAACGCCATACATATGTCTAATTGATAACATTTTGATGCAATAAAGCGTTCAACACAGTAACAAACGATAACGTTATCTTAGAATTTATAATTTGCTTAAAATTACTGTAATGCTTGGTATATAAAATGCACAAATTGTAATTTTTAAGTTAATTTTAATAACAGCTTAACATCTTATAAGCTTGAGCAACTACAATACTTCATCAAGTAGTTTACAAAATCTGTGTTTAGACATGCTTTAATATATCAAGTTTGTTTATGGATTCTTCAACTAGATATCTGCTTTTACTTTAGTTGACTTCAGTAGCACATTAGTTTCATATGTTGTCTGTACGTATTGTTCGAAATACATACCAGGATGTAAAAACTTGATAAAATCACATTGTTCAATCAAATATATGTCATTTACCCTTAAACTGGTGAAGTATAAGCCATCGAACAATATGATTTACAAGAAACCATTTGATATTGACCTCTCGTAATCTAACCATGATAAGATTTGATTGACACTTGTTGAAAGCTTGAATTTAATTAATATATTTCTTTATATTTTGGGAATATATGGCCAGTAGGGAGCAAAAGTGAATATTCACAGAGTTCAGTTAGAAGCCCAAGGTCTTCTGTCTAGTTGGTATTCGAATCTTGTGGAAACATATACTGATTTTATACACACCTGTACGTCTAAACCGGTCACATCATATTGAATATAATTTTTTATATTATTTTTTAAATGAAAAAAGAACAAAATTATTAGGGACTCATATACGCAATAAACAAAACCAATGAGGCGTTACGTCAAGTGTTATTTACCTCTACATTACATTAATTACACTTTAGACATAATTAAGTGTACTTAAAATAGTAAATACTTTTATTAGAATGATATTATTGCTGTGAATAAATAACCGATATTCAATCTATACTGGCTGGTTCCCGCCTTACAATATTTTTCTGTCTTGGAAAGGAAATGCACAACTTGTTTGGCCTTTTTAGTGATATATTAGTGGTTTTTGAAATATCTAATTATAACACCAAATTATAAGCATAATATATAAGTAAGACCTGTGCCCATACAAACAGTCCAGTGCGACCAAAACATCTACACTTGCAGATTTGAATCTTTTTAGCGCGCATTTAAAATTTCATTATCTCAAAGTTTTTCTTTATTATTGATTTTTTTGCAGAGATATCTTTTACTCCAAATAAAGTAACATACGCAACTTATAAACATACATAAATCAAATACAAATGTGGCTGAAAACATGGCGTATAAAAGTTAACGAAACAAAATCCAGTCATATAACTTTTATACTCCGTAAAAGAACATGTCCACCAGTCTATATCAATAATTGTCAATTTCCGCAAGCAGAGGACACTAAATATATTGGTATACACGTGGATCGAGGCCTAACTTGGAAGAAGCACATATTCGCCAAACGGAAACAACTTGGACTTAAACTCTACCAAATGTATTAACTTATCGGGCGCAAATCCAAGTTATCATTAGATAACAAGATACTATTGTATAAATAAATCTATACTCAAGCCTATACGGTCATATGAAATCCAACTATGAGAACTGATAGCAAGTCTAATATATCCATCATACAACGGTTCCAAAATAAAGTGTTGCCTGCCATTGTCGATGCTCGATATTCTCTAGAACCAACAACGAGTGTAATTCAACGTGTTTGTGTGAAGCACTAGTAAATAAAAGAACTAATATAAACATAACAAATACTTATCTCCCTCTGGGCAGATTGTGGACTTATGTCTGTGTATGTTTCTCTTAGTAGAGTAATAAAAAAAAGTAGAGTAATTACGTAGAATTATCATAAAGTAATTCTTCAAAAACAATCATCTAGGCTAATGTAGAGGTTAGTACGTATTATTAGATATTAATACGTACGTACATACGCTTGATCTCTTTAATCCCAAAATATTATCCGCAGTTTAAAAAGATCGCACCTGTAATAAACATTTTTCAAAATAATGACACGACATGTTTCTCTTCACGTAAAGTGATCGTGAAAATGTGATGACAGCTTATTAAAGAGTTGCCAGAAAAAAAACGTAAATAGTATAAATGTTTATATTTAAAACATCCACGTGCCTAAGTTGAATTATAAATTATAAAAGGGCACGTTGTGTATATTCTTTTAAACAGTCTGTTGAACGAAGGGTCTGGATAGCAACTATTTGCTTATTTAACTTTACTTAACCACTAAACACGTATTCTTTATTGAATTATTTTCACTTACTTGTATATATCACATTGTTTTATTTTAATATTTTGCCAAAAGCACAATATATTATTTCATTGTCTTTGTCACTTTTTAACCGACTTCAAACAAGGAGGAGGTTCTATGTTCGGCTGTATATATTTTTTTTCAATGTATGTTCACCGATTTCTCCGTCAATTATGGATCGATTTTCAAAATTCTTTTTTTATTCCAAAGAGTGTACTTTCGAAGTGGTTCCATTGGACAACCAAGTCAAGATCTGACTGCGGAATCCGGGGAAATCTATGGAAAACCTCAATTTTCAAAGTTTCAAAGTCGGTGCCGAGACCAAACAATATAAAAATAATAATATAATTTTGTGACATAAAAAATTAAATTATATTTAAAATAGGTTTAGATAGGCTTTAATCTAAATTGTGTGTATACAGTATAATATAAAATACATAGATAGGTTAAATCAGATTTTTGTTTATTTTTATTTAGTTATTAGAACCATTAATATATACATATACTATTTAAAACGTTTGTTTTTTTTGTGTAAAAAATCTAAGTTTGATCATTTTTTACCGTTTAGTGACTTCCTTATTTATTTTTTGAAATCGGTTCAATTTTTTTGTTAAAAATATCTTTTAGGATTGGATATCAGTCAGGACTATAAATAAGCCGGCTTGGTGGCGCAGTGGTAAAGGAGATGGGACGGTCGTAAATTTATGTTTGTGGTTGTTTGAAATTTGTGAATGTTCTAGGCAAGAGTGTAAAATGCGACAAGGGAAATGATCCCAGTCACGCCAGTAACCAGGCTGGGTAAGACCGGATGTCTTCTGGGATGATTTCTAAAGTTGGTCACTCGTCAGTCGGTAGGCTTAATACTGAGGACCGTGGTTCGGAGCCCACGTTAAACTTTAGGCCCAGTCCAGATAAACTCATAGTTGGTAAAAGGAGACTTTACAATATATTTTAAAAAAGGACTATAAATAAAAACTAAGAAATGGTGGATTGGTCCTACCGGGGACACCAACATAAAATTTAAAAAAAATCGCTGGTCATAGGTGATGTAGAGAAAAATTAAATGCAAATATATATAAGGACGTATACAACCCAACAACCGACTGTCTTTTTGGGTATAGGTGTAAAAAAATGTATTAGATATCAATATCATGTTAAATGAAGTTATATTGATTCTATTGTTTGTTTTAATATTTTATTTATATGATCTGTGTTTGTGTCTAATTGTGTAATACTCAGATTAATTTTTCTTTGTTTATTTTATTCTGTTTAGTAATATTTCTGAAATATTTATCTGCTTCGGGGAATTATATAAACCGAAAGAAATAAATCATAAAGCTTCAAAGGTTATGTAATCAATTTGTTCTACCCACTTTCTGTTAACTACGTCTTACATGTACACTATCCTAAAAAATCTTGACATTTCATTTAAACATGTAGCTTTTATTAAACTTCTGAAATATCTGTAAAATCAGAAAGTTATAAGTATAATAACAAATAAACAAAAAACGTAGACAAATATGGCCATTTTTTCATTTTTATCTTTACTATAATCTTCAAACAGGTTCAGTTTTTGTATTATTTAACATAAATATACTCTTGTTTTTGTGCAAGATTATAACATTTTACTTATACACTTATTTTCGCATTATGTGCTGCTAATATTTTCTATTAAATAATAAATAATAATATTAACGCAAAAAGCATTTGTAAACATAAAATTAACCTAAAAATGACTTCCTAACCACAACCTTCGTACACGACAATGCGTGTCTGTAAAATATATCAAGCTAGCGTAGAATAAATGCGCATGAGCAGTTCTGGTCAATCCGCACGCACACCAATGTCCTTTTAATTCCTTTTACTGTCGTCTTATTTTATCTACTAGTGTTTCTATCTTCTATTTCCAGTAAGTAATACAGCTCTGTTCCAACAACCTCAAATCCATTGATGTTATTCAGAATACCTTGCCTTCAGACCATCCTTGGTAATTATCTTGTTCAGTTTGGATCCAGCCCATCTCTTACTTATCTTACAGACATTCTTTCACTAAAATTCGCTGTCAGATAGCTTGCTCTGCTATCCTCCTTAGATCTGACTTCTACTTGGAGTCATCCACTCATCCTGAGTTATCCTTTCCTTAACTACTTCACCCAAACCTTTCATATACCTGTTAGATATTTTTCCAAAACTGGAATTAACTTGCTACATCATTTCTCTGTTCACTACACTAGCTTTTCCCCTGGCACCTTTACTATCCCCTTTATAAATACATCTCTATATCACCTATCTTGTTCAAAGAGGACTTAGTAGCATCACTGTTGGTTTTGGTTACTGAAGATAAATACGCTTCCGCTTGTATCCCATTCTTGATAAAGAGCAATTACTAACAGAATTATCTGTTGTTTATTCAAATGAAATGATTGCAAAGAAAATGTAATGCACCATTAAATTGCATTACATTTTCTGTATTTTAATATCAATATAACATTTATTTTTTATTAACAAATTTTTAAAAGTTTTGATGGAAATATATTTTTGTTTCCAGATATTGATACCAATTTAAAAAAAAACATGTTTGGTTAAGAGAATTAGTTATTTGAACTTTATTTGATTTTAAAAATTCATAGTCAAATTAAAATCAATGTAATTTATATCAATCGATTCCATGTTCACTATGGAAGGTAAATATGTGTGTTCAGCTATATTCTTAGATGAACCTTCAATAAGGTCTTATTCATTAGCTTCAGACAATGATACCGAAACAACACACTGAACTATTAAAATCTTGTATTACAGCTATATTTAGAGTCAAACCCAAGAAAGTCTACTCTACAATAAAAGAAGCTAAAACAGGTGTACCACAAGGAAGTATATTGGGGCAAATTATTTTCCTACCCTATATATATATATATATATATATATATATATATATATATATATATATATATATATATATATATATATATATATATATATGTATATATATAGGGTAGGAAAATATATATATATAATAGTGAAGTAACCACACGAAACTTACAATAGGCAAGTAACAACATCAATAATTGGACCCAAACCTGGAGAATTAAAAATAACGAAAGTAAATATGTGCATATACAGTTCACGTATAATCAAATAGCACTAGTACCAATAACAATAAATAATAATATCATTCCATATAGCAACAACGCTAAGTATCTTGGATTAATCTCGATGCAAAATTTCGCTGGAAGGGATATTTTTAACAGAAGTCAAAATAAAGGAAAATGTATTGGTTAATTGAAAAACAAAACTATTATAAGTATATAATAAATTGCTATTATACAACCAAGTGTTGAAATCTATATGGACAAATGGATTTTAACTGTAGGTGCATCCAGCTACTACAGGATTGATTACTTACACCGAGACATTCGCATGCCGACTGTCACTCAGGAAATCAAGATAATTGCAGGGAGCCATGAGACCGTACTCCATTCTCATGTCAATATCGAAGTTATACTATTCTTGGGTAACACTAGAACAGGACGCAGACTTCCACAATTTGATCTTACGTAGTGTATTTGTAGCGAGGGGCATTTAATAGAAAAACAGCAGTGTTAATACATAAACATTATCACACCAGAGACTAAGATAGGGCCAATAGTTTTAAGTTATTATAAAGACAGATTGTAGGTTATTAGGCAACGACTAGTAACAACGTAATAAATAAATTGAAAAAAGAAAACCTTTGGTTTTGGCTACTGAGGATAAACTTGCTTTCATTTCTTGATAAAGAATAATTACAAGGAAAATTATCCGTCATTTAATCAAATGAAATGATTGCAGATCACCTCTTCAAAATTCCTACTAAGATCTCTTAACTTTTTTTTTGTTTCCATTTTTTTCCAAAATAGTACCAAATTATTTTAAAACAATTATTAGGAATCACAAATGGGGGAGGGGGTTGAATAAAACGATAAGAATCCTTTCGGCATGTTCTACATATATTTCAAATCAACTATATAAAAGTGAAAAAATTACATGGTGAAAGACGTTGGTAGAGATGTGTGTGTATGGCTGCAGAACCATAACTGCATAAAAATTGTTACACCACGCTCAGCAAAACTATATTTAAAAATAAAAACGATCTAAACCATCGTATAATGTTCTTCTCCACACATCACAAAAATATAATATATAGATATATGTGATAAACATGTATGAAACTTATGACATTTATTATATTCCAAATAATATATGCTTATCTCGATTAATAATTAACTGAAATGGTTTTAGCGACCACGTTGGGTTATTATTATCACGGGCCCAAATGATCCATGTTGGTCCAAGTCAGGTAAACAGCATTTGTTTTATTTCTATTTTGTTGCTCAAGGTTTTAACAAGGCAGACCATGAAAAACAGAGACCATCAGACAAGACACCAAGTCGTAGCCAACTTAAACACCAATAAATCCAAAGAAAATATAAATGGTACAGCTTGATTCTTGTCCGATAGCTTTTTTACAAATTATGAAAAAAATAGCACAAGTACTATCTATTAATCTATATATAATGAATAGCAAAATGAACAAATACGTCATATGGCAAAATACATTCATCTTATCTTAATAAAATAAGTAAACAAATAACACTACTACAAGTAAATTTAAAATTATTAGAAAACCTAGCCAACGCTATATAAAAACAATGATTATACTGACTAGGATTGTAAAACTACAAAATTAACATTTTTTTCATTCGATAAAAAAATGTTTCAGAGATCATTGGAAACAGGATTTTTACATGTAAAAGTGCCACGGAATTGGGCATCGCCTTTTACACATACATTTTGCCATCCAGGCATAATCACAGAGGCGCTTTGAGAGCTATTCTAGCGTGCGGCTTCGATTCTGCGCAGAAACGGAAGCCGCATATTTAAAGAAACTTAAAAAACTAAAATCTAAAAAATACATATAAATGTTTTATTTCAAAATATTCGCGCTCAATATACAAATTTTTTATATCTTAGATTATAAAAAAAGTAGAAGCTATATGCATGCTTGGTTGAGGTTTAACCAGCAAATTTATTTTATTTCAAAGTTTTATTTTGGTTCGACCTCAAAATATTTACAAATTAACAGGACAATTTAAAAACGTTGAGTTCTCGATTAAAAACGCTTAAAAACTTTCGTATATCAATATCAAACTAGATTGCAATATATTTTTTATTATTATTATATAGTTACTTTTATTTATCAGGTATCAACATATTAAATTTTCTTAAAATATTACCGAAATATATAATTTCTTTATATATAATATACTTTTTAAATTATCCTGTAGTATGCTTGGCCGCACCTCTATTCTACCTACGGAGATCATTTGAAAACTTTTAAAAACAGCAAAGGTTTCCCTTGCCGCATAATTTTATACAAAAAGTAGACAGTCAGACTCATTGGTAGCGAAAGTAGAAACGGTATTCGTTGAGCAAATCACCATTTTTAAGTAACTTTACGTGTGAATATCAATAGCCCTTTTGGCACGTTTTTTTTCTCTGTTAAATCTTTCTTTGGCTCTTCTGAATCTAACTATTCCAGAAAACAAGTCATCCATTTATGTACATTACAAATATAATTACAAAACACCACAGGAAAAAAGAATAATTTCAAATTGATCTACTGGATTTATTTAAAATGAATTGTTTCTAATATTAATCGCAAAAACAAACGAATTAATTCTGATTTCCTGCTGTGTTGAAAAATTGAAAGAAAAAAAAAACTTAATTACAAATATAAAAATTCCTGAGTGCGGACCTGCCTTTAAATTAGGCTCGGGCCTAAATCAATGAGATCAAACGCTTTGATTTATTTTTCTTTCTTTGGAACCAACACACAGTATTAACTGTTAAGGATGGCCGTATAAAATTATGTGTCACTTAACGTAAACACAATTCAAATAAGACGATCCTCTATTGACAAATGACCTGCGTAATACGTCATAATCTGCCTTCAAACAATTTCCAAGAAATATAAAAATCTAATTATTTAGACATAGATAACAAAATAGTGCGGCCTTAAATATCTACCACACCTAATCACAAGATTTATTTTTATTTGCTTGGAAATATTTATATAAACCCTTAAATTTAACCTAACACTCAGTATATTTATATATATATAATGTTATATAAATGAAAAATAAAAACATACCGAAAGTATAAAAAAACAACATAAAGCAAAAAAAACGTAAATATATGCAAACTATTAACTATAGTTTCAAATCACTTAAGCTTTGGATGAATGATGTAAAGTTTCATCTCGTAATTGAGATTTACCGCCCTCTAAATATGTGCCATCCTACAAAACATATTACTGCTGTCATCAACGAACAGGATGACACTGAGGCCGGTGTTAATTTGGACAACAGTCCCACCGATGATGCTTCCTTATTCTCATCATCGTCATCATCATCATCATCATCACCGTTGTTACAGTTCATCTGAAATTAAAATACCAACGTATTTTTAATCAGTTGAATAAACGAGGAAACAAAACATAAATTAATATTAGATAACATCACTCTTGTAACAAAGAACGTGTAACATAAACAATGGAATAAATATAATTACATTATAATTATCTGCAAAGCGGTAGTCAAGGTTATAAATGCATATTGTAGGCAATTGTCTTTTATTAGTAATAAATATTAATACGCAATAATACAAGAATAAGAAAAACAATAATTTCGCAATAAGTTTGGATGGATCTACGTGCACAAAGTTACAGCGCTATTCCGTTTAATATTTTTTCTTAGTCCCGAGATTCATTTTTAGATGTCAGCAACCGCGATTAATAATACAAGGCATCCAATGAATAATAAAAATATGGAAACCGAGATATATATCTGGTTGCCCGACCCTTAAGAATAATAAAAATAATGATTTCACAATAAGTTCGGATGTTAAAAATTGTTTCAGCCAGGAGATTGGTTCTTAGAAGTTAATAACGCAACGCACCCAATGAATAATAAAAATATCGAAACCGAGATATATATCTGGTTGCCTGTCCTCTAAGAATAAGAAAAACAATAATTTCGCGATAAGTTTGGATAGATTTACGTGTACAAAGATGTAGCGATTCCGTGTAATATTTTTTTCTTAGTCAGAAGATTGGTTCTTAGAAGTTAACGCACCCAAAGAATAATAAAAATATCTAAACCGAGGTATATGTCTGGTTGCCTAGCCAATGCGTCGTAATTTAACTTAGTGTTATGTTTAAAAATAAAGAAAATATTTACGGAGAATAGCAGAAATTTAATTTAATTTTTTGTTTAGGTGTTGTGCCTTCTGGACCAACTAATTTTATCGCAGAAAAGCACGTATTATGCAAAATAATAAATAATAATAAATAATAATAAAAAAGCAAAATATTTTTATGGTCGCCAAGATAGGATAATTGCACCAAAAAAACAATATTTTGCCGTGCATTAAAAATAAAATTGAGAGAGAGAGAAATAAGACTAACCTTATTCCAGTCTTGGTCAAAAGTTGTTTTGGTGGCAGTTTTAGTAACATCGCAGTTGGATGATTCAGAACATCCTCGTGTCCTTGGAGATCGCACAGGAATGGCAGTGTAAGTTGAAGAACTTTGTTGATCACCAGCGGATAAAGCGAACAACGACAAGTTCGAGATAACTTCCGACAAATTATTTTGATTTGGCGTTGTGGACGATGTCTCTGAACTATCACGAGTTCTTTGTCTTGTGGTTGAAGAGCTTCTAACTAAAAAAAAAACACACGATACCGTAATTTTCGTTGTTGATATTAATTCAGTTTAGTTTTGAGAAAAATAATTCGGTCGGAAAATTAAATGATGATTTTAAAAATCGTGTCGATTTACAGAGAAAAAAAATGATCGGAAAGTTATTGACCTTGAAGAGACGGGATAAATCCCATGATGGGAAACAAATGTGTCGCAACATAATTTCTGGTCTGGTATCGTTGACTATATCGAAGTCAATGAATTTTTGGCCTTGAATTTTCTGCAAAATACTATCGATGCAGTTGTCCATGCGTTTGTTTGTTTTTTTTTTCGTTGGGAGATGATGATGAATTTTTTTTTTTGGAGACAATTGAAAAGGCAACAGGTTATTGAACTTTGTTCACTTACCTCGGGAGTTGTTGTACGAATTTGAGCTCGCGTTAACTGAAAGTTGCTGTTGTTGTTGTTGATTGTGAATAATCATCTGAAGACGGCTGATTAGCGTCTGTAACTGAACCAGAATAACCTGGCTGTCGTTTTGATCGTCGGGTATGATAAATGGCACCGCCATAATCTCGCGAACTGATTTAACCACAGTTGAAAATAAAAAAAAAAGGAAATGCTTCTTCTTTTCGAAATAAAAAAAAAATATTTGTATATATTATCAAATCACTGAGCACAAGCTTAACTCGCGATATACTAGCAACGCTTGGAGGTACACTTGCGAACCGTACGACGACTCGACAGGATCTGACTCTGAACCGTGGAAGCACGCTACTAAATCGAATGACGAAACTGCTTTGGACTTTTACCCATCTCAGTCCGCAAAAGCGACACGCGACAAGAGTACTTACACGCATGTATATAAGGGTGAAACCGTCCCAGCCAATGACGTGACGTGTGGGGCGTGTCCACCAAAAACTAAGCGAAATATTGGCCAAATATATTTAGAAATACTATACCTTTGTCGTAGTTAACAGCTAAGATTAATATTTCACTCGATTTTCACGAGGAAACCCGAACTGTTTCATATCAGTTCCTTGACCAACAGTGTATCCCGCTCTAAATATTCACTTATGATAATATTTACACTATATGATATCAATTTAAACCAAACTGTGGTATTGTGGTCATAATAATATGCGTTATGAGATTTATCGAAAGGTATATCAAGTTCTTTTGGTAGTAGGTAATTCCTTGTGTTTATAGTTTAGTCAGTTTTATTAATTATCATAATACGATTGTTGAAAATTATCTACCAATTTTTTTTCTGTAGAAAACACGGTACTGTACCAAGAAATTAATGAAAATTACCGATAATCATTCTATGGAACTTAATCTTTTTTTTTATTTACAATCTCATTTTTCTCCAATAATATTTAAAATATTTTAAGAGTATCTGATAATATAACGTTTATAGAGGAAAAAAATCTTCTAAACCTTAGAACGATTTACAAAAACATGCTATAAAACCCAAAACCATAATATAATCAGATTTTGTTAACTCACAAATATTTCGTATTTTAAAATAAAACAAAACACATGAACGCGAACAAGTATTACAATGTACGCTGATATATATATGTAGGTAGATCCATGGTGAACGATTTAAATAACTTGTAAGTATTAGTAATAGAAGCCAGGTGCAATTGAACTGAAACCGAAAAAAGGTACCAGAACAATCAGCAACAAAAGAAAACTGCATAGTGTACAAACACGCGTTGCATTTTAATCACATGGATTTATTTTGAATCATAATAAAAACTTCGAATTTGAATAATAATATTGTAATAAAAACGACTTCACTGATATAGGTCATATAACTGTTAAAAAGATCTTGTGATTTTGAATCATTGTGAGTGAGTCATCAAGGTATACCCGGCAGTTTATATAGGTTTCGTTTGTTTTGGACTTTAAATGAGCTTTGATGAATATAGCATTTAGTTATATAAGAATTTTATCTCTATATATTTTTGATGTTTTCCCATATTAATGGCAATTTTTTTAAATAAAAACACAAACAATAGTCTTTATCAATAAAGCAGACTATTTTGAAATTAATGTTGAGGAGAAAAAAACGTTTAAAACTTAAATACACAACACCAACTGAGAACTAACCATCATAACACATTTTATAAAAAATCGAAAAGTTGTTAAAAACGCTATGTCATTATTAGGAGATAAAACATTAAGAATATCACATAAGTTTTCTGATATCAATATTTATTTTCGTAACAAAAATCATTACAGTCGTGGATTTATCGTTTATCTATCCAACATAATTAATTTCACAAAAAATCGGAGAGTTCTCATAATAGAAGAAGTCGAGAACATGTATTTCATTTTAAAATAGTTTAAAATGTCAGTCCTAACAGTTCACAGTCATAGTTCAAAGTTATTTGAGATGGCCTCGATAGTAAGATATATTGATAGTAAAAGTAAAATGACTCATTTTGTATCAAATATCATTTCACGTCTTTGTTACCGTTACAACAAATATTTCGACGATTTAGGAAAATAAATGACGGGTAAACAGACCCTCTGCCTATTATGCAGTCATCTTCCTGTACGTATGATTCATCAAGGTATGGCAAGTGTTACATTTAAGCTTACAGGGTAAACGCTTTGTCGTTCTTGTAAAGAGTTCAACAGTTATTAGTAATTCGGCCTATATGCTATTTATTATTAATCTTTGTTTATAACTGACTCATATATATATATATATATATATATATATATATATATATATATATATACAATATATATATAATAGGAAATAATCACTGAGTATTAAATTTGGCGTGTATAGTAGTTATGATTAAACGGAGAATAACAGTTTTAGAGTAAAAAAAACCAAAGTTGATGTTGAAATAATACTCTCCGATCGTGGTTGTGTTATTTTAAGGACGCCAACTAAGACTTCTTTGACAGTTTTGAAGACAGTTTGAACTGTTTTGTAGATATGGTAAATGAATTAGACAGAATTCAGTGACTAATTTTATGAAGAATGGTGTACACAGATCAGATTTTAAGTCCTTCGCTAATATATCTATTATATTTACTATAATGTTAAAATAATATTATATTTCATAATATTTTTGTTCAATTATTTTATTAAGATTAGAATTTTTTTTGTATGTCAAAGAAAAACTGAACTAAGAGTTAAGTCGGCAACATTACAATATTTCGATGTCACAAATATCCATGATGCATTACTAAAAAAACTTTGAATAAACTATATGTTCAATATGTTCCCATAACTTCATATGTTTTCTGATAATCCTTAATATTTTTAACAATGCCTGAAGTGGTAGAACTGAAATAAAAACATAAACAAAATTGCTCTTACACAAAAATGAGAAATATTCTGTTCTGTATAAATCGTTTCAAGTTTTGTGGTACTTACTGTACAAACCCCGTAATGTCATAATTGTTTTATCTTAATTGACTACTCATTTAAATTACGCAATATAATAAACAACAGTTCGAAGATAACAATCATCAACTGAACATTATTTTCTAGTATTTTTATATATTATTCGTTATTAAAATATATTTTTTGTTAAAAATATCTTTTAGGACTGCATATCAGTCAGGACTATAAATAAGCCGGCTTGGTGGCGCAGTGGTAAAGGCTACGGGACGGTTCTCCTACTGTTGCGATAGCCGCGGGTTCGAATCCTGCTGGGGCACGGTCGTAAATTTATGTTTATGTTTAAAATTTGTGAATGTTCTAGGCAAGAGTGTAAAATCCGACAAGGAAAATGATCCCAGTCACGCCAGTAACCAGACTGGGTAAGACCGGATGTCTTCTGAGATGATTTCTAAAGTTGGTCAGTCGGTAGGCTTAATGATGAGGACCGTCGTTCGGAGCCCACGTTAAACTTTAGGCCCTGTCCTGATAAACCCATAGTTGGTAAAACGAGACGAGTTCGTACTTGTTAACTCTTATCGTTGGAGTTAAAAAGTACCACTTTCAAGTACTACACCGATGGCTTTTGGGTATCGTTCCTTTCGGTCTCGTATGACATAAAACGAAAAATATGTTATTTTAGTTCTTCATAATAAAAAATACTAATAATAATTGTAGGAATAATTCAAGAAATATTTGGGATAAATACTAATGCTGTCATTGTAAGCAACATGACATTTAATACCTTCAAAATCCAATGCATATAAACATACGGATAAAATAGAATTGTCGAGCTTCTAACTACTTACAGAAAATCTTAAACATATAAATGAGACTAAAAGAATATGAGATGGTAATGAATATGCCACGACGACAAATGACGGCAAATCTAATGTCATGATGACAGTAGAACCGGCAGAAATTATTTTCAGCTATATTCATATATAGATCAAAACATTTGGTAGTAAGAAGTGAGTATTTTCAAGATGGGATACAAATAAGATACAAGTAGTAGATATTAAATTCTTCAAAATTATCAGGGGTGCAAAAAAGATGACGAAGAAGTAAAGGTACCGCACAAGACAGGAAAGAAAATTGACAGAATTTGAATAAAACGCCTACCCTACTTAATGGTACCAAAGGTGTTTTTTGCAATATATATGTATATATTTTTATGTTGATAATTATAATAAAATGAGTCATTAAAAGAAATCGTCTCGTAAGACTAAAACTGAATGAAAATTCACATTCGAATAGTCTGATAGTTTAGTCTGACCTGGGTTCATTCTGGGCCGATGACCGTGGTTCGATACCCACATCAACCAGTAGGTGCAATCGCCAAATATTGCGATACTGTTAAATGATATTGTGTAACTATTAAAAAAAAAGAGAATTATATGCGACTTGAATGTCCTCGTATTTATTTAAATATAACTCACAATAATTTATAATCTACTGATAAACGAACACTACGGCATTAT
Source organism: Rhynchophorus ferrugineus (assembly GCF_030347505.1). Classification (NCBI taxonomy): domain Eukaryota; kingdom Metazoa; phylum Arthropoda; class Insecta; order Coleoptera; family Curculionidae; genus Rhynchophorus; species Rhynchophorus ferrugineus. The sequence goes on along the minus strand of NW_027472584.1, from coordinate 22,783,928 downwards.
CTTGAGATAAAGCGTCAAAAACAGACGCTTAAATTTTCTGATGCAATGTTTATTTTAATAACTTCTCATAATTAGACTGTATGTCGCCTTAGACACGTATATATTCATCATTTCAAGGTTGAGCAGAACACGAGATAGGTTCGTTATCAGTGCGTTTTAAGTTTGAACAAATAAATGGGAACCATCTTATCATTGAATCGACTATATACGGAATAATTCGATGAAATAATTAAATTGACAAATACACACACACACACACACACACAGATGCAAAAACTAATTGGTAACCGCAGACTACGTATGTTTAATATCTGTTGTTTTAAATACGAACAACGCATTTTTATTGAACAATACGTGTTGTTGTATTGGAGATCTAACCATGTTAACCTTTGGGTCAACAGAATTTTCAAAACTCAGCTACATCAAACAACCTAACCTAACAGTTACATCTGTAAGAATGTTCGTCTGGTCGGTATGAATGTCTGACTGTCGATGGGATTGTTTGTCCCAACACTCACTACGATTTTGTGGAAGGAATTCAGACGAGAACTGAAAACACTGGTTGAAGAAATACTTGTTTATTTCGTTATTGAATGATACATGTGGTCGATGGGAGAAATGACAGGATATTAGGTTAGGTAAAGGAAGTATGGTAGCGTTGTGGAAGTGGTACTGTTACAAGGGGGTTGAGAAAAGAAAAGAGAGTGAGACGTCGTCGTGGTTGTCTTTTATAGCCGGAAACCGCATGGTAGCAATCCACTGGCGTTGCCAACCTTTGAACTTGGTGTAGGTGAATGCGTGGTGGCCTAAAGGGTCGTAACGATCGCCACATGACCCCCTCCTAGTGGAGCTGCCATGGAACGTACCTCTATGTGATGCAGGTTCCGAAGTGCACCCGCAATCACGCAATGAATCGCCCAGGGACTGTTTATGTGATGGGGATCCCAACCTGAGCGAAGAGTTCTACGGGATCAGTTGCCACCGAAGTAGTAGCAGGACGTCGTTCGTCTTCAGGCGTTCCGATTTGTTTGAGGGTACCTATAAATATGGTGCCTTACGGGTCCCGTTTCGTGATGCAAGGGTTCATGTGTTGATCTTATATATGATGGGCTTCTGTGGTTTTCGTCCATCAGGCTAGTTTCGTGAGATAACGTTGACCATGTGATGTTGATGGGTTCCATTACCCGTGCTATCCTTCCATGCACGTGTCAAGCACCTGTCGAGTAGCTTATGTTGAGCTGGTTTAACTGTTCGTTACTGAATGATACATGTGGTCGATGGGAGAAATGACAGGATATTAGGAAATGACAGACATAGCCCCCTCTGATTGCCATTTTTTGAGATCGATGCTGCATGGCTTCTCTAGCCCACAGTCTTGAAATGCTGAAAAAGTACATCAACATCGTCTTTTGACACGGTATTACCATATTGTTAGCAAGGTGGGAAAAAATTCTGCAAAATAACGTAAAATAACAATTAATGCAACAGGTCAAGAAAACCTTGAAAGCGCTTCAATGGCTTTTATTATACTATCCGCCATATTCACCAGACATTGTTCTACGAGATATAAATATTTTTACAAAACGAAGGAAAAAAAAATTACAAGATAAAATAATTCACTGAGTAACCAATTAGTGTAAAAATTATGATTGGGACTGTGTTTTTATTTACTATTTCCTTTAGAAAATAATCACAAACCATTCGAAACAGTTATATATTTGTATATTAATAATTATGGTCAGGCCCCCGTTGCAAAAACCTTATTGGCATTCAATTAGGTATATATTTCATCAACTATAATGGATGACTGCCACATTTTTGCTGATAATAATGAAAAGTAAAGAACGAGATCGAGAACCGCAATAACATAAATCGAAATAACATCAAACAAAAGTTCCGTGATTAATCAAGGCCAGTGAAATTCGGGAGTAAAAAAAAAAGAGAGAAAAAATAATAGAAGGGGCATCAACCTCGGTAAAGCTTTAAACCCTTTTTGACTTTCACACTTTGCACCTACAGTTTCAGGGTTTTTTACTGATCTGTTAATTGCCTGCGTCGTGATACAGGATGGCTATATAAGAAAAAAAACTATGTTAATTTATAATCTAATATATAGAATATATATAATCTGGAATCGGTAAAAAATGGAACGGAATCGTGAACATTTTCGTGAGATGATTTTTTACGGTTTTCGACGTGGATTATCACAACAAGAGTGCATCAGTCAACTTAATTTGACTTTTGGCGATGAAGCTCCATCAAAAACCACCGTGTATCGCTGGTTTAGTGAATTCGATCGTGGTCGTAGCTCGCTGTCCGAAGAGTTTCGTGAAGGTCTTCCAAAATCGGCTGTTGTGCCAGAAAACATCGATGCTGTGTACGATATGATTAAGCAGGACCGCCATGTCACCTATTTTGAGATTGAGGCACCAGCTTATATGCGATTTTACATGAACACTTAGCTGTGCGAAAGTTATGTTCGTGTTGGATTCAACACAATTTGCCAATCGCTCAAAAAGGGGCTCGTGTCGATTGGTGCAAAGAAATGCTTAAGAATTTCAATCGCAGTGCTTCGAAAGACGTTTATAAAATCGTGACAGGTGACGAATCATGGATATATTCGTATGAACCCGAAAGTAAGCAGCAGTCGACTGTATGGGTGTTCCAACATGAACCAAATCCAACTTGTTCTTACAGAAAGCACTTCAAAGAAAATGGTGGCCTTTTTCTTCGGGAAAACTGGTCATATTGCAACAGTAAATTCTGATAGGTACACAACCATTTGTTTGCCAGAAGTCTTCGGTGAAATAAGGAAAACAAATAAGAGACGCCGGATTGTTCTTCATCATGACAATGCGAACTCTCACACATCGTCTCAAACAAGAGACTATTTGAGCACTCAAAACATCGAATTCATGGGTCATCCGCCGTACAGCCCCGACTTGGAACCCAATGACTTCTTTTTGTTCCCATCCGTGAAGAATAAACTGCGTGGTCAACGTTTTCCATCGCCCGAAGCAGCTATTGAAGCGTTCAAAAATCATGTTTTGAACATACCTCATTCGAAATGGAATAAATACTTTGAAAATTGGTTTAAGCCTATGCAAAAGTGTATCGATCATCATGGCGAGTATCACTCATTTCATTTATTACTGTTTAAATTCATTTTTAATTGTATTTGCCTAAGCAGCATCGATTGAACTATTATTGACAGATTAAATAAAAACCTTCCTGTGGCTTATAATTAAAATAGCAACACTGATAACATTTGTTAAAAATTTGCGCGAAAAAACTGATCAACACTTTTTAGTTAAAATATCTTAATTTTCTTGTGTGACTTTCTAAGATACTACATTCGTAGAAACAGCAGGATATCGAAACATTTCGTACTTTAATTGATTGATTTATGTGATGATTAATGGACAGGTGCCTTTTCTTGGTGAAAACTGATTGCTCTCCTGTGTAAACCAGGTTTATATCACGAAACCTTGGATCCAATTGGTCCAAGACCAAAAAAATTCCTTTAAACTCAAACATCGAAGTTGGCATTTTATTGGTCAGAATGGCGGATAATGTTTAGTTCCATTGTTGATTTATAGGTGGCGCATCATGATAATTATTAACGAATTCATATTTTAAAGTGACAAATATGTTATTTATAAAGAAACCGCATATTCATTGATGCTGGTTAATCTAGAAAACCATTATATTAGAAAATTACATATGGGTTACACCTACGTAATCCATATGCAGTTAATTTAAACCATGCAATATGTTTTTTTCTATTTTGACCAAATGACGTAACTATGACGTTCAGAAAATCGTATTGTCTGCAAATATAATTGAGACCTCGCCATTGCATGACGCAAGTAATTGATCTAAAGTTTTGACGTTAGTTTTGCATCATCTACGTCAAAGTCTTATGGTTGACGTTAATGTGTCGTCGAAATTCTTCATTTAAAAAGAAAACGAAAGAGATCTTACTCGAACAAAAGCAATACTTTTGAAATGAATCACTTTAATTGATTTTTTTTTTCATTCAACTTGTCTTCATCTTATAATATCATTTTGTTGTATATACATATTGCTGATTACGATAGACATATCAGGAAATTCAATGAAATAAAGCCTTTAAATTATACGATGAATCTTAAAAATTTTACACACAGTCCCTGTATATCATATAAGCATTTTAACGGAAATCGTATATTTGTGGCGTACTATATTGTGGTTTCCTGATACCTGATAACAATATTCATATAAAGATACAAATTTAAAACGTATTATATTTAGAATTAGTTCTGATTCATCATCTAAGATTTTTACTTCAATAACATATTTTGACCAAAAAAATTGAACCGGTTTCAAAACACTAATAAGGAACTCACTAGACAATAAAAAATAATAATAAACTTAGTTTTTTAATACAAAAAAAGCATTTTACAATAAAATATGTACATAATAATAACTAAATAAAATCAATCAAAAACTTTATTTAACATATCTACTATACATATTTTATATTCTACTATATACACACAATTTAGCTTAATACCTAACTAAACCTATTTGCAATATTATTTTAACTACTACCAACTGATTACTTTGAAGTCGGTGTCGAACCCAATTATGTTAATTTTGATATGTTTTGTTGGTAATTTAATTTTTTCCTTCTTTATTTATTTTTTGAAGTCGGTTCAATTTTTTTCTTAAAATATTTTATTTTTCTCTAGATATTTGCTCATAAATTACGCAGTTATTTTATTTAATACTTGGGTAGGCCAACTAAACGTGCCCGTACGAGAAAAAATAGGAATAAAGAAATAATGATTGAAAATATGAAGGGCTTCAGGCTTCGGGCTCTGCTACCCAGCTTAGGTAAATTGACAACTATTCTAACTAAACAAAAACAAAGTTGTTGTTCCCGCCGGGAATCGAACCAGAGAAGCAGAGAAGCAGTTGTCTACAATATTTCTACGAGGTCTTATACGTTATAGCTAGTGCTTAAAAAACAAACTGAATGGCTTTTGCACGGAACGACTTTAAACACAAATATCTGATCATTTTTGATAAAAAATATGTGAAAACTTTGTATATGCTTTTGGAATTTGAGCGGTTCCCTCGATTTCTTCTCCTTCACCCCAACGAATTCTAATTTGGTTCTAATGGGACCACTACGGAATTACACTCTTTCGAATAAAAACAAATGACAATGGACCCACAATTGACGGAGAAATCGGCGAACATACATTAAATAAAATATACAGCTGAATCTCCTCAATATAATAGAACCTCCTTCTTTTTCGAAGTCGGTCAAAAATATAAAAAATAAGTCATATTTAGCAGACCTCACACCATCCCGTTCTAGAAAATAAAGAAAAATGATGTGAATATGGTAAAATAAGATTTCGGATGATTTTAAAGTTGTAGGGTTCTAAAGACACACCTGGAAAACATTTGAGTGACGGAATTTTGTAAAAAAAAACCTTAATAAATATTTCTTTATGACAATAATGTTTTTTTCTTTATTCGTAGATAAATAGGCCAGTTTATACTGATAATAGTATTTTAAATATGCCCATATCAATCAATATAATAATAGACTTTTTCTGAGTCATATTTTGCGAATCATTTCTAAAATATGTTCCTAATTCGTCGAATGTTTGTCATAAAACTGAGAAAGGGTAATCTCGATCTCTGATTATCATAAAGCATTGAAATAATATTATATCGTGCGATTTAGAAATACGACAACAGGCCTAGTGTCACTGTGATATATGACACGTTCATGATGTCAACATCCACATTTACACCGCCATATTTACCTTACATTGCTCCAGGCGAGTATTAATTGTTCTGATTAATATCAGGAAATATTTTATTATTTTGATGGGGAATCCGTATGAATAAGCCACAAATAAAAAAAAACAGTGATATACTATAGCTTTAATACTTTGAACGATGATCTATATTATCAAATTCCATAATTTTGATGATGACAAGTAACATTTTAGTCGCAATTTTTAGGATTTAATTAATATTAATAAAATGCTTAATTATTTAATTAAAATCAGAGGTTCTCGAGTACCCACACACCTTATTCGCCAAACTTAACACCTTTTGATTAACATTTGTTCAAATATATTGCGCGTTTTTATTTTACTACAAAATTCGTTGCAGATCAAAGAAGTAAAATACTGATTATTTAATTTTCAGTTTGGATTTAAAAATCACCAGTCAGTTCTCACCAAGTTCATAGAGTAACGTATCATAGAGTAAACTATCGAATGTTTCACCTTAAAACATGAAATATGCTTTCTAAATCATAGCAACGTTGAAGCAATACAGCTACAGAGCAACACGCAAGAAATCTGAAGATTGAATCGAACCAAATCACACGAACTTGTCTAATGTAAAAATTTAGAATGTTTATCATTAATTTTGCCTTAAGTAATGTAATTGGAGAAATATAAACTGTCGTATTTATCCTGCCCTCACCTTAGTTATTGATGTAAGTAGAGTAGAATATTATATCTTCCAGAACCTTTTGATATCTTTAAAATTATTTTAGGGACTTGTTGATGATGATAGCAATGTTCCGAATGTCGAAATCATACAATCTCATATAACTATCGGTATAAAATTTCGTGATTTTTATTTTTAAAGGTGACACATTATATTTTCATTATGGTCATTCAGGTATATTCTAATTTATTTTAAAGTATATCCTAACTTATTCTAAAAACTAATCTAGCTTATTCTAGAGATCTAATTAAATCTCACTCTATATGTCTATTAACCAGATCGTATCACAGTTTGCGTTTGAGCCTACGCACTTCACTGTCATCGCGCACATTTAACTGTTTGGCGAGGGCATTGGGATGCACTAATAGTTTTTCAGAGTGCTTCGCACTAACACTCCGATTCACACTCGTTATGGGTTCTATGGGGATATCGCGCTGAATCAGTTTGTTGGGCACGTAATATAGGGCGTCGACGATGACTCGCAACACTTTATTCTGGAACCTCTGGAGGATATCTATGTTAGATTTGCTAGTAGTATCCTACAGTTCAATACCATAGGTCCAAATGGGCCGAAGTATTTATTTATACAGCAAAACCTTATTATCTAATGATAATTTAGATTTATGCCATATCAGCCAGTACATTTGGTTTTGTTTAAGCCCAAGCTGTTTGCGTTTTGTAACTATATGTTCTTTCCATGTCAAACGTCGATGGAAATTCATTCCCAGATATTTAACGTTGTCTGCTTGCGGAAGTTCATGATTATTCAACATTACTGAGGGACATGTTCTTTTAAAGAGGGTGAAATTAACATGGGTAGATCTTGTCTCATTTGCTTTGATACGCCACGTTTTCAACCACAATTCGACTTTGTTAAGATGAAGTTGGAGATTTCTTGTGCCTGATATTGGACCCTCGTGTCATGATAGAACCGCTGTATCCTCAGCATTTGTTGAAACAGTAGTGTTTCTTGAGGTCGGTAGGTCAGCTGTATACAATAGATATAACAATGGGCCAAGAACGCAGCCCTGAACACCCGAATATATTGGGTGTAGGTCATTATATTCGTCAGCGTCACCCTGTTTGACAATAAAATGTCTGTCTATGAGGTATGATTTTAGCAGTTGAAAGTGCGTATGGGGTTTTTTCTTTTGAACACGCAATCCAGTGTGCCACAACTTGTCGAAGGCCTGAGAAATATCGAGAAATGCAGCGGAGTAATATTTTTTATCGATTAAGTTTTATTAATTTGGTTAACTAATCTATATATCTGTTCTATTGTTCGGTGTTTATTACGGAAACCAAATTGACGGTCTGGAATAATAATGATTGTAAATAACTATATATTGACATTAATATAGCAGTATTTTGAAACTCCATGATTCAAAATTATTTATTAATATACGAAGCTAAAAATAACAACATTTTGATTGATAAATAGAAATATAATTTTGACAGCATTTATGTTATCTTGCTAATTATTGCGTCTTTTTTCGAATGATTTAATTTTCCAAGTCTCTCGATGTTTGTTCAAGCCTTATGAATGTTAAAAATTCCTGCATTCAACGAATAGTAATATTCCTAATACTAAAATATTCCTTATTAACGATAAATAAAATTATAATACAATATAAATATTTAGTGGTCATTACACTCCATTCCTCTTTACAATCAAATCAAATATGTAAAATATAAAAATAATATTCTATATCATTCGAAATAAAACTCTTGTTATGAAGCTGTTAAATTATGACAATTATCTTTTTCCTTCTCTTTCAGAAATATTTGAAAACAAATATGTACATCTCCGTCTCACGTATGACACGTTTAAAAAAAACAGAAGCACATGTTGGAAAGAAATACAAATAAACCATTTACTTTTATTATGTTATGTCATTGTAATTTTCAGAATATTAAAATCCGCACTGCCACTTGCCAATTTAATATTATTTAAAATTAATTGAACTGTAAAAATAACAACATTTTGATTGATAAATAGTAATATAATTTTGACTGTATTTATGTTATCTTGCTAATTATTGCGTCTTTTTTCGATTGACTTGATTTTCCAAATCTCTCGATGTTTATTCAAGCCTTTTGAATGTTAAAAATTCCTTCATTCAAGTTTCAAAGAATAATAATACTCCTAATAATAAAATATTCTTTATTAACGATAAATAAAATTATAATACAATATAAATATTTAGTGGTCATTACACTCCATTCCTCTTTACAATCAAATCAAATATGTAAAATATAAAAATAATATTCTATATCATTCAAAATAAAACTCTTGTTATGAAGCTATTAAATTATAACAATTATCTCTTTCCTTCTCTTTCAGGAATGTTCGAAAACAAATATGTACATCTCCGTCTCACGTATGACACGTTTAAAAAAAAAAACAGAAGCACATGTTGGAAAGAAATACAAATAAACCATTTACTTTAATGATTAAATATATTTGATTAAATATATTTGTGATCATTATTCTATTCCTTTTTTTCACACTGCCACTTGCCAATTTAATATTATTTAAAATGAATTGAACTGTACAACATAGAGAATCACACAATTATCTCTATCCTTTCTTCTCTCAAAATCAGTACGGGAAGGACGTACATCTCCGTCTGTTATCACGAATACGAAAACAGTGGAAGCGTGCATTTGACTGAGATAATAATTACTATTTTCAGTTGCTAGTTTGTTTACTATCGATTAATTCGTCTGTTTTGCGACTATCGACTACTTCTACTATTTTAAGTCGATAGTTATTCTATTCCCAACGCGACTTATTTTTATATTTACTGTGTCGTTCAATATATAATTAAAATTAGAATTTGTGATAAAATGACTCACTTTTGTTTATGTTTTTGTAATCTTATCAAATTATACTAATCTATATTTTTTGATGGATGATCTTTGCAAAAATCCGTTAAGGTCAAAAGAATGTGAGCCCCGTACCTCTTTCACGTCAAATCGAAAACGAAATACCACCCCCAGGTCAGAAAAATCGCACTTGTTCAAGAACAGAAAAGAGGAACTTACAATGAATCGGTTACTGTGTGAAAAGTAGTAGTATGTACCACCTGCAAAGTTGAGTAAAACAATCACAAAAGTTAGGACAGGTTTCGACCTGTTTAGGTCGGTCGTGAACGCTCCGATGTTGGGAAAGCGATGGCCATGTACAAACAGCTTCAATAAATGCGTTGGAATTATTCCGTGGCGTTTTCATTAATTAAATTTAAACAATGTATTATTACAAATATTAACTATTGCTAGTTAATATAGTCTTTACATTAGTAGCAGTCAACTCACGTCATCTCAGTTATGACGTCGAAACGGTGCAATGTTGCCTCATTTAACGTTGATATTTTACCCATTTTAGTTTATGTTAGCTTCGATATATAACAACAATCTATTTTAATAATACATCAAATCCGTATATTATCGAAGGAATGTAGGTTAGAGTTATTTTATAGTATTTACATTGAAATCTTTTCTAAGCCACCTATGATATACCCTGGAGGCTTAATCAACCTAATTAATAAGTGTATATCCAAGTAATGTATTTTATTTTCATTAGAGAACATATTTATCTTTCTCTGGTTAACTCTTGTTTCTTTCGATGCTGTGATTTCTTGTCAAAACGTTCTGTTATCACTGTTTTTCTCCTTAGTCTCTTCTGTTACCTGTAAAAATTTGTACACGGGGTACATTCTCCCTAATGCATTTGCCATATCTGCAAAACAGTTAATATTCATTCTCTCCTTGCATATTTTAACCAAATGATCATATATATTCTGAACAATTACACACATCTATTCACATGAATCTTCCACACTCTACAATCCGATTTTCTACAGTTATCCTATATTAATTATATATTCACTATTAGTTGTTTCCACTCATCACCCTTCCTGGTATCTTCAGAATTAAATGAATCATAATCCAACATCCAGAAAGTTTCAAGTCGCACTCTGAGCCAGTATTCAAGTCAATAACCAAGCTATTAATTTCCACAATTCCCCCATTTGTCAATTTCTTCTTCTGTGTGCGTGAAGGAGTTCATCTAAACCGAAGGGTGTTATTGTAGAAAATTCTGCCTGTATATCTCTCTCGACCTGCATATCTACCATAGTAATTCTTTGCCACATCCCATAGCAATTCGATTTGAACCCATAACAAAATGAGAAGGGAAATATTGTCTGGTTTTAAATCAAAATATAAACTAGGCAATACATTATACATCTTGATGACATAAGTCCACTGCTACTTTCTATAGACTATACTTTCTTGTGTCTATTTTTAGGTACGAAATGAATACTATGTCAAAGGAACTCCCCCCCCCTCTCAACTCATAAATAAATGATCAATCCATTTTTTACAATATCAAAAATATCTTTTACCCGAAAACTCCATGTACCATTGAATGGAAGAAGTGATAATCATATTTTTTATTTTTGACACTTTTTTATTTAATAATGCCGTTAAGTGTTAAGAGCACTTCTTCTTCTATTTACAAAGAAGATTTTTTTTAATATTTCGAAATCAAACTTCAAGATAGATAAGCTTCATAAATGTTCATAAATAATAACTAGAAATGTCAGTTTATATATAAAATATATTTTATAAATGACATAAATATAATTTTATAATATGTAGTTGCTTGGAATCATGTCAGAATAATGTGAATACAACATTAGAATATTATTAAATTCGATATATTTTGGTGCGGATGATCCATGAATATAAAAGGCAAGAAATTAGGAGTTTTTTTTTGTCTTTTTTGGGAGAATCTTTCTAATTTAGAAAAAAAAACCGGTTTTTGATCGGTATATTTACCGAACAATTAAATGGTACCTGCGCATTAAAAAAAATCATCCACAAAACACACTCGGAAAACGACCTTTAAAAAACTACTAATAATGTTCTTCGCGTTTAATGATTACGTTGCATCACAATTCGACGTAGAGACAGGTCGAGTTATAACTGTTTACAACAAATATTATCGTAAAGAGTTTTTAGTGTGTACTACAGATCGTCAAAAATGTCAAGGCCACGAGTAAACTCTATTATACGCTGAAAAGTGATTTTTTAACGGAACATCTAGTATATATCCCTGCAAAACTAACGTTTCATTTAGCACTGTTAATTGAAATTCTTCTAAGTAGGCCAAGGACAATATGACAGTAAAAAAAACAAAAGCTTTCTAAGAAAATTGATCTCAAACGAAGGTTGCTTTATTTTACTTCTAAAACTATGATGAAGTTCAGTAATAAAACTTTTATGGCACATACATTGAAGGTACATTAAAATTCTTTGTTTTAACACAATATTTTAAGTATTTTGGTAATATTATCTGATAAATATCATCTATTTCTGGAGTATTTCAAGGTTAAGATAAAAAAACACACGATAATTCGTAGTTTTATATTAAAAATTGCGAGGGACCTTAAAAATATCGACGTATTATTACAAATTTATAGTTCTTTGTGCGTTTGTCGACAATATTATCAGATATAACGTCCTATATTCTTCGTTGTTTTAAAAGATCCATTGTATTTTTATTGAAATATTAACCTTGGAGATAGAGAAAATTGCGAATGTCTATATTTCAATATGTTTCTTAAATTGTTGATATTTATATTTCGTATATATTTATCAAGGGTGATGCGAACACCTGTGACAAATACCAGTTATCTATTAAACATGTAATCTACGTTTTAGACGTTTAAATATAATAATAACATAATGACTAATATAGACATAATAATGTTTTACGGTCATGTTTTTCTTTGATTTTAGTTTTTTCTATACTAATCGGTTTCTCAAAAACTCTGTCACATCACAAGGAGAAATATCTGGAGAATATTGTGTACTGGAAAAAAGAGTCTTTGATTTAATTGATGAAGAGTAATTGATGTACCGAAATTAGAACCCTTTACTAACTTTGATCTATTTTTTGCATTTTGGAAAACAAATTTGACCACAATGTTGTTCATTGGGGTATGCAAGTTTCAATTTCAAGCAGAATTGTTTGTTGTACACATCAGCATCGAGTTTATGGTACTAGATTGCTTTACTGCGTAGTCATATAGCTCAGACATTTCTCCATGTGATTATTATAATTTAATAATTTTTTTGATCTAACTTTTTTCTGGATTTTTTTTCAGTCGATTATATTTTCACAGACAACCAAAATATTGTAAGATCAATTTAAGTTAAAACCATATTAAGAAAATCGATTTAATATTCGTGAAATATAACATGAAATAAATGAGTACCTATACTATAAAGTGGGTCTAGCAACAAAATCAAATCATCGAACCTTCAGTTTTCTACTATAGAACTGGTTTTTTTTCACTTATATTTACTACCTGAGATTTGGTTTTGTCTTAGAGATAAAACATTTTCTGGAGGGTGGTTATTAAGTAATTTGAATTTCAAATAGGATTTTATAAAAAATAAAATAGCCTATAGGAAAATTCGATTTTTATTTCAACGCAAATGCATCAAAAGTAGTGTTTGAATTGGCGAAAGAAAATTACGAGTTTGTTAAAGAGTCCTGGCTGACAATTTTATTTATTTATTATATTACAGTTAAACGTATATAAAACCATTATCGTTTGAGCGAAAAAAAGGTTTCAAAACTATTTACACTCTATTAACGACAAAAGAGGAAAAAAAAACCACCCGGGTGGTGTAGTTTACCCGCTGACATAGTTAAATTGTGTCATAAAGCCAAAAACGAAACCAAGATGGTATGTATGGACAAAGGTTGGCCTTGACTCGGTCTGGTCGAAACAGAAAATGTTTTTTTTCTCTCCTTTACAGACACACCATGTTTTCAGCAAATCTAGCTGGCTGTGAACTTGAAGAGCAACCCTTCGAGCCAAATCGGTTTTGCTCGGTAAACAGCAGCCGTTTTGTAATTTAGACCTTTCCGCCTAGGGCTCTTTTTTAATATTTGGCAAGTGTGCGTCGTTCTTCTCGCTTTTGTTTACATTGTATTCGGTCTCCTGGCGAATTATTACGCTATTTTGATACCTAGAATATAATAAATATTGTTAAAAATGTCAAAATATTATTAAAATTGATTAAAAATATTAATTGAAGACTATTTTAATAGTCTAATATGTAACGTGAAAAAATACTTTATTTTTCTAAAATCAGGGAAATAATATAAAACAATCCGTCATCAAGATGAATACGAATTACGTCAGTCTCAAGTAAATTGATACAAATAGCGTTTTGTTTTTGTTTAATGCTTTCTGATCGTTTTTATTTGCATTTATAGAGTTTTCGGTGATTTATAAATATCAGTCGCTTAGTTTTGGACCGTTGGTTTGTCAATAGTTGTTTCATTGATGCTGGGGAGAAATTCAAGCTTCAAAACAATTTTGCTTAGAAGGATTTAAAAATCTTCAATGCAGATATATTAATAATATCAAACAAAATCAATTTTAAACAGTAATTCTTCGTTGATTAATATTAGAGGTTATGATACATAAAGATTGTTATTATTAACTATAACCAACACTTAACTTATAAAATATATTAAAATAACTCGACTGACTTGTAGTTATTGATATTTTTCATGGGTAGTTCATGAAATACTAAAAGGATATAAGGGACAGTCAGAAGGAACTAAGTCTGAACGGTATAACGATCATTTAATACTAAATTAATTACCAAAAGCTTCATTGTTTCAATTTTTGTTCCAATTAAAATAAATAAAATCTATTTCAGCAATGTTAATTCAAATTTCTGTTTGGTTTTTATTAGTTTCTCTAGTATGTAATATTTGATACTAATTATGTTTTGACTCAAGGGGATAAAGGGTCTAGGATAACATTAAAAAATTGGGGATGCTTTACAGCTACAAAGCTTATTCTTCCACTTCTTGCAACAGCCCTTTCGACTATTTTCTTGAAAATTCTAGTGATATAAGTGAAGAGCCAAGCAACATTAACAAAAAAAACTGTTAAAATTTTAAAATTTTTATTAGCGGATTGGTTGGTGCAGTGGTGAAGGCGACAGGGCAGTTCTCACACTGTTTTGACAGTCGCGGGTTCGAATCCTGCTGTGGCATGGTCGCAAATTTATGTTTGAGATTATCTATAAAGGTAATTGTGCAAAATCTTATAAGGAATATGGTTACAGTCAAGCCACTAACGAACGTCTTCTGGGATAATTCCTCTTTATTATAAGCCATTACATTTGGTAGAGTTTAAGTCCAAGTTGTTTCCGTTTGGCTAGTATATGCTTCTTCCAAATTAGGCATCGATCTAAGTGCATACTAAGATACTTAGCCTTCTCTGCTTACGAGAGAAGATGCTCTGAGAAAATGTCAAGAAAGGAAAAAGAAGAAGAAGGGTTATGCTGCTGGGGCCTTTTGAGTTTTCGTGATCCACAATGAATAATCTGTAGTGTCATTTAATGTCAGATGTTCTAGGCATTCCTGACTGCCTTGGATTTGTTCATTCTGAATCAACTCTTTCAGCTCTTTTATTGCTTTCTTACATTTTCTTTTATTCTCTTCGGTTCTTATCTGTTGCCACTCCTTTCGCAATTTTCTTTTTTTTGCAATTTTTTCCCAAATTATACTTGATGTGTGTTTGTTTTCTTTTTGGAAATGTTCCACTTTTAGAAGTTGCCAAATATACTGCTTCTTGTATATTTATTGTAATATTCATTGCTGCTGTTTCTATATCAATTTATGAGTTAAAATTGTTTTTTTAATCAATGGAATGGCTGAACAGGTAAAATTTAATTAGTTTGCATCTTAAGAATGTTCACATAAATTATAATTAAACAATAAAGTTACTATAAGCACGTACGAACAATGAATTGACAAGTAACAACGCTAAATACAGTTAGATAACTTATCTTACGCCATAAAAATACGAAATAATAAGAAATGACGTACCTGTATTACCAGTACCTCGAATATATGATAACTATCGAATATAATAACCGTTATACGCTATAAAAAACAATTTCGTTATTGCGAATAAATGCAATTTTTCCTCATTTTCCATATATTAATATAGTCGCGTGCCTACCATCTTAATCTAACACGCTTTGTTAGATGTTCCCCGTTTTTCTATGCAATAAACTATCCTATATATAGCAGGTACCACATGTGGTACTATATAATCAAAACAGGCATTAAAAGGATTTAAGCTGCCATCTGTGCCGTTTAGTTTAAGTTGCCCTGAGTAGGCTTTGGTTCCAAGAAATGGCCGCAAAGTTCTTGGAGATGGGCTGTAAAAACCAGACTCGATGGCTTTGCTAAAGCAAAGACACACACAACACACACCTGATATGTAAGGACCCTTCCAGTGGCGTACTTAAAAATACGCGTTTTTTTAAAAATTTATTTTTTATTTTGAAATCATTTCAATTTCTATATATAGTCTATCCAATGTGTTTTTGAATATACGCCATATCAGTGTATGACGTCAAAACGGTGCAATGTTGCCGCATCAACTCTGAGATTTAGTTTATTTTGTCTTTGACCTACAGCAGAATTCTAATCTAAATAAAATAATGAAACAAAAATGTTATCCAAAATAATTTTATAGTACATCTAATACATATATTATCGAGAAACTTAAACTACCGTTAATTATGCAGCCAAAATAGGTTATAGGTTAGAGTTGTTTTATTATATTTACATTGAATTCTTTTCCTCACCACCTTTGAGGTAGAGTTCTAGGCTTGTTATTTGCCTTTTTATGTCTAGTTCTTGTTTTCTTCGATGGTGCATTTCCTTGTCAAGTCATTAAGATATCACTGTACAGTATGTTTCTTCTGTTAATACCTATGTACACCATTCTTGATAAAATTAATTACTGAATTTTCCCTACTGTATTTACCAAATCTACAAAACAGTTAGTATTCATCCTCACCTCATATATTCTTCTCATGTATAATTCTGAACAATTACACATATATCTATGCAGATAAACCTTTCACACTACATCTGTCCTGGAAATTGTCAGCATAATCCCACATTCAGAGAGTTTAATTGAAGTGAATAACCAAGTTGTTAACGTCCAATCTCTCGAACTTTTCTTCACAATTTCATCTTTTGTCAATTTATTCTTCAATGTATCTGATCAATTTCATCGAAACCGAAGGTTTTGTTAACCATCCCTGTTTCCAGCTCAAGAACAATATATGTTATGTCTAATAAAATCTAATCTATCTAATTGTTATACCAACGCTTACTTTTTTCCATTAACTTTTCTTGTCTTGACACTATGTTTATTGTCGTCTTGCCATGAATAACCAAATGTCCCATTCAAAAATATCCATGTCTCATCTAAATACTCATCATAACCATCATATGGTTTTAAAAATTGACCCCCTCGTGAGTTATCTTTACGCCATTTAAATCCTATATTACCCAACAGTGTATGAAGCGATGTTCTACATCCCTCAAAGACCATCTCATACCTTTAATCTATTAATGGATACAGTTGTCTCTGAAATAATTTGTTAATATTAAATTATGTTAACATTGAATAAACTACTCACTGTTTTTTATACATTTCATATGTTTGATCAGTGATATAGCTAATAACAAGCTAAGACACTCGCTTCGTATGAGGACCGTTTTTTTTTCGGTGAATCAAAGATAATATTTTTAATTTTTTGAGATATTTTAATGACCGTGTCCATACTAATATTCAGTGCAGCTGCAACACGTTGTCTTCGTTTTACAAGTATGTGTTTTTTCCAAGCTTGCAGTCAGTTTAGGTGTCAGGTCTAGGTGAGTTGACGCAGAGTAAAAAATAAATGGGTAGATTTTGTTTCATTTACTTTGACTCCCCATGTTTTCAGTCGCAGGTGTATTTTATTGGAGAGCGTTAGGCAGTTCTTTGATGCTGTTGTTGGATCTTCGTGTGATGCCAATACTTCCATGCCGTCTCTTCTATAGTAAAATGTATAGTTGTGAGATAATTTTTAGAAACGGAATACCACACTTTATCACTGGTTATTATATGTACCCTTCGTAGTAAATAATTGGGAATACAAAGGATTATTCTAGACAGAGTAGCCATGGAATAGTGTTGATAAAATACCATCAGTACAACATTAGAAACATAAGAAAATTATTGTTATATTATTATAATCACCGCACACCATTGTCATAAATATTCTGGCGTGACGAAAACAACTCCGTCATCGACATATTGCATGCGTTTCTGGTGTACATTTCAAATTACATTATTTCAAACATCAGTTTTTTTTTTCAATTTCTATGTTACTTGCAATTCATCATCATCATTTTGTTATGATATAAAAAAGCGTTTTATAGATTCCCAATTTTCTAATCTAAACGGGAT
This sequence comes from Rhynchophorus ferrugineus, assembly GCF_030347505.1. Lineage (NCBI taxonomy): Eukaryota > Metazoa > Arthropoda > Insecta > Coleoptera > Curculionidae > Rhynchophorus > Rhynchophorus ferrugineus. The sequence goes on along the minus strand of NW_027472584.1, from coordinate 22,766,043 downwards.
TTAACACTATGTCAAACTGATTGTTTTGTTTTATCTCAATTATTTTAATTAAGTCTAGAGTAAACTTACACGCCACTGTAACTATTTTCAAGTCAAGCCTCTGCTATCTTATGTATTTTATTTTATTTGTGTAGGTACCCAAATTGCCAAGTTTATATACAGAGTGATTCTTTTAAAACAAACTTTATATATGTATATATATATATATATATATATATATATATATATATATATAATTTGTAAATAAACTTATAATATATTAGGCTATTTTTATAACCTCTACAAAATGCAAAGGTGCAATGTTCTTCTAAAAGTCCCCATACATAATATTACGGAATGGTAATAAATATTATGCAAAGCCAACAACACGTTCAGGCTTTGGCTTTGTAAAGAACCAATATTTTGTAGCTTCGACCCTAACAAAGAACCTGTTTGATTTAGAACCAACAGGTTCTTTTTTAGGGTGAAATAATTGACAAAACGAAGCGACGGAATATTACATAACAAGATATAAATATATATAGATATTATATATAGCTTTGGTTTGGTGTTGTAGTATTTATATATTGATAAATAATTAAATATTGTTTTATTTTCGCTCTTTTATTTTCAAAATTATTTTACAATGAAACATATTTATAAAAGGCTTTTCGTATTACAATTTTTATATTATAAGGAAAGAAAAATATACCAAAATATTTTTATTGGGGTATCAGTAGAAATATTAGGCTATTGTGGCCGGCTTGGTGGCGCAGTGGTAAAGGCCAATGGATGGTCCTCCTACTGTTGCGATAGCCGCGGTTTCGAATCCTGCTGGGGCATGGTCGTAAATTTATGTTTGTGATTGTTTAAAATTTGTGAATGTTCTAGGCAAGAGTGTAAAAGCCGACAAGGAAAATGATCATCCTAATCACGCCAGTAACCAGGCTGGGTAAGACCGGATATCTTCTGGGATGATTTCTAAAGTTGGTCACTCGCCAAGCTATAGGCTGAATGCTGAGTACCGTGGTTCGGAGCCCACGTTAAACTTTAGGTCCAGTCGAAACTGACCAGGTCAAATAAACCCATAGTTGGTAAAAGGAGACTTTAAAATATATATAAAAAAAGATATTTCTATTTGTATTATATTCCTCAAATATACGTATAATTTTTAACAACTGGCAAACTCAAGTTCTTGTGCGTATGCCAGGATTTTCTAAAACTAGACTTTCGCGAACAAATATTGCATGGCACACGTTGACTCCAAGGAAGGTTTGGGTGAAGGTATTTGGTAACAATTCTTCAAACTTGGTGTAATAATGATTAGGGAGTGTTAAAAGTTTATCAATCATAACAGCACATATATATATTTTTTTTATTACTCTTCGTGAGTCCACAATCTGCCCTATTGGCAATAAGTATTTCTTCTGTTTATATTATATATACATGGCATGTAGAAAATCACTTCATTAAGCAATCTTCTGTATAAAATATTATCTTAATTAATTAGTCTTATTCTAATGCTTATTCTAAACTCTACATATGTCCAGTAATCAGATCAGGTGGTGTTAAACGTTCTAGTCTACGCACTTCACTATCACGTCGCATATTTAGCTGATTAGCGAGTACATTGGGATGCACTGACACTCTTTCGAAGTACTTCACACAAACACGTTGGATTACACTCGTTATAGGTTCTAGAGGAATATCGCGTTGTATCACTTTATTTGAAATATAGTACGGAGCATCAACAATGGCACGCAACACCTTATTTTGGAACTGTTGAATGATGAATATATTAGATTTGCTAGCGGTACCCCATAGTTGAATTCCATATGTCCAAATGGGCTTGAGTATAGACTCATACAGCAATACCTTGTTATCTAATGATAACTTGGATTTGCGCCCAATGAGCCAATACATTTGATATAATTTTAATCCCAGTTGTTTCCGTTTAGAGAGTATGTGCTTCTTCCAGGTTAGGCGTCGATCTAAATGCATATCAAGATATTTAACATGCTCTGCTTGGGGGAGTTGACGATGATTAATATTAACTGGTGGACAAGTTCTTCTACGCAGAGTAAACGTTATATGCGTGGATTTTGATTCATTGGCTTTAATGCGCCATGTCTTCAACCATAATTGTATTTGCTCCAGGTGGGTTTGTAGGTTTATATAACAGCACATATATGATTGATTAGATATGATTGAAAAATATGAAGAAACTTTTCCCCGACTAATTCTTAGATGCAAATGGAATGCATTTTATGAATATAATAACAAAAACTCCAGCACATGAAAATAATTTAAAATCACAATTATGTTCATAAGTTATATATCGATGTTAATTGAAATGCTTTGTGTGTTTTTACTTAATTGGGGATGAAAAAATGTCGTTAAAATAACAGAAAATTATGGTTTCGGTTTCAGCGTGCGTGAAAAGCGATGGCATATACCTTCTGAATCATATTTTAGATGATTCACCGAAATACTATACCTTTTATGCGGGTTGTAATAAAACCAGCTTACATTTTACCGGGAAAACATCCATAGTCTTTTGCAGTTCAACAACCATTTTAACCCCACAATTCCTTTCTTTTGTCATTTAAATTAGTACATTCGTTTTAATTGAATTGAATTTGTCGAAAAAAATCAGAAAATGTATTCGCAAAATTGACGGGATATAAAGTCAGGTAGCAATAACTTATAACGTATATATTTGGACTGAAATATGCGTTAGATGCATAACAGACTTAACCTTGACCATTTTGTCGATCTTCTCTACGACATAGTTGCCAAACTTATCAATAATTATCGATAGAGCGATCAATAATCTTTCGTATTGACGAATAAACGTAAAACAAGCGCGTATAAATGTATAATACGACAGATTCGTTAGATTTTATCGATTTTAGTGACGTGTTGAATATCGGACTAATTAATAAACTAACTAATTATTGGCAACCTGGGTTGTTGAGTCACTACGAGAGATACTCGAACCACTGGTTATGTCTACCATTTGTCTGGTCCATTAACATGACTCATCCGTTGCGAGATCAGGTAGATTTTTATATTGATGCCAAATGGGTTTTTTTTCTTCGTTGCAATTAACAGACAATGAACGTCTCCTGACAAAAACCTAGGTGATTCTGATGCATTTTGCCTTTTTACTATGACTAATAATGATATATATTCGATATCACTACACTCGTTATTAATTAATTCGTTCATTTAATATTTTTTTTTGACGAAATACGACTGCTTCGAACTTGATTTTGGTTCTTTTCATGGTTTTTGAACACTCATCAAGTTTTCTTTTGATATTTCTGTTCGCAAAAATGAACCGAGTTTTTCATTTTCACAAAACCCCTTTTGATGTCAGTTTTACAACAGCAAGGAAATTTTGGAGAGGCCAGAACAAGTGGTAGTCGAAGGGGGCATAGTCCGGGCTCTACGCTAAAATTTGTTTTAATTACTTACATCTTACATTAAATATGTTTAGCACAATCTTAATTTACAAATTAATTGATTACTACTGTTTTGTTGTACTTGCAGTAATAGGTAAACTAGGCCAGTACGGGATTAATATGCATCAGTATGTATTTCACAAATTGAAATAAAACTAAAGTACTTAAACTAAAGTTAAGAATATACTTGTACAATTTATAGGGTGGGGAAAAGTCCCGCTACCACTGACGCAATTTTCGCTGAGTGGCAATAATGGAACGATTATTTTCAATAAATATTGTCACTATTTTTGTTCGTTCTTGTGGCTAATATTTATTCATAATAACATTTGGACGTCTACACAACACAATGGTTAAAGCGAAACTGAGCTAAACTATTGCTTTCACGTTGCTGCGATTTAGCAACCTTGTTTCAAGTTTTAAGGCGAAATCTTGGATCGCTTTGTAAATCCATTTGATTTCGAGGTCATCGCGATGCTCTTCGTTGGTTACGTGGCGATAAGCATTGGTAATTAATCGTAGAAGTTTGTTTTGGGTGCGTTGGATTACTAGTTACTAACCAGTACAATTATTTGTCTTTGAGTCTAATCTGCTCTGTTTTTATCCAACATGATATTTCCAATGTATTTTTTCCAATTCGCCGCAACGCAAAATTAACATGGACAGATTTTGAGCTATTAAGCTGTATTTTCTAGGCTTTAGTCCAATTGTAGATCTTGTTGATTGATTCGTTTTCTTTCTACCGACCTAGGCAGAGATATATCTTTTGTAACGATAACTGTGTCGTCGGCAAATGTTCCAGCTAGTTTAAAGTTTTGTAGAGAAATGAACAAATTATAGTCAAAGGCAGCAAAGTCCGGACAATACTACTATATATAAACGCCTTTCTTATCAATCAAATCTGGCCTTTGTTTAAATAACCTTTTTCAATTACTCAATTATTGTCATTCATCAGAACAATTCCTTTCGAATCTGTTTGAAAGTTGTTGATGGTCTTCACAACCAACATTTCGTTCTTCTCTGGGCTTCGACCACAATATTTTTCACATAGCATTGTGTTACGTGATCCACTTTTCATCCTCCATAACCATTCGTTTTAAAAATGATTGAATTTCTTTTTGTTTCAGCAGCTAATCACGAAAGGTAACTTAGTTCATTAAAAGAGAGTGAAAACACTGTTAGATCATGTAGAAATGAATGTATGCTTTTTTTAAATAAAAAAAACCTCAAAATTAATTTCTGCAACTATCATACTCGCCTGATTTAGGTCCGTCGTATTTCAACAACTGTTCAAAGGACTCAACAAATGTTTAAATAAAATCAATAAATCCCTTGCGTCTTACGTTTTTCTATTACAGTGTTAAAATATATTCCTAAATAGATTTGATATTACCCCTGTATACTTTGTCATTCCTGTGAGATCCTTTAATTATTCAGTTGATAAAAGCGGCAAAACAAGTATTATGCACTTCAGAAAGTCTACAAATTTCCTGGAGCAGTTTTCTTACGGGAAGCTATTAAAACCTTTTAAGATTATTTTAAGACCATATGATTTAATTAGGATCTCGATAAAAGGGGAGAGAACAATCATCGAATGGTTTTGACTTTTAATTTCGTACCTGGCTTGCTTACAAACGAATTTCGTCGTTTTAATTAAGGTAAACTAAGTGGTATTAATGCAATCAAACACTGTCTAAAATCAAAATAGGTGATATCGCTTTGTGTAAATTGATGCCTCCTTAATTTACCACAGTTTAATAGTGAGTACGGCTAATTGAGATTGAGATCAAGTAGTTACTAGTGTTATGGATGTTCGAAAGTGGTTGAAAAAATTAGACGAAATAAAGCATGAGAACATTTTAGCTATTATACGTCAGAGGTTTGAGTGAAGATACCCAGGAACATTGACCTTTGATGCACGTAAAGATCGTTACTACAAGTATTGTATATTTTTGGGTCACACCCTTTCGCTATGTCGTCATTTTTACATCATAAACCGAGACAATATCACGGTTTTATAGTTATATTAGGATAATAAAATATTCCTTCTATCCTATTTTCTGGTTATTTGCAATTCAAGGAAGGAATGACATTCATCATTTCTTGGCGAAACAAGAAATAACAGACCGAATGGCTGTAATATTTCAAAAAAATTCACCCTAGATTATGAATAAATTGAAATGTACATGTAGGTAATCTACGTGAATTTATCACAAGTGTTTTATCACTTTCGCAATTTGATAAGGGCTATATTTCAATACTATATTTGATGTGTTGTTCTTAGAATTTTAACTAAAGTGTGTGAACTAATAATTACGTGTCTAAAAACACGTGATTTTTATTACTACAAAACATAATTTCACTATTTTTTTTGTTACTGTGTGTCGATTATATTTCCGCAGTACTTTTCATTTGATTTTAGATATAAGCTTAATTAAGTGTTAGAATCGTCACAGGTTCAATTAAGACTCTGGACTTGGTTCTTTGCGATTTATAGTTAAGAATGTAAAACAGCGATGTCAAAATTATCTCAATTATACCTTCTTATACATTTTTAGTGAGTGTTTTTCATAAATCATAATCAAAAAAAAACCTAAGATACGTGACCTCATTGTACATACTTGATATTTATAAAACGTTATCTATATTGTTATTTTAATTGAGATTGATTGATTTATTGAAACATTCTCTTTTAAATTATTGGAAAAAGCAAGCAATTTTCAAGTAAATATATGAACTGTTAAAAATAATTGATTAGTTCGATGACTTAATGTTTTTTTTTTAATATTAGTAATCGATTGTCGATTGTTTATTAATTAAATTTATTTTATATATACTATAATAAATATGCGATTTTATTGTTTGACATACATTTTTGTTCTTTTTAATAACATCTTGATTAGATATGCTTAGTACAATCTTAGTTATAAATTAATTTATTACTATATTTCATTTGAATTTGGATTAATTCAAAAGCAAGGCGAGTGCGAGATGAATACGTCAATATCACTTCACTACATAGTATAAAACAAAGTCGCCTTTTCTGTCCCTATATCCCTATGTGCGCTTAAATCTTTAAAACTACGCAACGGATTTTGATGCGGTTTTTTTCAATAGATAGAGTGATTCAAGAGGAAGGTTTATATGTATAATACATGCATAATATACTAAGGCAACATTGCTAATTTTAGAGGTTTCTAAGGTGATGTCGTAAATTAACCTATTTTTTTAGGCTTATTTAGCAATTAGCAAAAACGCTGCCTAACCCTACGAGTTAGATCAAATTAATGTACTACAGTATTGTACACCATAAAAAGGTCTACAAAAAAGTCCGCGATGGTATATGTTTATCTTTTAGGGATAACCCACATTAACCATTTTTATTGTTTACTTTTTACGTGAGAAAATGGCTTATTTACGAAGCTATTTTAAGCAATACGGCATTAATCCCTATCGAATTAAGTACCTTAAATACAGTGTGCAATTAATATAGATCAATATGGTTCCTTACAGCATGTAAATTAAACAAATATTTTCGGAGATATTACAAATTTAAAATTTGCGTTTAAAAATGTGTAATGTAATAAAAATTGTATGAATTTAGATATTCCAAAGATAGCAGGAAATCTTCATAGTAAGTATAGGAGAAGAGGAATTGTTTTACTCCAAATTTAATGCGTGCAGGCCAAGGGCAGTAATGAATGAACCAAAAATACTGGATCGATTTTAATCATGTTTTCATTGAGTGACATAGGCATATATATTTTATGCCCGTGCAAAGTCGGAGCGGGCCGCTATGTTTTTATATACAACGTTCATATTTTTTCTGTAGTGTATTTAATGTAGTATCAGCATTGCACCCGGGCGAAGCCGGGGCGGGTCGCTAGTGTATTCCTAAATTATAAAATTATAATAACTTAAGCTATAGTTTACACTAAAGGTATACATTTTATAAAAGTTCGTATAGTTTGGTTTCATTGAATCTTCTGACATCTTTCGCGTTGTCCAGTAGTTGAATTGCTTTCAGGCTAATATGGTTTAGAAATCTTACCGTGTTTTAAGGCGAAATCTTGGATAACTTCGCAAATCCATTTGATTTCTAGGTCATCGTGCAGTTCTTCGTTGGTGCGATAAACATTGGTAATTAATCGAAGAATTTTGTTTTGGCTGCGTTGAATGACCAGTTGGTTTGAATTTTTAGTGCAACCCCATATTTGCACCCCATAGGTCCAAATTGGCTTTATGATTGTCTGAAAAATCAATCTCTTTAATTTTAGATCAAGTTGAGAGTATCTTCCGACTTCCGACTTAATAGCATAGTTGTTTTATTTTGGTTCTAATGTGTTTTACTTTTTGTCTAACGTGATGTTTCCAATTTAATCTACCCTCAAGATAGATGCCAAGGTATTTAGCAAATCCTGCTTGAGGATTCGGGCTTCCATTGAGTGATATAATTAGGTTTCCAGTCTTTCGCCGCAATGCAAAATTAACATGAACAGATTTGGAGCTATTAAATTAAATTTTCCAATCTTTAGGCCATTTCTATATTTTGTTGACTGTTACTTGTACTTTTTGTACTGCCCTAGATATGTCGTTTGTCATAATAATTGTATTGTCAGCAAAGGCCCAAGCAGTGATTCTTTTGTTGTTGGAATATCAGCAGTGTAGAGCAGATACAGAAGAGGTCCTAAGACGCTACCTTGTGGAACTTTAGACGAAATAGTTTGTTTCAGAAAATGTCGAAATGTCGTCATTTCGTGCAAGACTCTAAATTTTCTTCTGAAAAGATATGACTTCAGCAGTTGGCGATAGTTATGCGGTAACAATTTGCTCATCTTACAGATTAATTCCAAATGCCAAACCCGATCAAAAGCTTGTGAGACATCTAGGAATACATTTTTGAATGCCAATAGGTTTGCTTTAATGATGTTTCAAAATGTGAATTTTGTGAGATTGTTACTAGTGTTATCTATATTGTTATTTTAAAATTTTAATTACCAATAAAATCAGGTAATTTTTGAGAAAATATTTCAATTGTTGATCATAATCGAACCATCTGATGATTTAACGTTTTTTTATCTATATTAGTAATCGATGGTTTAGTAATTAAAATAATTTTCGATAAGAAAAATAAATATTTTATGTGCGACTTTATATACGATTTATTTACAGAATATTCGAAAGAGTAAATTTTACGATGTTATTATTACGTTAAATAAATATAGTATTAAATATGAGAATAACCAGTAGTTAGATGAAATTAGATCCATACTTCGTAGAGTTCTGACCAGAATTTGTTTTGGACAAGAATAATTATTTCCCCTTATATATAACTGAAGTAATAAAACGACGATCTAGCAAAACCAGAGTAATAATGTATATTAATTCGCTATAACCTAACCTTATTTGAAATCCAATATTCGACCACCGTTGAGTAATAAGGGTTTTTGGTGTGATGAACTTTTAGTATGCATCAATCCAGTCGACTTAAGCTCGTTGCTTGCTAGTAATTAGCGGGGGTAGCTGAAAGACGGCTGGAGGATTAACGAAAGGGTTAATTTCAAATTGTTCTCTCGTATACAGTTGAAGGGATTGTACGTTCTTCTTCGAGCCACCGTTCAAAAACGAAATCCGAAATCAATCTGTCAGTTAATCTGAGTTAAATAAGTTCCTTGGGGATTAATTAATTCAGGTCAAATACTTTAATTTTATTAACAATGTTATGTGCATTATTTTACACAATCGATATACAAGGTGTCTCGTAAGAAAGCTCATATTTAGCATTATTAATTTTGTTAATTATTAAAATATATTATTTGACTATATACTATGACTAAAGACTATACAAAATCACTAGAAATTAAATAACATATATAAATAATACCATGCAATATAGTATATCTTGTTGTATGTTTACAATACTGCTTCTATGTAAATATTGCAATCAGTCAGCTTCAAAATTTCAAATTAATGAATAAATGATCCGGAATTGTTCTAAGTTGGAATATGAAGAAGTTTTCTTGGAAGGATTGCTCTAGCATACCGTACAAGTCCAATTGACGGTTTGCTCTGTGAGGTGGAGATTTCTTCCCTAGTCTCTAGACGAGAACTTTTGCTACTAAGGTATGTAGGCTCATTAAAGCTCCAGCTGGGGCTATCTCAGTATGGGAATTTTTTCCCCATAAACCGTAGTATTAAAATAAAAGGGAAAACATACAATGGGTCTGGCTATTGCTTCCAGGAAATCCGCAATCGCTTGTCATTGGATATACCTACCATCTGTAAATTCGCGATTAAAATACCTCCCTGGCAGAACGTACCTATTGGCCATTGATCTTTCAATGAGATTTCTTCCTAAGGATGTTCTTAACTCTTATAGTGCACGCTCCCTTTTCAAACAATTGACCTATGAAAAACACCATCAGATTTACACAGACAGATCTGAAAAGGATGAAGCTCCTGCATATACATCAACATTGAAGGAAAAAATACAAATTGCCCTCTTTTACGAGTATTTTTACTTCAGAATTGCCGGCCATATATAAGGCTCTTAAATGCGTTCAAGGCAGTCCAGATATGATCTTGGTGGTCACTGACTCTATGAGCTCTCTTGAGAGCTTAAAATCGGCACAGGCTCATCATCCACTGACAATGCACATTCGAGTATTAAACACTGCCTCTTGTAACAGCGGCAAGAATATTACCTACATGTGGGTACCATTCCACATGGAAATCGAAGGTAACGAAAGAGCTGATCATCTGTGAAAGGAAAAGGGAAGGATCGCTTTTGGAAGATCATCTGTGCTGGAGAAGGGAGATTGAACAGACAGTTGAAGAACCTTGAACAACTGGTGAACTACTTGGCTGTCATCGGAGTACTCCAAAAAATTTAATAGACTATGAATACTACTGGTGTTAATTTATGACTTTTAAACTGTTCACTTCATGTTATTCTCATACTAGTGTTAAATTAACTATAAGCTCTTTTAGTTTTGTTCTTTATATTGTTTGTTCTGTAATAATAAAATGTTTATAGTGTATAGGTCTTAAATAGCCCTTGAGGCTGATGGGCTTTTAATAAAAAAATCTAATTTAATCTATTATTTATATCTGTATTAAACAATTCTCGCAAGAAACAATGAATTACAAAATAAATTATGCCCAATTATTCGCCCATTATTCGTCAGAATTAGCACCCTCCGACTTTTGATACGATTTTCATTAAACGAAAAGTTACTAACTAACAATCATGGAAGCGTATTTCGACGTTCATATATATTTGTTTAATACGACTACGTTTTTTTATATATTGATTGTACGGTAAACGTTAATAATATATGCTCGAGAGGTAACTGATTCCGCAATATACGTGCCTGAAGATATTAATAGTGCCCAAAATGAACGGGTTTTATGTAAAACAATATATACTTATCATGTTTCAATATATTAATAGCTTTTGTACCAAATAAGGAATCGACATTAGTATTTTGTAAACGATATGAAGCAGTCCAGTTATATCAACTGTCAAAGAATTCTTAATTATATAAATAAACGAAACAGGCGATTAAATATGTTTTCAAAGTGTTTCAAATGGATTATAGTAACTTTTTGAGACTTGACAGCGTCCTCGTCTCATTTATTTACTTGCTTGTTTATGAAAAGTATGTTCTTTAAAGGTCTAGATATATTTTACTGTTGAAAAATGTAAATCAGAAAGATAGTCAGTAAATCGGATAAACTACGAAGTTCTATATAATATTTTAGTAAAGGTACAATTAATTTTTCACGTGTTGTCATATTGTGCAAAATTACTTTATTATGCATGACACATTCCTTGACTAGCAAAAAGAGTTTTCTCTAACGTTTTGTGACTGGTGATGAAAAATGAAGATACTACGATAATTCCAAATGCGAAAAATTATGAGTGAGCCGAGGAGAACCATTCACATCGGCACCAAAGTAGAATATTTGTGACCATAAATTCATGCTGTATATATGGCGGGATAAGCAAGGTGTACTATATTACAAGATGCTAAAATTGAGTGAAACTGTTACTGCAGATGTTTACAGATGTTAATTCAACAAATTGAATGAGAAACTGTTACAAAAGTATCAGGAATAGTGAGTAAGAGATGCAAAATCATAATCATAAGATACATTGGTTCAGCTTAAATGGGAGGTCCTGCTGCATCTATCTTACTCACCAAACATAGCGTCTTCTGATTATACAACTTTTTAAAAATGCTACAACATGGCTTGGCTGACACACGGTTTCGAAATGCTGAATAACAGGGAAAATGGATCGGTGATTGGATTGCTATCAACAAAAACCAACATCGTTCTTTCGACATGCCATGTTGCCAGATAGATGAGAAAATAATAGAAAATATTCTGAAACCAAAATGTACCAATTTTCCATGTCATATTTTGCAGTTTCCCTTCCATAGTACATATTTAAAAATTGAAAACCCATTGTTCTTAAATGGTATTAAAGAAATTAATGGAAGAAACATAAAATAAATATAAAATAATCATAAAATAATCATTATATGGATAGTCAAATAAGATAAAAGTAATAAAATTTACGGAACAAGCTCTATGGGTTACTTGCTCAAGCTTAATTTGTGAATATTGACGTATTTTTTTTCATCCTCCTTTTGATTTAAAAACCCGGTTATTACTGAAAGAGTAGAGGTCTGCAAGGGCATTAACGACCATTTGTTTTGTTTTTCGTTAGCCGCTTATTGCTTTACGAATGGCAGAAACGTGAGAATTAAGCAAAACAGAGTGATGGCTGACTGGTTGTGTACTTGTTTTGCATTCTGAAGGATTGACTCAGGTAGCTGTCGTAGAAAGAGAGAAAAATATGTTTATATATTGAATGATATCCTTCTGTTAGAACTGACAATACAAGATACAATGGAATCACTTTTATTATTTAACACTATGAAAAATAATACTATATGACTATATAAACTGTAACATACTATACATGGTTTGGTTGAAGTTTTTTACATAATAAATAAACACATTTTTGCAATCGCTAATCAGAACTATGTAACAGGTTAATTGAAAAGTTACCGGCCTTCCATAGTAAAACATAATTTTGTGACAAAATTAGTTTTTTTTTCAACATAATTCCCTTCAAGGGTGATACTTATACTTATTATATATATTATTGGTGTTTTTGATAACATATGGCGTTCATCTCAAGAAGATGTTTTTGTGTTTCGGTCAGAAATTTCTGTTGAAATAACTAGTTAAATAGTATATTAAAATTTTGATTGATTTGTTTTCTATCATGAAAGACGTTATTGAGATTAGGAACAGTGCCACTGTAAACAGAAAAAAAAACATAGATAAACTGTCTTGTCGTCTGAGCTATATCAAGATGACAAAAATAACATTACTAGCTTCTTAAATTCGTCATTTCATATGGACTTACTGCATAAAAAATGCACCATCAAAGAAGCTCAATAAATAATAATCACAGAGACTAATAGTAAAAAAGCACATGGATGTGATCTAATAACCGAAAAAACATTATAGAAACTATCAGAGAGGGGGTAAAATTATTAACATCCATATTCAATGAATATTACGAATTAATAATTTTCCTAGCATCTGGAAAGTAGCTCAAATAATATTGATTCTCAAACCAGGGAAAACACCAGAAGATGTCACCTCCTACCGGTCTATAACTTTATTACCGATAACCTCAAAAGTTTTTGAGAAACTGTATATAAAGGGGCTCAATTGTTTAATAGAAAAAAGGAAGATTATTTCTGAACACCAATTTGTCTACCAAAATGTGCATAGACTTGTTAAAAAAATAAATATGCAATATATTCAGGATTTAACGCAAGGTAATGTCCTGGTTCCGCTACAATAACTTCTGTACACAGCTGATCTACCTAAAACAAAAATAACGAAAATGGCATCATACACAGACGACACGGCAGTCTTGGCCTCTTATGAAGATCCAGTCATAGTATCAATTAACCTACAAACATACCTAAATAAAATACAAATTTGGCTGAAAAGATGGCGTATAAAAGACAACGAAAAAAATCCAGTCATATAATTTTACGCTCCGTAGAAGAACATGTCCACCGCTCTATATCAATAATTGTCAACTTCCGCAAGCAGATGATGCTAAATATTCTTGGTATGCACCCAGATCGACGCCTAACTTGAAAGAAGTACATACTCGCCAAACGGAAACAACTTGGACTTAATCTCTACCAAATGTATTGTCTTATTGGGCGAAAATTCAAGTTATCATTAGATAACAAGACATTATTGTATAAATCTATACTGAAGCCTATTAGGTCATATGGAATCCAACTATGGGGAATCGCTAGCAAGTCTAATATATCCATCATGCAACGGTTCCAAAATAAAGTGTTGCGTGCCGTTTTCTTTAAATTAGGAAAGAAAATCAAATAAAAGTTAAAAATTTTTCTTGATGTACAAAAAAAATCGATTTATTTCTGTAAGTACCAGCTGTTGAAATAACATCAGAATTAAAGGAAACTCTAATACGTGGCAGTTTTATGACTTTTATAGTCGGTCAGTGAAAAAATTGATATTTCCGCTCGAATGAAGTAAGGTAGTTGGTTCCTAAAGTAACACACTTCAAGCATTTCTTTGTTGGGGTCTCGTGCATCTAATCTTTTAGTTTCTTTATTTCTTTCTCCGAACATTTATCGGCGAGCTAACGAAAAAAAAATCGATAGAATTATATAAACCACTTCGTTCAGATAAAAGGTGAAAAATATACCATATAACTAAATAGCAGCATTGAATATTTATAGGGACAGTGACAAAAATCTCTCCAAAAATTAAGGAAAATTATAATGTTAGATTCAATCAAAGAGGTCATCTTGTTGTTGACTTGTTGTTATTCAGAATCAAGTACAAGAGACGTATGAAAAAATGGAGTTTTTTCTATATAAAGTTCCTTTCTATCATTGCATATTTAATCCTAATATCATGTTAAGAAAAAGCAAAATACATTAGAACCAAAATAAAACAACCATACTGGTTAGTCGGAAGATACTCTCAACTTGATCTAAAATGAAAGAGGTTGATTCATAAGACAATCATAAAGCCAATTTGGACCTATGGGGTGCAAATATGAAGCTATATGAAGTAAGGTATAAGTATGAATTACGCTCGATTGAAGTAAGGTAGTTGGCTCCTAAAATAACACACTTCAAGCATTTCTTTGTTGGGGTCTCGTGCATCTAATCCTTTAGTTTCTTTATTCCTTTCTCCGAACATTTATCGGCGAGCTAACGAAAAAAAAATCGATAGAATTATATAAATATAAACCACTTCGTTCAGATAAAAGGTGAAAAATATACCATATAACTATATAGCAACATTGAACATATTTATATGGACAGTGACAAAAATCTCTCCAAAAATTAAGGAAAATTATAATGTTAGATTCAATCAAAGAGGTCATCTTGTTGTTGACTTGTTGTTATTCAGAATCAAGTACAAGAAACGTATAAAAAATGAAGTTTTTTCGATATAAAGTTCCTTTCTATCATTGCATATTTAATCCTAATATCATGCTAAGAAAAAGCAAAATACATTAGAACCAAAATAAAACAACCATACTGGTTAGTCGGAAGATACTCTCAACTTGGTCTAAAATGAAAGAGGTTGATTTATAAGACAATCATAAAGCCAATTTGGACCTATGGGGTGCAAATATGGGGTTGCACTAAGAATTCGAATCAACTAGTCATCCAACGCTGTCAAAACAAGGTTCTTCGATTGATTACCGATGCCGCTACGTAACCAACGAAGAACTGCACGATGACCTGGAAATCAAATGGATTTGCGAAGTTATCCAAGATTTCGCCTTGAAACACGAAAGAAGATTAGTAAATCATACCAACGTGGGGGCAATACAACTGCTGGACAGCAAAATGTCAGGAGATTGAAGCGAACCAAACCATACGAAATTATGTAAAGTGCATACCTTTAGTAAACTATAGCTATAAGTTATTATAATTTTACTAGCGACCCGCCCCGGCTTCGCACGGGTGCAATGCTGATACTAAATTAAATACACTACAGAAAAAATATGAACGTTGTATATAAAAACATAGCGGCCCGCTCCGACTTTGCACGGGCATAAAATATATATGCCTATGTCACTCAATGAAAACATGATTAAAATCGATCCAGTATTTTTGGTTCATTCATTACTGCCCTTGGCCTGCACGCATTAAATTTGGAGTAAAACAATTCCTCTTCTCCTATACTTACTATGAAGATTTCCTGCTATCTTTGGAATATCTAAATTCATACAATTTTTATTACATTACACATTTTGAAACGCAAATTTTAAATTTGTAATATCTCCGAAAATATTTGTTTAATTTACTTGCTGTAAGGAACCATATTGATCTATATTAATTGCACACTGTATTTAAGGTACTTAATTCGATAGGGATTAATGCCGTATTGCTTAAAATAGCTTCGTAAATAAGCCATTTTCTCACGTAAAAAGTAAACAATAAAAATGGTTAATGTGGGTTATCCCTAAAAGATAAACATATACCATCGCGGACTTTTTTGTAGACCTTTTTATGGTGTACAATACTGTAGTACATTAATTTGATCTAACTCGTAGGGTTAGGCAGCGTTTTTGCTAATTGCTAAATAAGCCTAAAAAAATAGGTTAATTTATGACATCACGTTAGAAACCTCTAAAATTAGCAATGTTGCCTTAGTATATTATGCATGTATTATACATATAAACCTTCCTCTTGAATCACTCTATCTATTGAAAAAACCGCATCAAAATCCGTTGCGTAGTTTTAAAGATTTAAGCGCACATAGGGATATAGGGACAGAAAAGGCGACTTTGTTTTATACTATGTAGTGATAATTTAGTAAATATTTTAAACTGCTAATAAACATTAAGACATTTAACGATTAATGCCATAAAATAGGTAACTATATGACAATTTATTCTTTACACTTTTTATCAATTATTTAAATTATTTACTTTATAGACTTAACTCTTGAGAAGTGAATAATTTATTTAGTGATTATAAATACATTACTTTAATATAATTTCATTATTCATTTAACTATAATAAACTATATAAAATAACTACGAATTATTGTGGCTGTATAATTAACTGTAGTTTACGTCCTTCCTTATTAATATAAATAATATTTCTGAGCCTATGCTTGTTCCATTATCTAATAATTTACATTAGAACTTTGTTATATGCCAAAGTAAACCAAAACTCAATGTTGTGACGACATAAACTTTGATGACGTGAGTTCGCTGTTATTTTAAATGCACTATATTTCAAATTAATTGAAATTTTAACGATGCTCTTTTTGAGAACTGAATATACTTTTTTTGAAATCAAACAATCAACGTTTTCGTAGTACAAAACCCAAATATTACGTGTATGATAATACAGGCGACAAAATATCGATAAAAACATTAATTTTTGCTCATGAAACTTAATTTTCAACACCATCCGTGACGCTCTCATAAATATTCATGACCAATTAATATTCCGCATCTATTATTTCGTTTTGATAATGTCAGACAACATATATGCATAGATAAAAAATCATATACTGCTTTATAATCAGGTGTATATCGGATTGAGAGCATACATATAGTCTATTCAAACTTTTTTAGTAATGCCTCGTTGATATTTGTGACGTCGAAACATTACAATGTTACCGCATCAAGTCTTTTTAAGTTTATAATAATTATATTATATTATATAATATTATAAGTTTTAATTCAGTTTGGCTTTGACATACAAAAAAATTCTAATCTAATGAAATAATTGAACAAAAATATTACCAAATGTAATTTATTTTAACATTATACTATA
Organism: Rhynchophorus ferrugineus; assembly: GCF_030347505.1. Taxonomy (NCBI): domain Eukaryota; kingdom Metazoa; phylum Arthropoda; class Insecta; order Coleoptera; family Curculionidae; genus Rhynchophorus; species Rhynchophorus ferrugineus. The sequence goes on along the minus strand of NW_027472584.1, from coordinate 22,748,705 downwards.
TCAAAAAACTACAGTTAATTATGCAGCGACAATAATTTATAGGTAAGAGTTAAAAGCTCTTATCACTATTGCTTTCAAGAATTTTGCATATGTATGACAGCTGGTTGCCGCCCGGTTGTCAGATGTACTCTAAATTATTTAAAATATTAGTTATAATTATTACAGGTACAAAACCGGCAAAAATTATTTTAGCCCTTTATTTTGATACATTTTAATATATCATATTACTATTATATATCATATTACTTTGTTTGAAATTGCCGAAAAAATAGATATTCATGGTCACAAATTGATTGCGGCTTTATTAGGTTATTTCGAAAAAGAACGAGATAACTGATGCCCCCTTTTGCCGGTAAATTCCGTTAGAGAGGTAATTATTGATAATATAAGTCCCTACAATTTTATTGAAACTGTTTTTTAGCGGGTGGCTGCCATGCTAAATATTACTGTGGGTACTGTGAATAACATCGCTTACAAAATGAAGAATAACACGTTAGATTCATCCAAAAAAACCTGTCTACATACAAAGTGGGTGACGAATCTTGACCATCTTGATAATGGCTCTATTCGAGACCAAATATACGAAATGTATAAGAACAGTAAGTACACAAACTATTTTATCGATATAAACATAATTTAATATAATTATTATAGAAAAAATTACCTCTCTGGAAAGTATAAGGGTTGTAAGACATCATTTCATATACCGTTACAAGGCATAGGGTTTAAATGGTGTAAAGATAACCCTCGGAGTGGTTTAATGAAACTTCCAGACATTACCTTAAAAAGCATTCAATTAAAGGCATAAAATAATATAAGAAATTAGAATATTTCAAAATGGTTCATTGTGGCGCTCTTGGCAAGACAGTAACAAAATAAGTGTAAAGACAACTAAAATTGATGGAAGAAGGTAAAAGTTACAATAGTATTCAATTGGGTTTCATTAGTCATTATATTTATTAATAGTTAATTGCAGATATATTGCTGGTTGAGAAGGATATTCCACCAAAAACTATTTGGATGTGTGGAAGGAAGCATTGCCAACCATAACACCTTAGTTTTGGATGAACTTGACTTTGATAAGCTAAAGTAATTGATAAATGGTGGATTCGTGAACATGTTTTAGACAGATTAGAAATTAAACAGTTTAGTGAAAGTAAAGTGAAACTGAATAAAGTGAACTTTCCGAATATGTGATAATGCTGTGCAATGCTGGAAATTCCTGAAACAGAGTGATGAGAGTGGAAACAACACATAAGAGAGTGTGCACATAATTAATTGAATATAACTGTAGAAAATGGTATATGATTGTAATTGATCAAAATTAAACATAAGCATTAGTTTAAAACGTATGAGGAGAGAATGAATACTAACTGTTTTGTAGATATGGTAAGTGTATTGGACATAATTCAGTGATTAATTTTATCAAGAATGGTGACACAGGTAGTAGCAGAAGAAATAAAAATATAGTGATACCAAGATGACTTGCCCAGTAAACACATCATTGAAGAAAACAAGAACTAAACGTAAAAAGTAAATATGCTTTCGAATGAAAGTAAACGTTTCTCAGATATACAATTGTTAATTAGGGTGATTAGTCCTGCAGGGGGTCAGCACTACATAAAAAAAACGCGCCTAGAAATTCTACCTCATGGATACTGTGGAAAAGAGTTAAATGTAAACAAAACAAATCTAACCTACAAACTATTATACCTGTGTTCTTAATTGTACTTTTAAGTTCTTCTATAATATATATACTATAATGTTAAAATAAATTATATTTAATAACATTTCTGTTCAACTATTTTATTTAGATTAGAATTTTCTTGTATGTGAAAGTCAAACTGAACTAAAATTCAGAGTTGATGCGGCAACATTGTAATATTTCGACGTCACCAATATCCACGACGCATTACAAAAAAAACTTTGAAAGGACTATATAATTTATTGTTCAATATTTTGGCTTTTTTTTCTGATGATAGCCCCCAGTAAAAAGAAATTAATTCAAAATAATTCGTAATATAAGACAAATTTGTGTCGCTTAATGAGTCTATAATTTGCTTACTGACCTTTACCGGTTGCCTAAAGTGCTCTGTACCCCTTATAATTAAATCCCCTTTCGTACTTGAGTAAATTTAAAAGCAGTCGTGAAGTTTTCGATAGAAAATTGAGTTTATCGAATATTTTTTTTAAAGAAAGTTTGATTGCAAAATGCGGGCTTGAATATTTAATAAAATAACTTCGTTAAATACTTACTCGTAATTAATTGGTTCAATTATCTTAGTATGTTAGGTTTAGTCAGAGGAATTGAAATTTTGAAGCTGTTTATACATATTTTGCCGCTGATACTGTATCAATTAGATAACAAAATAACATGAAATTATGACGCAAATGCAAGCGGTTTTAAGTTATTAATATTTTTGTCTCTAATAAGCTTATAACTGAGTATTCGTCTATTTTGGTGTTTTGAAAATATACAAATTATGACTAACTTTTCGACATAAAACTCTATATTGTAATACTAATTGAAATAAGAGTTGCATAACACATAATTGTAAACAAACCTTGTTACACTATGTCGTACAACTCGAATGCAAATATTTATATAAACAGGGACATGTGCTGAAAATATTATCACTATAGAAAACTATAATTCACGAATAGGTTTTGATAGAAGGCCCGTAATTTCCTGCTTGTATGCATATGCTGCATTATTTCGATCGAATAATTTACTAGCCTCTACATGTATCATCCTGTTTTAGTTTTTAATTTTGTCATTTTCGAAAAGTTTGAAAAGATTTCTGTTTGAATATTATAAAGAATTTCGGTATGATACAATGAATTTAAAAGCTGAATGGATATCTGTTTATATCACATATCTTAAAAATGATGAATTATAAAGACATTTAGTACAGTGGTGAAAATTTGAGGTGTTTAATTATTTTTTTTATAATTTGCAGTTAAATAAAATAAGTTTATACTGAATTGAATGGTAGTACAATCATTTTTTTGCAACCTTTAGTTTTTAAGTTATACAATAAAAAAGTGTATTTTCAAAAAATAAGATAATTTTTATTTAGAAATTTCAAGAAATATAAATAGTAAAGCAATTTAAAATGGATTTTCGGATCTTTCACATTAAAATACATTATTTTAAGGTTTTTATTTTTACTCGAGAGGCAAACATTTTGCTGGCACTTTTTCTATATTTATATAGTCGTGAAAACTTGAGATTTTTTACCATTTTCAAGTTTTTTAAAAGAAACATAAATGAACAAATAAAAATATGCAGCAGTTAAAATGGAACAAACTACATAATTTGCATAGACGAAACATGGGACAAAGGGAAGATATTATGAATTATTAATAGTACATTTAACATGTTAAAATATTGATAAATATTAAGGTATGTATTGCAGTAAAATATGTTACTATATGACATTTTATTCTATGAAGTTTGCATAATTGTTTTGATTATTTACTTTATAAACACAAGTTTTGAATAATCGATAGTTAATATAATAATTGTAAATATATTCCTTTAATATTCATTCCTAAATTACAAAAAAAATAAATTACCTAATTCTGTTCGTTTTTATTTGAAATATGCTAAAGTCATTATTGAAAAACGAAAGATGATTACTAAATCATAGTAACGTGGGTTGAAGCATTAGAAGGGTTGAAGCAAACGAAACCATGTTAACTTATATAAATTGTATACCTTTAGTATGAACTATAGCTTAAGTTATTTTAATTTTATAATTGAGGAATACATATTGATGTATTTATCTCGCACTCGTATTGCTTGCGAATTAGTCCAAGTACAAATGAAATATAGTAATAAATTAATTTATAATTAAGATTGTACTAAGCATATCTAATAAAGATGTTATCAAAAAAAATAATCAAAGGGCGATCCGTAGTTTATATTAAGTTATAAAGCATGAAAATAATCGCCGCACAGTTTTTTACGTATATCCAGAAAAAAATACCGAACTATAATTATCGTAGGGGATGCCAGATAATGTCAATACGTTAAGCGAAGGGAAAATAATTAAGGGTAATGAGGGATCGCAATAATTTTTGAATATTATAGTTGAGTTTTCCCAACAGAGCCCTTTTGTGCATTATGCGACTGAGGGTAGGTTTTTGTAATTTTTTAATATGAAACCGGAAAAGTCGAGCTTTAAAATGTAGGATGCGAAACACCCATGAGAATTGGCTTCCTCGTTCTTTTTTATACGGCATGTAGATACCCATTCTAATAATACCGTTAGGGCTCTTTGATTACAGTGATTACCATTCACCTCAATTACATTCGGTTAATTGATACAGTCTTTTTGAGGGTAACATTTATTCAAATTGATTTACCGCATAACTATAAAAATATTCGACACGCACACATAGCGTTTCATTACTGTCATAAATTGCTTTTCACACGAATCTTCTATTCATCGAAAAAAGTGAAAATGCTATTGCCAATGCCCATCGGACTTTATTATAAACTTATTATATAAAATTATTGGATGAAAATTGACAGAAAGTTTATTATGTATTGATGACTAGACTATTTCCAGATGTTTAAATGCCATGGTAAATATCCAGAAAAAAGGAAAATGGCTGCCAAGCGAATGGCATTTCGAACCGTTTCAAGATTGTAGTTTTATTACTTTTCAGGTTAAAAAAAGTATTATCTGTGGCGTATTGTAACTGGAGAAGAAAAGTGGATCTATTACTATAATCCTAATTCCAAAAGGTCATTGGTTAGTCCAGGAAATCCATCCCTATCAACACCAAAGCAATAGATTCATTGCTGTAAAATATACTGGAATCTACAAGGTGTAGTGTATTAGGAGCTACCAAAAATTGCATGATACTGTTACTAAATGTGACTGTCGACGTCAATTGAAGAAACTGAATGACATATTGTTGCAAAATAGGCCAGCAGCAGTAATCCACTATTGAAAAAGTTGTAAGGATACACTGTTGCAGATCTAATGGGAATTTATGAGGTACTCAGTATATAGTATATCCAAAATAACTGTGGTCTCACGTCATCAGGATGCATAACGTATTGCCTATTACAGTTTGTAATTTCGTATTAATACTAGCCGACATTTTGCTTCTCATTTTATTCTAGTTAAAAAGAGATATAATGCTGTCTGATAGATTCGAATCATCTTGCAAAAGTCCATTTGTCAAATGTCTGCAACCTTTTTCAAAAAATTAATGATAATAAATGGTATAAACCGGCAAACGTTGCTTTGGTGCTTTACTTGTTTTGATCAATTTCAAATCGCTGCTTAATATTTTTGATTACTGGTTCAAAGTGCCGGTACCAAATAAATAGTCAATAAGAAACATGCTAAAATGCGTTAACAGGTAAGAATTGATACTATTAAATATCAAGTTGCTGCAGTTTTATTCGAGATATTTTCCATTACGAAATAATTAATAAATAATTCTTTCCTATCACTGACTGTTCAATCAAATCGCATTGTGGATGTGATAAATAATTACTACAATAGACATGCAGATCGCAAGAGATATACAAGCAAGAACTGTTTGGATATGTGAAAAGGACTGTCTATAATACCACCCTTTAGTTCATCCAAACTAAATGGATGAACTCAATCAGACACATAGAAGAAGGAATTAACAAATGGTGGAATTGTGAACTAGTAAATTGAAAATTAACACCTTTATTATTGACTGGAATAGTGCCCCAAAATGTGACAGTGAGCGAATGAATCTTTCTGGATGTGAGATTACAACTAATGCTGATTATATCAAGATAGGGTGATGAGACTGGAAACAACTAAAGGTGAGTATATAATTAAATTAGGATAACCGTAGAAAATTGTATTGTACAGGGTGAAAAGTTTATGTGCATAGAAATATGTGTAATTGTTTGAAATATATATCAGCATTTGGTTAAAATGTCCAAGGGAATCAATACAAACTCTTTTGCAGATTTGGCAAATGTCTAAGTAGAATGCAGTAATCAAATCTAATTTTGTCAAAAAAAAAGTGTACACAAGTAGAAACAGTAGAAGTTAACGAGAAATACAGCGATATCAGAATTATTTGACAAGAAAATACAGCAACAAAAGAAACAAGAACTAAACATAAAAGACAAATATGCTCTATAGTGAAAATAAAATATAATACTTGGTTATATAATTGATAATTAGGTCGAGTAGGCCTCTAGAGGATACCATAGATGGTATAAAAAAGAGTTAAATGTAAATATAATAAAATAACTAATTATTTTGATAATATATATTGTACCAATTCTTCTCAATAAATGCCTCTTTTGAGTGAAAATATACTGTTTTTTTTGCTGAATTTTGTCACTATATGTAAAAGCAGTACAAGTGAGTAGAACATCATTTGTAGCTCTCTGTCCCTTGCCTAAATTTACTTATTAGTATTGGCTAATGAAGGAGAGTTCTTTTTTCCAAAAAATGTCTTATATTTAATAAATATTTTAAATACTGAAATAAAAACAGAGAACAAATAACCGCAAACATATTATACACATAAAACGTGAACGATTCTATATATTTTATTCATAAAAATGCAAGACAATTTCTCTCCATTGAGAGAGAATCACACTTTTGTCACATTATAAAAAAAACACACAAAGTACGGTCAACGATTGCTGATCATTCCCATCTGAAAATGGCAAGACATCTTTTTTCGTTCAGAATGTCCATTGAGATTAAAATCTAATTGAGAATACGTTCACGCACAATACGATACCAGTTGTCGTGTCTTCTGGTCAGGACCGAGACAAAACTAACAAAAAGCAAAACAATATGTGAATCGATATAACTGTTCTAATAAAAACAAGTCATACACAGTGTCTCAACATATATTTTTTTAATAACGAATTTTCAAAATTTGTGTTTCAATATTTGTTTGTTTGTTACTAAATTTATGTATGTTTTTATCACGAAATTCCAATAAAAAACCAAATAAAAAATTGTGTCAAATATGTGTCAAAATGTTTACCTATCGTATAATACTGAGAATCTCAAAATATACGTATTTTGGAGCGTCTTAAACTGCTTTAGAATTCATAATTAGTAAGATCTGCCACATAAAGGGATATTCCCTAATAATTTTTGAAAATACAATTTTCATTATATAACTACTACTACCATTCGATTGAATGTAAAATTCTTTATACACCCTGTAATTTCCATTAATCTGTGACTATTTATGGTAAAACATAAACTATAGTGAATAAATTAAAATGGTAAACAATCACATAAACAGAAATTCTCTAATAATTTTTGAAAATTTAATTTTCATTATATAACTACTATTACCATTCGACTGAATGTAAAATTCTTTATACACCCTGTAATTTCCATTATCCTGTGACTATTTATAGTAAAGCATAAACTATAGTGAATAAATTAAAATGGTAAACAATAACATAAACAGAAATTCTCTAATAATTTTTGAAAATTCAATTTTCATTATATAACTACTACTACCATTCGATTGAATGTAAAATTCTTTATACACCCTGTAATTTCCATTAATCTGTGACTATTTAAGGTAAAACATAAACTATAGTGAATAAATTAAAATGGTAAACAATCACATAAACAGAAATTCTCTAATAATTTTTGAAAATTCAATTTTCATTATATAAATAGTATTACCATTCGATTGAATGTAAAATTCTTTATACACCCTGTAATTTCCATTAACCTGTGACTATTTATAGTAAAGCATAAACTATAGTGAATAAATTAAAATGGTAAACAATCACATAGACAGAAATTCTCTAATAATTTTTGAAAATTCAATTTTCATTATACAACTACTATTACCATTCGATTGAATGTAAAATTCTTTATACACCCTGTAATTTCCATTAATCTGTGACTATTTATGGTAAAACATAAACTATAGTGAATAAATTAAAATGGTAAACAATCACATAAACAGAAATTCTCTAATAATTTTTGAAAATTCAATTTTCATTATATAACTACTATTACCATTCGATTGAATGTAAAATTCTTTATACACCCTGTAATTTCCATTAATCTGTGACTATTTATGATAAAACATAAACTATAGTGAATAAATTAAAATGGTAAACAATCACATAAACAGAAATTCTCTAATAATTTTTGAAAATTCAATTTTCATTATATAACTACTACTACCATTCGACTGAATGTAAAATTCTTTATACACCCTGTAATTTCCATTAACCTGTGACTATTTATAGTAAAACATAAACTATAGTGAATGAATTAAAATGGTAAACAATCACATAAACAGAAATTCCCTAATAATTTTTGAAAATTCAATTTTCATTATACAACTACTATTACCATTCGATTGAATGTAAAATTCTTTATACACCCTGCAATTTCCATTAACCTGTGACTATTTATAGTAAAACATAAACTACAGTGAATAAATTAAAATGGTAAACAATCACATAAACAGAAATTCTCTAACAATTTTTGAAAATTCAATTTTCATTATACAACTACTATTACCATTCGATTGAATGTAAAATTCATTATACACCCTGTAATTTCCATTAACCTGTGACTATTTATAGTAAAACATAAACTATAGTGAATAAATTAAAATGGTAAACAATCAGATAAACAGAAATTCTCTAATAATTTTTGAAAATACAATTTTCATTGTGTAACCTAAAAAGTGTATAAAATTTATTATATTGCCATGCGAATGACATTATCTGGCATCCCCTATATGATAATTATAGTTCTATATATACGTAGTTTTCTGGATGTACGTAAAAAACTGTGCGGCGATGATTTTATGTTTTATAACTTAATAAAAATAAGTGCCCAAGGGTCCAGCCAAGGACCCCATAGACACGCATCACGTACTTTTATCGTAGGAAGTGAAAATTTATATATACGTTTCCCAGGCAGGACATTCTGATTTACTTCCATAACATCTTGAAATGATTTCATATAAAGATGAAAAAGAACAAGCACACTTATGCAGATCGTTTTAGCTGTTTTCGTTCTTTTTTTCTTCTTTAATATGGGGCCCTTTTTGGACGGGATGATCATAAACTTTATATTGCCGGATCGTGTCAAACCATTTCGGCTCGGTTTTACATATTTGTGCCTTTTTTTTCTTATAAAAAGTTGTTTCTATTTGTTCGGAGGGACGTAAAACCGATGAATAATGATGGAGGAGGCAACCGACAGTTGCCGTTTTCTTTGACTATAATTAGTCAAAGGTTTGGCAGCTTAAATCGATTTTCGGAAGGAGACAATCAAAATAATTTGAATTAACTAGACAGTTAATTATCTCGGCTAACTAAGGAGTTAAGGGTGATAAATGATATGTTGTAAAGAGTCACGTGGCTGTGAGCCATCTCTAAATTGACTCCTGAGGGTGAAAGGGATGCAATACGAATTTTACATAAATATAAAGGATTGGTACAAGATTGTTTTAAAATAACATAGTTAAAATTTTACCCATTGTTTATTTTAGGCATTTGCATTGAATAATATCGAAATTTTCATATATCAAACATTAGATATGCTCGGTATAATCTTAGTTTATAGAATAAATTTATTAGTATTATTCTGGGGTAATAATTTGATAAATTAAAATTGGATTAGACTACTTATGCTAAAATTAAGCGTAAACGCTTATACATAAAATAGTTTTTAAAAAATTGAACCGACTTCAAAAACTAAATAGGGAACTCACTAAAAAGTAAAATATAATCAAACTTAGATTTTTAACATAAAAGAAAACGTGTTAGAATAAAATATGTATATAATAATCGTTGTAATAACTAAATAAAAATAAACAAGAACTTTATTTAACCTATATAATACAAGTATTTTATATTTTACTTTGGAAAAATAGGAATAAAAGAACAATGATTGAAAATAAGTTACGCTTCGGTTAGGCACCGGGGTCTGCACCTAGCCTAGGTGCTTTGATAAAAGTTTAACCAAACTAGAAAAACAACAAAAAGCCGTTGCCCCCGCCGGGAATCAAACCCGCGATCTCCGCGTGTGAGCTGAACGCTCTAATAACTAAAACATAGAGGCAATTACCTGCAAAGTCACCTAAACTCGTTTTTATTCAATAATTATATTTTGTCTGAAATACCGCAATAAAAAAGACAACCTTTATATAAATACAATTTTTACGGTAACCAATACATTACTTTTATTTCTTATATATCAACATTTAATTGTGATTACCTCGAATAGACATAATCAGATTGCATAAGTTATCTCCAACTTTTTTGGCAATCATTATTAAATGTTATTCTTCCTTAGATAATGTTGGGAAAATGGTCATGTTATGTCTTTATCAAAGAAATAGTTTGCTAATTGATTTTTTATGACAAATCTCGAAACATAAAAGACAACCTTTGTATAAATAAAATTTTATAGTATACGATATATGTATTGCAATTAATAGTATAATTTATTCTTATTTTAAAAATTCAAAAAATATTTCTTTAAATTTTCTCCAACTTTGTTTGCAATCATTAGTAAATGTTATTCTTCTTTAGAAAATATTAGGAAAATGGTCATGTTATGTCTTCATCAAAAAAATAGCTTGTTAAATGACTACAATATTATAGTATGAGGTATTGGAATTAATACTATAAAAAAATTAAAAATGTCTTTTTTATCAAAGAAATATCTAGTTAGTTGATTTTTGTATTAAAACCCGAAATATAAAAAACAACCTTCGAATGAACAATATTGTTAATAAGCCACTGAAACACAGTTGAATATTAAATATAACTCATAAATTTAAGTATTTTTTTTCATTCGGCATTGGTTAAAATATTTCCTAAATTTTGCAGTGTTACAATTACAATATACATTAAATCGTTTTAAATTTAAAAAACGATGATGATATACAAAAATTATTCATTTAATTTAAAAAATTCTTGTGCAACATAAACTATACCGCTGTTTTAATTTTATTTCCGCTTTACATTCAATATTTAACGAGAGTGATGCATCGTAGATTACGATCACAACAAGCAATTTGGTTAATCATTGTTCAAGAATGTACGGTGCTACTGGGCGAAAGAATTTATCGACCGTATATTCGCGTGTCAAGAAATATTTAGACGTACAAAAAAAATCGTTAAATTCCATATGACACTCTTACTGTGAAATCAATAAATTCTTTTCGATGAAAATGACCGTTTTCCTGGTTTTCGATTGTATTACCATAGAATAAAAGGAAATATTTACCTTTTTAGGGAGTTCTTATGAAACTATTGAGTGCTTGCGTGTATCTTGATCGATTATTGTCGAAAATAGGAGGTATCATTATAAACAATTATTAACAATTTAACATAACTAACTAAAAATAAGTTATCAGTATTATATATAGTCAGTAGTCTATTAATAACAATCAGTTCAATTCAAAAAATCAATGACTTATCAAACTTCCTTCGTACAGTAAATAAGTATTGTTGAACAACTCTAACACAAACATGTTGTGTAAATAAAACTGAAATATCAAAATCAGGCAAAATTTTAAACGGATATAAGTTTCCTTAAAAAATACAATTAGTGCATTCAGACAAAATATGATTCTAATCTAACCATAATATAAACCAATAATAGCGCAGGATTTGATATAATTAAAAAAAAACAAATAATAACTGGACGTTATCTGAATTATTTCCGTTCGTTAGACGTCTTTATCTACAACGAGAAAGATATACCGCCGCAATGACAAGGTCTCAAGAACATTCCACTTCATATCGGCGAAACAATTGACTCCGAAACTTCAGAGATGAAAACCTACTGAAATATGCAGGCCCTTGTATTCATGAACTTTTGCCACAAAACCGGGAGTCTATAAACCTCTGTCTTCATCCTTTTTCTTTTTTTTATTATTATTCTCTATCCGACTTTTTCGTTCAGGAAAAGAAAGGTGAATAGAGTCTGTTTTCCAGATTCACTCGTTTTTTACGTTTTATTATCTTTATAGAGGTAAATATCTGAAATTATGAAGGATTTTCTACCTTGCAAATGAGGCTAAAATTAAAAAAAAATTCTAGGCGTTAGACACTCTCTCTCTGCCAGCGCAACTTTTTTTTTATGACAGCGTCATTACAGATTTTTCGCTTTTCAGCTCTTTTTCGTAAAGATGAAACTTCCGAAAAATTAAAACGCTTTTGTTACAATACTCTTTGTTAAAATACATTACATTTAATATTATACATGGTATCTTGATTATTTGTTACTCAACTGTGTACAGTCCTTTTTTAACAATATTCGTTATACGATGGTTGCCATTTATATTTCGGGATTGAAAATAAAAATTCGATTCTATTTCCCAAATATTTTTTAAGGAGGAATAATACTCTTTGGTAATGATTTCAAACACTAATTTGAGATATATTTTGTGATCTAATAATGCCTGTTCAAATTTGCAAATTATTTGTCGATAAAAAAGAATTAAAATGAAGATATAGTTCCAAACTATTCTTACATGAAGTAAGTGATATCAGAACTGAGAACTGCACTAGTTTTATTTAATCAAGAATTGTCTTTTATGTTTCGGGATTTTAAATTAAAATCTAATTCCATTTTGAAAATATTTTTTAAAGAAGAATAACAGTTTTTAGTAAAGTTTTCAAATACTAGTCCGAGGCAGCATTTGCAATGAGCTCTTGCCATTCAGACATTTCTTCAGGATTATAAACGGGAAATATTCCTATGGGACTAGATCTAGAGAATATACTGGAGGGGGTTACAGTTCTCAACCAAGTTTACAAATTCTTGTCACGGTTTTGATTATTTGATTTATTGTTTCCAAGCAGTGCAAGAACTAGTTCGGTTTGTGAGCAAGTGTATTAAAATTCGAGATGTTGTTGTCTATTGTCTATGACCGTCAAACTAAATGACCCAACTTGCAAAAAATATCGCGGTAGTCTATTAATAATAATCACCTAAATTCAAAAAATAATGACTTATCAAATTTTCCTCGTACATTAAATAATTGTTGTTGAACAACTCTTACACGAACGTTTTGTGTAAAACGCAAAAACAAAATGAGGCAAAATTTAAAACGGATATAGGTTTCCTTAAAAAAATACAATTAGTGCATTCAGACAAAATATGATTCTAATCTAACCACAATATAAACCAATAATAGCGCAGGATTTCATATAATTAAAAAAACACATATTAATGGTACGTTATATGAATTATTTCCGTTGGTTAGTCGTGTTTATCTACAACGAGCAAGATATATTGCCGCAATGACAAGGTCTCAAGAACATTCCACTTCATATCGGCGAAACAATTGACTCCGAAACTTCAGAGATGAAAACCTACTGAAATATGCAGGCCCTTGTATTCATGAACTTTTGCCACAAAACCGGGAGTCTATAAACCTCTGTCTTCATCCTTTTTCTTTTTTTTTTATTATTATTCTTTATCCGACTTTTTCGTTCAGGAATAGAAAGGTGAATAGAGTCTGTTTTCCAGTTTCACTCTTTTTTTACGTTTTATTATCTTTATAGAGGTAAATATCTGATATTATGAAGGATTTTCTACCTTGCAAATGAGGCTAAAATTTAAAAAAAAATTCTAGGCGTTAGATACTCTCTCTGTGCCAGCGCAACTTTTTTTTATGGCAGCGTCATTACAGATTTTTCGCTTTTCAGCTCTTTTTCGTAAAGATGAAACTTCCGAAAAATTAAAACGCTTTTGTTACAATACTCTTTGTTAAAATAAATTACATTTAATATTATACATGGTATCTTGATTATATGTTACTCAACTCTGTACATTCCTTTTTTAAAAATATTTGTTATACGAGGGTTGCCATTTATATTTCGGGATTGAAAATAAAAATTCGATTCTATTTCCCAAATATTTTTTAAGGAGGAATAATACTATTTGTCGATAAATAAGAATTTATATATATATATATATATATATATATATATATATATATATATATATATATATATATATATATATATATATATATATATATACTGTTGTTGATACTGTAAAAGATACTGTAGTAATTAATCAAAATATTTGGCATGTAACTAACTCCATTAAATATCCTATCTAGTTGCACAAATTTATAAACCAATATTAGATTCAATTTCACTTCGTTATATATGCGTGTATAAAGTAATTTAGTTGCATTTTCGCCATTGTTACATTTCACTTGGTCAAAATATGATATAATTTTAAAAAATCGATAAAGCAAACATAATGGTTATACAACATAACGAACGAATGGCTTATTGTAATTAGGAATACATCAGTTGTGGACGAAATAAGCTTGTTAAAAGGGTTTTTTTTCTACGGTATGGGGGTGTCAACGTCGAACAATGGATTATTGACAAAAAGAAATAATTAGGTAGCGTATAAAAGACCGATAATTACATAGCTTGACTTATTGAAATTGGATTTGTAATAAAGTTGTAGGGAACAGGATTGAATACATTCGTTTTAAGGTAATTATTGTTTGACTGTCATTACTTTATTGTACACAGTAGAATAGATCGTTTATTATACTGAAACAAGTGATTATGTTCGATATTTAAAATGACAAAATATAAAGAAAATACAATCCTGCTAATTTATTTAATAGTCCTAGATTTGTATAGCGATAGCCGCGGGTTCGAATCCTGCTGGGGCATGATCGTAAATTAATGTTTGTTATTGTTTAAAGTTTGTGATTGTCCTAGGCAAGAGTGTAAAATCCGACAAGGAATATGATCCCAGTCACGCCAGTAACCAGGCTGGGTAAGACCCGATGTCTTCTGGGATGATTTCTAAAGTTGGTCACTTGCCAGTCGGTAGGCTTAATGCTGAGGACCGTGGTTTGGAGCCCACGTTAAACTGTCGGTCCAGTCCAGATAAACCCATAGTTGGTAAATTCTTGCAGGTTAAATTAAATTAAAGAAAATTCTCCATCCTCAATTTCAATTATTAAAATCTTACCTCACAGACAGACATTTCTCTATAGAACAAGACGATGAACTCAATGAATTACATCCAGTATATTCAGGGATTCGGCAAGAGGTCGGAGGTGAGAATTGGGCAAAATTTATTTATGCGAGAGTTGTCTTTTATATTTCGGGAATTTACCTAAAAATTTAATTGGATTTTTCAAATATTTGTTAAAGAAGAATAATAAAGGGCAATAAATGGTAGGTGAGAACTGGACTAATTTTATTTATACGAGAGATGTCTTTTATATTTCGAGATTTTACATAAAAGTTCAATTCTATTTTCCAAATATTTTTTGTAAGAAGTATAATACACTTTGGTAATGATTACAAACACTAGTTTGATATACTTTTTGCAATATGATTATGCCTCTTCAAGTTAGTCAAGTCAAACTTAAAATGAAGACATAGTGCAAAATTATTGTTACGTACAAATTTTATTTATGGGAGAGTTATGTTTTATATTTTGGGATTTCGGCTGAAAACCAATGATTTATTAAATACAGCATTTCAAAATATTTTAACTATTATTTTGATTATATATAATTCCAATTTTCTTCAATAAATGCTAATAAATTATTAAATAACGCTGTTTAATTAAAAAAATCGAGCTACTGACAAGTGGCGCAATTATCAAATAATAAATGAATAATTCCTGTACTGATAATAAATATAGGGGAGCGAAATACTCGACTGAATCGAACTATATATATGTTCGATCTCGGTTACATCCCCCAACTCTGATAAAAGTATGATTAAAAGACTGTTTTCCACTCAAGGGACATATTTCACTAGTCACAGTTCTTTTCTGCCGCTGCTGGATTGAACCGCTACAAATAAATACGATCATTTTCACACCCCAATCTTGTGCGAGAGAACAATAGCGGCGAGATTTCTTCAATTCCCCGTATCTTATCTATAAAGACTCTTTCTTTTTATTTACACAAAATAAACTTTTATTAGATTTGATTCGACGCAGTTATATATATATCCGCGATAAAATTTTAAATCGCATATTTAAATTGGCAATAATTTTTTATTTGTTATAAGAAATAATACAATTGTGATTTTGTTTATATTTATTTACATCTGCGTCTTAACAATAAGTAATTAATATTTCTATTCTATTGGGTGCCTGTAAGTATACTATTTTAGAAAGATAAAAAAAATTCTTAATATAAAAAGAGGTAAAATATATGTTAATCAAAATATTTTCCATCATTTCCCACAAATTCGCCTTTTTTTCCTGATAAAATGGTTATATCGTTTAGAAATAATGATGATGACTTTGACTTGACAGCGACCGAATTCGATCTGAGCAAATGCTAATCAGAAGGCGCTATGCCTGGTTAGTACAACGTGTGCTTGTAATTGTCGTCGGTAGACATCTGTAGTAACAATTTAGTCACAATGCGTTACGGAAAACTTTTCTTTTTGTTTTTTCCAGCATATGCAAACGTATGGAAATAATTATTTAAAAGTTCTTTGATAGTTTGGGCTAAATTTTCGTCCATTAAATCTGGCTATTCATCAGTCTTACAAATTTTTTGATATTCCAGGCCATTTTTTTACTACTGACATCAAAATCACCTGAATATAAATATAATTCGTTAATAAAATCGATGAAACCAAAATCGACAATTAGGATGTGATGAAGCAGCATCACCATACGCCAAAAATATCAAAACCAACGAATTTTACAGTTAGGTTACGTTTTTAACATTTGTATATATTGATACTTTTCATTTATCGTCAATATATATCATGCAAGCACCAAATATATTGATAGATTGATAAATGGTAGACATTATTTTTCTTAGGTTAAATTAGTTTGTATTCAACGCAGTCTCTATTCTATACCTAAATGATACCATATTATTATATGCATATTTTAAGAATAAATATTGAAGTATTTCTATTCATTTTTACGCATTATTTTATAGACAGGAAAGCTATTTAATGAAACAGAGCCATACCGGCCAATATAACTATTGAAATTGAAAACATAAAACCAATCATTAAGGGAAATCATCTTATTCCAATATGGAATTTTTTCAATCGAAACATAATTTAATACAATTATTTCAGAGAAAATTGTTTGTCTGGAAAGTATCCATAAAACGCTGAAAGATATGCAGCTGTTTGAGGGCTGTAGAACATCCCTTCATCATACGCTGTTGAGTAATATAGAATTTGATGGTATACCCCTCGAAGAGGTTTAATGGGCCAGACATTTTTAAAAGAATACAGTTCTTAAAAACGTGTAACAAAATCAAGGAAGAATTACTAAATCAATTTGTATATTTAGACGAGACTTGCACCATATCATAGTACACTAGTGGAGAAGATCCCAAGAAGTGCTTGACGCAAAGGCTGCAATTAAGGAATTGCTTAAAGTACATAAAATAAGTTTTTAAGAACCCATGTTAAAGAATGAACTATTTCAAATTGTTACATGGTAAATAAAATGAAATATTTAATTACATTTTAAGTAATTTGATTTTTTAGAAAGAAGTCTGAGAAAAGATACATGGTAGATCCGATTGCTGAATGTTATGGCCACAGAGTATTATGTCTTCCTCCCTATCACTGCATATTTAATTCAATTGAGTTAATATAGGGTATTGAAAAAATTATTACTATAGATACTCAGATCGAGAAGGATATTCAAACAAGAACTGTCTGGATTTATTGTCGACAATAACAGCTTCGGTTTGAATGAGCTCGATCACTCACATTCAAGAAGAAATTGACAAATGGTGGAATCGTGAGTAAGTTTTTGATAGATTGGATATAATCAGCTTAGTTGTTCACTTGTGTAGTCTGAAAGTGACAGTGATTGAATAAAACTTTGTGAATGTTGTTTTATGATCAATGCTGACAATTACCAAGACAGGCCGATGAAAGAAGAAACATCTAAAGGTCAGTATATAATTAATATACTTTAATGGCAGGAAATTGTATTATAGAGTGTGAAAGCTTTACGTGAATGTGTGTTTTTGTTCAGAATATACATGAAAGTTTGGTTAAAATGTATGAGGAGGGAAATAATACTAACTGCTTTGCAGATATGGCAAAGGCAATAAGGAAAAGGCGGTGATTAAATCTAGTTTTCTATCAAGAAAAATATGTACCTGTAGTAATAGAACAAACTAAGGAGAAACACAGTACTATCAAAAAGGCTTTACAAGGAAACATTGCATCGAAGGAAACAAGAACTAAACGTAAAACAGAAATATTCTCTCTAATGAAAGTAAAATACATTACTCAGATATACAATCGTTAATTAGGTGCATGAGGCCTTCGGGGCATAATACTACATAAAAAAACGCGCCTATAACTATACCTATACTAGTGTGGAAAGAAGTTGAATGTAAATATAATAAAACAACTCTAACCTATAAATTAGAATGTTCAAATAAATTATATTAGGTAACATTTTTGATTAGAATTTTGTTATATGTAAAAGTCAGAATGTACTAAAACCCAAAGTTGATATGGCAACATTGTGACATCCCGTGTGATCAGTGCTGTTTTGAATAAACTATAGATCTTAAACACAAAGTATATATCTTAGAAGTTCTTTGTAATTTTAAAACCGTGGCAAATTAGATTAAAAACAAATAGCTTATTAATGTTAAATCACTAGATTCTTATATAACAAACAATAAAAATATTATAGATGCTCTTGCGATGTATGTGTGAATAATTACTACTTTTAATTCGACAGAATCAATATTTACAATAATTTTGAAAAATGTGATGGTTATTTGCATTAATAGGGAATATTCCTATTTGTCACTTGTGCGATTTTATATTCAAATAACATAAGAAATTGATGCGGCTGCGGGTTCATTACCATATCAAGTGTGAAGACATTTACTGTCACGCCTGAACGTATGAAAGAAATACTGTTATGAGATCTATTTTGCTCAAAGCCGAAGCAATTTACGTAGCTGTTTTTTCGACGGCATTTTTTTCAATCTTCCTTTTTGGCGCTTCGAAAATTTAATAAAGGAAATATAAATGGGAGTCTGATTCAAGAAGTCTCGCTCCATATTTTTGTTTTTATATTGTTATGCGCCACTTCCCCTCTACCACCACACTATCTCGACTTTTATTTTAGTTCGTTTTTTTTCGCTGTTGTCGGTCTAGCCTTAAACTTTATTGCTTATGTTTCCATTTGCTACGGAAATGAAGTAGTTTCGTGTTTGATAGAGACCACCGTTACGATATTAGAGAGCCAGGGATTGAGTGTTATGTGGCAGATAGTGTTCCTTATAGTGAATCGTCGAAAAATACGAAAGAGATTGGATTGGGTTTTACGTTATAACTTATATCCATATAGGAGATAGTAATCTATTTTGATTTTTAACGAATTATATTTATTTATTTTGGTCCTAATAGGTCAATTGAAAAGTCCCCGGCCTACCATAGTAAAACAAATTATTTTTGGCAAAATTATTTTTTTTATTCAACATAATTCCCTTCAAGGGTGATACACAGACTATAGCGACCCTCCAACATTTCTATACCATTTTTGTAGTATGATTTGTTCTTTGGATCAAAATAGGCTTCAGATTCGTCGATCACCTCTTTATTCGACGAAAATTTCTTCCCAGCGAGCATTCTTTTGACATCTGAGAACAGGAAATGAGGAAGAAATTCAAAGACAAATTCATGGATTTTTGACATGGTGCATGGTCTTGGTGAAGCAGCACTTCCTTTTTCTTCAAATACGGACGTTTTTGGGCGATTTCGTCATTCAAACGGCCCAATAACGCTTTTTAATAGTCGCTGTTGATGGTCCTTCCTATTTCAAGGTAGTCAATGGAAATTATTCCATGCGCATCCCAAAATACAGACGCCATAAACTTGCCAGCCGACGGTTGCGTTTTCTCACGTTTTGGAGCGGGTACATCGAGTGCAGTCCACTCGGATGACTTGATTGGACTTTGGAGTGAAATGGAGTCATGTTTCATCCATTGTCACATATCGACTCAAAAACTCGGGTTGGTTACGCTTGAACACCTTCAAACATTGCTCCGAATCATCAACTCGTAGTTGTTTTTGAAGTGACCGTTGCATAAAGCTTTCTCATACCCAAATATTCGTGAATTATATGATGTACACGTTCAGTTGATGTCTTTAGAGTGTCTGCTATTTCATTCAATTTCAATTTACGGTCACTCAAAATTATTTTGTGGATTTTTTTAATGTTGTCGTCGGTAATAACCTCTTTTGGGCGTCCACTGCGTTCACCGTCTTCAGTTCTCATTTCACCACGTCTAAACTTACCATCCTTGATGATTGATTTCCTTCGGGCAGTGTCCGGAATCTCGGCATCAAGTCAAGTTTTTGCTTCAACTGTACTTTCCCTTCAAAAAGCAATATTTTATCAACACGCGAAATTCATTTTTATCCATTTTTTTGACAATAACAAAACTTGCTTCACTCAAAATGCTATAATTCACAAACTAATGATCCGAGAGCTGTCAAATTTATACACGCATATTTTGACGGTTAGGGCTTACTGAAAGACATAAGAATTTAATTCTAGTAGCGCCGTCTATGTGTCAGGCCGGGGACTTTTCAATTGACTTGTTATGTACAGAGATAGTAACAGAACAAAAACTAAGGAGGAATACAGTTATATTAAAATTATTTTACAAGGAGACACTGCGCTGAAAATTTCTGTGAACGTAGAATGCATGATTTGGGTATACAATTGATAATTAGGTGGATTAGGCCTCCAGGGTTACCACGACATAATAAATGCTCCTAGAACTCTACCTTAATTTATATTTGATAATATATTTGTTTCATTGTTTTATTTAAATTAGGATTTTGTTGTCAGAGCCAAAATGAACTCAGATAAAAACTCAGATATAATGCGGCAACATTTGCGACAAATTGATGTCATCAGTTTGGATGACGTCGGTTTACTGTTTTATTAAATGGACAATTGAAACGATAACAAACACCGATGTTCGAACCTCAAATATATTTGACACCATCATAAGACCCCTGAAGATGTCTAATAACTAAACTTAATATCTATTTTAAGTTAATATCATTATCGTTACGATTCCGATTATAAATGCTGGTGAACAAATCTAGAAAGCGTGTAAACGTTTAAGCGTTGTCGATTTTAAATCAGTGAGATTGTAATGACCGAAAAGTTAATGCGAATATAACGAATAAAGCCGTGTTTTAATGAGTCGGTTGTTACAAGATGCCATCAAAATAGGGGTGCGCGATTCATTCCGGTTTTACAACTTTCTGAAGAAGGTTTATATCTGCTTATAATGTTCTGTATTAGACTTTAAAATGCTCATTTTACTACATTATTTTATAAACATTGCCCCGTGGCTGTTAAACATGAAAGTTGGAAAAAGCCATATATTTTTATGGTTATTGGAACGACAGATCCAATTTTTGGGGCTATTTAAAACGTTCGCAGACTCCAAGAGAAGAATATGCAAAGTGACATTTATTACTACCGCCAAAATCACTGCGTTTTATGCATTATACTTGATCGTCATTTTTATATCTAAATTTCTTTAAGTATATACCTTCACATGCACTAAATAGGGTGGACTTCCTTATCCCTTCTGATCGTAAAACTTTTCAGTCGTTTATTTTTTATATCAAACTGTTCCCATTAAAATATTTATTACCCATAAATATTTGGCAAACACTCAAATTTTCTGCCACATACATAAACTTATATTTTCTCTCTCCAATCGCATTTTTTCGTAACAATTAACAATACTCAAAACTACACTGACTTCGCCGTTTCAAATGGAGCTACCACATGGGATTTTTACTGCTAAAGAAGTTTTTTTTTAATTATTTAATTAATACATTGTTACTAGTCGTTTCCGTCTAACCTATAATTTGTCTTTACGCTAACTTAAATCTAGGTATATAACTAGGAAGACCCATCGGCCCTAACTCAGTCTCTGATGAAATAATGTTTATACATGTCACAGCAGAATTTTTTAATATATTTACCTCACTACACAACACTACACAAGATCAGATGGTTTGATTCTTTTGAGTCTGTGTCCTGTTCTGGTGGTATCCAAAAGTTACAATATCTCAATATTCGTATGAGAATGGTGTCTTTCCTCATGCCCCCTTGCAATTGTCTTGATTTCTTGACTGACTGTGGTTATCTGAAGGTCTCGATGTAGGTAATCAGTCCTATAGTATTTGGGTGCACCCACAATACCTCTCAGGCCTTTGTTCTGAAAAATTTGTATTTTATTTATGTTACTCTTTACAGAACATCCCCATAATTGAACTCCGTATGTCCATATAGGTTTCAATATTTTCTAATATAATAGCCATTTATTATGTACTGATAATTGTGATTTTTTTCCAATTAACCAGTACTAAAAATTCTGGTTGTAATGTATGATTTTAATAGTTCGATGTGTTGTTTTGATAGCATTTTCTGTAGTTTATGAACAAGGGCTTCATGCCAAACCTTATCGAAGGCTTGTGCTACATCTAAGAATATAGCTGAGCATACTTTTTTTACTTTCGTAGGCTTTTTATATTATTTATAGTATTATTCCAAGCAGCTTGTTGAATATCTACTACGAATTTTTCTGCTTCAAGAATTAATTGTTCAGTTGTCTCGAGGGGTACATTTAGTTGAATTCGTTTGTTCAATTCTTCATCAAATCCTTCCCAGTCTGTTCTCTTGTTTATTAACCTTGGGTTTCTTTCTTTTCTTATTATATTTTCGCTCAACGAATCACTGGCTTATGATCTGAGCTTAGCTCAAAATTTTCTTCGGCCTTTATATAGTTGGATGTTATGTTTCTTACTATGAAGAAATGTAACACGTCTGGGGTTTTCTCTTGATCAGTTTGCTAAGTAAAACAAACAATACTTAAAGAAATCAATGTTGGAATAGCTCCTGGTTTTAACCTAATTACTGAAAGAATATTAAAAGATCTCTCAGAAAAGTGCGTCAAATTAATAACATTCATATTTAATGCCATGCTAAGACTTAATTACTTTCCTATCACTTGGAAAGTGGCTCAAATCATTATGATTCATAAACCTGGGAAAAAATCAGAAGATTTCTCCTCATATCGTCCTATGAGCCTGTTTGTTAACTGTGATCTCTAAACTATTTGAAAAACTATACATCAAGAGGCTCAAAATAGTCGCAGAGGAGGGAAATATTATACCAGATCATCAGTTTGGGTTCCGTAATAAACGGGGGACAATAGAACAAATACACAGGTTAGTCTACCTAATTAACAAAAATTTAAGCGATAAAAAATATTGCTCCGCTGCAATTCTCGATATTTCTCAGCCCTTCGACAAGGTGTGGCACACTGGACTGCATATTAAATTGAAAAAGCTCTTGCCCCCCACACACTTTCAACTGCTGAAATCATACATCACAGGCAGACATTTTATTGTTAAACAGGATGACGAATAGACTGACCTACACCCAATATATTCGGGTGTTCCTCAGGGCAGTGTTCTTCAGGCCTATTGTTATATCTATTGTATACAGCTGACCTACCGACCTCAAAAAATACCACTATTGCAATATATGATGACGATACAGTAGTTTTATCATCACACGAGTATCCAATATCAGCCACAAAAAACCTCCAACTTCATCTTAACAAAGTCGAATTGAATAACCTCTAACTCCTAACCTTTGAGGAGTTGTGTTTTTCGTCATATCAGCTTAGTAATAAGATTATACCCAAATATCTGGTTATTTTAGATAAAAAATATGTGAAAACATTGTACGTGCCTTTTAAATTTAAGATTTTTCCTCGATTTCTCCGGATTCCATCATCAGATCCTGATTTGGTTCCAATAGGCCCACGTCGAAAGTGCACTCTTTAGTATAACAACGAAATTTGAAAATCGGTCCACAATTGACGGAGAAATTAGTGAACATCCATAAAACAAAATATACGGTATATCATACAACCTCCTCCTTTTTTGAAGTCGGTTAAAAGTACAAATTCACGTAGTTTGATCCAATCTTCTGATTTCCCACTTGTTGTCCAGTAGGCTGTGTGTTGTGTATTGCTTCTAAATTACTGTGATTTACTAACAAGGGATACAAACATTCGTGGACCTTATTTTTATTGTGCCTTGCCCACTGTCTTATTTGTATGATACAAATAATATATACTATATAAAAAATATAAGGTGGAACATAGAACCTTGTCTTTTTTTTAAGTCGGTTAATGACGCCAAGGTTTAACGTATTTTTATGAAATATGTATATATACAGAATATATATAAAAGCAATGTATAGAAGCAGGAAGAGAAAAAAAGGTTTTTGATGGAACCCTATTACTATTCATGGCCAAACAAAATAAAAATGTCCATGCCATCAATATAAGTCATCGAATTGACTACTACAATTTCCCCGCAAATGACTTTTTTATGTACAATTTCACATAATGCATGCTCATCCCAGTGTATCAGATGCACAATGGCGCGGCAACCCTGCCTGCCAGGTCCGTGAAACTGCACAGACATTTTTCCGAGCTAGTAGTTCGGACCATTAATCTTGGTTTGTTAGATTTTCCAACGTTTATTTACTTTTCCGGTCCGAATATCCAGAAGCGTCGCCACCGTCTCACCTAATTCATCGATAATATCATTTGTCTTGGCCCTAAACATTCATCCATCCATTTATGCAGACGAAACCCTAATGCATATTCGGCTATTTGTCTATATCAAAAAGATCCGGGCCAACCATTTACAATATTCAATCATTTTTCTTCGTTTCTTTTAAAAGTTTTTCTCGTTTCTGTTTCTCTTTTTTTTCGGGTGATTTTTTAAAAATACGTTCCCATTCTACTTAAATTAATAGTTCGATATGTTTTATTCAAACTTAGGATTTTATCAAAACATTTTGTATTTGTCGTAAAAAGTACGTAACGTACATAAGAAAATAAACTGTTTTAGAATTATTATAATTAACTTGATAATTGATGGCTAAGTTAATTTTTCAGTTGGGTATTATCAACACTATTAATAGTCTAGAAGATAAGATGATTTCTAATCGGAGACAGTTAGATGGAAGAAGTACTATAATGATAGACAGAAATAAAATTCATAGTACAGCTTGTATAAACAGAATTATATTGTTCAGCAAAACAATGCTGTTGTTCAAACTAGTTAAAAGCTATTTCTCACAACACAATAT
Source organism: Rhynchophorus ferrugineus (assembly GCF_030347505.1). Taxonomy (NCBI): domain Eukaryota; kingdom Metazoa; phylum Arthropoda; class Insecta; order Coleoptera; family Curculionidae; genus Rhynchophorus; species Rhynchophorus ferrugineus. The sequence goes on along the minus strand of NW_027472584.1, from coordinate 22,723,494 downwards.
TCATATTTTAAAGTATTTGGGACTGATTCGTGTTCCGGAATGTTTTAAGTTTGCTCGAATAATTGTGCTCAAGAAACGTGACAAATCGGCATAAAAATCTGGATCTTGCAGGGCTACTTTGATGCTACTAGCGATATTAGGATTATTTCAGAAACGGCTGTTAAACCGTGGTAAACCATTTACAGAAATATCGGATTCCCAGTTTGCATTTCGAAATCACCACTCCACAATCGACTAAGTTCACAGAGTAACAGCGATTGTTGAAAAGGCATTCGAAGAAAAGAAATACCGCCATGGAATATTCCTATACGTCTCACAAGCTTTTGATCGGGTATGGCATTTGCGATTAATATATAAAATGAGCAAATTGCTTTCGCGGAATTGCTATCTACTGCTGGAATCATAAGTTTTCGAAAGAAAATTTAGGGTCTCACATGAAGGAGAATTCTCAACAACCTATTTCGGCTGGAGTTCCACAGGGTAGTCTTAGGACCACTCCTACATATTGCTGATATCCCAACAACAAAAGAAACAGTTCTTTGTATTTGCCGACGATACCGTTATCATGGCAAAAGATATCTCTGCCTAAAGCTGTAGAAAATGTATAAGTTGCAGTCAACAAGATCTACAAATGACAAGTTTCACAGATCCAAATTTGTCCATGTTAATTTTACGTTGCAGTAAAATGACAATAACCTAATAATATTACTTGACAGATGCCGGATTCTTTAAGTTGAAATAAGTTAAATACCTTGGCAATCTTCTCTATGGTAGGTTAGATTCAAAATCAAGCAACTGTACTGGTCACTCCGCAAAAATTCTCAACTTGGTCTAAAATCAAAGAGATTGGTTTATCAGTCAATCCAAATTAAAATTGGGACCTATGGGGTGTAAATGTGGAGTTGCAACACTAAATTAAACAAAATAACGCCAAAACGAAGGTCTATGATTAATTACGCATGCTTATCGCTACGTAACCAATGAAAACCTGCACGATCACCTTGAAATCAAATTGATATATGAAGTTATTTAAGATTTCGCCTTAAAACATGAAATAGGATTGCTAAATTTCAGCTGGGCATCACGCAGAAAATCATAACAATGATGTTTATGCTAAAAACCTATATGAGACGCTGCCAAAGAGACTGATTGAATTTGTGGGATATAGAGGAGGATGTAGTCATCGAAATTACAATTAAAAACATTGATCACTCCTTTTGTTTTGTCACAAGCGTCTCATTATTTAGATGGAAGCAGTGTAGGCAACATGCAACAAGATGTTTAAGCTATATGTTGTACTAATTTTTCATAAAAAATGTCTTTTTAAAGTTAAAATCAATGATCAGAATGCATGCAAGGCCCTAATAAAAATAGGTCCGTTTTAAATCATTTTAGTATTCTGTAAACAGTAAGAAAACCATTGTTAAATGATTAATATATAAATAAATATATAATACAAAATATTTTGAAAGGTGCATTCTATAATAAAATATGAGCTATTATTTAGAATAAGCGGTATATAAAAATACCGACTAGGTTCTTTGCCGCCTAATTTAACTCATATAAAAATTCCCATGGCGTGGATATTATTAATTAATGTAGTTAAACTTTGACTGGGTAAATCATTTAAATAAAATGATTAGATGTCAAAAGCGAGCTTAAGTGAATACTGACGGCTATATTGTGACTGGCCGACCGTTCACAATAGAAAGGGAAGCGCATCGGTCATTTTTTTCTATCCCTCTTCCACCCTACAAAACTCCCATAAAACCCACGAGATTTTGAATACGATTATGTCGATCCGGTTGGCTATGACAATGTACGAGAGAACTTTGCGCAATTAAAGGAGTTGTCCTATCATTAATAATCTCTGTGCAAACAGTGTCACCAACCATTAACAGTTTGTTAACAATAGCGCGTCAACCTATGTGTGCGCCCAAAGAAATTCATCATTTTGCGCCTTGCCAGCTGATGCATATTTACGTATGGTAAATACCCTCTAAGCGTATTCATTTTTTTTCTCTCTATCTAATATCCCTGTCTAATGAGATTTGTTTCATTTGTTTTTCTTGTGGACATATCGCATTTTCAACGGTGTAGCGATATTTCTTTACATTTTATTTATAGTAATCAATATGCTTTAACAAAAATAACTACAAACGCTTTCTGATGCTGTTCTCTATTCCTGATAGAGTCGGATTTATAAACAGGTCACAAAAACAAACGGTCAGAGCGCTACGTATCACCTTTTTATTAAGGGGTTATTCTAGTCTAGAAAGTTCTCTTTACAAATTTTCTCTTAAGAAAGGGGGTTCTTCAAAATTTAAATTATTTTCGGAGATATAGCGTTTTACTGACGCGGCATTCAAATACAAAATTTTAAACTCGTTTTTCGGGAAACTAATTGTTTTAAGGGGGTTGACATTAGCAAGAAGCAAGCAAGAATGTGGTGTAGTGCTGACAGATTACTGCGAATTAATGTTGTTCTTAGTACGGCTAGCATATTGCTGCCAAATACTGTCGTATTTCAAGATGATAATGTACACACACACACAACCAGTAAGGTTCAGTATAAGTCTAAGGAGCATCACCGGCTCTATCTTAGCTCTATCTAGGCTTAGTCTTTGGTGTAACAATGTTTATGTATTAACACTGCTATTTTTCTATCAAATGCACCACACTAACAGTCTTTCAGAATGCCTTGCATTAACATTTTGAATCACACTCGTTATGGGTTCTAAGGGGATATCGCGCTGGATTAGATTGTTAAGACGTAATATGGGGCATCAATGATGACTCGCAACATTTTATTCCGAAACCTCTGGAGGATAGATATGCTAGTAGTACCTCACATTTCTATGCCATAGATCCAAATAAGCCTCTATATTGACTTATACAGCAAAACCTTGTTATCTAAGGGTAATTTACATTTACGCCCTATCAGCCATTAAATTTAGTTTAGTTTAAGTCTAAAAATATGTTTTCCATATTAACATGTTAATATTACACAACATTGTACGTGCTAGGAATGTAATTAAAGTCTCAAAATGGCATTAAATATAAACATTATTTACGTGAAGCACTTTCGTGAGAACTCCTTTAAAATATTTCATGTTATTAAGTCACAGCCAGGAGCTTTTTGAACATTGATTTCTTTCATTATCGTTTGCTAAAAAGCATCCCGAAGATTTAAAATATGTATTAAAAATGATCAAAATGATTGGATTCAATGCATCGATGAAAAAGCTGAATTATTCGCAGAACATTTAGCTAACCTATTCCAACTGAATCATGTAGAATCTACAATAGATATAAAATCTGTTTATCAGACCGATATATCTGTAAATATGATTTCCCCAATAGAAGTTGCCACATAATTTAATACCAATATCAATCCTAATCCTAAAAAGTCTTCTGAAATTGATGATATTTCACCTGGATTATTAAAAGAGCTGCCACAAAAAACAATAATCATGTTGACATATATATTCAATGCCTGTTTGAAACTGATCCATGTTCCGGAATGTCTTAAGGTTGCTCGAATATTTGTGCTTAAAAGATATGACAAACCGCCAAAACAAGTGGAATCTTATAACCAAGTGCACAGAGTAACAGCGGTTGTTGAAACGGCATTCAAAGAAAAGATATATTGTCCTGCAATATTCCAGAAAGACTAACCAGCTTTTCACCGGGTCTGGCATTTGGGATTGATATACAAAATGAGCAAATTGCTACCGAGGAATTATTGTCTACTGATGGAATCATATCTTTTCGAAAGAGCCTCGCATAGAGGGTTATTCTCAACACTATATCGGTAGAAGTTCCATAGAGTAGTATCTTGGGACAACTCCTATATCTGCTCTATACAAGTGATATTCACAACAAAAGAAACAGTACTTGGAACATTTGCTGACGACACAGTTATAATGGCAAAAGATGTATCTCTATCTAAGGCTAGATAGAGAAAGTACAAGTAGTGATCAACAAGATCTACAAATGGACTAGAGACTAGAAAATACAGCTTAATAGTTCCAAATATGCCCATGTTAATTTTGCGTTGCGGCGAAATGACAAAAAGATAATTATTTACTTGACGGATGTCCGATTCCTCAAGAAGAATTAGCCAAATACCTCGGAATAGATATCGATGGTAGGTTAGACTGGAAACAACACGTTAGCCAATAGCTGGACCTATGGCGTGCAAATATGTGGTTACACTAAGACATGAAATCAACTAGTAATCCAACGCACCCAAAACAAAGTTCCACGATTAATTACCAATGTTTATCGCTACATAACCGACGAAGAGATGTCCGATGACCTCGAAATCAAACCACACGAACTTGTTAAGTGTATTTTTAACTTTAGCGTAAGTAGATCAATTTTAGTTGAATTTGGGAAATGCGTACTAATGTATTAATCCCGTACTCGCCTAGCTTGTGTACAACAGAACAATAGTAATAAATTAGATGGTAATATAAGATTGTACTAAGCATATCTAATGTAAGATGTAATTAATAAGAAAAGAATATTGTTTGCTAATAAATGGAATGAAAACTTAATAAGATAATTATTCATAAGAAAAATGCGAGACGGCAGGAACTTCTAAAGTTTATCGATAGATCAGTTGAGAGAGAATGAGACATAGCGCGGAAATTAATGATAATAAGGGGAGAAAAACTGTCGCATTATCCTGAACAGGAAGAAAAAAATGTCGTAAATGGCCGAGGATCGAGGCCAGAGCCAGAGCCAGAAATTTATGTCGTAATTAATGCTTCCTTCCCAAAGATATTACTCGAGTGTACGATATATTCCTGTATCGGTGACGTATTATTTATAGGGCAATATAATGTCGGGAGAGCAAGCGAATGAAATAGTAGAAACAAAGGACGGCGACGAGACCTTCAAGGAAAAACAGCAATAGTAATCAATGGCCGAACTGTATTGCTTAAATCAACTGCTGTATTATGAAACAAACTGCCGACTAGGGGCATTTATGGCCTATCATCTCGCATATAGGGCCGAGGTAGAAGTAACCCGGCTCCGAGGCGATATAATAAAGCAATCTCCGAAAATTTCGCTCCCGCCATAAACATAACCATAATTCAGATACTCACTTGCCCTCTAGTTCTCAAGATAAAACCACCAAATAGATTTCCCTCTCTTTTACTTTTCACCTTTCTTTTTCCCATAACCGAAATCTTTCATTTTATCGCCGGTGCTCTATTCAATATTGTTTTTTATTGATCACATTCATTAGTAGTTTCACTATCGATATTAATTGTATTTTTTTTTATTGCTCTTGGTGAGTCCACAATCTGCCCTATTGGCAATAAGTATTTCTTATGTCTATATTATATATACGTGGCATGTAGAAAATAACTTCATTAAGCTTCATCTTCTGTATAAAATATTATCTTAATTAATTAGTCTTATTCTAATGCTTATTCTAAAGTCTACATATGTCCAGTAATCAGATCAAGTGGTGTTAAACGTTTTAGTCTACGCACTTCACTATCACGTCGCATATTTAGCTGATTAGCGAGTACATTGGGATGCGCTGACACTCTTTCGAAGTACTTCACACAAACACGTTGAATTACACTCGTTATAGGTTCTAGAGGAATATAGCGTTGTATCACTTTATTTGAAATATAGTACGGAGCATCAACAATGGCACGCAGCACTTTATTTTGGAACCGTTGAATGATGGATATATTAGATTTGCTAGCGGTACCCCATAGTTGAATTCCATATGTCCAAATGGGCTTGAGTATAGACTCATACAGCAATACCCTGTTGTCTAATGATAACTTGGATTTGCGCCCAATAAGCCAATACATTTGATATAATTTTAGTCCCAGTTGTTTCCGTTTAGAGAGTATGTGCTTCTTCCAGGTTAGGCGTCGATCTAAATGCATACCAAGATATTTAACATGCTCTGCTTGGGGGAGTTGACGATGATTGATGTTCACTGGTGGACATGTTCTTCTACGCAGGGTAAACGTTATATGCGTGGATTTTGATTCATTGGCTTTAATACGCCATGTCTTCAACCATAATTGTATTTGCTCCAGGTGGGTTTGTAGGTTTATTGATGCTGTGACTGGAGTTAATTGTATATAAATATTTTTTACCATTTAGGTAGTTACAAAATATGAAAGGGTTTAGAAAACAAAAACTATTAATTTACATTAAAAACTGTTTTATTCAAGGAAAGAAGAAAATACCTGTATTGAATAGCGATACATATCGACATTGCGGATTTTTATGTATTAAAATACAGACCAAATCTCATTCATCTACCATTCAGGTAGTAATTAAAATTAGTAGCTCTTTCGGGAGAATCCCAACCAGTATTCGGTAAACTTCGGTATTTTCCCGCTTTGACGTTGCCATTTACAAGCAGTCGAAAGGACCTCTGTCTTTTTAGATTAAGAATTTTGGTATTTTTTGTTTATTTGTGCTTGTACTTGTAATGGCTTGTAAATGGTAGGAAGTAATAAATAAGTCATGGATTTGTGAATATTCTCAAAAAACTATTACAATACTTTTAAATCTGAAGAGAGATATGAGGAGATCCCATCCATGTTCGTATCCATACAGTTTTTATTTTAATTTTGCAACTTTCTTCAAATATCTTCTATATCTTAAATATTTTTCAAATATACATATAATTTTCAACTACTGGCAACGTTGCAAACACAAATCCTTGTGTTCCTTACACATGAGACAAGGGTAAATGGAGAAATTTTCTATACTAATATTCTAAACTAGCTTGATCGACTTCACAACTACGCGTTGTTGTTTTGGTTACGATTTTTTAGGTTAATTTTAGGTTTACATAAGTTTGTTGATGTTATATAACGATTTATTGATTAATAGAGAAAATTAGCAGCAGACAATACGAAAATAACTGTATAGGGTGATAATTATTAGTAAAATGGAGGAAAATTTTAAGTGAAAAGTCCATCGAAAATTGCGAGATATACTCAAAAAGCTGATCAAAAGTAAAACCCATTAAAAAAGCAAAAAACTAAAAAAGAAACAGAGCAAAGTAAAAAAAAATAATAGAAGAACATTAATAGAAGTAGTAGAAAGGGATGGAGACAAACAGTTTTAGAAATTCTCAAGCTTATTTACATATACACAAAAATAAAATATATATCAAAATATATAGGGAGAGAAAATCAAATTTTAAGGGTTTGTGTCAATGAATTGATACCCTTTGTAAATAGATCACGTTACGGTTAACAAGCGTATTTAATTTTTTTCCTTCTGGGATAAATAGCCACGAATTCACCCCCAACTGTGTAATTACGCTTAGTCAGGAAGTCATATTTTCTTTTTTATGGATCAATTGTGCCATATAGACCAAATTAATTCGACTGTCATTTTGGTTTTTGTTAATTTGCACGCCGTACTATTATTAAAAGAATATTATACTAATTTGATCATTTGTCATTTAGAAAATTCGTTATAATTGGCTTTTTAGTCCAGCCTGGTTTTCATAGAATATCACTGTTTGATTAATCGGCTCTAATTTATAGGTTCAATGAATTGTTTCAAGTTCAGATATATTGTTTTAATGATTAATTGCTTAGGCGATCCAAGATAATAACAGACATCAATTATTTATAGGTTTTTTTCGCTGTATACTTTTAAGGTATATTGAGAGAAATTGGTACAATGTTTTTTTATCACTCGAAGAGTACCTGACATATATATGATAGCATACACTAAAGGGATAAGCAAATTTTCGGATAAGCGCATGGGCATCTTAATTTATTTGAATTAATTAAGCCTGAAGCTACAACAGTTGTTTGGCATGCTTTGCCCAAGCACATACACTGTGTTTTTAACTAGTGTTGAAAATATTATTTTATTTTTCTTTGTATATCGCTCTAAAATGGAAAGGAAGGCTAAAGGAAGTGCTAATACCTCCTTAAGAGGTGAGAACTCCTTTAAAGACCAACAAAGTTAGTAATATGACAAGTTATATTTAATCATTTGTAGCCAAATATATACGAATAAATATAATATTTAACTGTCGAATTATATGGATATTTTAATGATTGCGTGTGTAAAAGTGCTGTAATTGGGTTTACCAAGTAATTACAAATTTGGAAACATTTGGAAATAATAAGTTATATGAACAGTAATATAACTTATTATTATATATAAAAAACCATATTTATATAGAGATCATATTGAAATATGTTTCCATTATATCCATGCATCATATTTATATAAACGACTTCGTATTGAAACATTTTTACAGAAAGTCCATTCATCTATCTCAAAGCAAAATCTTTATTTTGCTGGCCATCGTACTTTTTCCCTGAAAGAAATCTCCAGTCAGTATATCATTATTTTTACAAAATTATAACTTATTTACCTATGCTATTGTATAAATATATATTCACTTTTCCTTGTTTCACTTTTCGACCTTAAGGGTAGTAGTCATTAAATTATTAGGGTGTCATTGATGGTTAATGTTATATGTTTGATTTATTCGACTCAGGTCAACTCTTATCAGTAAATTTAATATTTTCAAAGTATCATCCTCCGCCATTCTTGCATCTTGAAAACCCCTATATAATCTCTTCTACAAAAAAATATCATCGCTAAAGTAAATGTCTCATTTTTATACGGAGTTACTGTAATTTTCGCTGTTATTTTTGATGGGCAAACCCTGTTAATGAATTGACTACTGAACTGACTATTTAGCTTTTGGTTGACGTATTGTACATTTACTAGCTTAAAACCAATGGATGGTTACTTCTATTACAATTGTATATTATTTTTCTCATGCCTTTTGCAATGTTCTTATTTGAACAACAAGAATATTTTTCTTCTTTTCTTCTTGTTATCGTTTTGAGACTTCCAGCTATATCGGGGTGAAATTTTGCCATATGTTGACTTTTATTTAATGCCCTTGAAAATATTTTGTTACAAATTTGGCAGTTAATATTCCCATCATAAACTAAATTGTTGCTGTTTGGATATTTTAACTTTATAAAATATAACCTTACATTCAGTACCTACCTTTATTCTTCCTTATTTTTAAACCAGTGTATGTTACAACATTAAGAGTATGTCAACAAGTTAATTATTATTGTTATAGAGTTATTAATGTATCACAAAATCTAAATATTCTAGATTTTTTAAAACCCAACCTATTTGTTCTATATGTGTAAAAAAGTTTGTTCATTTTTATATCATACTCATAATGCTTTGTATCATACTTATAATTCTCATAGGCTTCATGAGAGAGATTTCATTAATGTGACATGAGTCTTGAGTCCAATAGCGTCACCAATTCAATAATATTTTGTAAATCGTTTATAACTTGTTGCCGCATATGTTATAATAACATTAGTCAGTTTCAGGATTGCTACCATATAAAAAGTGATATGTTAAATAAATGTGTTTTAATCATCGATATATCATATCCGCGGAAGAAAATACATATGTTATTGCCCTAAAAGTAGTTGGTAGTCCACTTATTAATACTTTTACCTTTAAGAAAAAATAATTATTCTGTTATACTATATATAAAAGATTATAAAACCGGAAGTATGTTATCTAAGGATAAACTTAATGAGTGATATTAGACTTCCAATGAATAATGTTATACCCCACCAAATAAAGAGTATCTAATAATTACCAGAAAATCACCTTATTGGTGAATTATTTAAAACTATTTTTAGCATATCAGTGCAAAAAACTATTTGCTTATTATCTACTTCATATATTCACATCATGGGAAGTATTAGGTTTTATTTATTTATTCGATAACAGTAAGACTAAAAAAAATCGGTCAGCTGTCTGAAGGTTTCTTGAGATATTGAGTTTTTGTCCAATAAGTCATAGTCTTCGAACAATTTTGGTCGTCCAGTCTGTTCAGTATCGTTGACATCAAAATAAAGCTATATAAATCGTTAAAACACAAACCGACAATTGAGAGGCATTACCATAAGTTTCTAACATTGTTTCATGAGCTTGTAATGCATGTTGAAAATGTAATTTTGGGCGTTCTTATGATTAGCGTCTATATACATCAAATAACTCAAAAATACTAAATGAAAACTGTCATTTTATATAGATACTAGCGACCCGCCCCGCCTTCGCACGGGTGCAATGCTGCTACTAAATTAAATACACTACAGAAAAAATATGAACGTTGTATATAAAAACATAGCGGCCCGCTCCGACTTTGCACGGGCATAAAATATATATGCCTATGTCACTCAATGAAAACATGATTAAAATCGATCCAGTATTTTTGGTTCATTCATTACTGCCCTTGTAATTACTATGAAGATTTCCTGCTATCTTTGGAATATCTAAATTCATACAATTTTTATTACATTACACATTTTTAAACGCAAATTTTAAATTTGTAATATCTCCGAAAATATTTGTTTAATTTACATGCTGTAAGGAACCATATTGATCTATATTAATTGCACACTGTATTTAAGGTACTTAATTCGATAAGGATTAATGCCGTATTGCTTAAAATAGCTTCGTAAATAAGCCATTTTCTCACGTAAAAAGTAAACAATAAAAATGGTTAATGTGGGTTATCCCTAAAAGATAAACATATACCATCGCGGACTTTTTTGTAGACCTTTTTATGGTGTACAATACTGTAGTACATTAATTTGATCTAACTCGTAGGGTTAGGCAGCATTTTTGCTAATTGCTAAATAAGCCTAAAAAATAGGTTAATTTACGACATCACGTTAGAAACCTCTGAAATTAGCAATGTTGCCTTAGTATATTATGCATGTATTATACATATAAACCTTCCTCTTGAATCACTCTATCTATTGAAAAAAACCGCATCAAAATCCGTTGCGTAGTTTTAAAGATTTAAGCGCACATAGGGATATAGGGACAGAAAAGGCGACTTTGTTTTATACTATGTAGTGATAAATATTCAAACGAAAAACTAAGCATAGAATAAGGCAAACATAGAATTTAATAGTTGATTAACTGTTGTTTATATTAATACTTAGCATTTTTTAAGAAATATCTGGTATAAAAAGATCTAGTAAACATCAAGATTTACGTACGTAAAAATGAAAACAAAAGGAATAGGTTTTGAATATATAACGAATAAATAATATTTATTTATGAAGCATAAAGGGTATAAACAGCAAAAATTAATCGATTAGAACTGATGTCCGAAAATTGCATAAAAATGTAAACAAATGACCAAGTCATCCCCAAAATAATTCACTGTTCGATACCCTGAATAAATTCTAAGAGGAAATATATGATTTATACGGAGACTTTTGAATATGAACACGATTTAAAGTGTACAGGGACCGCAAAAGTCCGAAGCCAAGTGGGTTATTCCTCCCTAAAAAAGACATTCTGCCGCCATATTTCATTTAAATTACACGCAGATGACCATCTACAATGTTACAGAATGTAAATGTTGGACGGAGTAGCCCTATAACCCCGTTTGAAATGCTTCATTTACCTTTTATAACCCCAAATAGTGACGGCGTGGTCCCTGGCCAGTTATGTTTCCTCTACGTCGAACGAAACGTTCGAGATAGAGACGATATTTACGACCTACCACGAATAATTGGACGAAAATAATTGATTTATCAGGTGGAAACAGGAAATGGCTTCCTATCGGGACTAGATACTTTTCAACTTTTAATCAGATTATTTCCTATATTTTTTGTATTGGTTGTTCACTTCGGGGGGTTGATTCGTCGCCATTTTTAACGGAAAAATATAATTTTTGTCGCTCAACATATTTTAATCAACAGTTTTAAATGTTTTTAACACAACTATCTATACAACCAGGTCTATAACAAGTCATTATCTACAAGAAAACTACATAATTTTCAAGGAAATGGAAAAATTTGTTTACTCTATTATTGGCCATCTGATTCTATACATAATGCACATCTTTCAGGCAATTTATAGATGCCACCCATAAAAAAACTATCCTTTGAGCAAAATCATTTATCTAGCTCTACAAGGGCAAGGTCTGGAGAGTACGGCGAGTGCGGTAATATAACAAGAGCCAAGTGTTTTCAACGCTTTCCTTACCGGTCTTTCATCTTGCTCTTTACTCACATTTCCCAAATTTTCCGAGTGAAGAAAATTGACTTTTACAGTCAGCTTGAAGGTTGAAATTCTTTTAATATTCTTTTGACGACTTCTTTAAAATTAGAATTTTTATATGATTGCCTAAATATTTAAAAGTAATAGAACCTTTATTCTAGATCTGGATATTTTGAAGCTATATACTAGAAGCAGCATTCATCTTTGGGAAGTGGTTTTGCAAATTGCTTCATCAATCCCAACTTTTTGTACAGCGGTGGTAAAAGGGCTTTCTTTCAATTAGCAATGTTTCTTGGAGAACACTCTTTTCACCATCTTTATCGACTATAGAAAACCTTATTGTAACAAATTGTGTTTATTTTGACTGAAATATTTTTTGAAATACAATAAATGGTCTGAACTGAATAAATATATTGAAACTAATTTACAGTAAATAAACTCGTACAATAATATACGTGCGAATGTAATAAATGTTATGAAAATAAATTCACATGTTAATAATATGGGGACTATTTGAAACAAATGTTATGTTCTTTATTATCTTTTAGCATATTTTCCTTTAAGCACGTGTCTAATATCAAGACATAAGATGTGACAGTAACCAGATTAATACAGAGGTTTTTTTCTTAGGGGCAACTACAGTGCCGATTGATATTTTAAGCCTTGATATCTCACAACATATGTTACGGACATTAGCATAATCTTAATGGTTTAAAATTAGTTTGACAACGGTTATATTTTCATAAGTTTCTAAAATAGCAACAGCGTAGAAATAAATGACTGTGGTTAAATGTCACTATGATTGTTTTCAACTATCAAGTATATTGTGATAATTTTCGTAGAATTTACAAAGATATTAAAGCTTCTTGACGTTTCAATTCATGTTTTTCTAGTTTTATGAGAAAACGACTTAATTTTCTCTGATAAAAGTACGTTTCTCAACTTCGACACACTTTCAATATCTTCGCTTTTGAATCATTCGAAAGATTTTTAAAACGCTGGAAATTATTGAGTGATCAACATTTTGTGATAATAAATCAGCTCTTCTTGTTTTTACGGATTATTGGTATTAACAAACATAAATTAACTATCACTTTTGAGACATCGGTTGACAAACACCCCAAAAAAAACATAGTTTAAACAAATTCGCTTGGGAAAGTAAAACAGTTCCTTTCCATTCATTATTTATCAAAAACTATACCATATAATAAGCTCAAAAAACTTCTTCTGTTTTTAGAACCAATATATAGCTTTGCAAACGATCAATATATAGCTATCAAAATGAAAAGAATCAAATAAAACTGATTTGTATTCCTATAAATTTACAGTTTAATGAAGTGAAAAATCTCTACGAGATATAGTGTTGAAATTCATCACCAAGTGAGCGTTGTGACTTGAATTTTTATTAGCATCAGCTTGAGTAACGCAGTTTTAAACAAGTCGCAGCATGTCCTGAAGAATTAATAGAAATGTCTGTTTGGTTTTTGATATAGTAACGTGGAACTGTCACGTAATTTAAGAGATCTCTTTCGGTAACTATATAGCTTTGGTCATCAAAAATTTGATACCTCCTGTTTTTGTAACAATTTAAAAGTGGTATAAAAAAATCAATCAAAATATGTCGAAATGTTGCCAAACAAAGTTAATTTTCTCAGATCTCTGTAAAATTGGATCTGAAACTCAAATATAGGCAACGTCAATGCTCCGATATCTTCATTTTTTCATTATTTAGACTTCGTAAAACGTTCTATAACAAAGACAAGTATACACGCCAATATAAAATTTCAGGAATATTAAGACAAGAAAGAAAAGGCTGCTGCAATGTAGAATCTGGTTGGTTAATTACACTAAATTCAAGACACTGAAAACGATGTTAAATTAGAGCAAAGCTGTAGATACTTTAAACATTATATATTAGTTTAATAAGAATGGTATTTTTGCCTTTTATAATGGTATTATATCTTTGGCTCTACCTTCGTTTTTCTTTGATATTGGTATAATGACTTCACTACATAGCATAAAACAAAGTCGCCTTTTCTGTCCCTATATCCCTATGTGCGCTTAAATCTTTAAAACTACGCAACGGATTTTGATGCGGTTTTTTTCAATAGATAGAGTGATTCAAGAGGAAGGTTCATATATGTATAATACATGCATAATATACTAAGGCAACATTGCTAATTTTACAGGTTTCTAACGTGATGTCGTAAATTAACCTATTTTTTTAGGCTTATTTAGCAATTAGCAAAAACGCTGCCTAACCCTACGAGTTAGATCAAATTAATGTACTACAGTATTGTACACCATAAAAAGGTCTACAAAAAAAGTCCGCGATGATATATGTTTATCTTTTAGGGATAACCCACATTAACCATTTTTATTGTTTACTTTTTACGTGAGAAAATGGCTTATTTGCGAAGCTATTTTAAGCAATACGGCATTAATCCTTATCGAATTAAGTACCTTAAATACAGTGTGCAATTAATATAGATCAATATAGTTCCTTACAGCATGTAAATTAAACAAATATTTTCGGAGATATTACAAATTTAAAATTTGCGTTTAAAAATGTGTAATGTAATAAAAATTGTATGAATTTAGATATTCCAAAGATAGCAGGAAATCTTCATAGTAAGTATAGGGGAAGAGGAATTGTTTTACTCCAAATTTAATGCGTGCAGGCCAAGGGCAGTAATGAATGAACCAAAAATACTGGATCGATTTTAATCATGTTTTCATTGAGTGACATAGGCATATATATTTTATGCCCGTGCAAAGTTGGAGCGGGCCGCTATGTTTTTATATACAACGTTCATATTTTTTCTGTAGTGTATTTAATTTAGTATCAGCATTGCACCCGTGCGAAGCCGGGGCGGGTCGCTAGTTGGACTATAAACCAAGGCACAACTTAGTATTTCACCTACTATAATTTTCAGTAATATATAGTAATAAATGTTAGATTTTTAGAAACTTCCCAATTTTTAAAATCCTCTTGCAAAACAACTTCAACAGTAAAAAAACAAGATTTCCCTTAACTAGATCGCGAGTTCGAATCCCTTTCAGGGCATAATACTGTAAAATATAATTAAAAAAAAACTTTTTAGGTAATCATTTCCCTTTAATAAATTGATACAGTTGCATAAATTAATTTAAAAATAACTGTATCGATAATAAAACAAACAAAGTAAACATACAACAAACAATAATTTTAAATCAAATTAACATTTAAATGTAAAATACAAAATCTAAGCAACATAAACATACATACACACACATATATAAGTAATCGAAAATAAAAATTAAAAGCATACAATCTTATTGTTATATCGACCGCTCAGGGCACAGATATAAACAAGCCCTTTGCTTCCTATGGGTACCTGCCATTTTATAGAAAAACACCTGCATAATATAAGTATATGTTATGGCAGTATAAAGTTACAAAAAAAATGGGCTTAACACGAAAAGTAAGGGCCTGGGTCCCATTTTGTTGGGAGATGATTTGATGTTATAGGTCCCATCGCTGAAATAATTATCTTGAAACCTGTAACAAGAGAAAAACATTATCAATATTTTCAAAAATAATATTATTAAATTTTCTAGAGTACTTGCTCAATAAATTCGCAGTATATATTAGTATTAGGTAGTATTGTGAGAACTATCGGAATTCAGAGGAAGCAAAATCTGGAGAATAAGTTGGATAATCATTTGAAAATTGAAAATTTCAATTATTGAAACTTGAATTGACATTGAAAAAATTTAAACCAAAAATATTTTTTACCAAATGTTAATTCGTTTTAAGAACAATTTTATGCTAACACTAGGGTTGCTTTTTATATTTCGGGATTTTAAATTAAAAAAACACAATAATTATTAAAGGTAATTTTAGTCATTCTTCTAAAACTAGGGTTGTTTTTTAAATTTCGGTATTTTAAATATATAACAGTTATTAACAAAGTGAATTTTCCATTATTTCTAGAGTAATAGGATTACCTTTTATATTTCGGGATTTAAAAAACAATTTTTAACAACGGTCATTTTTCGTTATTTTTCTAATAATGCAGTTGTTAATAACAATAACAGCGCTACCTTTTATATTTCGGGATTTTAAATTACAAAAAAAAATTATTAACAAAGGTAATTTTTCAGTAATCTTTGGGATTTTGATGTTTTTTAAGTGCCTAATTTAATTTGACTTTTGTATTGTATGTTATAAGTATTGTTGAACAAATTAAAATGCGTACAATACATACAATACACTAGTATACATGTTATCTAATAAATATCAAATGAAATGTGAAGCATTAACAAGAGACAAAGAAAAAGAATGAATAAAAATTAATCTTTGGAGTTTCTTAGCCTTTGTTCGTAGCACACACGTTAGTAAATAAACTCGGTAGCATCAGTCTAATAGCAAAGACAGATTTTATTCTCCGATAGCATAAGACAATAATGACGTCGAATTAATCTTTCTCGAGAGCTAACCAGAGCCAGAGAGCCTTAACTAACAACTCGACGAGTCCGACTGAACTTGAGGAAAAATATTTTTACGCACACTTGTTTTAGTTTCTTTTTTGACACTTTACTCACTGATTCCCAGTCTTGATATGTTGAAAGTCTTTTGTAATACGATTAAAGTTGACAGTGTGGTTTCAGATTTTATGTGTCAGGTGTTTTGTGGCCGAGGAAATACTATTTGTTAGAGGTAGAAATTTGATACTCCTTTTTAAAATATAATAATATTTCTTAGAAATGTCTGGTATATTTACTCTGTATATGGTTTAAATAAATTTTAATTAGTGGAATTTGATGCAACCTTAATTTTTATTATCTATCACATTCAACTATTGTTTTTTCTTCGTAGAATCTGTTTATACTTGATTTCAAATACTTTTTTGGTATATTATTATCCTGATTATACTATTAACCTGATTTAGCTCCTACTGAGATTTGAAATAAAAAAAACAAATAATACCAAAAGCAATTTTTCTAATACAAGGGTTGCCTTTTATATTTCTGGATTTTAAATTATAAAAAAAAGTATTAAAACAGATAAATTTGTGTTATTTCTCTAATACTAGGGTTGCTTTTTATATTTCGGGACTTTAAATAATAAAAAACATGCATTAATAGCAAAGGTAATTTTTCGTTATTTTTCTAATATTAAGGTTGCCTTTTATATTTCAGGATTTTAAGTTAAATAACAATTATTAAAATAGATAAATTTGTGTTACTTCTCTCACACTAGGGCTGCCTTTTATATTTCGGGACGTTAAATAATAAAAAAACAGTTAATAGCAAAGGTAATTTTTCGTTATTTTTCTAATATTAGGGTTGCCTTTTATATTTCAGGATTTTAAGTTAAATAACAATTATTAACACAGATAAATCTATGTTCCTTCTCTCACACTAGGGCTGCCTTTTATATTTGGGGACTTTAAATAATAAAAAACAGTTCATAGCAAAGTTAATTTTTCGTTATTTTTCTATTAGGGTTGCCCTTTATATTTCAGGATTTTAAGTTAAATAACAATTATTAACACAGACAAATCTGTGTTACTTGTCTCACACTAGGGCTACCTTTTATATTTTGGGACCTTAAATAATAAAAAACAGTTAATAACAAAGTTAATTTTTCGTTATTTTTCTAATATTAGGGTTGCCTTTTATATTTCAGGATTTTAACTTAAATAACAATTATTAACACAGATAAATTTGTGTTACTTCTCTCACACTAGGGCTGCCTTTTATATTTCGGGACTTTAAATAATAAAAAACCGTTAATAGCAAAGTTAATTTTTCGTTATTTTTCTAATATTAGGATTGCCTTTTATATTTCAAGATTTTAAGTTAAATAACAATTATTAACACAGATAAATCTGTGTTACTTGTCTCACACTAGGGCTGCCTTTTATATTTCGGGACCTTAAATAATAAAAAGCAATTAATAGTAAAGGTAATTTTTCGTTATTTTTCTAATATTAGGGTTGCCTTTTATATTTCAAGATTTTAAATTTAAAAAGAAAATAGCACAGGTAATTTTTCGTTATTTTTCTTTCTTCCTTTCTTTACCATTTCATTCTTTCAAATTAATCATTCTACACCCGCCCTACTGAGCTGATTCAGTTCGAACTGGAGCTCGGCTAATTTTCAGTGAAAATGTTCACAACAAACAATCATTGTTTTATTATGAAATGATTCGTTCACGGTTAGATCTACAAACATTTCTGTTTGCTTGTTTACGTAATACTCATGATAAGCTCATTATCACAACATATAACTATGTTAATATTTATTAATAACAGTAATATCATTGTCAAAATAGCACAATAAAATATAAAGTAAATAAACAATGTCTCATCCTATACTATTTTAATATTTATTGTATTAGACAGACTAATATATTTCAAGGCCGAAGAATTACAAGCATATCTATTAAATTACTGTAACAATTACATCACTAATAATCAATAGTAGATAGTATAGATCATAAACAATTTACTGCATTTTAAATATCATCATTATTTATTTAATAAACTTTACGCACAATACAGTAAATTTACAATTAAAAACTCAATAAGCTTTGTATATTTCATTAGTTGTCGCTTTACGCTCGCTGAATAGTAAAATAAAATTTTTCTGTCTTTATAACGAATGCATTATATACTATCAAGATTGTTAAGCAATTCATTTGTATCGTTCCCAATATCCACGACAGCTGTCCCGATGCAGAACGATGTTTTTTATGATACGGTGATAAGTTTTTGCTGGCTAACATGAAAAAAAACCTTATCAGTATAAAAAGATTTGCGAAAACGCAATTCACGTTGTGGTAATTCGAAATCCGTAAATGCTAAAAATATGTTGGCCACTATGAGCAAGTCATGCGATTGATGGAAGACTTCGACAATGGCTTGTGACTTTTGTCTAATTGGATTTGAGCCGTGTTGCGAAATCTCGGCGAAATGAATTAATTGACGTCACCGAGCGAGACAAAATGAACAGATTAAGGGCTCGGGCTCGAAGAGTTCAAGCAGCACGCAAATGATAAATTATTTTGTCCGCCATTGTATAAGAACCAATTAACTGTACAGACTTTTCACATTTACCGCCAAAACTTTTAATCTATCTGACAGAATTCAAATTGGATTTGTACGATGCAATAGTAACGAAAACCAACATATTTTGGAATGCTTCATTTTTTATTTTAGATATTATTTCTTGGAACAACTTTATGCTCACACTAGAGTTGTCTTTTATATTTCAGGATTAAAAAAAAAAGATTATTGGCTAATACTAGGGTTGAATTTTATATTTCGGGATTTTATATTTAAAAAAAATTCATTGACACGTGTAATTCTTCTTTATTTTCCTAATACTAGGGGTGTCTTTTATATTTAGGGATTTTAAATAAAAAAACAATTGTTAACAAAGGTAATTCCTCGTTATTTTTCTAACATTACTGTTGATTTTTATACTTCGGGGTTCTGAATTTAAAAGAAACAAATATTAACAATGGTAAGTTTTCGTTATTTTTAAAATACTAGGGTTCTCGTTTATATTTCGGAATCATAAAATGAGAAAAAAAAATTTTGCCAATGGTCATTTTTCGTAATTTTTTTAATAATAGGGCTGTCTTTTATATTTCAGGATTTTAAATTAAAAAAAAAAAAGATTATTGGCCAATACTAGGGTTGAATTTTATATTTCGGGATTTTATATTTAAAAAAATTTCATAGACACGTGTAATTCTTCTTTATTTTCCTAATACTAGGGTTGTCTTTTATATTTAGGGATTTTAAATAAAAAAACAATTATTAACAAAGGTAATACCTCGTTATTTTTCTAACATTACTGTTGTTTTTTATACTTCGGGGTTTTCAATTTAAAAGCAACAAATATTAACAATGGTAAGTTTTCGTTATTTTTAAAATACTAGGGTTCTCTTTTATATTTCGGAATCTGAAAATGAGAATAAAAACCATTTTTGACAATGGTAATTTTTCGTTATTTATTTAATAATAGGGCTGTCTTTTATATTTCAGGATTTGAACTAAAAAACTATTATTAACAAAGGTAATATTCGTTATCTTTGCGATACTAGGGTTGTGTTTTACATATCGGGATTTCAATTTAAATAAAATTTTAAATAAAAGAATAATTAATTAACAAAGGTAATTTCTCGTTATTTTTGAAATATTAGGGTTGTTTTTCATACTTCGAGATTTTAAGTTAAATAACAATTATTAAAAAATTTAAGAGTTTTCGTTATTTTTGCGACAATAGGGTTGCGTTTTATATTTCGGAAATTTAAAACACAAAAAAATAATTTTTCAAATAGTAGGGTTGCCTTCTATATTTCGGGATTTCAACCAAAATTAAATGAAATTATATTTATTTTGAACATCACAACAAAATATTTGGCTCTTGGACATTATTACTCTTGGGGCCATATTCGATGGTTGTATGCAATTATTTTTTTAAGACTTCTGGCAAACAAAAGGTTATGTTATGTATATTACAAAGTAGAATGCTATTTAGTTTTAAGAACACGTTTGTGTTAATAGTAGGGATGCTTTTTATATTTCGGGATCTGTCAAACTTGTAAGTAAGGTTGCAAATGTGACTGTGGATATCATAATTTATTATCTACATATTTCAGAGTTATTGAATATTATTTTATTAAATATCTAAATAAAATTATTAATTATTTAATTAGGTATCTTAGAATGCTAATATTATATTATATATTTCCTGTATCATCCTGTACGTATACATCAACAAGAATAAAAAAAAACAGAAAAAAGCCTTCAGCTCTAATTTAATTTTAAGATCAAAATTACGCTAATATGTTGTAAAATACATTTTCATTTCGCCAAAAGGGAACCGACAGGATAAAAAGCCAGACTTCAAGCTTAATGACTGAATATAAAAAATAATAAATACCGTATATACTATCTCGAATAAATTATAGTCGGAGAGCCAAGTTAAACCAGATCTGTGGGTAACACAAGTAGCACCTAAGAAATGAATTCTTAAAAAGCAGTGGGCGACTTTTAAGTTTTAATAACTACCTTGCAATGTGTGTAAGATCGCCTACTGCTTTTATGCAGCTGTATTTTTTAAAAATTATGACTGTTATCAGGTGCATTTAGACGTTGTTTTTTTAAGCAGTACATGAAATAGAAGATTGATTTAATATTAATAAACTATATGAATAAAATATCCACTACATGGTATTTATTAACTTTAAATGGGTTTTTTTCGTACCAAATAATTATTCAATCAATTTAAATTAATTCTAGGTATCTAAAACTACACAGCGGATATACAATAACAAAATAAATTTAGTGAATTTTGTTTTTGTCACGGTGTAAAATCCAATCGTTCCTGTTTGATGGTTTCCGATTGCATTTAAAATGACATATTCTCCTATTACGTTGAAATCAATCCTGATCCTTTAAATGACACATGCTGGGATATTTTCACTAAAACATATGTTGAAACTCGCCCGATACCGATTTAATCAATCAATTATTTATAAGGGAGGTGGAGAGGAGTGGTAACAATTTTGAAATACGAAGCTGACGTGGTGGGGAATATCATTTCTGGATATTTTGCAAATGAAATGGAAATAGAACCTACTAAAATGAAATAATAGTGACGAATGGTTACCATTTTAAAATGCGAGTGGTGATAAAAAAAGATTTGAATAGAAAGTGAAAAGATCAACCTCAAAAATACGATTTGACATCATGAGAAAGCCATTATTTTAAATTATCAGTTGTATTACTCAATATTAGAAGAAGGTCGGTAAAAAACAATTGAATATTTGAGTGGTCAATTGGATAACAATTGAATTATCTCTAATATTATTATATTTGAGTTTAAAGATAGATTAAAAACTTTTTTGAAAAAAGGGATTCAAATTTTTTCGATGATTTTAACTTTTACTATGATAAAATTCATTTACACATTTGAAGTAATATTCAACGTAAATAAATAGATGCTGGACGACATTTTTGCTCAAATTTCAACTGTGACATCTGAGTTAAAAGGCAAAAGAGAATGTGGAAACTGCATTGGCCTTGTCATATGAGAGTATTTTGATAAAATGTCGACAATTCGACAGATCTAAAGACTTTTTAAACAAAAAAAGCTTTGGTTGGTATTGTATATTGTATGTACTTTAATAATAATTTAAAAATATAATATTATAAGAGCACAAATATATTGTAGATTTGAGTATAAACACCAATAATCATCAGAATCGATCAATACCAATGATAGATGGTGCTACTGGTGTTAAATCTATATGCTTTTTTAGTTAGAACCTCAAAAGATGCGGGTATAAATTTGACAGCTGTCGGATCATTAGTTTGTGAATTATAGCATTTTGAGTGAAGCAACTTTTGTTATTGTGAAAAAAAATGATAAAAAGACATTTCGCTTGTTGATAAAATATTGCTTTTTGAAGGGAAAACATACAGTTGAAGCAAAAACTTGGCTTGATGCCGAGTTCTGCACACTGCCCCAGGAAAATCAACCATCAAGGACCATCAGTGGATGCCCAAAACAGGTTGTTAAACATTACGAACCCGCTCCAAAGCTCGGGAAAACGCAACAGTCGGCAGGCAAGGTTATGGCGTCTGCATTTTGGGAAACGCATGGAATAATTTTCAGCCTACCTTCAAAAAGGAAGGACCATCAACAGCGGGTATTACATAGCGTTATTGGACCGTTTAAAGGGCTAAATCGCTCAAAACGGCCGCATTTGAAGAAAAAGAAAGTGCTGCTTCACCAAGACAATGCACCGTGTCAAAAGTCAGTAAAAACGATGGCAAAGATCCATGAATTGGGCTTCGAATTGCTTCCTCATTCACCGTATTCTCCAGATCTGGCCCCCAGCGACTATTTCCTGTCCTCAGGTCCCAAAAGAATGCTCCCTGGGAAGAAATTTTCGTCGAATGAAGAGGTGATCGTCGAAACTGAGGCAAAGAACAAATCGTACTACAAAAATGGTATCGAAAAGTTGGACGGTCCCTATAATCAATGTATCACCATTGAAGGGAATTATGTTGAATAAAAAAAAAACTAATTTTTCCAAAAAAAATGTGTTTTACCACGGTAGGCCGCAGACTTTTCAATTGACCTGTTATAGAGAATATTAAAAAAGCCTTAATTTTGTTGATTAAATGTAGTGTAATAACTTTGATAGTTTTCTAAAATTCAATACCTGTTTGTTCTTCAATAATTTATGATAATTTGGTTTTTATATCGAGATTTGATTCATTTGCCCTTATGTCGGTGGGAATGAAATTCTGAACGCAATATTATACCTTTCGGTAAAGAGTTTTATGCAAAACACATAACATATGTGAGATGCGTACGTAGCAACAACATGCGATATGTAAATGCCAGAAAGATCATTTTAATAAATGAAAATAGGGGGCGCTGCGATGTCGCACGTTGCACGTGTGACCCATCGACCATGTCGATGTTTTTTCCCCGATTAAACCGAATATCTGCATTTTAGCTTGGACATATGGCCATCTCGCGGCCGATCAACAAACGAAACACACCAAACCTAATTTCAGGAATATTTTAATTTCACCTGCTTTGACCCGACGACGTTAAATCTGGTTTAGTCAGCGTTTGGGCTTCGAAACGAGATCCCCGTAATCTATTTAGTCAATAATATGTTAATAAGCCATCTGACATATTTTTATACAGGTGTATAATAAGGCGTGTACTCATTGAAAATGCAGGGTAAGTCTGTATACATTTATCAATCTATATGAATTGAATACATATGGATAGTGTACAAACAAGATCGGCTAACTTCCGGGGTAATGTAAATCTTAAGGACAATAGCTCATATTTGATGTATAATGTTCTTGTTTATAAAATTATATGATAATATAATCTTTGATAGGTCGAATTCTTTCATTATATTTAGACAACTCAACCATCAATACGTTTTATGAGCTTACTTAAATTTGTTTCATTTAAATTTTTGTTTAATTTTATATGCTTATATGATTTCATACGTTTGTATGAATATACCTGACATATACACAAAGTTAATTTATTAACTAAATTATTAGCAGTTAGTGTTTGCTCTTAAATCAGCTGTAATTCTTCAAGAAATAGATTCATTTTTGTACCAAAAACCTTCGCTAATTTCTTCAATGATGTTGGAGATGGAAATCTACTGATTCTCTGCTCTACACCCAATATATTTGGGTGTTCCGCAGGGCAATGTTCTTGGCTCATTGTTATGTCTATTGTATACAGCTGACCTACCGACCTCAAGAAATATTACTGTTGCAACATATGCTGACGATACAGCGGTTTTATCATCACACGAGGATCCAACATTAACCACAATGAACATCCAACTTTATTTTAACAAAGTCGAATTCTGGTTGAAAACGTGGTGAATCAAAGCAAACGAGACAAAATCTACCCATGTGACATTAACCCTTTGTAGAAGAATATGTCCCTCCGTCAAAATGAATAATCAGGAACTTCCGAAAGCAGACAACGTTAAATATCTGACAAAACGCAAACAGCTTGGAGTTAAACTAAAGCAAATGTATCGGCTGATAGGGCGTAAATCTAAATTATCATTAGATAACAAGGTTTTGCTGTATAAGTCAATACTTAGGCCCATTTGGACTTATGGTATTGAACTGTGGGGTACTACTAGCAAATCTAACATAGATATACTCCAGAGGTTCCAGAATAAAGTGTTGCGAGTCATCGTCGATATCCCATATTATGTGTCCAACAAACTGATTCAGCGCGATATTCCCATAGAACCCATAAAGAATGTGATTCAGAGTGTTAGTGCGAAGTACTCTGAAAGACTATTAGTGCATCCTAATGCACTCGCCAAACAGTTAAATGTGCGCGATGACAGTGAAGTGCGTAGGCTCAAACGCAAATTGCCATACGAACTGATTAATAGTCACATAGAGTGATATTTAATTATCTCTAGAATAAGCTAAAATTGTTTTTAGAATAAGTTAGGATAGACTTTAGAATAAGTTAGAATAGTATCTAGAATAAGATTTAGATTATAAGTTGTACAATAGATCATGTCATATAACTGAAATCATATAATAATACTTATTGCCCACGGGCAGATTGTTGACGTTCTAGGAGATTCATAAAAAAAATTCTCTGCTCTAAAACTCCCCATAACTGTTCAATTATGTTGAGGTCTGGTGATTGTGCTATCTAGGGAAGATGTTTGATGATATTAGGGTGCTTCTCAAACCAATTTTGAATCTTTTAGGTTGCGTGTATAGGCGCATTACCATCTTGGAACACGACAGTGTTTGGCAGCAATATGCTAGTTATAGTAAGAACTTCATACTCACGATGTCGAGATATTGATTCGCAATAATCCGACCAGTGATGTCAGTGAGAAGATCAGCTGCGTACCACTTTGGACCAACCGAAACAGGGATTTACAATCGCAGCCCTTCTATGAATGTTAAAGATTTTATCAGAAGTAGTAAAATGGCCTAACTTGTTAATATTCACATACATACCTTCCTGTCTATAATTTTCTATTAACTATTACCTTTCTCATTGAATAAACATACTGGAGATACGAAACTTTGACACCCTTAAGAAAATCCAAAATTACCTCTCCTCAAACTAGTAACATATTGGCCTTTTAAACGATTCATAGACCACTTCTTTACACTAAAATTTCTATCTACTTTTATTAACAAAAAAATGATGATATTGAGTAGGGCATCATTAACAATAGTATTGTAAATTCTGTAAAATATAATTAATAAATTTAAAAGATAAGCGGCGTTATTTAAATGCAGAAATTTAACAGAATAATCAGGTTATGGTTTCTAGAAATGCTTCAAGAATATCTGTTAAGACTCTGTAAGAGTGTAAGTGCGAGATATAAACAACATACTTTACATCAACAGCACACTACCAAGAAAAAGTTGAAATATAGTAGTCTATCCAATAAAACAACCAATGTACGCCATCGAAATTTAAGACGTCAGCACGTCGCAGTGTTGCCGCATCCAATTTGACTTTTGGTTTATTTTGCCTCTGATAAAACAAAATACGAATGCAAATATTGTAAAATAATGAAACAAAACTACGTTATCAAATATACTTTATTTTAATATTAGAGTACATCTAATAGTTATATTATCGAAGGACTTACACTCAGTTAATAATACAGATCTGCAGATAGATAATCTACATCCCTCGAATAATCGCATATCCCAAAGATTTTTATGAATACTTCTCAGAATAACAGTTCTTTCTGAAATAATTGTACTAAATTACGTTTATATCGAAAAAACTACTCACTGTTTTCATATATTTCATAAATTTGGTCTTGAATAGAGCTAACATAGAGGTGATCTTGATTGGCCAACCGCTTCATATTTGGATGCTGTCTTTTCGGTGATTCCCACATTATTTTGTTGTATTTTATATTCTGAATATTAAGTGCAGCTGCAACCCGTAAAAAATATTTCGAATAAAACTGTAACAAGTTAATATTTACTAGTATCAATACTTACCTCTCTAATGTATTTTACTGGCTTACCATTATCTCGGTCCTGTTCAAAGTAAATGATTAGGGATGCCAGTTTATAATAATTATTATCACTTTTGCAAATATTTGAAGAATTCTGTAAACATTTCACAACAGGATCAGCCAGTACAAACACAATCAAACAGCATTCTGCCTCTATAGAAAAACTATAGAAGTAGTGATTTGAACTATAGATTTGTGTATAATGCTATTGCTGATCTGATGTGATGGAAAATCAGAAGTCGTCGTAGTTTTTAAGCACTAGCCATCTCAGAAGCCGTAGAAATATTGGATGCAACTGCTTCTATGGTGTAGTGTTTAGAGCACTCAGCTCACAAGTGGAGTTCGCGGGTTCGATTCCCGATGGGGACAGTAACTTTTTGTTCTAGTTTAGTTAGAACATTTGTAAAATCACCTAGGCTAGGTAGCGGACCCCGAGGCCTGAAGGGCTTCTTATTTTCAATTATTGTTACCGACTTCAAAGTGATTAGTTGGTAGTAGTTAAAATAATATCGTAAATAGATGAATAGGCATAGGTAGGTATTAAGCTAAATTATATGTATATAGTAGAATATAAAATACGTGTAGTAGATCGGCTTCTATGGTGTAGTGTTTAGAGCACTCAGCTCACAAGTGGAGTTCGCGGGTTCGATTCCCGATGGGGACAGTAACTTTTTGTTCTACTTTAGTTAGAACATTTGTAAAATCACCTAGGTTAGGTAGCGGACCCCGAGGCCTGAAGGGCTCCTTATTTTCAATTACTGTTACCGACTTCAAAGTTATTAGTTGGTAGTAGTTAAAATAATATTGTAAATAGATGAATAGGCATAGGTAGGTATTAAGCTAAATTATATGTATATAGCAGAATATAAAATTCGTGTAGTAGATCGGCTTCTATGGTGTAGTGTTTAGAGCACTCAGCTGACAAGTGGAGTTCGCGGGTTCGATTCCCGATGGGGACAATAACTTTTTGTTCTAGTTTAGTTAGAACATTTGTAAAATCACCTAGGCTAGGTAGCGAACCCCGAGGCCTGAAGGGCTCCTTATTTTCAATTACTGTTACCGACTTCAAAGTGATTAGTTGGTAGTAGTTAAAATAATATCGTAAATAGATGAATAGGCATAGGTAGGTATTAAGCTAAATTATATGTATATAGTAGAATATAAAATTCGTGTAGTAGATCGGCTTCTATGGTGTAGTGTTTAGAGCACTCAGCTGACAAGTGGAGTTCGCGGGTTCGATTCCCGATGGGGACAATAACTTTTTGTTCTAGTTTAGTTAGAACATTTGTAAAATCACCTAGGCTAGGTAGCGGACCCCGAGGCCTGAAGGGCTCCTTATTTTCAATTACTGTTACCGACTTCAAAGTGATTAGTTGGTAGTAGTAAAAATAATATCGTAAATAGATGAATAGGCATAGGTAGGTATTAAGCTAAATTATGTGTATATAGTAGAATATAAAATACGTGTAGTAGATAAGTTAAATAAGGTTTTTGTTTTTTTTTTATTTAGTTATAACGATTGTTACGAACAGATTCTATTTTAAAACGCTTTTATTTTGGTTAAAAATCTAAGTTTGATTATTTTTTACTTTTTAGTGAGTTGGTTATTTATTTTTTGAAGCTGGTTTAATTTTTTGTTAAAAATATTTTATTGCAAAGTGCATTGGACAGCATATTCAACGTCATCTATATAATAAGACATTGTAGAATATAGTACCATTATTTAAATGAAGCGTCATCATGATTGTCTGGCTTTTTCTTTCAAGTCACACAATCATATTATTAAGTAACGTGAATCTCGATGAGCGGTTATAATAAAAAAAGGACCAGACTTCTGGTCGGACTAAATAAAAATAGGGTGGTGAAAGTGAAAAGGGAGAAACTGTCGCGACAACGTATGCACCTGTGTGAAATGATCCATGTAACCCCGTGTGTAGACCCCCATCGTGTCTTTCAATAACATCCCGAATATCCTTTGTGCAAACGGGTAAAACCATAATGATGGTGTATTTTTTCTCTACCGTTGCTTTGTCATCGCTTCGGTTTACCCATCGAACTATTGTTTAAAGTTTTAGCGGATTTCGCTGGGGCCAGGTAATGATAGTTTCATTATAATTATGTTAGTTCCGCTTGATGACCGTTTTGTGATAAAAGATTATTTAGTTCGGCTTTTTGATTTTCCTAGTGTTGGCAGGTGCCCTCATCTAGGTCATTAGAAAAATCCACATTTCCTTTCTAATAACGTTCATCAATGTCAAACTACTATCATTAGTTTTTTAATTATTTATCGTTAGTAATTTTAATCATTTTTCAACACTAGTTTTATACCTTGTTGCTGTTTAATTCCAGAGTTGGTAAAGGAATTTTATTGTTATTTTTAACCATTTTCATTCCTTACGTAACACATGCGATGAACAGTCCCGGACGTAATAAAGAAAACGCAGTTTTTCTTGTCCAAAATTGGCTTTATTCATCAATGCAATCTCCATCAAGAGCGACACAATCATTCCAGCGCAGCTCTAATATTTCAATATCACTTGTGTAAAACGATTTATCTTTTGGCTTAAAATAGTTCTTTCACCAGTTGATGTCCACTCAAATGACGATCTTTTTGATTCCGGAGTGAAATGCTGGATCCATGTTTCATCCATCCATCGACGTAAATTGTTCGAAAAAATTCGAAAAAAATTCGACCAACTGATCAGTTTGAAGTCGGTACCGAACCCAAACAATAAAAAAATAATAACATAATTTTGTCATGTACAAAACATTAAATTACGAACACAAGAAATCTTATTTATTAGTCGTACCGACTTCAGTTGGTAGTAGTTAAAATAATATTGTAAATAGATAAGTAGGTTTAGGTACGTATTAAGCTAAATTGTATGTATATAGTAGAATATAAGATACGTGTAGTAGATAGTTAAAAAAAAATTTCTGTTTATTTTTATTTACTTATTACAACGATTATTATTTACATATTTTATTTTGAACCGTTTTTTTTGTGTTAAAAATCTAAGTTTGATTATTTTTTACCTTTGAGCGGGTTCTTTATTTATTTTTTAAAGTCGGTTCAATTTAATGTGAAACACATAAATATGGAACGATTTAATCAACTACTAAATCTAAAATCTACAATTTAGTATGATAGCGCTCAGAGGGTGGAGAGTATGCTTTTTATGTTATTTTATAAGGGTTTCAACGTTCATTTAGCTTGTAACGACATAGATACTCTCCAGAGACCTAAACCAATACCAACATCTGTCAATAGGTAATATAACAACGCTTCGTAATTATTCTTTAGTCCATGACAACATGATGTATTACATTAACTATTGTGGGGATACATAACCTGAACACTATTTTGACTTGACGTGTTAAATTAATAGTTTAGCCAGATATATTACGAGTGATCGGTTGATAATTGGTTATAATATGGCAACGTATTTAATTTTATTTATCAGTGTTTCCCAATAGATGGCTTAAAAGTAACAAAATATATTATTGATAAATTCGTTATAAAAAAGCTGAAAAAAACGCCATAATTTTTTGCACCATATGTTATATAGTCTATCCAAAGTTATTTTGTATACACGTCATCTAATCATCATCATCTTTGTGACGTCAAAACGTCGCAATGATGCCGTATCAACTTTGAGTTTTAGTTCAGTTTGGCTTTGACATACAACAAAATTTTAATCTAAATAAAATAATTAAACAAATATACTGTTATCAAATATAATTTATTTTAATATTATAGTAAATCTAATGCATATGTTATCGAAGGACTTCTTACTAAAGAAAGAACTACAATTAAGTAGGACTTAATAGGATTAGTAGTAGGATGTAAGGTATTCGAAGGACAAAAGAACTACAATTAAGTACAAAGTTATAATAGTTTGTAGGTTAGGGCTGTGTTTGATTATATTTACATTAAACTTTTTTCCATATCCCCTGGAGGCCTAATCCACCTAATTAACAACTGTATATCTGAGTAATATATCTTTATAGAGTATATTTACTTTTCGCGCTTATTACTTGTGTTCTTCGCTACAGTGTTTCCTTATACAGACATTTTGATATCGTTGTATTTCTTCTTCGTTTGTTCTGTTAATAAACTTTGCCGGTTTTTAACCTCTTATCGCTATTGTTTTGAAAAATTTTGCATACATTTGACAACCGGAAGACTAGTTGTATCTATTGATTAGGAAGTGATGATTTATTTGAAGTGTTATGACAGCATTGTCTCTTTTTAACTAGAATAGAATTAAAAGGAAAATACTGTCTGATTCTAAAACAAATTTACACATTGCAGCAGGCAATACATTAAAGAACTTGATGACGTATGTACAAAATAACTCTGAGTAGACTAATAATGATTTATGATCATAAATATTGGTCATATTATGGTTGATATATGTGATAAAGAACAATGTCTGGTGCATATAGCTGACGAGATGCTATTTCCAATTTAAGTGTTTTCTAACCTAATTAAAAATTGTACATGTAAGTAATGTATTTTACTTTCCTTAGAAAGCTATTTCCAATTTAAGTGTTTTCTTGAATCCTGTAATGCACTGATGTATAGTGCTCATTATTAGTTTTTTGATAGACCAATATTATTAACTAGTTTCTTAAAAATTCATCAAAATTAATTCACAGTCGGGCGTAAACTGTACTTCTCTTAATAGTAAGAACGATGACAAAATATATTTTTCGTATATACAGTATTCATTAATATTCAATTATTGTTTTACAATGGTATCGTAAAACTGATTCTTAAAAGTGGCTTTGGATAAAAGTGCTTTGTCTCCAAGGTCAAAAACAAATGTCACGTATAGTGGGACTGTATTGATGTACGAGTACTATGAACAACTTATATTGGCATTGAAATTTAAATATTATTTTTGCAGGAATAAATATAATCATCCCGGAGTAATTGTAATTTTAAATCGAAGTCTGATCACGTGCCGATCACCGATCAATTTCTAAAAGTATTATTATTTTTCATGATCATTTTCATTAAGTGTTCACAATAAATATTATTCATGTCTGTATAAAGTGGTGTATCAGTTACTACAAACCTAAAAATAACTTACCGTTATGTCAAGTAATCTTTAAAGGACACATCGAATTTACAGAAACTCTTAAACTTATATATAGTTAATTTGGCACTATATTAATACTTATAGAGAACAGCAAACGAAACCACGAGTCCAAAGCTTGAAGTAATTCTCAATTTTAGTTCATGACCTTTTACTACATTTATGGTAAAGCCAGAGACCGAAACAAATTGTAAACGGGTGGAGCAAGATCCGGGCTATATGGTGGATGTATCAACATTTTGCAGTTAATCGTTCTCATGTTGTCTCAGTCACCTGTTTGAATCACATTAGTTATGAAAAGTGAGTAGAAGTGATGAAGATTATTGTATGCTGTTTTGTTGTTATATATAGGTCCATTTTCCATCACCCGTAATTATAATTTTCAAAAATAGGCCAATTTCGTCTCGATTTAAACCATTTAAATTTGTTTTATGTTCAGTGTTTAGTTCTCTATTAATTTCATAACTGATGAGTTATAAATACGTTTATCACGTGGTCCTTCATAAAAACCTATTAGCAAACTCATGTCGTTATTATACTAACCGAAAAAAAGATTTAATCTACCGATCCTATGACTAACCAAGCATTCGATTTTCACCATGGGGTGTAGGTTAGTGCATCACCATAATTATAGTGGTACCGGCACCCCAATTGTAAATATTGCAGCAGGTATATATAGATCCGGATGATAACGTTCCCAATATGTTTTTCATAATTCAATTAATACCGATACTTTTCAATCGGAACTTGATAATTAATCAATATAATTGTTAATTTATCAGGGTATATTTAGTTACGTGTATTAATAAATAAGGTTGGTGTAACACGTGTTGACGTATGTATGTATATGTAATCAATCAAATTTTTTATTGAATTGATTTTATGAATATTCAAGCGAATGTTGTCTATACTATTTAATATATTATAATAATTTCTCAAGTGTTTCAGGAAATGAATAAGAAAAAGAGGAATATTGAAATTTGTTGAATTAAATGATGAAGGTTTGAAACACTATAACGAAATTATAACAACTATAAAATAGGGCTTATAACGCCCTATTTTATTTATTTTGCTTTTTAGTTTCACACCCAAATGAACTACAACCAGAAAATACTGTAATAACAATCAGTTTAAACAAAATTCCTTGTAAATTCGTTTTATAGCCTTAAAATCTTCACGTATAAGATTCTGATGCTCCAGGACATTTCTCAGTTATATACAATTTATGCTAGAAAACATTAAAAAATCAAAAAGATATAAAACCTTTTTATAATTTAGCCAACATTAGGTTTTCGTAGGTTTCCAGCCTTAACAGTTCTTTCTTATTCTCAAATATAGACATGACTATATATGTATATCAGAAAATTCACCTGATGTAGTTTCAACGGATGTATTGTTGTAAAAAGGCAATTTTTCTCAATAAATGCTGTTTTAAAGTGAAAAAAAAAATATAAACATAGTGTAGCAATCTTGGGGCATGTCGAATTTTACATAGTAGAATAACGGTCTACAAAATACCCAGAAATATAATACCAGATGTTGAACACGGGCGAGGTGCCAGCAGCGCCAACTAGAGCCCGATAATGAATAAGATAACCGATAACGAATAGCTGGCAACCTCGAGACGTTGATCTGGGATGTTATTGAAGGGTATTTCCAATCATTCAGTAACCGACCATCGTTTGGTTTAGACGTGCCACCTTCGACTGCCCAAGCCTCGTCTCCAGGTAACACCGCTGCCATCCGTTTTATCTATATTTTTTATATTGCCAATAAATAATGGTCAGATAATGTAAACACCACTGTTTCATTTCATTTTACCTCCTTTCACCGAGCCATATAAAATATACCCAAAAATAGAAAATAAAATTGTTTCTAACAAAAATATTAATGTTACTTAAGGTATTGGAACTCAAAACACGAGACAATTTGTAGGAAAATATTTTTATTAATATATACTGTACTATTTTTCCCAATAAATGGTTTTATTAAGTGAAAAAATGTTATAATATAAACATAAAAAATAAAACTGATTCTAAAGAAAAAATATTAGTGATATTTGAGGCATGGAAACTCAAACATACCGTATATGTATCGAAAGATCTTCCCTTTAAACTACCATTCCAAATTTAAGTAATCTGTTAAGGCCACACCCGTAACAGGGGACAATTAAATGGGTTAGATGTTCTTTTTATAGACGCTTTCCTACCTAAAATAAACATTGCGCCTTTTTTTACACTGCTAATTTTACAAATTTATTGGAGCATAAAGTTTTCTTCGTACGTTATCTAAGATAAAAAGCGAATTCCTTAAAAGCGACGAGACATTAGACTTACATTAATAAATCAGTACTGGAATAAAGAGGCTATATCGTAATTCTATCATGGCGTTAATAAAATCCCAATATAATTGCTTGGGATCTTTTGATGAAAAGATAAAGAATTTTACTTGCGTTGCTTTTCGTGCTCGTTCCTCTTTTTCCCAGAACAACGTTAGACATCTTCAAATACGTTAAAGTGCACTTCAAACGTCTATATATCATACAACTTCAAGCTGTTATAGTTCATGTAAACTAATCTTAAACAATGTTTAAAATAGACGGTGTTAAGTTTTAAGTTCTTCGTAAACTTTGAACTCTACCAAGAAAAAAATTATTACAACTTATTAATTTTTTTTTATAACATCTTTATTAGATACGCTTAGTAAAATCTTAATTTACAATTAATTTATTGCTACTTTTCCTATGTACTTGGATTAATTAACAAGCAAGACGAGTGCGAGAAAATACATCAGTATGTATTCCTCAATTATAAAATTATAATTATTTATTAATTATTAACTTATAGCTATAGTTTACACAAAATGTATACACTTTATATAAGTTCGTATGGTCTTGTTCGTTTCAATCTCCTGGCATCCTGCGCGCTGTCCAGCAGTTGTATTGCTTCCACGTTAGTGTGATTTAGTAATCTTCTTTCGTGTTTCAAGGCGAAATCTTGGATAACTTCGCAAATCCATTTGATGTCCAGGTCATCGTGCAGTTCTTCATTAGTTACATAGCGATAGGCATTGGTAATCAATCGAAGAACCTTGTTTTGACAGCGTTGTATGACTAGTTGATTTG
Organism: Rhynchophorus ferrugineus; assembly: GCF_030347505.1. NCBI lineage: Eukaryota > Metazoa > Arthropoda > Insecta > Coleoptera > Curculionidae > Rhynchophorus > Rhynchophorus ferrugineus. The sequence continues at coordinate 22,688,582 of NW_027472584.1, read as the reverse complement.
AATTTTTAGTGCAACCCCATATTTACACCCCATAGCTCCATATTGGCTTTATAATTGTATTATAGATCAACCTCTTTGATTTTAAATCAAGTTGAGAGTATCTTCCGACTAACCAGTATAGTTGTTTTATTTTGGTTCTAATGTGTCTTGCTTTTTGTCTAACGTGATGCAACTTATTAATGAAGTTATTTAATTACAAATTTGAATGATATGTAACACATCGTTCGATAAATCTCCGGTCTAACTAAAGTATGCTGGAGTTGATGATAACTGATTTTTCTGAACCCTGATATCACATGACAAGGTCTTATTTTTCACCAAAAACAATGAAAACTTGTTGAACGTTTTATTTTATATGCATTTTTTAAACAATTTTGAGTATCTTTAAGAATTGATATTTCTACTTTAAAATTACATAAATCGTCATTACGTGACATGTGTTAATAATTTGCTGATAATATTGCTGTTGATGATAGAAATTCATGATCTCATGAACTATTTATGGATCAAAAGTTCTATTAATATGTTCTTAAAATTCCGAACGATATATTGGAATTTTCTTTGAAATAATTGGGTTAGAACACAAATTAATAGTCATTTTAAATATTATATAACCCTGGGGAAAAAGTAATTTCGAATTTTCCGAACAAATGGCTTTAATATGTCTCTAGTAAGACTAAACAATAAAGTCATACTATAATATGTGTGATAACAGGTAATGGTCCGTGGAACTTTTTAGATATAAAGGTAGCTTCATTCTTTTACTCAGTCAAGAGGTCTGGCATAAACATCCTGGGTGAAATGTAGGAGTTTGCGAGTTTAGTGTATTGCTTTAGTAATTTTATGAGGTTTATTCACCTTATTTCAGACTTTATCGAAGCTGAACAATTCATTTTTATTCTTAAGCTTGTTTAATAATGTGTGTGATTCTGTGTTATTCTATGCTATCTGTTCTATTCTATGCACCAGGTATTAGTTTTTAGTTTAGTATTATTTAAAACTTAGGTTATCGGTAGACTGTCTAAGTGTAATCGGTTTAAGTTTTTAATAGACTTCCAGAGTGAATAGTCTGATACACTGATAGTTATTTATCTGTCTGCCTACCTTTGTTTTTTATTGTGGGGCGACTGCCACGACCCTTTAGGCCACCACGAATTCACCACCAGCAAGTACAACGGTTGGCAACGCCGGTGGATTGGTACCATGCAGTTCCAGGCGATAAAAGACCATCACGACGACGTCTCGTTGTCTTTTCTTTTCTCCATCCCCTTGTAATAGTACCACTTCCACAGCGCTACTGTACTTCCTCTACCTAACCTAATATCCTATCAATTCTCCCGTCGACCACATGATTAATTTAATATTAAAATAAACAGTATTGCTTCAACCAGTGTTTTTCAGTTCTCGTGCAAATTCCTTCCAAAAATAGTAGTGAGTGTTCTGACAAATAATCGCAGCGGCAGTCACACATTTCGACCGACTGACCGACCCGACGAACATTCCTACAATTATTTAACCTATCTTTATTTTAAGGTGTTCTTTTTTGTTGCAATTTTTTTTTGGTAATTTTGTTCTTTAGTACACATCCATCTGTTAATCCTTCCCAGTCTGTTCACTTATTTGTTTAAGTTGAGTGTTGTTAGTTTTTATTCTATTTTCACTTAGATTTTTTCAGCTTAGGTGATAATTTCTTCAATATCCATCTAGTTTTTAAGATATGTTTCTGGCTAAGAAATAATCTAATAAAAAACGTGGATAATTTGCCTTAAGTATCGAATTTGATCTGAAAGACTTCGAGTTTATATATGTCGGAGTCATATAGAAGTATTAGCTATCGTAAGCCAATCTTACAGAACTAAATCATCTTACAGCTTGACTGATTCGGCCTATTATTTTGGCAGTAGCTGTTACTTTTTGTATTTATTTTGTCTCCTGTAGTTGCTTCACCTGTATTCCGTTGAGATTAACAATATCAGGCGATCCGTCAGTGGTCAGGACTTCAGGAAAAATTATTTACCAGGTATGTTTGACATATTAGACAGACATCTATTTTGTATGCTCTAAAATGTTTGTTTTTTATGTACAGACTATAGGGATCTAAAATAGAACCATTTTTCGGTTTTATTAAATCATATAGTTAACGAACGATAATCTTGGTTATCACGACCGTAACGTGCAGATGCAAAAACGGGCGATTTAAAAGCTTTTAATTTAAATCAAGGATATAAAACAACCCCTTGTCCCTTCGGCGACGAAACGAAATAGGAAATATACTCGTTCGAGTATAACGGGGCGCAAACAGACAGAGAGTGAGACAGAGAAAAAAAGCTTCAGCCGCGTGAAATCTGACTGAACATAGTCCGTTATTAGTGGAAGCTAGGACGAAGAGGTCATAAAGTTACTTTGCTGCAGGCGTAATGAGGCCGTGAAAAGGTTTATCACACTATAAACAACGCGTTATGCCCTTACGTAGTTAGTAGCAGCGGCGAATCCCTCATGCAGGAGCACGGTCAAAATAATTGGCAGATCCGTATAGCAAATTCCATTTTATGGTGAATGGACGAGTTGACGATTTGTCATAAGCAATTAGAAACGTAGTTTGGTTGGAAATAAGCACTCGGACGGATCGGCTCGGTTGGGGATTTTAAATTATATTCGGGAAGATTGCCGGCCCTAAATGTAGTCACAAAGAGGGTGGTTTGAAAAAAAAAACCAAAATCCCTTTTTTAATTTCACGTTCACGTTTATTATTTTACAGATTACATTCTGAAACTAAAATAAAGTATTTGAATAAAATTTGAAGATAGATTTGTATCTTATCGATAATTGAGCAAAACTGAGCTATGTCGTTGTAATCCTAGAGTAATTAAAATAAGTAAAATTCGATAAATCTTACATATTCTTTGCAAAATCGGGTATAAGGGATTATATTTTCATTTCTATAACAACAATATTGAATGAAAAGTCTGAAATTGGTCAAAAATCGCGGTTTTTCCTGAGTATATACATGGAAAAATTGTAAAAATGGCTCATTGCTCAGAATAAGCTCAAAATCTACCATTACTAGTATTTAAACCTGTAAATAACGAAAAAAGCATTAATTTTGATATATGAACAATATAGAAAGTAATATACCGAATTTTTTGAAATGTTACTTTTCTTGATCAAAACATATATTCGACTGTAAATCCTAAACTAACAGAAATAAGCAAAATCTGATAAGACTATTAGATTCCTTATAAAATTGTGCATAGGAAACTATATTTCCATATTAATAATCGCTGTATTAATTAAATAGGATGAAAAAGTCTGAAAATGGTCAAAAATCGAAATTTTTCCTGAGTATATGCACGGAAATTTTTTTAAAATGGCTCATCACTCAGGATAAGCTCCAAATCTGCTATTGCCAATACTTAAACTTGTAAATAACGAAAAAAGCATTAATTTTGATATATGAAAAATATAGAAAATAATATACGAAATTTTTTGAAATGTTACTTTTCTTGATCAAAACATATATTCGACTGTAAATCTTAAACTAATAAAAATAAGCAAAATCTGATAAGACTATTAGATTCCTTATAAAATTGTGCATAGGAAACTATATTTCCATATTAATAATCGCTGTATTAATTAAATAGGATGAAAAAGTCTGAAAATGGTCAAAAATCGAAATTTTTCCTGACACGGAAATTTTTTTAAAATGGCTCATCACTCAGAATAAGCTCTAAACCTGCTATTGCCAATATTTAAACCTGTAAATAACGAAAAAAGCATTAATTTTGATATATGAAAAACATAGAAAATAATATACGGAATTTTTTGAAATGTTACTTTTATTGATCAAAACATATATTAGACTGTAAATCTTAAACTAATAGAAATAAGCAAAATCTGATAAGACTATTAGATTCCTTATAAATTTGTGCATAGGAAACCATATTTCCATATTAATAATCGCTGTATTAATTAAATAGGATGAAAAAGTCTGAAAATGGTCAAAAATCGTAGTTTTTGCTGAGTTTTTGCATGGAAAAAATGTAAAAATGGCTCATCACTCAAAATAAGCTCCAAATTTGCCATTACCAGTATTTAAGCATGTAAATAACGAAAGAAGCATTAATTTTGCTATATGAAGAATACAGAAAATAATATACCGAATTTTTCGAAATGCTACTTTTCTTAATCAGAACATATCTTCGACTGGCATCCATATAAATTGTTCGTAAGAATGGACAAGATGTAAAGAATGAAATGGCCATTACTTTGAATAAATACGTTTTTCTATTTTCATGATATTTGTGTAGTTTTTTCTGAAAGAACTGGTAATCACTTTCCGGTACACCTGGTAAAAGCAAATGTATCTCTTGTTATAATATTGACATGTTTCATTATAAATATTACGTAACTATATAAAGAAGTAGTATTTTCAAAATTTCATAGAGGGAATATACGATATTTCGCCGAGGTAACGTCAAAACGAATACCCGATGTCATATTTATGGTTCTCCGCTGAAGTTCTGAACGCCACTGACGCCCAAACAGCTCCGGATTCGCTCTAAATCTTGCTGCGAAAACCGCAAACTTTATAGAGTCGATTTAAATTTGAAATGCAATGGAAACAGCCCCGACACTCAGGCGCTCACCATAAAATAGAAGCCGAAATTCCAGCTTGATTCTAATAATAGTTTAGCGCCTTTGATGCTTTATGGCACACCCAATAACGTCTCCTACCAAATTTGGAATACTATCAGCTCTTTTCCTATCTTCATCACACACTTTCTCTCTCTCTCTCTCTCTGTCTCGACCCAACACCCCTTTTGTTCTGTTTTTTCTTTATTACTGATGGAATCTGTGCCACTGATTGCATTGTCAGCAGGCTACTGAGACATCGTTTCATTTTACGATTTTAATTATCAAAAGATTTTAGAATACGATAGATGATTATTTTTGGAAAACTACTTTATGCCAATTCTACGTGTTTACTTTAACCAGAATTTTTTTTATAACTTCTTTATTAGATACGCTTAGTACAATCTTAATTTACAATTAACTTATTACTACTTTTCCTATGTACTTGCATTAATTAACAAGCAAGACGAGTGCGGAAAATACATCAGTATGTATTCCTTTATTATAAAATTATAATAATTTATTAATTAACTTATAGCTATACTTTACACTAAATGTATATACTTTATATAAGTTCGTATGGTCTTGTTAGCTTCAATTTCCTGACATCCTGCGCGTTGTCCAGCAGTTGAATTGCTTCCATGTTAGTGTGATTTAGTAATCTTTTTTCGTGTTTCAAGACGAAATCTTGGATAACTTCGCAAATCCATTTGATTTCCAAGTCATCGTGCAGTTCTTCATTGGTTACATAGCGATAGGCGTTGGTAATCAATCAAAGAACCTTGTTTTGACAGCGTTGTATGACTAGTTGATTTGAATTTTTAGTGCAACCCCATATTTGCACCCCATAAGTCCAAATTGGCTTTATAATTGTATTATAGTTCAACCTCTTTGATTTTAGATGAAGTTGAGAGTATCTTCCGACTAACCAGTTGTTTTATTTTGGTTCCAATGTGTTTTGCTTTTTGTCTAACGTGATGCTTCCAATTTAATCTACCGTTAAGATGGATTCCAAGGTATTTAGCTGATTCTGCTTGAGGAATCGGGCATCCATTGAGTGATATAATTAAGTTTTTATTATTTCACCTCAATGCAAAATTAACGTGGACAGATTTGGAGCTATTAAGCTGAATTTTCCAATCTTTCGTCCATTTGTAGATTTTTTTGAGGTTCCAAGAAGTGTTTCTTTTGTTGTTTAACCAGAATAAAAGTTAATTTTGCAAAAAATAGATTTAAAGGAAAAATTACCGTTTAAAATTTGAAATGCGTTCTAAAGCTGGGCGTGACGTCGTTGTTTTGTTCATAACAGAAAAGTAATTCGGGAATATACCAGTACAGTTTGAACATCGATAGTTTATTCACAGCGATAAGATCCTTCCAAATTTTATTGTGGATAAATATACGTCACAAGAATAAGTAGAAATAGCGACAATATTTATTGAAAATAATCGTTCCACTAATCATCCAGTGCCTCAAAAAACCACAATTTATCATTTACATGCGAATTTTCGACAGCAGACAGGCCTCGTTCTGGAAGACAACGAACGTCTCATAACGCTAAAAATGTGGCTCTGGTGCGTGCTAGTGTTGCAGAGTCTCTGGAAACACCAATTCAGAGACGTAGCTCCTAGTTATACATTTCTGCAAGCAGTTTAAGGCGAAGTTGAAAATGTCCTCCTACAAAATTCAATTAGTCCAAAAATTGCTACAGAGAGATCCTGAGCAACAAGTTGAGTACAGTAATGCAATCCTCAGGCTGTCTGTTGAAATTGAAGATTTTTCGTTGATAAGAAATGAAGAAATTGATAATGAGCGATGAAGCTCATCTTCTTCTCAGTGGCCACGCAATACACAGAACAGTCGGTTTTGGGAAACACAGAATCTTCAATTGATTCATGAAACATCATTGTATCCCCTAAAAACAACTGTATGGTGTGGTATTCATGGTGGAAACATCATTGGTCCCAATTTTTTTGAAAATCACCAAGGTGTTGCGGTTAGTGTTACTGCTGAACGGTACCAAGACATGATTCGAAATTCTCTCGTGCTTGAAATGTAATAGCAAGAATTAGAGGACATGTGGTTTCAGCAAGATGGGATGCACAGCACACACAGCTCGTTCAACAATTCGATTACTGAATGGCGTTTTTCCACGAAGACTAATTTCGCGAAGTGGCGATTTAGCATGGCCAGCCAGATCTCCGGATTTAACAGCATCAGATTTTTTCTTATGGGGTTTTTTAAAATCAAAAATTGTGAATAAGATCCAAACGATTCAACATATTAAAGACAATATTCGTCACGAAATTAAAGACATTCAGCCTCAGATGTTGCAAGATGTCATGAAAAATGCCTTAAAAAGAGGCGAAAATTTCATAGCGAATCGCGGTCACCATTTAGCCGAATTAATTTTTCAATCATAACGAAAAAAAAATGTTAAGACCAAATAAACTTTCTATGGAGACCAAACTTACTTATCTTTTCCTTGAGAAAAGTTATGGGCAATCAAAATAGTAGCCGGACTTTAGCCCCACGTTGTATATATATATATATATATATATATATATATATATATATATATATATTAATTTTAAGTCAATTAAGCTAAAAGAAACTAAGCAGAGATCTTATTTTATTTTATAGAAGAACCTAATACGTTAAACCATGTGTGTTGTGGTTGTATATATATATATATATATATATATATATATAGAACTGCTAAAAGTTTAAATACGTCTAAATCATTAAATGTATATAATGTAAAAAAATGTGTAGTAGTTACAAGAATCCATCTAAAATGAATGTTCTGGTAGCCCTGCCACATACATATGCATCTGTATCTTCAAATTATCATAACACATTTTTTCAGTAGGTTTGCCATCAATACAATTTTGATTTATCTTTCAAACACAGGGTACTTGATTACAATAATACTATGGTCACAATTCCCAAGTGACGATTGTACTATTATTGGGTACTGTTTAGAGTCTTACCTGTGTTTATTTATTACCTGTATTTAGTTATACTGATAGTATTTTTACTAAATGTTCTTCAATACTCTATCACATTTCATCTTTAGTGTGCCAGGAATACTCACACACTTCAATTCTGTAAAACTTCTAATATTCTTTTTAAAATTATTATTTCAGTTATGGTCACACAGTACGGTTATTATCGACGAATCTATTGTGGGCAAATTTTGGTTATTTGCCTTGATATATCCCAGTTCAATTTTTTTCATCCAGCCTATCCTACGTTTTAAACGTTATCATTTATGAGATTAATTTACAAACAAAATACTGCCAAGTGGTTAAATAAACACCACCCTGCTACTATTTAAATAAACGGAACGAGTACAGGATAATATTTATTTTACAAAGCAATAGTTAAAGTGTTAAAAAGCCAATCGTTACGTTAGTGCTTCATTAAAATCGATACTGGTAACGTTAAATCGTTTGGTTCTTAAGTTGTTTATATTACTTACATTCGATGATTATTTCACCTGATTTTTCTTTCTACAATATTCACTACAAACCCAAATAGTTGTATTAATTTAGATCTGTTTCGTTGGTAATTTAATTTTTTGTATATGTCACAAAATTATATTAATTTTTTGTATTGTTGGTTAACATAATATTGTAAATAGATAAATAGGTTTAGGTAGGTATTAAGCTAAATTGTGTGTATATAGTAGAATATAAAATACGTGTAGTAGATAGATGGATAAATAAGGTTTTTTAATATTTATTTAGTTATTATAATGATTATTATGTACATATTTTATTTTAAAATGTTTTTTTTTCTGTTAAAAATCTAAGTTTGATTATTTTTTACTTTTTAGTGAGTTCTTTATTTATTTTCGGTTCATTATCAGTATTAAGTCGGTTCAATTTTCTTGTTAACGATATTTTATTCTTTCTACAGTACTCAGAATAAAGTAATATCATTTTGTCGAAGTATCAACAAGCATATTTTTCAGTGCGTTGATACCGTATATGAGTGTGTAGTTTATGGCAACCATGCTCCAATGAGGTTTTAAAAATGGCTATTTTAACACTGAAAACAAAAAGAGTTGAACGGCCAAAAAAAAAATTGAGAGTGTAGATTTGAAGGAATTATTCGATGATGATCCACGTAAAACACAAGAAGACTATGCAGAGGTGTTGGGAGTAACACAAAAAGACATTTCGTTAATAATAAGACATAATCGCTTGAGGAACATGGGACGATTTGATATTTTCTGCCATAGAAATTGAAGCCTACGGCAAATTGTATTGTGTCATTATGTAAAATGACGAGAATCTAAAGCAAAAAAATATGGGGAGCACCTGGTCATGCATTAACATCAACGGCAAAGCTGAATATCCATGACTGATGGAATCAACATGGTGTGGTATACTATGAGCTGCTAAAATTTTAAAAACCTATCAGTGGGGAGTGCTATCGACTACAATTGACGCGTTTGATGCTGAGAACTGCGCAAAAAATCGCCAAAAATACTAGCAAAGACACATCAATGTTATTCTTCACTATGACAGCGCTCAAACACATGTTGCAAAACAGATGAAAATATTGTTGGAAACATTAAAATAGAAAGTGCTAACACAGCCAGCGCATTCTCCAGACCTTGCTTCCTCTGATTGCTACTTTTTCCAACATATGACTCGTGACCAGCTTTACTTTTAATGAAGATACCAAAATAATGGGTTGATCGGAGATGGAATCTGTAAATTGGACCATAACATATTCACGTTTTGTTCCATTATATCATAGATAATCATTCATTGCTGTGTTCAATGATATTTTAAATTGTTTTGCTGTCTTTTCAACGGAAGAATTAACTAAACTAAAACCAAATTGTAACTAGTTCATAAAATATTTCGTTATGGCCAAGGGCCAACAATATATAAAGGCGAAAACATCAGCAAAATAGAAAACCTTGTGTTTTTTTTTATTACTCTTCGTGAGTCCACAATCTGCCCTATTGGCAATAAGTATTTCTTATGTCTATATTATATATACATGGCATGTAGAAAATCACTTCATTAAGCAATCTTCTGTATAAAATATTATCTTAATTAATTAGTTTTATTCTAATGCTTATTCTAAACTCTACATATGTCCAGTAATCAGATCAGGTGGTGTTAAACGTTTTAGTCTACGCACTTCACTATCACGTCGCATCTTTACCTGATTAGCGAGTACATTGGGATGCACTGACACTCTTTCGAAGTACTTCACACAAACACGTTGGATTACACTAGTTATAGGTTCTAGAGGAATATCGCGTTGTATCACTTTATTTGAAATATAGTACGGAGCATCAACAATGGCACGCAACACCTTATTTTGGAACCGTTGAATGATGGATATATTAGATTTGCTAGCGGTACCCCATAGTTGAATTCCATATGTCCAAATGGGCTTGAGTATAGACTCATACAGCAATACCTTGTTATCTAATGATAACTTGGATTTGCGCCCAATGAGCCAATACATTTGATATAATTTTAGTCCTAGTTGTTTCCGTTTAGAGAGTATGTGCTTCTTCCAGGTTAGGCGTCGATCTAAATGCATACCAAGATATTTAACATGCTCTGCTTGGGGGAGTTGACGATGATTGATATTTACTGGTGGACATGTTCTTCTACGCAGGGTAAACGTTATATGCGTGGATTTTGATTCATTGGCTTTAATGCGCCATGTCTTCAACCATAATTGTATTTGCTCCAGGTGGATTTGTAGGTTTATTGATGCTGTGACTGGATCTTCATGGGATGCTAAGATTGCTGTATCGTCTGCATATGTTGCCACAGTAGTTATTTTTGTGGTGGGCAGATCAGCCGTATACAGAAGATACAGTACTGGACCCAGTACACTACCTTGCGGAACTCCTGAATATATGGGATTTAATTCGGTATGTTCATCGCCTTGATTTAATGTCTGTCAGTGAGATACGATTTTAGTAGCTGATAGTCCGGATGAGGGAGAAGTTTTTTTAGTTTAACCTGCAAGCCCGTATGCCATACTTTGTCAAAAGCCTGAGATATGTCTAGGAAAGCAGCCGAACAATATCTTTTGGCATTTAGGTCAGCGTTTATTTGGTTTACAAGTCTATGCACTTGTTCTATAGTCCCATGCTTATTGCGAAAGCCAAACTGATGTTCTGGAATAATTTTTCTTTTTTCTATATGTAGTTTAGTTTTTTATGTATAATTTCTCGAAAACTTTCGAGATTATTGGTAATAAACTTATAGGTCGGTAGGAGGTCACATCTTCTGGTATTTTTCCTGGTTTAAGTATCATTAATATTTTAGCTACTTTCCAGATACTAGGGAAGTAATTAATTCGTAGCATAGCATTAAATATATATGTTAATAGTTTTATAGCCTTTTCTGATAGTTCTTTTAAAATTTTGCCAGTAATTAAGTCATAACCAGGAGCATTTTTAATATTAATCTCTCTCATTATTGTATGTTTAACTTTTTTGACCGTTAATTTCTCGTGCGGTAAATCCATTTGAAATGGCGAATCTAGAAAGCTAGTAATTTTATTTTCGTCATCTTTATGTAGCTGAGACTGGAAAGGTTTAAAAACATTTTTTAAGTGTTTTGAGAAAATGTCGGCCTTTTCTTTATTGCTTCTCGCCCAATTATTTTCGCTTGTTTTAATAGGTGGGTTATGCTGCTGGGATCTCCTAAGCTTTTTTGTTGCTTTCCACAACGAATAGTCTGTAGCCTCAGTTGATGTCAAGTTTTCTAGGTATTCTTGAATGCCTTGGTTTTGTTCAATTTGGATTAGATCTCTCAGCTCTTTTATGGCCCTATTAAATTTTCTTTTATTCTCTTCAGTCCTTTGCTGTTGCCAATTTCGTCGTAACTTTCTTTTTTCTGCTATCTTTTTCTGTATTGTACATGAACCTTGTGTTGGAAAGAGTTTTATAGAGATATCATTTAAGAGTTGGGATTGTTTTTTACGTTTATTCATGACACTACGACTGATGTTTTTGGCATAAAATACATTATAGAACCGCTGGTTTTGAAACAGTTCAGAAAAGATCACCACATTCATCATATAGGTTGCTATTTGCCTCTTCAACCTCTGGGTAAATCCAAATATCGAACATTTGTAGTACTCGACGTTTTTACGTTGGTAGATTGCATAAACAATACTGTGAAGAATTGTGCTTTGATATGTTTGGATCATGTTTATATTAGATCACTTTATCGATACTCGTTTCAACATTCCTTTTAGCATAGAATATTAATTTGGATTATAATTCAAGCAACTATCACATTTTTTGAACCTCATACAAAGTTTTGCTTATTTTTTTAAACATGATCTTTCTACTTGGGCTTGGCATTCACTCCAGAACCAATTATTAGGGGCAGGTAATCTATTGTTTCTTCGTAAAAACAATTTTAGACAAATTTAGGTCAGTTTAATGAATGATTTAATGGAAATTAATAATTATTTTTGTTACAGCAAAACAAATTATATAAAATTATAGAATATTTGGAAGAGATATCCCGATATTTTTAATTGGGACAATAACAATCCGTAAATCTAAATGATAGACGACTGTCGTTGAAAATGTATCATTTCCTTTTGTAACAGTTTCGTGTATCTTCATTGTCATGGGAATATAACTGTCCCAACAGAGTTTTAGTTATTGAACCGTAAAATGAATAGGTTAATAACATACGTACGATATAAGTTGCATATAATTTTAAGATTTTTTTTTAGCTCGTAATGGACAATGTATTATTCATATTTAAACCGAGATAGTTAACTACTATCGTTCATTCATAAAATTGTATCATTATCTAAAACCGTAATTGCAAAATATAAAATAGCTATATATATATTTTTTTTTCTATTTATCGATAAAATATGTTGATATAAACAACAACTAGTTTTAATTTATCTAAATAATTTACTGTTAATAAAAATTGAATATTAAAATGATCCATTAATTGAGATAATTAAAGAAAGTAAGTATATTAAAAGACAAAAATTATTCTTAAATTATTCTACTCATAATACAATATTACAAAATAAAAGTAATACTTCCGTATAATTTAGCATCAACTTTTACATTGAAATGATTAATTAATTGAGATAATTAAAGATAATAAGTATATTAAAAGACAAAAATTATTCTTAAATTATTCTACTCATAATACAATATTACAAAATAAAAGTAATACTTCAGTATAATTTAGCATCAACTTTTACATTGAAGTTATTAATTAATTGAGATAATTAAAGATAATAAGTATATTAAAGGACAAAAAGTTATTCTTAAATTATTCTACTTATAACATAATATTACGCCGGCTTGATTGGCGCAGTGGTGAAAGCGACAGGACGGTCCTCCTACTGTTGCGATAATCGCGGGTTCGAATCCTGGTGGGGCATGGTCGTAAATTCATGTTTGTGGTTGTTTAACATTTGTGATTGTCCTTAGGCAAGAGTGCAAAATCCGACAAGGAAAATGACCCCAGTCACGCCAGTAACCAGGCTGGGTAAGACTGGATGTCTTCTGGGATAATTTCTAAAGTTAGTCACTCGCCAGTCGGTAGGCTTAATGTCGAGGACCTAGTTCGGGTTCACGTTAAACTGTAGGTCCAGTCCAGATAAAACCCTCGTTGATAAAAGGACTTTAAATATATATATATATATATATATATATATATATATATATAATAAAAATAGCATGAAATTTTACATTGAAATTAGTAATTAATTGAAATAATTAAAGATAATAAGTATATTAAAAAACAAATATTACTCTTACTCTATTCAAACTTAAAATAAAAACAATATTTCCTTATAATGTGGCATTAAATTTTGCATAATAATTGTATCGATATATCTTTACTTGAACCAAAATTATAAGTAAATATTTAAAAATTGATAAATGTAGCAGTTTTCCCTGACTATACTGATGGGAAATTTGACAAAATCGAATAATGGTGAGAAAATCAACAAAAAATGTTAGTCTTGCCATAAAGTATAATGGTTTTTGAGATATTGCTCAAATTGGAGATTAAAAACATTTGTTTTCTGATCATATAATTGTCGTTATGAGAAAAATGAGACCGCGTACCGCCTAAAGTGAAAGAAGGCTAGTTCAGCATGAACTACTCTGAATATAATTTTAAATATTCAATGTGCTTAACGAATTGTGAAGGCGATAGAGCGAATGATGGATAAATTGTATAGTTGGTAAAGATATGATCTCGAAGTTAATTGAAAACTAAGCATTTCACACCTGATATACACTCTAACGATATTTACCTAAAACATATAAAATTAAGTAAACTCACAGGGTGTTGATGATTTATTATGACAAAATTTAATTAATTTAGTTTAAAATATGGCGGTTTTTCCAGGAAATATGGGGAAAATATGATAATTTTAAGAAAGAAATTAGTATTAAACATGTGGAGATATATTAGATTATTTGATCGATTCAGATATTTTTAAAAATAAACTGAATATTTCTCACCATTAACCATATTGTCGTTTTGAGTTTACCTGTTACATCTATACATGTATATAATATTAAATAAATTAGGTTATGTTAAGTAATAATAAACTTAGGAATATTAAATTAGACATATAGTAGTTTAGCAACGTTTAGTATATTCATAATAATTTAACAAAAAACCGTAAATAATTATTATAAACGCAATATATTTTTTGGGGGTTATGATACTTTTAGAATATAGAGAGTTTTTAGAAAGTAGTTAGAGATTAGATTTGAAATACTGGTTAAATTAGATTTTGAAAAACTTGCCTAGAAGAATTTTTAAAGTATTTGTAGGGTATGTACTTGAAAGATAGTATATTTTTGAAATATATGATGTTTTTAGAAAGTAGTTGGAAATTAAATTTAAAATATTAGTTCAATTAGATATTGAAAAACTTGCCTAGAAGAATTTTTAAAGTATTTGTAGGATATGTACTTGAAAGACAGTTTATTCTATGTAGGTCATAGTGTTTTTGAAATATAGGATATTTTTAGAAAGTAGTTGGAAACTAGATTTGAAATACTGGTTAAATTAGATATTAGATGACCTGACTATAAATATGTCTGGAGGATTTGTAAGCCATGTAGTTAGAAAGTTTATTAAGGTCAGATGTAGGTCATAATACTTTTGGATTATACGGTGTTTGTAGAAAATAGTTTAAGATTAGATTTGAACTACTGGTTAAAATAGACATTAAAAAGTTAATTAAATATATTTTGAATGATTTGTAGGTCCCACAGGTAGAAAGACAGTTAGTAGTTATAGATTGGGGTTGAAATATTAGTTAAACTTGATATTAAAAAATCTGACTAAAAACATTATTGAAATATTTGTGGGTTATGTAGTTAGAAACAGAGCTTGTTTGATATAAGTGATAATATTTTTGGAATATAGGGTGTTTTAAGAAAGTAGTTAGGAATTAGATTTAAAATAGACGTTAAATTAGATATTAAAATTTTTAACTAAAGATATTTTCGAAGGATTTGTAGGTCACATAGTTAGAAAGTTTATTTCATTTAAGTCGTAAGATTTTTGGAATATATGGTATTTTTAAAAAGCAGTTACAGATTAGAGTTTAAATATTGATTAAATTTGCTATAAAAAATCTAATTAAAATATTTTTTGAAATACTTGTAGGTTATGTAGTTAGCTAGAGAGTTTATTTCATATAGGTCATAATATTTTTGGAATATAGAGTGTTTTAAGAAAGTAGTTAGGAATTATCAATCACTTTCAAGGTCGTGGCCAGAACGATACAGTCACATTGTTAAAAATCAGTCGAATGATCTACTCGAACCGAAAATAGTAACTAAAACTAAACGACTGAAACAGTCGATAGTAAATAGTACTAAAAACAGTCGGACCGGAAATAGCGACTGCAAACAGTTACTAGTAAAAACATTCGAACCAAAAATAGCGACTGAAATAGTCGGTAGTAAAAAGTAGTCAATTAAAGTCGATAGTCGATTCCAGTCGATTGTTCCCAACACTAGCTATAAGTATATAGAAGTGATTGGAGGCTTATTTTATCCTCCAAACAAACGGTAGGCGCCACTTGGCTGACTTGCTCGAGGCAACCCAGCTTGTTTTATGTACTAGAAATCAGTCCTTACGGACGATGTACATTAACGAAGTCTTAGAATTGCGTATCGTTTTAATATTTCTCGAGTTTTTCTTTTTACCCAGGGCGATTTCCTGGTTGGTCTTGAAAACGGCCAGTTAATTTAATAAGAAGCTGAAAGTTGTCGTTGCATTTCAACAGATTTATATCAAGTTCAAGAAACAAGTCATGCCACACTATTATTTCGTGTTATCTAAAACTTCTCAGCATCATCGAAATATATTTAGTTATAGAAAATGAGTTTAATCTTTCATTCAGTTCATTAATATTTCATCAGAATATAACCAAAACTTTATAATTAAATTATAATACATTCTAACGCAATTTTAAAATGGATCAAATAGATTTTATGTATCGATTAATCACTACAGATGAAACTGGGTTCTATCTTAATAATCCTGAAGAAAAACAAGAGTCTAAGGAAAGGTGAGAACCCATTTCCTCGGTTCCCAAGCAAAATATTCATCTTAATATAGATTAAGAAACTTCCAGAATAAAAAGAATCGTCTGTCATCTGTTTCGAAGGTATTTAGATTTTCACAATTTCAATTAATTTGATATCTGGTGAACTCAGAACAGCTAAGAAAAAATTTTCTTGCTTGAGAACTGGTAATAATTGATAAAGTTTTGGAGACATAATATTTGTAAAATAAAAGAGACATTGTATTTGTAAAATAAAATTATTGTTAATTGTAAACTAAATTTTACAATTACCTCTACAAGGTTTTTCTGTAAATTTTATTGGTAATAACTTCTAATCCATTTCGCAATAAAGCATAATATAAATATCGTAGGTAATAAATACATTAACTTGTGCATCAATAGTACAAATGAATGTTATAAAGGCATTCATTTTAAGGCAGTTAGAAATTATTATACAGCTACTGTTTTAAACATTGAATAGTGGAATATATAAATAAAGAGCGATGCAATTTTATTTAAAAATATAGGTGAAGAAATTATTCTTTTATCAAATAAGCCTGGTATTTTATTCAATTGATTGTTTTTCAATACATATTTTAGGTGAAAAAAAGTTTTTTTTATAACATCTTTATTAGATACGCTTAGTACAATCTTAATTTACAATTAATTTATTACTACTTTTCGGATGTACTTAGATTGATTAGCAAGCAAGACGAGTGCGAGAAAATACATCAGTATCTATTCCCCAATTATAAAATTATAATTATTTATTAATAATTAACTTATAGCTATAGTTTATACTAAATGTATACACTTTATATAAGTTCGTATGGTTTTGTTCGCTTCAATCTCCTGACATCCTGCGCGTTGTCCAGCAATTGAATTGCTTCCACGTTAGTATGATTTAGTAATCTTATTTCATGTTTCAAGGCGAAATCTTGGATAACTTCGCAAATCTATTTGATTTCCAGGTCATCGTGCAGTTTTTCATTGGCTACATAGCGATAGGCATTGGTAATCAATCGAAGAACCTTGTTTTGACAGCGTTGTATGAGTAGTTGATTTGAATGTTTAGTCGAACCCCATATTTGCACCCCATAGGTCCAAATTGGCTTTATAATTGTATTATAGATCAACCTCTTTGATTTTAGATCAAGTTGAGAGTATCTTCCGACTAACCAGTATAGTTGTTTTATTTTGGTCCTAATGTGTTTTGCTTTTTGTCTAACGTGATGCTTCCAATTTAATCTACGGTCAAGATGGATTCCAAGGTGTTTAGCTGATTCTGCTTGAGGAATCGGGCATCATATTGAGTGATATAATTAAGTTTTTATTATTCCGCCTCAATGCAAAATTAACTTGGACAGATTTGGAGCTATTAAGCTGAATTTTCCAATCTTTCGTCCATTTGTAGAATTTGTTGACTGCCACTTGCACTTTTTCTATTGCCCTAGGCAGAGATATATCTTTTGCCATAAGAATTGTGGCGTCAGCAAAGGTTCCAAGAAGTGTTTCTTTTGTTGTCGGAATGTCAAGGTGAAAAATATGTATAGAAGATGAAAATTATATTAATACATAAATGAAGTAATGAAAATATGTAGATAAAATTAAATAAAAAAAATTAATAATTTGCCTTGATGAAACACTAATAATTAAAATATATAATAGTTCATTTAATGATTATAAAGAAATTACTTTAATATAATGTACAAAATAAAGTGGCTAATTGTAACGTACAAATATGAAATGCTTAATATAATATTCCATGTTTGTGTATGTAACATAAAAGTAAATAAAACTCATATATACTTATGACACATGAAGTTGTTACGGTTCTGAAAATAATCTTAATCATGATAGTTTTTACTCTATTCTCTATTACGAGAGAAACATGATACTTTTAATAAATTGTGGTCGAATTTCCATTAAATCATTAAACGAACAGACGATAGAAAATTAACAAACTGTATTAAAATATTTTCATCGGGATTTATATAGGATGCAATCAATTTTACAAACTATTCGAACGAGTTAAAAAAAACTTCACCGTCTAATTAAGTACCAAAACATAAATGCCACATTAATTAAATCGACTCGTATATTAAACATATACTGTAAAAAAAATCTGTACGTAAAAATATATAACGATTATCAACGCCAAAATAAATCAGTTAACACTGAGGTGTCTCAGATGTAAATATTGTGCTCACCCACCTTTCTAAAACCACTATGCTCATCCCAAAAAAAGCGTATTCACAAAAACGACACGATGACAGGGCACCATTAAGGTGATTTCACTGTAACACCTGTTTGGTCTTCGCTACGCTACCTACCTACCTACATTGTAGTTTTCTCTGTGCTAATACCCAGGTCAAAAACTATGCACACCTGACTTTTGCACTGTGTAAAAGGGGTTCGGTTTTTTTTATTTAAATCCCACAAAAAAAACACGCACATCCTCATTAGCATCTCTGATAAATCGGAATATATATATCCTGGTGGTTTTTTCCCCTAATAAAAATAAACAACGGTTAAAAGTTAGAGCTTAGGTAAAATATAATTTCGATTATTCCTAAACTATGTTCTAAACTCTTGCCAGTCTTTTATTAATGACATCTATTGGACAATTTTGTCATTTTTTCTTCATCCACTTGTTAAAATCCTGGATTTGATGAAATGTCGCAGTCCTCTTATTAACCGTATAATTAAAAACATCGTTGGGATATCTTTAACCAGATAACTCGGTGGTCATTATTTCAATGGGCTTTAAAAGTTGAACAAATTCTGTTTAGATAGTCCATTCGTTAACAAATAAAAACTGTGGTGCTCTTCTTAATAGCCAACAAAATCAATTGTTGAATATTAAAGTAGAGTTTTCCTATCAGAAAATGTATTTATTACAAATATTTAATATACTTTATTCACCTCTTTACGGTTAATAATTTAAAAGAAATTTAACAACTGCTACTAGAAAAAATTCTTCAAATCTTTTGGATCTATGCAATATCTGAAAACTTTGGAATCTAATTTTAGTTTTCAAGATTTTGGGAAAAAAGTTTCGACAATCAAGAGGCTTGGACAAAAATCGTGAAAGTTTACCAAAAAAGTATTACCTATTATACCAGTCCAAAGTATAACCTTTGTATCTAATACCTTATCTAATATCCAGGTCAAATTTGAATTAAAAATACAACTATGCACACCTGACTTTTGCACTGTGTAAAAGGGGTTCGGGTTTTTTATTTGAATCCCACAAAAAAGACACGCACATCCTCATTAGCATCTCTGATAAATCGGAAGATATATCCGGGTGGTTTTTTCCCCTAATTTAAAAAAAACAACGGTTAAAAGTTAAAGGTTAGGTAAAACATAATTTCGATTTTTCCTAAACTAGGTTCTAAACTCATAAAACTGTTGAATTACGACATACAATGTGAAGCAAAAGTCCCGCTACCATTTTGATTGCCTATAACTTTGCTCAAAGAACAGATAAGTAAGTTTGGTTTTCATAAAAAGTTTATTTGGTCTTTACGTTTTTCTTTTTTCGTTATGATTGAAAAATTAATCATCGGCTAAATGGTGACCGCGATTCGCTATGCAACTTTCGGCTCTTTTTAAGGCCTTTTTCATGATATCCTGCAACATCTGACGCTTATTATTTTTTCAGTTCCGTGACGAATGTTGGTTTTAAGATATTGTATCATTTGGGGCTTATTCAAATAAACTTTTGATTTCAGAAATGAAAATCTTTTCTATAAGAAAAAGTCTGGTGCTGTTAAATCCGGAGATTTGGCTGGCCATGCTAAATTCGCGAAATTAGTCTTCGTGAAAAAACGTCATTCAATAATTGAATTGTTAAATGATCTGTGTGTGCTGTGGCCCCATCTTGCTGAAACCACATGTCCTCGAGTCCTTGCTCTTCCATTTCAGGCACCAGAAAATTTCGAATTATGTCTTGGTACCGTTCAGCAGTAACAGTAACTGCAATACCCAGATTATTTAAAAAAAAATAGGGACCAATGATATTTCCAGTATGAATACCACACCATACAGTTGCTTTTAGTGGATGCAATGATGTTTCATGAACTAATTGAGGATTCTGTGTTCCTTAAAACTGACTATTCTGTTTATTGACATGGCCACTGAGAATAAAATGGGCTTCATCGCTCATTATTAATTTAGACGAGAAATGTTCATAACATATTGATATTGAAATAAAATAAAATAGCAGACACTCTAAAGATATCAACTCAACGTGTACATCATATCATTCACGAATATTTTGGTATGAGAAAGCTCTATGTAGAGTGGGTGCCGCGCGAACTCACTTTTTCTCAAAAACAACGACGAGTTGATGATTCGAAGCAGTGTTTGAAGATGATCAAGCGTAATAAACCCGAGTTTTTACGTCGATATGTGACAATAGATGAAACATGGCTCCATCATTTCACTCCGAAGTCCAATCGACAGACATCCGAGTGGACTGCACACGATGAACACGCTCCAAAGCGTGGGAAAACGCAACAGTCGGCTGGAAAGGTTATGGCGTCTGTATTTTGGAATGCGCATGGAATAATCTTCATTGACTACCTTGAAAAAGGAAGGACCATCAACAGCAACTATTACCAAGCGTTATTGGACCGTTTGAAGGACGATATCGCCGAAAACAGTCGCATTTGAAGAAAAAGAAAGTGCTGCTTCACCAAGATAATGCACCGTGTCAAAAATCCATGAATTGGGCTTCGAATGGCTTCCTCATCCACCGTATTCTCAAGATCTGACCACCAGCGACTATTTCCTGTTCTCAGATCTCAAAAGGATGCTCGCTGGGAAGACATTTTCGTCGAATGAAGAGGTCATCGCCGAAACTGAGGCCTATTTTGAAGCAAAGTACAAATCGTACTACAAAAATGGTATCGAAAAGTTGGAGGGTTGGAAATTATGTCGAATAAAAAATACCAATTTTGCCAAAAAAAAAATGTGTTTTACTATGGTAGGCCGGGGACTTTTCAATTGACCTATTATATGAATGAATTAAGTTTAAAGAAAAAAATTACTTATTGCATTAAAAGTTTATAGAACAAATATGAAACTACCTAAACATTACGTAATATATTATCTCGAGAGAAGGTGGATTACTGTTAATTGCTTGAGAATTTAAAACGAAATATTCGCATAGCCTAACCAGTTCGAATTGCTCTCAATTAGGAATTAATGAACCTGTTCGATATGATAATTATAGAAATAATACAATATATTATTCGATTAATGTGAGCGATTTCCGTTACGCAAATGGAGAAAGATCATACCTAAATGTCACTGATACTATTCACGTATAAACCCGGCTTAGAAGCGAAAAAAAAACATGTATGCTTTATTAGTACATAAAAAGTAAACTATAATAGAATATAACGGATAGGGTAAGGTCAGTTAACAAGCGCTATCTACTACGTCTCAAAAGCATCTTAGGTCGTCCGATGCACATTAATTACGTCAGGATTGACTACGTTTACATAGCCACACTGTCATTGGGAAAAAAGTAATTTCAATACGTTTGAATGATAACCGCAAGTACAGTGTCATTGAAAATTGTATGATATTTATGGGGATGAGTATTTGAATGGACATAAGTGCTATTTGAAATTGCTCACTTAGGTTCCAGAAATATCGAACCTCGCTCTGGCTAACAAAGTGGCATATTTCATCTTGCGACATTACTACAGAACTAAACATCGACTACAAAACAGTTTTTAATTATATTCTGGTAAAATTACTAACATTCATATATAATGCTATATTAATTGCGAACTAATTATTTTCCCAGCATCTGGAAATTAGCTCAAACCAAGGAAAACACCAGAAGATGTCACGTCCTAGAGGCCTACAAGTTTATTACCGCTAATCTCAAAAGTTTTTGAGAAACTGTGCATAAAGAGGTTCAATTGTATATTAGAAAAAAGAAATTCAATCCAGAACATCAATTTGGGTTCCGCAATAAGCATAGAAAAATTGAACAAGTGCATAGACTTGTTAACAAAATAAATATGGACTTAAACGCCAAAAGATATTTTCAGCTGCGTTTCTAGACATATATCACGCCTTTGATAAAGTATGGCATGCAGGATTTCAGGTTAAATTAAAGAAACTTCTCCCTCATCCGGATTATAAGCTACTAAAATCTTACCCCACAGATCGTCATTTTACTGTAAAACAAGGCGATGAACATATCGAATTACATGCAATATATTCAGGAGTTCCGCAAGGTAATGTACTGGGTCCAGTTTTATATCTTCTGTATACAGCTGATCTACCTGCAACAAAAATAACCACTGTGGCAACATACGCAGACGGCGCGGCAGTCTTAGACAATTATGAAGATCCAGCCAAAGATCAATTAACTTACAAATACACTTAAATCAAATACAAATGTGGCTGAAAAGATGACATATAAAAGCCAACGAAGCAAAATACAGTCATATAACTTTTACGGAAAGAGTGTCAGTGCATCCCAATGTACTCGCTAATCAGCTAAATATGCGAAGGGATAGTGAAGTGCGTAGAGTAAAACATGTAACACCATCCGATCTGATTATTGGGCATAAATAGAGTTTATAATAAGCTTTAAAATAATACTAATTAATTAAATAATATAGTATTTTGTAGTGATTTCTATATGTATAGAAACCCAAAATTACTTCTTCTCCAACTAGGTTATATATTCTATATTTGTCTCTCTGTTCGGAACCTGTCTAGAGAGAAATATTTTATAAAATCTCCATCTATTGTAAGTAACTCACTATTTTTAATCCTAAATAAAGATAATCTTAAATAATAATTTTCTTAACAACATTTCGAAAATGTGTAAACATAGTCAGCGATTTGGTAACAAGGCGTAAACCGTGCTATGCTGGTTTTTGACTGTTGCGCGAATAATATTTTGGTATTCTAGTAACATTTCATTACTATAGACGAAAATAAATGAAAACAAACGATTGATGTTACTGGAAGGTTAAAAAACTTATAAAAAGAGTAATAGAGAGGTGAATTGGGCATGTTTGTAATTGTAAATAAATCTATGAGAGAGGTAACACTATCGAAAATATTGTTTCAGAATCACTTGAAATGTATCAAGTGACAAGACATTATGTAAATTTTATTTAATGTATAATCTTGACATTTTGCGGTATAGGAGGCGTTGACATTTGACCTTTAAAAATACGAGATGCAGTTTTCTTTAACCAAATTATTTATTTATTGTTTTTGACAGTTAAAGTAGATTTCCCTCCCCAGGCAATAACAAACTAATCATCTTGATGGGTTAAAACTGAAATGATGTAATTAAATATACCGTTAACGATGAGTAACACAAAAGAAAAAGGTAAAAGCGGGAGCAAAAGAAAGTACTGCTATTAGACCTGTTTTAAAAACAAGACAAAATCGCAACAACAAGAAAAACGATCTAGTAAGCCGGCAATTATCGTAATACAAAATATACTGTTGCAGAATATACACCAAAAGAAGAAACGTGATTAAAAATCCCTTTCATGCCTATCAACGTTTAATCAAAACAAAACCAGCCCATCTTAGCAAGTGTATAACAAAAGAAAATAAGCAAAACGCAAACTATAAAATACACGCTACTGGTTAATAATTGTAATTAAGGGAAGTCCACAGGTCGAATCGCTATAGCTACCTCGATAGCTCTACGACCAGATGTCCAGGTGTTCTTATTCTTAACGTTTGCTGTGCACGGTAGCAACTTGATCTTGTCCCTAGCTTCGTCTTTCCTCTTTGTTGGCATCGACAGGGTTGTATTCGGTATGATTTTGATTTTCTTTCGTATTTTATTCAATTATTTTAAAATGTATAATTTATTTCTGTTTTAATTTTGAGTTAAATTGTTTATTATAATTATGATTATAGTTAGCCGATGAATCTATAGTCTATTCAAAATAACGGTGAACTCACATCATCAATATGTTTAATGTATTGCCTATCGCAATCTGTAAATCCGTTTTGGAATGATACAATATTTTCCTTTTCATTCTATTCTAGTTAAAAAGAGACAATACTGTCTGAGGCGTTCGAACATGTAATCGAACGAGCCTGCAAAATTCGTCCGGATGTCAAACATCAAAAAGGAAAACATTGGAATAACTTATTAGGTTATATTAGTCCAAACATATATTAATAATTCATTGTGGATATATTGTTCTTCATCCTGCAAACAGGAATAGTTAATAACACCTTTGGTTTGGATAAACTCGCTCAGACATATTGAAGAAGAAATTGACAAGTTATGGAGTCGTGAACAATGTTAGATTGATTGGAAATTTGATTGGACATGAGTCCATTGTCTGATTGAACGGACTTTACATTTTATTTCAATGTTTTCATATAAAGTCTGTGATTATTTAATTATATTTCTGGTATTTTATTGAAACATAGAAAGCGATCTCTCATATACTTATTTCTAAAAACACACGTATAATAATAAAAATATAAATACTGTTTAACATTTGAATAAAAAATGATGATGAATTGAGTTGAATTTTTCATTAACGTTGAATTTCATTTAATGATATTATTTTAAATGGGAATACAAACTTTTTATTCGTTAAAATTAGCGTTGGGAACTATCGACTGAAAACAGTCGAAAGAGTCGATAGTCGCAAATCAGTCGAAAGAGTCGATAGTCGCAAAACAGTCGAAACAGTTGCCAGTCTTTTATTGATGACACCTAATAGACAATTTTGTCATTTTTCCCCCATTCACTTGTTAAAATCTTGGATTTGATGGAATGTTGCAGTCCTCTTATTAACCATATAATTAAAGACATCGTTGGGATCTTTCACCGGATAACTCGGTGGTCATTATTTCAATGGGCTTTAAATTTTGAACACATTCTGTTAAGATAGTTCATTCGTTAACAATTAAAACTGTGGTGCTCTTCTTAATAGCCAACAAAATAAATTGTTGAATACTAAAGTAGAGTTTTCCTATTACAAAATGTATCTATTACAAATATTTAATATACTTTATTCACCTCTTTAGGGTTAATATTTTTAAAAAGAAATTTAACAACTGCTATTGTAAAAAATTCTTCAAATCTTTTAGATCTATGCAATTTCTGAAAGTTTCGACAAACAAGAGGCTTGGACAAAAGTCGTGAAAGTATTACCTATACTTATCAAAAAAGTATTACCTATTATAACAGTCCAAAGTATAACCTATTATGCCAGTTAAAAGCATCTTACTATTTATCATCCACAATTTAATTTTTTTGCCCTCGAAAACTAGCGTTCCAAAATGCTGCTTGCACAAGCAAACTACAAAAAAAACATAAAACCACATATATTACATATAAGTCTATAGAAGCATAAATTCGGGGCATTACTTTCAAGGTCGTTGCTAGGACGGAAGGCCAGAATGTTAAAAATCGAAGTATCGAAGAATCGGTTAGTAGAACCGAAAATAGTAACTAAAAGTAAACGACTGAAACAGTCGAGAGCAAATAGTAATAAAATCAGTCGGACCGAATATAGCGACTGAAAACAGTTACTAGTAAAAACAGTCGAACCAAAAATAGCGACTGAAATAGTCGATAGTAAAAAGTAGTCAATTACTGAACAGTCGATAGTCGATTTCAGTCGATTGTTCCCGACACTAATTAAGATATTAAATGGACATCGATGTAACTCATTTCGCCTTCATTATACATTAATTAAATATATTTAATTTCTACAACAATATTTAATTCGAATAATTATATAAAATTGTCTCTTGGAAATTCTACTGACTTACCTTATCTACCAAAACAAAAAACAAATAATTATTACTATCACAAATACACTTAGTTCTTTTAGTGTTTTAATGTCTGGTTACTACCTGCCTAAAATGAAGGAAATTCATCTGTTTTAAAAGAATCTGTGGAGGGAAACATCTTATAACTTTATGTTGTCAAATCTCTCGATTTATTTCGTTTGAAAAAAAATATTCCTACTTCTAATTCTTTTTGAAAATTACAATGTAAATTTGATAAGTTAATGTAATATATTTTAATACAATTCAATTCTTCATTACTATATAAATTCTAATCAGGAAATAACATTATTTATGTAGGAGCTCATAAGAGATTTCCTTAAGTTTATCACTGTTTACTACTACAAATCATTCCTTTGAGAAAGATTATACGCAATTTTAACCTTCACATCATGGAACACAACACTTTCCTTTCGTTTTTACATTTAAACAAATCATTTTTAACGTAAATATTATAAGACTGACTGTAAGATGAATAAAATCATTTACAATTTACTGGATATACTGGTAAAATATAAGTACGGTCCTGAATAAGTTACGCCAACATGGTAACGCCACTGAAACCTGGCTTTGTTACATCGTGATTTGGTGGCCTACCTTCCTTGCCTTAATTTAAAATTTTTATTTTTATTGTATGACATAAATGAATATGGATTTTAAAAAATATCGCATTGTATTTAAACGTTTTGTTTTTCAGGCATGATTGTGAGATATTAAAACAAGCCAAAAAGAAAACTACTTGGTTACGCTACGATGAAAAGGTGAGGTTCGAGTATTGTCTAGTGACAAAATAATTTGTCTTACTTCAATATTGATGAAGTAAATAGACGGATGTCAGTTGCAGACTGTTCGATATAGTTTAATGATCTTGCCAATG
This sequence comes from Rhynchophorus ferrugineus, assembly GCF_030347505.1. Lineage (NCBI taxonomy): Eukaryota > Metazoa > Arthropoda > Insecta > Coleoptera > Curculionidae > Rhynchophorus > Rhynchophorus ferrugineus. The sequence goes on along the minus strand of NW_027472584.1, from coordinate 22,661,668 downwards.
GATATTGCAGCTGTTGTAACATCCGAAAATAGGTGTGTTCTTTCTACATTCATCTAAAATCCTTTACTGAGAAAACAAATCAAAATCACCTAATAATAATTATCGTATTATTAACATAAATTTAAACAAAAAGAAACCTGACGTCTTTTCTCTAATTCTGACACATAAATAATGGAGTCTTGTGTCAAACGGTATCTTATCTATGTATACGATGGATATACTCATTTAAAGCTTCTGGTCTTTAGCTGGTTTAAAATTCGACGTCACTTTATTTAACGGATAGTGGAACGTCTCTCATTAAACCCAAACTGATATCTGAATATTTTATCTTGTAACAAAATTGATTACTTCTAATTTTGTTTCTGTTTTTTTTTTCGTAGCGTTATTTATTCAAGAAGAGACAAATGTTATTAGCATACATATGTAATAATGGGTTATTTAATTAGTTCCAAGGGCGTCAATAGTTTGATATTAATTTTTTAAAAATTCACTTTATTTAATATTTTTTGTGAAATGATTTTTTTTATGACATAGAAATTTGTATGCACAATTAGTTAATATTATAACAGGAAATCATTCAAATGTGTCTTTTTGTAAATTGGTTCGTGACTGTGCGTTTTAATCAAAACAAAAGACTAAGTTAGGGAAATGTTAACATCATGTTTTTGTGGTGCAAAATTTTTTTTTAAATATCACCACTATATCACTTGAGTCATTTGTTGTCTGCTCTTTCAATGGTTCGTCTTGCACCTTCTGAGCTGTAAGTTCTCCACTTATTCTGATATGTTGGTAAAGGTTGGATTTCCTCAAAGAGTATTTCTGTAGTATTGTAAAAGTATATACCCAGATTTAAACATTCATGACTAAGTTCCTGATATCTATGAAAATATCTTATCGGCTGCGACACTGTTAAGGTTTGGTGAATCAAAACATATTTTTACATAATCCGTCATTTCTATAATTAATTTTGACTCATGATCTATTCTAATCAAATTTGTACTGTAATATTTACTTTTTACCAGTTTAATCATTGGTTGCATTTCGTTCGGTATTGTAATATTCGTTAATATTTAATTTAGAGATACCGTGACGAAAACAACTAGCATGTTATGTTGTGAAATGTATACAATAAACCCAAGCAAGGCAAAGTTGAGAGAGTCAGATGTCGAATAATGCGGGTATTGCCATTTCTGATACACCTTGTTCCTTAATTGCTTATTGTTCTAAATAGACCAAGTCTCTCTACATAATTATTTTCTTACCTTTAATAAATATGTATGAGGATTGAGTTTATTGTCAATAATTCCACCACAGATGCATTATAATCAAAATTACGTCGAATTATATCCATGTATGTGTAGACAACAAAAATCTAGCTACATATTTCGGGTTTTGATTAAAATGACATTTTACAAACCAACTTTTTTTGTTCTTATATGGACAATTTTTTCTTGTGATTGAAATGAACATTTTCTACGAATTGCTTCCTTAATTTTAAATTGTTTTGTCCGGTTACAAATTTTTTTATCTCTTAAATATGGTGAACAAATTATTCACAAATCCTGGAAGGATTAGAGTTAATATTAATTACAAATTTTTTCATTTACAGACTGCTAATTATGATTATTAAATATCAAAATATGAGAAGAGAATCCGTATAAATTGTTATTCATTAAAAACTGAGTAATTGAATTGCTGGTAATTATTTCTTGTGAGTCGTCTATTAATCACGTGATACTTTAAACATTTTAAAACCCCTTTCCTCTTGGTGATACCAAAACCACGGTACCCAAAATCACACGTATTTTTTTTTGGTTCACCATAATTTCACCATAGGGAAAAAAGTCCTGACATAAAACAATAAAGAAAAAGGTACAATCACGTGAAAAACATAACATTCTGGTATTTATGGTATTTGATTAATGGACGTTGTCCTCCAACAATACATTAGCGAAAAAATCGCTTGGTTCATTGAAAAATATATACACGTGATCTCTCACTAGACCCTCCTCCTCACTATGATATTTCGTGATGTTTTCCAGACCATCACCCCCTACCCCTCTACAAAGTCAAGAGATTATTTGATCAACGTTCATCGTAAGTGTTGAATGACCTGAGATAATTCTTCATAAAATTAAGTAAGAAAACAAACATAATAAGTAATATATTGAAATCATATAATTGACCATAGACGTTGACTCATCCTGTATGTTAAACGAATGCGTTAATATCAGCGAATAACATATCAGTTAGGAAGCTAATATAATGAGAATTGTGTGAAAGTTATCCCATAAGATTTTGAAATTGTAGACCTTGTCTTAATAAATTCACGTGTCACTCCATATCTGGTGGTCGCAGATACACTTCACATTATTCAATGAGATAATTCCCGCCCATATGCACTACCCAGCTATATGTTCGAGAAAATTATAAAGTTCCTTTTTAAAACTTACCGGATTTGTATTCAATTGAGATCTCACCGAATGATAAGTCTATTTTTTTTCTGCATAAGTGAATATACAATTATATATAGGGTGTTGTTCATTTCAGATATATGCAACACACAAAGCACAATATAGAAAATCATAATATTATATTAGTATATATTATCAATCACAATAATAAGAATCTAATACAACAACTTTCAATTAGTCAATTAGTGTATATAATCATAAAATTATACGTTTTTCTAGAAATATAGACTTTTATTAAAAATATTTAAATATAATGTTGTAATTTTATATAATATTTCTTTAAAAGATATAACAATACTCATAAACGTAATTTCTAATAATCAGTTTATGATATATTTTAGTATAGTCAATATATAACGATTATGTGTTCGAACAACACTAATACCTAATCACTAAAAAAGTTTGTACATATAATGTTAGTTTCTTTTTTGTCAGTATTCTCTTGAAATAATTTTACAACATATCGTTGCATAATAAAGAACATGTAACATTAAATATATTATATCAAAACCATTCAGAACAAGAAAAAAACAATTTTAAATGAGCTGGATGGTATCATATACAATCCAAAACAAGAAAAGAAAATGTCGATTTTTAGAACAACACGAAAATGAATGTAGTTCAATGATAATAAAAGAAACATAAAACAATTTCTGGGAAATCCTTATATATAAACCGCACAAGTTCAAGTTGTTTGTCGTATAAGAACAAAAAAAGCCGCTACATAACAATTAATTATATCGTACTTTATGGTAATTATAGTCAAGACAAAGTGAGTTAATTTAAGAGAGAGAGAGAGAGAGAGAGAGAGAGAGAGAGAGAGAGAAACACTGTTGTTGCCATCGCTTTTTATATCAGATATAGTGACTATAATGTTTAATTTCATTTTTTAAAATATAAAATAGTGTGTTCACCAGGAGATGTTAAGTAGGTCATTGATCTAAATTGTGTCTTAAATGTTCGTTCTTACCTTTCATTGAGAGTATCAACATTCAGTTTTATTCGATGCTGATTTTATTCAATATAATTTTTTTTAATATATAATAAATGCATGTATGTTGATGAAATGCATTATGCTTTATGAAAAATTCATAATGTCTGTAATATTTGATATATATATATATATATATATATATATATATATATATATATATATATATATATATATATATATATATATATATATATATATATATATACGCTGTGCATAAAAATAAATAATGGTGAATAGATGGTGAAAATAACAGCGATCTGAGTTGACCTAAGGTCAACAACTCTTTCTGTCCCCGCCTACTCGATGTCTGTCGCGTTATACAGCAGCTTGCAAGGATGATCAGGACTGGGGTCGTGTCTAGGGTCTGCGATGGTCCGACTAAGAACATCTAGCGACCGTGCGGAGCTCTTTTCTACTCTTGCCCGAAGATGGCTTGGTAACTGGATGTTCGTGGACGTTGCCAATTTTACGTTCTACTTTCCTCGCCGTAGTTGGAGAAAAAAAGTGAATTAGTTACGTATTCAATTTTTTTTCCACGGTAAAGCCATCAAATCACTTTGATTTGACATTGTTGTTATATTTACGGGTTAACATTATTAAAAATGGTGTTCTAAATCTTCTTATCTTTACCCAAACTAGGTTACTATATATTGTAGATGTTTAAACGTTATTTTTAATTATTTTAATTATAACATAAATGGTGAATATACCATTTTTCTATTATAATTAATAAATAATTCTGTTTGATACAAGTAGTACCAATTTTGTTATTAAAAATAAACGAAATCTCGGAAACTAATCTTGATTATCAAATGTTTTAATTAAATCTAAATTTAGTTGATTAAGTATACGAGACGTCTTTAAAAAATAAAGTAGATGTATGTTTTATTGAGTTCTTTCCAAACCAACAACAGTTTTGGAATCAATTTATTGGGGTCTATTTTTTAATCTTATCTATGATTGCAGCACTACTTTTTTTAGTTTTTCGGGACAGACTAAAAAATAAATTGATTCAGTGATCATTATTCAATCAATTCTTTCTAGTTTACATAGGTTGATTGACGTAGACTTATAGCAAGACTTGAAAAACTACTGTGCTAATTCTTCTCACACTATATTTTTTAACTTACAAAAAAACCTTTAAAATTTATTCACATTGTATAAGTATTGTTAAACAAAAACTAGTTAATATAACTAATAAGAATTATAATGAACGAGCAATATTTATGCTGTTGATTATTTTTATTACATTTGGCAACACTTTTGCTTATAGTAAATATGACATCGTATTAAAAGGTCAACCTAATATTCGAAAGTCATCGATAATACTAGTTGTAATAATCTCATTGTAGTAAATAATAATGTAATCTTTATTTATGTCTTAAAGTCGAGTTAATATCTAGGGTATTCAAAAAACTCTTATTGAAAATAATAAAACCAATTATAGAGAGAAAAAACTTAATACTTACATACCAGTTTGGGTTTATTAACAAACATTGGACAATTGAACAGGTGTATAGAATAACAGATGTAAAGGTATTTTCAGCTATATTCTTAGATGTAGCATAAGCATTGTTCATAAGTTACAGAAAATGTTACCGAAGCAACATACTGAACTATTAAAATCCTACATTACAGCCAGAATGGTTAGGTTGAAAGCATAGGAAGCCTACTATCCAGTAAAAAAAGCTAAAGCAGGTGTATATATCGAAGTGTTACAAGTTTTGGATACCACCAGAGCAGGACACAAACTCAAAAGTTTCAGACTATTTTATCTTGTGTCGTGCAGTGTATTGAGTTACATTTAATAGAAAAATAGCTGTGTTAATATACGAACACAATTACACCAGATTCTAAGATAGGCCCGATGGTTTTTCCAAGATTTAAGTTGTTGTAAAGATAAATTGTCGGTAACTACCATTAACAATATAATAAATATATTTTATTAGATTACTCACCTATTGTGATTTCATTAACTGCATACATCATTACACACGTGGATGATTATTTGAACCGTGGGTTATCTGCAAAATACAAACAAACTGCAAAATAGCGTCATAAAAAATGGGCGTTTGTGATATTTATCGTTTTATAGAGGAAAAAAATCGGATAAGATAAGGATGGTGTCGAGATGTGGCAACGTCGAGTTGTCGTGGTTCGTTTGGTGCCTGAGGCTTTTTCGATGCAAGAAAGTGCAAGTGGACTTGTACGCGCGAACGTTCAAGGACACCAACTTGGTCTCGCGACGCTACCACAGAGTGGGATCGAAGCCTCAGGTGTTCCCCCACCTCGTTCGATGCCAGCCACTTTTTTTCCCTTCTCATCCTGCTTTATTATTTCGGTAAAATTGGATAATAAAAATTAAAACGCAATCAACTCCCGTGGTCGTACCAGAGATCAGAGATTTATGCCACAAAAAAAAACCGAGCCTTTTTTATGGACTCTTATAGGTCAACCAAATTTATCCCAGAGGACTAGAGCGTTCATTTTCTTTATGGCTTTATAATCTGGCTGGACAACTATAGCCTCGGTATAGATACATTTTAACTTTGATAGTTTATAGGTCACTTTTTCTCGGGTTTACTACCCACGTTGTTACAGTTTCATTATTATACTACGGGGGCTCTAATAAAAAGTATTTATCGGCTGTCGTCCTCTTTTTATCTTTATATTTAATGTCTGTTTTCAAGACACATAAAGTAACACGAATAAAAACTAATAATGGACAGCGAAATAATTTTATAAACCCTGTTATTGCTTCTCAGCTACAAATATGTCGGATTAAGATCCCAAAAATTCAAAACAGCTATTTTTTCTACTCTGTAATCTAAACTGTTAAGGCCGAAGTTAGATAATTGTAATTCGAATTGATAACTTAAAGAATATCTGTCAAAATATTTAAAAATAGAACATTGTTTCATCATTCAGATTATACAATCAGCACTAAATGGCTGTTGGGGAACCTTAAATGATGAAAAAGGAAGATAGTAATAATAATAATAATAATAAACTCCCAAAAAACCGTTAAAATTAATTCACTATATCCAAGATCGACACAATGGAAAATATGTTTTAACCAATATTTATAATAAAGTCCTTAATTTGTAAAAAGGAAACCTTCAAAATTAATTGATATTCCTCCATACCTGCTAGTTTTACTTCACTCATAAGCTTCACACAAAATCATATCAATCAAGTTCCAATTAATTTTCGGACATATTTCGTATATAATTATTTTACTCATTGTTTTTAGTACCATTGATAAAAATCACGGATTCCTGTTACTATTTATATGCAATTAATCTTCATTTAAAATTAATTCCCACTAGTATTTTTTCGCATATTTATTTACAAAAACAATAAACTGTATCTTAAATTTTAAACGAAACCAATGAATATTTAAAATTAATTAATGATATCCAAGGTTGACACAATGGACAATATCTTTATAACAATGCTTTTAATAAAGTCTTTAATTTATAAAATGAAAACCTCCAAAATTGATTAATATTCCTCTATTCCTCCTAGTGTTCTTTCACTCATAGTTTCACCCCTTAAATAGCACATCAATCAAATGCAGCATCAGTGATGCTTCACTTCCAGTTAATATTCGAACATACTTCATATATAATTATTTTCCTAATTGTTTATAGTACCATTGATTAAAATCATGGATTTCTATTACTATTTATATCCAATTAAATCTTTATTTAAAATTAATTTCCACTGCCTAAGTATTTCATAATAAAACCTTTAATTTTTAAAAAGAAGTCCCTCAAAATTCATTAACATTTCCCTCTTTTTCCTAGTATTTTTTCGCATATTTATTTACAAAAACAATAAACTGTATCTTAAATTTTAAACGAAACCAATGAATATTTAAAATTAATTCACGATATCCAAGGTTGACACAATGGACAATATCTTTAAAACAATGCTTTTAATAAAGTCTTTAATTTATAAAAAGAAAACCTCCAAAATTGATTAATATTCCTCTATTCCTCCTAGTGTTCTTTCACTCATAGTTTCACCCCTTAAATAGCACATCAATCAAATGCAGCATCAGTGATGCTTCACTTCCAGTTAATATTCGAACATACTTCATATATAATTATTTTACTAATTGTTTATAGTACCATTGATTAAAATCATGGATTTCTATTACTATTTATATCCAATTAAATCTTTATTTAAAATTAATTTCCACTGCCTAAGTATTTCATAATAAAACCTTTAATTTTTAAAAAGAAATCCCTCAAAATTCATTAACATTTCCCTCTTTTTCGTAGTATTTTTTCGCATATTTATTTACAAAAACAATAAACTGTATCTTATATTTTAAACGAAACCAAAAAATATTTCAAATTAATTCACGATATCCAAGGTTTTACACAATGGACAATATCTTTAAAATAATGCTTTTAATAAAGTCTTTAATTTATAAAAAGAAAACCTCCAAAATTGATTAATATTCCTCTATTCCTCCTAGTGTTCTTTCACTCATAGTTTCACCCCTTAAATATCACATCAATCAAATGCAGCATCAGTGATGCTTCACTTCCCGTTAATATTCGAACATACTTTATATATAATTATTTTTCTAATTGTTTATAGTACCATTGATTAAAATCACGGATTTCTATTACTATTTATATCCAATTAAATCTTTATTTAAAATTAATTTCCAATGCCTAAGTATTTCATAATAAAGTCTTTAATTTTTAAATAGAAATCACTGAAAATTCATTAATATTTCCCTATTCTTCCTAGTATTTTTTCGCATATTTATTTACAAAAACAATAAACTGTATCTTATATTTTAAACGAAACCAAAAAATATTTCAAATTAATTCACGATATCTAAGGTTGACACAATGTTCTTTCGCTCATAAGTTTCACACAATATCACATCAATCAAATGCAGCCAGTGATATTTCAGTTTCAGTTAATTTTCGAATATTCTTTGCATATAATTATTTTACTAATTGTTTGTACTACCATTGGTTAAAATCACGGACAATAACTGTTTTTGAACCATTAACGCTTCATTTAAAATTAATTCCCACTCCTCAATTATTTCATAATAAATAAATCTCTATTACTCGTGGAATTTTTTTGCGAGTTTATTCTCAAAAAATACACCAATAATTTTGAAACAATAAATGCAATTAAAAAAACTGAAACTCTTCCTAAATTGTATCTTAATTTTAATTATCACAGCACACTTGTCAAAAAAAAAGTTAAAATGGATTTGTATTTATTCAGTATAAAAAAAACAAGTTTAAAGTAGGCTACATCTTTTTTGTGAGAGATCCACTAATAAGGATAGAAGTTTGATTACTCTCATTTATTTATTTTGAACATCGAAATCCACGCGACCGCCGACACATATGTTGTATGGTGCCATGTTACATATGTTTGACATTTATAGCACCGTATGATCTAAACTATTTTTTCGTTGTTTTGAAAAATCGCCGTGACAATAACATAACCTAATTTTAATCGACACCATATCTCCTGACAATCACTAAATCGTAATTAGAAAATGTACTCATATTATTTAACGGCTAATTAAATTAATTAATATTATTTGATCGATAAAAGAAAAAAAAAACAAATTGTTAAACCCTGTTTATGTTTTCAAGTAAACTAAAAATAAATATAAAAGCGATATTGTAACTATAACCGAACCATTAAACTGTAGTAATTAAAAAAAACGTAAATTGAAAAAAAAATCAATAAAAATCATAGTATATAAATAAAGCTTCAGCGGTCGTATCGATTTAAAAGCAAAACCCACCGTCATATCTACTACGTAGTAGCAGTAGTTGTAGTACTACTAGAAAGAGAAAAGGAAAACACTATACTCCAAAAACCGGTTCTAACTTTCCAGCTGATGTGCTTTTTATTTCAGGACTTTTATCTTTGTGGTTTTTTCTTTAGGTATATACCCACTACGTACATGTAAGAGTGATTTTAAGTAACCAGAAGTAGACTCAAAGTAACTGGTACTTTCTTAAGACAGAAACTTGTTTGGTCCAATAGAACTGTATTTTAATGTCTGCCTGGTCAGTATCATTATGTTATATATAATATATTTATATATAACGGATGATCTGATTTAATTATACTATTTTTCAAGCCCTATTGTTATTTTAATTATTTTTTTATTATATACTTTATGTACGTCCCATTTTTTTTTATTATTAAAACTGTATTAATTTCTATCTATTGATTTTATTAATTTATATTATTTTCTAATTTTTGTTTGTTATAGAAAATATATATTTACTAGAAACGTATATTCATTTTGAGGATTTTAAGACATATTCTTAATATTTTACGTTGTCACAACTATATTGACAATACGAGGGTTATGCTGAAATTATTGTTCTGGATTAGTTTTACAACCGAAAATATTTTGAAAGAAACAAAACTGATTTATTTATTTATTTATAATTCAAGTCACGATGCTGTAAAAAAATGTTCTGATTAAAATAAGTTATTATTTCAGTTAAATTAGTTATTACAATAATAAAAATAGGAATAAATATACAAATCGTGAAATATATATGCAGACGTATAGTTGATGTATAGTAGTATAAATTTACTTAATAATGTAACAGTAAATTACAATTTGCAACTCGAAGCAGTATGTATGTTCCATGTTACATATGTTTAGAATACAAATAAAATAAATAGTTATTTTAATCTTCCTAAACCCAATTTACTAGTCATAACCATACAAATACGCGTGTCAAAATTTCATGACAATCTGGTGTTTACTTACACCTGCCCTATAATACAGATCTAGTCCCCCTTGATCACTTGTTATCAACAGGCGTGTACAAAATCTTTCAACGAATGAGATTTCTTTGACGAAGATTTTTTTAATATTTACATACATTAACATTAAACATAATAATAATATAATATATATGTTATATAATATATATAATGATAACGTTAATGTATGTAACATAATTTCACATTAATGATTAATATTAAAAATTATTTAATCTACACAGATTCTATGTATCGTATAATTATTATTTACATTATTTAGATTAATGTATCATACCTATTAATTACATAGAAGAAGGAACTGATAATAGATTACTTGTAACCTTGCACAAAGTATTTTATCTGATTTATAGAAAAGCCTATAATACGTTCAATATAAACTTTTTATCGTCTATTAAACTATTAACTCTGCCAGATGGTGTTATTTTGAAGATACCTACAACTGTTTTTAATTATATTTAATTATTGAACAATTAAAGTTACGTTTACTGTTTAAATATGCTTTTATCTTTTACTGATGACTGATTACAGGTAGCACCAGCCATTATTTTCTTAATATAATTACGTTTAATTTTATTTTATGTTAGTTTATGCAATTGTTCGTCATTTATACTAGTAGTCATTTATTTTTATTATGGATATAAATTTTCATTTTCGCTTTTTGCTTTAAAAAGTTAATTGGAAATTAATTTTTATATCTGTAAGCTTTTTGGTTGTACCGTGAGATTACGATTTAGTACTGTGTCTGTTTTTTTTCTCTCCTGTACTTTTACAACTAATTCTTTTTTATAACAATTACGTAAAATCGTTTTTGTTCGGTATCCGATATATGTTTAATTTGTTTAAATTATTTAAAAGTTGTAATATAAATTGAATATATTTATATTGTATTGACCTTATTGTTTTTAGTTTATCTCATGTATAATTCATGTCGTAGCCACCAAGCGCTAAGACGTAGAAGTGTTTATATTTCTTCAATTGGGTAATGGTAATTGTATTGGGAGTGACAGTCAGAAGACGCTCAAAACCATCAAGTTACCAAACAGGTTAACGATTTAAACATTAATGTATTACTTGGGACAGACAATATCTACTCATATGACTATATGTTTCTTTTCAAGCACATTCATTATGTTGATTTTATTAATTATACCTTTGACTAATAGAAAAATTAGTAAATTTTTTACATGTAACGTAAATAAACTAATGTATATAACTGAACAAGTAATTTTAGTAATACAAGTTGAGGAATATTATTCAAAATGATTAATGGTTTCAAATAAAAGATTATTACAGTAAATGTTTGAGATACAAGGTGCGTGAGGTATTCAACAAATAATCTAGGTCAGTGTTTTAATCGGAACTATAAGTGACTGGTTTTAACTACATGGAATATAGATAAACAATTATAATTCAGATCTAATAAAGCTTGCTTGTATACAGAGGCTATGTTTGGTTAACTAACGTCGAATGAATGTTTAAATATAGATTGGTATTTAGGATTTTTTATGTAAGTTGTGTGAAAAAATAATATACATTATTCAGTTCGGCACTTAAAGGTACTTTATTTAAAAATTTGGTATTGTGTGTTTTATTCAGGATTTTAGCCATCACCAACTATGATTTTTCTATGAACTAGTCTTTCAGTAAACATATCCACTACGCGTTGGAAGAAATCACTCATATTTTGAGGTATTACTCATGGTTTGGTAAATACAGTGGGTGAATGTTTTCACGTTATATAACCACTCATTTTTGGTCAAGTTTACAAGTTCAAAAAACAATTCAAATCAACTAAAGCTGCACTTAAATGATGCCTCACTTATTCCAAATATGTGGAAATATAGATTCACAAGAATTGAGGAAAAGTATCAAAAAGGGGCAAGACTGAAATCTAATAAAATCTATTACAATATCATTGCTGTCAGTTATATATAAATTTAAAGTTATTTTATTTAAATATAGTTTAAAAGTATGGCTGACAAGTTTCGAATACAAGTTAGTAAATAAATTACGTAGACAAATGAGTCAGATTCTCACATTCTCGTCAGTGATTTTCACTATGACAACGAAAATTAAGACTTGAAATCTATTTATTAGTAGGACCCATTAGTCCTATCTTAGTTTGTGGTCTACATGACACTATATCAAATGGTTTGATTCTTTTGATTCTGTGTCCAGTTCTGGTGTTATGCAAGAGTTGTATTACTTCGATATTGACATGAGTGAAGTTTCTCCTCATGTCTCCTCCTCCCTTCTCTTGGTTTCCTGGGTGACTGTATCTGTGTGCGATGTGTGTATCTCTGTGTTCAATAATGTATTGTTTCGGTAACATTTTCCATAGCTTATGAACAAAGCCATCATGCCATACCTTATCAAAGGCTTGTATTACATCTAAAAATACAGCTGAACAAACCTTTTAACTTTCACAGGCATAAAAACTAAACAAAAAGTGGGGGTTGCTCAATCATTGGTGAAAATCAGCTTTGATGAGATAAAATGGAGATAAGTTTTAGAACGTTCTTTCTAATGGGGATTATAAAAAATAAATGATTTTTTTTTGTAATTGTATATCAAAACTCGTCTTACTGAAACGGTTAGTTTAAAAATTAGGAACAGAATGAATGCAGGTGTTCATGGTTTGTCGAAAAGGTTTAATTGGTTGTTTTGAGACTGGACAAGAATTTGATTAACAATATAAACACGACGAACGTTAAAAAAACGTATATACAATTAAACATTATGCCAAAATACACTTCCTTTTAACAGTAAAATAATTCTCGCATTTAAATTCTCCGTAAAAATGACGGGACCATTATGTAAAACAAGTGTCTCCAACGAATATAATCGGGAGGACGCTGGTGACCCTAAGGTCATAAATTTTCTCGTGCGCGTGCTTTAGTACCTCTAAATTATTGTTCTGCTAAATAATTGTTTGTTAACAAACGGCCTAGCCCATGTTCGTACTTAAATATGGAAACTATCAATGTAGAGAGTTCGACTCGAATTTTCTTATCCTTTAGAGTGACAATGACAAAGGTATTTAAGATTTAACCTTTGTTATAGGGTACTGCTTTTGTTTCGTCGGAACGGTACAGGGTGGGTCATCCAAAACGTACGTATTTAAAGTTAAACAGTTCTTTGTTTGGTTTCAAGTAGGCAGTTATGTCAGCGCAGACGGAAATATTATTATATCGCGTTTTACAATGTTTGATCAAATAGAACCAATATTTATTTTCAAATATAATCAGTTCTATTTACTAAGCATATCAATTATTTTGAAGAATTAGAGAAAAAGATGTTAATATGGATTTTATTTTTAATTCGTTTTCGCTTTACTTATAAACAGCATATATGAACATTGTAATATGTTGAACAACAATATGTAACAGTTTCAAACAATAATTATTTGCGTTTATTGTTTTACTAGTATTGTTTATTCTTTGAATTCAAAAAAAATCGCAAGAAACACTGTCTTGGTTAATTAATAAAAACCAATTCGGGCTCATTATGCACAAAATTATTTAAAACCCTTTACTTCACGTTCGTAGTTTCTTCTCTTGGTTAATGTTGAACTTGTATTTTTAATGCAATTTTTGAAAATTTCACATGGATATATTTATATGTTTTTGGCCAATATTCTTCAATATTTTTTTAAAAGATATTAAGAAAATATTAATATTTTTGTAGGCTAATATTTCAAAATTTTTATTTTTCTTTAAAACTACTGGTATATTTTTTGTAAAATATCGATACTTTTTATAGTTGTTACGAAAAATATATCGATTTTTTTCACTGATATATCGATCTATAGAAATATCGATATTTTTTGGTGGCCTCTTGATCAGACCTCTTAACACATTTACAATTTCCTTACAAATTTCCATAGTTTTTAAACTTTTCTTGTCAATAATTTAATTATCTTTAAACGACATATAATCAAAGAATGAATCGACATATGGAAATGACATTATCAAATGTTGCCTCACTATCTTATTTAACAATCTAACATATATTCGGTATAATATCATCAATTACATTTCTATCAACGAAATTTAATATGTCATAGGAACTAACCAAGACATCATCTTAAAAAGTTGTTATTTTATCACACTGCCTAAACTCCATTACGATTGTTAACTTTTTACTAATTTCGCTCTCAAATCATCCCTATCCATTAATCTGTGTAGTCTATCCACAACAATATCACATCCTTTTCATTCTTTCCATCTTTCCACTTCTCCTTTTTATAGAAACTCTATAATATGTGTCAGTCAACGACTATTCCCCCTACTAGAGCGAAAACTTTATCTATGATTGGATTGGTCTATTAACTGACATCTCCAAATGGTAATCGTAGTGATTCTCTCTTGTCAGTTGAATTATTGTTCTTCTTTCACTAAAGTGAAATTTCATAAGCTTCGTGACAATCATCCTGATCACAGTCAACTCAGCGTACTCAACAACCTCACGTATAATAAACTCTTCCACGTTTCTATTCCATCACTCAGACCTCACGTCATTATAATCAAGAGATAAACATTGTGAGTTCTCTGACAATCATCAAATAAACAGTGATGGTCAATCCACTTAATCTAACCACGCTTTAACAAACTTGATAAACACTCTAAGTGTAAAGTGATTAATATTATAACTAAAACAAATATTTCCGGCAAAATTCATATAATATAAAACGATTGTAAAGTTGAATTAATAATCTAATTAATCAAAACTTTGCGAGGACAATAATTTATGTTTTCTATTTACCTCATTTTCATTAAATGTTGTCAGGGCGGTTACGTAACAAATTGTTTGTCCTATTGTGCTGTAGAGTAGAGATTTATATTGATACGTTTATTTCAAATATGTTATTTGTATTGGTATTATTTAAATTGCGAATTGTTTAAATTTTAGCCTGCCCGTCAAACATTTGCATTTATCAACACAATATTGTCAGCGTCTGTTCCAATTTTATTTTATTTGCCCAAGAAAAATATACTACTCGGATAAAAATTATTATACTACACAAGGACATCATTAATATTACAAACAATTGTTATTGCGGTTTAGGCTCGTTCACTTTTTCGTCATTTAATATATTTAAAAATTATTGCGACCACATCAACCAATAAAACATGCTTAGATTCGTTTTATTTACACGAATTGTGAGGATAACATAACATAACATGATTGACCTTGTGTAGTGTCGCATGTGACCTTGTGTATTGTATAGTGTCGCAGGTTCCTCATTTTCTTAATTATTTAATATAAATTGAGATTTACTGTAATATATAAACCGTTTTGATAACATAAAGCATTTGACCTTGAACTTATTTCATTTTATTTCAATGACTATTTTATTAATATGTTATTATGAACTAATTACATTTTAAAAAATATTTTTGTTTCCTTTCCTTTTATCTCAACGTTATTTAAAATAAAATATTTTTGCAGAAATAATATTATGAAAAATATGTGTTTCAATTAATTTAATAAATTGTTTTGGATTAATATAAATATCTATCATTAAAACCAGAAAAAATGAATGTTGGGACAATATTAATTGATATGTTTCAAGTGCGTATGAAAAAACTGAATGTTATCAACAAAAATCTAATTATTAAATATTAATATCGACGTAACAACCATTGCGTAGGTATTAATATTAAATATTCGTGACAATATTGGCGTATAGATTTAAAAATTGGAATGAACTGAAATCGAGGGTTCATACGTATAAGGTCATCAACATCTTAAGGCGAAGCGAACCTCAGAATCAAGTTCTTCGTATCGCTACACTTATAAATGATGGCTGTTTCAAGATGGCCTCAGGCGGACACAGGCAGTCCAACACCGGGAGCTGCCACAAATAAACAAAAATAAAAAAAAACCGAACAAAGATGAAGTTGGATTATCCTTAGTTGTACGACGTAGAAGTGTATACAGTGGCTCTCGAAAAGTACGCCATTGTGTACGAATACAAATAAAATTTGACATTTGGACGAGTCTCGGTTTTTTTCTCTATAGTTTTGATACGATTAATTTCGAAATAATCTTGAGGTATTATTAATCATTTAGAGATTCGGCATTAAATGACAACAGACATTAATATCTATAAGTTTTTTTCGTTTTGGTGATATTTGGGTGTGTAATGAGGGAATTTCTCACAATAGATAAATAAAAATTTATTATGAAGTGTATGTGACAAACCTAGTTAAATTAAGATTTTGTTGTATCTCAAATACCAAACCCAATATACATAAATTCAGAATTAATTTTGAGGGATTTACAATTGATACCGTAACTTATATAATTAATCCATCATTAGATTTGTGAAAATCGTCAGTGTAATAGTATAAGGGTAAACACTTGATACAAGTCGTTTATTTTCATTCCAAAAATAAAAAAAGCAGAAAAAAGTTAGAGAAATCTTCCACATATAGCTTAATATCAGTGATGTATTTTTGTAAAAACCATCTTGACGTAAGTATTTACAATGTTTATTGCCTTTAATATTGTTTAATGTGTTTAACAAATGTAATATCGAAGATAAAATTTCAGGCTAAGTCAACAATATCAATTACGATTAGGCTGCAAAAAGCGAATATTTTCCGTGCAATAAAACAGCCAATGCACGTCATCAACATTTATAATGCAACGTTGCCGCAACAAATTTAAGCTTTAGTTTTTTTTATACGTTATCTAATGCGTATATATATATATATATATATATATATATTTATATATATATATATATATAATATAATATAATATATAAGGACTTAAACTACAGTTAATTAAACAGCCACAGAAGTTTGTAGGTTAGAGGTGTTTTATTATATCTACATTGACATATGACAACGGCGTCGACCAGTCCCAACACAAATTGAATTTTATAGACCGACTTGGTTATATGTTCGGACGCATCAGAGTCTATTCTATCTCTTTTTAACTAGATTAATGCTAATTAGTAAAATGAGAAAGAAAAATATTCAGAATTTAAAAAAGATTTTACGTTTTTATGAACTGAATTTGGCGGTTTTATTAGAAGGACAATAGGTTGTTTCATCTACATCAAATAATTCGATTAATTATACTTCACCATTTTGGTTAAACAATATGATTTTTATTAAAAGTTTAGAACTTTGAATACACAAAAAGTCCCAATATTTTTCTCCTTTTATACATTTTAGCATTTTTTAATTGCAGAATAACAAAGACGTTGTTTAAAAAAACCTTGAAATTTCATGACTTCATTATTTTCAATACAATCAGAAAAAAAGCATTTTAAATATGTAACATTAACGATACGAAAACTAGCAATTAACCAGAGCTGAACTTAATTAAACCAAATGATTTACTCAAATCTACTTATGTGTCGTTTTCTTTTTTTTTGGGTTTCGCTTTTTTACTTGCAGCGTTAAATGATGCGTAGCATTAATTAATAATTAACACCAATTTAATATTTTAGAATTAGATGGTATAATAAATTGCAGAATAAACTTTGGCCTTGTTTTTATTATGGTAAAAGATGATCAAATTATTACTGTATGGACATGGGAGTTAATTCAGTCAATTATACAGTGACAGTACGGAAAGATTTGTTTTGGTAATCAGTATTGATACCAGGAAAGTAGTATTTTATTTTAAACAATACCAATAAAGCAACACTTGCAAAATTAAGGGTATTGGACGTGATAAATCATTGTATGGGTAGTTTTTCTTTTGAAAATTCCAAAACTAAGGATCGGATATGTCTAACACCACCAACATAGAAAAAAGCGATAAAAAAATGCATAGATTATTGAAATTCGCACAAAATAAAATTGCGCTTTCATCTGTTTACTCGACATTGACGTAATTCGCTGTGATTGGTGTTTATCTTAGTTATCACATAGCAAATACATTATAAATCTCCGCTTAAATATAAAAATAAATAGATTTTTTATAAATCCCTTTTAAGCCTATTTCATTAGATAAATACAATATTTTTGAAGTTCCTGATTACACTCATTATACTTGTTATCAGATGTAAAATGAATCTTTCAGAAATTCTAGAAATTAGAATTAGATGTAATATTCACGATACGATTACCATATAATGTAATATTAACGATTTAAATGACGTTTTATTAACGAAAAAATGATCACAATACATACAAGCACTAAAATAACAATAATGTATGCTTTATAAATCACCCCGGTATTTGTATAAACAAAATGATTAATAAACATGCACATATTAATTCATTAAGTTAAATGCGAAAAAACTTATAACGTTTTATGTTAGTTTTTTTTGTAGTATCGTAATTATAAATAACTTCAGCACTGAAAAAAAAACATAATAACGATAAAATGATTAACTAATTAGTAAGAGATATTCGTTTCCTATCGTCTCATCTGTAACTACTACCGTAGCATTAACATTTTTTTTTAAATTTAATATGAATACAATTCCGTTGATATATTTTTTATAAATATTAATAGAACATTGGCAGTTTTTTATAAACAGTTTGATTCATTCTGTCGATTTTCGTGTCTATAAATAGAATCATATATATAAGAGTACTTAATAATAATAGGGATAATAATTTAATTTAATATAAAAGGTTTTTATGTTGATAAATTATTAACGGCTGACGTTCAAGTAAAACCATAAAGTGACTATAAATTGCTGCATTCTGAAAATCGTATTGCAAAATAAAGAGTTCGACGTCTGTGAGATACGACGTAAATGTTGATATCTATAGTGACACTCAAAAAGTAGACAACTGCAAGCGTGAATGAATAAAAATGCATTTGAAGGTTGTGGCTGAATCAGGTTTTTGTAAAATTATGGTTATATAACGCGTCTACGTTGAAGGTTAACATTTTATTTTATTTTTTTTTTAAGTGCGATTACAACAGTCACTGACATTATCAATTAATTATTATTTGAGGTAGTGTATAGGGAACGATAGGGGACAGGCTTTGCCTTGAAAATCAAAGTATTGCAATACCATTTTAACATGTAAATTATGTATTAAGAATCATTTTGCCTCAGGAAAATTGTATTATTTACAGTACAGTACTTCAGAAAACTGAAGATGATTTCGTGTATGTGGTTTTGTGTATGTACGCACAATAGTAGTTTAGGGTAAAACGAAATGAAACAGTTGTGTACATTATGTGACCGCTATTTATTGAAGTAATATAAAAATGTGGAAAATACAAAATAAATAAAACGGATGGCAGCGGTGTTACCTGGTGACGAGGCAGTCGATGGTGGTACGTCTGAATCAAACGATGGTCGGTTACTGAATGATTGGAAATACCCTTCAATAACATCTCAGATAAAGGTCTCGGGGTTGCCAGCTATTCGTTATCGGGTTCTAGTTGGCGCTGCTGGCACCCCGCCCGCGTTCAACATCTGGGATTATATTTCTGGGTATTTTGTAGACCGTTATTCCACTATGTAAAATTCGACATGCCTCAAGGTCGCTACAGTAGTGTATAGTACTTCCACAATGTTTGGTTTGATTGTACTTTCCTATCACATATGTTGCCAATTATCTCTAACTCTAATGTAGGCAACTCTATTGCAACTTTTTGAAAGCCTCTGTTGAAATCTGCTCTATAGGAATAAAAAAGTTTTGCAATAACTGATACACAAACAAGGTGCGGGCTGTACAATGAATGCATCAAAACTTCCCTGGCAATCTGTCTCAATTTTTGCTATATATTACGAAAAATTAGTATATTACTTGAAAGATATTACTTTCTCTCACTTAATGTTCTTCATATTTATTTCTATCATTATTATTTCTGTTATTTTTATTCAATTTTCTTGAGCACTTGATTTGATGTTTGTTACATATTTTTAAGTGTACTTTTCATTGGAATTATCTGTATAAGGACTTCCTCTATGGTTGTTACTATAATTTGTAGTGTTTTTTAATAAAAACTAAAAATATATATTAATAATTAAATCATTTTGGTCCGTCTCTGTCCAATAGAAAATCTGGAGATGCTTCTAATAATTCTTTTACAGTTTCTGCATAATATAACCTTGGACCTGTATTTTCTGTAACGTATCGAAAACAACACTTTTGTTATGAGGTCAAGATAATATCATAATCACAATACATATATTATATGGCAGATATAGTGCACTTTAATACCTTACTACAACAGTATTGATCAATGTTTCTTTTTTAAATCCAATCATTTCCTACCAAGAAGGCAAGGAACTTACATACAGAACCTGATCAAAAAGCTTTTATGACATCCATTTCGCATATATCTATGTAGGTTAATGGATTTAAGAAACTTGTATCGTTTTAATGGTTAAAAATGGTCACAACTGATTTAAATCAACAACAGACAATAACGATTTTGACTAATATTTTTAATGGTTTTAAGAAAATTCCCAACAAAATCATAAAGTTGTGATTATAATTTGTTTTAACGTTTCAGAAAGCTAATTTTAACCGATTAAGGAAAGAACATTTTTAAAGCTCCGTTGAAATGTTAAATTTATTCATAGTTTAGTGCTGAAAGTCGGAGATAACGTTTATTTTGTTATCAGGCGTTGATAGAGTATAGTTAATAAATAATATATAAGGTGGACCATTTGACAGACAAATTAATACTAAAGCCTTGAAGGGTTATCAACTATATCAACAGAACCTTGATGAACAATGAATAACTCAATGAAAGGATTTCTGGATTGTTGTTCAAAAGAAAGAAAATCAAGATTTTTTGAAGCCAATTATTTGGAGCGATGAAAACTGGATCATATATGGTCAAAAAAATAGTGGTTGAAGTTTGGAGAGGCTTCAGAAATGGAGCTAAAAGCTTGGTGGAATTGGCAAGGAATTTTTTATCATGAACCGTTTCCAACCTGCTCAAATCATCAATACGATTCTCTACTGTCAACAACTAATACAATTGAAGCAGGATATTAAAAACCTATGACTATGACTGACTTCTATCATGACAAAGCACACAGATACATATATTTGATGTATTGTAAGTATTGAGGCATCCACCTAATAGTCCGGATCTTGCTCCGTCCGACAATTGATTGTTCTGGCTTCTGTAAGATTTTTTCATGGTGTAAAGTTGTGGTTAGGTTGAAAAACAATAGATATTTTATGTATTGAGTTTGATTATTGATGTAGGCTGTGGAGCTTCACTGTCAGGTGATTAATGAAAATATTTTCCATAAATAATCGAGGGTTACAGTCTCTACACATTATTACAGATGCGCATCCTATGAAAGCCATGTCGAAATGTATATAAAATCTATTCATAGATCAATGCTGAAAGTGGGAGCTACATGTTGATAAAGCTTATTTTTTTGTGAGGCGGCAATAGAGAAAAGACGACGAAGAGGAATCGGTGTGGCAGACGGGTGAACCATATATTTTTAGAATGTTTACAAACGTAGTGCAGTAGAAAAAACGTCCCGTTCGAATATTTATTTCGTATTATTCGTCTTACATTCGTCATACAAAGCAATTAATCTATTTTAAGGCAACCTGCTACCTCTTAACACGTGTGTGTTGGCTCCAGTTCCATCCGGCTATATTTAAACTTCTTACTTACGTGATTTAATGGAGATTAAAATGTTGGAAAATTACATGAGCAACACTATAACGAACCGAATGATAAATATAGATCGGCGTTTATTTGGTTTTTCGCTGGATCTTATTAGACCGTTGCAATTTCTTAACACCTATTCGAGCGTTTGCCTTCTGACACTCCCAATTCCAAAATATTTGCTTTAACAATTTATGTAGTATTACGTTTGTTTCAACAATAGTACTGGGGTTTTGTTTGATTATGAAATATACGGACGGGTATGGCGGGCCTTTGTTTGGTTTGTTCTGCTTTTCAAAGATAAGGTTTCGATGATGTTATGTGGTTGATTCGTACTCGAATGGATTTCTTATGTTTTTTTTATTATTATTTAATTAATATATTGTTACTAATCTTTTCCGACTAACCTACAATTTGTCTTTATGATAAGTTAAATCTAGGTATAAAACTAGGAGGACCCGTCGGCTCTATCTCAGTCTTTGGTGAAATAATCTTTATACATGTCACTGCCGTATTATTTTTATTATATGCACCTCTCTATACAACACTACACAAGATCAGATGGTATGATTCTTTTGAGTCTGTGTCCTGCTCTGGTGGTATCCAAAAGTTGTAATATTTCAATATTTTCATGAGAATGGAGTCTTTCCTCATGCCCCCTTGCAAAATTCTCTTGATTTCTTGGCTAACTGTGGGTATCTGAAGGTCTCGATGTAGGTAATCAATCCTGTAGGTATTTGGGTTCGCCCGCAATACTTCTCGAGACTTTGTTCTGAAAAAATTGTATTTTGTTTATGTTACTCTTTGCAGAACATTCCCATAATTGGACTCCGTATATCCATATAGAGTTCAGTATGTTATTTGCTTATATAATAGCAATTTATTATATACTGAACATTGTCAGTTTTTTACAATTAGCCAATACATTTCCCCATATTTCAATTCCAGTTCTTTTCTTTTCTTCTTTATATGTACCTTCTAGCGAAGGTTTGCATCAAGATTCATTCCGAGATATTTATCGTTGTTGCTATATGGAATGATAGTATTATTTAATGTTATTGGTGCTTGCACGATCTGATTGTATTTTCGTTAATTGTTATTTTACAAGCTTGTGTTCAATTATTTATAGTGTCACTTGCCTGTTGTAATTTTCGTGTAGCTTCTTCTTCAAAATATCCTCCTTCAATACATATGTTATTTATGGGTTTTCAAATAATTACATAATAAGTAAGCTAGTGGTCTACTATTACCAACTTTGATGTTTATATCAAAATTATCCAATGTAGGCAACAATAACCTGATTAACATAATATTGTGCACCAGTAACATTAAAGTATTCTCGAAAAAGATGCAATGGCACTTTCAATGTAAAATACTCATCATGCAGTAATACGTGTAGTGTGAATTAGTTTTTGAAGAATGAAATGTGACTTGCCTTTTCTTAGTTGAAACAATTTATATATGTTTATATCAATATATAAAAATATTTATTAATAAAGAAATAAGGTATATTAAAATCCTTTGAAAACAAATGTATGTTTATGATGTGAGTTTACATTTCACTAGATATACCGACTAATATAAATAATAGGAAGAAAATAAGGATGGACGATTACGCATATATAGAAATCGGCTTAAAAACCATTCACCATATAAATACTAATACCATTATTTCCATAAACTTTACGGATTTGTAAATCTGTCGACCTGGTACACTTGTCTTGGCATAAAGTACAGAACGGGCATGTGCATCGTTTATTTTTTAGAGAGCGTAAATACGTTAGGAAATAGAAATGGGGGATAGAAGGGGAACAACAGGTGCAAACAGCCCTACCTGCTACTATCCCGTCTGTACAACGGAGGGATTTCAAAAGGGTCGGGATAGATTAATTCACGTTTCGACATCTCGCCATACCCTCTCGGCTTTTACACTTGTACCATCATCTGCGAAATTTACGTTTAATACCCTAAAAAAAAATCATCTCTTTTGTCTGCTAATTACTTAAGCTCTGGTACATTGTGCCCGAGGTAAATCTAGCTGCGTCATCACGACAACGATTTTTTTCTTTCGCATTTAGGGTGTTTTAATTTATTCACAGACGTTATGGAGTATTGGTAGCATCAGAACCTTAGTTTTCTTCAGTTTATAGATCAAGACAATATAGTAATAATATTATCTTATTATATCTTATCTTATTATATTATTTTATTATATTTAAATAAATAAAACTTCAAATATTTATACAAAGAATATTTCTCTATATTTAATTTATTAATTAATTAATTATTGGTAGCCCTACCTAATGGTGTTTAACTTGTCACAAAAACTGGGAATCTCTTTTGTCAGGTTTAATCAAAACTATTAAATTAATCTATTTTTAAATTTATACTATTATTACAAATTATTTTGTATTTAAGACTATATTACTATGGATTAAAATCACTATTTTGAATTTGTGGCATGGCATTTAGATTAGCACTGAAGATTTTGAATAATTTATATTTTGTTCAAAGTAAATTTATTCAAGCCTTAAGAAATGTAATTCTAGGTCAGTAATTACGTCTTAAAAAAGCTGTTTTAAATAAGAAAAGAATCGAAAATCAGAGGGTCCTAAATCTGCCAAATAAGTTGGACATTGAAATAATTATTGTTGTCATTAACTGATTTTGGCTATTAATGCTAATAATATTTGTCTAAGTATAACCCTACAGTTGTCATTAACTGATCTTAGCTATTAATGCTAATAATATTTGTCTAGTATAACCCTACAATGATGTTTAACAATTTGCCACAAAAATTGGTAATCTCGTTTTTCAATTTTAATCAAAATTATTAAATTAATCTCTGTACAATCTGCGATATTCCTAGAAAATATTTTGTATTTAAGATCGCTATTTAATTTGTAACATTAAATCAATACTGAAGATTTTTAATCATTTATATTTTAATTCAAAGTAATTTTATTCAAGCGTTGAAAAATATACCTCTATGACAGTTATTACCCCCTGAAAGAGCTTTTTAAGGTATTAGAAGAATCGAAATCCAGAGAGAGCTAAATCTGCAAAATAGGCTGGACGCTGAAAGCCATATATTTTTAGTTTTATAGGCATGTCCTATTTTAAAAGAAATTAATATTTTCCTTCTATAAACTGAGTCTTTTTTCACCAGACTACTCTATATTTTCTTGTTTCCTTCTTGTGAAAGATGACATATTAAAGGGGCGTTGATATTTTTATTCTAATCAAACAACCTAAATAACTTGCTGATTTATAAAATATGTTTAAATAAGAAACTTCTAAATATTCTTCCATTTCCTTGATAAGTTAGAGAGCAAATATTTCCCGATGGTGTATTTTTTTCTTATTTTGAAATCTTAAACGGTATTTTCCCCGCAATCTCTATAGAAAATAAAAGTAGCATTTCGAATATTTCACAGCAATGTTAACTGACGGTACATAAATTGCACCTTTATAAGTTGTTATATAATTTACGATACACAGTTGCTTCTGTGAAAGTAAAGTATTTGCGATATTAAGTTAAAATATGAGCGGTGGAGGTTTAAAGGCCATAACATTGTATTTCTATGTAGTACCCAATTAATAAATAACTATATGTAGGGAAAAAGCGAAGGATTTTAATAACTGAAAACGAAATTATATTACATGAAAGTATAGCTCAATATTTATTATGAAATTAAATTAAACTATTTTAAATATTTAGGTGTTGTTTTTCGTAAATAGTTCTGAAATGAAATAAAAAATAATATAATATGACAACTTTGACACCAAAATTATTGTAGGAATATTGTATAAATTTCTCAAATTTTATTTACATTCCTAATATGTGGAAAATAATAATAACGGTATAATTCACACTTCATAATTTAACAATACTAGTTCAAAGGGTTTTGTGTTTTCCCTCCAATGATGATGATAAAGTTTTAAAGTTCATTTTTAATGATGACGAGTATAGCCATTTGAATTTATTATAATGAGTTTATTCTGTTTTAGTCAGTTGACAAAAAACAAAGTATTATAAAGTCTCTTTTAGATGATGGTGAAGAGGAGAACTTTGTATGAGTAACACGATAGTAGTTTTAAGGTAAACTGAGGATGTGCTAGTGTCAGTTTAATGTAGATTGGTTGCATAAGATCTGATCTGATGAAACAGAACTGATGGTAAGGGTCACAAGGCGTTTAGGTTAGGAAAAATAACAACCGAGACCGATACTGTCTGCTTGTTGTTGAGTCGAGACGTGTGACTTTGGTTACTGAGGTTTTACATATGAAGACTTGGAGGGTGATGACTGAGACCAATACTATCTAGTTGTTGCACAAGTTGACGTGTGGAAAATCTTAGTCCCTACAATGCCTGAGAGAGAATAACAGCCGAGACTGTTGGTTAATTGCGTAGTGATGTTGGGTCTTGGAGTTCAAAAATGAAAGTATCAAGGAGAATGAAAATTAACAAATGGACCTCGGTTCGTTTAAATTGTGATTGTTCGAATCGAATTGCTAAAGAAAAATGTCAAGATATCAATATCACTGTTGATGCTAAGCCTGCACCGACTAGCTAGTCTGATATTTTACGAAAAGCCAGAGCAAAAGCGATAACTTCTATCTGTGGAGTCCAGGTTCTTCGTTCGAATTGATTTTAAGAAAGATACGTAATGAGATTAAGATTTATTGTGTTGTGATTACTATTGTGTCCCATGAAAAAAAAAGTTGATTGTTATTGTTATCACCATTGTAATACCTTATATATTGTCAAAATAGTGACCATTATTGTGTCTTGTTGAATGTTTATATTTTATTTACCAAGAAATAACAGTATTTCTTACAATATAAATATTGGTTTTAGATGACGGTGAAGATGAGGGAATAGGACGACAGTGGTTTAAATAAAAACCTGAGCTTGTTTGAACTTGTTAGAAGGATCCGAAACTGTGTTAGTGTCAGGTAAATGCAGAATTGTTGCATAAGCACCGGTATCATTTCGCTTTTAGTCTGAAACGAGTTGCATTAAATATTCTAAAAATATCAGAACAGGTTCGTAAATAAAATACTAATTATAAGACGTAGTAGATTTAATGGTGGTACCTAAAAGAAAACGGTACGCTTGTCAAATCGCCTTGGGCAACAACCTGTTTATCGACTTTAATAAATTACGATACAGTGATGGGCGAATGTTCAAAGTCGATCAGATAGGCTCCGGCCGTACGAGGTGTACTGCTACTCCTGTTGTATGCGGAGATTTCGTTAGAAGGGTGTACGTGTTTATATCTGTATTGTCGTGGTCATCCACCTCTGGTCGCCGGTTTGCCACATCTACTCTCTACCTGGATCGCGCCAACATTTAAAAGGATTTAATAAACAGTAGCCGCAATAATAATGGTAAATGAGGTGGACAAGCCGTAGGTTCAGAGACCAGAGCGTGGCAATTGTAATCAGTACCGAGCAGCGGCATTGCGGTCCATAACCTCGCGCCCGTACATTTGGCACCGTCGCCTCAGCTGACACCTGCAGTATGCCATGGGTGGCGGGGGGAGGGGCTCGTCTTACCGTGCCCCCTCCCTTCAACACGGTCGCTCGCCACCGACCATTACAAATCCCCAAGACACGACCAAGATATACACATCGGCTTAGTAAAATGCGCTCCTACGGTACGCTCATTTTATTCTTCTTTATTTTCCATGGTCATTCTATTTTTATACATAACATTTACTTCATTTACAGTCAAAAATATCGTTACCGATATCTTATACGAGGGTCACTATTTATATTTCGGGAATTGGCAACACTGTTGTCCCGTCACAGTGAGTCCATCTGACGATTCCATCGTAAATTTGACATTTTTGACGATATACGTATTCAGAACATTTTGTCGCAGGGACGCTATTTGTTTATTTTATATTTAATTGAAAGTTTCGTCTCGGCAAAGAATGGAACTGAATCCTGAACATTTTCGTGCGATAATTTTTTACGATTTTCGACGTGGATTATCACAAGAGTGCATCAATCAATTTAATTTGAGTTTTGGCAATGAAACTCCATCAAAAACAACCTTGTATAGCTGGTTTAGTGAATTCAATCGTGGTCGTAGTTCGCTGTCCGACGAATTTCGCGAAGATCGTCCAAAATCGGCTGTTGTACCAGAAAACATCGATACTGTGTGCGAAATGATTAAGCAAGATCGTCATGTCACCTATACTATGTGACACTTAGCTGTGCGAAAGTTATGTTCGCGTTGGATTCCACACAATTTGACAATCGCTCAAAAAGGGCTAATGTCGATTGTTGCAAAGAAATGCTTAAGAAATTCAATCGCGGTGACGTGATCGCAAGACGTTTATAAAATCGTGACAGGTGACGAATCATGTATATATTCGTATGAGCCTGAAACTAAGCAGCAGTCGACTGTATGGGTGTTCCAAGATAAACCAAATCCAACAAAAATTATTCACGCACGAAGCACTTCAAAGAAAATGGTGGCCTCTTTCTTCAGGAGAACTGGTCATATTGCAACAGTGCCTCTAGATGATCATAGAACAGTAAATTCTGATTAGTACACAACCATTTGTTTGCCAAAAGTCTTCGGTGAAATAAGGAAAACAAATAAGAGACGCCGAATTGTTTTTCATCATGACAATGCGAGCTCTAACACATCGGCTCAAACAAGATACTATTTGAGCACTCAAAACATCGAATTGATGGGTCATCCGCCGTACAGCCCTGATTTGGCCCCCAATGACTTCTTTTTGTTCCCATCCGTGAAGAATAAACTGTGTGGTCAACGATTTGCATCGCCCGAAGAAGCTATTGAAGCGTTCAAAAATCATGTTTTGAAGATATCTCATTCGGAATGGAATAAATGCTTTGAAAATTGGTTTAAGCGTATGCAAAACTGTATTGATCATCGTGGCGAGTATTTTGAAAAACAGTAAAAATATATTCGCAGCTTAACTATTTGTTTTTTTTCCTATTCACACAAATAAATATCTTCCGTTCAATAACAGTATACAATATACAGTAAAATGTCATATCGTCAACCTTTTTATAACATATATAAACAAAAATGCAAAAAATGTATTGTTTCCTCTACATTTCTTGCATTTTTTTTCTGTCTCTGCTCAGTCTTTTTGCTTCGGTCGAAGTTGTTCCACTCTTCTGAAATATATGTCTGATATATTCATCCCAAGTTCGCTTAATGGGGAAATAAGTGTAGGACGGCGTATTTCGGATCATGAGAATAATAAATCAAGTAAGAATAATATATTTATTTTATTTATCTTTTAAGAACATATTGTACATTTATTTAAAAGTTTATAAACAAATTTGCAAAAGCATTTAAACACACAATGAAGATATAGACTACCGCGCGTTGTTAGTTTTCATCAAGGTAGGTGATGAAGAAGTTCCTTCATTAAATAAGCAGGCAGCCAAATATGCCGAGAGTTTAGCGATATTTATACCGGAATTGAAGCTTTCATTTGCACTTTAAATATGACTGCTTAAACATCTATCGAGTAACTCATCTCTCTATAAATCTTCATTTTTACTTTGTTCTTCTTTTTTATTAAATTCTCCTTTTGCTTTTCTTTTTCTTCTTTCACTTATTCTTCCTATTCTTTACTTTCACTACAGTTATTTGACTACTGATTTGTATACCGATTTCGGTGAAATTATCTTTTACGCGGTATAGCACTAGTCCGGTATTTTTCGGATACGAAGGCATTTTTTGTATAAATGAAACGCACGCTATGAAAATTCAATTAGAACTGATTTAAAATGTAAATATCATTGCTGTTCAGAGTATATTATTGAAAGTTGTATTATTTGATTTATGAAACAAAAACAATTAAATTCTTTGAAGTCATCTGTGTTGACACCCTTAACTCTTCTATAGGTATTTCATTTCTGTTCCTTGCATCTTACTTTTATCTCTCTGGTAAAACACACGTCTTGCAGCCAAATGTTAAATGCTTACCTCTGACTCTCCCATCACTTTGACTTATAATTTACAGTTTTAGTATTTTACATTTACAATTTTACATTTTTAGTTTTACTTTTTATCTGGAGGGACACAGTATACTTTTAAAAAAAATAATTATAAATTTTCATTTATATTTTAAAATGCAATTCTTAAATACAACTCTCCCGTTATTTTTCTATACTAGGTCTAAAAAATGGTATACTAAAATGTTTTGTTAGTATCAATATATTTTTCGCTGCAACAGAACTGAGCAAGAAAAAAAAACAAACTACAAACAATTAAAAATGTGCCAGCTGTTACGACATATAACTGAAGCTCGATTATTAACGTCGCGCCTATTGTTTTGGTTTGGCGCTCGGTGATTTACGTAGTACGTTTCGATAAGCGCCCGAGTACCACTTGGTTGCCAGATTTCAAGCTGCGTTGCAGCCTGTATCTGCGCATTTAATCGGACCTGCATTGCGGGCGGGGGCGGGAACGTATGGCGTGATGTCAGTGACGTCACCGGAACAGGTCAGGACACTGAGCGGCGAGAGGGGGACCATCGGCCACGTGTTCGTTAGATTCGGTCCAGCCTGTACTACGCAACCCACAGATCAAGGACAGTTTTACGAGCTCCTGCATATACTACTTGTTTTCTTATTGTATATTAGTAAATGCTCCATGCAGCGCACATTGTGCAGCTCAACCAGTAGCGTATCACGGAAGGTGATCGCATAAGCCGGATATATTTCGTTGACATTTCAACTGGTTCTTTTTGTAACAGTATAATCGGTGTATCTCGTCTTTTTTTAAATACACTCATTTGAATTTATTCTCAATTCTAAATTAATTAGTTAACTTAAACATCTAGTCGTTTTTCTCTTTTGATATGATAAAAAAAATAATAAAATCATTGTTTACTTTATATTCAAATACTAATTGATCGTTATTTTGATATTGATAATATTAGAATCATACAAAACACAGGTTTTTTTATATTTATGTGTTTATTATTTATGTCTTGTGTGTATTAAAAATCTTATATATGGTTTGGCGACAGAATTAGTCTCCAGAACTTAACCTTGTATTAAAATGTAATGCATGGATTATAAGAGAATGTTTTTTTTTTAATTATTATTAATTGATAACCTGTGTTTTTTTTTTATGTTTCTCTTAGCTCAAAAGATGAGATAATATGGATTATACGCTTTTGTTCGAAATAAGTGATAATCAAGAGGAGCTATATCTGGCGAGTGTATCGGGTAAAGTGCGATATTTTCACAGATTTTTGTACATTTCAATCAGTAGCGTATCTCGGAAGGTATAAGCCGGATATATTTCGTTGACATTACAATTGGTTCTTTTTGTAACAGTATAATCGGTGTATCTCGTCTTTTTTTTTAAATATACTCATTTGAATCTATTCTCAATTCTAAATTAATTAGTTAATTTAAACATGTAGTCGTTTTTCTCATTTGATATGATAAAGAAATAATTAAATCATTGTTTAATTTATATTTAAATACTAATTGATCCTTAATTTTATATTGATAATATTAGAATCATACCAAACACAGGTTTTTTTTTTAATATTTATTTGTTTATTATTTATGTCTTGTATGTATTAAAAATTTTATATATGGTTTGGCAACAGAATTAGTCTCCAGAACTTGACCTTGTATTAAAATGTAATGCGTGGATCATAAGAGATTGTTTTTTTAATTATTATTAACTGATAACCTGTGTTTTTCTTAATTTTTCTTTTAGCTCAAAAAATTAGATAATATGGATTATATGCTTTCGTTCGAAATAAGTGATAATCAAGAGGAGCTATATCTGGCGAGTATATCGGGTAAAGTGCGATATTTTCGCAGATTTTGTACACCTCAATCAGTAGCGTATCACGGAAGGTGATTGTATAAACCTAATATATTTCGTTGACATTTTAACTGGTTCTTTTAGTAACAGTATAATCGGTGTATCTCGTCTTTTTTTTTAAATACATTCATTTGAATTTACTCTCAATTCTAAATTAATTAGTTAATTTAAACATCCAGTCGTTCTTCTCGTTTGATATGATAAAGAAATAATTAAATCATTGTTTACTTTATATTCAAATACTAGTTGATCGTTAATTTTATATTGATAATATTAGAATCATACCAAACACAGGTTTTTTTTATATATTTATGTGTTTATTATTTATGTCTTGTATGTATTAATAATCTTATATATGGTTTGACGACAGAATTAGTCTCCAGAACTTGATCCTGCATTAAAATGTAATGCATCGACTATAAGAGAATATTTTTCTTTTCATCAAGAATTGTGGTAGAACGGAATCCTATATTTTATTACAAATTATTATTAATGGATAGCTATCTGCTTAAAAAATAAGATCAGATATCATAGCAATCAAGAGGAGCAATGTCCGGTAAGTACGCCGGACAGAGAGGGACATTTTCACCGATTTTGCAGGATGTGGTCAAATATTGTTTGTGTAGAAAAATACGTTCAAAGCCGCTACTATTTCAAGGATGTTTTGTTGTTCACAGATGTCTTATATTATAATACTAGCTTTGACAACTTTAACATAGTTTATTGGTGGCGCCTTCTCTTGTCCAACGTTCGAATATGTTTATTTAGAAACCGGAATCATAATAAAAACATTATTAAATATTCAGCACAAATAAATACGTTAAATTTATTCAATATATATTTAGCAGAAAAATAACTTAATAGAAAATAATATATATTTGTAGGAAGACGCTGTCTATGGAAATTATCATAGTTTAAACATTTTGAAATATAAATCATAAATATTTAGAATGATATACGGTCTAAAAACGTGGCAAATTTAATGGCAAGGATTTCTGGAATTTTAGAGGAACATACATTTAATTCTTATTAGGTATTATGTGCTATACACCAATAATTATATTATTAGTGCTGCTTCCTCATAAATTATACAATCGAAATAAATCGATCACAGTGTTCGAAATATTGTATTTTGACTTAAATTGATTAAGACATTACGTGAAAAATAAAACAGTATTTTCATAGTTAAAAATATAGGAATAAACCATTTGTTAATAATGACGTGTGTATTGTGCGTTGCATATTATTTAAAACTATATTATTCTGGTTATACTATATTAGATTATATTTCAGTACTTATTTGAAATAATACATTATTGTCATTTGCATTAGTGATACATAGAGAATTATCTTGAGTAATATGCATTTCAGGACAATAACACTATTTTAAAGCGAATGGAAATTAAGAGAATGAGAATCAAGATTATGATAATAAAACTTGATGTAAGTATTGTCATATTTCTAAAAAATATAGGAATAAACTATTTGGTAAAATCGACGTGTGTATTGTGCGTTGCATATTAATTAAAACTACATTATTTTAATAATAATATACCTGTTGTATTCTATTTTATTTTATTTCAATATTTAATTGAAATAGTACATCCTTGTTAATTATATGTAGAGGATTATCTTGAATAACATGCATTTTTGGATAATAACAATGCTTTAAATAGAAAAGAAATTTGAAAATCAAGGTCGCGATAATAAAACTTGACGTAATAAAAAATGCAAATTGCTGAGAAAGCTGAGATTCAACAATCGCAGGGGAAAGAAAAGGAAAAAAACCAAAACATTGTTACTGCTGAAGGGCCACGTATAGCAAAGATACATAAATCAAACAATACCTAATTATGCAAAGTTATGGGTTTATATTTATACGTTGAAGAAACATTTTTGTG
This sequence comes from Rhynchophorus ferrugineus, assembly GCF_030347505.1. Taxonomy (NCBI): domain Eukaryota; kingdom Metazoa; phylum Arthropoda; class Insecta; order Coleoptera; family Curculionidae; genus Rhynchophorus; species Rhynchophorus ferrugineus. Next base: position 22,628,059 of record NW_027472584.1, on the reverse strand, counting down.
CCCTGCAGTACTTTAAATTCATATTAGTCCATGCAGAGGGCGCATATGGGTATAAATTATAAGATGCTTCTGTTTTGATACCTGTTTCTAAATATATGCTGTATAATGAGGCCCTGAGGTCTTACGATATTATATATTCGATGGCTACTGCAAATTTCCGTTTTGTTTTTTTTCTTTATAAGAAATACTATACGTTCACAATATACAGGGCGATTCTTGGTACGAGCGCGTATCATCAAAGATCCTGAAATATCCTAATCATGTTTAGTTACAGATATCAATAATATTAAACTATACAACTATGTTACAGTTTAGTTCTTTCAGTCTATCGGTCACCATGAGCTAAATCCAGTTAGTAAGACGACTCTTTTTTAACTTTGCTATATAGAAAACGTGAATACTAAAGGCGATATTGTCTTATATACTCCTATAATAACCTTTCATTGGACAATAAGTATTTTTGTGATGGATCTTCTTTTGAAAGGCCAAGAACCTTGAAAAACTGGGATAACCAGCAAAGTGTAAGGTATTATGAGTTGCTAAAACCGAATGAAACTGTTATTGCAGATGTCTGTCGACGTCAATTGAACGACGTATTGTTGCAAAAAGTTCTGTAGTATCCAGCAAACTCACCAGACATAGTGCCTTCTGATTACTACGTGTTCATGTCAATGCAGCACGACTTGGTTGGCACAGAGGTTCGAAATGCTGAATAAGGGTGAAAATAGATTGATGACTGGATCTTTAACAAAGAAACATAGTTCTTTTGATACAGTATCAACGTACTGCCAGAAAAATGAGAAAAAGTTGAAGAAAATGATGAACCATATTTCGATTAAGTTATATTGTACTTATTTTTGTATACTCGTAGTAAGAGCACAAGCTAAGGAGAAATACAGTGAAATAAAAATTACTCTACAATGAAACACTATGCGGAAATAAACAAGAACTAAACGTATAAGGTAAATGCTCTGTAATGAAAGTAAATGGTATTATTTGACTAAACAATTGTTAATTGGGTGAATTAGGCCTCCAATGGTATGGAACAGGGTTTAATGTAAATATAATAAAACACAACTCTAACCTACAAACTATTATAATTGTTTCATGAACTGTAGTTTTAAGTCCTTCGATAATATATGCGTTAGATGTACTATGTCGTACTATAATATGTTTTATACAACATTTTTTTAAACTATTTTATTTAGAATAAAATTTTGTTGTATGCCAAAGCCAAATTGAACTAAAACTAAGAATTGATGCGGCAACATTGCGACGTTTTGACGTGAGTTCACTGTTTTATTGAACGTACTATAGCTAATCAAAATACGAGCGATTAAGAGAGTTCGTTTTTTAGGATCAATAAAACTGGTTGATTACAAATCTGAAGTATGTTTTTTTTCGTTATTGAAACATGGATATATACTAACGATTGTGCTGGTCACGCCCTTATTGTAGCGACTATATAAGTCAACTTTAGGCCATAAAATAATCATGCGAAACAAATTACTTCCAGATTACAAAGTTACACATAGGTAAGAATAAATGAAAAGCGATACAAATTAACTACAAAATAGAAACAGTAAATTTAAGCGTTTATTGCTTTTATTAGTAATATATTAGCAGATGATCTGTGTTGATCATGATAAATTGTGGCGCAGCAATAAACTTAAAACCGTGATTAAAGTTACGTATAGAGTACCTTTAATAACCGCGCTGTTAATCATCAGTCGATTGCATTTGTAGAGAACTAAAAACCCTGAGTGGAAATTCAGGGGCGACAGGATTCGCAGGGATGCAATATATTTGCAATTTTATGCAAATATTGCAATAAACGCCTGCATATTCCTGTTAAATCACGGTATAATATAGGCCTGTATGAGATAATTCGCAATTTAACATTTTGATTAAATACCGTCATTTATTCAAGTTTCTATTGATATTTTACATCAATTATTCAAATTTTATAATCAATTTTTCACTCTTTGTTGTCTGCTATTCACCGTAATTAATTTTGCCCCGCTTATAATACGTATATCTATTTATCAGATGGCCTGTTCGAGATAAAGCTAGTTTAAGCCCATCAATCGAACAGAGAACAGTCGAGGAAATAAAAAAGCCTGTTTCTGGCAGATTAATAAAGCTAATGTAGCAAATAAAGGATAAATGTGTCCCTAAAGTTTGAATAAAAAAAAACGGGAAACCCATAAAGAAGTACGGAAGTCAAGTAATCGGAAAAAGTTCAAGGGAGTGCCTTTTTTCCTTCACAACTGACCACTTGTGTGCAGAAAAGGGTAACTTAAAAGGGCATAAATTTGAAAGGAATTACAACTGCAACTGATACTTTATAATTTATGATTTTTGTTTATCACATACGTCTTGAATATGTTTTATAAAACGATGAAAAAACACCATACCATAACTCGGTTACACGAATCAAATTTAAACATAAATAACGTTTTGCGTTTTTTTCAATAAATAATTAAAAGTGACATATAAACAACTGAAACGACAATTTCTTTAAATTCGTTGCATAAATAGGATAGTTCGGTTCATTGTATTAAGCGAATAGCATTTTAAAAAGTCAAATGTCAACGTTTAAATTGTGGTTTCACAAGTAGACTTTTTCCAGTAAGGAACATTGATATTTATCTCAATAAAGTCGAACGTATCTTTTTGAGCATCAGATGTGAGTTAATTATTTTTCATCGATTTTTTACAGGTCTTACTTTAACATTCTAAAGTTATGTTTTTTTTTACTCAAATTATTACCAAGTTGGTTGCAAATAGATTTACAAACTAGAGAGACTAGAGACTTTTTAAAATTTAGACAATTGCCTGATTAGCTAGATAATGATATTCTTTCATTAGAGGTTTTAGTTTGGTAGTCCAACATATGATATAATAGGCTATATACCAATAAAAAATCAGCTTTTTTGTAGAATTTCATGCTTAATTAAAAGATATATTGGGTGTTTAAATATTTTTAGTAATTACTATAGGAATGACCTATTTCTGAAAAATTGTTATGCTTGAAATTGAATTCATATTTTAAAAACGTGATGGGATTTCAACAGAAGCAGGAATATGCTGATAAAAATATCAACAGTTATGCAGTATTTAATTCTAAATCGAGTGGTATATGAATTATTACGATATTAATAGTATAGCGAAAGTTATAGCTGATCATATCGAATATTGTCGTTTTTATAAAAAATATATTTTGCATTATTTAAGTCATATTTAAAAAACATGATACCCAGGTGCTGAACAGATGCTATATTTGTTTTTTTCGATATAAAATACACTATATATCGATGTTTTAGGCAAATCGATGACCAAACATTTTTTGGCATTTTTTCCATATATATACTCAGGAAAAATTGCGATTTTTGGCCATTTTCAGATTTTTTGGTATAATTTCCGTATGACTGCACCAACTTTAACAAAAATACCACCATTTATGTAAAATTTGATGCTGAATGTAATAACGTCTGTTTCATTTCGATATCTTTGATAGTTTCAGAGTTAGAGTTAACAATATGATTTTTTGTCAAAAATTTACTTTCACACAATTTATGTGATATTTCAAACTTGTGATATTTCATGCCTAAATAAATGGTTCTATAGTATTTTTTGATGTGAAAAATATGTTGTAGCATAGTTTTAGCTCATTCGGTAAGAAAAAAAAATTTCAAGGTTTTCAATGAATCTATTCAAAAATAAATTTAATCACATATAATTTGTAATCAACAATCCTCCTTTATGATGATTTTCTTCTGTTTAACTTTTAATTTACACGAAAAAACTCCTAAAACATAGTTACCGGTTTTTATCGATTGAATATATTCACCATAAATCACTTGTCTGAATGAAATAAAAAAAGTAAAGAAAAATGAGTATTTCCTCTATACAATATGTGCTGTATATTTCTCAAAATTAATATTTATTTGACAAATACATTATTGTGTTAATGAAGATGTTTATTTATACAAAATAACAGTGATAATTGAATACCAAAATATTTGACGTCCTACTGGGTTTAACACAAAACCAATAGAAATAGCCACATTTACCTGTCTATAAAAGTATCTCACTGAAATACAAATATCCTAATAATACAGAATCCTTTGTTCGTTGGAAATCGAAGGTTGTTTTTACAAATAGCCGCTATTTGATATGCATAAAAAGGTCTTCTGAATAGAGATAATGATATCTTATTATAACAATTTTGTATGTGGATGGTATGTGATTTAAGTGTTTAAAGTACCATACTATATCTTTTCATTACAGCTATAATCCTTATAAAAAATAGTCTATTGAAATACTTGAAAGAGTCCGGAGAAGATAAACATCTTGAAGCTATACTTTTTTTGATTGATAATACAATTTACTCTTTAAATATTAAAAGTTTATTCAAAGATTAACATTATAGAGTGCCGTATATCGAATTTCACTGTGATTAAGATGAATCTATTTTTTTTCCTTAACAACTTTTGTTGTAGATGACAGGTACCCCAGGGATTAGTACCACTTTTGAAACGTATTTGTTAGATGGTGCATATATACACCACACGTCTATTTTTCCTACACAGAATACTTCAAAGTTTTTTCGACCATTGTCTTCGCACCCTTTCTTTTTTATTATGAACCTTTTTCCACCGTGAGTCACATCTCTTCTACTTTCAATTGTGGATAATTGTAAATCTGTTTACGAGCTCTGTTCTAGTGTAATAACTGTGTTGAGATTACGTGGAATATTATCGCTTGTATTATCTATAAAGTGAATTTATGAGTTTCACACAACAAACGTAACGATTAAAATAAATAATTAGAATCGCATATGGGCTTGAGAGAGAGAGAGAGAAAAAAAATAAAACGTGATTTTCAAGAATTGTGTTCGGTTTTTGTACGACAAATAATATGCAACAGTTTTTATATTACTTTCTGCGATTTATACCATCGTAATCAGATAAAATAAAATCGTATTTCTTGAAATTTATTGCATTTAAACGCATTTTTTTTTGTATGTTGTTGCGGAATAATAAATCCACCATAATATATTGCAGTTCTTTTTTTAAGTTAAAACCCAATCAGTTTTTAATCAACGTAAATTATGGTTTGATTCATCGTTTATACATTTAATTAATTAATTATTCTAGTTAATTTAATTAATAGACACGTAATTTTTTCAATAAAAATGTTTGAAATCAATATTGAGGGCTATGCTATTGCCCTGTGGGTCACTCAACAATTATTAAGAAGTTAAGACATTCCGAAAAGTACCCGGTCTTGACAGTTACATCGTCAGGTTACAATAATTTACAACTATTTGAAAACATTTGAGCTCTTAATATTCATCATCATATAAAACAGCATCCAAGGAGTGCTGTTGCTGTTAATTCATCAGTTGTATGATTGGCAGGTGAAGTAAATCGTACTTTTCATAAGAAGAACCTCAAGATAATAACCTTTGATAAAATATGGCACCGTGAGCTAAATTTTATGACATTAAGGTTTAGTTAACTAAGAGATTCATCCAATCTGGAGTTCCACAGGGTTCCTCAGTCAACATGACTGATATCCCTAATATTTACATAGGTTGGTCTTCATTCTAACCGTCATCTAAAATGGTCGGATCAAATGCATCAAGTCACTGCGAAAGATTCGAGTGTATTGACAGCACTGTTGTCTCTTCTTTGTAGGTTATATAAACTACCAGTATCCTTGCTACCATTCGGTTTCATTTTTCATATAAATTTCTCATATATGATCAAATTTAAAAAACTTCAATTGTTATAAAATTAAAGAAAAGTTAGAATAAAAGTAATCTACTTAAGATAAAGTTAAAAATACAGTTATATACTAAGCAAGGTCGTGTGGTTTGGTTCGCTTCAATCTTCTGATTTCTTACGTGTCATTCAGTAGCTGTATTGCTTCCACGTAGCTGTAATTTAGCAACCTTGTTTCATGTTTTATTCCATTATAACAGTGTTGTCAGCAAATGTTCCAAGTACTATTTATTTTGTTGTTGAGATATTAACTGTATAGAGCAGATATAGAAATGGTCCCAAGACACTACCTTGTGGAACTGTAGCCAAAATAGGTTTAAGTGTTGAGAATGCCCCTTCGTGCGAGACTCAACAGGCATTGAATATATATGTCAACATGATTATTGTTTTTCGTGGCAGTTCTTTTAATAACCCAGGTGAAACATCATCAATTCCAGGAGTATTTTAGTATTGAGATCGTTGTCAATTTCTATGGCAACTTCCATTGGAGAAATCAGATTTATAACTACATCGGGCTGATAAACAGGATTTATATCTATTTTATATTCTATATCATTTGGTTGATGTTCTGCGAATAATTCAACTTTTTCATTGTTGCGTCGAACCCATTCATTTTCGATCATTTTCAATAGACTGTACTCTAATAATTGGTCTTTTAGTTATCCGAGTTGCTTTCCATAGCGAGTAATCTTTGTCTGCTTGCGAGTTTAATACACTTACATATTTCTTGAAGCAACTCTGTTTATATTCTTTAATCTTTTGATATGTCTGATTACTAATTCTATTAAATATTGTTTTGTCTACGGCATTTCTGGTTCTGTGCCATAATCTTCAAGTTCGTCTTTCTTTTACCAGTACTCTAATTTCAAAAGAAAAATAGAAATGATGCAGTTCGATATCTTCTGTTCCGAAAAAAAGATGTTTTTCCAAGTTCTCACTTGATGATTTCCACACAGTCCCAGTAAACAAATAAAAAGGCATGAATTTATAATTTTATATAAACGCTCAGTTAAATTGTTGTAAGTAGTTTGATTTATGTCAATAACAAGTAGTAATAATTAATGAATTAACAATATTTATAACGTAATAGTACGCAGCGTGATAATGCAATGGATATTAATAACTATCAACTAAAATAATAAAATTAATCTTAAACAAATATAAACGTCACTATTTACAGAACGGTTAAAGCTTCAACATTATAAATTTACAGTAAAAGATGTAAACTTAAGGAGCCCATAAAACCGTGTTTAAATGTTTAACCTATTAGCATTTTTTATATATTTTTTGTGCAATAAACGTAAATGATATAAGGTGAATCCGTCTCGCCACTATTTAGCATAAAGCATAAAACTTTTTCCTTTCGAAAGAAATGGGGGGGCACCGGTTGGGGGTAGGGGGGATTTGGAGGAGGAGGGACGTTTTCTTTTTTATAGATCTCTTTTTATTTGTTCGAATTAATATTCAGGAAGACGCCATTAAAGCTCAACGATCAAACGACATTAGAGATAATGTTTAGGAGACATTTGCGGAAACTGAATTAGCATTTTTAGGAGTGAGTGTTTTTTTAGGTTAGGAGGGGGGAGGATGAGTTTATTTGATGATCGATTTTTATAAGATTAAGATGATCAAGATGTACGAAATGCTAAATTCAGTTTATTTTGTTTACTACGATAGAATGACACTTGAGAATCATCAGGAATGAATAGGTAATATTAAAGACATTGAACAAACTTAAAAAAATAAATAAGGAACTCACTAAAAATTAGAAAATAGTCAAACTAAGATATTTAACACAAAAAAAGCGTTTTAAAATAAAATATTTATATAATAAAAATTAAAAAAAACCTATCTACTACACGTGTTTTATATTCTACTATATACACACAATATAGCTTAATACCTACCTAAGTTGTGATTATTTCTTACTTTTCAGTAAGTTCCTTATTTATATTTTGAAGTCAGTTCAATATTTTTGTTAAAAAATATTTTATTATGTTTATTATGATAGAATGTCATTTGAGAAGCGTCAGAAATGAATAGGTAATATTAAAGACATTGAACAAACTTCAAAAAATAAATAAGGAACTCACTAAAAATTAGAAAATAGTCAAACTTAGATATTTAACATAAAAAAGCGTTTTAAAATAAAATATTTATATAATAAAAATTAAAAAAGCCTATCTACTACACGTATTTTATATTCTACTATATACACATAATATAGCTTAATACCTACCTAAATCTATTTATCTATTTACAATATTAGTTTAACTACTACCAACTGATCTAGTAGTTAAAATTATATTGTAAGTAGATTTAGGTAGGTATTAAGCTATATTGTGTGTATATAGTAGAAAATAAAATACGTGTATTAGATAGGTTAAATAAGGTTTTTGTTTATTTTGATTTAGTTTATTATAACGAGTATTATGTACGTATTTTATTTTAAAACGTTTCTTTTTTTGTGTTAGAAATCTAAGTTTGATTATTTTTTACTTTTCAGTAAGTTCCTTATTTATTTTTTGAAGTCAGTTCAATATTTTTGTTAAAAAATATTTTATTATGTTTATTATGATAGAATGTCATTTGAGAAGCGTCAGAAATGAATAGGTAATATTAAAGACATTGAACAAACTTCAAAAAATAAATAAGGAACTCACTAAAAATTAGAAAATAGTCAAACTAAGATATTTAACACAAAAAAAGCGTTTTAAAATAAAATATTTATATAATAAAAATTAAAAAAAACCTATCTACTACACGTGTTTTATATTCTACTATATACACACAATATAGCTTAATACCTACCTAAGTTGTGATTATTTCTTACTTTTCAGTAAGTTCCTTATTTATATTTTGAAGTCAGTTCAATATTTTTGTTAAAAAATATTTTATTATGTTTATTATGATAGAATGTCATTTGAGAAGCGTCAGAAATGAATAGGTAATATTAAAGACATTGAACAAACTTCAAAAAATAAATAAGGAACTCACTAAAAATTAGAAAATAGTCAAACTTAGATATTTAACATAAAAAAGCGTTTTAAAATAAAATATTTATATAATAAAAATTAAAAAAGCCTATCTACTACACGTATTTTATATTCTACTATATACACATAATATAGCTTAATACCTACCTAAATCTATTTATCTATTTACAATATTAGTTTAACTACTACCAACTGATCTAGTAGTTAAAATTATATTGTAAGTAGATTTAGGTAGGTATTAAGCTATATTGTGTGTATATAGTAGAAAATAAAATACGTGTATTAGATAGGTTAAATAAGGTTTTTGTTTATTTTGATTTAGTTTATTATAACGAGTATTATGTACGTATTTTATTTTAAAACGTTTCTTTTTTTGTGTTAGAAATCTAAGTTTGATTATTTTTTACTTTTCAGTAAGTTCCTTATTTATTTTTTGAAGTCAGTTCAATATTTTTGTTAAAAAATATTTTATTATGTTTATTATGATAGAATGTCATTTGAGAAGCGTCAGAAATGAATAGGTAATGTTAAAGACATTGAACAAACTTAAAAAAATAAATAAGGAACTCACTAAAAATTAGAAAATAGTCAAACTAAGATATTTAACACAAAAAAAGCGTTTTAAAATAAAATATTTATATAATAAAAATTAAAAAAAACCTATCTACTACACGTGTTTTATATTCTACTATATACACACAATATAGCTTAATACCTACCTAAGTTGTGATTATTTCTTACTTTTCAGTAAGTTCCTTATTTATATTTTGAAGTCAGTTCAATATTTTTGTTAAAAAATATTTTATTATGTTTATTATGATAGAATGTCATTTGAGAAGCGTCAGAAATGAATAGGTAATATTAAAGACATTGAACAAACTTCAAAAAATAAATAAGGAACTCACTAAAAATTAGAAAATAGTCAAACTTAGATATTTAACATAAAAAAGCGTTTTAAAATAAAATATTTATATAATAAAAATTAAAAAAGCCTATCTACTACACGTATTTTATATTCTACTATATACACATAATATAGCTTAATACCTACCTAAATCTATTTATCTATTTACAATATTAGTTTAACTACTACCAACTGATCTAGTAGTTAAAATTATATTGTAAGTAGATTTAGGTAGGTATTAAGCTATATTGTGTGTATATAGTAGAAAATAAAATACGTGTATTAGATAGGTTAAATAAGGTTTTTGTTTATTTTGATTTAGTTTATTATAACGAGTATTATGTACGTATTTTATTTTAAAACGTTTCTTTTTTTGTGTTAGAAATCTAAGTTTGATTATTTTTTACTTTTCAGTAAGTTCCTTATTTATTTTTTGAAGTCAGTTCAATATTTTTGTTAAAAAATATTTTATTATGTTTATTATGATAGAATGTCATTTGAGAAGCGTCAGAAATGAATAGGTAATATTAAAGACATTGAACAAACTTCAAAAAATAAATAAGGAACTCACTAAAAATTAGAAAATAGTCAAACTTAGATATTTAACATAAAAAAGCGTTTTAAAATAAAATATTTATATAATAAAAATTAAAAAAGCCTATCTACTACACGTATTTTATATTCTACTATATACACACAATATAGCTTAATACCTACCTAAATATATTTATCTATTTACAATATTAGTTTAACTACTACCAACTGATCTAGTAGTTAAAATTATATTGTAAGTAGATTTAGGTAGGTATTAAGCTATATTGTGTGTATATAGTAGAAAATAAAATACGTGTATTAGATAGGTTAAATAAGGTTTTTGTTTATTTTGATTTAGTTTATTATAACGAGTATTATGTACGTATTTTATTTTAAAACGTTTCTTTTTTTGTGTTAGATATCTAAATTTGATTATTTTTTACTTTTCAGTAAGTTCCTTATTTATTTTTTGAAGTCAGTTCAATATTTTTGTTAAAAAATATTTTATTATGTTTATTATGATAGAATGTCATTTGAGAAGCGTCAGAAATGAATAGGTAATGTTAAAGACATTGAACAAACTTAAAAAAATAAATAAGGAACTCACTAAAAATTAGAAAATAGTCAAACTTAGATATTTAACACAAAAAAAGCGTTTTAAAATAAAATATTTATATAATAAAAATTAAAAAAACCTATCTACTACACGTATTTTATATTCTACTATATACACACAATATAGCTTAATACCTACCTAAATATATTTATCTATTTACAATATTAGTTTAACTACTACCAACTGATCTAGTAGTTAAAATTATATTGTAAGTAGATTTAGGTAGGTATTAAGCTATATTGTGTGTATATAGTAGAAAATAAAATACGTGTATTAGATAGGTTAAATAAGGTTTTTGTTTATTTTGATTTAGTTTATTATAACGAGTATTATGTACGTATTTTATTTTAAAACGTTTCTTTTTTTGTGTTAGAAATCTAAGTTTGATTATTTTTTACTTTTCAGTAAGTTCCTTATTTATTTTTTGAAGTCAGTTCAATATTTTTGTTAAAAAATATTTTATTATGTTTATTATGATAGAATGTCATTTGAGAAGCGTCAGAAATGAATAGGTAATGTTAAAGACATTGAACAAACTTAAAAAAATAAATAAGGAACTCACTAAAAATTAGAAAATAGTCAAACTTAGATATTTAACACAAAAAAAGCGTTTTAAAATAAAATATTTATATAATAAAAATTAAAAAAACCTATCTACTACACGTATTTTATATTCTACTATATACACACAATATAGCTTAATACCTACCTAAATATATTTATCTATTTACAATATTAGTTTAACTACTACCAACTGATCTAGTAGTTAAAATTATATTGTAAGTAGATTTAGGTAGGTATTAAGCTATATTGTGTGTATATAGTAGAAAATAAAATACGTGTATTAGATAGGTTAAATAAGGTTTTTGTTTATTTTGATTTAGTTTATTATAACGAGTATTATGTACGTATTTTATTTTAAAACGTTTCTTTTTTTGTGTTAGAAATCTAAGTTTGATTATTTTTTACTTTTCAGTAAGTTCCTTATTTATTTTTTGAAGTCAGTTCAATATTTTTGTTAAAAAATATTTTATTATGTTTACTATGATAGAATGTCATTTGAGAAGCGTCAGAAATGAATAGGTAATGTTAAAGACATTGAACAAACTTAAAAAAATAAATAAGGAACTCACTAAAAATTAGAAAATAGTCAAACTTAGATATTTAACACAAAAAAGCGTTTTAAAATAAAATATTTATATAATAAAAATTAAAAAAACCTATCTACTACACGTGTTTTATATTCTACTATATACACACAATATAGCTTAAAACCTACCTAAATCTATTTATCTATTTACAATATTATTTTAACTACTACCTACTGATTTAGTAGTTAAAATTATATTGTAAGTAGATAAATAGATTTAGGTAGGTTTTAAGCTATATTGTGTGTATATAGTAGAAAATAAAATACGTGTATTAGATAGGTTAAATAAGGTTTTTGTTTATTTTGATTTAGTTTATTATAACGAGTATCATGTACGTATTTTATTTTAAATTTTTTTTTTGTGTTAGAAATCTAAGTTTGATTATTTTTTACTTTTCAGTAAGTTCCTTATTTATTTTTTGAAGTCAGTTCAATATTTTTGTTAAAAAATATTTTATTATGTTTATTACGATAGAATGTCATTAGAGAAGCGTCAGAAATGATTAGGTAATGTTAAAAGGTTTTGTACCGATTTAATTTCGGTTCGGAATGATGAGTGGGTACCCATAAAATAGAGTAGCAAATGTTCTGTATACAAAATAAGTATTTTAGTGCGAATTGTTTAGAAATAGATAAAAGCGTTACCAAGGCTTGTCATCAAGTTGACTGATACCTTTTTGTCTGAATTACTTTCACCTACTGACCTACCGCAAGCAAAACCTTGCCGAAAAGAAGAAGTCGACCAAAAATAGCCATAAAACGTCACAAGAACATTAGATATGGACGTTTATCCACGCTATGATGTAAATAATGGTGGCTTTTTAGACCTAAATAAGACCGCTTGTTTGTAGTCACCGAAATTTTTAGGAGACAAGTCGGGTTTTAGTTAGATACCGCTTTTGATAATCAGAGACCACCAGTGATGCTTTATATCAGGTAATTGTTGGGTGTATCTTCGATTAGTTACACCCTGACTGTTACGAAACAAATATTGTCAGTAGTACGTCGAATTTTATTGAGCATATAAAATCGTATCATTTTAGCCTAGATATTTATTATCTGTAGACCATCGAACCAATGGAGGGGCACCAAGAAGAAATATTGTACGTAAACGTCATGAGTAAATACCTTTTTTTTTAAAGAGAATAATGTAAATGGAAGGAAAAAAAGTAATTTATTCTCAGATAAAATGCTAGAGCATATTTCAATTGTCATATGGTAAATTTTGAAAGCAGAAAGAATGGCTTAAGAAAATCAAGGCGTAAAGCTGAGTGTTTTTTTTTCTCTATGAAAATGCGCTTTAATCAAATGATTGTGCCAATAATAACATTGTAATATTTTTGCTGAGAAATATCAACGCTCAATATTTATGTACAAAGCGTTATTGATAGTCATTGGACATTCACTTTTGACATATTTAATTTTCCGTATTGTTATTTGCCGGTTATAAAGCGTATCAAGTAGGAATTGTAATGAGTCTATAGTACAATTTGTTTGTCTAGGCTTTACGTAATGAAAATTGCGGTACTACGCGAGTTATTAAAAACGACTAGTGAAGAAGTCTGACCTAGTTTGCAATGCGAACGTGCAGATGTTCTATCGATATTCCCGGTTGTTTACGGTGGTAGGGAACCTTGCTTTGCATCTGGTTTAATATTTAGCACTTTCTTTTTGTTTATTTTCGTACGGCGCGCACAGGTTTCCTTTTTTTTGGGTCCACATATGTACTCTACATGTCTTATTACGAAATTTTACTAAACCGTTTATTTATAAAGATGAAAAAAAATCAAATACAACATTCTGTTTAAAAACCAACTCAGATGTGGGAATAATCACAAAAGTATTGTATTTATCTGATGAAATACGGTTAATGAAGTTATTAAAACGGATTTATTTTCATATATTAATATTTGGTAGAGTTTAAATAACAATTGTTTAGTTTTCCAGTTCTCAAAAAAATTAAATAAATAGATAAGTATTTATGATGGGAAACAAATCTACTTTACCAAGTGTTGATTTACTGATCTTGTGGATGTTTCAAGCTTCAACCGAAGACAATCCATCAGCAGGATTTAGAAATGTGAACTAATTTAATAGCTAAAAACATGATAATAGGCCTTTCATTCACATTTATTTTAGATTCTTTAGATAGGATATGGAGTTGCTTTAATAGTGGATGAAGTAGATGAAGCAATTGAAACCATACAATGCCATAACTGCATTGCTTCGCAAGGTGGCTGCAAATATGTTATAGAATTTTTCATGTGGGTGTATCTAATCCAGCTAGCCACAGCTAGTATTACCTTAAAATATATAACTCCAAAATCATTATTGTTTATTAATATTATTTGTTATTAAGTGTTCTCATTATGGGTAATAAAATACATATGTCTGTGGTGTTATTTGGTTAAAGAATCCTGGAGGTTTATTAAATTACAGCCAGAATAACATCATCATGTCCAAATTCTTGTGCAAATGGCTTTAGCATACTAATTCTGTAGTAATAAATCTTTCTTATTGTTATTATTAATATCTTTTAATATTAATTCATTTGCTTGAGCTTCAGATCAAATGTTTGTATAACACATTTCGAGGATATATTTGTTAAAGTTTCTCTATATGACAAAACGTTCTCATTTTAATTAATATCAACAATGCCTTTTTCTTCATTGAATATACTATATATATATAACTTTGTTTAAGATACATCAAGTTAGTCGTAAACTTACCTTATGTAACTTAATTAAGAGATCAGAAAGATCAGTAATGCTCTTGATTCTCTCTATTAGTGCAAAATATCTTGATGGTTTGTTACGATTTTTTATGACTTGAGCTACCCAGTTACCTATCTACTCCTAACTTTATCTCTATTACTAACGATGATCTTTTTGTCTCAATCCATTGAGATGTCGTTAGGTTTAATTCTACTGACATCAATATCATCAATATCAGTATACATGTTTTATTTTGCAAAAGTAAAACCGTTATAGATTTATGTTTCGTTAAAAATGCTAAGTTTCGTGCCTGAAAACTTACTTTTATTATTTAATCAAAAGAAATAAGCCTTCGGTTGCTGGCAGAAACTTAAATGTGGCCCAGGAAATGATTAGCGACCGATTACGAGCAATGGGGAATATCTAAATGATGGGAAGCTAGGTGTCACATCAATTGAATGACAGGCAAATGGAAAATCAAAAAATCGTCTGTAAAATTTTTCTTCAAAAATATGATGAAGTCATTCGTGCATCGGATAGTCACCTGTGATCAATTGAACCATGCATTGATCGAAAAACGTCCAGAATGGACTCGAATGGAAACATCCAGAATATGCGGTAAAGTGATTTTATAGCACGATAACGTGCCGTCTCATAAAATAAAGCAGAGCCGGTCAAGGAAGCATTGAAAACACGTGTATGGGACATATTATCGCAACTGCCGTACTCTCCAGACCTTGCTCACCCCGACTATCAACTTTTCGCATCAATGGGGTACGCGCTTGCGAAGCAGCACTTCGCCAATTTCGAAGAAGTTAGAAAATGGTTCGATGAAACAGTTCTTTTGGGATGGCATTCAGAAATTGACTGAAAAATGGTCAAGATGTATGGAATCAAATGTTTTTTTTTCGAAAAAGAAAACTGGAAGACTTTCCGGTACACATAATACAAATTTCAACCAAATAAGTCAGAGTATCTGAACCAATGAACACATTTTAGTGATTTGGATGGATCGTGTCCAAAGGTCTGCATTATTTGACAGATTGTGAATAATAGGACAAAAAAATGTCCGAAGAGAGTTAAGTTAAGAAAAATACATTTATTGTTATTAAAACTATGATAATTATAGTTGCGTTCATGTAATTAACTGTGTTTTCGGTTAGATTACATAATTAGAATGCGATATTAATTGATGCGTCACGTTATCTATCGCACCCAGTGAAAATCGAATGAAAAATCATTCCGCAATTATTTCCAAAGTGCCCAGGCAAAAGGCATAAATTTTTCAGGGCAATTTATTTGTCAACACCTTCACCGGCGGACGTAAATCCGAAAAAGGGTTGCAGCTACATAATTTGCATAATATTCGAATCCACTAATTCATTCACATTGTTTTGTGTTGAACAATTATAACAGGCTACAGGATCCTCATTATTTTATTCCACTATTTATACACAATAAAAAACACACAAATCGCCTGCTGATTTATTATGCGGATGACGTTTTCATTTATTACGATTTTATTTTCAGAAATAACTAGTTTAATTCCAATCTCATACGAATATTAGTTTGAAATCAAATAGAAGAGGACCCTCAATAAAGTCTGCTATCGATTACAATTAATACAATAGAGTCAGTTCACCTTTTCTTGAAGAAAATACTTCCTCCTTACTTTGTTCCTTCCAAATAATAGGTTTTCTTCTCAAAATAGACGTTTGTTTCATTGACGACGTCCTTATTTGACCTAAATCTCTTACCACCCAGCCATTTCTTCACGTTTAGAAATATGAAATAGTTGCAGGAGGCTTAATTTGGAGAATATTCTGGATAGGCTTCAGGTAGCTCAATTTATGGATTTTTGCGATGGTAACTACACACGTTGCTGCAGAGTCCTTGGTTTTGGTGATTTTTTTGCCTGTAAAACAGCTCTCAAATACAAACTTCACAATAGTCTATTAATAGATGACGGCTGAAGGCAGCAGTGATTACTGACAAACTCCTCTCGTATGTCTGAGTCATCCTAAAATATATTTATCGCCTAAAGTTAAAAAGATTAGGATTTAAGTAGAAGAATGTGGAAGTTATACGCCATTTTTCAACCGTAGAACTAATGGATTTTTATCCTGGCGTTTTACATTTCGCTAAATGCTTAAAATGCCATAAATTGTCCAAAAAAAAGGAACTTGGTTCCCTCGCATTTTCATCCGATATTTTATTCTTTGTAGGGGAATATTTTAACTGCTGATTTTTTCACTATTCCCATGCATTTTTCGAGTCAACGTGATTTACGTGTTACATTAAGTCATATAAAAACGAAAAGTTTTATGATATAATATGAACAAAAGGTATATATTAGCTTTGGGAACTTTCGACTGAAATTGACTATCGACTGTTTAGTAATTGACTAGTTATGGTTATTTTACATCTTTCGCTCTTAGGTTTTGTTTAAGTTCTACTGTATTATCTATATTTATTATAGTATGTTATTTAAAATTTTTTTACAGATCCACAGAACATTCAAATATAAAAGTAATTCTGTTTCCTTTAAAGTGAAATTCTATATTGCAAGTTAATAATATTCAGTAATTTTTTTTCTTTTCTTTTTCAAAATTAGTACGTGAAGGAATATATACATCTCCGTCTCGCTTATACTACCGTTGGAAAATATATGCACATTTAAAATTATCTGCTCCAAGTAATTATCTCCGTCCTTTCCTCTTTTACAATTTATACAGGAAAGAATCTTCGTCTTACATCACGAATAGGAAAAACAGTCGAACCGTGCATTTGACTGAAAATAGTAATTATTATATTATTTATTAATTATTATTAAAAACTAGTGACTGAAAATAGTAATTACTATGTAGTCATTTTAATGAATCATATTTCGAGATATTAAGAGAAAACGTTCATTAACTAGTTTTGATTTCCTTTTAATTTAATAAAAACTTTATAGTATGAACATTAAAATTGTTTAACTATTGTCAAGTTAACTACGGAAACAAAAGAATCGACATATCGGCGAAAGTACCAGCAGCATAGAGGAAAAAATGCAAGTACATTTAAATTTTATCAGTCTGTATGCAAAAACCTAATGATACTTTTAAAACAACAAATATCAAACGGAATTTTGCTCAAGGATACTCTTTGTGTCCCATGCGAATGATAATCGACACGTATGGCTTGATGCGTATTGTATAGAATCATTTTTCCCGTCCTTCTACTTTAATTTTGTTTAAAAACAATATTAACGCTGAATATCATCATTGGCTTACAAGATGATTCAGTTGAGTTATACGATTATTATCAAGTAATATCATTCGTAATAATGTGTTTATGAATGTGGTTTCAATGTTTTAAAGGTTTTTATTTTCAGTTCAAAAGGGAACTTTTGAAGGAAACAGTGGCAAGTAGAAAATAAATATATAGAAACTGTATACAAGTTGATTTAAACCTATTTTGAATTTGTTTCAGAGTTAGAATTCTCCAGGGAATATGTGATCTAGGAACATTAAACGTCTCCCCTCTCACCCTTGTTTTGTTATTTTAAACACCATGGATTTGTACGAAACACATAACCTTTACTATTGTAGAGATCGCTATTTAACGGTATATAAACATTTTTACGTTGGCTGGTGCTCTTCTTTTTATAAAAAATAAATCCTACTTTTTATAGGGCGTCATAAAGGGACATATTTTATTGTTTGCATTTCTTATTCCATTAAATTTTGGCATTTATTGAATAATATTTATCCTCAGATTTATAGATGTCGAGCAGTAAATTTTATGCCAAAATATACAATACAATTTAATTGTTTCGTACGTTATGACACTATGGTTGCAATATTAAAAAATCCCCCTTATCGTTTTCTAGATATCACACGAGAATCTTCAAACCTATTTGGGTAAAGCAGCTATGAGATAATTTAGTTTTTGACATGATGAAAATATTTTTCAAATGTTGAATCAGTTCTTTGTCGTATTATTATCTTAATATTCTTCACAGTATCACTTTTATAATTTGCATTTCTTATTCCATTAAATTTTGGCATTTATTGAATAATATTTATCGTCAGATTTATAGATGTCGAGCAGTAAATTTTATGCCAAAATATACAATACAATTTAATTGTTTCGTACGTTATGACACTATGGTTGCAATATTAAAAAATCCCCCTTATCGTTTTCTAGATATCACATGAGAATCTTCAAACCTATTTGGGTAAAACAGATATGAGATAATTTCGTTTTTGACATGATGAAAATATTTTTCAAATGTTGAATCAGTTCTTTGTCGTCTTATTATCTTAATATTCTTCACTGTATCACTTTTATAATTTGCATTTCTTATTCCATTAAATTTTGGCATTTATTGAATAATATTTATCGTCAGATTTATAGATGTCGAGCAGTAAATTTTATGCCAAAATATACAATACAATTTAATTGTTTCGTACGTTATGACACTATGGTTGCAATATTAAAAAATCCCCCTTATCGTTTTCTAGATATCACATGAGAATCTTCAAACCTATTTGGGTAAAACAGATATGAGATAATTTCGTTTTTGACATGATGAAAATATTTTTCAAATATTGAATCAGTTCTTTATCATCTTATTATCTTAATATTCTTCACTGTATCACTTTTATAATCAGTAATTGTTGGTAAATGATGCAACATTCTTTTCATCCTAAATACATAATACATGGTAACGGGTAAATAAGATCATATTTTCTTGTTTCTCATCAAAACCACAGTAAGTATATTGTTGTGGCTTTAGTTTGTTAGGACCTTCAAGTTCTTCTTTGGTTACAACAGGTCCCAGTTTTGCAAAAATAAGGTTAGTTGTTCTTTAATTAGTCAAAAACCTTCAAAAGCTTTTACTTAGATAACGAACATGGTTGTGTTTCAAATACAACTTCACCCACTGTATACAGGAAAAAAAATTGTTTATGTTAAATCCCAGATATCAAAACAAAATAGAAATAAACACAGATGTCTTACCCTATAAATATGAATAGAAAAAAACATTAATAGACGTATATTAGTGAAGATATAAGGAAGAACATTAATTGACGGTGTAATGACTGAAGATTTATTGGTTAAATAGAATCGATGAACGAAATAAAAAAGCTAGCGTTCAATTAGTAAATAATTGAAATAGATTAAGCTATATATCAAATTATAAAGCTCGGACGGAATGCCAGATCGTATAGCAATAATGGTCTTAAGGAGAAAAATAGGACAACGATAAGAGCATATGTCCCAATAAGAGTCATTGATGGCGCCTGAGAAATACTTTCTGGAGGAGGAGAAGTATAATAACATCTAAAGCGGCCGAAGTAGTAGTGTCGTTTCCTTCAATCTTAAACTCTACGAGGCTGTTTATGATCCCATAGGTCTTAGAAGAATCTCTTAATACGGACCTAATTCCCTTCGTTATTTTACGTATGTTACGCTAGCAAGTTTTATGTTTATCGTACAGATATCTCCCCTTCTCTTTAATGTTTACTAAACTTGGTTATATTGTTTGGAGTCGAACAATGTGACATGCACATCTAGATTCGTCTTTTAACAAATTATTCATGTTTTAAAATTAATTTTGGAGGATTGATGCCATATCATATAAACAATTTATTATTATTATTTAATTATTACATTGTTACGAGTCGTTAACCTACAATTTTTCTTTATGATGACTTAAATCTAGGTATATAACTAGGAGGACCCATCGGCACTATCTCAGTCTCTGATGAAATAATGTTTATACTTGTCACTGCTGTAATTTTTATTATATACACCTCACTACACAACACTACACAAGATCAGATGGTTTGATTGTTTTGAGTTTGTGTCATGTTCTGGTGGTATCCAAAAGCTGCAATATTTCAACATTCGTATGAGAATGGAGTCCTTCCTCATGCCCCCTTGCAATTCTCTTGATTTCTTGACTGACTGTGGTTATCTGGAGGTCTCGATGTAGGTAATCAGTCCTATAGTATTTGGGTTTGCCCACAATACCTCTCAGGACTTTGTTCTGAAAAATGTGTATTTTCCTTATGTTACTCTTTGCAGAACATCCCCATAACTGAACTCCGTATGTCTCCATAGATTTCAGTATTTGCTTATATAATAGCAATTTATTATGTACTGATAATTGTGATTTTCTTCCAGTTAGTCAGTACATTTTCCTATATTTCAATTCCAGTTCTTTTCTTTTCTTCTCTATATGTCCCTTCCAGCGAAGTTTTGCATCAAGATTCATTACGAGATATTTAGCGTTGTTGCTATATGGAATGATAGAATTATTTACAAAATGCACAGATTTTCTTTCATTAATTTTTATTTTCCAAGCTTGTGTCCAATTATTTATACTTGTCACTGCTGTATTTTTTTATTATATACACCTCACTACAC
The DNA here is from genome assembly GCF_030347505.1 of Rhynchophorus ferrugineus. Taxonomy (NCBI): domain Eukaryota; kingdom Metazoa; phylum Arthropoda; class Insecta; order Coleoptera; family Curculionidae; genus Rhynchophorus; species Rhynchophorus ferrugineus. The sequence continues at coordinate 22,606,933 of NW_027472584.1, read as the reverse complement.
AACACTACACAAGATCAGATGGTTTGATTGTTTTGAGTTTGTGTCATGTTCTGGCGGTATCCAAAAGCTGCAACACTTCAATATTCTCATGAGAATTGAGTCTTTTCTCATTCCCCTTGCAATTCTCTTGATTTCTTGACTGACTGTGGGTATCTGAAGGTATCGATGTAGGTAATCAGTCCTATAGTATTTGGGTTTGCCCACAATACCTCTCAGGACTTTGTTCTGAAAAATGTGTATTTTCCTTATGTTACTCTTTGTAGAACATCCCCATAATTGAACTCCGTATGTCTCCATAGATTTCAGTATTTGCTTATATAATAGCAATTTATTATGTCCTGATAATTGTGATTTTCTTCCAGTTAGCCAGTACATTTTCCTATATTTCAATTCCAGTTCTTTTCTTTTCTTCTCTATATGTCCCTTCCAGCGAAGTTTTGCATCAACATTCATTACGAGATATTTAGCGTTGTTGCTATATGGAATGATAGCATTATTTACAAAATGCACAGATTTACTTTCATTAATTTTTATTTTCCAAGCTTGTGCCCAATTATTTATATTGTCAGTAGCTTGTTATAATTTTCTTGATATAAACATATGTCGATATAAATATTTTTAACAAAAAAGTTGAACGACTTCAAAAAATGGATAAGGAACTAAGTAAAAAATAATCAAACTTACATTTTTAATACAAAAAAACATTTTAAAATAAAATATGTACATAATAGTCGTTGTAATAACTAAATAAAAATAAACAAAAACTTTATTTAACCTATCTACTACCCCTATTTTATATTCTACCATATACCCATAATTTAGCTTAATACCTACCTAAACCTATTTATCTATATACAATATATGTTTATGTGTTTCAATAAATGTCGAAAACGATATATCGATATTTTTCTGCGGCCGACACCCTTAATTAAATCTGTCTTTTTACCTGTCGTATTTACCAGGCAATGCTCCATTCGATTATATCATTTCTTAATTGATGTCACTTAGTATGACTGAAAAATGGTAGTTAACGAAGCACAATATTGTCATCAAGATAATTAATAACAATGAACCTGTATCTGTACCTATCGTATTCACCAGACAATGCTCCATCCGATTACAACATTTTTTGGTTGATATCACTTAATATGACGATGAATAATATTGAACCTGTGTTTTTATAATATTTCGTATATATTAAAACTATTTTTCAGGTATATATATATAAATATTTTATCACAATTAATATATTTATACATTCAGATGCAACAACTTTATCTAAATTCTGTGAAGTGATCCCCTCTTTGTACGTATCGGCATTATGCGCAAAGTCATTAACTCGAACATCTACGTGTTGGATATGGCATATTTTAGCGTCATATTATGTACGTTTTACTACAGGGTATTAGCGTTTCGCTGACCTACCTATTTAGGGCCAAGAAGATTAGCGCAAAGCTTATACCTTTCATGTGAATCTATTAGTCAAAGCAATATTCAATTACTCAGTTTCAATAGGCGGGTAGGTATGTAACCAGTCCGTTAATGCCCAAGCCGTTCAGATAATACCAGGAAATATGATGTGAGACTAATTAAACCTTGAAAACGGGGAATAGTTATCAGTTAGCTTCAACAAAGAAATAAATACAGCGCAAATAAATACGTGGATAGTCTTTATAACACGTGTGTTACCAGATAACGTACTCCAGCTTATTTTAAAGAGTTATCGCGGAAATAAAATGACAAACAATCACATCTTTTCACTCCAGGAATTATTTATTGTTTGGCAATAAATAAAGCTTAAGTCATGGCAATTTTCTTTTAACATTTCATATTATCCTTTGTTTATTATGATTAACAAAATCTTCTTCCGTTAAAGTAGGGTAGGTATCCAGAAACTAGGACTGTGGCTTGTATAGCAACACGCATCCTGTATTTTTGTCTTCATGTACCCATGCTTCAGCATTTGTTCTTAGTGAATAACATATTATATAAATCTTTACGGGTCTTTTCAAACTGCCACTACTTCGTTCATATTCTCCAGACCTTAATCCTCCTGATCATTACTTATTTCGGGAGAAAACTAATGACCTATCTTAACATCATATAATGTTCAGTTTTTCATAAACAAATAAAGAATGCGCCATTCATTATAAAAGTTTATTATTACAAAAGTTAGAGACCATAGTACAGTATAAAGTTTTTCTTTAATGAAGGTGTGATACTAACATTATGTGTCAATTCAATGACACTATCATTATTTAATATATTTTATTCTTATAGGAAGTTAATATTAGTAAAGATATTTGACAGTATGATGTACATGTATGTAGTAATATTTAATGGCTTAAGTTGTAAACCATAGTGATAGTCTGTCCTAAAGGCGACATATTTTGTATAGGGAAATCCGATTACATAGCTTTGGGTTGCTTGAATTATCCCCTCTTTGGTCAGTCTTGATCAATAGATAGTTAGAAATTAGTCCAAGGTTAAATGTACTTGGCAAACATTCGATTTAATGGCATATTTCGAACGTTATCATATTATTTTATCAAAAAACGTTATTTTATTTAAGAAAAATATTCGTTAGACGACCAATTATGTATAACACATTGTTTTTACAAGTAAAAATGCATTATTCAACATGTTTCCCCAAACACAGTACGTTATCAATAAAGTTAATCATACTCGGACTTAACAACAGGTCCCTTGTATTCGATGTCTGCTGTATTACAAACGATGAATAATCAAACATTAAATATGGATTATAGAAAACTAACAATAAGTTTTTTAAAGGTATCGAATAGTCGGATATTGGAGAAAAGCATTGTTAAAAGCCGAGTGTTCTAATATACGGCATGACCTTTGTCTTAGACAAGGTTAATGCAATTTAAACTATAATAACAAATATAACTGCCATGGTCATTTAATTATTACAAAAGGTATTGTTAAACTTTTTTATACCTCTAGGAATTATCACGAACCAATTAAATTAAAATGTTTCATATATGTCTCACATTAAGCTAATGCATTTGATAAATATAACATGTGTAAAATAAAAAACAAATATGTTAAATATTAAATAATTATAATATTATTATATAAGTTGTGGTCTTTTCCGATAAATAAACCAGTTTTTGTCACCGTGGATTTAAAATAGGTAAGTTTATTCCAACCAAGCGTCATAACAGGTCAATTGAAAAGTACCCGGCCTACCATAGTAAAACACATTTTTTTGACAAAATTACTTATTTTTATTCAACATAATTCCCATCAAGGGTGATACACTGATTATAACGACCCTCCAAATTTTCGAAACCATTTTTGAAGTACGATTTGTCCTTTGCTTCAAAATAGGCCTCAGTTTCGACGATCACTTCTTTATTCGACCAAAATTTCTTCACAGCGAGCATTCTTTTGAGATCTGAGAACAGGAAATAATCACTGGGGGCCAGATCTGGAGAATACGGTGGATGAGGAAGCAATTCGGAGCCCAATTCATGGAATATGATACGGTCAATTGTCTTGGTGAAGCAGCACTTTCTTTTTCTTCAAATGCGGCCGTTTCTTTCGGCGATTTCGTTGTTGAAACGGTTCAATAACGCTATGTAATGGTCGCTGTTGATGGTCCTTCCTTTTTCAATCTAGTAAATGAAAATTATTCCATGCGCATCCCAAAATACACTCGGATGACTGTCGATAGGATTTCAGAGTGAAATGATGAAGCCATGTTTCATCCATTGTCACATATCGACGCAAAACTCTGGTTTTTTATGCTTGATCATCGTCAAACACTGCTCCGAGTCATCAACTCGTCGTTGTTTTTGGTCAAAAGTGAGCTTGCGCGACACCCACTTTGCACAGAGCTTTCTCATACCCTAATATTCGTGAATGATATGATGTACACCTTCAGTTGATATCTTTAGAGTGTCTGCTATTTCATTCATTTTCATTTCAGTTTCAATTTACGGTCATTCAAAATCATTTTGCGGATTTTTAAAAATGTTTTCGTCGGTAACAACCTCTTTCGGGCGTCCACTGCGTTCACCGTCTTCGGGTTCACCACGTCTAAACTTAGCATACCAATCCTTGATGGTTGATTTTCCTGGGGTAGTGTCCGGAAACTCGGCATCAAGCCAAGTTTTTGCTTCAACTCTATTCTTTCCTTTTAAAAAGCAATATTTTATCAATACACGAAATTCGTTTTTATGAATTTTTTCCACATTAACAAAAGTTGCTTCAGTCAAAATGCTATAATTCACAAACTAATGATCCGACAGCTGTCAAATTTATGCACGCATCTTTTGAGGCTTAGGGCTAAGTAAAAACATATAGATTTAATTCTAGTAGCGCCATCTATGTGTCAGGTCGAGGACTTTTCAATTGACCTGTTACATGAAGAGTGACATGATTGCTGAAAACACAACCCTAACCTACAAACCATTATAACTGTACAATTAATTATAGTTTAAGTCCTTCGATAATATATTCATTAGAAGTACTATAATGTTAAAACAAATTATATTTGAAAACATTTTTGTTTCATTATTTTCTTTAAATTAGAATTTTGTTATGTCAGAGTCAAAATGAACAAAAAATAAAGCATCTACTTATCAGGTTTTTTGGGCATAATTTCTGCTATTAGTTTAAAATATCACCGAATATACTTCAGCATTATACAGACGTTAAATGTTTAAGTCAGCATAATGACTGAGTTTCGGCTAAAATAATTAAAAACGATTTAATTAAAAGATATATCGGAGGTAAACATAATAATTATGAAAGGTTATTGTTAACGATTAACTGTGATCACATTAGCAATATTAAAAGTAAATAAAATAGGAAAAAAAAATAGTTAGTTATATGCAAATGAGTCGTATGGGAATGAGATGCATTTTCGGGATGATGTTATCATGAAAATGGTGTTTGGATAAGTATCGGAACGGGCCTGTACTAGTTGGTTGCACTCCGGTGTCTATGTATATATGCATATTGGAAATTGAATCTGGGCAATAGCAGGCGCAATAGCCTTCATGTGACGGTGCATAAACACTCCCCGATGTAGAGCCGCCAACTCCCTCCTCCTCCTCCTCCTCCTCCTCATCCTCCTCCAACCGCCACCCCTTTCGCCCCGCTACCCATTCAATATGTGACAGGCTTGTTTGTCGATTGAGAACGGATTATTCGAACCTGTCGACTGAAATTCATTTGCTTTGTGTACGGCGAAAGAACTGTTTTTGCCCGGTTTTATTGGCTACTCACCGGCCTGTCAAAATGCCAATTATTGGCTAATTGCGATTTAACGCCGCTCTGCCACTGCAACCGTTGCAACTCCTAATTAAGTGTATTTAAATTTTTTTTGTTCCCGTACGAATGCGGCCGCAATGTGGGTTTTATATGTGTGCCGTTGACATCTCAATTGATTCAGGTCAGTTATGCTCAACCGAAAACGCGAATTAAGGGGATATATTGGTCTAGAAATTTTGACGAAATCCATTTCTGTCGAATATCGTTGACATTTATTTATTTATCAACATTTCAGTGTGTTCTACTTGTTGAATAAAACTACCACCAAACATTTTCCATCGGTTCCTATTCAGTTAGAAAGCGACTCGACACGAAAATTCGACCTTAATGGGCCATAGTTGGTTCAAATTAAACATTAAAGTTATGTATTAACACTGTAACATAATATTCTGCTTCATAACATTTAAATTCGAGAATAAATAAGAGAAGGAGGAAGAAGAAGAAATATAATTACAACAGTAGTTTTAAACAACACAATACCATATTCCTTGTTCTTTTATTCTAGTTCTATTTTTCTTTGTCTTCATTCTATATTGTCACTGGATATAAAATAATCAAATTTCAGTGCTTTATAATAGTATTTTATAATTTTTAAAACAAATATTCAAAAATTCCGTCGTTATAATTTTCGAGCAGTTTGTGTATAAAGCTCACCTATAAAATAATAAAGATATTTTGATTTTATCTACTAGTAAGTTATTTTATTGTAATATATCATAATTCTGCTATCTATTAAAAGAATAATACAAAGGCAAACTTAACTTAAAACCATTGTAGCCTTACTCTAGCTTTATATTATATTAAAAGAGAAACCGCAAAAAGTACAATTTTGAAAAATATGTTATTGTTAAAATTAAACAATATCACGTGACTCGCACTCACTCTGACTCCTCATCATAATTTCAATAAAAGAATAGTATAAATTTATCTTTTTCTTTCAATTGAACTTGGCAAAATCCTTAGAGTAGATTGACATATTTTTCTATACTTAAAATCAAAAAAATAAAACTGTGAAAAACTAGGCCTTATTTTTATTCATCAATCAATTTTGCGAGGAAGAATCTTACCTACTAATCCACAATGGAGATTGAATTAAAAAACCCCAACTTGCCTTGAAAAATGTTATGGTACATATGGCGCATTCACCATGTCTTCGTCGATTCTTGATCATAACAACTATTCCAACAAGTGCACCGTAAAATATTAATACTACATTATTATATTATTCCATTAATGTGTAGTTTTGTTTATATTTATCATTTCAATGAATAAAAAGCACGGGATTCTAATTTATGACAAGTCATGATTCAAGCTAATTAATTACTAATCAAATATAATAAGTATCGTTGATGCATATTGATATTATCAGACGAAGGTGACATTATTCCCGTATTATTCATTCATATGCGGGACATTTAATCAAAACACTGAGCCCTAATTACTTTTTAGCAAACAAAAAGTGCCGGTTAATATACATGAACTCATGGGTATATTATAATTAATTATAGCTGCTATCTTAACAACGGTCAGTTATTGTTTTGTTTTTGCCGAGATTAATTTTAAATTTTTGAATTTCTATTCGATATATTACAAAGGCTAATGACTTTAAAATCGTCTCGGCAGTTAAAGTTGCAGAAAACATTATTTTAGTATTGTAAAAAAATTAAATCATTTCTGTCATATTAAATCTATAAATAAATATTTGTTTATTTATACGATTTTATATCAGCTTCATACAATTTTTTTATTTAAGTTTTAAGTGTAGAAAATGTTAATATCTCGAAATCTGCGAATATATACATACCCGCTATATCCACTAGACATTGCTCCATCTGGCTACCACTTATATCAAAATACTTATCACTTTTACTGAATGAATTTTTTACTTATTTGTGAATAATTTATATTTAACTCTAAAGACTTGTCACCTGTGGGCTTGAAACTGACCAGCAAAAGGTTTGAACGTTAATAATCTTAACCAGATATCGATTAATGATACTTATTTAATAATAATTACTTTTAGAAATTAAAGTCGTACATTATTTTACAAATTTCACATGTTGATAAGTAAATTATACTTTAGAAAAAAATTAGTTACTTTAGATGTTAACTGTGTGCCAGTTTTTCCAAAATGTTAAAAAATTAGTGGTTTTATTTCATTATATATCATAATTGTTTTCATAAAATATATAAAATCGAGTTAAAATAAAAAAATTATTAGACAAATCTTTTGATTTAGGCAGATAAAATACTTGTAGCTGTTATTATATATATTTGTTTATTTATACGATTTTATATCAGCTTCATACAATTTTTTAATTTAAGTTCTAGGTGTAGAAAATGTTAATATTTCGAAATCTGCGAACATATACATGCCCGCTGTATCCACTAGACATTGCTCCATCTGGCTACCACTTATATCAAAATACTTATCACTTTTACTGAATGAATTTTTTACTTATTTGTGAATAATTTATATTTAACTCTAAAGACTTGTCACCTGTGGGCTTGAAACTGACCAGCAAAAGGTTTGAACGTTAATAATCTTATCAGATATCGATTAATGATACTTATTTAATAATAATTACTTTTAGAAATTAAAGGCGTATATTATTTTACAAATTTCACATGTTGATAAATAAATTATACTTTAGAAAAAAATTAGTTACTTTAGATGTTAACTGTGTGCCAGTTTTTCCAAAATATTAAAAAATTAGCGGTTTTATTTCATTATATATCATAATTGTTTACATACAATACATAAAATCGAGTTAAAATAAAAAAATAATTAGACAAATCTTTTGATTTAGGCAGATAAAATACTTGTAGCTGTTATTATATATATTTGTTTATTTATACGATTTTATATCAGCTTCATACAATTTTTTTATTTAAGTTTTAAGCGTAGAAAATGTTAATATTTCGAAATCTGTGAATATATACATACCCGCTGTATCCACTAGACATTGCTCCATCTGGCTACCACTTATATCAAAATACTTATCAATTTTTATCCCAAATAAGCAATCGAATTTCAATTCAAACTCGTCAAAATAATGGTTTATAACGAGTGAGCTCTGTTAAACGTGAAATGTTATAAGATATTCTGACAGAAATACATTTCGAAATCAAAATTTTGTTAAGGGGGTAGGAAGGACCATTAGAAACATTGTGGCGTACCATATCAGGAATTCATTGAGTTGTAACAGCAAGGGTGAAACCTGATTCCAGACAGGGTTTAGATAAAATGAATAGTCCTTTATGTAATTGTACTTAGTAGGAGCAATTAATTAACACGATTTTCTGAACGATTTAGTCGAAACGTCGAAATCAGTTTTCTGTTATTTATATCAGAACATTATTTTACCGGAGTTATTTATTTATTTTAACGATTTTAGTAGCAAAAGATCGTTTAAATAAAATGTGATTTAGTAAAAATAGCTTTCATAACTCCACAATTTCAAAATCAATGGTTTGAAATGTATCAGTATACCTTGATGTTTTCATTATAGTACAAGTATCTCAAGTATCATAACACACATACAATATACGTATAGTGAACAATAAATCCTTTGAAATGTTTCGATTTATAATTGTTTGTAACTGTTTAACAGAGTACAAATCTTTTTACAACATTCTTTAATATTATCATTCAGAAATTACCTGTTCTTTATTAAAAAAATGTGTTTAATCACCTTACAAGAATTACATTGACTTCCTGTTATTATTTCTTGTATTAAAATATATTAAAAGCATAAAATAATATATTATAATATAAAATAAATGTTTGAAATATAATTAAATGATATAATAATACATAATATAATGATAATATAAATAGGAATGAATTAAAAAAAGAGGACCAATTGTAACAGTTTCCACAACGCTTAAAAGTTATATATTTCTATGAAAATGTAATAGTGTATCAGTTAGTTTATTAACTGTATATATATATATATATATATATATATATATATATATATATATATATATATATATATATATATATATATATATATATGGAAATTTAGCTTATATATTAATGGTACGCCACTGAGATAGTTGGACAGCGCATGATTTAAATTTTAAAACATTGACAATTTACATTTTTATGTTAACAACACTCTATACATCTTCACTATCTGATATAAGTTTACTCTTGTAGCAGTGTGTTTGTTCATAAATTACCAATTATATTTTTGTACAATAAAGCCTTTACGTCGTATTTTATTACTGTCACATTAGATATACTAGATAATATATTTCGAAGATATAACCCATATAGGAACAATTGCAACATTTCTATTTTTCAAATCTCGCATATAGAAGAATAAAAATAGTAATATAAATAATTATTTTCGTTGCTCTGATATATATGATAGAGTTGTTTTGGACGAGATGTAATTATTCAACAATTAAATGATGATTGATTATTATAATTTTTAAAAATTTTTACAACGACATTACTTAATGTTGAACATATGTTTACAGATTATATTATTAAATTTAAGTAGTGGCTATTTCCGGAGAATCTTGACCGGTAGATGTTAGAAATCGAGTTGTTAATGGACATGGTCCTTGTGTTTTTATATATTGATAAATACATTTTATTTGTTATCTTACATGTTTTATTTTCTCTCTTTTCTTTTAAATTGAAATATATTTATAAAACGTTAAATAACTTAGACATAATATATAAAATTTAAATAACAATTAGTAAACTGAGCTTCAAATGGGATTTTAGGTTAATTTTTGAATTCGAGAATATATATCATACTCTTTAGGTATACGAATAATTTACAAGAACTATAATTTTCGTTTGTTATTGTATTTTTTATGTATTAATAAATAAGTACATGGTGTTTTATTTTCTCTTTTTTTTTCATTTCAAAATTAGTTTAAAATGAAGAAAGATATTTATAAAGGTTTTTTCATATTACATATTTTACATTATCAAAGGCGAAAAAATGTACCAAAATTTTTTTGAGTCTCAACATAACTATTAAGTTAATTCAAGATTATTTATTCTATTTATATTTTATTCTTCAAATGGTAGGTATAATTTACAAGAATCGGCATTAGACTCTTACTTAAATTTAAGCGTTATTATTCTGAAAATTAAAAATATAATCGAGTCTATTAAGTTAATTTTATTGATGACCTTTTGATGTAAATAATTAAATTTTATTTAAATATTAATAAAAAAAATCCTCAAGATGTTAATATATTAAAAAAAAGTGTTTTTTTTTTTGTTAAATAAACGCTGTGCGTTTCTTAATTAACATATACATAATTAAAAAAGGAAATAAAAATAATGATTTTAATTATTTATGGGAGAATACGTAGCAGTATCACTGTCATGGATAATATATAATTATAATTCATTATATAATGATTTATTGATATAATTTAGATAACAATGTTTAATAAATAATGATATTTAAAGCTATAAAAGTTTATTAATAAATTCTGGAGGTATTCTTAGTGCTTCAGTTGACAAAGTGTGTTATAAAACTGCTTAATCATAAAAGCCATAAACTGAATTATATTAGTAAACATGATTATTCCATAAAACCGCCATATTTACTAAACTCCTGTATCATTTACGGCTTAAATATAATTTCACTCCATGTTTTAACAATTTTTTCCCAATATTGATCATAAACGTCCCCGATAATGATTATGAAAAAATCTGTTGACATTGGTGTGGACTTGAGTGCCATAAAACTTAGGAAAATCGCTCACTCAGTGTGACATAAAAATTATTTTCGGCCTTTTTACGACCTTATCCGTCCGTCAGTGGCAAATGTGATTGTCACATGATAAAATTCCGGTGTTTTTTTAGGTGCGTGATACTTAATAGTCAGTCACTAAAAAAAAATTACGTCAAAAATTGATGCATTTATCGTTTCAGTAGTTAAATCGTCGCCCGTTCTTTGTTAAACGGTTTAACGTTTTCGGTAATAAGCGACCTTTTGTTTTATTTCGAACAGAAGTAACATATTTCTTTGTTAGATACGGTAATAACGGTAAAGAAGGTGGGTGACGAAATCCGCGTGATTTATTGTTTCAAAGAACAACTTAACGTTCAAACATCATCAGAACATATCTATTTATGTTCTAATGTCTAGATATGTGTGACACGTAACTACATCTGTACCTAATTGTACGTTTTCTTGTTTAAAAATACTTAAAACTTTGTCTCCAAAGTTCTCCAGTTAAACTACTAGCTAAAAACAACACACTATTTGGTCTACACTGATAGCCACCTAACTACGATAGCTAACTAATAAAACAATAACTTTTAGGCAAAATTCAGCTTATTGCTATATATAACTCACTCCCTGGAACATTCATTTGATATTTAGAAACAGCCAGCGATCACTGGGGATTAGATGTGGACTATAAGGTGTGTGCCAAAGCAACATGTCGAATTTAATCATCGTTTTTATCGATTTGTATCGTATTTTATAAAAAAAATATTTCTATTACAATAAAGTGATGGATTGGCTTGGTTGGCGCAGTGGTAAGGGCGACAGGAAGGTCCACCTACTGTTGCGATAGTCCCGGATTCGAATCCTGCTGGGGCATGGTCGTAAATTTATTTTTGTGATTGTCCTAGGCAAGAGTGCAAAATCCGACAAGGAAAATGATCCCAGTCACGCCACTAACCAGGCTGGGTAAGACCGGATGTCTTCTGCGATGATTTCTAAGTTGGTCACTCGCCAGTCGGTAGGCTTAATACCGAGGACCGTGGTTCGGAACCCACGTTAAACCGTAGGTCCAGTAGTCCAGATAAACCCATAGTTGGTTCAAGGAGACTTTCAAATATATATATATATACATATATATATATATATATATATATATATATATATATATATATATATATATATATATACATAAATTAAGTGATAGCATCTTATTTGTGTATAATTTATATTTAACTCTAAAGACTTGTCACCTGTGGGCTTGAAACTGACCAGCAAAAGGTTTGAACGTTAATAATCTTATCCAGATATCGATTAATGATACTTATTTAATAATAATTACTTTTAGAAATTAAAGTCGTACATTATTTTACAAATTTCACATGTTGATAAGTAAATTATACTTTAGAAAAAAATTAGTTACTTTAGATGTTAACTGTGTGCCAGTTTTTCCAAAATGTTAAAAAATTAGTGGTTTTATTTCATTATATATCATAATTGTTTACATAAAATACATAAAATCGAGTTAAAATAAAAAAATAATTAGACAAATCTTTTGATTTAGGCAGATAAAATACCTGTAGCTGTTATTATATATATGTTATAAACTGTTGTAGATACTTGTGTGTCACTTTCGTTTTTTCCTCGATATGCGATCGATATGATTGTTACTAGTCGTAACCTACAAATTGTTTTGATAATAACTTAAATCTAGATCTATCTAGAGTCGTTAAATGTCGCTTACTATATTACACTAGACACTATCAAATGGTTTGATACTTTTGAGACTGATTCATGTTCTGGTTTTTGTCCAAGAGTTATTAGTTGAGTATTAGTATTAGTTCGATATTGACATGAGAATGGAGTCTGTCCTCACTTTTCCTTGCAATTATCTTGATTTCCTAAGTGACAGTCGGTATCTGAAGGTTTCAAAGTAAATTATCAGTCCTGTAGTATATCGGTGTACCTACAATACTTCTCAGGACTTTATATTTAAGTTATCCTCATAATTGAATTTTGCATGTCGATGTATAGATTTGCATACCCCTCCTTGTATAATATCAATTTGTGATATATTGTGATTTTCTTCCAATTAAATAAATAATTGAAAAGTCCCCGGCCTACCACAGTAAAATACATTTTTTTAGCAAAATATTATTTTTATTCAACATAATTCGCTTCAAGGGTGATTATAGCGACCCTCCAAATGTTCGATAACATTTTTGTAGTACGATTTGTCTTTTGCTTTAAAATAGGCCTTAGTTTCGTCGATCATCTCTTCATTCCACTAAAATTTCTTCCCAGCGAGCATTCTTTTGAGATCTGAGAAGAGGAAATAGTCGCTGGAGGCCAGATCTGGGAAATACGGTGAATGAGGAAGCAATTCGAAACTCAATTCATGGATTTTTGACACGGTGCATTGTCTTGGTGAAGCAGCACTTTCTTTTTTTCAAATGCGGCCGTTTCTCAGCGATTTCGTGCTTCAAACGGTCCAATAACGCTATGTAATAGTGGCTGTTGATGGTCCTTCCTTTTTCAAGGTAGTCAATGAAAATTACTCCATGCGCATCCCAAAATACAGACGCCATAACCTTGCCAGCCGACTATTCTCTCGGATGACTGTCGATTGGACTTCAGAGAGAAATGATGGAGTCATGTTCCATCCATTGTCACATATCGACGCAAAAACTTGGGTTTATTACGCTTGATCATCTTCAAACACTGCTCCGAATCATCAACTCGTCGTTGTTTTTGGTCAAAAGTGAGCTCGCGCGGCACCCACGTTGCACAGAGCTTTCTCACACCCAAATATTCGTGAATGATATGATGTACACGTTCAGTTGATATCTTAATTTTTGAGGGCGTACATTTACGGAGGCTGAATTTCTAACTTAATATGTGAAAAAAAAGTATCCATTTATTTTAGTTATACAATTGAGAGTGATAAAATTGATATGGTTTTGAATAGATTTAAAGAAACAAATGGGAGAGAAATATAAATAATATGAGGGATGATTTGTGGATTTTATCAAAGAAAAATTGAGAAAATATCAATAATTGATAATTTTTCGGCATTATTATTGTAAATTAAAATTGTACTAAACATATTTAATAAAAAATGTTTATAAAACAGCGTACCAATTTGTTAGCTTCCTATGTATTTTTTTAGTAATTGTCGAGCTGTTTAGGGTATCTTAGAAGACAAAAAACAATGGGGTGTAATAAAGAGTGATAAAATGCTGTGGCACGCCATTGAATAAAAAGAATCGCGAGTGGAAAAAGTCGAAAAAATCAAAATCGCGATCATAATGAAAGCGAAAGAAGAAGGTTTTTGGGCAAAAAGATATGGCAGTTGAGTGCTTTTATGTCTCGCGAGCCGGATTTTTCACTTCGATAGTCCTTGAAAGCTAAATTAATTTCGTAGTCCCGAACTCTCCATCCGGTCGTCTCCATCCTGCGGGTGTAATGAAGCTCGAGGTGATCATTTTAAACAATCGTAATTCGCAGGGGTGGTCCAGGAAAAAGGGCCCCGGCTCTCCCGCAAGACGTTCCGTCAATCAATGCACATATTTTCCTCTTTTCGACGTCATTCCCAGTCGTCATTTAATTTTTGCATCGCATATTGACGCGGCACTTTTCCACAGTCCATAAAATGGAATGGGCCTACGGCTTTTCGGGTCCTGCTACGGATTCGGTCCCATATACTGGCTCGTGATATTTTATTTTATCCTGTTTTTGCTCCGCGCAAAACCAATGACCCGAAAATATGCGTTCAGGAAACCGTTGCCATTTTGAGACGGATTGTGACGCTAGTGGTTTGGTGGCGGCGCTCTATATAAAATCCATAAATCATCTCCTATATTATTCATTTTTCTCTCCTATTTTTCATTTAAATATATTCAAAACCATATCAATTTTATCACTGTTCATTGTGTAACTAAAATAAGTGGATAAAGATTTTTTTTGACGTAACAGGTAATTTGAAAATTCCCCGGCCTGGCACGTAGATGGCGCTACTGGAATTAAATCCATATGTTGTTTAGTTATCCCTAACTCTCAAAAGTTTGTGAGTTATAGATTTTTTAAGCAATTTTTGTTATAGTGAAAAAAATGGATAAAAAGGAATTTCGCGTGTTGATAAAATATTGCTTTTTGAAGGGAAAAAATACAGTTGAAGCAAACACTTGGTTTGATGCCGAGTTTCCGGACACTGTACCAATAAAATCAAACATCAAGAATTGGTATGCTTAGTTTAGACGTGGTGAAATGAGTACCCACGATGGTGAACGCAGTGGACGCCCAAAATGGGTTGTTACCGACGAAAACATTTAAAATATCCACAATGATTTTGAATGACCGTAAATTAAAATTGAATGAAATAGCAGACACTCTAAAGATATCAATCGAATGTGTACATCATATCATTCACGAATATTTGGGTATGAAAAAGCTCTGTGCAAAGTAGGTGCAGCGCGAGCTCACTTTTGACCAAAAACAACGACGAGTTGATGATTCGGAGCAGTATTTGAAGATAATCAAGCGTAATAAACCTGAGCTTTTTCGTAGATATACGGCAACGGATGAAACATGCCTCCATAATTTCACTCCGAAATCCAATCGACAGTCATCCGAGTGGACTGCACACGATGAACCCGCTCCAAACAGTCGGCTTGCAAGGTTAGGGCGTTTGTATTTTGGGATGCGCATAGAATAATTTTCATTGAATACCTTGTAAAAGGAAGGACCATCAACAGCGTTACATAGCGTTACTGGACCATTTGAAGGACGAAAACGCCGAAAAACGGCCGCATTTGAGATTTGAGAAAAAGAAAGTGCTGCTTCACCAAGACAATGCGCCGTGTCACAAGTCGGTGAAAACGATGGCAAAAATCCATGAATTTGGCTTCGAATTGCTTCCTCATTCACATAATCATAATTATAAATAAAAAAAATCAATTTTAAAATAAATATAATACATAATCATAAACATAATCAATTTTTGGGATGTTTTTTTCTTAAAACCTATAAATCTGTAAGATAGCGAAATATCTCTAACTGGTTTCTCTAAATATCTCGCAATTTTATTTACAATAGGGATGTCAAAAATATCGATATATCGATATATCTGACACAATAAGTCTGACACAAAATTCACATTTGTTTATAACATCTACTGCTTGGATGCAGGAAATACACAAATCAAAGACTGAATTTGGGATTCGGGACAGCTTATAACTGACTTATAGTTAATTAAGTCCCTACACAGGAATATTTCCTACTGCTATGACACCGTATTAACTACAAACTAATTCTTATTATACATGTTGGCTGTTTATATATACACTGATTTGATTCCTAAAGATAGTCGACATGATTTTAATTAGAGATATTTCCCTATTTTACAGATTTCATGAAGATATCTGGATTTTACAGAAGAAACGTTCCAAAACTTGAAAACATATGTGATGTAGATGGAATATCGCTAGTAATTGAAGGTTATGCTATTAACAGATGCCTAATTTTGCGATATTTAACATTGTAAACTTGGCGGCATCGTTGCCAACATGTGGAGAAATCCTCAATCTGCGGGGAATCTCATATTTATTGGGAATTGAAATTATGATGTCTAAACATCTACATAGTGTTAATTATGAATATTTACAGTACTCTCCATACTTCAATACCATATTATCGACTTGATACCGATGTTATAGTGTCTTTAATGGAAATAAGTGGAAGGGATTAAGAAGTTGGGCGGCAGTAGCAAGTTTTCCCCATTATGAAAATACTAAAAATAAATATACTTTAAATAGTTGATGCTTCTTTCATTTCTTAAAATAATTTTAAGGGAAATTTGTAGGGAATCAGAACATTTTTCTTCTCAATTTGAGGAATTTGACATATCGATTCTTGAAAAATTTGATAAATTGATAGTCTTGATTATTATTGGCAATATTATTAATGTAAACAAAGAGAGGGATGAAAAAATGGGTGGTGTAGTGTCAAATTTAACAGGTCAAGCAAAATACTTGCAAGAAAATTATGGAAAAAGGTGTAATGTTATAATTCATAACATTACTCTTTATTCCGCATTATGAAAATACTAAAAATAAATATACTTTAAATAGTTGATGCTTGTTTCGTTTCTTAAAATAATTTTAAGGGAAATTTGTAGGGAATCAGAACATTTTTCTTCTCAGTTTGAGGAATTTGACTTACTGATTATTGGAAAATTTGATAAATTGGTAGTCTTGATTATTATTGGCAATATTATTAATGTAAACAAAGAGAGGGACGAAAAAATGGGTGGTGTAGTGTCAAATTTAACAGGTCAATCAAAATACTTGCAAGAAAATTATGGAAAAAGGTGTAACGCTATAATTCATAACATTACTCTTTATTCCCCATTATGAAAATACTAAAAATAAATATACTTTAAATAGTTGATGCTTGTTTCGTTTCTTAAAATAATTTTAAGGGAAATTTGTAGGGAATCAGAACATTTTTCTTCTCAATTTGAGGAATTTGACTTATTGATTATTGGAAAATTTGATAAATTGATAGTCTTGATTATTATTGGCAATATTATTAATGTAAACAAAGGAAGGGACGAAAAAATGGGTGGTGTAGTGTTAAATTTAACAGGTCAAGCAAAATATTTACAAGAAAATTATGGAAAAAGGTGTAACGCTATAATTTATAACATTACTCTTTATTCCGCATTATGAAAACACTAAAAATAAATATACTTTAAATAGTTGATGCTTGTTTCATTTCTTAAAATAATTTTAAGGGAAATTTGTAGGGAATCAGAACATTTTTCTTCTCAGTTTGAGGAATTTGACTTATTGATTATTGGAAAATTTGATAAATTGATAGTCTTGATTATTATTGGCAATATTATTAATGTAAACAAAGAGAGGGACGAAAAAATGGGTGGTGTAGTGTCAAATTTAACAGGTCAATCAAAATACTTGCAAGAAAATTATGGAAAAAGGTGTAACGCTATAATTCATAACATTACTCTTTATTCCCCATTATGAAAATACTAAAAATAAATATACTTTAAATAGTTGATGCTTGTTTCGTTTCTTAAAATAATTTTAAGGGAAATTTGTAGGGAATCAGAACATTTTTCTTCTCAATTTGAGGAATTTGACTTATTGATTATTGGAAAATTTGATAAATTGATAGTCTTGATTATTATTGGCAATATTATTAATGTAAACAAAGAGAGGGACGAAAAAATGGGTGGTGTAGTGTCAAATTTAACAGGTCAATCAAAATACTTGCAAGAAAATTATGGAAAAAGGTGTAACGCTATAATTCATAACATTACTCTTTATTCCCCATTATGAAAATACTACAAATAAATATACTTTAAATAGTTGATGCTTGTTTCGTTTCTTAAAATAATTTTAAGGGAAATTTGTAGGGAATCAGAACATTTTTCTTCTCATTTTGAGGACTTATTGATTATGGGAAAATTTGATAAATTGGTAGTCTTGATTATTATTGGCAATATTATTAATGTAAACAAAGGGAGGGACGAAAAAATGGGTGGAGTAGTGCCAAATTTAACAGGTCAAGCAAAATACTTGCAAGAAAATTATGGAAAAAGGTGTAATGTTATAATTCATAACATTACTCTTTATTCCGCATTATGAAAATACTAAAAATAAATATATTTTAAATAGTTGATGCTTGTTTCGTTTCTTAAAATAATTTTAAGGGAAATTTGTAGGGAATCAGAACATTTTTCTTCTCAATTTGAGGAATTTGACTTATTGATTATTGGAAAATTTGATAAATTGATAGTCTTGATTATTATTGGCAATATTATTAATGTAAACAAAGGAAGGGACGAAAAAATGGGTGGTGTAGTGTTAAATTTAACAGGTCAAGCAAAATATTTACAAGAAAATTATGGAAAAAGGTGTAACGCTATAATTTATAACATTACTCTTTATTCCGCATTATGAAAACACTAAAAATAAATATACTTTAAATAGTTGATGCTTGTTTCATTTCTTAAAATAATTTTAAGGGAAATTTGTAGGGAATCAGAACATTTTTCTTCTCAGTTTGAGGAATTTGACTTATTGATTATTGGAAAATTTGATAAATTGATAGTCTTGATTATTATTGGCAATATTATTAATGTAAACAAAGAGAGGGACGAAAAAATGGGTGGTGTAGTGTCAAATTTAACAGGTCAATCAAAATACTTGCAAGAAAATTATGGAAAAAGGTGTAACGCTATAATTCATAACATTACTCTTTATTCCCCATTATGAAAATACTAAAAATAAATATACTTTAAATAGTTGATGCTTGTTTCGTTTCTTAAAATAATTTTAAGGGAAATTTGTAGGGAATCAGAACATTTTTCTTCTCAATTTGAGGAATTTGACTTATTGATTATTGGAAAATTTGATAAATTGATAGTCTTGATTATTATTGGCAATATTATTAATGTAAACAAAGAGAGGGACGAAAAAATGGGTGGTGTAGTGTCAAATTTAACAGGTCAATCAAAATACTTGCAAGAAAATTATGGAAAAAGGTGTAACGCTATAATTCATAACATTACTCTTTATTCCCCATTATGAAAATACTACAAATAAATATACTTTAAATAGTTGATGCTTGTTTCGTTTCTTAAAATAATTTTAAGGGAAATTTGTAGGGAATCAGAACATTTTTCTTCTCATTTTGAGGACTTATTGATTATGGGAAAATTTGATAAATTGGTAGTCTTGATTATTATTGGCAATATTATTAATGTAAACAAAGGGAGGGACGAAAAAATGGGTGGAGTAGTGCCAAATTTAACAGGTCAAGCAAAATACTTGCAAGAAAATTATGGAAAAAGGTGTAATGTTATAATTCATAACATTACTCTTTATTCCGCATTATGAAAATACTAAAAATAAATATATTTTAAATAGTTGATGCTTGTTTCGTTTCTTAAAATAATTTTAAGGGAAATTTGTAGGGAACCAGAACATTTTTCTTCTCAGTTTGAGGAATTTGACTTATTGATTATGGGAAAATTTGATAAATTGGTAGTCTTGATTATTATTGGCAATATTATTAATGTAAACAAAGGGAGGGACGAAAGAATGGGTGGAGTAGTGCCAAATTTAACAGGTCAAGCAAAATACTTGCAAGAAATTTATGGATTATGAAAATATTAAAAATAAAAATACTTTAAATAGTTGATGCTTGTTTCATTTCTTCGACTAATTTTAAAGGGAATTTGTGGTGAATCAGAACATATTTCTCCTCAATTTGCCGAATTTGTGAAATTGGCACTGGAAAGTGCTGGTATGTGTGAGACATAGTTATTTTTAAAAATAAATAATGCAATTAAGATATTTTGAAACGGAATAATATAATTGTCGTTTAATCTTGACTGTTAATTAACGCAGAGCAATATATCGTGTACTATTTTATGCGTGAATAGGACATAATTTAGTAAAGAGCAGATTCCGAACTGTAGTGCGTTATAATTCGT
Source organism: Rhynchophorus ferrugineus (assembly GCF_030347505.1). NCBI lineage: Eukaryota > Metazoa > Arthropoda > Insecta > Coleoptera > Curculionidae > Rhynchophorus > Rhynchophorus ferrugineus. Next base: position 22,586,398 of record NW_027472584.1, on the reverse strand, counting down.
CACAGAAGCCATTCACACATTACCGAACCGATTTAGATTGATTCAAGGGTGAGCTTAAACCCCTATTTGGTCTGGTCCCGTCCGCCTTGGTGATCGTTGACCGGTAATAATGTCACCCCTTGTCCTTAATAATATTATCAGACGGTGGTGTATGGATTGTCTTAGTGATGGCAGTGCCATCGGAATTGGCGGGCGACCGGCCGAAGCACTTAAATTGGAGGGGGCGCTGCTGTTGCGGTGACGGTTTTCCCTTCCATTTTAGTTTTTATATCGTCAATTGGGGCTTCGTATGTTATGCGCTGCTCTGTTGTTACGATCGCCATTCAACTTCCGGAAACGGTAAATCAATCGATTTTATTATTCTGCACGACGTTCGAAACTGACGTCTCTCTCATCACCGACTTTTATATTAAACGAAAAATTGGTAATAAAACTATGGTATACGGCCGTTAGTCCATTCGGCATCATCATGTGACCCCGTGTTGTTAGTCACGCGAATTTTACTATCCGGAAATGATCAATCAAAGGGTTAATACTAAGGGTTTATCAATATTACTTAACACACAAGTTATAGAGAGAAAAAACCTAATACCTCGATATCAGCTTGGGTTGGTTAATACACATTCAACAATTGACCAGGTTTATAGAACAACAGATGTAATTGAAAAAACCTATGATGGTAAAAAAATCATGTCCATCTCTATTCTTAGATGTAGCACAAGCTTTCGACAGTTCATAAGTTCATAAGCTACAGAAAATGTTACCGAGACAACACACTGCACTATTAAAATCTTACATTACAGAATGTTTAGAGTCAAACAAGATGAAGCCTATTCTACAGTAAAACAAGATAAACAGCTAATTACAAGGAAGTTTATTGACACCAATTCTTAACCTATTGTATATATGTTTTTTTTTGTTCTTTAACTATTACATTGTTACTAGTCGCTTCTGACTAATCTTAATTTTTTGACCTAACAATTTGTCTTTGTCATAAATTAAATCTAGGTATATAACTAAGAGTAGTCTGGTGAAATAATATTTATACATACAGTATGTTTTTTAAAGTATGTTTTAACAGTGAAGAAATGAACAATCAAAGTAATCCAAATAATTTATTAAATAAATAACATTGTAGCAATGGTTATATTATAAAATACAGCTAGGTTAATAAACCTAATAGCAAATATTAGTTTATAAGAATTATTTATGTTTAATTAATAAGGTTCCATCGAACCGGAAACATTCTAAAACGATGATGTACAATGTATGTTATATGCAAGTAATAAACCGAATGCATTATAAAATTTTATAGCAATTCAAAATTTACATATTACGCAGGTTCGAATATTTAATCAAATTCATCGTCGTACATGGCAACTTTTAAAATAAATCCATCACTAAAGATCCTCCTTTCGTTTCAAATGCACTAAGCCATAAAACGGAGAATACTACTAAGACGTAAAAATTTTATTCCTCGTTTTAATTGCGCAAACACGAGATCTTAAAAAAGACAACAACAACAACAAGAAGAACGAGAGAGATGAAACAAAAGAACGTCAGCCCCTAAACTTTTCAAATTGCTGCAAACGTTAAAGGAAACATTCTTAAAACCGGCACAAATGGCGATACAAACATAGATTACACCACCCCTTCAGTAAAATATAAAAGTCGTATTTTAATATCTCGCGATAAAAATATTTTTATTATACGTTCGTTTCGAATTACCTTTTGTTGTCGTAAAATGACGCCATTTATATTATATTCAATATGTATCTTCCGTTGTTTTTTCTTCTTCAACTATGATGAAAGATAAACTGAGTAAAGAAGGCTGAGCTAATTGGCTGAAGTTTTGTTTTTCTATAAGGTAATTACACTAAATATACCTCAAAATTATTTCAAGAATTCCTAAAGTAAAATAGAAATGAAGAAATTTTGAAAATAATGAAATGATCCTCAAAATCGCCATACCCCTCTCCTATTGAATTATCAGACATATAAATTGATTTAAAAGAATTTACAACACATGGTGTTATTTTGTAACAAGTCAGTTGAAAACTCCCCGGTCTACCATAGTAAAACACATCTTTCTGGCAAAATTAGTTTTTTTTATTCAACATAATTCCCTTCAAGGGTGATACACTGATTACAGCGACCCTCCGACCTTTCTATACCATTTTTGTAGTACGATTTTTCCTTTGCTTCAAAATCGGCTTCAGTTTCGGCGATCACCTCGTCATTCGACGAAAATTTCTTCCCAGCGAGCATTCTTTTGAGATCTGAGAATAGGAAATAGTCGCTGGGGGCCAGATCTGGGGAATACGGTAGATGAGGAATCAATTCGAAGCCCAATTCATAGATTTTTGCCATCGTTGTCACTGACTTATGACACGGTGCATTGTCTTTGTGAAGCAGCACTTTCATTTTCTTCTAATAACGCTATGTATTAGTCGCTGTTGATGGCCCTTCCTTTTTCAAGGTAGACATTGAAAATTGTTCCATGGGCATCCCAAAATACAGATGCCATAACCTTGCCAGCCGACTGTTGAGTTTTCCCAACGCTTTGGAGCGGGTTCATCGTGTGCAGTCCACTCGGATGACTTCGGAGTGAAATGATGGAGCCATGGTTCATCCAATGTCACATATCGACGCAAAAACTCGGGTTTATTACGCCTGATCATATTCAAACACTGCTCCGAATCATCAACTCGTCGTTGTTTTTGGTCAAAAGTGAGCTCGCGCGGTACCCACTTTGCACAAAGCTTTATCATACCCAAATATTCGTGAATGATATGACGTACACGTTGAGTTGATATCTTTAAGTGTCTGCTATTTCATTCAATTTCAATTTACGGTCATCCAAAATTATTTTGTATAGTTTTTAAAAGTTTTCGTCGGTAACAATCTCCTTTGGGCGTCCACTGCGTTCACCGTCTTCGGTGCTTATTTCATCACGTCTAAACTTAGCATACCAATCCTTGATGGTTGATTTTCCTGGGGCAGTGTTCGAAAACTCGGCATCAAGCCAAGTTATCCCTTCAAAAAGAAATATTTTATCAACACGCGAAATTTCTTTTTATCAATTTTTTTCACAATAACAAAAGTTGTTTCACTCAAAACGTTATAATTCACAAACTAATCCGACAGCTGTCAAATCTATGCATGCATCTTTTGAGGGTTAGGGCTAAGTAAAAAACATATGGATTTAATTCTAGTAGCGCCATCTATGTGTCATGACGGGGACTTTTCAATTGACCTGTTACCTCACAAAGCACTGTTAACTCATCAATCAAATCATTATCAGATCTGTTAAAGAAGAAATTAAGAAATTCGTAACAAGACGCAAGGAAAGATTTCACTTCCATTTTAACACAAAAATGTATTCAACTCACTAAATGATAAAAACACTGAAAAGTGCTAATAACTTTTATTTTATTAATTAGAAACTAACTAAGGGCCAATGGGTCTTTCTGGTTCATCGACAACGAACAGTAATAATATATTAATAAAAGAAAAAATATATATATCATCAATTCTCACAAAAAAATCAATTTTAATTGGTTGATTTTATTTCCAAACACCTGAACACTTTAAATACATTCCCTGGATGATGTTCTTTAAGCGGAAACAATTAGAGGGAGTTGGAAAAAGAAGGAGATAAAACACCCTTTATTAAACGAATCCTTTGTTGGGCGTAGTGCAATCATCAAAGGGTTCCGAAACCACATGTATCAGAATTCGACGCTGGCTCTAATGCCTAATCTATCAACAATGTGGATTTATTGACGAAATACGATTTGACGTACACATATATTTACCATTCGGTTCGCTAATAAACCCCCAAATAAGCCGCATTTAATTGTTTATTACCAGAAATACCGATAATCTCAACCGAATCAGCGTATTTATATCGGAACGCTTTGAACCATTACTAACATCTAACTCCCCTTTAACCAATATCATGATTATTTCCGTGTTATAGTTCAAGAACAATTGGACTCGTATAAAGGATTGTATATTACAGACCAAGGAATCCCTAAAAACTGACTCAACAAATTTTATAGCCAAATGCACGGTTCGATTGTTTTGTTCAATTCGTGATGTCAGACGAAGATGTAGAAACCATTTCCTGCATAAATTGTGAGAGAGGAAAGGACGGAGATAATTGCTTGGACCAGCTAATTTTATATGTGCTTATTTTTTCCAACGGTAGTATAAGCGAGACGGAGATGTACATATTTCCTCACGTACTAATTTTAGAAAACAAAAGGAAAAAAATAATTACTGAATATTATCAACATGCAATTAATAATTTTATTTTAAACGAAGTAGAATTACTTTTATATTTGAATGTTCTTTGAATCTGTAAAATGGAATGGAATTTTTCTTTGGAATGGCATAATACCCTATAAATGTTTTATCGTATTTTAATATGTTAATTGCTATTTTCAAATAATATAATAAATATTGACAATATAATAGAACTTAAACAAAACCCAAAATCTAAAGATGTACAATAATCATAAATACTAAATAAAAATTAAACATATACCTAATCATAGAAAATAAACTAATTAATGACAATTAAAAATTATCGCATAATAACTACTAGAGCTTTTCAAGTAAAGTAAATGCTTCATTTATTATTGAACGGAAATATTTTTTAACTAAAATTGACAGTAATCGAAATATTACCTACTATTGCCATAAAAACAGGCAAACGTATTTTACTATTTATCATTCACAATTTCAATCTATTTAATCAATTATATTAACAATTTTGAAAAACATCGTTCCAAAATGCTGCTATATTAATATACAATATATTATTATTTACAAGTAAACTACCAAAAAAAAACATACTATAAATATAATATAATTATATATGTTACATATAAATCTATGTAAGCATAAATTGAGTCCAATTTTGTCAAGTTCGCCTCTAGGACGACACAGCCAGAACGTTAAAAATCAGTCGAATGAAACTAGTAGACCCAAAAATAGTAAGTAAAAGTACACGACTGAAACAGTCGATAGTAAATAGTAACAAAATCAGTCGAACGGAAAATAGCGACTGAAAACAGTGGACTGAAACTGGTAAAAAGTAGTAAAATCAGTCGAACCAAAAATAGCGAGTGAAATAGTAGTCAATTACTAAACAGTAAATAGTCGATTTCAGTTGATAGTTCCCAAGACTATTTAAAGCTGTCAAAATTATCCTGCTCTCAATATCAACTAATAAATAAATTCATACAATAAACTACCAATCAAGTACTAAGGAAAAACAAGCCACCACTTAGGTTTGGTCAGTATTTGAATCACTTGTAATTCAAATTTGTAATTTGTATTTCAAATACCTAATACTGAAGGATTTTGTAATTAGGTTTTCAAATACTTAGGGCTTTAAAATGCACTTGAACTTAAATACATTTAGAGATCTTTGTGCGTTCAAAACAAAAAATATATTATGCCCAGCCATGGCCTCCACTTTATTGCGGTAGATTAAATAGTAGACAAAAGTTAAATAAGATGAGGATTATAGCAAAAGCTAAAACTGATATTATTATTCTAAACTTTTAAACTAACATTACGTGTAAAACTAAAAAAACAATAATTAATTATTTTACTATCCAGCTTATCCGCCTGATTTAGCGTTCTCTGATTTCTGTTTGTTACCACACTTTTGCCCTAGTATCTTACACATCGTTAGTATATAGAAAAAATGCTTATTGCTACTGGGAAATGAAAATAATAATAAATAATAATTAATAGTACACCATAAAAGTGTAAAAAACAGGTTATAAATTGATGCCAAAAAAATTATAACACACCATTTTCAAGGACATCGAATAGGTACCAACAAATGCCGATATTTAATGATAACAAGAACAAAGAATGATTCTTGTTTATTTATAAAAAATAATCTATATATCTAAAAGGAGTAGGTTAATGAAGCTATATATACGCATGCGCCAAATTTTAAATATTCTGTGTTTCAAAAATAAATGGAGCCCAGTAAGCGCATGAACCAAATCCGGAGATATTTGTTGAGTAATGAATCATCACAAAACACTTCTGACTTATCAAACAAAGCAAAAAAAAACATAAAACAGAAATTAATTCACAGTCATAGTAAAATAGAATTTCTTGTATGAAATTCTTAAAAAATATTTCCAAGAGCATAATTATACACAAAAAATTATGAACGTAATAGGAAATATTACACACAATGTTGAACATATCTCAAAAAGCACTGCTAACTCATCAAATTATCATCGGATATTGAAACTAAGCTATAAACAAAATTTAATTAATACAAACTTAAGACAGTAAAAGTAAGTAAAATTGTGAAAAAAAAATTAAAAAACATAAAACACAAATTAATTCACAGTCAGTAAAATTGGAATTTATTATAATGAGTTCTTAAAAAATGTTCCCAAGAGTATAATTAACTTGAACTATAATCCTAAATGATAAACCTCCTCTGTCTTTATTTATAAATGTGATTTAGCGTTTGAAGCAAATGAAAAGTATCACCAGGAGACCTGTACAGTAATTAACAAGTATTATGTTGTTATTACGACAACAGGAACAACCCCGAAGGCAAAAATGGTGGCGGCGGCGGCGGTGAATTAACAGGGCGCCGTAATTGGTTATAAGGATATAATGACGAGACGAGAGACGATACTCATTCGAAAGCATCTCCCGCGAGAACAGTGAAATGACCTTTGAAAATGTCACCACCATTTTGTAACCTTTGACGGGTATAATCACGAGAGAAACTGTCCTACCTATGTGGCAAGATAACCTTTAGTCCTGACCTTATAACATATGTGGTGCGTGTTGGGTTTTGATTCACTTAAATTTTGTTTCAAGTCCGATTTTCCTGCTATTCAATTTAAAACTGACTGTTCTGCAGATTGAATTTACATCGACCCTGCAATATTTATTGATATCGTGATAAAACATTCATCTGTAACATGCTATTAATCCTAGCTTCTTCCGAATATTTATAATGTATTTATATATTAATATACAGGGTCTTCAATGGGAAAATTCAAGTTTCAGGTTTGATTTGAGGGTTTATTGTTAATGCTGCACAAGTTTCATTAGCAAAACTTATATAGTCATGTAATTTGCGTATTTTAACTATGAATTCTAAAGTGTATAGATCAACACAATAAAAAAAAACAGAAATTATCAAAGAAATCTAGGCTTATTTAAAAATATAAATATATCCATAGAGTTTATAATCGACATTTTTGAAGACTTAAAAGTGGTTAATTTAGATAAAAAATCTATATAGAAAATAAATATTACTACATAGTATAAAACAAAGTCGCCTTTTCTGTCCCTATATCACTATGTGCGCTTAAATCTTTAAAACTACGCAACGGATTTTGATGCGGTTTTTTTTCAATAGATAGAGTGATTCAAGAGCAAGGTTTATATGTATAATATATGCATAATATACTAAGGCAACATTGCTAATTTTAGAGGTTTCTAACGTGATGTCGTAAATTAACCTATTTTTTTAGGCTTATTTAGCAATTAGCAAAAACGCTGCCTAACCCTACGAGTTAGATCAAATTAATGTACTACAGTATTGTACACCATAAAAAGGTCTACAAAAAAGACCGCGATGGTATATGTTTATCTTTTAGGGATAACCCACATTAACCATTTTTATTGTTTACTTTTTACGTGAGAAAATGGCTTATTTACGAAGCTATTTTAAGCAATACGGCATTAATCCTTTTCGAATTAAGTACCTTAAATACAGTGTGCAATTAATATAGATCAATATGGTTCCTTACAGCATGTAAATTAAACAAATATTTTCGGAGATATTACAAATTTAAAATTTGCGTTTAAACATGTGTAATGTAATAAAAATTGTATGAATTTAGATATTCCAAAGATAGCAGGAAATCTTCATAGTAAGTATAGGGGAAGAGGAATTGTTTTACTCCAAATTTAATGCGTGCAGGCCAAGGGCAGTAATGAATGAACCAAAAATACTGGATCGATTTTAATCATGTTTTCATTGAGTGACATAGGCATATATATTTTATGCCCGTGCAAAGTCGGAGCGGGCCGCTATGTTTTTATAAACAACGTTCATATTTTTTCTGTAGTGTATTTAATTTAGTATCAGCATTGCACCTGTGCGAAGCCGGGGCGGGTCGCTAGTAATTTTATAAACTATTAGAATACGTGGAAGCAATACAACTGCTGGACAGCGCGCAGGATTTCAGGAGATTGAAGTGAACCAAACCATACGAACTTATATATAGTGTATACCTTTAGTGTAAACTGTAGCTATAAGTTATTATAATTTTATAATTGAGGAATACATATTGATGTATTTTCTCGCATTCGTCTTGCTTGTGAATTAATCCAAGTACAAATGAAATGTAGTAATAAATTAATTTGTAATTAAGATTGTACCAAGCGTATCTAATAGAGATGTTATAAAAAATTATAACACGACAAACTTTAAGTTTTCGCATAGGACACCCTATATTTAGTACAATACTTTTTAGAGCATATATGACATGACATATGGCAATGTCAATCAGTAATATTATTAATGTCAAAATAACATAACAAATCTTTTTAGTAACATTTATTTAACACTGTACTATTTAAACAATATAAATCTTTGTGTTCTTTTAGATTTTTCAATCGACTTTTTCGAAGATTTAAAAGTAGTTAATTTAAAAACTTATTATCTCGATTAAACAAGATGATATAATTTTATAAACTATTAGTCCTATTATTATAATCATCTCAAATCTTTTTGTGTCATTTATAACACTACAAACTTTAAATTTTCCCATGGGACACCCTGTATATATTATAATACTTTTTAGAGCATGTATGATATGATATATGTAAATGTTAATCCCTAGTAATATTATTAAAATCAAAATAACATAACAAATCTTTTTAGTAACATTTATTTAACACTATACTCTTTAAACAATATAAATCTTTGTGTTGCTCTTTTAGATTTTTCAATCGACTTTTTTGAAGATTTAAAAGTAGTTAATTTAAAAACTTGTTATCTCGATTAAACAAGATGAATTTATGCGGTTACCTGACAAGCTGAAATAAAAGCACAAGTACGATAAGGATCTACAAGCTACTGTCTCTGCAGGGCGCATTATAATTACGAAGAAATACTCTCCACCAATTATGAAGTATTTACCCATTCGGTAAGTTGACGTAAATAATTTTGTAACGTCAGAAACTGTCACCTAACCTATAGATTATCGTCTGTAGATATTTCAGATATTGTTTGTTGTGTCACTGATATTAAAAACGTCAATATTTATGCCTCAATGATAAATATATTCGAGTTACGAACTCAAAACAATAAAATTAAGACGAAAATGACAACAACGGTTATAATATATGTAATGGAATAGTTGAAATGTTTAAATACCAGATGAAATAAAACGAATGTAGTCGCTTCTGGTGTAAAATAAATTAAAACCATTAAAATATGTCATGAAATTAATATTTTTAATTACTAAGCGGTCGAGATATATAGATAATTAATAGAAATAAAATTTTCTTCGTCAATTGTTTATTTTAAAACGTATTAATATAGTTCTCTGTTGTAATGAAGATTATATCGGATAATATTAAGCCTCATTTAATTGTTTATCGGCAGATATTCCTATAATCTCACTGATCACTCCAATGTGGAACGCTTTGAACCATTACTAACCCCGGACCAAACATTATTACGGTAATTGTTTGCTTTCTATTTAATTATTATTGGTGAGGTTATGTTTAAGTTTAATTAATTACCATGGGATTTGTAATTAAATTTGCTTCAAAAAATATGAATTAATTTTTTTGGTCAATGAATATCAAAAGATGTTGCTATAAATATAAATATGATATAGAAGAGTAAGTATATAAGGTGCTTGCATGTATTTTGATCAGTGATGTTTTACTATTCAAGAATTTATTACTTTTAACTGTGTCTAATACACATCATCTTTTTCGCGCAAGAATGACTTGATAATTAGGACATAGACTGACAAACAAAAAGCGCAAGATTAAATGCACTTTAACGGTTTATATTCGATAAACGCATTGCAAACTGATCTATATATATGGTGGCGATAATAAAGCTTCTGTTGAAGTTAAAGTAGCTTCGACATTATTTCCTTTATTAAAAATAAAACCACTTGTACGGTATAATTTTTGTTGTTGTAGAAGCGGTGCAAGTAAACCAGTAAATTGAGAGTTTTTGGATCGAGTTAAGCTACAACAACGAAATAAGACCCAGAATTTAATAGCGAAGTGGTTATTTTTGTGTATTTATTTTTGTAGAGACATTTCTTTTTGTAGCATACAAAAAATGTCTATGTACTATGTAATATATAATGAAAATAGTAATTTTTTTTATTCTTGTTATTCTAGTCTAGTTTGTCATTAAACAGTGAAAGAGTCAATAGTAAAAAGTAGTCAATTACTAAACAGTTGATAATTCCCAACGATAATTATTCTATTGTTTCTGTTACTATAATAGAGAAGATAATAATCCCTGTCAAACCGGAGGAACAAAGGACGGATCTAAATTTTAATGAGACTCTTTGGTTTTGTTGAATTTTTAAAAACTGGCGCCTCTCTAACGACGCCATTAGCATCTACATAATATTGAAATATACCGTTACTATTCGAGAATTTATTACTTTTAAGTGTCTCTAATACACATCATCTTTTTCGCGCAAGGATGACTTGATAATTAGGACATAGACTGACAAACAAAAAGCGCAAGATTAAATGCACTTTAACGGTTTATATTCGATAAACGCATTGCAAACTGATCTATATATATGGTGGCGATAATAAAGCTTCTGTTGAAGTTAAAGTAGCTTCGACATTATTTCCTTTATTAAAAATAAAACCACTTGTACGGTATAATTTTTGTTGTTGTAGAAGCGGTGCAAGTAAACCAGTAAATTGAGAGTTTTTGGATCGAGTTAAGCTACAACAACGAAATAAGACCAAGAATTTAATAGCGAAGTGGTTATTTTTGTGTATTTATTTTTGTAGAGACATTTCTTTTTGTAGCATACAAAAAATGTCTATGTACTATGTAATATATAATGAAAATAGTAATTTTTTTTATTCTTGTTATTCTAGTCTAGTTTGTCATTAAACAGTGAAAGAGTCAATAGTAAAAAGTAGTCAATTACTAAACAGTTGATAATTCCCAACGATAATTATTCTATTGTCTCTGTTACTATAATAGAGAAGATAATAATCCCTGTCAAACCGGAGGAACAAAGGACGGATCTAAATTTTAATGAGACTCTTTGGTTTTGTTGAATTTTTAAAAACTGGCGCCTCTCTAACGACGCCATTAGCATCTACATAATATTGAAATATACCGTTACTATTCGAGAATTTATTACTTTTAAGTGTCTCTAATACACATCATCTTTTTCGCGCAAGGATGACTTGATAATTAGGACATAGACTGACAAACAAGAAGCGCAAGATTAAATGCACTTTAACGGTTTATATTGGATAAACGCATTGCAAACTGATCTATATATATGGTGGCGATAATAAAGCTTCTGTTGAAGTTAAAGTAGCTTCGTCATTATTTCCTTTATTAAAAATAAAACCACTTGTACGGTATAATTTTTGTTGTTGTAGAAGCGGTGCAAGTAAACCAGTAAATTGAGAGTTTTTGGATCGAGTTAAGCTACAACAACGAAATAAGACCAAGAATTTAATAGCGAAGTGGTTATTTTTGTGTATTTATTTTTGTAGAGACATTTCTTTTTGTAGCATACAAAAAATGTCTATGTACTATGTAATATATAATGAAAATAGTAATTTTTTTTATTCTTGTTATTCTAGTCTAGTTTGTCATTAAACAGTGAAAGAGTCAATAGTAAAAAGTAGTCAATTACTAAACAGTTGATAATTCCCAACGATAATTATTCTATTGTTTCTGTTACTATAATAGAGAAGATAATAATCCCTGTCAAACCGGAGGAACAAAGGACGGATCTAAATTTTAATGAGACTCTTTGGTTTTGTTGAATTTTTAAAAACTGGCGCCTCTCTAACGACGCCATTAGCATCTACATAATATTGAAATATACCGTTACTATTCGAGAATTTATTACTTTTAAGTGTCTCTAATACACATCATCTTTTTCGCGCAAGGATGACTTGATAATTAGGACATAGACTGACAAACAAAAAGCGCAAGATTAAATGCACTTTAACGGTTTATATTCGATAAACGCATTGCAAACTGATCTATATATATGGTGGCGATAATAAAGCTTCTGTTGAAGTTAAAGTAGCTTCGTCATTATTTCCTTTATTAAAAATAAAACCACTTGTACGGTATAATTTTTGTTGTTGTAGAAGCGGTGCAAGTAAACCAGTAAATTGAGAGTTTTTGGATCGAGTTAAGCTACAACAACGAAATAAGACCAAGAATTTAATAGCGAAGTGGTTATTTTTGTGTATTTATTTTTGTAGAGACATTTCTTTTTGTAGCATACAAAAAATGTCTATGTACTATGTAATATATAATGAAAATAGTAATTTTTTTTATTCTTGTTATTCTAGTCTAGTTTGTCATTAAACAGTGAAAGAGTCAATAGTAAAAAGTAGTCAATTACTAAACAGTCGATAATTCCCAACGATAATTATTCTATTGTCTCTGTTACTATAACAGAGAAGATAATAATCCCTGTCAAACCGGAGGAACAAAGGACGGATCTAAATTTTAATGAGACTCTTTGGTTTTGTTGAATTTTTAAAAATTAGCACCTCTATAACGACGCCATTAGCACCTACATAATACTGAAATATACCGTCACTATTCAAGAAGTTATTACTTTTGACTGTCTCTAATACACATAATCTTTTTCGCGCAAGGATGACTTGATAATTAGGACATAGACTGACAAACAAGAAGCGCAAGATTAAATGCACCTTAACGGTTTATATTCGATAAACGCATTGCAAACTGATCTATATATATGGTGACGACAATAAAGCTTCCGTCGAAGTTAAAGTAGCTTCGTCATTATATCCTTTATTAAAAATAAAAACACTTGTACATGTATTTTGATCAGTGATGTTTATTGATGAAAATGTACAATGACTTAAATCTAAGTACTTATCTAGGACGACCCATCGGCCCTATCTTAATCTTTAGTATTAACACTGCTTGCTGTATTTCTATTAAATGCACCTCACTATATTACACTACTCAAGATGAAATGGTTTGATTATTTTGAGTCTGTCTCATGTCTTCTTGCAATCAAAATGCATTACGAGATAGTTAGTATTGTTGTTATATGGAATAATAGTATTATTTGTTATTACTGGTGCTTGTACGGTCTCATTATACATGAACTACAGATATTTAGATTTACTTTCGTTCATTTTTATTTTCCAAGTTTAGGTTTTATCCTGTTCAACGAGAGTTTTCAACTATTTCAAACATTTTCAAATTATCAAATAACGTTTAGATAACTTAGCAGTTGATGAATGTTTACGCGGAATTAGGAAGATCAAAAGACGGGATAATGTCTATCGCATAAATTGATTGAAAATGCCGTAACAAATAGTTACAATATCACGGTTTCATTACTTGCCAGGTGAAAAAGAAGTTTTCTGTAGTTTAGTGTGGCTGGCGATGAAAAGTGGATTATGTAATTTTAATTTTGTGATTTGGCATGATTTATTGCAAATGTCTATTGACATTATTGAACAATAAAAAAGATCAGCAAGAGCAAGTAAGTCATACTCGGCATGACAACTGGGAAGTACTGCCGTATATGGCGTATTTTGCAGACATAGCGCCTTCTGATTGATTACCATTTGCTCATATCGATGTAGCATCTTAAGTGACACACGGTTACGAAATGCTGAAGCCCAACAATGCATCGATGATGAAAACATTTCGATTAAAACACTTTGTAACAATTTCTATAAAAAAATTAAATTTAAAAATGATTAAAATATTTGCAAACACTTAATATAATAATAGGTTAATTATCGGCGGCAATTTGAATTAAATATATCTACGAATATTGGAATTTACGGAAGTCTTCTGACCGTACGTCGATTTTTTTCAACTAGTTAGTTATTTTATTATATCGAGTATAAAATATCTGAAAATAACGAGAGGAAAAAAGCGAAATATATCCCTCGGAATGACAGAAAATCCCCAGGAAAACCGTCGGGGGCTCATGTTTCGCCAATTAAACTTAGAAGTAGAAAGGAAATATCGAAATAAAAGAACGCGCAAAATAATTAACTAGTCTTATTTGAGGGGTGCATTAGTGCTTAATTGGTGCTTTAATAAATCCATTCGAATTGGAAATGACGTTGACGCGTAGGATGCGAATTCATATTGGAACCGAATCAGTCTGTCGACCACCTGAGACACCAATAAGCTGGTTTCCATTTCAATCCTATTCTGTTTCCCTAAAGTTGTCAGCGTTGTTAGTTAACAAAAAATCGTTCATTGGCGTTACCCCATTATCCTACAGTCAATATAACTTTAAATACATGTTTTAAATTTGTTATTCTTTTCTAATTCTATCCTTGTTTTATAGCAATATTAAATTTTTGTACGCATTTTGATGATTTCTTCATTTTTAGTGAGACATTTACTGAGAGTCAAGATACATGCAAACCCTTAAGATAATTAAAACACATAATGATTATTCTTAGCGTTGGGAATTATTGAGTGAAAATAGTAGAAACAGTCGGTAGTCGCAAAACAGTCGAACTAGTCGATATTAAAAAAACAGCAACTGAAAATAGTAATTTTTTTAATTTTATATAATAATAAAATACTCGATAGTAAAAAGTAGTCAATTACTAAACAATCGATAATTCCCAACGCTAATTATTCTATTGTCTCTGTTACTATAATAGAGAAGATAATAATCCCTGTCAAACTGGAGGAACAAAGAACGGATCTAAATTTTAATGAGACTCTTTTGTTTTGTCGAATTTTTAAAAACTGGCGCCTCTCTAACGATGCCATTAGCATCTACATAATATTGAAATATACCGTTACTATTCAAGAATTTATTACTTTTAACTGTGTCTAATACACATCATCTTTTTCGCGCAAGAATGACTTGATAATTAGGACATAGACTGACAAACAAAAAGCGCAAGATTAAATGCACTTTAGCGGTTTATATTCGATAAACGCATTGCAAACTGATCTATATATATGGTGGCGATAATAAAGCTTCTGGTGAAGTTAAAGTAGCTTCGTCATTATTTCCTTTATTAAAAATAAAACCACTTGTACGGTATAATTTTTGTTGTTGTAGAAGCAGTGCAAGTAAACCAGTAAATTGAGAGTTTTTGGATCGAGTTAAGCTACAACAACGAAATAAGACCCAGAATTTAATAGCGAAGTGGTTATTTTTGTGTATTTATTTTTGTAGAGACATTTATTTTTGTAGCATACAAAAAATGTCTATGTACTATGTAATATATAATGAAAATAGTAATTTTTTTATTCTTGTTATTCTAGTCTAGTTTGTCATTAAACAGTGAAAGAGTCAATAGTAAAAAGTAGTCAATTACTAAACAGTCGATAATTCCCAACGATAATTATTCTATTTTCTCTGTTACTATAATAGAGAAGATAATAATCCCTGTCAAACTGGAGGAACAAAGGACGGATCTAAATTTTAATGAGACTCTTTGATTTTGTCGAATTTTTAAAAACTGGCGCCTCCATAACAACGCCTTTAGCACCTACATAATACTGAAATATACCGTCACTATTCAAGAAGTCATTACTTTTGACTGTCTCTAATACACATCATCTTTTTCGCGCAAGGATGACTTGATAATTAGGACATAGACTGACAAACAAGAAGCGCAAGATTAAATGCACTTTAACGGTTTATATTGGATAAACGCATTGCAAACTGATCTATATATATGGTGGCGATAATAAAGCTTCTATTGAAGTTAAAGTAGCTTCGTCATTATTTCCTTTATTAAAAATAAAAACACTTGTACGGTATAATTTTTGTTGTAGAAACGGTGCAAGTAAATCAGTAAATTGAGAGTTTTTGGATCGACTTAGGCTACAACAATGAAATAAGACCAAGAATTTAATAGCGGAGTTGTTATTTTTGTGTATCTATTCTTGTGGAGACATCTCTTTTCATTTCTATTCTACACAAAAAATGTCTATGTACTATGTAACATAACTATGTTAGCACAATGTTTCTAATAAATATTTTAAAAATCTAATAAATAATTTACTGAATGAAGGGTAAAAAATATTTTTTCTCGATAATTTGTAACATTCTAAAAGAAATTAATGTTTTAATAAAATAATATTTTTCTAAGCCAAGTTTTCATGGGTTTTTTATGTTAAACTTTTAGAGGTGATATATAAGCGTTTATATTGTTGGCTATTCTTCATTTGATGATAAATATTTGTTTGAATTATTAGAACATTCCAATAGTTATAAATTAAGCAGTACTTTTAAGAAATATTTTCAGAAACTATCATTATTTTTATTAAATTCTTAAAAACAATTATATGTTATAAAATATTTGTGAAATTGGTTTTTCTTAGCGTCATTTCAAATTACTTAATTATAACTGCGTACAGATACAGGAAATAAGTATACAAAACTATCTATTTAACATAAAATAAACAGTGAAAAAATATCAAACCCAAAAATAATAAAATAACCCAGCCTAAGCCCAACTTAGCTTATAATACTAATGGATCAAATAATAAAGAAATGTTAAATGGTGTATGAAAAAAAATAGATATATCTGCAGGAGCTTTTGTCGAATATGTAGAACCTCTACAGAAACGCTTAAACAGATGAAATATGATATCAAGAAATTATCGAATGATAATGAATAAAAGTAAGTTGAAAATCATAGTTATTGGAAAGCCATATCCAAATTGGGTGTTGAAAATACAAAAAATAAAGACGTTTAAGTATCTGATCATAGAAAATGAAAGTAATGGAAGCCAAAGCGAGTCAGGAAATATACAGATCTATCTATTTTAACAATATTAGATATTAGAGTATGACATAAATATCTTAACGTATTTGAAGCATAAACTTTACTAAAATCAGGTTTTTTCTTGTGTTTTTCACACCATCATATGCCTAATTAAATAGCGAAAACAATTTTTATTTAAATATTATATTTAAAATGAAATATGAAGAAATAACAGGTCAATTTAAAAATCCCCGGCCTACCATAGAAAAACAATTTTTTTTTGGCAAAATTAGTTTTTTTATTCAATATAATTCCCTTCGAGGGTGATACACTGATTATAGCGACCCTCCAAGACTTCGATATCATTTTTGTAGTACGATTTGTCCTTTGCTTCAAAATAGGTGTCAGTTTCGTTGATCACCTCTTCATTCGACGAAAATTTCTTCCCAGCGAGCATTCTTTTGAGATCTGAGAACAGAAAATAGTCGCTGGGGGACAGATCTGAAGAATGTGGTGGATGGATGGACTTTTTCCATCTTTTTCACTGACTTGTTACACGGTGTATTGTCTTGGTGAAATAGAACTTTCTTTTTCTTCAAATGCGGCCGTTTTTCGGCGATTTCGTCCTTCAAGAAGTCCAATAACGCTATGTAATATTCGCTGTTGACGGTCCTTTCTTTTTCAAGGTAGTCAATGAAAATTAAACCATGCGCATCCCAAAATACAGACGCCAGTTGCGTTTTCCCACGCTTTGGAGCAGGTTCATCATATGCAGTCCACTGGGATGACTCTCGATTGGACTTCGGAGTGAAATGATGCAGCCATGTTTCATCCATTGTCACACATCGACGCAAAAACTCGGCTTTATACGCTTGATCATCTTCAAACACTGCTCCGAATCATCAACTCGTCGTTACTTTTGGTCAAAAGTGAGCTCGCGCAGCACTCACTTTGCACAGACTTTCTCATATCCAAATATTCGTGAATGATATGATGTATACATTCAGTTGATATCTCTATAGTGTCTACTATTTTATTTAATTTCAATTTACGATCATTCAAAATCATTTTGTCGATATTTTTGCTGTTTTCGTCGGTAACAACCTCTTTTGGGCGTCCACTGCGTTCACCGTCTTCGGTGCTCATATCACCACATCTAAACTTAGCATACCAATCCTTGATGGTTGATTTGTCTGGAGCAGTGTCTGGTAACTCGGCATCAAGTCAAGTTTTTGCTTCAACTATATTTTTTCTCGACATTTTTTTCATCTATTTTTTTCACAATAACAAACGTTGCTTCACTTAAAATGCTATAATTCACAAGCTAATGATCCGACAGCTGTCAAATTTATACACGCATCTTTTTAGGGTTAGGGCTAACTAAAAAACATATGGATTTAATTCTAGTAGCACCATCTATGTGTCAGCCTGGGGACTTTTCATTTGACCCGTTAAATCAAGTAAATATAAACCTCTGACTTTATTTTAATTTATTTATTTTTATAGAACTATATGAATCACTTTAAACACCCTTTTGATAGAAATATACTTGAGATTCAAGCACGCATATGTTCAGGATCAAATTAGTGGTGGTAATACAATAACATGAATAAATAAAAGTTAATTGCACGGAAGAGTGTCACTTGAAGTAATCCGTGTCGTGTCTAGCCTGTCGGCGTCAACTAATATGGCTCTGCGACAATCAATTGTGTCAAAAAATACTATGGAAACAGTCGAGAATCGACTGGAGACCAGGCACACTCGACACCGCCCGTGAAAAACAACAGGAGCCACGTAAAACATAAAAATGAAACGGAAGAGCGGTCACGTGATACGCATTGTCCCGGAATAAGAGTATCCCACAGGGGACCGTATCAATAAAGTTATTGAAATACTTCTTTTTTTTCCGAACTCTTAACAAGGGGGAAGAAATCTAAAATAAAAAATCCTATTTGTATATATGTAGACTTAAAGGCCATTCTAAAAATTGCCCCCTTGTCAGTTGGTCTTCCCTAAAATCCTGACCAATATATCCACCCTCTCCGGGAAAGGAAATCGAATATTGGATTAATTTTGGCTCAAAATCTGTTTTTCTTTTTATTTTTTTTTATTGAAAAGGTAAACACGATCCAATTCAATCAACTGGATACCGTAAACAAGTTCTTTTCACGTTATAAAATTGCATTTGATGCTGTTTCTTTTTTATTTACGGTTTTGAAGTCATTAGTTCTTTATTAAGATATATTATTTTTAAGAACCAATATAATTTGGGTATGGAGGAAAGGTTTCCAATCAACAAAGAACAGATTTTCATGAAGAACTACTATAAGAATTATAAAATTATAATATTACAAAAAATAAAAGACCACTCAATGACTAAAGGAAGGTGACTTCGTGTTAAGTATCTATATAATAAGGTATAAAGGCGAATATTTATCACAGTTTGACAGAATTTTTTTCTTTCCAGAATAATGTATTAAACTGTGGTACAAAAAAAATTACTGACTGGAATTAGATCTTTGTTAACTTTTAAGATATGCGATATAAACAGTAATCTATTAATTTTTTGAAAACAAGATTTTCACAGTTTAACTTCAAAACCGAGGGTTGTGTAATCGATTAAGCGTCAAATTCTTTACAACTCCTGTGATTTTCATTAACTTACGGTTAATTAAACGAAAATGACAGCAAAAATACTGAAAATGGCAAAAAATCGCAAATTTTCATGATTATATATATATGGAAAATGTACCATTTTTTTTCACCTCTTGGATAAAGATAAAAGTCTCAAAATATATGTATTTTGGTGTGAAAGAAACGAAAATCCAGATTAAATTTTTGTAGGATGTATACATTTTAAGATATGTGATGTAAACAGTAATCCATTAATTTTTTGAAGAAACAATTTTCACTGTTTAACTTCAAAATCGAAGTTTGTGTTAAAATAATTATACTACCCTTCGATTCAGCGTAAAATTCTTCGCAACTCCTGTGATTTTCATTAACTTACGGTTAATTAAACGAAAATGACAGCAAAAATACTGAAAATGGCAAAAAATCGCAAATTTTCATGATTATATATATGGAAAATGTATCATTTTTTTTCACCTCTTGGATAAAGATAAAAGTCTCAAAATATATGTATTTTGGTGTGAAAGAAACGAAAATCCAGGTTAAATTGCTGTAGGGTGTATAAATTTTAAGATATGTGATATAAACAGTAATCCATTAATTTTTCTGAAAATACGATTTTCACTGTCTAACTTCAAAATCGAAGGTTGTGTTAAAACAATTATGCTACCCTTCGATTCAGCGTAAAATTCCTCACAACTCCTGTGATTTTCATTAACTTACGGTTAATTAAACGAAAATGATAGCAAAAATACTGAAAATGGCAAAAAATCGCAAATTTTCATGATTATATATATGAAAAAAGTACCATTTTTTTTACCTCTCGGATAAAGATAAAATCTCAAAATATATGTATTTTGGTGTGAAATAAATGAAAATCCACGTTAAATTGCGATAGGATGTATAATTTTTAAGATATGCGATATAAACAGTAATCCATTAATTTTTTTGAAAATACGATTTTCACTGTCTAATTTCAAAATCGAAGGGTGTGTTAAAATAATTATACTACCCTTCGATTCAGCGTAAAATTCTTGTGATTTTCATTAAGTTGCAGTTAATTAAACGAAAGTGAGAGCAAAAATACCGAAAGTGATATTTTTTTGCCCGATATTTTTTGAAAATAAACTAAATATCATTTTTAATTAACCTTTAAAATTGGAAACACACTGAAAAAATGTTTTGTTCTAACTTCCACGAAATGATACATACTGATAAGTGAAATCTTCAATATCAAGTTAGTTACAAATGTATTAGATGTGATTTAATACACATTAACACCTGTCGTTAATTCTTTAACATTAATTTATAGGCCTGATCATGTTATAGTACAATAGTAGCAAGCAACATATAGATATAGATATAAAATTCGTAGTTATTTTTTACAATAGACAACAATACATCAAACAAATAACAATATATAGTCACTAAAGAGCGTCAAATTTTCTTGTAATAATTTTATGGGGACGAATTGGTCGTGTTACTAGATGATGATGGAAGCTAAATATAAAAAGAAATTATTTACTATATACGGAAGTAATCGATATATATTAAAAGGTGATTAAAAAAAATCTGAGAATTTTTAGTTCTTGAAAGTATATGTTTTTACTGTTACATACGCCTAATACAAAATGCAACATAACTATACGTATACAGAAGTGTTTGGCATGACTTATCTCCGACAATACTTTACATTTAGTACCCTAGCAATAAGTTACATGTACCAACGCAAAAGAAAAGAATAAAATAATATATTTACGCTTTCTTTAGGTATTTAAACGGTCCGAAGAAATAATTGGTGACGGTTTAAAAACAACAAAGTATAAAATACGCAAAAACAGTAGCGAACCATTCGTTCCAGCGTTAAACCATCTTAAGCTTGATCTTACCGACCTTTATCGCCCGCTGAAATAAATCATTCAGTTTAAAATCGTTCCGTCCTTTTTTTACATTTCTCTGAATTCTCTCGCTTTCATTGCTATTACTTAAGCGACCGTACAAAAATGTATTATTATTTAAAATAACCTTGAAAGGTGCATATACAAGATAACGTTATTAGTTCCACCAAAGAAAATGTTTGAAATAATCAACGACGCCATAATTATCATAAAAAATGTAACTAAAGAAAGAACAAAGGAAACCTTGATTAATTTTACTAATCTTGGCGTCCTAATTCTTAGGAACAAGCCCATTTCATCTGATAGAATGGTAAAGGTTATCGCTACAGTGGCCTTTTAACTTTTACCAATCATTATAATTCTGCAGGAGCGGGTGTTTTACCATTAAAAATTAAAGATTATTTAATTGTTAATATTTAATTTAATTTAACTGATATTTTTATGGACTAGACTAAAGTGTAATAAAAAATGCATATATTCTGATCATTTTTTTGAAGAAATTTATTGAGAAAGGTTGGTACAATATAAACTTTTTCCCATTTTTCTGGTAATATGTAAATTTTACTCGCGTTTTTTTCGCATCAATATGACGTTAAACTTGTTCACTGATGTCAGTAGGATCCCAATATATTCATAGGAAGACTTTATGACAATGAATATTCGGTTTAGGTATCGATATAGATGATTTTCCTGGGACTTTTTAGTTCTTTAGGCTTTAACTTGTTCTTTATCATTGACATCAAAATAACCATTTTTAATTGCTGAAACGCAAAACTGACATTGAAATATGATGGAGTACAATCACCATAATTTTTTAAATGTGTATGATATATTCCCGCAAAGGATTTCTGCAAATTAAGCAACAAAACATGGAATATAATATATCGGTTAGGTTATTTAACAGTTACTTATGCTGAAAACAAATGGTGGTCATGGTGTTCTGTGGCCAAAGGCTTGTGGCACCTATATAGTGTAGAAGAGAGTATGAAACAAGACAAATAATACTACAGATCAATGAATGGCTCCCTGACGATGACAACTACATTGTTATGCATGATTCGGCACAGTGTCACAAAGTCAGAAGTGTTACTGCATATTTGACAAAAAAACACTGTTTTGACTTGGCAATTCACTAGATATGAACCTCATAGAAAGCATGTGGGAACTCATCATCTGGACGATTGCAAAAGAAGTGATTACCCCCGAGCAAAATTTAATTGAAAATCTCATCAGAGAATGACATCACAACTCCAAACTCCAAGAAAATGTGAAAACATGTATTGAGAGCATGTTCCGATGCATATATTAAAATTAATTCTACTATTTTTTAATAAAAAGAAAATAAGTAAAACGAAGATTATAAAACTGTTTTGTATATTTTGTATAGTTTTTATGGTCCCTATAGATTACTTATACAAATAAAAATATATAAGACCTCCAAATAATTTGTTACAGAAATCCAATTAAGCTAGAAAATTAAAGAAACTCAATATTATCCCTAATAATTTGTCCACCCACTGTAATCTGAATTGCTATTTCTCGATATTACTGATACTGTAGACTCGAAGTTTGACAGTCTTTCATCAGATGTCTTCAACACGGTTCAAATTAACAAAATATCGACATAAGTTTCTATGCATTTAAGTTACAGTTACAACAACATATCACAGAAAAGTTGTTGTTACTGTAACAGGTCAATGGAAAAGTCACCGACCTGACACATAGATGGCACTACTAGAATTAAATCCATATGTTTTTCAGTTGGCCTCACCGACTATTCCCTGTTCTCAGATCTCAAAAGAATGCTTTCTATTTTGAAGTAAAGGACAAATCGTATTACAAAAATGGTATCGAAATGTTGGAGGGTCGCTATAATCAGTGTATCACCCTTGAAGGGAATTATGTTGAATAAAAAACTAGTTTTGCCAAAAAAATGTGTTTTACTATGTTAGGCCGGGGACTTTTCAATTGACTTGTTATTATACAAAACACATATAATGTTTTTGATAGGAAATAAAGCGTTTTCATTTGATTAAAACTAAAATTAAAATTGCTTGACGCCGCGTCATTTTTTTAAAGAAGAAAATAATCCATTCCTAACCTAAGCTAAGAAGATATCTAATCGTGTAAATTATCCATAGTAGACAGATCAATGAAGAGTAAATATTAACAAAATAATTTGACGCCACTAAATAGTATCCACAAAGCAGTAAATTTGAAATAACCGTAAATGACATATGGCACGTCACGATAGGTATCTAAGTCCAATTTAGCAGCAGTTGCTGCGTAAAGTTGAAATTAATTGATTAATTAACTCAAAGGGCCAGCCATCAAAGGAGCTATTCCATAAGCCTAGCTTCGGATTGGACATGTGTCATTACCATTTAAATAAATGTTGTCGTTTGATCATATTTAACATGGTGGAATAATTAATTTCAATAAAAGCAATCCCGTAATATGACATAACAAGTCTCTTTTTCGCCTGTTAGTGTAGTGGGTATAAAAAAAACTTTTCGGTATCAAATTATGCTACTATTATGTTGTATGCATCCTTTGAATAAGTCTGGAGCATGCTATATACAGTTGACAACTTTTTAAAACTCGAAACGTTCGGAGTTGTATTAATATATTTTAATTATATCTCCAGTTTCATTAAAATATTTTTAGTTTAAATTTTAACGCATTTTTATAAATTAAATATAAATAAATATTTATTTATAGAAGTCGACAAAGTTGTGTTTTTCATTTCTAAGCCTTTAAGATTATAAAAAATCTCTTAAAGGTTTGAAGTTGATATCAAAAGAAGCCTAGAAACGTTTACAAACACAAAACAAACAAATGGTATGATAAATAATCCCAATTAAAATATTCAATGGCTAAAATTCAAGACCGAGATGTCACAAGAAACCCTTTAATTAGAAACAAATAACATAATACCGGAAAAAATCCGGAATATCCCCGTTATGTATTATTTGACTCCAGACAAAAAGACTAGCTTATTATACGGCAGCCAAATGTCAGATTATTCATTCATTCGCAACTGGAAAGAGAAAAACTCGCGGAGATAACAGGCGGCTTGTCCCCATGGAAGCGTTTTTCTTTCAAATTAATTGCAGCCAGACACAATTGTCAGAACGAAAAAGTCAAACTCGGTTAAAATGCACAAACAACATCATTTGGCATAGTATAGAAAATTCCTTCTTTGATCTCGTCACGAATGTATACAATTTCTTTATCTCTTCTCGTTTATTCCATAATTATTTATCTCCAAAATCCTTTTATAATGTTCAATTTAAAAATATACCTTAAAGTTAATTTTGTATTAATAACTATGATATAACTGTTAGTACTATGAATTTATTCTAACTTAGTTTATTTTAACTCAATTATAGAACACGTTTAAATGTCCTTACTATCGTGTTCTAAATAATAGAGGAATTTGGTTGTTGGAAGAAGTATTACACTGATTATACTCTTAATTTTTTTATACCACAACTTTGGTTAAGCAATTGGAAACTTCATAATTACACGGTTTTCTCAAATATAACATAATTTGTAAACTAACCGGCTTGGTACTCTTGCGATAGTCGCGGGTTCGAATCCTGCTGAGGCATGGTTCTAAATTTATGTTTGTGATAGTTTAATATTTATAATTGTTCTCAGAATGAGTGTGAAATACGACAAGGAAAATGATCCCAGCCACGCCAGTAACCAGACTGGGTAAGACCGGATGTCTTCTGGGATGATTTCTAAAGTTGGTCACTCGCCAGTCGGTAGGCTTAATGCTGAGGACCGTGGTTCGGAGCCGACGTTAGACTTCAGGTCCAGTCCAGATAAACCCATAGACTAAAAGGAGACTTTAATATATATATATATATATATATATATATATATATATATAAACAGTGTTTAAAATTTTTAAATTATTTTACTGCCAAATAGTATATTTAGACAGTACATTTATTATTAAAGTATATTTAAGTTTAAACAAAAAAAAAATAAAAAAAAACATCAAATGTACAAAGAAATTTTAGAAGATTTACAGATTAATGAGTAGGACAAAAGTTTTGCAACTCTAATTCATTATGGTAATTATTTTTTTGTGCTGATAATGGTCGTTGATTGCAGTGCTAACCATATAGGGAAGATACTTCGTCAACAAACACGATAAAGTGACCAAGAACGTGAATTGGTGCTAAGTAAAGCTTAAAGGCAATGAGTTTGTGACGATATTAGAGTAACAATCATTTCAAAATCAAGAGTACCTTGCTAAGAGATCCAACTAGCAATTTGAATATCGCTCAAGCCTATGGGTATCGTACAGAGACAAAGAAATTAGCTTCTGTCCTAAACCAGAGTTAATAAAACAATTTTTCAAAAAAATTGAACCGACTCCAAAAAACAAATAAGGAACTCATTAAAAAGTAAAAAGCAGTCAAACTTAGATTTGACAAAAGAGGGAGAGATACAAAAAACATCTTAAAATAAAATATATACATAATAATCGTTGTAATAACTGAATAAAAATAAACAAAAACCTTATTTAATCTATCTACAACACGTATTCGATATTCCTGGTTCCAATGGGACCACCTCGGAAGTGCACTCTTTCGGATAAAGAAATTATGTTGACAATCGGTGCCTAATCGACGGAGAAATTGGTGAACATACGTTTAGAATACATAGAACTGAACATAGAACCTCCCCCATTTTGAAGTGGGTTAAAAAGTAAACCTGTCCTAGTTTATACACCGTAAGCACCAAACCTTGTTCCTTTTTTAAACTGTGTCTAGCCTGCATAACTAAATATAATTTAGAAATATTTGAATGTAATAAATAATTTTCAGCGTATGTAACTTTCCGGTTAAACCACAGATAAAAAAAGAATATTAATTGTATTTGCGTGTGTATATAACGGCGTGAATCAGAAAATTCAATTGCGTTTGGTTTCAGGCGATCCCATGATATTGCTGGTCGTAAAACGTTACAACCATTTACCGTCAAAACCTCGAAATATACGAAAACACAGTTATAAATTCGTTGGTTACCCAGTTAAAACTATTTAATTTCACTAGCAAATAGGATAGCCCTAAATGAAACGTCAATTTATGATCGTGTGCATGTTATAGGTCGTATGGGAATATCGTCGCGAAAATAATGATTTATGGATTAAGTTTTCATCGACATTCATTCGAAAATGGAACTTAGTCATTGTTGTTTAGCTTCATTTTATCCCATTCTCCTTTTTTAAATATAGTTTTGACTATATCTTAATTAATTTCGATATATCTAGAATATTTATTCAATGAAGTACGTTTCGAAATTCTTTTACTCACTCAAAAGTTATTACTCTTTGAATATGGAGGTTTCAGAAAGTCATTTCCGTCATATTTTCCTCTTGTACTCCAAAAAAATTTAAAAATTATATATATTTGATAATATATATTCAATGAAGCTCGTTTGAAAGGTAACAGTACATATAATATTCGTTTACTGACTCGAAAGTTATTGCTCATTGTGTATGGAGGATTCAAAAAGTAATTTCCCTCATATTTTCTTTTTTTACTCCAAGGAAAGGAAAACGCAGGGCAAGAGAACCAAAGGCTGTGTCATTGTGATGATGATGAATGCCTAAGTGAATGTGAGAACCACAATTTTTGGAAAAAATCGCATCATCTCCGGGTATGACTACGAAACTAAGTATCGATCATAGAACATTTTGGAAGCATTTGCATAAATCTAAATACCAAAAGCAGTCCTATACTACAATAATGATGTAAAAAGATAGTGGCAAAACTCGCATTGATCTCATCTAGACTGATGGTAAATGTTTGGTGAATTGCAAACTGACCAAATTCTTATTTCTACTGCCTACTGTGAAGCATGAAAACAAAAAAAACAATAAAACAAACTCATTTCTTTGTCCCCCCCCCTTCTTTCAACTTCAAACATTCAACATAGCAAAATAGTTTTAGTAGTACTGCACAAAAATACTCTTACTATAGAGCAAAAAAAACATAATTGTTTGCTACAAAATGTCACGTCGTATATCATTTTTTATATACGAAGAAAATAAGTAACTTAACATAATAATATTTAGTCATATGTTTTAATAGCAGTAAAAGGTATTTAAATCGCTTCAATTGATTATATTAATTATATAAAAAATTTCATAGCAACAAAACTATTTCATGAGCAATAAACCTTATATTAAATCAATGAATAAAAAAAAACAAGACCTGCTTAAATTGTTAGAATAAAACAAGGAAGTGTAAAACAATAACATAATTTTGGAATCAAAATATGAATATTCAATTATCATCATTCGGTAATAACGATAATGCACAATGAGCAGAAAGTGATTCAAGCTTGATAAAAGTGTTAATTCATAGATAATCTCGAATATTCCATTAAATAAAACGGGTTTGTCGCCAAGAACTAGCACGCGGACATTAGAAAAATTAATCAAGGTTCTCTTTGTTCCTTTGTTTTTGACCTGAGCTTAATTATTATCGTCTAATATTCGTTGATTTGTCCTAAACTAATGACGAAGGTAATAAAACGGTATATAACGGCGCAGACACGTAAGAAACGATAAAACGAAAAGTTTTGGAGATGCTATCAGAAGTATAATAAAGCTATACGTAAAGTATTCCATCAGTATAATGAAAAATATGATGATAAAAGAGTTTATGAATGTAACATGATGTTAAAAACGGCGAAGTGCAATTTCCGTGGAACACGGAAAACAACAGTTCGTAGTGTAAGTGACCTAGAAGAAAGCGTAATATGTTGCCCTAGACACTGTACAATTTCGTGTCGCCAGTTGTCTAGCCTGACCTGTAGCGACCCGTTCGCCAAGGGTTAACGTTACGTTCAACGCTCTCTCACCCCGAAAATGGCAACCCTTGTTCTTATTTCGGTATAGAGCGGTCGCATAACGGAATATACAATTTAATTAGTTCGTGCAAGTGTTATGTCTATAAATTTAGCGAACGTGTTATTATTATGACACTTTGTGGCTCTCCTCGAACAGAATTAAGGAGTATTGCTCGTGTCTCTTTGTCTTTGACTGTTGATTAACTATGTTCCTGTCAGTTTTCATACACGAAACATAATTCTGAACCCGTATTTTTACTCAACCAAGGTTTATTTCTGTAAAATATTATTTAATATTTAGAATTATAATTTAATTTTAATTTACTAGTATTTTTCTCAATATAAACATAATTTAATACAATTATTTCAGAGAAAACTGTTAGTCTGGAAAGTATCCATAGAAAGTTTAGAGATATGAAGCTCTTTGAGGGATGATAAAACATCCCTTCATACATTGTTGTGTAATATAGGATTTTAAATGTTGTTTGAGATGACTGACGAAGAGGTCTAATGGAACTTCCAGACACTACTTTCAAAAGAATATAATTCCAAACAAGGAAGAATTATTATTACAATTTAGGTGTTTCGATGAACGTGTTATTATTATCACACTTTTTGGCTCTCCTCGAACAGAATTAAGGAGTATTGCTCGTGTCTCTTTGTCTTTGACTGTTGATTAACTATGTTCCTGTCAGTTTTCATACACGAAACATAATTCTGAACCCGTATTTTTACTCAACCAAGGTTTATTTCTGTAAAATATTATTTAATATTTAGAATTATAATTTAATTTTAATTTACTAGTTTTTTTCTCAATATAAACATAATTTAATACAATTATTTCAGAGAAAACTGTTAGTCTGGAAAGTAGCCATAGAAATATTAGAGATATGCAGCTCTTTGTGGGATGATAAAACATCCCTTCATACATTGTTGTGTAATATAGGATTTTAAATGGTGTTTGAGATAACTGACGAAGAGGTCTAATGGAACTTCCAGACACTACTTTCAAAAGAATATAATTCCAAACAAGGAAGAATTATTATTACAATTTAGGTGTTTCGATGAACGTGTTATTATTATGACACTTTTTGGCTCTCCTCGAACAGAATTAAGGAGTATTGCTCGTGTCTCTTTATCTTTGACTGTTGATTAACTATGTTCCTGTCAGTTTTCATACACGAAACATAATTCTGAACCGGTATTTTTACTCAACCAAGGTTTATTTCTGTAAAATATTATTTAATATTTAGAATTATAATTTAATTTTAATTTACTAGTTTTTTTCTCAATATAAACATAATTTAATACAATTATTTCAGAGAAAACTGTTAGTCTGGAAAGTAGCCATAGAAATATTAGAGATATGCAGCTCTTTGTGGGATGATAAAACATCCCTTCATACATTGTTGGGTAATATAGGATTTTAAATAGTGTTTGAGATAACTGACTAAGAGGTCTAATGGAACTTCCAGACACTACTTTCAAAAGAATATAATTCAAAACAAGGAAGAATTATTATTACAATTTAGGTGTTTCGATGAACGTGTTATTATTATGACACTTTGTGGCTCTCCTCGAACAGAATTAAGGAGTACTGCTCGTGTCTCTTTGTCTTTGACTGTTGATTAACTATGTTCCTGTCAGTGTTCATACACGAAATATAATTCTGAACCCGTATTTTTACTCAACCAAGGTTTATTTCTGTAAAATATTATTTATTAATATTTAGAATTATAATTTAATTTTAATTTACTAGTTTTTTTCTCAATATAAACATAATTTAATACAATTATTTCAGAGAAAACTGTTAGTCTGGAAAGTATCCATAGAAAGTTTAGAGATATGCAGCTCTTTGGGGGATGATAAAACATCCCTTCATACATTGTTGGGTAACATAGGATATTAACTGGTGTTTGAGATAACTGACGAAGAGGTCTAATGGAACTTCCAGACACTACTTTCAAAAGAATATAATTCAAAACAAGGAAGAATTATTATTACAATTTAGGTGTTTCGATGAACGTGTTATTATTATCACACTTTTTGGCTCTCCTCGAACAGAATTAAGGAGTATTGCTCGTGTCTCTTTGTCTTTGACTGTTGATTAACTATGTTCCTGTCAGTTTTCATACACGAAACATAATTCTGAACCCGTATTTTTACTCAACCAAGGTTTATTTCTGTAAAATATTATTTATTAATATTTAGAATTATAATTTAATTTTAATTTACTAGTTTTTTTCTCAATATAAACATAATTTAATACAATTATTTCAGAGAAAACTGTTAGTCTGGAAAGTATCCATAGAAAGTTTAGAGATATGCAGCTCTTTGGGGGATGATAAAACATCCCTTCATACATTGTTGGGTAACATAGGATATTAACTGGTGTTTGAGATAACTGACGAAGAGGTCTAATGGAACTTCCAGACACTACTTTCAAAAGAATATAATTCAAAACAAGGAAGAATTATTATTACAATTTAGGTGTTTCGATGAACGTGTTATTATTATGACACTTTGTGGCTCTCCTCGAACAGAATTAAGGAGTACTGCTCGTGTCTCTTTGTCTTTGACTGTTGATTAACTATGTTCCTGTCAGTTTTCATACACGAAACATAATTCTGAACCCGTATTTTTACTCAACCAAGGTTTATTTCTGTAAAATATTATTTAATATTTAGAATTATAATTTAATTTTAATTTACTAGTTTTTTTCTCAATATAAACATAATTTAATACAATTATTTCAGAGAAAACTGTTAGTCTGGAAAGTAGCCATAGAAATATTAGAGATATGCAGCTCTTTGTGGGATGATAAAACATCCCTTCATACATTGTTGGGTAATATAGGATTTTAAATAGTGTTTGAGATAACTGACTAAGAGGTCTAATGGAACTTCCAGACACTACTTTCAAAAGAATATAATTCAAAACAAGAAAGAATTATTATTACAATTTAGGTGTTTCGATGAACGTGTTATTATTATGACACTTTTTGGCTCTCCTCGAACAGAATTAAGGAGTATTGCTCGTGTCTCTTTGTCTTTGACTGTTGATTAACTATGTTCCTGTCAGTTTTCATACACGAAACATAATTCTGAACCCGTATTTTTACTCAACCAAGGTTTATTTCTGTAAAATATTATTTAATATTTAGAATTATAATTTAATTTTAATTTACTAGTTTTTTTCTCAATATAAACATAATTTAATACAATTATTTCAGAGAAAACTGTTAGTCTGGAAAGTAGCCATAGAAATATTAGAGATATGCAGCTCTTTGTGGGATGATAAAACATCCCTTCATACATTGTTGGGTAATATAGGATTTTAAATAGTGTTTGAGATAACTGACGAAGAGGTCTAATGGAACTTCCAGACACTACTTTCAAAAGAATATAATTCCAAACAAGGAAGAATTATTATTACAATTTAGGTGTTTCGATGAACGTGTTATTATTATGACACTTTTTGGCTCTCCTCGAACAGAATTAAGGAGTATTGCTCGTGTCTCTTTATCTTTGACTGTTGATTAACTATGTTCCTGTCAGTTTTCATACACGAAACATAATTCTGAACCGGTATTTTTACTCAACCAAGGTTTATTTCTGTAAAATATTATTTAATATTTAGAATTATTATTTAATTTTAATTTACTAGTTTTTTTCTCAATATAAACATAATTTAATACAATTATTTCAGAGAAAACTGTTAGTCTGGAAAGTATCCATAGAAAGTTTAGAGATATGCAGCTCTTTGGGGGATGATAAAACATCCCTTCATACATTGTTGGGTAATATAGGATTTTAAATGGTGTTTGAGATAATTGACGAAGAGACGAAGGAAGAATTATTATTACAATTTAGGTGTTTAGATGTACGTGTTATTATTATGACACTTTGTGGCTCTCCTCGAACAGAATTAAGGAGTATTGCTCGTGTCTGTTTGTCTTTGACTGTTGATTAACTATGTTCCTGTCGGTTTTGTCAGCGTTGTCATGAAACATAATTATGAACTCTGAAAATAAAGGCTGTAAATGAGGAATGGCTTGTAGTACTTAAAATAAGTTTTGAAAAAACCATGCTAAAGAGGGAACTGTTTTAAATTGTTACTTTGTAAATAGAAATTAAATATTTAGTTGGGTTTTATGTAATTTACTTTTTTTTTAGAAATATGCTTAAAAAAAGTTACATAGTAGATTAGGTTACTGAACAAAATGGCCAAAGAGTATCAATCCAATTAATATGGGGCATAGCAAAGAAATTATTACAAAAGACGTTCACGTCCAGAAGAATATACAATCAAGAATTGTCTGGATATGTGGAAAGAAGCATTGTTCACAATAACACCTTTGTTTAGGATGAGCTCGATTAGACACATCGAAAAAGAAATTGACAAATGGTGGAATCGTGAACAACTGTTAGGTAAAGTGATAATGATTGAATAAAACTTTCTGAAGGTGGGATTATGATTTAATGACGAAAATGACAAAGAAAGGGTGATGGGAATGAAAACAACTAAAGTTGACTGTATAATTAATATTCGACAACAGTAGGAAATCGTATAGTAGAGTGTGAAAAATTTATGTGCACAGATATGTGTGTAAATATCCAGTATATATATGAAAATTTTGTTAAAATGTATGAGGAGAGAAAGAATACTAACTGTTTTGCAGATATGGCAAAGGCATTAGGGAGAATGCAGTGATTAAATCTAGTTTTATTAAGAATCTAGTTATCGGAACAAGTAGTAGTCAGATGGAACAAGGTCTAGAGAATATGGCCGGTGGAGTAGAAATTTGCATTTTAATGTTTCCAAGTATGTTTTCGCAGGTTTTGCAACATGTGGTCGAACGTTATCATGCTGAAGAATAATATTTTTATCTCGGTCAGTGCTCAGCTCAAACGCATCTATTATATTCCATAACGATACATTGATGGCTTCATCAGGTATGTCCTTCAAGTCATCATCTTTTATTGTTTTTTTGCTGTCCGGAACGCCGTTTTCTTCAAGTTGATGTAAAAATATAAAACTTCCCTCAGATGCGATTTACTCGATACAAATTCATACGTTTTCAAGGCACTGAAAAAAACTAATACTGTGAAGCTTTTCAACATAAAGTTACACATGTATATGATACGATTTAATAAACACAATCTCCTAAAATATAATATAATTAATATAATATAATAATAATAATAATAATATAATAAAATATAAATAATAAAGGTAAATCCTTTAAAACTAATTTATAGGCTTCTATTATTCTTACCGTTTTATTATTTAGTGGTCTTTGTTTTCTTTCTGTATTTGTCAAATGTCTTTTACTGCTTTTAACTATACACAGAGAGTCAAATTTTTTTGGAGATATTTGTTAAAATGTCGTGACAATACCATCATATGTTATAACTATTTTTGACGCAAACTAGACAGTGAAAGGATTCCTTCAGAAAATGTGATCAAAGAGCTTGCTATGAATAATTAAATTGTATTTAAATGACTCCTATCCGAATTCGCAAATAAAATTCTTGTATATATCGTTAAAACATTTACAGTTAGTAACTACTTACAACCACAGCGGTACGTATGTACCACCATTAAAATCGTAATCGAGAAGAATTGAATGCAATTAAAAAACATCGACGGACAATAAATCAAAACTATAAATGATAAATAACGGGTATCTACGCTACTGATCGGAGCTAAGATGCTAATCTTATCAACAATGAAAAATTAACAAATGACCATGTAATTGTGCGGTTGCAGTCCCTGACTTATTGTGATATAGACTCAATTAAAACATACAATTCGGTATGATCTTTATCGTCAAAAGAAAAATGTTCAGTGCACCGTATTAACAATAGTCGTCTTTATGTTCGTGAATTTTATTTGCATATAGTTGGCATTTTGGCGCGGAGACTTCTATTATTATTTGGCATCGTTCCAACGGTTGTCGTTTTTGTTTTAATCGTTGACGTACTAATTAACCTGACGGTATTAACGAAATGTTATACACATAAAATTCTCGTTTTTTTTATATAACGTTATGACAAACTGCTTCTAATGTTTTACCAACTTAATAATGTATCCAGATTATTATTATCATGTAAGAGGTGTTGGTGAATGTAAATAGTGATCCACCGACTCCTCAGTTTTGAATACTGCAAAAATATCTCGTCTATCGATTGAGGAATTGTTTGAGCTGGAAGAAGAACCAGAATTTTTGAGAAATCAAAATTTGAGCTCACAATACAATATAATATTTTTACCATTTCTGATATCTGTCTATGTGATAAGTTATCATAATCATATCATTTTTGTTGTTGATATTTGTATCTTACAAAAAAGTTGAGAAAACCATATAAATCTATGAGGATATTTGTCATTCGTCATCAAATTTAGACCTAAAATGTTTGTGTGACATGCGCTAAGAATAAATAAATACCAATAATCAAGTAATAGCCGTCAGATTGGTGACACAAAACATATAAACAAATATTTTAAGCTTTGACCGATGAGCTGCCAAATCCAACTCTTCTACGATAGATTATTCGCCGTTTCTGTTGTATGTAATATTAAATATTATATTTGAATCAATCATGAAATTAAAAATGAGTGTGTTAAAACATGATGTTTCCAGCATGAATACCACACCATATAGTTGTTTTATTGGATGCAATGGAATTATTGGATGTTCTATGAACTAATTGAGGATTCTGTCTTTCTCAAAGCCGACTGTTCTGTTTATTAACGTGACAATTCAAATGAAAATGGGCTTCATCGCTCATTATCAATTTAGACTAAAAATCTTCAATTTCACCAGACAGCTTTAGGATTGCATTAGTGTACTCGACTCGTTGATCAGGATCTCTCGGTAGCAATTTTCGGACTAATTGAATTTTGTAGGGGAATATTTTCATATCAGTTTTCAAAATTCGCCTTAAACCGCGTGCAGAAATGTGTAACTGGGAACCACGTCTCCGAATTGATGTTTCAGGAGACTCTGCAATACCATCGCGCACCAGAGCCACATTTTCAGCGTCACGAGACGTCCGTTGTTTTCCAGACCGAGGCATGTCTGCTGTCGTACCGCACTGTCGAAAATTCCCATGTAAACGATAATTTCTAGTTTTGTGAGGCACTGGACGATAAAGATATTTTGGAAGCAATTTCCACTAAGTGGCAATAATGGAACGATTATTTTCAATAAGTATTGTCATTATTTCTGCTGGTTCTTGTGGCGTATCCATCCATTATAAAATTGCCTTATTGCATTATTTTGTCTCACCTGTTATATCATTGTATTAGAGGTAATGCTAAAGGTTGCAAGATTTTTCTGTAAATTTTAGTGGTGTTAACTTCTGATTCATTCCAGGTTTTTTTAGTCAATACATTCCTTATTCTAATCATTATTTATCAAAATTAATGGATTGAAATTATCTAATGAATTATGAAAATCAAACTTTTTAAGCGATATTATCTCTAATACAACTTGTAAGTTAAGGGTGTAACTTTGTAAAAGGGAGCATTTTTACAAGTTCAGAACGAGATAATTTGTGTTTGTCAACTATCTGATAAAAATATATGTGTAATGTGTCAATAATAATATGTACTTAGGACCTAAACGTACTCATATTTAAAGTGATAATCTTGGGTAAATAAAAACATACCGACGTATGTTTGTTCAATTTGCAGTACCAATTAGTACCTATACGAGTTCTTTTTTTTTTCCTTCTTTTGCCTAAACCTTTTTTTTTGTTGAAACATGTTACGTAATCTACTATTATTTGAATAATTTTGAAATATTAGGTAAGATATTTAATCATAAAGGGTTTCTGGCTGATTTAGTTATTAACATATAGAAGGTTTTTGATCAAGATATGTGTGATGTTTCTTTCAATTTCAATGTGAAACGTAGTCAGTTTTCTGCAAATGAGTTGGTGAGGGAAGATGTAAATACATCAGAGGTTTTAGAAAGATACATAATATGATCCATGAGATAGAAGAATTGAAACACACACAAGCGATTTTTTAAATCTTTTTTTTTATATTTTAAGGTCTCCTTTTACCGACTAGGCATTTATCTGGACTGGACCTACAGTTTAACGTGGGCTCCGAACCACGGTCCTCGACATGAAGCCTACTGACTTATCAGTGACATACTTAGAAAGCATTCCAGAAGACATCCGGTCTTACCCAGCCTGGTTACTGGCTTGACCGTGATCATTTTCGTTGTCGAATTTGGCACTTAGGACAATCGCAAATATTAAACCATAAATTTACGACCGTGCCCGAACAGGATTCGAACCTATTCTTACCACGACTATCGGAACAGTAAGTGGACCGTCCTGTCGCCTTTACCACTGTGCCAACCAAGCCCGCTTTTTTTAAAATCTGTTTTGGAATAAAGGAGTGATAAAAATAGAAAAAGAAACGACGTAGTTCTCCATATTTTGGTATTAGAGACCTATATTATTTTATGAGCTATTCAAATCCGTTAAAATTATAGCAAAAAAGTGATTTATTTAAAAATTACATCATATTACAGTCTGTGAAAAACGATATTTGGAAACAAATCTTTTTACGTTCAGAAACCTTTAAAAATGGAAACGTACCATACTAGATATATATAGTTTTAAATTTCATTTTCATTAGTAATTGTTTTCTAACTATTTTGGCTTTTATATAAAGTAAATAAAATTGCATTGTAAGAGTTAATCCAATACTAGACCGTTTTGAGTTGGACGAGTTTTTTGTTTCATGGGAAAATAAAGATAATTAAACCATTTTACCGTAAAAGTCGTCCATCTGCGTATGGCTTTGAGACTGGATTATATCCATATACTGTCCTTAAACCTTTATGTCTCGATTACCAAATAATCTAAACGAAATAAGCAGAAACGTGTTCCTCTTAGGAGACAATAGGGCTAGAATGACTTGTATTTCATTTAATATAGTCGACCCATTATCTACAGCCCTTTCTAAAATGTAACCTTTCTAGTATACGATTTTACGTTGAAACAAAATTGATTTTATTGCACAAGTTTAACAGGTGTTCAAAATCAACCTGCCCTAGTCTGATTGTCTCTCTGTCCCCCTCTCTCTCACTCACACACACCTCATATCTTTCATAGGGGCTAAAACGGTTTCTTTCTTTGTCTTGATTTCAGTTTTCCACGGGGATTATTGTACAGTAGATTCATTAGGTGCATAAAGAGAGTCATTTACATTGAAACGACAAAGTTGTTTTGTTGTTTGCGATTTAAAGAATTTTTTTCTGGTATTGTGTGATTCCATTATACGTTGAGATCTTTTCGTTGAGATAATTATGTTTTCTACGTAACGATTTAAATGTCAGATGTCAAATAGCGTGTAAAGGGTTAAAAGAATTGAGACAACGACTAGACTAAATACTTGATTATAAACTGAATACGTCTAGGATGTTCTAACGACGATTTTAGTTATATAGGGTGGGTCATTTTTATATTTTTTTATTGTTAGGTTATGTTAGAGGTTTAAAAAATAAAAACATATTTTCAGTGCGTTGAAAACGCCTGAATTAATAATTTACAGGAAGTTTTATATTTTTGCTTTAATTTGAAATAAGTTTGAGGCCATCAAATGCTGCGTGAATATTTCAACATATGAATACTGGTTTTGGCGTTTTAAAGGTGGTAATTTTGATACCGAAGACAAAGAGCGCTCTGGACAACAAAAATTTTGAAAATTTCAAGGCATTACTGGATGAAACCATCAATGGGGATCGCTATCAATCACAATTGCTGCGTTTTATCTGAACACTGTGCGAAATGCGAACAAGGACACTTTTTTTATCTAGCTACAAGTCCAATTACTTTACCGTACCATCGAACCCATTTTGAACCTTTTTCGATAAATATATGATTCAAATTGATCGTTTGTTGTCGACAGCGATCACTATTAACTATTTCAACAGGTTTCAACAGCCCCTCTAGTCCCATCAAACATAGAGTATTGTCTTGCGACCAAAACCATTTGGCCTTGGAAGCTTCTGCCACTTTTGTAGTCTGCCATTCTTTTTCTTGCACATCGAAATTACCATTTTTGAATTTTCGAAACCACGCCTCGCATGATTTTAAAGTACCGAGCATTCTCACCGTAGATTTCTACCAACAAACGATGACTTTCAGTGGCATTTTTCTTTCGATTAAAAAAGAAAAGTAATGCATGCCGCAAATGCACGTTTTCAGGCATGAAACTTGACATTTTCAAAGAGATATAAATCTATTACGGTGTTACTTTCACAAATTATGACATGTAAAGCTTTGAAGCTTGATGTGAGTAGAATAAAATGAAAATCGTAACATCGCATACTTAAGATTAGCGATATCTGTTAGAAAAAGCGGTAATGACTTTCCGATATACTTGATGATTTTAGTCTTTTCTTAACTTTTTTTTTTCAAAAAGCTCCAGGCCCAGATGGTATAACGATAAACCATCTAAAAACCTCACTAGCAAGCAACTATCTGAATTTGCCAACACTGTCAACTCCATCCTGAGGTTAAAGCATTTCCCAAAGTCCTGGAAATACGCGCTTGTCGCTGTTATTCTTAAAAAAAACGCCAAGTCTAACCTTTCTGACTACAGGCCTATCAGCCTGATTAGTTCTACTACTTTTGTAGTCTGCCATTCTTTTTCTTGCACATCGAAATTACCATTTTTGAATTTTCGAAACCACGTCTCGCATGATTTTAAAGTACCGAGTATTCTCACCGTAGATTTCTACCAACAAACGATGACTTTCAGCGGCATTTTTCTTTCGATTAAAAAAGAAAAGTAATGCATGCCGCAAATGCACGTTTTCAGGCATGAAACTTGACATTTTCAAAGAGATATAAATCTATGACGGTGTTACTTTCACAAATTATGACATGTAAAGCTTTGAAGCTTGATGTGAGTAGAATAAAATGAAAATCGTAACATCGCATACTTAAGATTAGCGATATCTGTTAGAAAAAGCGGTAATGACTTTCCGATATACTTGATGATTTTAGTCTTTTCTTAACTTTTTTTTTCAAAAAGCTCCAGGCCCAGATGGTATAACGATAAACCATCTAAAAACCTCACTAGCAAGCAACTATCTGAACTTGCCAACACTGTCAACTCCATCCTGAGGTTAAAGCATTTCCCAAAGTCCTGGAAATACGCGCTTGTCGCTGTTATTCTTAAAAAAAACGCCAAGTCTAACCCTTCTGACTACAGGCCTATCAGCCTGATTAGTTCTACTACTTTTGTAGTCTGCCATTCTTGTTCTTGCACATCGAAATTACCATTTTTGAATTTTCGAAACCACGTCTCGCATGATTTTAAAGTACCGAGTATTCTCACCGGAGATTTCTACCAACAAACGATGACTTTCAGCGGCATTTTTCTTTCGATTAAAAAAGAAAAGTAATGCATGCCGCAAATGCACGTTTTCAGGCACGAAACTTGACATTTTCAAAGAGATATAAATCTATTACGGTGTTACTTTCACAAATTATGACATGTAAAGCTTTGAAGCTTGATGTGAGTGGAATAAAATGAAAATCGTAACATCACATACTTAAGATTAGCGATATCTGTTAGAAAAAGCGGTAATGACTTTCCGATACACTTGATGATTTTAGTCTTTTCTTAACTTTTTTTTTTCAAAAAGCTCCAGGCTCAGATGGTATAAAGATAAACCATCTAAAAACCTTACTAGCAAGCAACTATCTGAACTTGCCAACACTGTCAACTGTATCCTGAGGTTAAAGCATTTCCCAAAGTCCTGGAAACATGCGCTTATCGCTGTTATTCCTAAAAAACCTGACTACAGGCCTATCACCCTGATTAGTTCACTATCCAAGCTTGCCGAAAAAGCGATATTAAACGCATTAAACGATTTCACAGACGCACATCACTTAATCCCGAACGAACAATTCGTTTTCTGTGCTAAACATTCATGCCTTCATCAAGCTGCCCGCGTCGCAGCAACTATACACCAGGCAATGATAAAAGGCCGAAAAACAGGAGCCATATTCTTAGATGTCTCCAAAGCTTTCGACCAGGTATGGCACCACGGTCTAATATTTAAAGCTAAATAACTAGGTCTACCGAATTACCTAATATCCCTGATATATTCATACTTGTATGGTAGGTCCTTTCAGGTGAGGATCGGTGACGCAGTCTCCTCTCGTAAATAAATCTCCGCAGGAGTCTCGCAAGCGCTCATTAGCCCCAGCCCTATTCAACCTTTATATGGCTGATTTCTCGCTCTACAAACTTCCCCACATAGAATTTTATGCAGATGATATCGCTTTCTTCACAACCGGATACTGTCCTGACGCAATACGCAATAGACTCCAAGTACAACTGAATTCGGTACAAATTCTGGCGGCTTCAGATTAGCCCCAGCAAAACTCAGGCTATTCTGTTCCACCGCGAGAAGGAGTTTCGCACCTATCGCCTCCAAATCGATAAAGTCCGTATCCCATGGCTCCAAAAAGTTTCATACCTCGGTCTCCAGTTCGACCGCAGACTCCAATGGCCTGCCTAAATTCAGCTCGCCATTTGCAAAGGAAATGGCGTGTACAGCCTATTATTTCCTCTACTTTGCAGAAAAAACAAACTCCAAATCCCACAGAAAGCGACTCTATATAAAATGCTAGTCCGTCCAATCTGCCTCAATGGAGCACAGATGTGGTACAAGTATGTCTCGGAGAGACAACTTGAACTACTCCAAGTGTTCC
Organism: Rhynchophorus ferrugineus; assembly: GCF_030347505.1. Classification (NCBI taxonomy): domain Eukaryota; kingdom Metazoa; phylum Arthropoda; class Insecta; order Coleoptera; family Curculionidae; genus Rhynchophorus; species Rhynchophorus ferrugineus. The sequence continues at coordinate 22,545,216 of NW_027472584.1, read as the reverse complement.
AATCCAAAAAAGTCCGTGCGTTACTCAGAGCCCCATGGTTTATGAGGAACGTCAATACACACCTCGAATAAGGCATCCCGTTTGTGAAAAAGTTCATAAACATGCTCAGTGTAAGGTTCTCCATAGGAACCTCAGCACACGATAACACCTTAATAAAATCCCTACCCGTCCACAAATCCCGGTAGTAATCAAACTACGGCAGTCCTAGTCGTATCCCAGGGTCTCTGTCGCCCGCAAAACAATCATTTCCCGAACCTGAAGCGACATCAGCCGAAGACCATTTGGTTCTAGCTGGTCAATCTAGTAAACGAAAAAAAAATTTTTTTTCGACAAAGTCTGATCGAAGAATGCGTCTAAAAATCATATCAATATTTTTGTAATACTGAATTTCTTTTTTGTTACTTATCAATAATTCAATTGTTTAATTGTATCTTTAATTGAGAACAATAAAGAAAAACTTCGGTGTTTTAACAATTTTTTAACTGAACACACTTTAGCAGACAATTATGAATCGAAAACAAAAAGGGGGAAGGTTAAATAAGGGTGCACGTATGAAAAGCGTCAGTACATCGTTTTTCCTCATATTACACGTAGTCGCTGCTGTAGATCGACGCTGTTTGAATTCGAGAGATTCTCAATTAATCATTCGGCGGAGGACGCTAGGGCATTAATATCTGGACGTTGCAGTGACCACTGGCGACGTAGCGTGTGACTAATCTGCATACTGACGGAAAATGACTGTGCCCGCATTCGGACACTCATCAGGGTAGTGGCTTTAAAACTTTTTACAATAGATCGAACTCCGAGGGTTTTGCAATAACAAAAGAGGGTCAACTTTTTTCAGATCGTTGCTATTCGTATTATGTTACGGTTAAAATATGGTGAGAACATTGAACGACATTTTCTTAATTGCAAATATCTCCAATAAGCTACCGGAATAGAAAAAAATTTATAATATTTTTATAGCATTGAACTTTTTTGGCAAATAACTAGAGAATATTCAATTTTGTTGGCGATATATATATATATATATATATATATATATATATATATATATATATATATATATATATATATAGTTTAATATGTTCTACAAATGAAACGAATTAGGCCCAAATCAAGCAACCAGTAATAACCGTTAGATCAGTGGCAAAAAAATATATAGACAAATATTTTGGGCTTTGGTCGTGGATCGGTAATTTTTAAAATCAAAATCTGGCCACGTTGTTTCGTAAATTGTCGAATGGCTTCGGTAGTGGAACCAATGGTACTTATTTCACTATACCATTTGTGCAATACAACTAAGAGGCTTCAGTTTTCGATGTGAGTTTATAAATGCAATAAAAATGCATTGGTAGGCATTGTAATTGATTGAAATGTATCATTTCGCTTTTCACGTTACTGTGCAATCATATTAGATATAGAATTAGCCCGATATAGAGTTGTTCCATTCAAATTACTTCACCCTCGTCTTCCAAGCGACTTTTACTCTTGTTCTGAGTAAAAATAAACCATTTTAATAAACTTCAAGCCCTTGACATCAAGCCAAGGTTTTACTTCAACTGTATTTTTTCTCTTCAAAAAGCAATATTTTATCAACACGCGAAATTTCTTTTTCCCCATTTTTTTCACAATAACAAAAGTTTGTTCATTCAAAATGCTATAATTCACGAACTATTGATCCCACAGTTGTCAGATTTACTACGCATCTTTTGAGGGTTAGGGCTAAGTAAAAAACCTATGGATTTATTTCTAGTAGAGCCATCTATATGTCAGGAGAATTTTCAATTGACCTGTTAGTTAAACTATATAATAAATTGGGATTGTAATTGATACCAGCCGTCGTATTGTCCGATAGGAGACATGGTAACCGCAAAGGGCGAATATAGATATCAAAGTAAATATCAATGGCGAAGTTACTAGTATTACAATAGCAATAATATAGGCATATAATGATGGGTCTGGTATTGTTTGATAGAAGTGTCCTTTGAGTCGTGTTAGAGACCGGTCAAGTGAGCGAAGATAAATATAATTGCCGTCAGTCGGTAAGGATGAGGGAAAAGGGCCGTGGGACGTGCTTATTACGGAAAAATCATACCGGTCAAATTGGCATCCGAATCGGGATCCTCGTTTACGGTTGGGGTCACGAAAATCGAAAAGGAATCACTCGAACGAGCATTAATACCGACATCAATTAGTGGACGAGACCAACCGTGAGAAAACAAACAATTATTTGCGAACGACCGAAGACTATCCCTTAAAGAGTCAGCATGTCACGAGCCTGGACATCACCCCTTTTCCGTTGGTCTCTGCTCGAGCTTGACCACTACAACCGCACACCCTCAGGTCATAATAGCGCCCACGTATTTATCTCAATTTGCTGGATATTAACATCACACAAAATCCATTGTTAAAATACTGCTTAGGACGTTCTCAACAAATATTTAACAGAGCCTTCGTTCCAAAATGATACACACTGATTCATCAAACTAAACATTTTAATGTAACAGTAAAATTGCTACCGATTTTTAATAACATATTTGCCCCATCAGTTTTATTTTCTAATATAATATTAAATATTAGCAGTGGGAACTATCGGCTGAAAACAGTCGAAACAGTCGATAGTCAAAAATCTAGCGACTGAAAATAGTAATTACATAAAATAGTAAATGGTATTTTCAGTCAAATGCACGGTTCGATTGTTTTGTTCAATTCGTGATGTCAGACGAAGATGTACGAACCCATTCCTGTATAAATTGTGAGAGAGGAAAGGATGGAGATAATTGCTTGGATTCAAATAATATACTATACTAAAAATAGACAATGCAAGATAAGTTAAACAAAACCCAAAAACTAAAGATGTACAATAACCATAAATACTATATAAATAGTAAAGATATACTTAATCATAGAAAAGAAAATTTATTCATAACATAACTGCCATAGAGTAAACACATATAAACGTCAGGAAACATTTGACCCAACAATTAGAGTTTGAGCCTTTAAGTCTTGTCATTGAGGTTTTTTGATACTCAAAATTACCACTTTTAAATATTGAACTAAAACCTTCATAAGTTTCTAAAAGTGATTAGTGTCCGTATACAATGATCATCTCTAAATGCAAAATTGTAATTTTTTGTAATAATATATCAAAACCTTTGAGTTAGAAGGTTGTTTCATAATTGTTTAGCTTGATACTTTACAGTTTCATCAAGGTTATCAAAACATTTTGTTTTTTGTCAGTTTGGTAGATGGTTTATATAGATTTTCAACGATTTTGTTCCCTACTACAAGTAAAACATATCATGAAAACTAAAAAAAAACATGTTTAACCTAATCAATCTAAGTGAAGAAAATACTTTCTATTTTTATCATAAATACATTGAGAAGCTATTGCATAGTGTCAAAACTTCCAGGAATGTTCGAAATAATGAGAGCAATTTGCCTTTGTCAAAGTCAAACCCAATACCAATATTTGCCGGCTTGGTGACGCAGTGGTAAAGGGGACAGGACGGTCCACCTACTGTTGCGATACTCGCGGATTCGAATCCTGCGGGAACATGGTCGTAAATTTATGTTTGTGATTATTTAACATTAGTGATTGTCTTAGGCAAGAGTGTAAAATGTGACAGAGAAAATGATCCCAGTCACGCCAGTAACCAGGCTGGGTAAGACCGGATGTCTTCTGGGATGATTTTTAAGTTGATCACTCGCCAGTCAGTAGGCGTAATGCCGACGACCGTGATTCGGAACCCACGTTAAACTGTAGGTAGAGTCCAGATAAACCTCCACTAGGTAAAAGGAGATTTTAAAATATACATACCAATATTTGATCTCCTTAATCAGATCCCTTTGTCTCTTTAATATAAACTTTATACTATATAAAGATACATCCAAAATGTCTATTACAAATATTAAATGAATATTACGAAACATTTATAGAAACTTCTAATAAATGTTAAAATGTCTAAGAGCGGCGACAATATAAAACATCCCCTGAAAAATACAGCAGCTTAATAAAAAACAAAAATCCACACAATCAAAATGTCTGAGACTCCATCCATTTATATAAATTAATATTTAATAAGAAAGAGAAAATAATAGGAGATAAAAGTAATGAAATGAATTAACTAACTTTAAAGAAACGATCTCTTGACTGTCCAGCGAAATAGTTCCGAAAATATCAAGATTTAAACAGTATATGTTTGTTATCTAGACATTTTATACTAGCTAAAACAACGAAGAGTGCACAATCATTTATTAATAGTACGTTTACTGAATGTTTCATTTCGTTAAGCTGTCTAAATTTCTTTCGCAATCCACATATTTCCAGCTGTTCTACATTAATGAACCTTTCCATCTTTTTTCAAATTAATGTTCCAACCAACTGCATTATCTAAAAGTATAAAGTTAGATTTTTATTATGACAAAACATACTCTAACATTATTTTGAGTTAGCTGACGAAATTCGAGACGAAATTTAGAAAAAGGTTAACAACACGCTAGTTTTTTTTATCAATAATGAAAGAAGAAATGACTAATCTATTCGTTCTTCATTCTGAATCAACAAACGTATAGAGTTTATAAAGATATATCACTCAAAACAGCAAGAAAACAATGAACCAACTGCATTATCTAAAAGTATAAAGTTTTTATTATGACAAAACACACTTTAATATTATTATGAGTTAGCTAACAAAATTCGAAACGAAATTTAGAAACAAATTAACAACACGCTAATTTTTGTATCAATAATGAAAGAAGAAATGACTAATCTATTCGTTCTTCATTCTGAATCAACTTATAGAGTTTGTAAAGATTTATCACTCAAAACAGCAAGAAAACAATGAATAATTATGACAAAGAATGAAACAGTGACTATGTCGAAGTACTTTTGAATGTTTGATTTCGTTAAGCTGTCCAAATTTCTTCCGCAATTATCCACATATTTCCAGCTGTTCTGCATTAATGAAACTTTCCATTTTTTTTTAAATTAATGTTAGATTTTTATTATGACAAAACAAATGAATTTGCTCTTACTAGTTATTACTTAAATTTAAAATATCGTACGAACATATATTGACCTATTTTTAATAAATAGTCGTAATTAAAACGGTATGTTTGTCTAAATATCAATTTCTTTAAGAAACCTTACAAATCGGATCTACCTCGGGCTTTTCCATCATTATTTCTGATGTTTGTGCTGTATTGGTTTCTGACCATCAATCTAGCGATCGTGTCATGTTACATTTTGATTGGGTGAGGGAAGAAAGTCGGTCGGTACAGGTATTGCATATTTTTTAACAAGGGGACACTCGATATGGCGTTTCGCTTCATCGGACATGTGAACGTTTGACTTTTTACTCATAAATAACGTGAGATATGATATGTTTCTAGTTTGAGTTAAATAAATTGATATTATATACCTGCAATACTATAAAAATAACATAATATTATATTTTTTATAATAAGATATTTGTCTAACTGTACAGACAATTGATAAAAGTAACAAAATGATGAGCTGTAGTAAATAATCAGCCGCAGTGGACAATGCAATAGGATAATACTTTTTATTGGATGATATATGTTTGCAAACACAAAGAGTTTATAAAGATTTATCACACAAAATAGTAAGAATACAATGAAAAAATATGACAAACAATGAAACAGTGACTCCAAGTATTTTTGAAGGTCAGCTTAATTTAATTAAGTCATTTAGTTATTAACTTGATATCTGGTGAAAAATTATTCTTGTTTAAGAATTGGTAGTAATTGATAAGATGTTGAAGACATGGCATATCATTGTATTAGAGATAATTGTAAGATTTTTTGTATATTTTATTGGTATGAATTTCCAATCCATTTTAGGATTCATTAGTACATGCAATTCATAACAGATCAGTAACCAAATATTGCAGGTCACATAAATACATTAATTTGTGCATCAATAGTTAAAATCAATGGACACAAGGCAAAATAGAATGCAGTAGATTAACGAAAGTCAAAGAAGATAAATTAAAGATAAGCTGTCTGTAATGGTGGAATACCAGAATGTTATATAAAATGATAGTTTGAAATATGGAAAAAAATATGACAGTACTCTATTTACAACTATTCTTTCATCAAATAAGCCGGCTTGGTGGCGCAGTGGTAAAGGCGACAGAACAGTCCTCCTACTGTTAAATAACTACTGTAAATATATGTTTGCAATTGTTTATTATTTGTGATTATCCTAGGCAAGAGTGTAAAATCCGACAAGGAAAATGATCCCAGTCACGCCGGTAACCAGGCTGGGTAAGACCCGTCGTCTTCTGGGATGATTTCTAAGTTGGTCACTAACCAGTCGGTTAGCTTAATGCCCAGGACTGTGGTTCGGAGCCCACGTTAAGCTCTAAGTCGGTCCAGTCGCTAAAAAATCCAAGAGGTTGACGTGACAAAGGATTAAAGACAATATAACATTTAACATACTTTTTTTATTAAATAAACCTGTTTTTTATAAAATTTTTTGTTTTATGTGCAAATAAACCTGTTTGATAAAAGACAAAAATTATATTAATACATAAATGAAGTAATGAAAATATGTAGATAAAGAGACACAAACTACATAATTTGCCTAGATGGAAACTTACGAATTAACAACAGTAATTTGGTAAATATTTTAACCGATTATTTATCATCGTTTAAAATGTTTCGTTATTGTTTTAATTATTATATAAATAGTCATTACTTCATTTAATATTCCATGTTTATGATTATAACATAAAAGTAAATAAAAGTCCAATATACTTCTATTTAATGGTTTGAAGTTGTTGTAGTTCTGAAAATAATCTTACTCATAATACTTTTGTTATAATGTCCAGTGATGTAGTAATGTAAACTTATTAATATGTCGTTGGTTATTTAAACTTATTGGAAAATAAATTTAATTAAAGTGTTAGTTCTTGAGATAGTTTACATGTATTTTAATATACAGACGTTTGTTACTTTAATGAATGTTATATTACAAAATATGTTTTAGTAATATTAACGTATTATTTTTAAGTTATTCTCTTTAATCTATTATTAGAGCTTTATAAATTGTGGTCGAATTTTTTTTTCGAATTATTTTTAGAATTATTAATATATCTTATGAAGTATTTTACAGATAATTGTTTCGAGACTAGTTTTTATTGATATTTCATTATTAAACTTTGATCTGTTGTTATATTAAATTGGTTGAAAAATGTTTAGTAAGGGAAATATAGTTTTCCGAAAATAATCTTACTCATAATACTTTCATCATAAGGTTCCAGTGATGTAGTAATTTATACTAACTAATATGTCGTTGGTTATTTAAACTTATTGGAAATTAAATTTAATTAAAGTGTTAGTTCTTGAGATAGTTTACGTGTATTTTAATATACAGACGTTTGTTACTTTAATGAATGTTATATTATAAAACAAGTTTTAGTAATATTAACGTATCATTTTTAAGTTATTCTCTTTAATCTATTATTAGAGCTTTATAAATTATGGTCGAATTTCTTTTTCGAATTATTTTAAGAATTATTAATATATCTTATGAAGTATTTTACAGATAATTGTTTCGAGACTAGTTTTTATTGATATTTCATTATTAAACTTTGATCTGTTGTTATATTAAATTGGTTGAAAAATGTTTAGTAAGGGAAATATAGTTTTCCGAAAATAATCTTACTCATAATACTTTCATCATAAGGTTCCAGTGATGTAGTAATTTATACTAAATAATATGTCGTTGGTTATTTAAACTTATTGGAAATTAAATTTAATTAAAGTGTTAGTTCTTGAGATAGTTTACGTGTATTTTAATATACAGACGTTTGTTACTTTAATGAATGTTATATTATAAAACAAGTTTTAGTAATATTAACGTATCATTTTTAAGTTATTCTCTTTAATCTATTATTAGAGCTTTATAAATTATGGTCGAATTTCTTTTTCGAATTATTTTAAGAATTATTAATATATCTTATGAAGTATTTTACAGATAATTGTTTCGAGACTAGTTTTTATTGATATTTCATTATTAAACTTTGATCTGTTGTTATATTAAATTGGTTGAAAAATGTTTAGTAAGGGAAATATAGTTTTCCGAAAATAATCTTACTCATAATACTTTCATCATAAGGTTCCAGTGATGTAGTAATTTATACTAACTAATATGTCGTTGGTTATTTAAACTTATTGGAAATTAAATTTAATTAAAGTGTTAGTTCTTGAGATAGTTTACGTGTATTTTAATATACAGACGTTTGTTACTTTAATGAATGTTATATTATAAAACAAGTTTTAGTAATATTAACGTATCATTTTTAAGTTATTCTCTTTAATCTATTATTAGAGCTTTATAAATTATGGTCGAATTTCTTTTTCGAATTATTTTAAGAATTATTAATATATCTTATGAAGTATTTTACAGATAATTGTTTCGAGACTAGTTTTTATTGATATTTCATTATTAAACTTTGATCTGTTGTTATATTAAATTGGTTGAAAAATGTTTAGTAAGGGAAATATAGTTTTCCGAAAATAATCTTACTCATAATACTTTCATCATAAGGTTCCAGTGATGTAGTAATTTATACTAAATAATATGTCGTTGGTTATTTAAACTTATTGGAAATTAAATTTAATTAAAGTGTTAGTTCTTGAGATAGTTTACGTGTATTTTAATATACAGACGTTTGTTACTTTAATGAATGTTATATTATAAAACAAGTTTTAGTAATATTAACGTATCATTTTTAAGTTATTCTCTTTAATCTATTATTAGAGCTTTATAAATTATGGTCGAATTTCTTTTTCGAATTATTTTAAGAATTATTAATATATCTTATGAAGTATTTTACAGATAATTGTTTCGAGACTAGTTTTTATTTATATTTCGTTATTAAACTTTGATATGTTGTTATATTAAATTGGTTGAAAAATGTTTAGTAAAGGAAATATAGTTTTATTTAATACTTTGAGGTTGTTGCAGTTCTGAAAATAATCTTACTCATAATACTTTTGTTATAGGGTTCCAGTGATGTAGTAATTTATAGTAACTAATATGTCGTTGGTTATTTAAACTTATTGGAAATTAAATTCAATTGAAGTTTAAGTTCTTGAGATAGTTTGCAGAATTATTAATATATCTTATGAAGTAATTTAGACATAATTGTTTCGAGACTAGTCCTAATTTATATTTCATTATTAAACTTTGATATTTTGTGTCTTTAAATGTCTAGTAACATTTACGTTGTTTATTTTTCAATAATGAAATCGATATCTAACGCGGAAAAAGCGTATTGTACATATTTTCGAGATTAAACCTCCCCCGTGTAGTTTTTGGAATTTCATTATAATTTAATAACCGAAACTGCGAACAAAATGACTAGTGTAAAACACATATTCCTATACGGAAAATCCGGTCTATATTTTAGGCGTTTTTATGTAAACCATGCCGATGACAGTTATGCCTCGCCTACCCCCACCCCAAAAAGGGTAACCGTTCAGATTGGGGGAATGCAAATTGTCGCTAACTATCCTATTTTCCGGCACTCCCCCCTGTTCTTGCACACAATCCAGGACATTACCGAATGCCAGGACCCAGTCAGCCAAAGCAGACTGCCAATATTCCAGCTTCACGTCGCTATAAAATCATATTACTAGAGTAGCGCGTGCAATTTAAAATGATTACGCTTTCTACGAATTGATAAAAGGCCAATAAAGGCGTCACACATGAAAATTCCCCGTACCAATTCCATTCTGGTGCATTTCTTTTGGCCGCGTTCAGGTTTTGTCTTGATTAGATTGCGGTTTTCTTACTACTCCGTTTACTTCGATCTCTTTGCCCTCGATATTGTACGGTTTTTTGTCTATTATCCATCGTAATTATGTTTATAAATCGAAAATAATCTAATATAGAGTTAATCGGTCTTTCTTGACCATCATCTTATTGTTTTTATTATCATAGCTCATTTTATAATTAGTTATATATAACAGGTAAAATGAAAAGTCCCCAGCTTGACACACAGATAGCGCTACTAGAATTAAATCAGTTTGTTTTTTAGTTAAAGCACACTCAAAAGGTGCGTGTATAAATTTAACAGCTCTCAAATTATTAGTTTCAATCAATTAGTTTGTGAATTATAGCATTTTGAGTGAAGCAACTTTTGTTATTGTGAAAAAATGGATAAAAACGAATTTCGCGTATTGATAAAATATTGCTTTTTGAGGGGAAACAATACAGTTCAAGCAAAATCTTGGTTTGATGTCGAGTTTCCGTACACTGCTCCAAGAAAATCAACCATCAAGGATTGGTTGTTATGTAGCTTAGACGTGGTGAAATGGTGACAGTGGATGCCCAAAAGAAGTTGCTACCGACGAAAAAAAAACATTAAAAAGAATCCACAAAATGACTTTGAATGACCGTAAATTGAAGTTGAATAAAATAGCAGACACTCTAAAGATATCAACTGAACGAGTACATGATATCATTCACGAATATTTGGGTATGAGAAAGCTATATGCAAAGTGGGTGCCGCGCGAGCTCACTTTTGACCAAAAACAATGACGAGTTGATGATTCGGAGCAGTGTTTGAAGATGATCAAGCGTAATAAACCCGAGTCTTTGCATCGATATGTGACAACGGATGAAACATGGCTCCATCATTTCACTCCAAGTCCAATCGACAGTCAATCGAGTGGACTGCACACGATGAACCCGCTCCAAAGCTTGGAAAAACGCAACAGTCGGCTGGCAAGTTTATGGCGTCTCTATTTTGGAATTATTTTCACTGACTACCTCGAAAAAGGAAGGACCATCAACAACGACTATTACATAGCGTTGTTGGACCATTTGAAGGACGAAATCACCGAAAAACGACCGCATTTGAAGAAAAAGAAAGTGCTGCTTCACCAAGAAAATACACCGTGTCAGAAATCCACGAATTGAGCTTGGAACTGCTACCTCATCCACCGTATTCTCCAGATCTGGCCCCCCAGCGAATATTTCCTGTTCTCAGAGCTCAAAAGGATTTTCGCCGGAAAGAAATTTTCGTCGAATGAAGAGGTGATCGCCGAAACTGAGGCCTATATTGAAGCAAAGGACAAATCGTACTATAAAAATGCTATCGAAAAGTTGGTGGGTCGCTATAATCAGTATATATATATATATATATATATATATATATATATATATATATATATATATATATATATATATATATATATATATATAAATATATATATATATATATATATATATATATATATATATATATATATATAAATATATATATATATATATATATATATATATATATATAAATATATATATATATATATATATATATATATATATAATATATATATATATATATATATATATATATATATATATATATATATATATACGGTAACTGCAATTTTAGATCAAATAACTGCAATAACTATCATCAATTATACCTCTCCGGAGTTTAATTTAAATAAACGACATTAAGTTTGGTTAATCGTTTAAGTCTTGATTATATGTTTGATGCATTCGTTTTGGTTGTCAGCTAAGCTGATGGTATTTCAATGCGCATCGAATGGTTTTACATCGGCAATGAAAATTTAATTAATCGTTTTTTATTTCGATCGCTATGGGAATATTAAACGTATTGCAAAATACGTTGCCTTAACGGTAAACATCAACATAATAACGAATTTCCATCCGTTCTTTTATTATTTCTGTTGGACGTTTTGGCTTAGTACCGGTAATCAGCCTACAAAAAAGGAAAATGTCTTAATGTAAAGCTGGGTAATAAATTTCTCTCCGATATATTATTAACTAATATTTTATACAAAGAATAAATAAGTTGATGGTATTATAATGTGAATATGCGGTAGTTTTCATCATTACCAGGTACAATATTTGCGTTTGTTTCGTTGGTAATGTTTCTTTGACCCACGTTAACATATTAGTATCAAAATATTACCAAATATTGGTATGACAATAATTGATTGACATTTTCCTAATAATATATGAACAAAATTTTGTTCTTATATTTTTTATAGGTTACATTGTGAGTTGTTATGCAAATAATTTTGATATTTTTTATTTCTGGATAGGTGTTTTCTTGAACTTGCAACTATGTTTTATTACGTTCTACTATTATTAAGATAATTAGAAATAGAAAGATAATTATTTTCAAAATGATACGTGTAGTATTTTTGTTTATTTTTATTTAGGTATGATAACGATTACTATATACATATTTTATTTTGAAACGTTTTTTTGTGTTAAAGCTTGATTATTTTTTAAATTTTTAGTGAGTTCCTTATTTATCTTTTGAAGTCGGTTCAATTTTTTGTTAAAAATATTTTTAACTCATTGCTCCATACCGTTTTGATATAAACTTCAAAAATAGTTTAGAAAACGCTTAGAAAATTAGTTACCTGTTGGAATATTAACAACAACATATATATAAAAGCATTTTTCCGTTAAAACTCAATAATTAATAATACAATGTTTTATAAATATTGTACCTTTATATAGCTAAAACCGTGAAGACCATAATTACGATAACTATAGCGCCTGGAAATAGTTATTTCATCAAAACTACTAATCTCTTTCGAAGTTTGAGATTTTAAGCTGAGTTTTGATCCTTTAAGTCTTGTCTTTAAACTTTTTTATCCTTCAGGTCGTTGAGATTTGATGAAGCAGCATCACCATCACGTTCCAAAAACGCTTGACAGGCTTTATCATATCAAACAACAAAAGTAATGAGTGTTAAAAGTTTAATTTTGAACGTTCCATGATTAGCATCTATATACAGTGAATTATTCAATAATAATAAATGGAAAACTATTACTAATAATAGTTGTATTACTAATAGATATCGCTGATCAAAACACATGCAATCACAATATGTCTTATGTTAAGTAAAAGTTTACTTAATTTTCACAATTGTGCTAAAGGTTATTTATCGTAAAGAACAGTTTAATTTAAAAATAATTAAAAATTGCAAGTTATACTTTTATTATCACTACATAGTATAAAACAAAGTCGCCTTTTCTGTCCCTATATCCCTATGTGCGCTTAAATCTTTAAAACTACGCAACGGATTTTGATGCGGTTTTTTTCAATAGATAGAGTGATTCAAGAGGAAGGTTTATATGTATAATACATGCATAATATACTAAGGCAACATTGCTAATTTTACAGGTTTCTAACGTGATGTCGTAAACTAACCTATTTTTTTAGGCTTATTTAGCAATTAGCAAAAACGCTGCCTAACCCTACGAGTTAGATCAAATTAATTTACTACAGTATTGTACACCATAAAAAGGTCTACAAAAAAGTCCGCGATGGTATATGTTTATCTTTTAGGGATAACCCACATTAACCATTTTTATTGTTTACTTTTTACGTGAGAAAATGGCTTATTTACGAAGCTATTTTAAGCAATACGGCATTAATCCTTATCGAATTAAGTACCTTAAATACAGTGTGCAATTAATATAGATCAATATGGTTCCTTACAGCATGTAAATTAAACAAATATTTTCGGAGATATTACAAATTTAAAATTTGCGTTTAAAAATGTGTAATGTAATAAAAATTGTATGAATTTAGATATTCCAAAGATAGCAGGAAATCTTCATAGTAACTATAGGGGAAGAGGAATTGTTTTACTCCAAATTTAATGCGTGCAGACCAAGGGCAGTAATGAATGAACCAAAAATACTGGATCGATTTTAATCATGTTTTCATTGAGTGACATAGGCATATATATTTTATGCCCGTGCAAAGTCGGAGCGGGCCGCTATGTTTTTATATACAACGTTCATATTTTTTCTGTAGTGTATTTAATTTAGTATCAGCATTGCACCCATGCGAAGCCGGGGCGGGTCGCTAGTTATTTATATTTAAATATTATTAAACTTAAACGCTTACATTGTTCCGTTCCTGCTGGAATTCTGAAATAAAGTATATATATATAAACACTTATAAATTAAGGTTGAACACTGTGTAACATATACAAGTTAAATAATTAGATATTTGACCTATGGAGTATATTATATTGAGAAATATTTTCGAAATATGATAATAAAAATAGTTAGAGTAAAATGGCTTGTTATCATGATAGATATCGAATAATTTTCAAGATGGTGTAGCAGATCGTTAAAAAACAATCGCTGCGAATTAATGTTCCCATGCTCCCGAAACAACAGATCAAAAAATCAATTAATCAGATTTCCACTACCGGAGTAAGGCTATTCGATACGCAAAGAAGAAACATCAAGCCGACTGACAGGCTCGACGAACCCATCAATCATACACGCGTGGTGGCGACCGTACATACACGCTCTACCCCTTTTATTTAGGGCGTATGTTGCGTAACGCCATCGAAAGCGGTCGTGGTAGCATAAAGAAGTCGATAAATCGTCGGAGTGGTGCGGTGCGGGTGAAGTTAGATCACTCGAAAGGCGCCATGACACGTAATTGAGATCAAACATGCGGGTCGGATGAAGAAGGAAAGGAAAAAAAAAACGATTATTGCCGAGCCAGCGGATTCGGTTATTGTTTTTGACAACTGCTAGGCCAAAAGTGACCAACGACCGGTCTCATCAGACGCATACGGGAAAAGGAAATTGAGAGAAAATCTCGTTTTTTCGAGGGGGAACCTTTATTAAACACAATTTCCCTATATTTTCCTACTATATTAATAATTAATATAGTGATCACTCTGTGGTCGAAATTGGACCACGATTTATTAAGTTAAACTAAAAGTGATAAGTTACTGAAACTTGTTTTCCTTTCAGTATTTTCAATATAAGATCAGAAATGTATTTGATATATAATATCTATTAAAACAATAACTATCGGTATATTAAAACATTTAACCCTTTTTTTAAATTCTATTTAATTAAATCTAATTTTTATTAACTTTCAATAATTAATAAAGTATTAATAAGTGTAAATTACTACAGCAATGAACATTATAACAAAGTATCATAAGTAAGATTATCTTCATAACTGTAACAACTTCAGAGCATCCAATATAAGTATACATGATCACGTGTTCCGTTTATACCAATTAGGTGGTTAGTTTCATTCTGACTCCTATACAATTTCATTACTTCATTTATGTATTTATATAGTCTCTTATCTTTTATACATATTAAGCTGATTAAAAGAATAATTTCTTTACCTGAATTTCTGAATTAAATTGTATTGTTCTTTTTTTACAAGCTCAACTTTAGTTTGTTATCTATGGCTTTTATTTATCAATTGTTTTCTACTTTGTCTTATGTCCCAGGTGGGAACTAACGCTCACCAACAAATGAGGAATTAACATTCTATGAAACTATATTATCATTGTTAATATTCGCCAAAAATTCGCAAATTGCCAAAAAAATGCATGACAACTAATGAAATCAATTATAGCATATTAAGAGTAAAATATTATGGCACTAAGTACTTGCCAACATGCTAAACCAAAAAAACGAAATGAAAACAAGACAATCAAAAATTAACTTTGACTAGTTGACTAGTTGGAGGAAGCTGAATTTTCTCTGAATGAACCAGGTATATTTAAAAGATAATAAATAAGTATACTAAACTTTAATGCCTTGAGAAGTAGCCCATTTTTCCACACATTACCAAAAAAAAAATGCATGAGAATCAATAAAATCAATTATAGCATATTAAGAGTAAAACATTATGGCACTAAGTACTTGTCAATACGCTAAAGCAAAAAAATGAAATGAAAACAAGACAATTACGAAGGTTTATTGGCTATTTATTACCCTGTTAGGGAAAAACACAGTCGAAAATTAACTTTGCGTTGGTTTTAAAATTGAATTCTAAAATGCCTTTTAACTTTAGAAAGTGCATTCAATTTATCCACGCTGGTTCGTCCAATCTGGTTTATTACTTGATTGCGAAACACGACGAACCAACCAACCAAAAAAAAAAAAGAAACTCGCCTCACTAAAGCGAAATATACCGAATCTAACCCACTTTACCGAACGTAATATACGACGAAGATGAGCTGTCGGGACTTCCAGGAAATAAAAATAAAACGCTTAAATATCGAGCCGATGATTATATTCGCATTTATAATGGGTCTCCGCTATTAGAAGTAACAGATCTGAAAATATGGCTCTCCCGCAGAGCTGAACAAACAAAGAACATTCCACACTTACCGCCGTAGTACAAAAAATAGACTTTCGTATATTTATTTTGACGCCAAATAACTTTCCGAACTCTCTGGGGCTTAAAAATAGTAGAGACGGTTCAGATTAAGTCCCTTTTCAGTCGTTGACACATTGCGAAAACAATACACCCTATTTATTTTCTGTTAAAAGCCGAGTGTGACAGGACGCGTTACATCATCTGGCCACTTAATGTCGTAGAAAAAACATTTTACCTACGTTCGGTCAAAGGTCCTAAATTATGCTCATTCCACTTCAATTTGCTTGGGGAGTTTATTTGATTTGTTTTCTTGTCAATTCAGATGTCCTTTAAGTCCTAGATAAACATTATTCAAATCAGATCAAACATAGTATTTTAAATAACATTTTAAACTACTTTAATATCTCCAATTGTCGTCAATATTAATTCATATAAATATTTTATTAAACAACATTAATGTAGGACTTCTCCACTGAAAACAGTTGATAACACAGTGTGACAAAATTCTTTTTTTATTCTGTAACATTAAATAAAACAGCTTTCTTTATCAAATTGCACCTGTTGAATACAAAAACATTGTTTATAACATGTATCATTTCAAAATTATGATAAATTAAAGTACTATAAATAAATAAAGACAGTAGGAAATTTTTAAATCATATTTACTTATTTGTATTTAAAAAATAGTAATATATATTTACAAATAAACAATGAAACAAAATAATTTATGTTTAAGTGGTCAATAAAAAAAATGAATCTTCATTATTACTATTAGTTTTCCTTTTGTGAACAGTAGAATCCTCTTTCATTACAAGCCAGCAGTAATCTAATCTTCTTCCTTGATAACGCTCTTCTATCTGTTTTATATCCTGGTTAAAGCTTTTTTTTATTTGTGGGTCAACAAAAATACCTCTCTTAATTTAGTATCACTCAATTTACAGAAAAGAGTTTTCAAACAGAAAAATCCTTTACCAATTTTTATCCACGGCCTAGAAAAAATTTTTCATTAAACCAAGTTTTACATGTATGAGTGGAAGAATCACATTTTCTTGTGGAATAAGAGATTGATATTTAACGTTTCATTTATCACAAACAAAGTCACTTCTTAAGGTCAATCTTTAACTTCACAGTGGCTTTTGGTGACTGTACTATCCCAAAAACAGAGAAAACAACAATATTTCGTGGAAACTTCCTGGAGTCCAAGCACTGTAGCAACAACTTTCATATCAGCACAACAACTTTCCAGTTGTCTTCTTTCAAACGTTTCTTTTAAAATCACTGAATATACACTAGGCATGGAAAAAGTTAAACAGTCGTCATATCATGTTAGTCCAAATGTGCATGCTTAGTTTTAACTTTACACCAATCTACTACACTTTGAATAATGAATGATCGACATGTTGCCATAGTTTATTAAAAATCCTTCATTATTTTATTTTCCATTTCAATTTTTATAAAACGAGTAAATATAAAAATATATTTGATTTAGGAATCGTATAATATCTGTAATATGCTTTTGTTACTTCTTGAAGGAAATGACACTTATATAACGTGTTATTCGGCGTGTTTGCTAATGTGTTCCACGTATGTAGTAGAGCTGAAGTACGAAGAATTGAGTAATAAATAATGGTATTTATCTCTATATTCCACATAAATGAAGAGGGATTAATTAACAGATTCACAAATGACAATAAGTGTCAAAAACTAGAACAAGGGAAAATAATATTGTTACGAGAAAAAGCTATTTATAAAAGAATAAAAAGTTGTGACTAATTTATTTAATTGATTAACATTTAAATGGTTATTACCTATAACACTACTTAGGTTGCAAGAATGTATTTATGTATTCTTGTTTCTTAAAATATCTGGAATATATTATTTTGTGGTCTGGGAATTTAATTGTTGTAAAATCAGAATATTATATTGTTTTTGTGATTATTTAGAAACTCACTTATCAGTATACATAATCAATATAACCTAAAAATATAATTTAAACCGATGATATATCGTGTTAAATCAAATGCATACGTTTACTTTTAAATTTTTACCAATCGACTGCAGTTTGGCTATCCAATGATTGACGCGTTGCCATAGTTCATTAAAAATACTTAATTTTTTTTATTTTTTCCTTTTAATTTTCATATAATGAATAAAAATAAAGAAAAAATTATTTGATTTAGGAACCGTATTATATCTGTAATATGTTTTTGTTACTTCTTATAGGAAATAACCCTTATATAACGTGTTATTCGACGTGTTTGCTAATGTGTTCCTCGTATGTAGTAGAGATGAAGTACGAATTGCGTAATAAATAATAGTATTTCTCTCTATATTCCGCATGAATGAAGAGGGACTAATTAACAGAGTCACAAATGACTATATAGAATGACATAAGTGTCAAAAACTAGAACAAGGGAAAATAATATTGTTATGAGAAAAAGCTATTTATAAAAGAATAAAAAGTTGTGATTAATTTATTTAATTGATTAACATTTAAATAGTTATTAGCTATAACACTATTTAGGTTGCAAGAATGTATTTATGTATTCTTGTTTCTTAAAATATCTGGAATATATTACTTTTTGGTCTTGGAATTTAATTGTTGTAAAATCAGTATATTATATTGTTTTTGTGGTTATTTAGAAACTCACTTATCAGTATACATAAACAATATAACCTAAAAATATAATTTAAACCGATGACATATCGTCTTAAATCAAATGCATATGTTTACTTTTAAATTTTTACCAATCGACTGCAGTTTGGCAATCCAATGATTGACGCGTTGCCATAGTTCATTAAAAATACTTAATTTTTTTATTTTTTCCTTTTAATTTTCATATAATGAATAAAAATAAAGAAAAAACAAATTGATTTAGGAACCGTATTATATCTGTAATATGTTTTTGTTACTTCTTGTAGGAAATAACCCTTATATAACGTGTTATTCGACGTGTTTGCTAATGTGTTCCACGTATGTAGTAGAGATGAAGTACGAATTGCGTAATAAATAATGGTATTTCTTTCTATATTCCGCATGAATGAAGAGGGTTTAATTAACAGAGTCGCAAATGACAATATAGAATGACATAAGTGTCAAAAACTAGAACAAGGAAAAATAATATTGTTACGAGAAAAAACTATTTATAAAAGAATAAAAAGTGGTGATTAATTTATTTCATTGATTAACATTTAAACGGTTATTACCTCTAACGCTACTTAGGTTGCAAGAATGTATTTATGTATTTTTGTTTCTTAAAATATCTGGAATATATTACTTTTTGGTCTTGGAATTTAATTGTTGTAAAATCAGAATATTATATTGTTTTTGTGGTTATTTAGAAACTCATTTATCAGTATACATAATCAATATAACCTAAAAATATAATTTAAACCGATGACATATCGTGTTAAATCAAATGCATATGTTTACTTTTAAATTTTTACCAATCGACTGCAGTTTGACTATCCAATGATTGACGCGTTGCCATAGTTCATTAAAAATACTTTATTTTTTTATTTTTTCCTTTTAATTTTCATATAATGAATAAAAATAAAGAAAAAATTATTTGATTTAGGAACCGTATTATATCTGTAATATGTTTTTGTTACGTCTTGTAGGAAATAACCCTTATATAACGTGTTATTCGACGTTTTTGCTAATGTGTTCCACGTAGGTATTAGAGATGAAGTAGGAATTGCGTAATAAATAATGGTATTTCTCTCTATATTCTACATGAATGAAGAGGGATTAATTAACAGAGTCACAAATGACAATATAGAATGACATAAGTGTCAAAAACTAGAACAAGGGAAAATAATATTGTTATAAGAAAAAGCTATTTATAAAAGAATAAAAAGTTGTGATTAATTTATTTAATTGATTAACATTTAAATGGTTATTACCTATAACACTACTTAGGTTGCAAGAATGTATTTATGTATTCTTGTTTCTTAAAATATCTGGAATATATTACTTTTTGGTCTTGAAATTTAATTGTTGTAAAATCAGTATATTATATTGTTTTTGTGGTTATTTAGAAACTCACTTATCAGTATACATAATCAATATAACCTAAAAATATAATTTAAACCGATGATATATCGTGTTAAATCAAATGCATACGTTTACTTTTAAATTTTTACCAATCGACTGCAGTTTGGCTATCAAATGATTGACGCGTTGCCATAGTTCATTAAAAATACTTAATTTTTTTTATTTTTTCCTTTTAATTTTCATATAATGAATAAAAATAAAGAAAAAATTATTTGATTTAGGAACCGTATTATATCTGTAATATGTTTTTGTTACTTCTTATAGGAAATAACCCTTATATAACGTGTTATTCGACGTGTTTGCTAATGTGTTCCTCGTATGTAGTAGAGATGAAGTACGAATTGCGTAATAAATAATAGTATTTCTCTCTATATTCCGCATGAATGAAGAGGGACTAATTAACAGAGTCACAAATGACAATATAGAATGACATAAGTGTCAAAAACTAGAACAAGGGAAAATAATATTGTTATGAGAAAAAGCTATTTATAAAAGAATAAAAAGTTGTGATTAATTTATTTAATTGATTAACATTTAAATAGTTATTACCTATAACACTATTTAGGTTGCAAGAATGTATTTATGTATTCTTGTTTCTTAAAATATCTGGAATATATTACTTTTTGGTCTTGGAATTTAATTGTTGTAAAATCAGTATATTATATTGTTTTTGTGGTTATTTAGAAACTCACTTATCAGTATACATAAACAATATAACCTAAAAATATAATTTAAACCGATGACATATCGTGTTAAATCAAATGCATATGTTTACTTTTAAATTTTTACCAATCGACTGCAGTTTGACTATCCAATGATTGACGCGTTGCCATAGTTCATTAAAAATACTTAATTTTTTATTTTTTCCTTTTAATTTTCATATAATGAATAAAAATAAAGAAAAAACAAATTGATTTAGGAACCGTATTATATCTGTAATATGTTTTTGTTACTTCTTGTAGGAAATAACGTGTTATTCGACGTGTTTGCTAATGTGTTCCACGTAGGTATTAGAGATGAAGTAGGAATTGCGTAATAAATAATGGTATTTCTCTCTATATTCTACATGAATGAAGAGGGATTAATTAACAGAGTCACAAATGACAATATAGAATGACATAAGTGTCAAAAACTAGAACAAGTGAAAATAATATTGTTATAAGAAAAAGCTATTTATAAAAGAATAAAAAGTTGTGATTAATTTATTTAATTGATTAACATTTAAATGGTTATTACCTATAACACTACTTAGATTGCAAGAATGTATTTATGTATTCTTGTTTCTTAAAATATCTGGAATATATTACTTTTTGGTCTTGGAATTTAATTGTTGTAAAATCAGTATATTATATTGTTTTTGTGGTTATTTAGAAACTCACTTATCAGTATACATAATCAATATAACCTAAAAATATAATTTAAACCGATGACATATCGTGTTAAATCAAATGCATATGTTTATTTTTAAATTTTTACCAATCGACTGCAGTTTGGCTATCCAATGATTGACGCGTTGCCATAGTTCATTAAAAATACTTAATTTTTTTTAATTTTTCCTTTTAATTTTCATATAATGAATAAAAATAAAGAAAAAATTATTTGATTTAGGAACCGTATTGTATCTGTAATATGTTTTTGTTACTTCTTGTAGGAAATAACCCTTATATAACGTGTTATTCGACGTGTTTACTAATGTGTTCCTCGTATGTAGTAGAGATGAAGTACGAATTGCGTAATAAATAATAGTATTTCTCTCTATATTCCCCATGAATGAAGAGGGACTAATTAACAGAGTCACAAATGACAATATAGAATGACATAAGTGTCAAAAACTAGAACAAGGGAAAATAATATTGTTATGAGAAAAAGCTATTTATAAAAGAATAAAAAGTTGTGATTAATTTATTTAATTGATTAACATTTAAATAGTTATTACCTATAACACTATTTAGGTTGCAAGAATGTATTTATGTATTCTTGTTTCTTAAAATATCTGGAATATATTACTTTTTGGTCTTGGAATTTAATTGTTGTAAAATCAGTATATTATATTGTTTTTGTGGTTATTTAGAAACTCACTTATCAGTATACATAATCAATATAACCTAAAAATATAATTTAAACCGATGACATATCGTGTTAAATCAAATGCATATGTTTACTTTTAAATTTTTGCCAATCGACTGCAGTTTGGCTATCCAATGATTGACGCGTTGCCATAGTTCATTAAAAATACTTAATTTTTTTATTTTTTCCTTTTAATTTTCATATAATGAATAAAAATAAAGAAAAAATTATTTGATTTAGGAACCGTATTATATCTGTAATATGTTTTTGTTACTTCTTGTAGGAAATAACCCTTATATAACGTGTTATTCGACGTGTTTGCTAATGTGTTCCACGTATGTATTAGAGATGAAGTAGGAATTGCGTAATAAATAATGGTATTTCTCTCTATATTCTACATGAATGAAGAGGGATTAATTAACAGAGTCACAAATGACAATATAGAATGACATAAGCGTCAAAAACTAGAACAAGGGAAAATAATATTGTTATGAGAAAAAGCTATTTATAAAAGAATAAAAAGTTGTGATTAATTTATTTAATTGATTAACATTTAAATAGTTATTACCTATAACACTATTTAGGTTGCAAGAATGTATTTATGTATTCTTGTTTCTTAAAATATCTGGAATATATTACTTTTTGGTCTTGGAATTTAATAGTTGTAAAATCAGTATATTATATTGTTTTTGTGGTTATTTAGAAACTCACTTATCAGTATACATAATCAATATAACCTAAAAATATAATTTAAACCGATGACATATCGTGTTAAATCAAATGCATATGTTTACTTTTAAATTTTTGCCAATCGACTGCAGTTTGGCTATCCAATGATTGACGCGTTGCCATAGTTCATTAAAAATACTTAATTTTTTTATTTTTTCCTTTTAATTTTCATATAATGAATAAAAATAAAGAAAAAATTATTTGATTTAGGAACCGTATTATATCTGTAATATGTTTTTGTTACTTCTTGTAGGAAATAACCCTTATATAACGTGTTATTCGACGTGTTTGCTAATGTGTTCCACGTATGTATTAGAGATGAAGTAGGAATTGCGTAATAAATAATGGTATTTCTCTCTATATTCTACATGAATGAAGAGGGATTAATTAACAGAGTCACAAATGACAATATAGAATGACATAAGCGTCAAAAACTAGAACAAGGGAAAATAATATTGTTATGAGAAAAAGCTATTTATAAAAGAATAAAAAGTTGTGATTAATTTATTTAATTGATTAACATTTAAATAGTTATTACCTATAACACTATTTAGGTTGCAAGAATGTATTTATGTATTCTTGTTTCTTAAAATATCTGGAATATATTACTTTTTGGTCTTGGAATTTAATTGTTGTAAAATCAGTATATTATATTGTTTTTGTGGTTATTTAGAAACTCACTTATCAGTATACATAATCAATATAACCTAAAAATATAATTTAAACCGATGACATATCGTGTTAAATCAAATGCATATGTTTACTTTTAAATTTTTGCCAATCGACTGCAGTTTGGCTATCCAATGATTGACGCGTTGCCATAGTTCATTAAAAATACTTAATTTTTTTATTTTTTCCTTTTAATTTTCATATAATGAATAAAAATAAAGAAAAAATTATTTGATTTAGGAACCGTATTATATCTGTAATATGTTTTTGTTACTTCTTGTAGGAAATAACCCTTATATAACGTGTTATTCGACGTGTTTGCTAATGTGTTCCACGTATGTATTAGAGATGAAGTAGGAATTGCGTAATAAATAATGGTATTTCTCTCTATATTCTACATGAATGAAGAGGGATTAATTAACAGAGTCACAAATGACAATATAGAATGACATAAGCGTCAAAAACTAGAACAAGGGAAAATAATATTGTTATAAGAAAAAGCTATTTATAAAAGAATAAAAAGTTGTGATTAATTTATTTAATTGATTAACATTTAAATGGTTATTACCTATAACACTACTTAGGTTGCAAGAATGTATTTATGTATTCTTGTTTCTTAAAATATCTGGAATATATTACTTTTTGGTCTTGAAATTTAATTGTTGTAAAATCAGTATATTATATTGTTTTTGTGGTTATTTAGAAATTCACTTATCAGTATACATAATCAATATAACCTAAAAATATAATTAAAACCGATGACATATCGTGTTAAATCAAATGCATATGTTTACTTTTAAATTTTTACCAATCGACTGCAGTTTGGCAATCCAATGATTGACGCGTTGCCATAGTTCATTAAAAATACTTAATTTTTTTAATTTTTCCTTTTAATTTTCATATAATGAATAAAAATAAAGAAAAAATTATTTGATTTAGGAACCGTATTGTATCTGTAATATGTTTTTGTTACTTCTTGTAGGAAATAACCCTTATATAACGTGTTATTCGACGTTTTTGCTAATGTGTTCCACGTAGGTATTAGAGATGAAGTAGGAATTGCGTAATAAATAATGGTATTTCTCTCTATATTCTACATGAATGAAGAGGGATTAATTAACAGAGTCACAAATGACAATATAGAATGACATAAGTGTCAAAAACTAGAACAAGGGAAAATAATATTGTTATAAGAAAAAGCTATTTATAAAAGAATAAAAAGTTGTGATTAATTTATTTAATTGATTAACATTTAAATGGTTATTACCTATAACACTACTTAGGTTGCAAGAATGTATTTATGTATTCTTGTTTCTTAAAATATCTGGAATATATTACTTTTTGGTCTTGAAATTTAATTGTTGTAAAATCAGTATATTATATTGTTTTTGTGGTTATTTAGAAATTCACTTATCAGTATACATAATCAATATAACCTAAAAATATAATTAAAACCGATGACATATCGTGTTAAATCAAATGCATATGTTTACTTTTAAATTTTTACCAATCGACTGCAGTTTGGCAATCCAATGATTGACGCGTTGCCATAGTTCATTAAAAATACTTAATTTTTTTAATTTTTCCTTTTAATTTTCATATAATGAATAAAAATAAAGAAAAAATTATTTGATTTAGGAACCGTATTGTATCTGTAATATGTTTTTGTTACTTCTTGTAGGAAATAACCCTTATATAACGTGTTATTCGACGTTTTTGCTAATGTGTTCCACGTAGGTATTAGAGATGAAGTAGGAATTGCGTAATAAATAATGGTATTTCTCTCTATATTCTACATGAATGAAGAGGGATTAATTAACAGAGTCACAAATGACAATATAGAATGACATAAGTGTCAAAAACTAGAACAAGGGAAAATAATATTGTTATAAGAAAAAGCTATTTATAAAAGAATAAAAAGTTGTGATTAATTTATTTAATTGATTAACATTTAAATGGTTATTACCTATAACACTACTTAGGTTGCAAGAATGTATTTATGTATTCTTGTTTCTTAAAATATCTGGAATATATTACTTTTTGGTCTTGAAATTTAATTGTTGTAAAATCAGTATATTATATTGTTTTTGTGGTTATTTAGAAATTCACTTATCAGTATACATAATCAATATAACCTAAAAATATAATTAAAACCGATGACATATCGTGTTAAATCAAATGCATATGTTTACTTTTAAATTTTTACCAATCGACTGCAGTTTGGCAATCCAATGATTGACGCGTTGCCATAGTTCATTAAAAATACTTAATTTTTTTAATTTTTCCTTTTAATTTTCATATAATGAATAAAAATAAAGAAAAAATTATTTGATTTAGGAACCGTATTGTATCTGTAATATGTTTTTGTTACTTCTTGTAGGAAATAACCCTTATATAACGTGTTATTCGACGTTTTTGCTAATGTGTTCCACGTAGGTATTAGAGATGAAGTAGGAATTGCGTAATAAATAATGGTATTTCTCTCTATATTCTACATGAATGAAGAGGGATTAATTAACAGAGTCACAAATGACAATATAGAATGACATAAGTGTCAAAAACTAGAACAAGGGAAAATAATATTGTTATAAGAAAAAGCTATTTATAAAAGAATAAAAAGTTGTGATTAATTTATTTAATTGATTAACATTTAAATGGTTATTACCTATAACACTACTTAGGTTGCAAGAATGTATTTATGTATTCTTGTTTCTTAAAATATCTGGAATATATTACTTTTTGGTCTTGAAATTTAATTGTTGTAAAATCAGTATATTATATTGTTTTTGTGGTTATTTAGAAATTCACTTATCAGTATACATAATCAATATAACCTAAAAATATAATTAAAACCGATGACATATCGTGTTAAATCAAATGCATATGTTTACTTTTAAATTTTTACCAATCGACTGCAGTTTGGCAATCCAATGATTGACGCGTTGCCATAGTTCATTAAAAATACTTAATTTTTTTAATTTTTCCTTTTAATTTTCATATAATGAATAAAAATAAAGAAAAAATTATTTGATTTAGGAACCGTATTGTATCTGTAATATGTTTTTGTTACTTCTTGTAGGAAATAACCCTTATATAACGTGTTATTCGACGTTTTTGCTAATGTGTTCCACGTAGGTATTAGAGATGAAGTAGGAATTGCGTAATAAATAATGGTATTTCTCTCTATATTCTACATGAATGAAGAGGGATTAATTAACAGAGTCACAAATGACAATATAGAATGACATAAGTGTCAAAAACTAGAACAAGGCAAAATAATATTGTTATAAGAAAAAGCTATTTATAAAAGAATAAAAAGTTGTGATTAATTTATTTAATTGATTAACATTTAAATGGTTATTACCTATAACACTACTTAGGTTGCAAGAATGTATTTATGTATTCTTGTTTCTTAAAATATCTGGAATATATTACTTTTTGGTCTTGAAATTTAATTGTTGTAAAATCAGTATATTATATTGTTTTTGTGGTTATTTAGAAATTCACTTATCAGTATACATAATCAATATAACCTAAAAATATAATTAAAACCGATGACATATCGTGTTAAATCAAATGCATATGTTTACTTTTAAATTTTTACCAATCGACTGCAGTTTGGCAATCCAATGATTGACGCGTTGCCATAGTTCATTAAAAATACTTAATTTTTTTAATTTTTCCTTTTAATTTTCATATAATGAATAAAAATAAAGAAAAAATTATTTGATTTAGGAACCGTATTGTATCTGTAATATGTTTTTGTTACTTCTTGTAGGAAATAACCCTTATATAACGTGTTATTCGACGTTTTTGCTAATGTGTTCCACGTAGGTATTAGAGATGAAGTAGGAATTGCGTAATAAATAATGGTATTTCTCTCTATATTCTACATGAATGAAGAGGGATTAATTAACAGAGTCACAAATGACAATATAGAATGACATAAGTGTCAAAAACTAGAACAAGGGAAAATAATATTGTTATAAGAAAAAGCTATTTATAAAAGAATAAAAAGTTGTGATTAATTTATTTAATTGATTAACATTTAAATGGTTATTACCTATAACACTACTTAGGTTGCAAGAATGTATTTATGTATTCTTGTTTCTTAAAATATCTGGAATATATTACTTTTTGGTCTTGAAATTTAATTGTTGTAAAATCAGTATATTATATTGTTTTTGTGGTTATTTAGAAATTCACTTATCAGTATACATAATCAATATAACCTAAAAATATAATTAAAACCGATGACATATCGTGTTAAATCAAATGCATATGTTTACTTTTAAATTTTTACCAATCGACTGCAGTTTGGCAATCCAATGATTGACGCGTTGCCATAGTTCATTAAAAATACTTAATTTTTTTAATTTTTCCTTTTAATTTTCATATAATGAATAAAAATAAAGAAAAAATTATTTGATTTAGGAACCGTATTGTATCTGTAATATGTTTTTGTTACTTCTTGTAGGAAATAACCCTTATATAACGTGTTATTCGACGTTTTTGCTAATGTGTTCCACGTAGGTATTAGAGATGAAGTAGGAATTGCGTAATAAATAATGGTATTTCTCTCTATATTCTACATGAATGAAGAGGGATTAATTAACAGAGTCACAAATGACAATATAGAATGACATAAGTGTCAAAAACTAGAACAAGGGAAAATAATATTGTTATAAGAAAAAGCTATTTATAAAAGAATAAAAAGTTGTGATTAATTTATTTAATTGATTAACATTTAAATAGTTATTACCTATAACACTATTTAGGTTGCAAGAATGTATTTATGTATTCTTGTTTCTTAAAATATCTGGAATATATTACTTTTTGGTCTTGAAATTTAATTGTTGTAAAATCAGTATATTATATTGTTTTTGTGGTTATTTAGAAATTCACTTATCAGTATACATAATCAATATAACCTAAAAATATAATTAAAACCGATGACATATCGTGTTAAATCAAATGCATATGTTTACTTTTAAATTTTTACCAATCGACTGCAGTTTGGCAATCCAATGATTGACGCGTTGCCATAGTTCATTAAAAATACTTAATTTTTTTAATTTTTCCTTTTAATTTTCATATAATGAATAAAAATAAAGAAAAAATTATTTGATTTAGGAACCGTATTGTATCTGTAATATGTTTTTGTTACTTCTTGTAGGAAATAACCCTTATATAACGTGTTATTCGACGTTTTTGCTAATGTGTTCCACGTAGGTATTAGAGATGAAGTAGGAATTGCGTAATAAATAATGGTATTTCTCTCTATATTCTACATGAATGAAGAGGGATTAATTAACAGAGTCACAAATGACAATATAGAATGACATAAGTGTCAAAAACTAGAACAAGGGAAAATAATATTGTTATAAGAAAAAGCTATTTATAAAAGAATAAAAAGTTGTGATTAATTTATTTAATTGATTAACATTTAAATGGTTATTACCTATAACACTACTTAGGTTGCAAGAATGTATTTATGTATTCTTGTTTCTTAAAATATCTGGAATATATTACTTTTTGGTCTTGAAATTTAATTGTTGTAAAATCAGTATATTATATTGTTTTTGTGGTTATTTAGAAATTCACTTATCAGTATACATAATCAATATAACCTAAAAATATAATTAAAACCGATGACATATCGTGTTAAATCAAATGCATATGTTTATTTTTAAATTTTTACCAATCGACTGCAGTTTGGCTATCCAATGATTGACGCGTTGCCATAGTTCATTAAAAATACTTAATTTTTTATTTTTTCCTTTTAATTTTCATATAATGAATAAAAATAAAGAAAAAATTATTTGATTTAGGAACCGTATTTTATCTGTAATATGTTTTTGTTACTTCTTGTAGGAAATAACCCTTATATAACGTGTTATTCGACGTGTTTGCTAATGTGTTCCACGTATGTACTAGAGCTGAAGTGCGAATTGAGTAATAAACAATGCTACTTGTCTCCGCATTCCGCTTGAATGAAGAGGGATGAATCAACAGCGTCGCACTGTCGTGACGCTTGCTTAGAGCGAGCATCTTCGGTCGACATAATGGTCGGCGACGCCAAAAGGGTTACATGACAAACAACATAGGGGCTAAACTAAAAATAACCTTCGATATGCAAATCCGTTAGCAGTTATTCATCCATTTACACAGATCGCTAGGCGAAAGCGTCCTTTTGAATTATGAGTCGAAAACGAATTCTTTACGTTTGTATTTTCAGGAACTTATGTCTGTGGATTTGCATAACGGGGTAGTTTATTATCGAGGGGGTCTGTCTTTTACGTTGCTGCTTCTTCAGCCTTTAAATATCGGCACTAAAAGTTCCAGCATTTCCTTTTAACACCGCGGGAAGAAAAAATACTATATTTTACAGCCTTTCTTTTAATTATCTAAAAACTGGTATACGTGAAACTATAAAACCAAAAAAAAAATCTACACGCGCTTTGTAGGTTATATTTTATTATTATTATTTTCAGAAATTCTATTACGCGAAGCATTGAGTGATTTCTCGTACTGAATTGAAGGTTTTAACGGGAATTTAATCATTTTTCAATGTGGCTTCAAATTGTCTATCCGCGTTATTGTACTTCAACATTAAAGTTAAATATTGAGCGTTGTTTTTAGTACTATTTAGTTCGTTAAGAACGACGCAATT
Source organism: Rhynchophorus ferrugineus (assembly GCF_030347505.1). Lineage (NCBI taxonomy): Eukaryota > Metazoa > Arthropoda > Insecta > Coleoptera > Curculionidae > Rhynchophorus > Rhynchophorus ferrugineus. Next base: position 22,514,832 of record NW_027472584.1, on the reverse strand, counting down.
TTCAACGCTTTGTTTTAATATCCCAGTAATGCCGCAATGAGACTACATGCAATTTATCTATCGAATCTAAGAGCCAGCCATAGATATCTCATTAGTCAAGCTTTTAAATGACTTGCTGTAGTTTCTTAATTACCTACCATCTTTATCTAAAAATATTTACTTTATATATGTTTGTGGTAGAAATTCTCGGGAAATAGTTTATGGAACATTTTGATAAAGTAGTATTTCTATATACTTTTTATATCCACTCTTATGCAAATGTTACTATAAATATAAATCTGTGCTAAATGTTTATACGATGAAAATATATTTATTTATAGCCATGAAGATATACGATGAAATAATAGAAAGGCCGGTGGTGGCCGGCTTGGTGGTGCCGTGGTAAAGGCGATGGAACGGTCCTCCTACTGTTGCGATAGCCGCGGTTTCGAATCCTTCTGGGGCATGCTCGTAAATTTATGTTTGTGATTGTTTAAAATTTGTGATTGTCCTAGACAAGAGTGTAAAATCCAACAAGGAAAATGATCCCAGTCACGCCAGTAACCAGGCTGGGTAAGACCGGATGTCTTCTGGAATGATTTCTAAAGTGGGTTAGTCGGTAGGCTTAATACTGGGGACCGTGGTTCCGGATAATCCCAAAGTTGGTAAAAGAAGACTTTAAAATATATAGAAAAAGTAGAAAATCATCTAAAATCAGTAGTAAATGGAAGAATGGACTCTACACGTGAGGATGTATACAAAACAACATATTCAGCATAAGACAAATAGTTCAAAAAAGCAGATTGAAACATTAATTGATTGGAAAAAGTTATTTGACAGAGCCAGAACAGAAATACTATGGCTTATATTCGAACAAAAACCAGTAAATAATAAAATTGTAAGAATAACTCAAGAAATTCGAATATATTTTATTGTTGATAGCTAATTTTATAGTTGATAATATTTCTCTCATAACAAAGTAAACGTTTTTTCACAGTATTCTCAAGATCAGAAGTGCATTTCATATATATAACAATAATTAAAATAGCAAATATACACTTACTAACCGTTTTTAAATTATATTTAATTAAATATAATTGCCATTAAGCTTCAGTAGTCAAAACAGTATTGACAAGTTTCAAGTATTACATCACTGAACATTATAACAAAGTATCATAAGTAAGATTATTTTCAAAACTGTAACAACTTCAGATCATCAGATATAAGTTTATATGGTCTTTCTTTACTTTTATGTTATAAACATAAATATGGAATAATAAATGAAACAATATATATTTGTATATTAAAACAATAATGAACATTATTAGGTGCTCACCAACATACGATGAATTATGATTCTATGAAATTATTTTATAATTGTTAATATTGTTTGTAATATTCATTTTAGTTCTTGATGTAGAAATTAATGTATTCATTATCTGCTATATATGATAATGAATAATAATAATAATGAAATTTTTTTTAATGATTTTTAAAAATATATTTTAATGTCTCTTTTTTACCAACCAGGGTTTATCTGGACTGGACCTACTATTTAACATGGGCTCCGAACGATGGTTTTCGGTATTAAGCCTACCTACTGGCGATTGATCAACTTAGAAATGATCCCAGACGACATCCGGTCTTAACCAGCCTGTTTACTGGCGTGACTGAGATCATATTCCTTGTCGGATTTTATACTCTTGTTTAGGACAATCACAAATATTAAACAATCACAAACATACTTTTATGTTGATGCCCCAGCAGGATTCGAACCCGCGACTATCGCAACAGTACGAGGACCGTCCTGTCGCCTTTACCATTGCGCCAACCAAGTTTTATAATAAATTATAAATAATGATTTTAATAATTTTTTTAATTAATGATTAGTAATAACTTTCTGTTAATTAGAAATTATTTTCTACCTAATATACGAAACATGGTAATATAAGGGTATATTTTATTAATGTTTCAAAACCATCTAAGCATTAACAGTTTATATATTTATAGCTGAAAAGTAATATAACCTATTAAGAAAAATCTTTAATTATACTGCAATTAAAATTTCGTATTTTTATCTATAAAATGTAATGAGCATTTTTATGACTATACTTTTTCCAGATATAGTGTTCGGATAGTGTTTCTTTTAATAAATTGATTCTGTTTGGGGTCTTAATTGCTTTTTTATATTGTCATGGTGTACAAATATAAAAAAAAAGATTATTATTATACAATACTTTTGAAATTTGTATATTTAATTTGATTTAACTCTAAAAAGGTAATTTATAATGACCATAATAATTCAGAAAAACTTAAAACTGATGTCAATTAAAAAAAAAGATATAAATAGCTGTTGGGATATAGGGTTGCCAATGCCAATTTAATAAATTCCCCAACGTATTTTTACCATTTCATAATATTGTATAAAGTGTAATGTGATGAATTATAACGTTACATATTTTTTTGCACGCATATTGTTTGATGTTCATCAAAATCCAGCATAATATGAACTTGTTAATTCACATCTAATTTTTGTGTTGTTACATATATATGAATCAGTATATAATTTGAAGTTGTTGAGTATCTGACGGATTTACAGGAAATATAAAAGAAACTAAAAGATTGCTGAGATGTAATCATATGGCATATTCTATAGAAATCTGCAGTATGCAGCACGAGGTGTATTTGGTACATTTTCTTTCACATTCTTCAGCTTTTATCTAATGTACCTTTCGCTCAAAACTATCGAATCGGTCCTACTTCTGGTTTCAATTTGAAAAGAAGGGATGTTTCTTATTGAGACAAGATATTAAAATTCATTAACAGTTGATGAAAAATGATGTCATATAATACAATCAATATGAGATTTTCCCCAGACTGGAGAGTTCCCCACAATTTGGCAACGCTGTTCAAATCTAACATAATGCTATTTTATCCTGGTTTAACTCATATCTTGTTAGTTGGCTTTAGAGAAAATAATTAGAATATTTAGGGTAAAAAATGACCGCTGAATAATGTTGAGGCTCATTTAATTAAATCATTCTGTGGACGAGCAATTGTTAACGGCTTCACTTTTTTAACAAATAAAATAAATAACATCCTGGCCATAAGCTTCATGACCCGTCTCGTGTTTTTTAATGTCAGTTCACAAGTTAAATAATCCATGTCCATTTAACTTCTTTTACGGATATAATGAACCAAAAAAAACGCTTATAATTTCATTGTCGAACGGTCCTTTTTTTTCATTCCTCTTCACGTCAAACTATTTCATTAAAATCATACAGACCGAAATTATGTATCATCGTTGTCCGAACATGAAGCTTGCGCTAATAAGCTTGTACCTGATATGACCCTTTTTAACACGAAAGGGGCATTCCAAAACATTAAGTAATGCATCTTGTGTTGTTGGCGATGCTTTTCCTTTTGTTGTCCTTTTGAAATACGATATTTGATAAAGCTAAAAAAATGATTACGATAAAACGGACATGAGTTTATATCCTCGTATACAACTGATTATGTTTGGTCTCCTATTGTTACTGTTATAGGGCAACATGTACTTTTTTAAATCCAATATAGAAGGGAGCTTCATTGTCCGTTGAACCTAATTTGTGTTTAGGGAAGATGAGTGTCCATTTCACAGTACTTTAAAATGAATGAGTATTACTTTTTTTGTGTGGCGTTGACATAATGGATATAAATGTCCCATAAGTTTAAGAGTGAAAGAACAAGAATTGGGACATCTTCAACGGTATATCCGTCAAAACTGGGGTAGAACTGGATATAGCATAATTCATGTGTGAATAGAACATCACGTTAAAGGAGACCAGATTTAAAATTAAACAACTTTACTGGTTAGTCGGAAGATACTCCCGATATAACCTAACAGGTCAATTGAATAATCCCCAGCCTATCATAGTAAAACAAATTTTGTGCCAAAACATTTTTTTTAAATTCAAAATAATTCCCTTTAAGCGTGATGCACTGATTATAGTGATCCTCCAAATTTTCGATACCATTTTCGTAGTACGATTTGTCCTTTGCTTGAAAATAGGCCTCAGTTTCGGCGATCACCTCTTCATTGGATGAATTTTTTTTCCCAGCGAGCATTCTCTTGAAATCTGAGAACAGGTAATAGTCTCGGGGCGCAAATCTGGAGAATACGGTGGATGAGGAAGTAATTCGAAGCCTAATTCATGGATTTTTGCCATCGTTTTCACTGACTTGTGACACGGTGCATTGCTTGGTGTAGCAGCACTTTCTTTTTCTTCAAATGCGGCCGTTTTTCGGCGATTTCGTCCTTCAAACGGTCCAATAACGCTATATGGTACTTCCTTTTTCAAGGTAGACAATGAAAATTAATACATGCGCATCACAAAACACAAACGCCATAACCTTGCCAGCCGACTGTTGCGTTTTCCCACGCTTTGGAGCGGGTTCATCGTGTGCAGTGCACTCGGATGACTGTCGATTGGACCTCGGAGTGAAATGATGGAGCCATGTCTCATCTATTGTCACATATCGACGCAAAAACTCGGGTTTATTACGCTTAATCATCTTCAAACCCTGCTCCGATTTATCAACTCGTCGTTCAAAATTCAAATCATTCAAAATCATTTTGTGTGATTTGTTCACCGTCTTCGGCGCTCATTTCACCATGTCTAAACTTAGCATACCAATCCTTGATGGTTGATTTTCCTGGGGCAGTATCCGGAAACTCGGCATCAAGACAAGTTTTTGCTTCAACTGTATTTTTTCCCTTCAAAAAGCAATATTTATCAACACGCGAAATTACTTTTCATCCATTTTTTCACAATAACAAAAGTTGCTTCACTCAAAATGCTATAATTCATAAACTAATGATCGGACAGCTGTCAAATTTATACGCACATCTTTTGAGGGCAAGAGCCAACTAAAAAAACATATGGATTTAATTCTAGTAACGCCATCTATGTGTCAGGCCGGAGACCTCTCAAGATCAATAGGATATAGCTCCAGCTGACTTATTTCTATTTCCAGAACTCAAATTAACACATTCAGAGATTCATTTAGAGTTGATCTCAAATTGATATCAGAAAAAATATTAATAGTATTTCAACAATAGGATTAGTCATTGAAATAAGTAAATATATCCTGTATCAACTTATTTAATCATCCTTGATTGAACCAACTAATACTATATATTAATCGCTTAATTAATTGTAAATAAAAGTGGTAAGCAACAGGTTGTATTTTATGTGTGTTTTACTTTTAGGTAGATGAGCAGGCAATAGGTGTAGGCAAATAACTGTCGCACCATGTTAGATTTGTGTTTGTGGCGTCGCGTTAGTTCAATTTGTTTTAATTAATTGGCACTTGGTATGGTCGGTTTTTCAATGACATATCCATTCAAATAACGAGCTATTTACGAGGGCAACGGTGAAGTAATACAAAGCAATTAGAAAAGAAAAATAGAATACAAAAACGGTAACATTAGCTGTGTTTATTTTTAATGGTAATTTCAGCCAAGTCTTGAATCTAAATAGATTACAATAGGTTAAGTAACCTTTGACTTGATATTATAGACTTTATTATTTAATTTCAAAGAGCTTTTATATTACATTCAGTCGAAGAACCGACGGCTTCTTAAACTGTCGATATTACGTTTAAGAATAGTAAAAAACTCACATTTGTTGTTAATTTGGTAAAGAAATCGATTCCAGAACTGTACATATTTGTTTATAAATTGATATTTAATAAGTGTTCGTTAAATGTTAATATTTATATTATATTTTAACATTTATTATTGTTAAAACATAACTAATAATCAAAAGATATCTTAACACGAACAAAAGTATATAATTCTGACACTTAATTATTTCGTTTACATTCATTTCTTGTAGATTATATCACTTCAGTTCAACAAAGCTTTAGAATTTGTATATTTAATGTTTAGGGTAAATTGATATGGCTCGATGAATGGAGGTAAAACGAAATGAAACAGTGGTGTTTACATTATGTGGCCGTTATTTAATGGCAATATAAAAAATGTGGAAAATACAAAACAGATAAGACGGATGGAAGCGGTGTTACCTGGAGACGAGGCTTGGGCAGTCGATGGTGGCACGTCTAAACCGAACGAAGGTCGGTTACTGAATCATCGGAAATACCTTTCAATAACATCCCAGATAAACGTCTCGGGGTTGCCAGCTATTCGTTATCGGGTTCTAGTTAGCACTGCTGGCACCCCGCCCGTATTCAACATCTGGGATTATATTTCTGGGTATTTATAGACCATTATTCCATTATATAAAATTCGACATGCCTCAAGGTCGCTACAAATGAAATTGCTGAATGGATAAATACAGTTTGAATGAAGGTAATAGTGTCCCTTCTAACCAAAATTAAAGCAAAAAATGTAGGACATACCATTGATTAACAACCGTTTTTACCTGATATGACATCGTGTGATTTTTTGCTTTCCCTAAACTAAAATTGCTACTTCCAGAGTATTTGTCGTGATTTAATTGAAAATTTGAAATTCATTACTTTATTCAACATTATACAATCAATAAATATTGCTCATATTATAATCTATTGGAGTGGGCAATATTAATCAACTTTATTGAAGATAAATACAATGAGTATGGACCCCTTTAGCTTTTAAATCCATGGCATAGCCTCTCAAAATAAAAAAGGCATTAATTTTCATTGAGTGACCATCGTATTTACCTGATTTGACATCGTGTGATTTTCCAGAGTATTTGTTATGAGTTAATTGAAAATTATTGAATGCAAAAAAACGTATGAAATGGCATTCATTATCAACTGTATTTACCTGATATGGCATCGTGTGAATTCTTGCCGTTCCTAAAACTAAAATTATCACTTCAGAATCCACGGAACAGAATTCGCGGAAGAAGGTGAAGGCAATATCCTAAAATGATGTTCCGTAAACAGTAAAGATCGATGTTATACTAAATAAGACCTACTTCTGGAGTCGATAAAATCAGTTTTGATAAATAAATGAGAATCGTGTGTTTCTCTTAATTTTTTTCCACCCGAATGTAAACTGACAAGAAATGGGAGCTGGAAATTTCGTAAAACCGATAAGTAATAGCCTATGGGAGTATATGTTGGGGGCTTAGTTTATTTATAAGCCACTATAAAGAATAATAGCGGGTGTTAGAGTGTTGAACGGCAACCAATCAAAATCGGTCATTGTTTACGTGTTAAAGCCAAATTGGTTCCGATAAAGTGCAGCTGCACGCGCTCGTGCAATTGGCAGTGCAATATAGGTGGGCATTTTTATTGTCAAACCATCTAATTTATGTATTCCGAAAACGCAAAACTCGAAATAGACCTGCCGATCTCATCGAACCGTTATAATTCATAAACGAAGAGGTTTTTGGTGGTCGTTTTTTCATCATAAACATCCATTGTAAAGAATTATTGATCAAAATCTATTTACATGAAGTTCCACAAAATAAACTTTGGTTATTTAGTTGATTAATTTTAAAATGTTTACAATTTAGGAATAGGTGTTTTTTTCAGCATGTTTGTTGCTTTATTTCTTTTAGAAACAAGAGACATCTTGCTTTGAGAACTCCAAACCAGTTTATATCCAGATATTACTACTCAATGGTTCATCTAATGTGTCTCACTCTGAGTGTCAGATCAAATGAAGGTCATAAAGAGATGATTCGTTAATATTCTATGTTCCTGTTTAACACTTCTTTAGGTGAGTGAGCAAAACATTAACATTATCACTAAAACTTGACTAAAAAAATACTTAAGAAGAATTTGAGGAGAAATATGAAATTTTTCTAACACTCTGTATCATTCATGCATAAATTCTATAGCAGAACTAATGGCGTTTTCGATCTTTAATCAAAACTATATATAGAAACGAATTTTAAACACTATTAGATTGGTTTTTTTATTGAACGATAAGAAACAATAGCGTCATAAACCAAATTGAACATTATTTCGCCGCTAAATATCCACTTTAGAGATAAGAGCTTGAAACTGATTGGTTTTGGTCGCAAAGCTATTTCCGCCAGATCACTATATATACCAAAGTGTACATAGAGGTATTCGAGTAATATGTGTTTCATTTGGTGAGTTTTAATGAAATGGTGAGTATAAAGTTTAATATACCATTAATTTCAATAAATATATATAATAATTTCGCTTTTTTGATTTTAAATGAACAAATAAATGACAGAAATTTAATTTAAATAAAATTTACTAAAAAATATATTGAATTGTTTTTGATTATATTAGCAAATTAATAGAACTTAATTCAAAAATAGAATAGAATTGTTAAATTCATTTAAAATGAAATTGTTAAACAATATTTTGGGAAAAAAATTATTAATATTTACGGTAACGTGTAGAACCATTTCCGATGTTGTCATATTTCCTTTTTTTACTGGTAATGTCGTACTTTTATATAAATAAATGTGTAGTTAATAAAAGACGCTATATATAGAAAAAGGTGACAAATTTGGCTAGAATGATGATGAACAATTTAAGGAAGGCCGATTACAAGGGAATATATCAAATGAGCTCTAAAGGGAAAAACACTGTTCTCGATATTTCTTGTTTATCGTCTTAATAATTGTTGATTACAGCAGGAAATTAATTAAATATATTTCAATAATAAAATCAAATTGGTGAATGAATTTAAAATGGAATTATTAAATAATATCTTAGGAAAAACAAGTTATTATATACATTATATATATTTTTTAAATTAACCTTAGAGAGTCCAGTATTTTTGACAAGTAGCAACATTAAATCAAACAAAAATTAGATGTAAAGATGCAGCGAATAAATTGAATAGGAAAACCTGCAAAAATGATTCGCGGTGTTGTCATATTTTCTTTTTTACTGATAATATCGTATTTTTATATAAATAAGTGTGTAGTTAAGAAAACCCTACTGTTTTTTCTATAATAGGTAACAAATTCGCAAAATAAAGATAAGCAATTTAATAAAGGTCGATTACAGGGGGATATAATGACCTGCAAAAGGAAAAATGGTGTTCTCGATGTTACCTGTTTTATGTTTTAATATTTTTTGATCATAACAGCAAATTAATAAAACTTAATTTACAGACGAAGTGAAGAAATAAAATAAGTATAAATATAAATAGTGAAAATAAAATAATAAAAATAAAAAGACATAAAAAATGAATTATTAAATAATAGTTTGAGAAAAACTAAAAACTTTTTCATATACACTTTTTTTTTAATTATTCCTGTACAATTGTCCGATACTTTTAAGCAGTAGCAATATTAACCTGTACAATTTTTAACGATAATATCGTATATATAAATAAATAAATGTGTGGTTAAAAATGACGATACTGTATATAGAAAATAGGTGACAAATTTGGTTAGAATGATGATGAGCAATTTAGTAAAGGCCGATTAGAAGGGGATATATCGAACGAGCTGTAAAAGTTTTATGTATAATTTTCGAAACAAGATAGTGTTTTACGCCTACAGGTTAAGTGTTCGCATCCATACGCATAAACACAGTTAGCATATAAAGTAAGTTAGATCCAGGCAATCATTACCGATGACAGGGGCGTTCGCCGATATCTCCTGGACCCAATGTAATTAAATCTTCTAATCAACACCTCCATTCATCGCGATAGGGTTATTGTTTAAAGAGAATAGCCTTCGTACCACCAGTTTGGCGATTTCGCCCTCATGGTAACCTGCTTTTATTCCCAGATGGGCCATTTATTCGGATTTAAGGTGGACAACGGCTAACGCTGAGAACTTAAGCTTAATTGAGCGGAGAGTTAGCCTATTACAGATGCAAATGGAGATTGTGTGGTCGTCATACTGACGGACATCGTTGAAACTTCCATCGAATATATTACGGAACTGTTATAGTGATATATCGGCCAGAAATCATGTTATTAGGAACTCAATCTACATTAATTTATCAGTTTTTTTTTAATTCAATATAGAAATTGTGGTGTTTTGTTATCTTTTCAAAGATATAAACGGTGTTATTGAACTTTTAACACATGGACTGAAAAGTCCAAGGCGTAACAAAGAAAACGCGATTTTTTTGTTCAAACTTGGCTTTATTCATTAACGTAGTCTCGATCAAGAGCCACACAATCATTCCAGTGCCGCTCTAACATTTCAATACCACTTTTGTAGAACGATTTATCTTTTGCCTCAAAATAGGCCTGTTACCAGTTGCTGTCTACTCAGATGACGATGCTTTTAATTCCGAAGTGAAATGATGGATCCATGTTTCATCCATTGCTGAGGCATTGTTGCGGTTAAACATGACCAAACACTGCTCAGAATCATTAACAGGTTCTTGTTTTTGGTCAACAGTGAGCAAACGTAGCCCATTATGAACAGAGCTGTCTCATAGTCAAATGCTCATGCAATATAAAACCAATACGTTCTTTTGATATCTTTACTATGTTGGCTAACTCATGCAATTTCACTTTTGATCATTCAAAACGATTTTGCGGATTTTTTAAATATTTTCTGGTGTTACCACCTCATTTGAACGTCCAACCAACGTTTTATTGTTGTTTCTGATAGAGCGGTGTCCTTATAACACTTTTCAAGCCATTGCAAAAAGCAGTGTAAAATTAAAACACGAAATTATTTTTGATCCATTGTTTTGAAAATAACAAAAGTAGTGTCACTCTTAGCACAATAACTCACAAATTTATGAGTGGAATATCATGAAATTTTAACAGCTTTTTATTGAAGCTTAATACTAACTGAAAAAGTGGTGAATATAATAAAACTAGCGCCATCAATGTATCGTTGAAAAGTCATCTAGCGTAAATAACGGGATTTTCATTCTTATCTGTTGAGGTATAATGGATTTTTGTTATCAGGAATATTACATCTTGTATGCAATATTTTAAATATAATGAAACTTTCAAATTATTGAAGTCTTCACTAGATCATATGATATCATCCATTTATAAAACTGTCAAGTCCGTTTTTATTACAAAATATGTACCTTTATTTAAGGCAGTTTAAGATTATAATCTACTAGCTTAAATAAAAGTTTTAAAAACATGTTTATACAATATAAAACAAGTTCGTGCTTAGCATCCTACTAGTTTTTCATGTCCCAACAAGAAGCTGTTTGTGTTAGAGTACATTTAAAGATCTAGCACCAATGAAAGGAAATTCTTCGTATACTAGTATTAAGTAATTCGAATTTTAATTAAAGCAAAGCACTTTTCCTTATAACTCTTGTTCAATTGAAGATACACCAAGGAAAATAGCTACATATACGTAAAATATTATGCTCAATTTGACAGTATTATCATATTTGCTTAGAATAGTTTTGTTTAAAATATATTAACATTATTATGATTTTTGGGAAAAATTGTTTAAGCCCTATTTTTACAAATATCCTTAAAAATATTTAGTGCACATCAAAACTAATGGTTATATCGTTTTTTCTAGCATAATTTTGGTAATACATTGAAGTTTCATGCCATTTTGAGATACAATTTTTTTTTCCACTTTTTTCATACATATGCTCATGAAAAATCGTGATTTTTGGCTATTTTCAGACTTTTCCTTATAACTCTTGTTCAAATGAATATACACCAATGAATGTAGCAGCATATATGCAAAATTTTATGCTGAATTTGACAGTATTACCATATTTGCTTAGAATGATTTTGTTTAAAATATATTAACATTATTATGATTTTTGTGAAAAATTGTTTAAGCTCTATTTTTACAAATATGTTTAACAATATTTAGTGCACATTAAAACTAATGGTTGTATCATTTTTTCTAGCATAATTTTGATAATACATCGAAGTTTCATGCCATTTTGAGATACAATTTTTTTTCTACTTTTTGAATACATATGCTCATGAAAAATTGTGATTTTTGGCTATTTTCAGACTTCCTTATAACTCTTGTTCAAATGAAGATACACCAATGAATGTAGCAGCATATATGCAAAATTTTATGCTGAATTTGACAGTGTTACCATATTTGCTTAGAATAGTTTTGTTTAAAATATATTAACATTATTATTATTTTTGGGAAAAATTGTTTAAGCCCTATTTTTACAGATATCCTTAAAAATATTTAGTGCACATCAAAACTAATGGTTATATCGTTTTTTATAGCATAATTTTGATACTACATCGAAGTTTCAGGCCATTTTGAGATACAATTTTTTTTCTACTTTTTGAATACATATGCTCATAAAAAATCGTGATTTTTGGCCATTTTCAGACTTTTTCTTATAACTCTTGTTCAAATGAAGATACACCAATGAAAATAGCAGCATATATGTAAAATTTTATGCTGAATTTGACAGCATTACCATATTTGCTTAGAATAATGTTGTTTAAAATATATAAACATTGTTATGATTTTTGGGAAAAATTGTTTAAGTATGTATTTTCCCAGTTCTGAATATAGCGAGCTGTGCACCTAATAAACGGATTATTATTTAAACATCTAGACCATTTGGATATAGAATAAAAAGATAACGTACCTCCTCACATACATCCAAAAATGATAATTAACGAATTAAAGCATGAATTGTTACAACATCCAGCTTATTCGCCAGATTTAGCTCCCTCTGACTTTATGTGAAAAATTATTCTGTGGAAAACAGAGGCTATTGAAGAGGGATACTTTGCAGATATTTATTTTGTTGATATGATCAGATACAACGCTGTCATTCCATCTCTTGTTAGTTAAATTATTGAAGATAAATATCCAAATAAGATGACTGTTATCGCATATCAAATTATCATAGAGAAACTCGAAAAGAAAACAGCCCTTAATACACGATGAAGCATTAAATTTTCTCTGGCCGATGTCCACCTATAGAGGGTCCAAAATTCAAAACACCCAAACTAAATACACCGTACATATATATTACATAACACGTGACTCACCATAGTACTTCGAAGATTGTCAGCGATCAGACGTAGTTCGATTCCAGTTCTATGCCAATCCGTTGCATATATCACGTGATGGTTTATATCAAGTCCATCATGCAATACTGTCGCGGTTAAGCTGCTTGCATCTGAAACAATACAATAATTCTATATAAAAATGTTCCATTACTACCAGCATTGGGAATTTTCGACAGTTTAGTAATTCAGTCAACTACTTTCAGTAACTATTTTCAGACCTACTAGTTTCATCCGACTGATTTTTAACATCTAGGCTTTTGCCGCCACTTGAAAATAATGTGCAGAATTTGTACTTACATACGTACGTAATATATATGGTTTTATGTTTTGTTTGTAGTATAATTGTAAGTAACAATACATTGTCCATTGATATAGCAGCATATTGGAATTCTATTTTTCAATATTATTTTTCTTAATGTAAAAAGGTAAAAATGAGAACAATTTAATTGATCAAAAGAAAAATAAGTTTGCATTTATGTTAGTTTGGCACCTAATGGGTCTTTTTTTGATTGGCTTTATATATTTTGAAGTTTGTTCAAGGCTTTTGAATGTTAAAACTTCTTTCATTCAACGAATAATTATATTCCTAATAATAAAGTATTCCTTATTAACGATAAATAAAATTATTATTGTATTTCAAAAGGGTGCTATGGTTAAATAGTTTATAAAGATTGATTGAGAAAATACGATATAAATATTTAGTGCTCATTATTCCATCCTTCTTTACAATGAATTCAAATATATAAAATATAAAAATAATTTAAATTTAAACTGTTACTTTTAAGATAATAAATTACAGCAATTATCTCTTTCCTTTTATCTTACAAAGTAAAAATATATGCATCTCTGTCTCACTTATGAAATTGAAAGAATTAAGAGCTTGTTGGAATCAAATAGAAATAAACCAATTAAATGTATTATATTATGTCATTATTATTTTCCGAATATTAAAATACGATTAAATATATTTTGGATTATTATTCCACTTCCTTTTTCATGGTGCAACTTGGCATTTTAAAATTATTTGAAATTAAATGATCTGTACAGCACAGACTTAGTAAGGGTAAGAGAAGCGGAGGGTAAGGGAAGAAAGTCGTACATCCCCGTCTATTATCACGAATAGAAAAACAGTCGATGTGTGCATTCGACTAAAATAGTAACTATTATTTTCAGTCATTATTTTTTTTATCGACTTGTTTGATTCTTTTACCACTATCGACTATTTCTACTATTTTCAGTTGATAGTTCCCAACGCTAATTAGTAAATTTTTTTAAAAATAAAACATTTTAACCAGTATTTTGGGTTTTAATGACTGTTTCCTCATATTTCCTCATTCATATTATGTTTCATTTGGTCTGAGTCTGGAATATCATTATGAAGGATATTTTGATGTAACATAATGTTGGGGAAAAAGTAACTTCGTTTTTTCTTAATAGATGATTTCAATATCGCGATTCTCTTGTAATACTTATTCAATGAAGCCATATTATAGCTCGTTTGAAAAATAACAGTTCATTGAACACCATGGACTAGAGGAAGTTTGATATTTGAGTTTCGCGTTACCTAGCAATGAGAAATTGAATGATCTGAATTTCTATTTCCAAAATGCTGTTGTAACCAAACGAAGTCGGCTTATTTTTCAAACGAAAATAATCAAAGACGATGAAAAGGGAATCGCGTACTTCAATATTGTGCAAATCACTACATAGTATAAAACAAAGTCGCCTTTTCTGTCCCTATATCCCTATGTGCGCTTAAGTCTTTAAAACTACGCAACGGATTTTGATGCGGTTTTTTTCAATAGATAGAGTGATTCAAGAGGAAGGTTTATATATATAATACATGCATAATATACTAAGGCAACATTGCTAATTTTAGAGGTTTCTAACGTGATGTCGTAAATTAACCATTTTTTTAGGCTTATTTAGCAATTAGCAAAAACCCTGCCTAACCCTACGAGTTAGATCAAATTAATGTACTACAGTATTGTACACCATAAAAAGGTCTACAAAAAAGTCCGCGATGGTATATGTTTATCTTTTAGGGATAACCCACATTAACCATTTTTATTGTTTACTTTTTACGTGAGAAAATGGCTTATTTACGAAGCTATTTTAAGCAATACGGCATTAATCCTTATCGAATTAAGTACCTTAAATACAGTGTGCAATTAATATAGATCAATATGGTTCCTTACAGCATGTAAATTAAACAAATATTTTCGGAGATATTACAAATTTAAAATTTGCGTTTAAAAATGTGTAATGTAATAAAAATTGTATGAATTTAGATATTCCAAAGATAGCAGGAAATCTTCATAGTAAGTATAGGGGAAGAGGAATTGTTTTACTCCAAATTTAATGCGTGCAGGCCAAGGGCAGTAATGAATGAACCAAAAATACTGGATCGATTTTAATCATGTTTTCATTGAGTGACATAGGCATATATATTTTATGCCCGTGCAAAGTCGGAGCGGGCCGCTGTGTTCGGAAACGAATTGTCCAACATAAGCTGCTTAAAACTGGAAAATATATTAATTAATACTCCCAACTGACAGCTAATGTGATTGAAGCAAAAAATTAAAAAGGAAACAGAAAAATTCTTCAATAGTTTACTTGGACTAGCACTTTGAGCGATTCCAAAAAAAATCAGAGAGGCTGGGTGGTAAGTTCTGATGCACTGTATAGACAAGATCTTGCACCGTCTGACTACCATTTGTTTCGGGCTCAGTAAAACTTTCTTAATGATGAAAAACAAGCTTCAAAATCGGCATGTCAAAATAACTGGGATTAATTTTTCGCCAAGAAATCCTAGAAATTATGTAGGGGCCGAATTATGGCCTACATTTTCGTTGTTATTTGCCTTCCCTATGTAATAAAAATATTAATTTTCTTAAAATGTGTATAATTTTATATTTAATCGTGATGATAACATCTATTACGTACATGTTTCATACATTTTATTCTAAAATATATAATTATTGAATTATATACCGCGTAACATAGATATAAATTGAAGGGCTGGTTGAAGGGCATGTTATTAGGGACATCAAAAATTAATAGCGTCAATACATCGAATCACAGTGGTAAACAGAATCCTATAGTAAGCTGTACAAACATTCGGCATTCTCCGTGAACAATAACGATAATAACGTGTCTTATTTATTTAGATTATAAATATAAACCTGGTTGTACTTCCCGTTTTTACCAAAACGCACCCTTTCCTACCCAAATATGTTAATGATACGGGAAAAGGCAATTTATCTCGAATAAGAAATTTATTTGTACGAAAATAAACAGTTCCTGGGCACATTTTCGAAATTAAAAGAATTTTTAAATTCATTTATCACCTACTAGAAATTGGTTTGTCATTAAAACGGACTAAAAATAACACGGGTTCAGTTGTGGGTTGTCTTAGTGTCGGCAAATTACCACATTTTCGGTTTCGGAAATAATTTCAGCCCACTGTACATACTCATTTAATTACCATTGACATTTTTAATTTTCAACAGTCTATATATTATTATTTATGTATAAGGCATTACATCATTTATTTCACTTTATAAACAATAATAGATATACAATTATTATTTCTTATAATAATGAATCTAGTTTGCCTGATGAAGATGACTGGAAAATAAAGATAAGAGCCATAATGCACTGTTTAATTGAGAGATAATTAGAGAAAGAAGAAATACGGTTAGATAAAACTCAATTATTCGACTCCCTAAGGTTTGTCTCAATAGATAAGTCAAATTCTTTGGTCATATATCACTGACCTTATTTTAGAATCAAATATGGAGATTAATACGTTATTTTGAAGAAGGTTTCTGATGTTGGCGATGCGATTTGGCTTTGAGAATTTCTTATAATTGGATGCAGAAATGACTTGAGGCTGTCGAAGAAGTATAAGTAGCAGTCAATAAGATCTAAAAATTGACTAGTGATTGGAAAGTCCACAGCCTACCATAGTAAAACCCATTTTTTTTGGTAAAATTAGTTTTTTCTATTCAACATAATTCCCTTCAAGAGTGATACTATTATAGCCATCCCCCAACGTTTTGATATCATTTTTGTAGTACGATTTCTCCTTTGCTTCAAAATAGGCCCCAGTTTCGGCGATCACCTCTTCATTCAACGAAAATTTCTTACCAGCGAGCATTCTTTTGAGATCTGAGAACAGAAAATAGTCGCTGGGGGCCAGATCTGGAGAATACGGTGGATAAGGAAGCAATTCGATGCCTAATTCATGGATTTATGCCATAGTTTTCACTGACTTGTGACACGGTACATTGTCTTGGTGAAGCAGCACTTTCTTTTTCTTCAAATGCGGCCGTTTTTCGGCGATTTCGTCATTCGTCACGCTTTGGAGTGGATTCATCGTGTGCAATCCACTCGGATGACTGTCGATTGGATTTCGGAGTGAAATGAGGGATCCACGTTTCATCCATTGTCACATATCGATGCAAAAATTCGGGTTTATTACACTTGATCATCTTCAGACACTGCTCCGAATCATCAACTCGTCGTTGTTTTTGGTCAAAAGTGAGCTCACGCGGCACCTACTTTGCACAGAGCTTTCACATACCCAAATATTTGTGAATGATATGATGTACAGGTTCAGTTGATATCTTTAGAGTGTCTCTTATTTCGTGTCTTCGTCGGTAAGAAAGTCTTTTGGGCGTCCGCTGCGTTCACCGTCTTCGGCGCTTATTTCACCACGTCTAAACTTAGCATACCAATCCTTGATGGTTGATTTTCCTAGGACAGTGTCCGGAAACTCGGCATCAAGCCAAGTTTTTGCTTCAACTGTATTTTATTCCTTCAAAAATCAATATTTTATCAGCACGCGAAATTCCTTTTTATGCATTTTTTTTCACAATAACAAAAGTTGCTTCATTCAAAATGTTATAATTCATAGACTAATGATCTGTCAACTGTCAAATTTATACACGCATCTTTTGAGGGTTAGGGCTAACTAAAAAACATATGGATCTAATTCTAGTAGCGCCATCTATATGTCAGGCCGTGGACTTTTCAATTTACCTATTATTATTGTAAGTACACCAGAACCGTGGTTATACGAGTAATTATGTTAATTTGTAAATTAAGATTGTATTAAGTATATCTAAGGTAAAATGAAATTCATATAAAAAACTTGTGTAGATTTTGTATAATTTTGAGGTTAATGTTAGTATAATTAAATGACACAATAGTCAAATTATAACATTGACATTTTTTGAAAATATATGGTATATGCAAAAATAAATGACAAATATATGGCAGTTTTAAGAAATAAGTTTCAAGCTTAAAGCTGTTAAATTACAACAAGGAGGATATACGAAACGAGATACTGTATAATCCATAAGCGCTAGCATTTACACTTTCCTATTAATAAACTAACATAAAAATGAATTTTTACGAGGGTGGGGTAAGACCTTCTTCGCGCTAATACCGAAGATTTAGTAAAATTGGACTCCGAAATGTCAAACAAATGTGACCTATAAAGTAAAGGCTTAACCAAAATCTGAAGGGAGTATCGGCATAAAATATAACATGGCATTGTTCGGATGGATTTACCGTCTCCCAGAAGCCGCCGAGAAAAAGGGTTCGCCGAAATACATCGACGGTAATTAGTTCTTGGGGGTTGCGGTGTTCAAGGGTTTATAGCAGCTTCTTCCAGTTTAAGCCCCGATAATGAGATACGGGTTTCGAAAAAAAAATGTATTCCAGGGGTGGGTTCGTTCTAATACAGTGTTGTGCATAAAACTCAGAGATTATTTTGTGATATCGCAAAAGACAATTTTTAATTACAAAAATTCGATTTTTTTATGTATTCATCATCATTTTCTTAAGAAAATAACATAGTTGACTTTCTTAACACTCCATTTCAAATGGATATACCACGTGAGAAATTTACTGTTAAGGATGTAAAACAAACAATACTTGAAGAAATCAATGATAAAAAAGTTCCAGGTTTTGACCTAATTACTGGAAGAATCTTAAAAGAGCTTTCAGAAAAGTGTATAAAATTAATAACATTCATAGTTAATGCCATGCTAAGACTTAATTACTTTCCTAGCATTTGGAAAGTTGCGCAAATCATTATGATTCTTAAACCTGGGAAAAATCAGAAGACGTCTTCTCTTACCGTCCTATAAGCCTGTTACCTGTGATCTCTAAAGTATTCGAAAAAGTATATATTAAGAGACTCAAAATAATTGCAGAGGAGAGAAATATTATTCCAGACCAGCAATTTGGCTTCCGTAATAAACATGGAACAATAGAACAAATATATAGATTAGTTTACTAAATTAATAAGAACTTAATCGATAACAAATATTGCTCGACAAGGTGTGGCACAATGGACTGCATGTTAAATTGAAAAAGATTTTGCCCCATACGCACTTTCAACTGCTGGAATCATTCTTCACAGACAGACATTTTATTGTCAAACAGGGTGACGAATACACTGACCTACACCCAATATATTGGGGTGTACTACAGGATCACCTTCACCAGGATATAGTACAGATATTATCTAGATGGAATGCCTAAATTTTAGCAAATTATTGCTGGTTTGTAATGAAAGAGGATACTACTATTCACAAGAGGAAAAGTTAATATTTCGTCATTTTCTTTCAGAATATATGGCTCATTTTTTCTACTGACCACCTAAACTTAAGCTATTTATCTATTTGTAAATATATATTACTATTTTCTTAATGAAATTAATAATATAGATAAATAAATGGATTTTTACACAAAATTAAAACGATGGGGTGTAGAATGCCTTTAAAAATACATTTCTTGCATTCTCATTTACATTTATTGAACGCTTTCACCAGGATATAATACAGATATTATCAAGATGGAATGCCTAAATGTTAGCAAATTATTGCTGGTTTGTAATGAAAGAGGACACTACTATTCACAAGAGGAAAAGTTAATGTTTCGTCATTTTCTTTCAGAATATATGGTTCATTTTATCTATTGACCACCTAAACCTAAGCTATTTATCTATTTGTAAATATATATTACTATTTTCTTAATGAAATTAATAATATAGATAAATAAATGGATTTTTACACAAAATTAAAACGATGGGGTGTAGAATGCCTTTAAAAATACATTTCTTGCATTCTCATTTACATTTATTGAACGCTTTCACCAGGATATAATACAGATATTATCAAGATGGAATGCCTAAATGTTAGCAAATTATTGCTGGTTTGTAATGAAAGAGGATACTAATATTCACACGAGGAAAAGTTAATATATCGTCATTTTCTTTCAGAATATATGGCTCATTATTTCTATTGACCACCTAAACCTAAGCTATTTATCTATTTGTAAATATATATTACAATTTTTTTAATGAAATTAATAATATAGATAAATAAATATGTTTTGAAATTTCCAGACTGTCTTTATTTATATATAGTTCTTTAATTTCTCATAGCTTTATAATGGTACGTATTAAAAAAATCTATTTAAGTTTCTGTGTTGACAAAAAAGCCGATTTATATAATGTTATAAAACAAAAGAAGATTGTCACACAGTGTTCTACATCTACGTCTTATCTTGTAAACACATCATACAATTTTTCGCGATAAATCCTTGAATCTACAAAAATACCTCAAAATATAATCAACTCAAAACAAATATAATCGCGACTTATCAACGACGCGAATTTTTCCAGGTTACAAATAATGTTAAGCCCGAACGATGTTTTTAGTTAGGGGATGTTTCACCCCCTGGATTCGAATAAGCTGATTTGTAAAATAAATTAATGATTGAGACGCGTCGCAGAAGTCACCTCCGTACTGTCACATTGTCTGCGAGAAGCCGTAAGTCTTCTCCCCTCTGCTTAATTACTTTCAACAGATAATTCTCTCTAACGATATATCTATGCAAAACCCCGTTCAAGAAAAATTCTAACATGTGTCCTCTCGTTTCATTTAATTAACACGTTCCGTATTTATGGCGGGCAGATAATAGTCATTTTTTATGGTATTAATGCTCTATTATCCTTAATACAGTCAGTTTGACCCTCTAAAGGGAAATTTTAGGTAAATTAAATTTTATTTTTCCCGTCAAACCGAATGGTCATCTTGATATTTATGTCAATAGGGGTAGGAAAGTAAAATAAAATTTCAATTCCTAATAGCGTAACATTATTAGAATACATAACAGCAGTAATAATTAATACTTTAAAATTAATTCAGTAGTCTAGACATTTTTTTTCTCTCTGTACACAATAATGTCTTCGCTTAAGATACGTTTATTATAATGAGGTTTATAAACATGCAATAGTCACTGGGTACCATATCCGGATTATACGGTGGATGCTAAGGCAATTACCAAATTTTAAATTCACAAATTTCAATTCAAAATTTTACGTAGGTTCTGATGGTTTCATTGATGTATCACTGTTTAGACTATAGTTACCACAGAAAGTTTAAAAATGGCTTAAAATCGCAAATTTTCCTGAGTATATGGAAAAATGACTAAAATAATTCAGACTTTAAAATGACCTGATACTTAGCCATTTTATCAATATTAAGACAGGAAAACCGATAAATGTAGTGATTTTCATATCTAGCTGAATGTTTTCAAGATATGACTGAAAATAAAGTGAAAAAATGCTTTAACTAAAAAGGCATTTGTCTAATATACTCCCAACAATTTCTCTAGGCACAAAATTACTATTAGTACCAAATTTTGCGTAAAATTTTATATAGGTTCTGATATTTTCGTTGATATATCACTGCTTAAACTATAGTTATAACAGAAAGTCTGAATATGCCCTAAAATCACAAATTTTCCTGAGTATATATATGAAAAAATTACTAAAATTATTCAGACTTTAAAATGACCTCAAACTTTGACATTTTATCAATATTAAGGCAAGAAAAACGGTAAATGTAGTGATTTTCATATCCAGTTCAATGTTTTCAAGATATAACTGAAAATAAAGTTAAAAAATATTTTAACTAAAAAGGCATTTGTGTGATATTTTCGTAACAATTTTTGTAGCTATAAAATTAATATTACCACCAAATTCGGCGTAAAATTTTACATACATTTTGATATTTTTATTAATATATCACTGCTTAAACTATTGTTATAGGAGAAAGTCTGAAAATGCCCTGAAATCACAAATTTTCCCGAGCATATGTCTAGAAAAATGACTAAAATAATTCAGACTTTAAAATGACCTGAAACTTTGACATTTTATCAATCTTAAGGCAAGAAAAATGATAAATGTAGTGATTCTCATATCCAGCTCAATGTTTTCAAGATATGACTGAAAATAAAGTTAAAAAATATTTTAACTAAAAAGGCATTTGTCCGATATTTTCGTAACAATTTTTGTAGCTATAGAATTAATATTACCAACAAATTCGGTGCAAAATTTTACATAGATTCTGATATTTTTGTTGATATATCACTGCTTAAACTAATGTTACAGGAGAAAGTCTGAAAATGCCCTAAAAACACAAATTTTCCCGAGTATATATATGGAAAAATGACTAAAATAATTCAGACTTTAAAATGACCTGAAACTTTGACATTTTATCAATATTAAGGCAAGAAAAACGATAAATGTAGTGATTCTCATATCCAGCTCAATGTTTTCAAGATATGACTGAAAATAAAGTTAAAAAATATTTTAACTAAAAAGGCATTTGTCCGATATTTTCGTAACAATTTTTGTAGCTATAGAATTAATATTACCAACAAATTCGGTGCAAAATTTTACATAGATTTTGATATTTTTGTTGATATATCACTGCTTAAACTAATGTTACAGGAGAAAGTCTGAAAATGCCCTAAAAACACAAATTTTCCCGAGTATATATATGGAAAAATGACTAAAATAATTCAGACTTTAAAATGACCTGAAACTTTGACATTTTATCAATCTTAAGGCAAGAAAAACGATAAATGTAGTGATTCTCATATCCAGCTCAATGTTTTCAAGATATGACTGAAAATAAAGTTAAAAAATATTTTAACTAAAAAGGCATTTGTCCGATATTTTCGTAACAATTTTTGTAGCTATAGAATTAATATTACCAACAAATTCGGCGTAAAATTTTACCCAGATTTTGATATTTTTGTTGATATATCACTGCTTAAACTATTGTTACAGGAGAAAGTCTGAAAATGCCCTAAAAACTCAAATTTTCCCGAGTATATATATGGAAAAATGACTAAAATAATTCAGACTTTAAAATGACCTGAAACTTTGACATTTTATCAATATTAATGCAAGAAAAACGATAAATGTAGTGATTTTCATATCCAGCTCAATGTTTTCGAGATATGACTGAAAATACAGTTAAAAAAATATTTTAACTGAAAAGGCATTTGTCTGATATTTTCGTAACAATTTTTGTAGCTATAAAATTAATATTACCACCAAATTCGGCGTAAATTTTTACCCAGATTTTGATATTTTTGTTGATATATCACTGCTTAAACTATTGTTATAGGAGAAAGTCTGAAAATGCCCTAAAATCACAAATTTTCCCGAGTATATATATGGAAAAATGCCTAAAATAATTCAGACTTTAAAATGACCTGAAACTTTGACATTTTATCAATATTAAGGCAAGAAAAACGATAAATATAGTGATTTTCATATCCAGCTCAATGTTTTCGAGATATGACTGAAATTACAGTTAAAAAATATTTTAACTGAAAAGGCATTTGTCTGATATTTTCGTAACAATTTTTGTAGCTATAAAATTAATATTACCACCAAATTCGGCGTAAAATTTTACACAGATTTTGATATTTCTGTTGATATATCACTGCTTAAACTATTGTTACAGGACAAAGTCTGAAAATGCCCTAAAAACTAAAATTTTCCCGAGTATATATATGGAAAAATGACTAAAATAATTCAGACTTTAAAATGACCTGAAACTTTGACATTTTATCAAAATTAAGGCAAGAAAAACGATAAATGTAGTGATTCTCATATCCAGCTCAATGTTTTCGAGATATGACTGAAAATATATTTAAAAAAATATTTTAACTAAAAAGGCATTTGTCTGATATTTTCGTAACAATTTTTGTAGCTATAAAATTAATATTACCACCAAATTCGGCGTAAAATTTTACATAGATTTTGATATTTTTGTTGATATATCATTGCTTAAATTATTGTTACAGGAGAAAGTCTGAAAATGCCCTAAAAACTCAAATTTTCCCGAGTATATATATGGAAAAATGACTAAAATAATTCAGACTTTAAAATGACCTGAAACTTTGACATTTTATCAATATTAAGGCAAGAAAAACGATAAATATAGTGATTTTCATATCCAGCTCAATGTTTTCGAGATATGACTGAAATTACAGTTAAAAAATATTTTAACTGAAAAGGCATTTGTCTGATATTTTCCTAACAATTTTTGTAGCTATAAAATTAATATTACCACCAAATTCGGCGTAAAATTTTACCCAGATTTTGATATTTTTGTTGATATATCACTGCTTAAACTATTGTTACAGGAGAAAGTCTGAAAATGCCCTAAAAAGTCAAATTTTCCCGAGTATATATATGGAAAAATGACTAAAATAATTCAGACTTTGAAATGACCTGAAACTTTGACATTTTATCAATATTAATGCAAGAAAAACGATAAATGTAGTGATTTTCATATCCAGCTCAATGTTTTCGAGATATGACTGAAAATACAGTTAAAAAATATTTTAACTGAAAAGGCATTTGTCTGATATTTTCGTAACAATTTTTGTAGCTATAAAATTAATATTACCACCAAATTCGGCGTAAAATTTTACCCAGATTTTGATATTTTTGTTGATATATCACTGCTTAAACTATTGTTATAGGAGAAAGTCTGAAAATGCTCTAAAATCACAAATTTTCCCGAGTATATATATGGAAAAATGTCTAAAATAATTCAGACTTTAAAATGACCTGAAACTTTGACATTTTATCAATATTAAGGCAAGAAAAACGATAAATGTAGTGATTTTCATATCCAGCTCAATGTTTTCGAGATATGACTGAAAATACAGTTAAAAAATATTTTAACTGAAAAGGCATTTGTCTGATATTTTCGTAACAATTTTTGTAGCTATAAAATTAATATTACCACCAAATTCGGCGTAAAATTTTACATAGATTTTGATATTTTTGTTGATATATCACTACTTAAACTATTGTTATAGAAGAAAGTCTGAAAATGCTCTAAAATCACAAACTTTCCCGAGTATATATATGGAAAAATGACTAAAATAATTCAGACTTTAAAATGACCTGACACTTTGACATTTTATCAATATTAAGGCAAGAAAAACGATAAATATAGTGATTTTCATATCCAGCTCAATGTTTTCGAGATATGACTGAAAATACAGTTAAAAAAAATTTTATTAACTAAAAAGGCATTTGCCTGATATTTTCGTAACAATTTTTGTAGCTATAAAATTAATATTACCACCAAATTCGGCGTAAAATTTTACATAGATTTTGATATTTTTGTTGATATATCACTACTTAAATTATTGTTATAGGAGAAAGTTTGAAAATGGCCTAAAATTGCAAAATTTTCCTGATGAATCAATTTCATTAAATACCTTAAAATTGAATTGAAATATTCATTAGTCTATAAATTAATTTTTGTCTTTCTTAGAATTCAATTAATTCTTCGTTTAAGCTAAATTTTTTCCATGTAGCTTTCTTTTGAAGTTTCCAAATAACCGGTGATCACTGGGGACTCGATCTGGATTATACGGAGGATGGAAAAGCAATTTTGATCAGCCTCTGATAAACTCTTGTCGTTTCATTATAACTATTGTAACTTTTAAAGAAAACATCTGATTGTCATGAAATTTTGACGTTGGGAAAGATGAGCAGTCACTCAAATTAAACTAAGTGTGAATATTATTGCTGATAAAATGTCCGAGCGCACGAAAGCGTTTTAATATCAAAGCAATCCATCTACCCAACCGACGTGAAATAACAAGAAATAAACTAAACCATTTGAGTTAATATAACTGTTATTTTATGATTGATTAGTTTGGATCACAACTATTGATACGTTTCCAGGCAATTTTCTGTAATAAAAAAGAGCATTAGCAATTTTAAAAGATCGAAAAGATAAGTGAAAATTACACTGATGATGTTATCGTCACTTAATTTCCAAGCATTATGCAGTTTTGTGTACGGCCAGTGTTTTACACAGTAAATCAACTTTTCTGGAAACGTTAATGAGACTCCATACCGCACAATCGGGCGAGGATAATTTGTCTTTTTACCCTACCGGTGACATTTCAACCCCTCGGGGTGTGTTCGAACTGTCACTCAATCTCGACGCTTCCGAATCGAAATCACAAAACTCATTTTCCGAGGTGAAAATACACAAGGATAAGTGACGAATCCGAGATAATTTTCTTAAAGTATTCGGTAAAATGTTCGGGCGACAGATTAGTCACTTGTCTATGTCAGAACTGTCGACCTTACTGTCTTAACAATTTTTCAACATCAAAATCTTCACCCCTGTCTTCATGGATAATGTATAAATAGAAGTTGGTAATTAAAAAGTGTTACATCATTGAGTTCCTTTAAGATAATTTGGTTAATGATTTATTTATGTCAATTGAAAGTCAGTTAAAATAGATTTAATAAATAATTAACTACTTTTGAGGGAATACAGTAATAGTTACCACCAAATTTGTCGTAAAATACACAGGCAGTTTGTGATATTTTCATTAGTAATTCACTGTTTAAACTATATTTATAATAAAACGTGTGAAAATGGCCTAAAATCGTAAATTTTCCTGAGAAAACAAGTGGAAAAATAGTTAGAGGATTTCAGACCATAAAATAACTTAAAACTTTCGCATTTTATCAAAATCAGAGCAAGAAAAACTATAAACGTAGTTATTTTCATATGTAGCTGAATATATTCGACATATAGCTGCAAGTAAGATTCAATTTTTTAAACTAAAAAAACATATGTCTAATGATTTTCCTATAATCTGTATAGGCACAAAATTACTATAACCACCAAATTTGCCGTAAAATTTAACCTAGGTTCTGATATTTTTGTTAAAATATCACTGCTCAAACTACAGTTATAAAGGAAAGTCTGAAAACAGCCTAAAATCGCAAATTTTCCTGGAAAAATGGCTTAAAAAATCGGATCTCAAAATAGCCTGAAACATTCATATTTTATCAAAATTAGGACAAGAAAAACAATAAATGTGGTTATTTTCATATATAACTGATTGTTTTCAAGATATGGCTGAAAATAAAGTTTTAACTTTTTTTAACTAAAAAGACATATGTCTAATGTTTTGCCAATAATCTCTGTAGGAACAAAATAACTATTACCATCAAATTTGGTTTAAAAAATTACATAGGTTTTGATATTTTCTTTAATATGTCACCGCTTAAACTATAGTTATAACAGAATGCCTGAAAATGGCCTATAATCGCAAAATTTCCTGAGTATATATATGGAAAAATGGCTAAGGAAAATTCAAACCTTAAAATAACCTAAAACATCAACATTTTATCAATATTAGGGCGAGAAAAGCAATAAGTGTAGTTATTGTCATATATAACTGATTGTTTTCAAGATATGGTTGAAAATAAAGTTTTAACTTTTTTTAACTAAAAAGACATATGTCTAATGTTTTGCCAATAATCTCTGTAGGAACAAAATAATTATTACCATCAAATTTGGTTTAAAAAATTACATAGGTTTTGATATTTTCTTTAATATGTCACCGCTTAAACTATAGTTATAACAGAAAGCCTGAAAATGGCCTATAATTGCAAAATTTCCTGAGTATATATATGGAAAAATGGATAAGGAAAATTCAAACCTTAAAATAACCTAAAACATCAACATTTTATCAATATTAGGGCGAGAAAAGCAATAAGTGTAGTTATTGTCATATATAACTGATTGTTTTCAAGATATGGCTGAAAATAAAGTTTTAACTTTTTTTAACTAAAAAGACATATGTCTAATGTTTTGCCAATAATCTCTGTAGGAACAAAATTACAATTACCACCAAATTTGGCTTAAAAATTTATATAGGTTTTGATATTTTCTTTAATATGTCACCGCTTAAACTATATTTATAACTGAAAGCCTGAAAATGGCCTATAATCGCAAAATTTCCTGAGTATATATATGGAAAAATGGCTAAGGAAAATTCAAACCTCAACATAACCTAATACATCAACATTTTATCAATATTAGGGCGAGAAAAATAAAAAATACAGTTATTTATATATCTAACTTGGTGTTACATATGTCTAATATCCCGTCGACCATTTTTGTAAGCAAACAAATATCATTACCACCAAATTTACCATCAGATTGTACACAGACCCTAATATTTTCATTAATATATCACTATTTAAATTATAGATGTAATTGAAAGTCTGAAAAAGGTCTAAAATATCAAATATATATTTATGAAAAAATTACTAAAAAATCAGATCTTAAAGTAAATAGAAATACTTTAAAAATTGTTTAAAAAATCTGGATATTAAAAAAATAGTAGATTTTTCTTAAAATTCAAAATATTGTAATAAAGCATCAGCAAAATAGGGAAGAGACGTGATCATTCGAACTATGACTGGCGAAATGGTAATCTGTTAAAAAACCGCTTACTTCCAGACAGGGGGTGGTGAGGTGCGAAGGGATTGTTAAAGTAGAACGGAAGTGGGATCGCATGAAAGGGACAAGGCCAGAAAACGAGAATAAAGAGGAGCCAACGCAGAGATTGTGTAATAATCTATTCAGAGATGTTTAGCCCTCCAATCTCTTTATCATCGGCGAGAGAAGACAAGTTAAAATTGGTTTGATTTATGGCTTGCTCCCGATGGAACATTTTCTACGATACCAGATCCGTTATAAATTTCGATTTTCGTGTTTGGCTGTTTTTTTTTAAATCGACATCGCAAAGGGTGTTACGATTTTACGGGTGATAGTAACGTGAACAATCATTCACTGTCATACGGCTATTGTTTTAGTTTAAGGAATATATTGATTTACATGGTTTGTGACAGACAAGTGATTACAAGAAAAAAGGAAACGCCCAGTATATCGGATTACGTTTGGGTAATATTGTAGTTGGTGTGCAAAGTATCATATATCAAAACAACCCTGCAGTTTATCATTTCTAAGATTAATTTGACATTTTCAAATCTCTGTCAAAAACTAAAAGTATTATGTGGGTGTTATTTGAATATAATTAAAATCATACGAAAGTTTCTATTTAGATTTTGAGCCTAATAATGAAAATATTGTAATTTATTAACGGAAATCACTTTATCTTTCTCCAAAGTTTTCTCGAAGAATGTTTTCAAAAGATTTTTCGAAGAAAATACTACTTAAGCTAAAGTTAAGAACACACTTAACAGGTCAACTGAAAAGTCCCCGGCCTACCATAGTGAAACATATTTTTTGGCAAAATTAGTTTTATTACTCAACATAATTCCCTCCAAGGTTAATACACAAATAGGCCTCAATTTCGTCCATCACCTGTTTATTCAACAAAATTTTCTTCTCAGCGAGCATTCTTTTGAGATCTGAGAAAAGGGAATAGTCGCTGGGGGCCAGATCTGGAGAATACGGTGGATGAGGAAGCAATTCGAGGCCCAATACATGGATTCTTGACACGGCGCATTGTCTTGGTGAAGCAGCATTTCCTTTTTCTTCAAATGCGGTCGTATTTCGGCGATTTCGTCCATCAAACAGTCCAATAACGTTATGTAATAGCCGCTGTTGATGGTACTTCCTTATTCAAGGTAGTTAATGAAAATGGCCAGCTGACTGTTGCGTTTTCCTACGCAGATCCATCATGTGCAATCCACTCGGATGCCTGTCGATTGGACTTCGAAGTAAAATGATGAAGCCATGTTTCATCTATTGTCACATATCGACGCAAAAGTTCGGGTTTATTATGCTTAATCATCTTCAAACACTGCTCCGAATCATCAACTCGTCGTTACTTTTGGTTAAAAGTGAGCTCACGCGGCACATACTTTGCATAGAGCTTTCTTATACATAAATATTCGTGAATGATATGATGTATACGTTCAGTTAATATCTTTAGAGTATCTGCTATTTTATTCAATTCCAATTTACGGTCATTCAAAATCATCTTGTGGATTTTTTTAATGTTTTCGTCAGTAACAACCTCTTTTGGGCGTCCATTGCGTTCACCGTCTTCGGTGCCCATTTCACCAGGTGTAAACTTAGCATACCAATCTTGATGGTTGATTCTCCTGGGGCAGTGTCCAAAAACTCAGCATCAAGCCATGCTTCAAATGTATTTTTCCTTCAAAACAACAATATTTTGTCAACTCGTGAATTTCCTTTTTATCCATTTTTTCACAATAACAAAAGTTGCTTCACTCAAAATGCTATAATTCACAGACTAATGATCCAACAGCTGTCAAATTGATAGAAGCATCTTTTGAAGGTTAAGGCTAAGTAAAAAGCATATGGATTTAATTCTAGTAGCGCCACCTATGTGTCAGACCGGGAACTTTTCAATTGACCTGTTATACACTAAACATATTCATGTGGTTTGGTTCGCTTTAATCTTCTGATTTCCTGCGTGTTTTCCAGTAGTCCTATTGCTTCCATGTTGCTGTGATTTAGCAACTTTATTTCATGTTTTAAGGCGAAATCTTGGATCACTTCGTATACCCATTTAATTTCGAGGTCATCGTGCAGCTTTTCGTTGGTTACGTAACGAATACGTTAAGCATTGGAATTAATCATAGAACTTTGTTTTGTGTGCTTTTGATTACGAGTTGGTTTGATGTTTTAATGCAACCTCATATTTGCACCTCATAGGTCCAAATTGTCTTTTTGATCGTATTATAGACCAACCCCTTTGATTTTAGATTAAGTTGAGAGTATCTCCCGACTAACCAGTACAATTGCTCGACGTTGAGTCTAATCTGCTCTGCTTTTTGTCTAACATGATGCTTCCAATTTGACAACGAGATGTATTCCGAGGTATCTAGCTGATTCTGCTTGAGGAATCGGACATCCGTCAAGTGATATAATTAGGTTTTTGTCATTTCGTCGCAACACAAAATTATCATGGACAGATTCGGAGCTTTTAAGCTGTATTTTCCAGTATCTAGCCCACTTGTAGATGTTGTGGATCGCTACTTGTGCTTTTTTTATAGCCTTAGAAGAGATACATCTTTTTCCATGATAACTGTATCGTCGGCAAATGTTCTAAGTACTATTTCTTTTGTTGTTAGGATATCAGCAGCATATAGCATAAACAGGAGTGGTCCCAAGACATTAGCCAGTGGAGTTTTTGAAATATGGGGAATAAAAAGTTACTTGGCGCCAGATCAGTTATTTCTAGGAAACAGGCATATACAGGAAACAGAAACTTACAATGGGTTGTTGTTTTGTTTGAGACTTATAGGCACATATTTAACTTATCTGTGTATATTCATCTGATCATTTTTTTGAAACAATTGACAGGAATATCATTTTGGGCTTTTGTCAAATTATGCGGGATTAAAAGTTGAACAAACCTTTTTCACAGCTAAATTTTCATGCAATATCTGGTCTTGTCTAATGCACAAGGATTACTTACTCTCGCGGTAAGTCACATGACGATATTGTAAGATCATTTGACGCACAATATTAATGTTTCTGACACAACAACTGATTTTGGATGCCCAACATGATCAATCGTTTATTAAAAATTTCTTTTATCAAATATTAATACTAAAAATACTTTAAAACTTCATTCTTTATATCCAATCCTTACTAAAACTCATATGGTTATTTATTACTAAATTAATTTCATATCCGAAAATATTTTCGCATCCCCATCAACCCTTAGTTACCTGTCGATAGAAATCAGACATCTGTTCAATGTACCAAGCCATGATGGTAGCTGTTAAAGTATCTATTCATTATATTAAGCCACTTGAAAGTAAGATGAATCGTAAGCAGATATGAAGGTACATTACACAGTTACAAGTACTCGGCGACACTAGAAGCCTGAAAAGGATCTTTTAAAACACCGATTACTTCAATTATTAACGACGGGAGATTTTGATCAATCGCCCTGTATGAGTTCTGAACTCCAACCGACATGGGAACCCTTTTAAAAACTTTGAGAGGGTTCATAATAGCTAGGTAACAGTGTTAGATATTAATTCCATTCAATTAAACCGATATAATGGGATTGGGGAACAACTAATTTCGTCTATTTCATGTTTCTCTATACATGTAATCATTGATACATGTTTCGATAGATGCCGTTTTGCCTCTTGGTGAAAAACTCAACTAAAAATTTTCATAAGGTTGTTATAAACCGAGTTTTAGAATTTTTTAAAAATATATTTTAAAGTCTCCTTTAGAAATCATCCCAGAAGACATCCGGTCTTGCCCAGCCTGGTTACTGGCGTGACTGGGATCATTTTTCTTTGTCGGATTTTACACTCTTGCCTAGGACAATTACAAATTTTAAACAATCACAAACATAAATTTACGACCATGCCCCAGCAGGATTCGAACCCGCGGCTATCGCAATAGTAGGAGGACTATCGTATCGCCTTTATCACTGCGCCACCAAGCAGGCAGTTTTAGAATATTAAGAAAATCTTGCAGAAATCGGAACAAATAGTAGTCGAATGATTTTGTATTTTGTTTCAATAATTTACCATTATTTATTATATTTGAAATTATGCAAAAATTGAAATAGAACGTGACGGATATTTAGCGACTAAAAACTTTTATTGGTTATAATAAATACGTATGTTTGAGCTCGGTTGAAATAATAAAAAAAACACATTTAATAACACGTATCCATTTAAGCCGGAATATCGTCAGCGACAATGCGAAAGAATGGTCGAAAAACAAAACAGGGTTTGTATTTTATTATTAGCACCGAGGGAGAATTGTCAGCAATCACCCTACAGTGCGGCATTAAACCGCTTTCATTATGCAAAATTTATGTCAATCATTACCATTGGATTTGACACTGGGATATGATATTTCACAATATATCGCGCAGAGGCAATGAACCGCAGGCCAGATTAGGCAAAAAGGACGCAGGGACAACCCAGTTTATCCTTATTATCGCCTGTTTCTGGTTGCCAACACCTGAGGCGGCCGTATACATCCCATAAACTGTCATTTAGCTTCCGCCACTCTTCTTCCAAGACTGCTAATGCTGTTTACCCAACCGCATCGAATCGCTTTTTATATTTATACGGAACCAATAAATGTTTAAGGCCCCAAAAAACTAAGACCCTTTAACTACACCCCGTTTTTCATTCGAATAGAAAACAAAACATCGTCTCCCATAACTCTACATAATTATTTGAAGACTATTTAACAAATTTACAATATATTTTCATTCATAGGAAGCATTTATATCAAAAGAAAAATATTTATAATTAAAATTACCTTCTACACAGTGTAACAACTTTTTTTGTTCTGAAACATTAAATAAAACAGATTTTTTTTGTCAAATTATACTTGCTGAATACTAAAAAAGGTACTATAAATAAATAAAAAGAGTATGAAAATTTTAATTCATATTTATTTATTATTATTAATATTGTAAAAAAAGTAATCTGCTCACATTCTAGCACTCCATCTTCCTTGATAATGCTCTTCTATCTTCACTATATCCTGGCGAAAGAGTTCGTCACTTGCCATTCCAAAATTAGGAGGGAAAAATCGAAATGGGAATACAAAAAATGTATTTTTAAAGACATTTTGTACCCCAATATTTTAAATATTTGTCAACAAAAATCATTTAATTTAGAGAAAATAGTTTTCAAATAAATTGTTTACCATTTTTATCCATGGCCTTGGCAACACACTTCCATTCTTTGAAGAATCACGTTTCCTTGAGGAATAAGAGGTTCTTATTTAACTGTTGATTTACCACCAACAATGTCAGTTCTTTTTGGTCAATCTTTAACCATAATGTTCTTTTAGTTTTACTGTTCCTCGAACAGCAAAACTAACAATATCTCGTGAAACATCCCTGCAGCCCAAGTAATATAGCAGCAACTTTAAATTAGCACAAACTTTCCCGTTGTATTCTTTGTATTTGATCAAGTCCAAAATTAGTTCCATGTTTTCATATGCTACTTTTAAAATCACTGAATATGCAGTAGGCGTGGAAAAATATCGGCTGCTATTGTGGAGTAACAGAGCTTTTAAGCGTAAATAGTATTTACACTATTACTAAGAGACGTGACGTGTTAGACAGTTAGAGTTACATCAATGGACAATGTTTTTAACAATGAAATAACGAATTCCAAACACGTAATCTTATTTATGTTAGAAATATTCTGTCACACAGTGTAGTTAGTTCTTAAGTGTATTAGTCACTTAAGATTACATGGAAATGTTAATTATATGGTTATATTTCACTTATTTATTAAATACTACATATGGTGTGGATTGGCTGGAAAACTTCAGAAAATAAAACATTACTTTTTTAAAGTAAGTAAGTAATTATTAGGGACGGTACTAGTATTTATGAAATTATATTTGTTTGATTAAATAACGTTATTTTTAAAGGGTTATTTTATCTTAAATAGATACTGGAACATTAATATTGTTTATGTGTAAGATGTAACTATTAATCTTAATATATTATTTTAATACAAAGGATATATATCAATAATATACAAATATACATAATTAAATGGATAAATGTTGTTTTTCCTCTTGACCCTATCTTTATTTTGTTTCTTTCGTCTTCATTTATTCAATTAAAATCTTTTGTTTAGAATAATTTAAGTTATTCGAAGAAGAAGAAATGTATATTTGCAAATCTAAGCAATTTTATTTAAGTGTGCTTGCACCCAGGTAGCCAATCATACACATCTCAATCATCATGATCACTTCCCCGTATTCTCAATGAGTACTTCTGATGCCAGCAAGTGGACTCACCAAAAATCGTTCTACTATACAACCTTATTTTAAATACTTATATATTTCGATTATTTTTTCACGTGTAAAGGCTATGACTGAGAAAAATTGCTACAATATATATTAATCAAAACATTATCCAACATCTACATAATGATTTGAAGACAATTTGATGGATATAAAATATGTTTTCATCCATTCAAAATAAATTAAATTGAAAGAAAAATATTTATAATTAAACCAGGCCGTAAATCTAAAGTACACTGTTTGAACTGCTTCAAATGACATACAACAATAAAACCGAACCATTCTGACTAAATGCAGTGGAAATAATTTCACCATGGCATAATTATTTCACGCAGTCTACAACTGAAAACAAAATTAATTACCTATTCTTTGCTTTAACACTTTCGGTTCAAATTTAATGACTTGTGAGAACTTTATATTTCGTCTTTAATGAGATCTTTTGCTATGCTTTATTACTGCTTAATATAACGGCGAAGAAAAAAAGTATATAACGCCCGATACTAAGAAACAACGTTATAATTCTTCGTTCAAAAGATCAAACAATTATCAAAAGCATCTTGCGTAATTAAATTATAACTGAGACATTCCATTAATGGAAATTGTTTTGGGATTGTAGTCGAGTGGGATACGGAGTTAACCCCAAAGATAAATTTGTTCGGTATTGTCTTGGAAATTCGAAGAACTTTCGTTGGACAGTGGTTTAACTAAATTCATCGGTATCTATCAACATCAGTTTGATGATATAATATAGTTTTAGATAATGCGTACGGTATTCTAAATAAAATACAGATCCGTATTTATAATATATCGAATTTTGTATCAAGTTTCAATTGATATATTATTATCATATTTTCATCATATGTATGAATTGTTTTTCTATTTACCAATACCATACTTTTGTTTTGATATTGTTTTCTTAATGGTTTTGGAGAGAATTACCATTTACATTACGGGAAAGCATGATAAATATCAACCTTAATTAATTATTTTATTATTTTTTCAATAGATCGTCCTATTTAAAAAACCCTTTTTCTTAATAAAGGACGTTAATATTAAATCCAACGTAACAGTGGATCACAGTTATTGATACCCCCAACTTGATCAAAGATCAAATCGATTGGATTATCAATCAATTATAAAGACTATTTGTAGTTATGGGGTTGCACTAAAACACGAAATCAACTAGTAATCCAATACTAGCAAAAATAAAGTTCTTCCATTAATTGCCAATGGTTATCGCTATATAATCAAGAAGAACTGCACGATGATATCGAAATCAAATAATAAAATCCCGAAATATAAAAGTCAACCCTTATTACTTATATTTAGTGAAAAAAATATTGATATATTTTCGGCAACCCTATAATAGTTACTGTAAACAGCGTAAATATTACCATAAAATATCAGTAAACAGATGAATGCACTTATTTTCTAACACGATGATATCCAAGTCAAATAATAAAATAATAAAATCCCGTATAAATATACGAAGTCAACCCTTATTACTTATATTTAATGAAAAAAATATTGATATTTTTTCGGCAACCCTATAATAGTAACTGTAAACAGCGTAAATATTACCATAAAATATCAGTAAACAGATGAATGCATTTATTTTCTACTTAATTACTACTCACTACTTAATTTTTTGTTGTAAATATTACCATAAAATATCAGTAAACAGATGAATGCATTTATTTTCTACTTAATTACTACTAACTACTTAATTTTTTGTTGTAAATATTACCATAAAATATCAGTAAAGAGATGAATGCATTTATTTTCTACTTAATTACTACTCACTACTTAATTTTTTGTTGCAAATATTACCATAAAATATCAGTAAACAGATGAATGCATTTATTTTCTACTTAATTACTACTCACTACTTAATTTTTTGTTGTAAATATTACCATAAAATATCAGTAAACAGATGAATGCATTTATTTTCTACTTAATTACTACTCACTACTTAATTTTTTGTTGTAAATATTACCATAAAATATCAGTAAAGAGATGAATGCATTTATTTTCTACTTAATTACTACTCACTACTTAATTTTTTGTTGCAAATATTACCATAAAATATCAGTAAACAGATGAATGCATTTATTTTCTACTTAATTACTATTCACTACTTAATTTTTTGTTGTAAATGTTACCATAAAATATCAGTAAACAGATGAATGCATTTATTTTCTACTTAATTACTACTCACTACTTAATTTTTTGTTGTTTTTGGTAAAATAAAATCCATTTGAGCTCGTAAAGGTAAACTATTTTTTGTTTCAGTGAACCTAAACGACGAAACCTCGAAAATACGTCCCTGCATTTTGGCACTTTGCATATATGAGAAGAGTTCGTAGCCGACCCATGAATACAGAAATAGCTAGCCTAACAGAACTGTCCCCGGAGCATAACTATTAAACCTGGATTCCCATTTAGTTAGTTAACAGTCGTAGATAAATTCTCCTACTTTACGATTGCATAGAATATTCCAAAGTTTTAGTATTTTTACCACTTAAATAAGCAAAAACCGAATTAATTTCCGGATACCGTTCAGCGTTTGGGGGGACAGTAAAAACAACGAAAAGATACGCCACAATTTCCAGGCAATCAATAACGTCCGAATTAAGAGACAAAATTGACGTAGATAGAATATAGGCATTTACAAAACATATCGTTCCTTATCGAAAGAAACGACAAAGATATTTGTCCTGTCTTTTAGAAAATTGTTTTTGTCGATTGCCCTTTTTTTAAGGGACATTACAAAAAAAGGTCGTTTCTTTTTACTACTCAATTAAATCCTTGTTAAGCTTCATATTATTGTTAAAAAACATACACTTGAAACACATATTTCTCCACAATTATATTAATGCAATACAATATAATATATAGCTAATTATTTAAGTTTATTTATTATAAATAATTTAATATAGGTAACACTTATTTTATGTTAGATAATAGTACTAAAATTATTCATACCTAAGAATAATTAATTACAAAGCATACTGTGATTAATATTGTCGCAAGAAAACGAATTTAGAAATAAGTGATTGTACATACGAAATACTGTTGTGACAATATACCGTAATTTTAACAAGAATCTAATGATATTAAGTAACTAGAATAGTTCCTGAAGAATCTGCGTGTATACCTGAGTCATTATTAGACGATTAGAAATATTACTGTTTCTAATTATTAGATATTTAGAAGGTAGATGTTTTAAAATAATACTCGACCTGTTTTACTTGTAATTTTAGTTTCGTTTTAGTTAGCTTTTCGAATGATCTCTAAAATAAATGAGAGAATTAAACTTTTATGTAGTTTTATTTTCCGTAAATATCGTTGAAAAAGCCCATCAAAGGGCGCTATGTCTGGTGAATACGCTGGGTGAAGTAGAACTTCTCATCAGAGCTGTAATATCATGTCCTTCTAATATGTTGTTATCTCTAATGGCATCAAAACGAAATGTGAGTGTGTTGAAACGTTATTAAATGAAGTTCTTTAATTTTAAGCAGTCTTATTTTCGGTTATTCCCATATTGTTGGAACTATTACGAAGCTATGACAAGTTTGGTTAAAAAACAACTGTTACAATTCTTTTTTTAAATTTTTAATTTGATTAATTAACAAGCAAGATGAGTGCGAGAAACTACGTCAATATGCATTCCTCAATTATAAAATTATAACTTAGTTATAGTTTACACTAAATGTATACACTTTATATAAGTTCGTATGGTTTTGTTAGCTTCAATCTCCTGATATCCTGCGCACTGTCCAGCAGTTGTATTGTTTCCACGTTAGTATGATTTAGTAATCTTCTTTCGTGTTTCAAGGCTAAATCTTGGATAACTTCGCAAATCCATTTGATTTCCAGGTCATCGTGCAGTTCTTCGTTGGTTACATACCGATAGGCATTGGTAATCAGTCGAAGAACCTTGTTTTGACAACGTTGTATGACTAGTTGATTTGAATTCTTCGTGCAACCCCATCTTTGCACCCCATAAGTCCAAATTGGCTTTATAAATGTATTATAGATCAACCTCTTTGATTTTAGATCAAGTTGAGAGTATCTTCCGACTAACCAGTATAGTTGTTTTATTTTGGTCCTAATGTGTTATGCTTTTTGTCTAACGTGATGTCTCCAATTTAATCTACCGTCAAGATGGATTCCAAGGTGTTTAGCTGATTCTGCTTGAGGAATCGGGCATCCATTGAGTGATATAATTAAGCTTTTATTATTTCACAGCAATGCAAAATTAACGTGGATAAATTTGAAGCTATTAAGTTGAATTTTCCAATCTTTCGGCCATTTTTAGATTTTGTTAACTGCCACTTGCACTTTTTCTATTGCCCTAGGCAGAGATATATCTCTTGCCATAATAATTGTTTCGTCAGCAAAGGTTCCAAGTAGTGTTTCTTTTATTGTTGGAATGTGAGCGGTGTACAGCAGATACAGGAAAGGTCCTAAGACGCTACCTTGTGGAACTCCAGCCGAAACAGTTTTAAATGTCGGGAACGCCATTTCGTGCGGTACTTTAAATTTTCTTCCGAATAAATATGATTCCAGCAATTGACAATAGTTGTGCGGTAATAATTTGCTTATCTTACAGATTAATCCCAAATGCCAAACCGAAATTACAATTCTGAAAATAATCTTACTTATGATACATTGTTATAATGTACAGCGGTGTAGTAATTTAAACTTATCAATACGTTGATTACTATTGGAACTGAAATTATATTTAATCAAATTCCACTTAAAAAAGATTAGTACAAGTGAGTTCTTGAGATGGTTATTTTAATATGTTTTAGAGAAACATGATTAGCTTAATAAATTGACCACGGAGAGATCACTAGTATAATTAAAAAATACTAACACTAAATAGAAAAATGTTATCTGATGTAGAAAAATGTTAAAATCATTGAATTTAGTAATTAGGTTATGTTGTTTATGTTTTTTTCATTAATACTTAAATATATATCGCAGAATTAAAAAAAAGTTACAAACAACACTAGTGAAAATATAAGAAAACATTTAAATGTATCATCATAAAAGAGCTCATTTGAATATTTCTATCTAGAAGGTTTCATAATTAACCGTGAAATAAATGAAATTATAACGTTTATTGCATTGATGCATTTGCAACCATTTAAAAAATTATTACAAGCACTAATTTTTAAGGCAAATTATTTTAACCGACAAGAGCCTTTTAGCGGTAATTTACTTGAAAATTGCAGACAAGTCGACTTTATCTGGTTGTATCTTTCACTCAGAGAGTACGTATTATAATATGCATTCTTAAAGTAAGTAGTGCAATTATTTAGTTTAATGGAAAAATAGCTTTTAAAAACTTCTGTCCTGTGACTTATAACTGCTAGTAATGGTCTTTGATTACAATAATCGTATAAATTGCATTTTTTTGCCATATACGGTTTTTCATGCCACAAAAAAATCAACAGGTGTTCTATCTGAATGTGTATTTTAATATTTATCAGAGAATAATGTATTTATCTAATGAAAAGGAATTAATAGGTTCATAAAAATGAACATTTGGTAAAATATGAACAGAAAATAAAGCAACCTACCATGATAAGTTGAATACTAATCAGAGCGTAATAGTTTTAAGAAATAGTAAATATAGTGAAATATTATAAAAGTTAGTCATCATACTAATTATGAAAAACAACTTTATCAGCACCAACTGGAAAGAGATCAAAACTACATCAGGTGTACCGAAAAGTCAAAACCAGTTTTTCTAACAGATGTCGCTAGGTTCAAGTATGTAATGCTTTGATTTGTCAGTTTATTCTGCTGGCATCAAGCTTCAAAGCATTCAAACATTTCTCATTTAATCAAAAGAAAAAAGTCACTGAAAGTCA
Source organism: Rhynchophorus ferrugineus (assembly GCF_030347505.1). Lineage (NCBI taxonomy): Eukaryota > Metazoa > Arthropoda > Insecta > Coleoptera > Curculionidae > Rhynchophorus > Rhynchophorus ferrugineus. The sequence goes on along the minus strand of NW_027472584.1, from coordinate 22,474,054 downwards.
TCGTTTGCTGGTAGAAACTTATAGTGAAGATGCTTTAAACTTAAAAACAGGTATGGTTTCGAAAATTTCGATTTCGAAGACAAAGAACGTTCTGATATACTGAACAATCTTAAAGATGCAAAACTGCAAGAGTTAATGGTTGAAGACTCAACACAAACTCAAAAACAATTGGCAGAAGCGTTAAATGTGGCCCTAGAAATGATTAGCGGCTGATTACGCTCATTGGATAAAACCAAAAGATGGAGAGATGGACCCTACATCAATAGAATGTCATGCAAAGGGAAAATCAAAAAATACTACTTGAAAGGTATGATCAGAAGTCATTTCTGCATCATGAAGGAATCGCAGCGGCTCATCATGAGCATTCGTGCAGGAACTCATGGTTATCACCTGGCAAAGTCGGTCAATCAACTCCAAGGCCAAATTGTTTTGGTCACAAGAAAATGCTCTGTGTTTGGAGGGACCAGAGTAGCGTGGTGTATTAGGAAGTATTAAAACCTGGTAATACAGTTAATAGTGATTTCTACCTAGAACAAATGATCAATTTTAACCATGTATTGATCGAATAACGTCTTGTATGAGACCGAAGACATGGTAAAATGATTTTACATCACGATAACGTGTCATCTCATAAGTCAAAACCGGTCTTGGAAGCGTTGAAAGCACTTGGATGGGACATATTTTCGCACCCATCGTACTCTTCAGGCCTTGTACCATTCGACTGTGAAGTCGCTGGGTTTCGCGTCAATGGGACATGCGCTTTGCGGAGCAGCACTTCGCCATTTTCGAGGAAGTTAGAAAATAGCTCTATGAATGGTTTTGCACAAAGGACAAACAGTTCTTTTATTTATTTATTTATTTATTATTTTAAAAGCCCATCAGCCTCTTGGGCTATTTAGGGTCGAGTTACAATGCATTTTTAAATAAAGTATAAATAAATGACATTCAAAAATAATATACTAAACAAATTACAATAGAGAATAATTACAAAAGGTGAATCAATCCAGCGGCCGTTAAATAGTTTAAAAGCATATCCAAATGCCTGGGTTGGACCAGTTGTTTTAATGACCTTGGCATTCCAAGCTGCTGTCTCAGTACCTCAAACTTTTCATACTCCAGAAGGATGTGCTTGACGCTCTGTTGTGTTTAGTATTCGTCACACTGTGGAGGATCTCTTCCTTTTAACAGATGCTCATGCGTTAGTCTGCTATGCCCTATTCGCAGCCGATCAAGGATCCTCAATTGGAACCTGTTGAGATTATTAATATTAGGAGATTGGTGAAAAACCTCCTTTATTTCCCACAACTTGTTATTTTCGATAAGGGGATCCCAATTTAGTTGATCCAATTTTTTGTATAGAGTTTTTATATGTGTTTTAGCGTCTTCCTTACTGAATAGAAGGCTCAGTTTGATTGACTCTTCCTTTCGGCTTGCCAGATAGTCGGTTCTTTCGTTACCGGGAATTCCCCTATGAGAGGGAACCCATAGATAATTTATTCTTACTCCCCTCCTCTTCAGTGCTGTATGTAGCTCTCTGATAGCAATAACTAGAGGGTGGACTGTCTTCATTGAAATCAGACTGTCTAAAGAACTCATTGAATTTGATACCACAAGTATTGATGCGCCTACCGACAGTCCATCCAGGGCAGGCAGGGCCTTATAAATGGCCAAAAGCTCCGCGGAAAAAAATGCTAGTAATTGTAGGAAGCCAAAAGGCTCTTCCAACAGACTTGAACTGTATGCGGCACCAACCAAATCTCCCCGTTTAGAACCATCCGTATAAATGGTGAAGTGATTTGGGTAATTCTCCTCAAATGTCTTGGCGAAGAGCTGTTTTACTATGGATGAAGTAATATATTCTTTGTTTATTACCTTCATGGATAGGTCTATAGATATATTGGAGTACTGCCAGGGTGGTATTGTCGCAGTCCTGTTGACTGTAGCAGGTATTGTTGTTTTCAGTTGATTGCAAATCCTACGAAATACTGATGACGGACCTATATGCTTTCTTATTGTAGTGTTGTTGCCTAGGTTGTTAGAGAAAAAGTAGTCGAACTGACTCATACTTGCATAGTTCATGAGAAGGAGCTCTCGTCGTAATCCAACTGATGGAATTTCTGCCTCACATTGAAAGCTCTCAACCGGACTGGTGTGATATGCTCCCAGTATAATTCTCAAGGTGGTATTCTGAACTGGGTCAAGTCTCCTAACATAGGAAGGAGCTGCAGTGATGTAACATTGACTTCCGTAATCTAGTTTACTTTTAATTAAAGTCTTGTATATGTTACTCAGTGAGGTTCTATGAGCACCCCAATAGTGCCCCAGCCTTATTTAACCTGCCCCAGCCTTAATTAAACTCTTTATTTCAGATATGCCGAGAAAAGAGCATATTGACGTCGCCTTTTACGCTGACGACACTGCTTTCTTCACGGCCGCCAGGTTCGAGGTTACAATTCATGAACGTTTACAGAAGCAGCTCGATCATGCGGTCAAGTGGTTCAAATTCTGGAGGTTGCAAATCAACCCCCTGAAAACCCAGGCCATCATTTTCCACAAGAAGCGTTACGCACTGCGCGTCTCGCAACTTAAGATCGACACCGCAATAATTCCATGGCTGGATAACGTCATGTACCTAGGTCTTCACTTCGACCGGCGGTTCGGTTGGCATTCCCAAATCCAGAAAGCAATCCAAAAATGTTCGGGGATAGCAAACCTGCTATCTTCTCTGATCTGCCCTTCTAGCAGACTTCCCATCTCCATTAAAAGCTTATTTTACAAGATGTTAATTCGGTCCGTACTCCTCTACGGATCTAATGTCTACTTCAAGTTTGTTACACCCAACCAGGTCAAACGGCCTCAAGTTTTCCAAAATAAGCTCCTCAGGAGAATATTAAACGCTCCATGGTTTGTCAGAAATAATCAAATTCATAGGGAAACTGACACTCCAGAAATCAAGCACTTCATATCTCAATCATTCCACAAACAACAACTCAACTCAAGTTCTTCTGAAAACGCGCTTGTTCGCGAGCTGGTCGACATGCTGGGAGCTTAGCACCGCGCCACCGCTAAGCTCTCCCCCTTTTCCAGGCTGAAACGACCTCATCCGTCGCTACAGTCATAACTTTTGCCCCCATACAACAGTACCCAGTTGTGTGTTAACTCAGGTTCGCGAATCAATAGAATCGCCGGGCCCTCGTGCCCAATAACGGCTGCCCGATCAGCGGGTGCCATATCCCCAAATTTAATGCAGTAGCAGTAGTGATCCACAGGGGTCAACTGTGAGGCGGTTTCGGTTTAGTGTATTGGTAAGCCCAGAGGCAGTCCCACATAACCCGGTCCAACTTGTCACTCCAGGGCAAGTCTCCGCGACCAGGTATGCGTCATGCATTCCACCGCCTGGTTTTTAGGGCAGAACAAAAAAAAAGCACCCCAATAGTGATTAGAGAGTCTTCATTAATCGAATATCTGTTAAGCATTTTCCCTTTATGTAATTTACGTGAGGAATCCACTTTAGTTTGTGGTGAAATAATAATCCTAGAAATGTATGTTCCGGTTTATTTATTAAACTCTTACCATCCATCGTCAGTGCAGCCATCCGTGGGCAATTTCTTCGTATCAACTGTATCACCAGGTTTTAATACTTCCTAATACACCACGCTACTCTAGTCCCTCCAAACACAGAGCATTTTCTTGTGACCAAAACAATTTGGCCTTGGAGTTGATTGACCGACTTTGCCAGGTGATAACCATGATTTCCTGCACGAATGCTCATGATGAGCAGCAGCGATTCCTTCATGATGCAAAAATTACTTCTGGTCATACCCTTGAAGTAGTATTTTTTCGATTTTCCATTTGCATGTCATTCTATTGATGTGGCGTCCATATTTCCATCTTTTGGTTTTATCCAATGCGCGTAATCAGCCGCTAATCATTTCTATTTAAAAAACGTATATTTACAGACTTTTCGACAGAGAATTTTAGTCCGTTTTGATTGGCCCAATTTGGTATTTTATTGAGGCAATTCTGTAGAAGATGTTGGCTATAAAACAGTTCTTTTAGAATGGCATACATAAATTGCCTGAAAGAAGGGCAAGATGTATAGAATCAAGTGGCCGATACTTTGAAAAAATTAACTTTCCTATTTTCTTGAAAATATTTAGTTTTATTTTGAAAAACACAGTTTAAAAAAGTAATGCTGAAGATTTAAGAAAGTTCTCATATGTCTAAAAAAGGTTACAAAAAATAAAATGTTAATGGTAATGTTGAAAAATGAAAAATGGTGAAATGTTGAAATATTTTAGCAATGATTCAAAAGTAATTAAAAGGCAACTGTTTATAAACAGAAATTATATTTATAAAAGAGGATTTTGCAAGAACCAAAATATGCCACATGCTGTAAATCAGGAAAAAATGGTACCTAACTTTGGGTAATATTTTCAACATCAGTTATGTCAGTATTTAAGTATTTATCGATTAAATAACTAACCATACTCTTAAAATAACAAAAAAAACCAATGCAACTCTATTTCCCAACGATTATAAAGGGGTTGTTACAGACAAATTAAGCTTGAAAACAACTTTACACTGTTTGCGGTTAACTCAATATTTGTTTATTTCATACGACCGGTTCCAAAATAACAATGTTTAATTTAGACAGGATGATATTCGTCGAGTCGGCGGTTTCTTAGGGTTCCATCGTTCTGAATTTCGTGGGAGCAACGTTACCAGATCCTCTGGACCATGACTATTTATTTGGTCATCCATTTTAAAACACCTGGTTCCTAAAAGGGTCTTTGATTCTTCTTTTTTTTCACTCACTCTGTCGACGACCTTTTATTCGGCCAATTTCCGTTTCTAATAATTCTGTTCTTTTTTTTCTCGTGTTTTCTAAATGTAATTTATTATTGTCAGGGAAGATTGTCTCCTCCACAGATAATGAAGACATTTTAAGATAAAAAAGGGTGCATAAAAAGAACTTTAATATTAGTCAAAGCAATGAATGAAAATGAATTGATAGTATAAATGATGGTCACAATAACATCCAATAAGTGATTTTGTTGTTATATGTTGTGACAATGAAGAAATGTTTAATACATTTTCTTAAAATCCCGGAATCCTATCACAGCGCCACCTACCAGGTGCGGTATTGAATCTATACCATTCTCGAACTCATAAATTTATATAAGAAATTTTATCCAAATCTGTCCAATCCTTGTCCAAGGAGGATTTCAATTACAGACACTGACTGAAAAATTATATATACAAATATAAATATATAGAATTATGATGCTTTTGCTGCTGCTATATTGAGGTAGTCTTTTAGGCTTATTTTATCCGCATTTGATTCTTAGAAGAAGCAAAACCTTCTTTTTGCCATTTTTCCTTAAAATTTTCGGCCGCAGCATAGTTGAGAATCTATAGGTTCTTCTATATATATATATATATATATATATATATATATATATATATATATATATATACATATATATACAAAACAACCATATAAACAAATAACTAAAGTTATATATGCTCTGTTTAAACTAATACGAGAAAATAGGATTAAAAATTCAATCATAGTAATAGTGAACATATAGAAAAACAGTAAAAGTAATTGTATCTGACGTTATTTCCTAACTGTTAACAAGAAAAATTAGTTCCTTAAATGATTATATGAAAGAAATTGATGATAATATAAATAGAATACAAACCATAGCGACTCAATATATCTCTGGAAGATGAAAAGTAAACTTGACAAACACTAGTTGGTACTTGATACTTGATACTTTCTTGGATTTATAGGAATCATAATTTCAAGAAGTCTTTCACTATCAAGGGATGCGATTATAGAATAGAAAAGAGAAATGTATGAATTATAGAGTTATAAAATAAAAGGTGATAAAATTAAGAATTTGATGAAATTGTATTAACATTTAATATTATGATTTTTATTGATACTTAGACTAAAAATATTTATGAAAATTATAGAAATTTAAGGTAGAATGAAAATAATTTTAAACAAATTACTATATATATACCAAAGCGCGAGAAAATGAAGAACTTGATGAAACTGTACTTAAATTTATATTAATTATGATTTTTATTCATTCTTGGACTGAAAATATTCATGAAAATTATAGAAATTCAAGGTAGCATGAAAATAATTTTAAACAAATTACTATATATATACCAAAGCGCGAGAAAATGAAGAACTTGATGAAACTGTACTTAAATTTATATTAATTATGATTTTTATTCATTCTTGGACTGAAAATATTCATGAAAATTATAGAAATTCAAGGTAGAATGAAAATAATTTTAACGAAATTGATATGTATATATGAAATATTGGGAAAGTTAATAATTTGATGAAACTGTACTTGAATGTATATTAAATGTTATTTTTATTGATCCTTGGAATGAAAATATTTATGGAAATTAAATAAATTAAAGTTTTCAACAAATTAACTAATCTAACATATATATATGCTTAGTAATTGAAGTGTGTTTTAATTTAATTAATTTAGTAGGCATTGAAATTTCGAAAGGGTTTCCTAATGTAAATGAAAAACTTAAAGCCATTAGAGGTCCAAGCGGTGAAACAATAGGAAGAATAAAATGGTCAATTTTCCTAGCTTTAAATCTGACGTATGTCGGTTGTCTGCCGAACAATGGCGCTTCCGTAGGCCTCCCCCTGTAGAGCATAAATAACGAAAACAACAATCAATTTCGGGGATGACCGAGACCGTTTTTGTCTTTTGTTTTTGAGGACCCTCGAAATTCGACCGTGAGGTGAGACAAAAGTGGAGTTTTTCGCATTTAATCAACTGTAGTTCGGTCCAAGTGTGGATTATAGAGAGTGGCTACCAACGATGACAATGGTCTCATGCATTTATAATGGAGTAAAGCGTGACCATAGCCGCAGTGTTAAATCCGGCACTAGGTCCATACATATTTAACTAGGTTCCAACGGTACGAAACAACTCATTATTTGTAATAGCGAACATTTAACCCCCATTATTTACGAATTAATTTTTAAACACGCCAAAAACTACTTGTTACTCGATTAATTTATACAAATCCTAATTAAAAACATATTAATGATTATATAGGAACTATTACTATATAAGTTTTTTATTTAATTCCTTATATCCGATGATGAAGCATGTACAACGCGGGACAAAAGTACCGCTGCTATTTTGATTGGCTATAATTTCGCTCAAAGAAAAGACAAGTACGTATGGTTTCCATAAAAAGTGTATATGGTTTTTATATATATATTTTTAGATATGATTGAAAAATTATATCATCGGCTAAATGGTTGAGGTTTTTTTAATTTTTTTTATTACTTTCGAGAGAGAATATTCCAAAGCAATAATACATGAATGAAGGAATGAAACTTGACAGCGCTTAAAATGAAACTAACTACATAATTTGTCCAGATGGAACACAAAGGACAAATACAAGAAATTATGAATTATAAACTGTAAATTTCTAAATAATTTCAAGCACTGATAAATATTAAAGAGTTTAACGATTAACATTATTAACATTAATTATTATTCCATATTTACGTTTATTACTGACCTACAGCTCAAATATTCGGGTGTTCCGCAGGGCAGTGCGTGGTTCTCGGCCCATTGTGATATCTTATGTACAAAGCTGACCTACCGACCTCACGAAACACTACTGTTGCAACATATGCTGATGATACAGCAGTTTTATCATCACACGAGGATCCAATATCAGCCACAAAAAACCTCCAACTTCATCTTAACAAAGTCGAATGAAAGTCGTGGTTGAAAACATGGCGTATCAAAGCAAATGAGACAAAATCTACCCATATGACATTCACCCGTTGCAGAAGAACACGTCCCTCAGTAAAATTGAATAATCATGAACTTCCGCAAGCAGACAGCATTAAATATGCATTTTACTGGGAATGCATTTCGATCGACGTCTGATTTGGAAAAAACATATAGTGACAAAACGCAAACAGCTTGGGCTAAAACTAAACCAAATGTATTGGCTAATAGGGCGTAAATCTAAATTATCATTAGATAACAAGGTTTTGCTGTATAAGTCAATACTTAGGCCCATCTGAATCTATGGTATTGAGCTGTGGGGTACTACTAGCAAATCTAACACAGATATCCTCCAGAGGTTCCAGAATAAAGTGTTGCGAGTCATCGTCGATGCCCCATAATACGTGTCCAACTAACTGATTCAACGATATATCCCCATAGAACCCATAACGAGTATGATACGAAGTGCTAGTGCGAAGTACTCTGAAAGACTATTAGTGCATCCTAATTCACTCGTCAAACAGTTAAATGTGCGTGATAACAGTGAATTGTGTAGGCTCAAACGCAAACTACCATACGAACTGGTTAATAGACACAGTGAAATTTAATAATTTCTAGAATAAGTTAGAATAATCATTAGAATAAGTTAGGATAGACTTTAAAATAAGTTAGAATAGTATCTAGAATAAGATTTAGATTATAAATTGTACAGCAGATCACTTACTGAAGTGATCTTCTACATGTTAGGATGATTATATTATATAACAGCAATCAAACAATAATATTGCCCACGGGCAGATTGTTGACGTTCCAAGAGATTAATAAAATAATATTTACGTTTATAACATAAAAATAAAACATATAGCATAGAAATATGTATATTTGATGTTTTGAATTTGTTACAGTTCTGAAAATAATATTACTTATGATACTTTGTTATAATGTTCACTGGTGTAGTATATTTAAACTGCCACTGTTATCAATACTTGTATTGTCGATTATTCAAACTTAATCCTAATTAGTGAATATTAGTTCTTGAAATAGTTATTTTAATATATTTTAATATGCTGGCATTTATTATTTTAATTAATATTATATATCAAATACATTTCTGATCTTATATTGAACTAGCGACCCGCCCCGGCTTCGCACGGGTGCAATGCTGATACTAAATTAAATACACTACAGAAAAAATATGAACGTTGTATATAAAAACATAGCGGCCCGCTCCGACTTTGCACGGGCATAAAATATATATGCCTATGTCACTCAATGAAAACATGATTAAAATCGATCCAGTATTTTTGGTTCATTCATTACTGCCCTTGGTCTGCACGCATTAAATTTGGAGTAAAACAATTCCTCTTCCCCTATACTTACTAAGAAGATTTCCTGCTATCTTTGGAATATCTAAATTCATACAATTTTTATTACATTACACATTTTTAAACGCAAATTTTAAATTTGTAATATCTCCGAAAATATTTTTTTAATTTACATGCTGTAAGGAACCATATTGATCTATATTAATTGCACACTGTATTTAAGGTACTTAATTCGATAAGGATTAATGCCGTATTGCTTAAAATAGCTTCGTAAATAAGCCATTTTCTCACGTAAAAAGTAAACAATAAAAATGGTTAATGTGGGTTATCCCTAAAAGATAAACATATACCATCGCGGACTTTTTTGTAGACATTTTTATGGTGTACAATACTGTAGTACATGAATTTGATCTAACTCGTAGGGTTAGGCAGCGTTTTTGCTAATCGCTAAATAAGCCTAAAAAAATAGGTTAATTTACGACATCACGTTAGAAACCTCTAAAATTAGCAATGTTGCCTTAGTATATTATGCATGTATTATACATATAAACCTTCCTCTTGAATCACTCTATATATTGAAAAAAACCGCATCAAAATCCGTTGCGTAGTTTTAAAGATTTAAGCGCACATAGGGATATAGGGACAGAAAACGCGACTTTGTTTTATACTATGTAGTCATTTACTGTGAAAACAAGTTTTAGTAACATATCATTTTTAAATTATTCCCTTTACCCTGTTATGGGAGAAACTTAATAAATTGTAGTCGAATTTTGAACACAAGGCGTTCTCTAGTAGAACATAAATAATAAGAAGTTCTTTTAAATACGAACAATTATTTCAAATATAATTTATATTTATATTGTGATATTGTTTTAAAATATTTAAGTGCTAAAAAAATTAATATAGATAATCAATTTGATAGATAAAAGAATTAGTAAAGCTTGACAACAATTTATGGCTGTTCTGCAACAAGATTTGTTAAGTGTCAATGGATAATTTTAGCAGGAAACCGAATCATTTTTAAAAGCGTTGACTTGAATAGAGCCACAACCAGGGAGGGTTGAAGCATCAGTTCATTTTGGGCGCCGCTCTAACGATATTAATTGAATATGATGGAGTATTTTAATACGATTCTATCTGAGCGTCGCCATTCGTATTGAGCATATTGCCAGTTTGGCGTCGCGCAAAATAAAAGCCAGAGATGACGCCATAAATCATATTGCGGGGCCAAAGTTGGATCATTAGGGAGGCGGAATCAATCTACGTTACTTCTTCTTTGCGACGTTGTTTCCGGTCGAGGCGGTTAGTCACCTGCTGGTTAACTGATGAGATTACATTTTTGATATCGATTGATTGAATATGTCCAAGCTTTAATCGCGATTACAACATATAAAATATTACACGACACGATACGAGAATAAACCGGCTATTTTTCATCCCCCATCATTTTTACGTTTTAAAATTGTTATTTTTAATTATTTACTTTTTTTTTCGTTTCATTTAAGATGAAAAAATTGAGTATAACCTCACTTAATAACTTAATATATTGTTAACTAGCGACCCGCCCCGGCTTCGCACGGGTGCAATGCTGATACTAAATTAAATACACTACAGAAAAAATATGAAGGTTGTATATAAAAACATAGCAGCCCGCTCCGACTTTGCACGGGCATAAAATATATGTGCCTATGTCACTCAATGAAAACATGATTAAAATCGATCCAGTATTTTTGGTTCATTCATTACTGCCCTTGGTCTGCACGCATTAAATTTGGAGTAAAACAATTCCTCTTCCCCTATACTTACTAAGAAGATTTCCTGCTATCTTTGGAATATCTAAATTCATACAATTTTTATTACATTACACATTTTTAAACGCAAATTTTAAATTTGTAATATCTCCGAAAATATTTTTTTAATTTACATGCTGTAAGGAACCATATTGATCTATATTAATTGCACACTGTATTTAAGGTACTTAATTCGATAAGGATTAATGCCGTATTGCTTAAAATAGCTTCGTAAATAAGCCATTTTCTCACGTAAAAAGTAAACAATAAAAATGGTTAATGTGGGTTATCCCTAAAAGATAAACATATACCATCGCGGACTTTTTTGTAGACCTTTTTATGGTGTACAATACTGTAGTACATTAATTTGATCTAACTCGTAGGGTTAGGCAGCGTTTTTGCTAATTGCTAAATAAGCCTAAAAAAATAGGTTAATTTACGACATCATGTTAGAAACCTGTAAAATTAGCAATGTTGCCTTAGTATATTATGCATGTATTATACATATAAACCTTCCTCTTGAATCACTTTATCTATTGAAAAAAACCGCATCAAAATCCGTTGCGTAGTTTTAAAGATTTAAGCGCACATAGGGATATAGGGACAGAAAAGGCGACTTTGTTTTATACTATGTAGTGATATATATGAAATTTGTATTCAAATTTGTTTATTTAATTTATATGGTGGCATTTGGGCTTAATCTGCAAAATGAGCAAATTGCTGTAGGTGAACTGCACATGCACAGATTTACTTTCATTAATTTTTATTTTCCAAGCTTGTGTCCATTTATTTATATTGTCACTTGCCTGTTGTCTCCGACAGCTAAAATCGCAGTATCATCAGCAAATATAGCCATCGTAATATTCTCCATTTGTGGTAGATAAAGCATTGACTCCAGTTCACTTCCTTATGGTACACCTGCTTTAGCTTCTTTTATTGTTGAGTAAGCTTCTTCTTGTTTAACTCTAAACATCTTCTGTAGTTTATGAACAATGACTTCATGCCAAACCTTAACGAAGGCTTGTGCTACATCTAAGAATATAAGAAGAGCACTTTTTTACTTTCGTAGGCTTTTTCAATAACATCTGTTATTCTGTGGACCTCGTCAATTGTTGAATGTTTATTAATAAACCCAAACTGGTGTGTTGGTATTAGGTTTTTTCTCTCTATGATCGGTTTAATTCTTTTCAACAGGAGTGTTAGATATTCTTGGCAGCAGTGCTATTGGTCTATAGGCTTTTATTTCGTTTGGTGACTTTCCAGATTTTGGGATCATTATAATTTCCGCTATCTTCCAAATGCCTGGGATATGTTTTAATATAAACTGAGCATATATAACGGAGTAAATATGAAGCTCAAAATGCCTCAAACTAGCTCCATAAGTTAAAGAAGAATGTTTGGATATTCGTAGTAAGAAAAACAATAAAAACTAATGATAAATTCAACAGTAAATCATGTAATAAAGTGAAATAAAAGAACCTAAAGACTAAAGAGATAAAACGCGAGGAATATTGAAATATACTTCATGGGGAATGTCGTGGTAATTAGTCGTAGAAGATTGAAATAATTGAAAAGTAGCGAATTACTGTCATATTTACTTTATGTTTAGATAGAATATTATTGCTGCAAACGTATCGAATCACTGTACATACTTTTGCAACGTTTTTCCTTTGATGGGATTCGTAACTAATGCGAGTTCAGTGACGAATAAGTAATTTGCCGGTTGCCATCCTCAAACTACTTAATTTTTAGATTGCCTTTGCCATTTTGTCGGGTTAATTGTCGTTTTTATTGCCGTGGAACTATAACCATAAAACAGCAAAATAAGTTTGAATTTTAAATTAAAATTATACAAAACCGGCAATGTTTAAAATAATATCTTATATAAAATATTTCAAAAAAAAAAAAATTAACCGACTTTTAAAAAACAAATAAGGAACTCAGTAAAAAATAATCAAATGTAGATTTTTAACACAAAAATAAACGTTCTAAAATAAAACATCCACATATTAATCGTTGTGATATCTAAATCTAAATAAACAAAAACAGTATTTAACGTATCTACTACACGTATTTTATATTCTACTATATGAACACAATTTAGCTTAATACCTATCTAAACCTATTTATCTATTTGCAATATTATTTTAACTACCATCAACTGATAAATTTGAAGTCTGTACGAGCAACAAATTAGATTTGTTTTGTTCGTAATTCAATTTTGTGTACATGACACAATATTATTTTTGTATTTTTTGGGTTCAACATCGACTTCAAACTCATCAGTTGGTAGTAATTAAAATAATATTATAACTTAACTGGGTATTAAGCTAAGTTGTGTCTGTATAGTAAGTTAAAGAAGGTGTTTGTTTAATTTTATTTAGTTTTTACAATGATTATTATATACGTATTTGAATACAAAGCGTTATTTTTATGTTAAAAATCTAATTTTGATTATTTTTTACTTTTTAATGAGTCCTTATTTACTTTTTGAAGTTGGTTAAATTTTTTAAAACTATTTTAATTTTCTCGTTTAGTTTAACTTACTTTCACATATTTACTCATTAAATCACGCTGTTATTTTTTTTTCGAACATAGAACATTCTCGTTTTTTAAAATCGATTAAAGAACATTTTTAAGGATATATATAAGGATATATTATTAATATATTTAAATATATATCCAACCTATTGTCTATTAATGATGATCAAACTAATCAGAAACAAAATATTTTCGTTATATCGTCTTCTTTTACTCGTGTTTTATAGAAATAGAATCGCGGCACCACTGTGTGGCGTCACACAAATGACATCGGAGACATATTCGCATTTGTGGGAATATCTATTTGCCTGGCTCATTTACCAAATCCCACTGTTCGGTCAGTTGGTCACTAGATGACGCGAGGCTTGATAAATATTCCTTGCCAAGCACAGTTTCCGATCATATTTCAAATATGCAAATCTGTGTTGTTCTCGGAGAGTGTTGTTCTGGAAGGTTATATATATTAGTTATATATATATATATATATATATATATATATATATATATATATATATATATATATATATATACATATTTATTTATTTATTTATTTTCATCAAATCGGATTTAAAAAAAATTAATTACGAATAGTATTATCACGTAAATTTATATTTTACTTTTTTTTATAAAGTTGTTCTCTCTGTAAATGTGTCTACTTTATTGGAAGGTATATATACAGCTATGAAAGAAAAGCCCGAAATGTGCGAAAATTTCATCCGAATATAGACTAACAAAATTCGAGAATAACAAGAATCATCTGTCCTTTTCGTTTACAAGATATTTAGAATTTCAAAATCGATCTTTGATTTAATTTGGGATGCGGTGAATAGAGAACTAAGAAAAATTGTTATTGCTTAAGGATTGATGGTCATTGATATGGTTCTGGAGACATTATATATCATTATACTAGAGGTAATTCGTGAAAAGTGAAGTATAAGCAAAAGACGATACAATTTTCAAGAAATTAGATAAATAAATTAATATTTTAATCAGCCTAGTGTATTTATTGCATATGCAATATATATTTTAGGTGATAAATATGGATAAAAGATTATATGAATACATAAATGAGATAATGAAAATATGCAGCAGTTTGAACTTTGTAACAGTTATTTTGATTATTTAATTAATAGACCTAAGGTTTGAAGAATAGGTAATTTGTAAAAATATAATAGATGAAATAGAAGATAGTTAATTTAATGATTGTCAATACATTCTTTTAATATACATTTCTAAATTGTAAAATATAAATTACCAAATTGTGTTCGTTATTGTTTTAATAAACATGCTAGAGTTACATATTAATTTCAAAATTGTTTTATTCACATATTCTCTTCCGTGGTGTAGTAATTTAAAAACGTAAAGAGGTTTAGTGAGTGTTATTTCTTGAGATAGTTATTTTAATATGTTTTAATACACAGGTATATGTTATTTTAATTAATGTATAAAACTAGTATTAAAAAATCAAAATAACTAGCGTTGGGAACTATCGACTGAAAACAGCCGAAAGAGTCGAAATAGTCGATAGTTGCAAAACAGTTGAAACAGTCGATAGTCAAAAAAGTAGCGTAAAAATAGTAATTACCATTTTCAGTCAAATGCACGGTTCGACTGTTTTTTTTTAATTCGTAATGTCAGACGAAGATGTACAAATCCTTTTCTGTATAGATTGTAAGGGAGGAAAGGACGGAGATAATTGCTTGAGTAGTTAATTTTATATGTGGTTATATTAGTATAAGAGACAGGTAGTATAAGAGAGACCGAGATGTATAAATTCTTTCATGAATTAACTTTAAAAAAGAGAAGGAAGAAAATTATTACTGAATACTATTCTAATAATTACATATAACTTACAAATTATAATTTGATTTTAAGAGAAGAAGAATTACTTTTATATTTGAATGTTCTCTGGATCTGTAAAAAGGAATGGAATTTTTCTATGGAATGGAATAATATTCCACAAATGTTTTATTGTATTTTAATGTTTTAATTCCTATTTTTAAATAATATACCATAATAAATATAGACAATAAAATAGAACTTAAACAAAAAAAACAATGTACAATAACCATAAATACTATATAAAGATTAAACATATACCTATTCATAGAAAAAAAATCCATGATACAATTAGAAATGATCTGAATGAAATGATATATTTGCTTTATTTATTATTGAACGGAAATATTTTTTAACAAAAATCGAGAGAGTAATCGAAATATTACCTATTATTGCTAAAAACAGTCAAAATATTTTACCATTTATCATTCCCAATTTTGATCTTTTTACCCTATTACATTAACAATCTTGAAAAATGTCGTACCAAAATGCTATAATATTAATATACAATACATTGTTATTTACAAGCAAACTACCAAAAAAATGATAAAGCTACATATATTACATATAAATTTATGTAAGCATAAATAGGGTCCATTTTTTTCAAGGTTGCGGCTAGTACGACAGAGCCAGAACGTTAAAAATCAGTCGAATGAAACAAGTAGAACCAAAAATAGTAACTAAAAGTACGAGTGCAACAGTCGATAGTAAATAGTAACAAGTCGGACCGAAAATAGCGACTGAAACAGTCGATAGTCATAAGTAGTCAATTACAAAACAGTCGATAGTTCCCAGTACTAAAAATAACGAATATTATGCATTTGTATGTAAATAAAAAAGAAGAATGGCTTAACCGAATTGACATATGTTCGCGATCGAATCGAACGGTTTTAGAATGAAGAAGGGCAACCGCAAACGATAGAATCTAAACTACCTTGTTTTAAAACAAATTCGGACAAACAAAAAGGAGTTTTATAGAAAAGCGGAAAGACGGGATGATAAGTTGGATTCCAGTTTTATTTAGGGACGCCGGTCATCCCTAGACTGCGATCAATCACTATACGGAGGCCCCTGTCTGATGGACTGTGTAATGCATAATGTTTAAGACGTTAACTGCTGGTTTAAACCGCATCCCGAGAGACCACTCTTGATGTCGTTTTAGATAACTGCTTACAAATAGCTCCCACGTAAACGGGGAAATAAACTTTACTTGCCTTATTTCCCAGCGCTTGACCCTATTGCCGTTTTTTCCTTTTTTTCTCCTCTTCTGTTCGTTCCTGATTAATGTTTTCGTGATAAAGGTCTGTTGTTGGTGGGTTATCACGGCTCAATATTTTAGATTCGATTTGTTTATTGCTTTAACCCAGTGGCATTATTAATCTTAGGAAATAAAAGATACAAAAATTTTTAAGTGATTTTTTTTTGTTGTATATCGAGTGGCTCCAATTATATAACTTTTACGCTCCGTAGAAAAACACGTCAACCAGTCTATATCAATAATTATCAACTCCCGTAAAAAGAGGATACTAAATAACTTGGCATGCACCTAGATCGACGCCTAGCTTGGAACAAGCACATACTCACCAAACGGAAACATCTTGGGCTTAAACTCTACCAAATGTATTGGTTTATCGTGCGCAATAGAACCAATAACGATTGCAATTCAACGTTTTTGTGTGAAGTACTTCGAAAGAGTGTCAGTGCATCCCAATATACTCGCCAATCCGCTAAATATGCGAAGTGATCGAGAACTGCGTAAACTGAAACGTCTAATACCATCTAATCTGATTATTGGACATATCTAGAATTTTATCAACAAGCATGCAACAATTGACCAGGTCTACAGAATGACAGATGTTAATGCACAAGTCTTCGATAAGGTTTGGCATGAAGGCCTTATTCATTCATATCTTACAGAAAATGTTACCAAAACAACACAGCGAACTGTTAAGATCGTACATTACAACCAGAATGTTTAGTCAAACAAAAAGTAGCTTACTCTACAATAAAAGAAACTAAAGCAGGTGTACCACAAGGAAGTGTACTAGGGCCAATGCGTTACACTTATGATATACCACAAATGGAGAATATTACGATGCCTACATTTGCTGTTGATACTGCGATTATAGCTGTCGGAGACAATAGTGAAGAAGCCTTGCGAAAATTACAACAGACAAGTGACAATATAAATAAATGGACACAAGCTTGGAAAATAAAAATTAATAAAAGTAAATCTGTGCATGTGCAGTTCACCTACAATTAGACCGTACAAGCACCAATGACATTAAATAATACTATCATTTCATATAGCAACAACACTAAATATCTCGGAATGTATCTTGATGCAAAACTTCGCTGGAAGGAACATATAAAGAAGAAAAGAAAAGAATTGTAATTGAAATATAGGAAAATGTAGTTTGGATGAAAATCACAATTACCAGTACATAATAAATTGCTATTATATAAGCAAATACTGAAGCCTATATGGACATACGGAGTTCAATTATGGGGATATTCTGCAAAGAGTAACATAAACAAAATAAATTTTTTTCAGAACCATGTCCTGAGAGGTTTTGTGGGCGCACCCAAATACTATAGAACCGATTATCTACATCGAGACCTTCAGATACCCACAGTCAGTCAAGAAATCAAGAGAATTGTAAGGGGGCATGAGGAAACACGCCATTCTCATGAGCATACTGAAGTATTGCATCTATTGTTTACCACCACCACATAGAATAGGACACAGAGTTAAAAGAATCAAACCATCTGATCTTGTATAGTGTTGTGTAGTGAGGTGCATATAATAAAAAAATACAGCAGTGACATGTATAAACATTACGTCACTAGAGACTGAGATAGGGCCGATGGGTCCTCCTAGTTATATACCTATATACCTAGATATAAATTATCATAAAGACAAATTATAGGTTAATCGGTAAAGACTAGTAATAATGTAACAACTAAATAATGAAAAAATCAAGAAAGATGTATACAAATAGAAATAGAACAAACCAATGAGAAATATAGTAAAAGCAAAATGACTTTACAAGGAAACATTGCATTGAAGGAAACAAGAACTAAGAGTAAAAGGTAAATATGATGTCTAATGAAGGTAAAATACATTACTCAGATATACAATTTTTAATAAGGTGTATTAGGCCTTGGGGGGATACCACTACATAAAAAAACGCGCCTACCTATAATAGTGTGTAAAAAAGTTCAATGAAAATATAAAAAATAAAATAAATAAATAATAAAATATAATAATAAAAAATTATTCTGACTGTAAAGTAAATTATAATGCATAATATTTTTGTTTCATTATTTTATTTAGATTTGAATTTTGTTATATGTCAAAGTCAAAATGTACTAAAACTCAGAGTTGTTGCGGCAACATTACGACGTTTTGACAGATTACGTGGGTACATTGCTGTTTTGAATTGACTATAGGTTAGTCGGCAACAACTAGTAACAATATAATAAATAAATTTAAAAACATATTTGTTTTTCTAACTTAGCTAAGAATTTTAACAGTAGTTTGTTGGTTTTTTAATAAATAATAATAATAAAGTGGTTGTAGAGAAACGTTAACATCTATCATATAGACGAAAAGGCGAATTAAAAAAAGTAAATTACTGGTAAAATTTTTTTAGGGGTAGAAAATATTAATGATAAAAGCAAAAAGGCTATTTTCATGGGAATTAAATACAAAGCAATCAACGTATACAAACGAAAGCCGTTATCTAGAAGCGGGCTCACGCCTCCGACTCGAACCTGCTATCTGGTGATTGATTAAGCATTTTGGTCCCCCGAATTAGATTCGCATATTTAATTCGACTTTTCGCTCGTTCAGATAGAGGCAGCGTCCTACGCGCCTCTGTCATTTCCTCGTATTCCACTCCATAAATCAAAAAAGTCACCCTTAATCCGTAGACACTTTGCGGACGGTCTCGCTTTTTTTTATATTCGCGCGCTGTACGGTAACTAATTACGAAGCCATGATAAGGGCGTTTCTAAGATCACTCACAAATCATTATTTCGCCTTCTTGTCGAGTCATTATTTGCCCTCTGCCAGAAATATCTCTAACTCGCTTTGATGGTTGCCAGTTACCGTTTTATCTTCTCCGATCTTAATCATTATAATTCGCGAGAAAGGAAATCCCCGCCCCTTCGCCCCTCGCGCCAGTGCTATGGCGGCTTCTTTTTATTAATTATTCTCCTAAAAAATTTACACCGTCCTAATCTCTAATTATAAGAGATTTTTCTAATAAAAGCCGATAATCTGTAATAATTCTTTCTTTTCTTTTCGTTTTGCCTTTTAGGGCTTTAGCCTAATTTATATTTCTCTCTTTATTCGCCTTATTTAGTTTTTGAATTATCTTGTTTAATTATTTTAAGAATCATAAAATATTACCCAGTTTATGTTATTTGTTTTAGTATCTTTTATAGGGGATTTTCATAATTATAAAAAGTATTTTTGCCTGTCTTGAAGTCAGGTTTGCATTATCGACAGTGAATAAAAAGCGGTCGAACGGTGCTAAAACCTAAATCCCAAAAGTGTTATATATCTCAACTATATGTATTGGCTCAAGTTGTCATTATATAACAAGATATTATTGTATAAATTTATACTCAAGCCTATTTGATCATATGGAATCCAACTATGGCGAACCGCTAGCAAGTCTAATATATCCGTCATACAACGGTTCCGTACTATGGTTCAAATAAAGTGATACAACGCGATATTCCTCTAGAACCAATAACGAGTGTAATTCAACGTGTTTGTGTAAAGTACTTCGAAAGTGTCATTGCCTCACAAGGTACTCGCTAATCAGCTAAATATACGACGTAATCCATCCGATCTGATTATTGGACATATATAGATTTTGAATAAAACTAAAATAGTATATTATATAGCAGATTATTTAACCAAATGATTTTCTACATGTTATGTACATATAATATAAACATAACAAATACTTATTGTCCTTTGGGTAGATTGTGGAACTACTAAGAGCAATAAAAAATATTTATTAGTAAACAACAATTAAACAACCTAAACCAACTGTTTGATTCGATGTTTCATTTAACAAGTATCCACATAAAATGACAATTTTACATTTAGTATTCATCCGATCAGATTAAAAGACACATAGAATAGTTTTTAGAATAGGATAGGTCAGTAATGAAATCAAGTGTCATATTAGTTTATAAGTTTGTATAAAATATTTCTATTAAAACGATCTTCTATATATCATTGTACTAGAGACCCGCCTCGGCTTCGCACGGGTGCAATGCTGATACTAAATTAAATACACTACAGAAAAAATATGAACGTTGTATATAAAAACATAGCGGCCCTCTCCGACTTTGCACGGGCATAAAATATATATGCCTATGTCACTCAATGAGAACATGATTAAAATCGATCCAGTATTTTTGGTTCATTCATTACTGCCCTTAGCCTGCACGCATTAAATTTGGAGTAAAACAATTCCTCTTCCCCTATACTTACTATGAAGATTTCCTGCTATCTTTGGAATATCTAAATTCATACAATTTTTATTACATTACACATTTTTAAACGCAAATTTTAAATTTGTAATATCTCCGAAAATATTTGTTTAATTTACATGCTGTAAGGAACCATATTGATCTATATTAATTGCACACTGTATTTAAGGTACTTAATTCGATAAGGATTAATGCCGTATTGCTTAAAATAGCTTCGTAAATAAGCCATTTTCTCACGTAAAAAGTAAACAATAAAAATGGTTAATGTGGGTTATCCCTAAAAGATAAACATATACCATCGCGGACTTTTTTGTAGACCTTTTTATGGTGTACAATACTGTAGTACATTAATTTGATCTAACTCGTAGGGTTAGGCAGCGTTTTTGCTAATTGCTAAATAAGCCTAAAAAAATAGGTTAATTTACGACATCACGTTAGAAACCTCTAAAATTAGCAATGTTGCCTTAGTATATTATGCATGTATTATACATATAAACCTTCCTCTTGAATCACTTTATCTATTGAAAAAAACCGCATCAAAATCCGTTGCGTAGTTTTAAAGATTTAAGCGCACATAGGGATATAGGGACAGAAAAGGCGACTTTGTTTTATACTATGTAGTGATAATATGAATATTATCAAATACTTATTGGTTATTGGGCAAGTTGTGGAATGCTAAGAGAAGCTAATGCTAATATTTAAAAGAAGTATTATTGAGTTATTCAGTGTATACAGATGCTAATTTTGGAAATCTCAAAATTGTATTTTGGACACTCATTAATTTTTTTGTTTCATTTGAGGATCTGCTACCTAAGAACTTATTTAAATAATAGCTTATTTAATTAAATTTGGAAACTTATTTAAGAAGCTAATTAATAGATTGTATAGAGAAGAAATGTTGATGGTAAAAGGTAAAAGTAAGAATAAAATTTGATTATTTGGTGATTTTGTAAATAATAACATTTTTTAATAATTCATTGTGGATATATTGCTCTTCACGCTAGAAATAGAAATCCAACAAAAAGATTCCAACAAGTGGTTGCCAAAGCTTGTAATTAAGAAATGACTTTCAGAGCATAAATTGTTTGCAGGTACCATGTTAAAGAATGAAGTATTTCAAATTATAACTTGGAAATTATAAATGAAATGTTGTGGAAAGGATTATAAGACAATAACACACTTCAGTATAAATAAATACAGAGAAAAAATTGGCAAATGGTGGAATTGTACACTGGTGTTAGATTGGAAATTAACAACTTACTTATTGACTTGAATAGTGGCTCTGAATGTGACGGTGGGTGAATAAAACTTTCCGGATGTGGGATTATGATGACAAGGCACTGCGATGAGAGTGGAAACAACTAAAAGTGTATATTTAATTAATATAGGATAACCGTAGAAAAAGTATTGTAGAGTGTGAATGATTGATATGCATAGATATGTGTGTAATTGTCGAGAAAACGTATGAGCATTTGGTTACAATGGACCAGGAGAGAAAGAATAGTAACCGTTTTGCAGATGTGGCAAATTCGTTAGAGATAATGCAGTTATTAAAAATATTGTTATCAAGAAAACGGATAGTAACAGAAAAAAAACCAAGGAGAAATACAGCAGTTTTAGAATGATTTTGATAAGAAAACACTTCTATGGACAAAACAAAAACATAAAAAGGTAAATATGTTCTCTAATGAAAATAAAATACATTACTTAGATAGATAGGGTATACCCTAAATGGTTTACAAAACAGTTCAATGTAAATGTAACAAAATAACTCTAACATACAAACTGTTGTGGTTATTTAATTATTTGTAGTTTAGTAATGCAGTAATACATGCATTAGATGTACTATAATGTTAAAATAATTGATATTTTATAACATTCTTATTTCCTTATTTTATTTAAATTAAAATGCTGTTATATATCAAAGCTAAAATAAACTAAAACAAAGTTAAATGCGACAACATTGCGACGTTTTAACGTCATAAGTATACGTGACGTGTGTTCACTGCTACTTTGGATAAATTATATATAGTCTATTCAAAGTTTTTTGGTACATATGTCATCAAGATGTTTAATGTATTGCCTGCTGCAATTTGTAAATTCGTTTCAATTCATTCAATTCGTTAAGAACCAGACAATATTTTCCTTCTCATTTCATTCTAGTTAAAAAGAGACATAATGCTGGCTGATTAGTTCGAACACGTAAACAAAGGAGCCTGTCAAAGTCGTCCGGTTGTCAGACCTATGCAAAATTCTTGAAAGCAATAGTGACAAGAGGTTATGACTCTAACCTATAAACTATTGTGGCTGTATAATTAACTGTAGTTTTTAGATGTACTATAATATTAAAATAAATTATACTTGATAACATTTTTGTTCAGTTATTTTATTTAGATTAGAATTTTGTTGTATATCAAAGCCCAACTGAACTAAAACTCAGAATAGTTACAAATTTAGATGACGTATGTACAAAAATACTTTGAGTATATATCAAGGTTTACTTGAACACAAAAATCAGTAAATATCATTAGATGTAAACAAACACTGATACAATAGATATAAACAAATATCGTTACAATATTTCTTAGGGTGTTATCTCAAATAATAACATCTAGGAAGTGAGTCACTACGAAAACCGGAAACCCTTTCGAAACCCGCCGAAATCTCGATCGATCTTGCAACGCGGCATTTGCAATTGAATAGATGATTAGGAGCAGAGAGGCACTAGCCAATGAATCCTTGTCACCGGTGATGGATTAGGCAACATCAAATTCTCATCATGTTACAGGCGACAATCTACATCTTTTATTTCGGTATAACTTATTGCCGCGGTATACTACTTGATTAACTCGATTCATACGACAGTATAATAATAATATTCATCGAAGAAGATAATAAGTTTGCATATTTAATCTTTTCAGAATATCTACACAATAATGTACCAGTTGTTTTGATAAGGAGACTTGTTATAGGGTGTCGGTAATTCCTTTCAATATTATTTCTGGCTAAAGAAAACACGTTAAAATTTAATCAATTGTGTTGGCCATTTGTTCCTTATACCTCCAGTTTTTTTTAAGTACGTGATTTTCAAGAAAATGAACGAAACCGTTAATCGTGACATTTTCTAACTTCTTTCGAAATTGGCGAAGGGAAGCTATGTGAGCGCGTGTCCTATTGATACGAAAAGTTCAGTAATTAGTAGTAGTTGAATAATTAGAAGTTACACACCTAAAAACATTGTTTTGACACTTGTTTTGATATATATCTGTTACAATATTTTTAAAAAATCAGTTACTTCGTACCGTAGTAGCTATTTATGGAGATTTCTAACCGGTACTTGGAGGATACATTACTCCACAAATATCGCTGGATTTGGCACATGCGCATATTGATCTCCATTTAGTTTTAAAACACATAATAAAAAGCGGAATTTGGCGCATGCGTACAGCTTTATTTTCATTTACTTATTGGTTTTTTTTTATTGTGATTATTAGATTTAACGTCGAAAATACATACTAAGCAGTGGAAAATCATATAAGTAGGTAAACAGGTTCACGAGGTAAATAAAAATGGTAAAATTTTGGAAATAACACATTTATTTAAAAAATTATTGAATACAATTAAATAATTAAAATAATTTCTATATGCTTTTCTATTTTTATAAAAATACCATATTTAAATTAACTTACATATTTGAGCAAATAACAAGAACTCCAAGAACCATATAAAAAAAATTACCATAAAAAGACCAAAATGGTTTAGATCAAATCCAGCCAACATGGTTAAAACCAAACGGAAAAGCCAACACTCTATATGAAAGCAGTTAAAAACTCCTAAAAATCTCCAAATATAATCAACTATGATCGCTACTATTCTTGATCCGCAAACCCCGTTGATTAATTGACTACCTCGAGCTTTCGATTAACATATTGTATATTTACTAGTCTAAAATGAATGGATTATCGTACCTTTAAGCTAAAATACTCTTATACACTATACTCTTATATAATAACGCATTGTTGAGATTATTAGAGTGTCTTTGATAGTTTTATATTTTGTTTATTTGATCCAGGTCTACTTTTGTTAGCAAATGTAATTATTTCATAGAATCACTATACGTTAGTCTTACATCTTAGCAAAATGCTGTCTAATTTCTTCTTCTCTGATTCTCTGAATTTAACATTCTTCGACTTTCAATCTCAAGAAATTCTAGCTACATATTTCCTCTAAAATAAAATTTAAATTATTACTAAAATATATTATGTTTCAAATAAGTATCTAATTATTACCAGTTACTACAATTTTGGCTACTATTCTTAATGGACAAACCTCATTAATGACTTGACTACTTCCAACAGAATAAGATTTTTTTTTCTCTGTTCTTTTTATCATTAAATTTTGGCATACGTTGATGCATATTCGAAGTCGTTGAAAATGATGTGGTGTAAATTTGGGAGTTAACATTTCCACTATAAATAAAATTGATGCTGTTTGGATTTTATAACTTTTAAAAATTTAACTTTATATTCTTGTTCTTCCATATTTTAAAACCAATGTATTTTAAATCACCAAGAATAACAAAACAATTTAATAATTATTACTATTTAAATATTAACGTAACAGAAAATCTATTCTAAATTTTTTTGTTGTTTTCCTCCATTACATAAGAAAGACAATATGGTTTATTCTTTTCTATGGTTTTGTTCTATGCAGGAAAGTGCGCATGTTTGCCAAATCCGGAGGTATTTGTGGAGTAATGTATACTCGAAATATATATTATAATCATCAAATATACGAATAATTTACAATTATTATACCCTTGGAAAAACGTTAATAAAGAGTGTAGAGGCAAGAAAAGTTTTTAGACAAAGTTAAAATAACGTTTTATTAGGTTTTATTGGATCTCGATTCTTCCGAACTCCTGAACGGACATAAAAACTGCTGATTAAAGAAAATACTATAGATAGAATACTATATGAAAAGCGTATATACTAAAAAAAGTATATTTCTTTATGTCATAATCGCCAAAGGGTTGTAAAGCATGTAAAGAGAGAGATAAAATACTGATGCCTCGATAATCCGTTTTGATATTTATTAAAGGAATTATGTAGATTAAATGGGAGATAATATGAGCGACAAACAGAGCAAAAATGCCACCCCATCCTAATCAGATATGCGCCGCATTTTATATGACCACTCTAACAGAATGTTTGACGACAATCTAGCTGAGGGCTACCTTGAGCTCGACATCAAAGAGGATTTTCAATCGCTGCCGAACCTTTTCGAAATAACAAAGATATAGGGCCGCGTTTACACAGCAGGAATTCAGGATTTCAGGAATACAAACATATATTCCCACAGTAAATAAATCTATCCGAATGGAGCTCTAATCGAAATATTCTTTTGCTTATACAAAAGAGTCTCAGTTTCTTTTCGGTTCGACCAACCCAAGAAACGTCACATACGGTAAATGAATGTAAACAGTCGATTTTACGGTAATTCTTTTCAATATAAAGTGCCGACGTCAGCTTTATACAACCAAAAGGTCTGTGATATATTTTGGCATTAATTTTATATAATTCAATGTGATTTATTGACTTTTCAATACCTTGGAGCTTTAGTCTTATTTTAAACATTATTCTAAAGTATATATATATGTCCATTAATGGGGTCTGAATCTTTCTTTGTATAAATTTTAGTCAAGCATTTAACTGACTGGCAAGTTCATTGAAGTGCACTGAAACCCTTTCCAATTTTGTTCGACTTTTTTACTTTGATGTGATAGAAGAATGTATAGAGAAGACTCATACCAAATTTCAAATAATACTTGAAATGTCATGTCAGCCGTCTCGAGAAAATTTCATTTTAGGTACCGCGTCACTAAAACAGCTGTACCTCTGTTTTAATTTCACAAATATTTAACAAGAAATATAACAAAGTTACAGCCAATTAGAAATATTATCCAATAAATATCTAAGTAAATAAGTCAAGGGTTTTTCTTATGACATGAAATTCCTTGGAAAAAAAGATTAAAATGATTAATTACTTCATCTAATTACACCTTGTTCTCTTAGTTCACGAGATAAGAAAAAAATGAACCGATTTCAAAAATTAAGTAAGAATCTCACTAAAAATTAAAAAATAATCAAACTTAGAATTTTAACACAAAAAAAACGTTTTAGTATAAAATATGTAGGTAGTAATCGTTCCAATAACTATATAAAAATAAACCTAATACCTACCTAAACCTATTTATCTATTTACAATATTATGTTAACTACTACCAACTGACTACTTTATAGAAGTAGGTGCTGAACCCAAACAATTATATTAATTTAGATTTATTTTGTTGATAATTTAAATTTTTCACATGTCACAAAATTGTATTGTTATATGGTATATAGTGTTTAAAAAGCAAACTGAATGGCTTTTGCTTTGAACGACTTCCGGTTTGCCATCATATCAGATCAGCAAATATCATTATACCCAAATATCTGATTATTTTAGATAAAAAATATGTGAAAACTTTGTACGTGTCTTTGAAATTTGAGCGTTTCTCTCGATTTCCCCCCCTACCCCCAACTGATCCTGATTTGGTTGCAATGGGACCACCTCCGGAGTGTACTCTTTCGAATAAAAAAATAATTTTGAAAATCGGCTCACAATTGAAGGAGAAATCGACGAACATACATTAAATAATATATATACAGTCGAACGTCATTTAGAAAAGTGTGTTAAAAGAATTATATTGATTGAATTACACTTGTAATTGAATATTAAATGTAAATGATTCAAAAGGATTATTATTTTTATTTGGAGCACATCTATTGAAGGGAATCTATTTTATCTTTTCGATATAGAACCGAATAATAAACGTATGAGTCATCCGTCATGAATATTAAATAAAACGTTTAAACAAACCACTTGACTAATCTTCGATGATGAAAGAAGATATCATGGTGCTACTTTCTTCGTTGCCCGTGATTCATTGTTGAATGAGTGAGTCACGAAGATACGTACGGTCTTTAGTTAGTTGCGGTACCTTTTAGCCTATTTGATTTGCATGTTTACAGAACAGGCCTACTGAAAGCTTTATGTCCTAATACCATACGATTTTTTTATTGTTGTTAGTTTAATTAAATCGATGGTATAATTTTCTTCTATTACGAAAAGTCCTTCATATAATTAGCGTATTGTTTTCCTTGAATAGCGGCATTGTTTGCCTTTTTTTACCCTTAACCGTAGTTATTAAAGACGTATAATCAAAAACCCCGGTATCGTATCCAATTCAATATTTGCTTTATATAAATTAATAGTTGTCTCTTCTGACCGAATGCGTATGTAAATGGAAGAGCTTGTTACCTTTTGTCCACCCTTATAATTTAGCTGTTGCGTTTCTACCATCGCATGTTCCATTACAATCATCTATCGGATTTAATTAAACTTGTTTGTTTTTACGTAGCATTCTATAATCACAATTCGAACAAATTTAAAATCAATTAGGGTCTGATTTTTAATAATTAGTTCACATTCCAACATAATTTTGATTTAAGTTATCATTGAAATGATCATGATAGTAAATCTGTACATGTGCAGTTCACCTATAAACAGACCGTACAAGCACCAATAACATTAAATAACACTATCATTCCATATAGCAACAACGCTAAATATATTGAAATGAATCTCGATGCAAAACTTCGCTGGAAGGAACATATAAAGAAGAAAAGAAAAGAACTGGAATTGAAATATAGGAAAATGTACTGGCTAATTGGAAGAAAATCACAATTATCAGTACATAATAAATTGCTATTATATAAGAAAATATTGAAACCTATATGGACATACGGAGTTAAATTATGGGGATGTTCTGCAAAGAGTAACATTAATAAATTATAAATTTTTCTGAACAAAGTCCTGAGAGGTATTGTGGGTGCACTCAAATACTATAGGACTGATTACCTACATCGAGACCTTCAGATACCCACAATCAGTCAAGAAATCAAGAGAATTGCAAGGGGGCATGAGAAAAGATGACATTATCATACTAATATTGAAATATTGCAACTTTTGGATACCACCAGAACAGGACACAGACTCAAAAGAATCAAACCATCTGATCTTGTGTAGTGCTGTGTAGTGAGGCGCATATATTAAAAAATTCAGCAGTGACATGTATAATCATTATTTCACCAGAGATTGAGTTAGGGCCGATGGGTCCTCCATATAACCTAGATATAATTTAGCATAAAGACAAATTGTAGGTTAGACGGAAACGACTAGTAAAAATATATTAATTAAATAATAATAAAAAATATTGATATGATTTATAAAATGTTAAATTATTCAAGTATTGTGTTGCATCATTTATTTTTGCATACATAGGTGATATTAACAGCATTATAGAGATTACAGCAATAACAGAAAAAACATGTTGAGTATGACAAAGGACAATTTAATGGAATATCAAAAATAATGATGCCTAACTATGATTACTAAATATATATAATTCTTCTCTTACTGCTTAATAGGTAAGGCTGGATTAGTTCTATTCTAATTACATAAGCCAATATAATTAAAAGTCTAGACTACATATGACTTTTCTTGATGCCTGATCATTTGAAGTAGTGCACCATAGGATCTGAGGTTTTATTAATTTAAAAATAGGATTCATCGAATATAATCCCTCAAAAGAGGAAATAAAGAAAGTTGACTGGCTTCAAACTTAGTTTGTACGACTGATAAACTGGTAACAATGTATTAAAAATAGTTTTAAAGAAATGATGGTGTATTTTAATTAACCAGAAGATATTTATTGGGAAAAAATGTCATAGTAATCACATTTATCCCTCTAGGGTTCGAAATTAAAATTTAACAGCTCAGAAAAAAACGGGCAGCGGTAATACGGTAGGAGCTGATGGGCGACCAAAATATTTAATCATTTCAACTTGGCGGAAATTTCCGACTAAATAAAATATTATCGGCCGGAGTTATCAGGACTAATAGGGCGAGTAATGATGATGATGTGTCCATTTGGGTAGCGCAGAAGTAAATGAAATATTTTAATAAAGCGGTGAAATGTGTGAACGGGTTACGTAATTAGAGGCCTAACCGACTCCACTGTCAGCCACGAATATTGCTGATGGAGTTTCATTTTGCCGTTTAATATTTAATTAAAACAAGTCCCACCACTTCCCACCAATTTCCATCCCTTAAAAATATTCTTATTCTCTCTCTTAATTATACACAATCAAGGTTGGGCGGTACTTGAATTACTTGTAATTAAATATAAAACATGTCAATATTTCAAATAATTACGGCTTCAAAATACATTGAACATAGATACATAACAATTCTTGCAGTGCAGCTTATGAGAAGTGAACTAAAATTAGAATTAGATCATAGAACTAGAATACTTGAAGGACTTCATAGAGGTATTGAAAGTCAGTGATCCTTAGATTAAATTCAGGGCAACAAATATATTTCTTCTTTTAATTAGTTTAGTATTTTATAAAACTTTTACAAGATGTTAAAGCTTACCATGTCATTACTAGTCTTAATATTCTTTTATAAAATAAACTAATATAAGTTCTAATACATTGATATTAAAAATAAAATAAAATAATAATTAAAACAAATAATGCAAATCATTTCCAATATTTTTCAATATTATTAGATTTTGTTTATTTCAGTTAGTTTTGGGTTTACAGATAATTTTATGTCTTGTTTAAAAATTGCAACATTCCAAAAAGTTCTGTATATTATTTTATATATTGATCGTATAATAAAATACATGTTCTTTTCGTTATTTAGGCCTTAAAATACAGGTAATAACAAATTTAGAGCTTATTCTGACAGATGAGCCATTTTTCCATTTTTTCCATGTATATAATCAGGAAAAATTGTGATTTTTGCCAATTTTCAGACTTTTCACCTTATTTAATTAACACTCTAGTTATAAACATGAAAATATGGTTTCTTATATAAAATTTTAAAACGAATCGGTTAGTCTTATCAGATTTTGCTTATTTCAGTTAGTTTTGATTGTACAGATAATGTTATGTCTTGTTTAAAAATTGCAACATTCCAAAAAGTTCTGTATATTATTTTATATATTGATCGCATAATAAAATACATGCTCTTTTCGTTATTTAGACCTTAAAATACAGGTAATAACAAATTTTGAGCTTATTCTGAGAGATGAGCCATTTTGCCATTTTTTCCATGTATATAATCAGGAAAAATTGTGATTTTTGCCCATATTCAGACTTTTTCACCCTATTTGATTAACGATGTAATTATAAACATGAAAATATAGTATCTTATATAAAATTTTACGACGAATCTGCTAGTTTTCTCAGATTTTGTTTATTTCATTTAGTTTTGGGTTTGCAGATAATGTTATGTTTTGTTTAAAAATTGCAATATTCCAAAAAGTTCAGTATATTATTTTATATATTGCTCATATAATAAAATTAATGTTTTTTTCGTTAATATAAATCTTAATACATTAATACTAAATATAAAATAAAATAACAGTGAAAATATATAATGAAAATCCTTTCAAATATTTTTCAATATTGTTAGGTAAAAAAATGATTTAATATTCATGAAAAACTTTTTTGTTTTTAGCACTAGGTGAATTTTTTGTTTTTATTTAAAAATACGTTTGGTCGTGTATTTGAAATATAATTCCTCAGAAATATAAACTTAGTCCTAAAATAGAACTAGATACCTACCATATTAATCTTATAAATAAAATAATAATTAGAAATAAATAATGAAAATTATTTCCATTATGTTCAATATTATAAGCTAAAAATAACATTTAATATTCTTGAAGAGCATTTTTTTGAGCTTATTCTGTTTCTCATTATAATAGAGCACTTGATGTTTTTTTGGTTTCTGTTTTATCATTTTATGTAGTGTTTGTATTTATTTAAAAATAATTTTGGTCCTGTATTTGAAATATAATTCCTCAGAAATCCTATAGAGTCTTAATATATTAAACTTAATAATAAATTAAAATAATAATTATGCAACTTATTTCCAATGTTTTCTAATATAATTCCTCAGAAACAGAAACTTAATTCGTAATAGAAATGTATTAAAACCAATGTTGACAATGTAAACTATCTTAATTAATATGCCTATTAATATTAATAGCATATTAATAAGCAATTAAAAGGCAAGCAGTGCTTAAATATATCGATACTGTTGATAGAACAAATTCAGCAATGGTAATAGTGTCCGAACTGGACAGAAGTTGACAAAGGGCCAAAGGGTAGAGGACAAGCCGTTGTTTGTAGAGCGTTACACAAGCGGGCCAACCTGGTCTTGTCACTTGGGCAAACCGCCTTAAGGCTCGTCAATTTAGTGAGGCACAACGGAATTGCGGGTGTGTATACAGATCATACAACATGCATTTGGCAGCACATATTCAAACTAAAGAGACAGAGACCGATGAATAATTCATGGACGATTTCAGAAGGTAAAAGATTGACCCTGTTTACCATTATATTTATTCGATATACAGTGCGTCGAAATATTAAAATATTGGACAAATATCCATTACTACTATCATCATATGCGATTAAGTTATATAATTAGGTTAGTTATTAATTATATTCCTATATAAATTACGGATATCGATGATATATCGATACACTATGTGTCAGGTCGGGAACTTTTCAGTTCAAATGTTATATTTCAATATTTAAAAAAAAGATATTTGTTAAACATTTTAAAAATCTGTATATAATTTTAACGGTTTAGTGCATTTTGGTACTTATTTTAAGGTTTAATAAAAATATCACTACTCCTTAAAATATTTAGTTTTTTTTATCTAATATATTATAGTAAAAATTATTTATTAATAAATATAAACACAGCTTTAGCCTTTTTTATGTTTTGTAGTCGAGATACTACATTAACTAAATAAGTTTTCTTTTTAGTAAGTTTTACAATTCCCTTTCTTAGTAGATTTTCCAATATTTTTTTAGATTGATGTCAGTTCAACTCTGATGACTTTTGAAATATAATATATGTGATGTAATAGATTTATAATAAAAATAACTAAACTCATTAAAAAAATGGCAAAACATATATTTATTCGATATACAATGTGCCAAAATATTAAAAAACTAGACAAATATCCATCAGACAATTTATTTATAAAGTAACAAATATATGACAATAATTAAGATTTAAGGGTTGATTGAAGATGAAAAGAAAAATAAGTGAAGAATTAAACCCAAGATAAACCAATAAAAATTGTGTCCGGTGTTAAATAAAGTTCGGTTTCCTCATTATTAAGACGTAGTAGGTAATAATAAGGCCCTTTCCAGGCACCTTCAAAACACCTAGGACATGTTTTAGCCAAAATATTTCAATAATTAAATTTTCTGTTTCGCATATTTTTGTAATTTCCTTTCTTGGTCTCGCGTGGTCCAACATTTCTTTGGATTGATGTCAGTTTTTAACTTTGGTGACTTCCTTTGGCGTGCTAGATGTAATATGATATGAAGTTTAATAACATTATAATAAAAATAAGTAAACTTATTAAAAAAATGGCAAAACATGTATTTATTTAATATACAGTGTGCCGACATATTAAAAAGCTGGACAAATATCCATCAGTAAATTTATTTATAAAATAAAAAAATATATTATAATAATTAAGATTAGCGGGTTGATTGAAGATGAAAAGAAAAATAAGTGAAGAATTAAGCCGAAGGTAACCTAATAAAAGTTGTGTCCGGTGTTAAAAAAGTTCGGTTTAGTCATTATTAAGACGTAGTAGGTAATAATAAGGCCTTTTTATAGGTGAAGTTAATTGCGAGAGCTACAACGGAGTTTTAAGAGGCCCTAAATAGCGATGATATCGACGGGTGGCCCTTTATATGCCCTACTCTTTATAGGCCATGCAATTAGAATTGATTGCTCTAGGTGATTTTAACAAGGCATAACACCAAGCCGTCGACATAAAGGCGGTTATTGGATTTTCTAAAATTTAAGAGCCCTGGGTAAGACAGTCCGAACGACTGCACCATTAGATGTTGTTTTAGTATTGATGTAACTGCAATTTAAGTTTACTTACATGCTCGTAAAATAAAACGAAATTAAAGTGTACCTAAACAATAAAACAAAAACCATATAACGCTTTTGCGTTGTATGATCGTCGTAGTTTTATTGATGAATCGTATTTCATTTAACACACGCACATACAGACATCAACAAATTTCTACACTGTCTCGTAAACATTAAGAATATCACCAGAACAACTTTAATATATTTGATTTTTTTCTTATTTTATGACAACCTGCGAAATTATAGACATACCAACAAGTAACTGCATTATTATTGTCCTATAGAACACCATTTAGCAGTAGTTTCCTTGTATTTTAATGAGTTAATTTCAAGTGAATGATTATTAGACTTGTTTTTTCAAGTCTCAACTTCATGAAAATGCAGTGCAAATACAACAAAAGTTCGTAGATAGGTGATTTAGATTAGGGTTTATAGACAAAATCATGTTTTGATCTATAAAAATAATACTTTCAGACTTTTTGACCCTATTTGATTAACTATGTGGTTATAAAAATCAAAATATGGTCTATAAATTATATAAAATTTTACAACGAATCGGCTAGTCTTTTCAGATTTTGCTTATTTCAGTTAGTTTCATTCATTCTTTCATTCCTTAGTCTTGGTTTTACAGATAATGTTATGTTTTGTTTAAAAATTGCAACATTCCAAAAAGTGCAGTATATTATTTTATATATTGCTCGTATAATAAAATAAAAGCTCTTTTCGTTATTTACACCTTAAAACACAGGTAATAACAAATATTGAGCTTATTTTGACAGATGAGCCATTTTTCCATTTTTTCATGTATCTAGTCAGAAAAAATTGTGATTTTTGCCCATTTTCAGACTTTTTCACTCTATTTAATGAACGATGTAGTTATAAAAATCAAAATATGGTCTCTTATATAAAATTTTACAACGAATCGGCTAGTCTTATCAGATTTTGCTTATTTCAGTTAGTCTTGGTTTTACAGATAATGTTATGTTTTGTTTAAAAATTGCAACATTCCAAAAAGTTCAGTATATTATTTTATATATTGCTCGTATAATAAAATAAATACTCTTTTCGTTATTTACACCTTAAAACACAGGTAATAACAAATATTGAGCTTATTCTGACAGATGAGCCATTTTTCCATTTTTTCATGTATCTAGTCAGGAAAAATTGTGATTTTTGCCCATTTTCAGACTTTTTCATTCTATTTAATGAACGATGTAGTTATAAAAATCAAAATATGGTCTCTTATATAAAATTTTACAACGAATCGGCTAGTCTTATCAGATTTTGCTTATTTCAGTTAGTTTCATTCATTCTTTCATTCCTTAGTCTTGGTTTTACAGATAATGTTATGTTTTGTTTAAAAATTGCAACATTCCAAAAAGTTCAGTATATTATTTTATATATTGCTCGTATAATAAAATAAATACTCTTTTCGTTATTTACACCTTAAAACACAGGTAATAACAAATATTGAGCTTATTCTGACAGATGAGCCATTTTTCCATTTTTTCATGTATCTAGTCAGGAAAAATTGTGATTTTTGCCCATTTTCAGACTTTTCACTCTATTTAATGAACGATGCAGTTATAAAAATCAAAATAGGGTCTCTTATATAAAATTTTACAACGAATCGGCTAGTCTTATCAGATTTTGCTTATTTCAGTTAGTCTTGGTTTTACAGATAATGTTATGTTTTGTTTAAAAATTGCAACATTCCAAAAAGTTCAGTATATTATTTTATATATTGCTCGTATAATAAAATAAATGCACTTTTCGTTATTTACACCTTAAAACATAGGTAATAACAAATTTTGAGCTTATTCTGACAGATGAGCCATTTTTCCATTTTTTCATGTATATAGTCAGAAAAAAATGTGATTTTTGCCCATTTTCAGACTTTTTCACTCTATTTAATGAACGATGTAGTTATAAACATGAAAATATGGTCTCATATATAAAATTTTACAACAAATCTGCCAGTCTTATCAGATTTTGCTTGTTTCAGTTAGTTTTGGATTTACAGAAGAAGATATGTTTTGAATAAAAAATACAGCATTCAAAAAAGTTCAGTATATTATTTTATATGTTATTCGTATAGCAAAATATATGATTTTTTTGTTATTTACACGTCTAATTACAACTAATAACAATTATGAACCTTATTCTGACTACTGTGATACTTTTATCTTTTTTCCATATATTCAGGAAAAACTCCAATTTTTGGTAATTTTCAGGCATTTCCACCTTGTACAGCTAATACTGTGGTTATAAGCATGAAAATATGAACTTATGCAGAGTCATACAAAATATCTGCAAGTCTATCTCCCATATATTCCTGATTTAGCACCCTCATACTTCTATCTGAACCCATAATAGAATAAAATTGTTTCTAGAAAATATTTGGCAACCAATGAAGAAGTTCGTAGATTAATATTTTCACAGCCTTTTAGATTGCTCCTCCTGGAAAAAAGGTGGTTCTGGAGAAACGCTGGAATAAGTGTGTTAAAGCCATGGAATATAATTTTCAACTGCAAACTATTTTTTTAACTGAAAATCGTTGCAATATGGAAAGAAGTTAGACTGAGAATTTTTCATCTTACCCTGGTATGCTAGCTCGAAAATAAGAATATTTCTATTTTATATGTAATAAATTTGCTGAAAATGCATACACCTAATAATCTTAACATATTATCGTAAAAATACTATAAACAGTTCAAGAAACTCGACCAAAATATGAACAACTGTACTCTACTGGAGATTGTACTTAAATTTCCAATTTCATCCCAATGCACATCGCGATGTATACAAAGTTTCATTTTAAAATTATTTAAACGTCTCGAAAATCGTTCAGATATCGACAACATCGTTGTTTAGAGCTTCGAGTTCCCATTTCGACGATATTTTTCAATTTACGAAATGAAATTTCATACTAGGTTTATAAGGGCAAAAATCTAATAAATTCAAGTCAGATATCGTAGCAAGTTTCTTATATTTTCTGATAATTAACTAGATATAAAGCTGGGCAAAATACATAATTTGCCTATAATTAAAATACAAATTACAATATACTATCTAGCATGTACTTGAAATATAAACATCTAGTAAAAGAAGAATGTACTTTCATGTGCACTAGATATTTAAATGAATTATCAGACAAACAGCATACTTGGTGAATGAATAAAATCTACTAAACAATCCTTCTACAGGATACATTACTCCACAAATATCTCCGGATTTGGTGCCTGTGCATATTGAGCTTCATTTAATTTTAAAACATAATAATCCGCGTTTGGCGCATGCGTACATACAGCTTTATATATATATATATATATATATATATATATATATATATATATATATATAAAACGAAAAAGGCACCACTATATATGAAAGCAGAGATTCTCTTTTCCTTGGCATTAGGTCTTTAGGGTGTCGTTGCTAGTTTTATATATTGTTTATTTTATCCAGGTCTACTTGTGTTAGCAAATTTAATTATTTCATAGTATCACTGTAATCACTGTAATCACTAAAAAATGCTGTCTCATTTCTTCTTCTCCGATTCTCTGAATTTCACATTCTTAGACTTCCGCTCTTAATAAATTCTAGCTACATCTTACCTATAAAATAAAATCATTACTAACATATATTATTTTTAAAATAAATATCTAATTATTACCAAAACCTTAACAAATCTCATTAATGACTTGACTACTTCCAACACAATCAGAATCATGTTCTTCTCTGTTCTTGTTATCATTAAATTTTGGCCTATTTATACCTATTCGATGTCGTTGGAAATGATTTGTTATAAATTTGGCAGCTAATATCCCCACTGTAAATAAAATTGATATCTTACCCTTGTTCTTCCATATTTTAAAACCAATGTATGTTAAACCACCAACAAAATACAGCAATTTTATTATTATTACTATAAAATTATGACTGTAACATAAAATCTAAATATTCTAGATTTTTTGTTGTTTTGACTTGATGGACTGTACCGATAGAAACGAAAAGAATGTACCGTCATTTTAAATGGAAGACAATATAGTTTATTCTCTTCTATGGTTTATTCTATGCAGAGAATACGCATGCGCCAAATCCGGAGATATTTGTGGGGTAATGTATCCCTCATTCTACATCTCCTGATCGACATAAACTTGTGTGATATTGTATGAACACATTTTTTATTAAATCCTTTATTTTTGTTTTTATTGTTCAGATAATTGAAATATCAATCACAAATTACAATTTTAGCTGTAGTTGAATTACAAAAACCAAGTATGTATGTATATTGCAAATACGAACTTTAATTAAAAGTAATTCAAATACAAATTCAATTCAAATAGTAAGATAATTATCTGGTAATAACCAGTAAATAATTAGTCATAAACCAGTAATCTGTAATATTTCTTAAACAATCAATTAAAATTATTATAGACATAACCACTTAGTTTATGTTTGTGTATTTAACCAATGAATAAATGCGTTAGTAAATTTTCCATTGTGTGTTACTCTATACGATATAAATCAAACATCTCTTAGATCGCCTGTAGGCTACCATAAAAATGCCTTTGTATAAAATGTGATTGATGATTTATCCGAAGACACAATAGATCCTGTGTATATTTGTAACGTTTCATTTAACATTTAAAATGTCTTGTAAACAGAAGTCGTTTGATCTAAAGTGGTTTTATTAATAGAATATCTGCAAAGTATTTTAAACGATGAGAGGTAGAAACTCACCCTATAATATTACACAGATACAGTTTAGAATTTTATCATAAAATATAACCAACATTCATAAAGATAATCCTTGGTATTTTTTTAACAAAACTGATAATATTGCGATTTGATGCATATT
Source organism: Rhynchophorus ferrugineus (assembly GCF_030347505.1). Lineage (NCBI taxonomy): Eukaryota > Metazoa > Arthropoda > Insecta > Coleoptera > Curculionidae > Rhynchophorus > Rhynchophorus ferrugineus. The sequence goes on along the minus strand of NW_027472584.1, from coordinate 22,435,287 downwards.
GAAAGATATTTCATATAGACAGCTTTGTATCTCAAATACAACTATACAATTCAGTGTAATTTTTCAATAATACTTAATAAATTTTATCAGCAGTTGTATTAAAAAAAATAAAACCAGTTGAAAATGGTATTCTTTGTTTCTTAACATGATTTACTATTCATTGAGAAAAATATATTGAATAAACCGTTTTTATTTTTATTTTTTTATTGCCTATTATAGTAATCTAGTAAATTAACACTAATAACATATTTCTTTTTATCTTAACTTGCTAGGCATTACTTATTCTACGATAGACACTTTAGGGTTACCATTTATGTTACTGTTTTTAATGTGGACTGAGTTTTACTTATAACTTCAGTGAACTAGATCAAATGGTTTTAGTCTCTCGAATCTTCTGACTAAACCATCATTATCAAGGAGGTGGAAAACCTCAACATTGATGTGCTGATGGAGCTTCTGTTCATGTCTTGAGTATAGTCCTTAATAACGTTATCGCCAGTTTCTACCTTCAGGTCCTTATACAGATTGTCGTTACGAATTTACTATGGTGCATCAACAATACTTCGCAGTACCTTGGCCAGTATCTTTGCACAACTCCAGAGTTGAATATCGTAAGTCCACACTGGTCCAAGACTTGTTGGTTAAACTGGTCAAAACTCTCATACCAAACTTTGTCGAAAGCTGGAATAACATCTAAAAATATTGCTGAACAAACTTTATTTTCTTCTAGTAATTTTTCTATGATATTTCTGTGAAACTGATCAATCGTAAAATGTTGTTTCTTGAAACCAAATTAATGATACGGAACAAGATGCTTATCCTCAACGATTGCTTTCATGCTCCTCAACAAAAGTTTTTCTTGAAGCCGTTTCATAAGGTAGCTTTTCTGATTTAAGAATCATAGTTACTTCATTTATCGTTCTTATAACGAAAAAAATGTTCCTAATTTATCAAGTTACATAATGTGGCTTAAAAGTTAGCTTCATCCATGAACTTTATCTTCAAAAAATGTAATAAAAAATGTTGTGAAGATACCTTAAGATTTAAAAGAGAAATGTAAGATTAAAGATGAAAATAAAATCAAAGGAAGGCAAGAAATTCGAATGATGTAGAAATGAATATAACGAATGATGACGTACTATAGGACATTGTTGTGATATGTATTTTTATTTCTACTAAAATTTTAGCAATTACGTATGCAATTTAAAGAAAAATATCTTTTTTTTTTAGAATATATTCATCCCTGGTTACTGTCATTATGCCCATGACAAGCTTTTGACCTCTTGGGTTGTATTTATACTCTAAAATAAACTTTGTTTTGAGACACCTTGTAGTTACAGAAGTAAAATACCCTTAAAATTAATTCCGGCTCCTAATAATTTGGGAAGTTAGTGGCGTAATGAAAGACGTTTCTTACAGACAGCAATCAGTTAAGTAACTTTACAATAGCCGGACTTAAATGTATTTCTTCAATGAACGAGAAAGAACTACATAAATAATATGCATTTATGAGTTCCGAACTCAATTATTTCAGTACTTTCGGCAGCTATAAAATATGTCATCTTTTAAATGTCATATAATGACAGGAGTAGAAAGAACGTAGTTACTCTCGAAAATGTATTTCGCTTATTATTAGTGGCTGTAAAACTTGCTGATCGTTTACCAGTTGAGACCGCTGTCTAGATTCTGCCCCTTCAAACTGACGATGGCTTCTTAGAACGACGTTGTATCGACATTTATCCGAATTACTCCGTCACGTAATATATATATTTCTTCTTCTTAAGATTCGATCATTATGTTTTCGAACCATAAAAATGTTATTATACGTGGCCACCCATATATCTCCATATTCAACGAAAACATTACGCGGCGTATGAGCTCGGGTATTAAGTGCCATAGGTTTACTTCAATATTTTATACAAAATTATTGAGAGGTAATTTCTGTATTACTTTGTTGTTGCTTTAATACGCTTTTTAAGTGGACTTCATTATTTAGTGAATTTATTATAGGGGCGAGACAGTAAACGCCAATTTAATTTTGACTAATCTGCAATATTGTTCAATATTTACCATTTTTATATTTCTTAATTTAATAGTTCGACGCAACGTTGAAAAGGCTGAATTATTAGAATGTTGAGCCCTTCACAAGCTTCTTCTTTCGATCGTGTACAGCGATGGTACCGATCGGTAAGAGATCAAACCACGTTGGTGCTGCAGTAACCTATACAATATTTTAGAAATTTTGCTTCACATTTTGACGAAAACGGGTGTACGGAGAGGCTTGAAAATTTGGCACGATTAAAGTTTATACGGAGGAAGAATCTTTAGGTTTAATATTTTTCGAGCAATTTTAAACCGTATTCACCTGACATAACATCTTGTGACTCCTTCTTATTTCCCAAGTTAATATTGCTATTTCGATGTAGGCGTTTTGGGTTAACATAAAAATAGACTGTTTAAGAATGCTTAAAAGTTATTTTGATTTTTGAAGTCAACTTTTGATTTAATGTGGTAATTGATGAAGGAAAAAGGAAAAAGAAAAGGTGTTCTTGTTTAAGACCTATTATTAATTGAAATGGTTTTGGAGACATAGCATATAATTATACTAGAGGTACCTATAAAGGTTATTTCTGTAATTAACTTAAGATTTTTCTGTAAATTTTAGTGGTACTAACTTCTGATTAATTTCAGGTTTCATTAGTAAATGTATTTTTTAACAAGCCAATTATTCACTTGAATATTGCAAGTAATAAATACGTTAAATGTGCATCAAAAGTTAAAATGAATGTTCAATAGAATATTTACAGTTATAAAATAGTTTGTGAGGCAGATGTTAGTTCTTACCCGGGACATAAGACAAGATAATGACTGTATAAATGAAGTAATGAAAATATGCAGGAGATAACGCCAATTGAATTTTTACTAATCTGCAATATTGTTCAATATTTATCATTTTTATCTTTCTTAATTTAATAGTTCGACGCAACGTTGAAAAGGCTGAATTATTCGCAGAACATTTAGCTAACGTATTCCAACCGAATCTACAATAGATACCAATCCTGTTTATCAGCCCGATGTAACTATAAATCCGATTTCTCCGATGGAAGTTATCACTGAAATTGACGACAACCTCAGTTTTAAATAGACTCTTGGAATTGATGATATTTCACGTATTTGAACAGAGAATCTCTCATTTTCGCGCTACCCTAACCTCTCTTAATAGTAATAAATTATATAGGAAACAGAACCTTAGAAAGAAGTGCTTTGTGAACATTTAATTCTTTGTACAGTATCCATTATCATTAGGGCGCTCATATAAGCACATTTTTAAATATTTTCGGAAGAAATGTTTCTTTTTAACATAGATTATGGTAAGTAGTGCTGTGTATCTGCTCCTCATTCATAAGATAAGCTTTAGAAGTCTTCCATATAAGAGATAAATAAGTAACCACTTTAAAAGCCAAAGTAGATAATCATCCAACAATCCATATCTCTTTGGACTCTCCCTATTATTACTGTTGATCTATCCACGAAGAAGTTTATAAGAGTTTAATAACTGAATGATTTAGAATGTTGAGCCCTTCACAAGCTTCTTCTTTCGATCGTGTACAGCGATGGTACCGATCGGTAAGAGATCAAACCACGTTGGTGCTGCAGTAACCTATACAATATTTTAGAAATTTTGCTTCCCATTTTGACGAAAACGGGAGTACGGAGAGGCTTGACAATTTGTCACGATTAAAGTTTATACGGAGGAAGAATCTTTAGGTTTAATATTTTTCGAGTAATTTTAAATCGTATTCACCTCACATAACACCTTGTGGCTCCTCCTTATTTCCGAAGTTAATATTGCTATTTCGATGTAGGCGTTTTGGGTTAACATAAAAATAGGCTGCTTAAGAATGCTTAAAAGTTATTTTGATTTTTGAAGTCAACTTTTGATTTAATGTGGTAGTTGATGAAGGAAAAAGGAAAAAGAAAAGGTGTTCTTGCTTAAGACCTGATATTAATTGAAATGGTCTTGGAGACATAGCATATAATTATACTAGAGGTACCTCTAAAGGTTATTTCTGTAATTAACTTAAGATTTTTCTGTAAATTTTAGTGGTACTAACTTCTGATTAATTTCAGGTTTCATTAGTAAATGTATTTTTTAACAAGGCAATTATTCACTTGAATATTGCAAGTAATAAATACGTGAAATGTGCCTCAAGAATTAAAATGAATGTTCAATAGAATATTTACAGTTATAAAATAGTTTGTGAGGCAGATGTTAGTTCTTACCCGGGACATAAGACAAGATAATGACTATATAAATAAAGTAATGAAAATATGCAGGAGATAACGCCAATTTAATTTTTACTAATCTGCAATATTGTTCAATATTTATCATTTTTATATTTCTTAATTTAATAGTTCGACGCAACGTTGAAAAGGCTGAATTATTCGCAGAACATTTAGCTAACGTATTCCAACCGAATCTACAATAGATATCAATCCTGTTTATCAGCCCGATGTAACTATAAATCTGATTTCTCCGACAGAAGTTATCACTGAAATTGACAACAACCTCAGTACTAAAAAGACTCTTGGAATTGATGATATTTCACGTATTTGAACAGAGAATATCTAATTTTCTCGCTACCCTAACCTCTCTTAATAGTAATAAATTATATTGGAAACAGAACCTTAGAAAGAAGTGCTTTGTGAACATTTAACTGTTTGTACAGCATCCATTATCATTAGGGCGCTCATATTAGCACATTTTTAAATATTTTCGGAAGAAATGTTTCTCTTTAACATAGATTATGGTAGGTAGTGCTGTGTATCTGCTCCTCATTCATAAGATCAGCTTTAGAAGACTTCCATATAAGCGATAAATAAGTAACCACTTTAAAAGCCAAAGTAGATAATCATCCAACAATCCCTATCTCTTTGGACTCTCCCTATTATTACTGTTGATCTATCCACGAAGAAGTTTATAAGAGTTTAATAACCGAATGATTTAGAATGTTGAGCCCTTCACAAGCTTCTTCTTTCGATCGTGTACAGCGATGGTACCGATCGGTAAGAGATCAAACCACGTTGGTGCTGCAGTAACCTATACAATATTTTAGAAATTTTGCTTCCCATTTTAAGGAAAACGGGAGTACGGAGAAGCTTGACAATTTGGCACGATTAAAGTTTATACGGAGGAAGAATCTTTAGGTTTAATATTTTTCGAGTAATTTTAAATCGTATTCACCTCACATAACACCTTGTGGCTCCTCCTTATTTCCGAAGTTAATATTGCTATTTCGATGTAGGCGTTTTGGGTTAACATAAAAATAGACTGTTTAAGAATGCTTAAAAGTTATTTTGATTTTTGAAGTCAACTTTTGATTTAATGTGGTAATTGATGAAGGAAAAAGGAAAAAGAAAAGGTGTTCTTGTTTAAGACCTATTATTAATTGAAATGGTTTTGGAGACATAGCATATAATTATACTAGAGGTACCTATAAAGGTTATTTCTGTAATTAACTTAAGATTTTTCTGTAAATTTTAGTGGTACTAACTTCTGATTAATTTCAGGTTTCATTAGTAAATGTATTTTTTAACAAGGCAATTATTCACTTGAATATTGCAAGTAATAAATACGTGAAATGTGCCTCAAGAATTAAAATGAATGTTCAATAGAATATTTACAGTTATAAAATAGTTTGTGAGGCAGATGTTAGTTCTTACCCGGGACATAAGACAAGATAATGACTATATAAATAAAGTAATGAAAATATGCAGGAGATAACGCCAATTTAATTTTTACTAATCTGCAATATTGTTCAATATTTATCATTTTTATATTTCTTAATTTAATAGTTCGACGCAACGTTGAAAAGGCTGAATTATTCGCAGAACATTTAGCTAACGTATTCCAACCGAATCTACAATAGATATCAATCCTGTTTATCAGCCCGATGTAACTATAAATCTGATTTCTCCGACAGAAGTTATCACTGAAATTGACAACAACCTCAGTACTAAAAAGACTCTTGGAATTGATGATATTTCACGTATTTGAACAGAGAATATCTAATTTTCTCGCTACCCTAACCTCTCTTAATAGTAATAAATTATATTGGAAACAGAACCTTAGAAAGAAGTGCTTTGTGAACATTTAACTGTTTGTACAGCATCCATTATCATTAGGGCGCTCATATTAGCACATTTTTAAATATTTTCGGAAGAAATGTTTCTCTTTAACATAGATTATGGTAGGTAGTGCTGTGTATCTGCTCCTCATTCATAAGATCAGCTTTAGAAGACTTCCATATAAGCGATAAATAAGTAACCACTTTAAAAGCCAAAGTAGATAATCATCCAACAATCCCTATCTCTTTGGACTCTCCCTATTATTACTGTTGATCTATCCACGAAGAAGTTTATAAGAGTTTAATAACTGAATGATCTAGAATGTTGAGCCCTTCACAAGCTTCTTCTTTCGATCGTGTACAGCGATGGTACCGATCGGTAAGAGATCAAACCACGTTGGTGCTGCAGTAACCTATACAATATTTTAGAAATTTTGCTTCCCATTTTAAGGAAAACGGGAGTACGGAGAAGCTTGACAATTTGGCACGATTAAAGTTTATACGGAGGAAGAATCTTTAGGTTTAATATTTTTCGAGTAATTTTACATCGTATTCACCTGACATAACACCTTGTAACTCCTCCTTATTTCCGAAGTTAATATTGCTATTTCGATGTAGGCGTTTTGGGTTAACATAAAAATAGACTGTTTAAGAATGCTTAAAAGTTATTTTGATTTTTGAAGTCAACTTTTGATTTAATGTGGTAATTGATGAAGGAAAAAGGAAAAAGAAAAGGTGTTCTTGCTTAGGACCTGTTATTAATTGAAATGGTCTTGGAGACATAGCATATAATTATACTAGAGGTAACTCTAAAGGTTATTTCTTTAATTAAGTTAAGATTTTTCTGTAAATTTTAGTGGTATTAACTTCTGATTAATTTCAGGTTTTATTAGTAAATGTATTTTTTAACATGGCAATTATTCACTTGAATATTGCAAGTAATAAATACGTTAAATGTGCATCAAAAGTTAAAATGAATGTTCAATAGAATATTTACAGTTATAAAATAGTTTGTGAGGCAGATGTTAGTTCTTACCCGGGACATAAGACAAGATAATGACTGTATAAATGAAGTAATGAAAATATGCAGGAGATAACGCCAATTTATTTTTTACTAATCTGCAATATTATTCAATATTTATCATTTTTATATTTCTTAATTTAATAGTTCGACGCAACGTTGAAAAGGCTGAATTATTCGCAGAACATTTAGCTAACGTATTCCAACCGAATCTACAATAGATACCAATCCTGTTTATCAGCCCGATGTAACTATAAATCCGATTTCTCCGATGGAGGTTATCACTGAAATTGACAACAACCTCAGTTCTAAATAGACTCTTGGAATTGATGATATTTCACGTATTTGAACAGAGAATCTCTCATTTTCTCGCTACCCTAACCTCTCTTAATAGTAATAAATTATATAGGAAACAGAACCTTAGAAAGAAGTGCTTTGTGAACATTTAATTCTTTGTACAGTATCCATTATCATTAGGGCGCTCATATAAGCACATTTTTAAATATTTTCGGAAGAAATGTTTCTTTTTAACATAGATTATGGTAGGTAGTGCTGTGTATCTGCTCATCATTCATAAGATCAGCTTTAGAAGACTTCCATATAAGAGATAAATAAGTAACCACTTTAAAAGCCAAAATAGATAATCATCCAACAATCCCTATCTCTTTGGACTCTCCCTATTATTACTGTTGATCTATCCACGAAGAAGTTTATAAGAGTTTAATAACTGAATGATCTAGAATGTTGAGCCCTTCACAAGCTTCTTCTTTCGATCGTGTACAGCGATGGTACCGATCGGTAAGAGATCAAACCACGTTGGTGCTGCAGTAACCTATATAATAATTGAACCGTCTTCTTTTTGTCTTTCAGTCCGCATCTGGCAACCGGACTTCTCAGAGATGAAGTTCTGAACATTTACGAAGCTTTAATTGGAATTATATCAACTGACAATTGACAATCTGGCAAACCTCTACTTGAGTAAGGACTTAAACACTGAAAAAACTTCACTGTATGGATAACTAAATCAACTGAATTAGAATCTTCTTCTGGAATGAATAAGCAAATGACTATTTGGTCTATTCTATGGAATACTACCTGTCAAACGTGCTATAATACAGTTTCGTTGAATAAATATTACTAGAGATATGTGACTTTAAAATCATCTATTAGAAAAAACAGAAATTACCTTTTCCCTACTTAAAAAAATAAAAATAAAAATTGGATATGTTATTGAGCAGCTCTATAGCCAAATTAAAAAAAAATTATGAGTTCAATGATATAAACTTCAACTGTACTTTCTCTTTCGTCTATTTAAATATTTTTTATATATACATTAAATTATCAGGATGATAAATCTTATAAAATTTAAGTGAGAAATTTGAGATAGCCGGAATAATTTAACATAATGGCATTTTATTTTGCATGACAAATAAAGGACGTTTTTCCTTGTTTCCAATTTAGATTGCTGTAAAAAAAAATTTAATTCCCATAAAAATAAGGCTGCACGTACAGAATTTAATCTACCCCCAATTCAAAGAAGGGTAGATTTAACGGGGCGAACAAATAAATTTAACCCTGACGAATATGATGTTTATTGCCGTGGTCGTTACTGCTGCTTTTCTTTATTTTTCCGATACTTTCATTGGTTTAGTTCCCTTGCTGATATCGTTTTATGATCGTCGATATGTTAGACGGTTTTACATATTTTGACAGTAATTCGAACGTTGAAATATACAAATTAGTACAAATTAGTTCGATATATTTTTAAGATATGATCTATATAATGACAGATGATTTCGGTGATTTTAGAACTTTTGGATATGTGTCAATAATATTTAATTATTAATTTTTTTAATTTCATATAAAACCCCTATATTTTATATATCATAATTTCTCTCTAACAACACTTTACAAAAACTGGAATTCGAAAATTACTTTAAGAAAAGTGATAGCCTGCAAAAGCACTTATATCAAATACATTTTCAGATATTTTTGTTGCATTTTAAATTTGTTAGGAAAAAGCCGTAAAAAATTATATATCCTGATAAAGACATTAAGAGAAATATTATTTGTTTGATAAATATATTAACGTTTGTTCTATTATAATATGATATAATAGAACATTATACATAAATGAATAAATTATTACAGTATTACTTTTAGCACCCTGTACATAAAAATGTATTTATACCGGTCTTAAAACTTTATGGCCAAACGAATGATACCAGAACGGTAGCTTTATGAACGAACTGGGTTGTTCGCAAATTCACATGGTTTACTTTATTATCTGTCAAATCCAGAAGATTAATAATGACATCTTACAGAGATGCTTTCGCTGCTGCATATGGAAGCTTTAACAATAGTATTTCTCTCTCTCTCTCTCTCTCTCTCTCTCTCTCTATATATATATATATATATATATATATATATATCCCATACATTTAACATAACGTATAGACGGCTCTATTCACCTGATTTGGTTTCATCAGGTATCTGACTGTTCGCTGAATTCAAGAATTTGTTTTGAAGGTACTGTTTTTGACAATTTCAATGACTGTTTTGTAGAATGAAAAAAAATATAAATTCAGACCCTTTAAAAATTTTGCAGGAATTTACAAAATATTATGTCATGCACTAGTACAAAGATTTAAAAGAAGTATTAACCAAGACATCGACAAAAACATGAGGAATATTGCCATCCAAGTCTTAGAGAGTATTGAGATTTATATGTTTCGAGTAATTTTGAACCGTATTCACCTGACATAACACCGTGTGACTTTTGCCCATTCCGGAAGTTAATATTACTATTTCGATTTAGGCGTTTTGTATCGAATAAGAGTATGAAGTTGTTACAGTTCTAAAAATAATCTTACTTATGATACTTTGTTATAATGTACAGTGGTGTAGTAATTTGCACTTATTTATATTTATTATGGAAATTATTTAAAGTTAATGGAAATTAGATTTAAATAAGTGCAAATTAAAAAATATTAATGAGTGTTAGTTCTTGAGATAATTTGCAATATATTTTAGTATATAGACAATTATTATTTTAATTAATGTTATATATCAAATATATTTCTGATCTTATAATGAAAATACCTTGAAAACAAGTTTTGGTAACATATAATTTTTAAATTAGTCCTTTTACTCTATTTTGAGAGAAATATGATTAATTTAATACACTGTGGTTGAATTTCGTTCACAGGGGGATTACTTAGGTATTTATTTATGTATATTATGGCTCGAAAGACAAACTTAAAAGTTCATAAAAAATATTCCGAAAACAATTATTAAGAATTTCACTAATCAATTAGGCCAAGACGTGAATTATACCGTACTATTTGACGTTTTCCGTAAAATCAGGATTATCTATGTAGGTTGTTTGGTTCTATAGTTTACAGCGTTGTCGAGTGGCTTGTTAAGCTTAGCCTTTGGCGGTCCAGCAGGAGACACGTGCCGTGAATTTAACAACGAACGTCGGAGATTTATTTCTTCGCCTGATCTGAAACTCGGTACATAAGGTTTTTGTTTGACAGCTTTACCCCCTAGGACAGAAAATGGGGCCCCCGCCATAGGAGGTCCGACGAAAATTCAGTAAGTGTCCCATGGTGAAGAAGCACGAACAATCCAACAAATTAGTCACATTGTGTGTTGTTTTATAACCCACGGAGGGTGGTTTGTCATTCTGTTTATACGTTTTAAAGGTGACAAAAATAATTGATCGTCAACATAAATAAATTTCTGTATAATCACTGAATACATATTTAAATGCTTCATTAAAAAATGTTTATTATTCAAAACATGAATCAATCTTATCAATGAATTAATTTTAAAGGATTTACCTGCAATTTTGCTATTTTTTGTCTGGAGTGAATCTTAACTGAGCTAGAATTAGTTTATAAAATACACTTAGTACAAACTTAACGATAAATTAATTTATTAATACTTTTCTTTTGTACTTGAATCAATTAACAACGACTTAAATTAAAGTCAATACTAAGACTTATATACTTGAAACAAGTTTGTAATGTTTAATATGCTTCACCGTTTTGACTTCTGACTATTTGCCAAATTCAAGGATTTGGTTTGAAGACATTATTTTTGACAATTTCAATGAAAAAATGTTAGTATAAATCAATTTCCTGTAAATATCTTGCAGGAATATACAAAACGTCATGTCATGCGCGGCAAAAATACGGTTATATGACTAGTATAAAGTTTATTTATTTATTTATTTTTTTATTATTAAATAACATATTGTTACTAGTCGTTTCCGTCTAGCCTACAATTTGTCTTTATGCTAACTTAAATCTAGGTATATAACTAGTAGGACCCATCGGCCCTAACTCAGTCTCTGGTGAAATAATGTTTATACATGTTACTGCTGAATTTTTAATATATGCACCTCACTACACAACACTACACAAGTTCAGATGGTTTGGTTCTTTTGAGTCTATGTCCTGTTCTGGTGGTATCCAAAAGTTGCAATATTTCAATATTAGTATGCGAATGGAGTTTTTCCTCATGCCTCCTTGCAATTCTCTTGATTTCTTCACTGACTGTGGGTATCTGAAGGTCTCGATGTAGGTAATCAGTCCTATAGTATTTGGGCGCACCCACAATACCTCTCAGGACTTTGTTCTGAAAAATTTGTATTTTATTAATGTTATTCTTTGCAGAACATCCCCATAATTGAACTCCGTATGTCCATATAGGTTTCAATATTTGCTTATATAATAGCAATTTGGTATGTACTGATAATTGTGATTTTCTTCCAATTAGCCAGTACATTTTCCTATATTTCAATTCCAGTTCTTTTCTTTTCTTCTTTATATGTTCCTTCCAGCGAAGTTTTTCAGGCTTAATAATTTTGGTTAACTCTTTCGGCGTGACTAATTCAATCATCGAATTTTCAGCTTCTATGTCCGGTAAACTATGTTCAATATTAGCTTCATTTGGTTTGAAAGTTTTTTCTAGATATTCAGCAAATGCTTCTGCTTTTTGGCATTTGTCACGTGCCCAATTCCCACATAGGTCTCTTATAGGTGGACTGTGTAGACATGAGCGCTTTAGATATTTTGTGGCTTTCCAGAGTGAGTAATCAGTTTCTTTATCATCTGTTAAATTTCTGAGATAGTCATTTATGGTTTTGTTTTTTATTTCCAGTATTTCTCTTTTCAGTCTTTGGGTTTAAACAATATTAAACAATTTTTATTTTCCGGTGTTCTTGTTTTGTTGCCATTTTTTTCGTAATTTACGTTTTTCAGCTACCATTTCCTTCACTTCTTTTGGACAATTAATTCCTTCAGTTGTACTCTTAATTTCTGGACTAGTATAAAGTGTTTAAAGAAGTTCTAACCAATATATCGACAAAAACATGAGAAAAATGCCGTCCAAGTCTTGTACGGCCTTAGGGCTTATATTTTTCGAGCGATTTTGAAACGTATTCACCTAACATAACACCTTGTGACTTATCAACTTCCGCTATCTGATCTATCCAGTTTTTTGTCTAACGTGATACTTCCAGTTTAATTTATTAGCGAAACTGGAGTCTATTAAGATCGAGGTATTTCGGTGATTCTGCTTGATGATTTGGGCATACTTCAAGTAATACAATAAGGTTTTTGTCTTATCTCTGTAGCATAAAATGTACATCGACAGATTTCGAGCTACTAAGTTATATTTTCCAAGCTCTAGAGTATTGGCTCCTTTTGTTGATTACCATAAAAAATTAAAAATCATAGATAAAAAACGAATCCTTACGAAACAATATCCTACATCATGAAAAGATGAGATAATATCCATTTAACTAATATTTAACAAAGCGCTATAATTAGATCGCCTATTCATAGCCCTACCATCTTAATACCATCTAGGTATCACACAAAATCAATCCTGTTCTATCGTGTTTTGACTCAGCGATGCAGACGGTGGCTTTTTATTCTGTTAATTTAAATCAGTTTTAGTCCTCTGTTCTCGCAATGATCCGAAACGACTTTTTGAATTCATTAATATAAAATGTCCGCTTAAGTAAAACAGGTAGCGGTCCTTTTCCTCACCCTGTCACATCCATTCGATGTTCTCGCATTAAATCCTTGATTGATATGCGCTTTGGAACCTTTGGTTTTTCAGTGGACGAACAATACCACCTTTTTTCTTTCACTTGATGTGGCTTTCTCTCTCTCTCTCTTTCCATCTCTTTCTCTGTACCGGTGTACAAATTTATTTAAATTTCAAAAATTCTGAACACAATTTTCAGGTATTCAAACGCAGACAGGCAGAACATTTATTTTAAAGTAATAAAATTAGATAATAGATTTCAATAAACCCGAAAACCACAATGATTCATTCACTATGTCGTGTTATCGACTTCGTTCTTTGTTCACGTCACTTTTTTAATCTTTAATTTTAAAATACATGTTAATTCGTATATTCGTATATATATGTATGTATGTCAATATCCAATTAGATATTTTGTTGTAATATGTTTTTAATAATCGAAAAATGTTTTAAAGTTTTAAAGAACCTGGAACCCTATCGCAGCGCTATCTACCGAGTCCAGATGCGAATCTAAACAACTCTCGAATCCACATACATACATAAAAAAAATTTCATCAAAATTGGTTCTACCGTTTAAGAGGTGTTCGGTGACATACATACGGAAGAAGATATATTAATTTATTAATTAAAAAATCATCATAGTATTTTTAATGTTAGTATAAATGTTAATACGTCAATATCCTATTAAATATTTTGTTGTAATATGTTTTAATTACCGAACAATACTTAACAGTTTAAAAAATACTTGAAACCCTATCGCAGCGGCACCTACCGGGTCCGGTTGCCAATCTAAAATCATTCTCAAATCCACATACATACACAAGCAAAATTTTATCAAAATCGATTCAACCGTTTAGGAGGTGTTCGGTGACATACGCATGGAAGAAGATATATTAATTTAATTAATTAAAAAATCATCATAATATCTTTAATGTTATTATAAATGTTAATACGTCAATATCCAATTAGAGATTTTATTGTAATATGTTTTAACTATCGAACAATGTTTAAAAGTTTTAATAAAACCTGAAACCGTATCGCAGCGTTACCCACAGTGGCCTGATTGTGAATCAAAACCTTTCTCGAATCCATATACACACACAAACCAAATTTCATCTAAATTGGTCCAACCGTTTAGGAGTAGTTCGGTGACAAACACTTAATTAATTAGAAATAAGCATAATTTGGTTATGACAGATGTTTTTTCTTTCGAGTAACAATTATTATTATCGCGGTAATTAAATGAACAGACTTGCTAAAATTAATGGGATTGATAAATAGAGATGGAGCGAGATTGGATGTTATGTGGAGGGCGGTAAAATGACAGAACACTATTCAGCGAGTCAATGCAATTATCGAATCGAATGAATTTAGAATATATATTTTGATAGAACTGGTACAGGGTGAGAGTCAACTGACGAACAATCAATCACCTCGCTTGACGTTGACTGCAAATCTTGACAAATCGTTTTCAGTATGAATTTTGAATACGTAATGCTGCTCTGCCGATTTCTGGCGAGCGCATTGTGTGGATATTTATCCTTGTTTCTCTTGTTGTATCGATGACCACGGCCATGACGGTTTTATATGAAATATTAATGAGAAATGAAATATTCGACGACAAAATATAATCTGTCAAAGATAATCGTCGCTCTTATACCATTTGAAAATCGAAACAGGCCTTTCTGTAGATGGTACGGCGAATATATTAGATGCACAATTTCATTTCGATGCCGAGGTGAGCTTAGATAATTTAATTAATTAACGTGCGATCTCAGAGATATACAACGGGCTGGTTCCACGATAATCTCATTTACATTTTATTGCCCCATCATAATCAGTTTAAATGGGATCGAAATAATCTGTATTAACACAAAAATTACTTCTAGCACATTATATCTGTGAAGAAATCTTATAATATTATCTCGGTATTGATTAAAACTATCTTAATTTTATTAAAAAAACGTTAACACAACTTCGAGCAAGTTCCAACGTCATCTGTCATTTAGTTTGTTTACAGTTTCCGATTTTATCGTTTCATTTCAAATGTGTCCTGGTATTTTGAACTTAGTAAGTTGTCAAAAACCAAAAACATTTATTTTAATCAATTAAACAAGCCTTCTCTATAAATTTTTAATATAATGAATAGATCTTGTCATGTCAGATGATGAAACTCTCGAAATAAATAAAATTACAGTTAAAGTGGAACTTAATAAGTTGTTAAAATCGAGATTATAACAATGACATTTACTTTAAACAATCAAATAGGTCTTGTTTATGCGTTGTTAACATGTCAACGGACAGTTTTTATGACGTTAAATGAAGATATCCTCCAAGTAAATAGGATTAAAATTAAATTTAAAACTTAGTAAGTTGTTAAAAGTAAAAAATACAGCCCCAATTTTTATTTTAATCAATTAAATAAGCCTTCTCTACACATTTTTAATATAATGAATAGTTTTTGTCATGTCAGATGATGATACTCTCGAAATAAATGAAATTACAGTTAAAGTGAAACTTAATAAGTTGTTAAAATCGAGAATATAACAATGACATTTACTTTAAACAATCTAATAGGTCTTGTTTATGCGTTGTTATCATGTCAACGGACAGTTTTTATGACGTTGAATGAAGATATCCTCCAAGTAAATAGGATTACAATTAAATTTAAAACTTAGTAAGTTGTTAAAAATAAAAAATATGACCACAACATTTATTTTAATCAATTAAATAGGAATACTCTACGTATATTTATTATAATAGACAGTTTTCATCATGTTAAATGGTGATATCCTCAAACTAAATGGGATTATGATTATGATTAGAAACTGAATAAGTTGCCAAAATCGAGAAAATAACAATAACATGTTCTTTATATAATTAAATTGAAATTATCTATACATTTTTAGTATAACATGCAGTTTTTATAATGTTAGATGAAAATATATTAGAAGTAAATAGAATTATAGTTAAGTTGGAAATCTAATAAGTAATTAGTAATAAGTAGTTAGAATACTAATTCATAATATTCTGATGTATCGTACGTGCTTATTGATTTCGAAACGATTTTTTAAATAGTAAAATGAAAATTTTCGAAATTAATAATTTACGAATAGATTAAAAAGCACTTTCGCCGTGAAAAAATTGAATTTAATGCCTTTTAAATGCACCCAAGGCTGATTGATGCCGATGCGGTAACATCATAAACATGTATTACATGCTATCAGTAGATAAAATGTATACAGACATTAAAAGTTGTTTTAAAATTCATTTCTACATAAACCCAATCCGCCATACGTATCTGATGACAGTAAAGCCTATATGAATTAATAACCAGAGTATATGCGTTGCGTAACTGCTACGCTGCATTTGTAAAGGGAAATAAAACGCAGATTTAAATTTTTAAAACTAATAAAATGAGGGAGATAATACGAATCGCGCCACACACCTGGTGAACTATTAAAATTACAGCTCCGTTAATGCTTTCGATCATAAAAAATTAAATTATTACTTACTAGATCCGATTTAAAATTCAGCTAAAGCAAATTCGCGTTTGTGTTCCCTCCAAATCGTTTCTATTTAACTATTTTTATTATTACTTTTATGATTTCGATAATAAAAATGTATATTTACATATAGATCCCAACCATATTAACTTAACACACAATAAACACGAATTTTCACATAAATTATCACTACAGTGTATTTTATTTTATTTCACAGTTATTAATAATATAAAAACAATTAATAAGCTTTAATTTGTTGCTATTCATTTAACAAGTCGTCTAAAATTCGCATATTTAATATAATGAATCTTTTAGTCATGTTAACTGACAGTAACTTTAGAGTAAATAGTTTTATAATTATATTGTAAACTTAACAAGTTGTTAGACAACAATAATATAACAATAAAACTAGTTTTTGGTAATTGAATAGGAATTCTCTATGTTTTTTTAATATAACGAACAGTTTTGTCAAGAAGTAACTAGGATATAATTAAACTCTAGACTTAATAAGTTGTTAAGCAACGAAAAAATTATAATAAACATTATTTTGAGTAATTATTAGGAATTCATCTATGTATTTTTATTATAATGAATTTGTCAAGTTAACAATGTGTAATAATATAATAAGTTTTTAAACAATAAGCAAATAGCAATATCATTAACCTTAAGTGATTGAAATACCTGCGCATTTTAAATATAATGAACAGTTTTATCAAGAAGTAACTAGGATTATGATTAAACTGTAAACTTAATAAGTTTTTAAACAGTAAGCATATAGCAATATCATTAACCTTAAGTGATTGAAATACCTACGCATTTTAAATATAATGAACAGTTTTATCAAGAAGTAACTAGGATTATGATTAAACTGTAAACTTAATAAGTTGTTAAGCAAAAAGAACACACTAATAAACATTATTTTGAGTAATTAATAGGAATTCATATATGTATTTTTATTATAATGAATTTGTCAAGTTAAATGACTATATGCTTTAATTAAATAAGCTAATAACTAAATTTGAAACTTAATAAGTTTTTAAACAATAAGCATATAGCAATATCATTAATCTTAAATGATTGAAATTACCTACGCATTTTTAATATAATGAACAGTTTCATCAAGAAGTAACTAGGATTATGATTAAACTGTAAACTTAATAAGATTTTAAACAATAAGCATAGAGCAATATCATAAACCTTAAGTGATTGAAATCACCCACGCATTTTTAATATAATGAACAGTTTTATCAAGAAGTAACTAGGATTATGATTAAACTGTAAACTTAATAAGTTGTTAAGCAACAAAAAAATATTAATAAACATTATTTTGAGTAATTAATAGGAATTCATATATGTATTTTTATTGTAATGAATTTGTCAAGTTAAATGACTATATGCTTTAATTAAATAAGCTTAAAACTAAAATGGAAACTTAATCAGTTTTTAAACAATAAGCATATAGCAATATCATTAACCTTAAGTGATTGAAATTACCCACGCATTTTTAATATAATGAACAGTTTTTTCAAGTTAATTGTCCATAATCACATATTAAATAGAATTATAAATAAATTGAAAGCTTAGTAAGTTGTTAAAAATAAAAAAACTGATAATAACATTTATTTGAAACTGTTAAAAAATGTATATTTAATGTAATGAATCGTTTTTGTCAAACTAAATGTCTACATCCTCGAAATAAACAGGCTTATGACTATATTGGAAACTTAATAAGTTACTGAAATTAAGTGTATGGTAATAACATTATTTTAAATTATTAAGATGGAATTATCTATAAATAACATTATTATAATGAGAAGTTCTTGTCAAGTTAAATATCCGTTTACACAAAGTAAATAGGATTAAAGTATAAACTGAATAACTTATTAAAAATAAAAAAAATGACAATAGAATTTATTTTAACCAATTAGGGAGGAATTATATATGTATTTTTAATATAACTGATCGTTTTTGTCAAGTAAAATGTCCGTACCCTCGAAGAAAACAGGCTCATAACTACATTGGAGACTTAATAAGTTATTAAAAGTTAAGTATATGACAAAAACATTATTTCAAATTATTAAATTGTAACTATTTATACACTTTAACATAATATACAGTTTTAGTAAAGTTAGGTGTTGATATCGTCGAGTCAAATAGGATTATAATTAAAATATATACTTAATAAGTTATTAAAATTAAGTATATGGCAATAAGATTACTTTTAATAGTTAAATAGGAACTCTATTAGTTTTTAATACAACGAACAGTTTTTCTGAAGTTAAATGTTCATATCCTCGTATCCCTTGTTAAAATCTAAAATATCGCAATGAAATTTACTTTAAACAATTAAATAGGACTTAAATAGCAAAATAAATAAAGATTATGATCAGTGGATAACAAACTGGGTCAGTGGAAACTTAAGAAATCACCTAATGATTTATTTGAAATGATTTGAAAAAAAATCTCTATGTATTTCTAATCTAATAAATAGTTTTTGGACACATTAATTGACGATATCCTTAGGGTAAATAGGATTATAATTAAATTGGAAACCTAATAAGTTTTTAAAAATAAAAATATGGCAATAACATTTACATTAAACAATTAATCAGTGAATAACAAACTGGGTCAGTGGAAACTTAACAAATCACTTAGACACCGAACAGAACGTGTTTTTATTCAATTCCTTCCGCTGTATCCGAAAGAAAAAAAATCGCAAATGAAAATTGACCGAAACGATTCCTGATCGCCCGCAGGGTAGAAAATCTCCCCGGAACGAAAGAAAAACTACTTGTTAGAAGACATCTGACGAATTTCAAGTAAGCCATCCGCCATTAAAACGGAACCCCAGGCCTTTTCCAATCATTCAATAAGCACGACTCAAGTGCTGGACGTCTAAAAGATAAAGCCTGGATCGTTGCGTGGCAATCAGTAGCTTCGGTAGTTTGCCTTCGAGGTCTTTCTGAAGTTTTTCTTTCTTTTTTTTCTTCTGTTAGTGTAACGTAACGCTTAATAGTGTTAGGACAAACTACACAACAACAATGAAAACGGCCAATTTTAAAAAATATAATATAAGTTAATTGCCTTATTTCTTTCAATAAATATAGAAAAATCCGTATAATATAATTTAAGTCCTCATCAAATAGAGCAATATTTGACTAATACGATTTAAAAACTCTAAATCTAAAATCGGCAGAGTGTATTTTATTGCAGGTATTGTACATCGATAGAAGCTACTTTTTCCTATTTTTCAGAACGATGTATCTTTTAAAGCTGTCCACTAATTTACCCATAGTTCGCTCTCTTCATAAGTGAAGCGCTTTTTTTTTTGTTCTGGCCTAAAAACCAAGCGGTGGAATGCATGACGCATACATGGTCGCGGAGACTTGCCCAGGAGTGACAAGTTGGACCGGCTTATGTGGGACTGCCTCTGGGCTTACCAATACACTAAACCGAAAACGCCTCACAGTTGACCCCTGTGGATCACTACTGCTACTGCATTAAATTTGGGGATATGGCACCCGCTGATCGGGCAGCCGTTATTGGGCACGAGAGCCCGGCGATTCTATTGATTCGCGAACCTGAGTTAACACACAACTGGGTACTGTTGTATTGGGACAAAAGTTAAGACTGTAGCGACGGATGAGGTCGTTTCAGCCTGGAAAAGGGGGAAGCTTGGCGGTGACGCGGTGCTAAGCTCTCAGCATGTCGACCAGCTCGCAAACAAGCGCGTTTTCAGAAGAACTTGAGCTGAGTTGTTGTTTGTGGAATGATTGAGATATGAAGTGCTTGATTTCTAGAGTGTCAGTTTCCTATGAATTTGATTATTTCTGACAAACCATGGAGCGTTTAATATTCTCCTGAGGAGCTTACTTGAAGCCGTTTGACCTGGTTGGTTGTAACAAACTTGAAGTAGACATTAGATCCGTAGAGGAGTACGGACCGAATTAACATCTTGTAAAATAAGCATTTGATGGAGGTGGGAAGTCTGCTAGAAGGACAGATCAGAGAAGATAGCAGGTTTGCTATCCCCGAACCTTCTTGGATTGCTTTCTGGATTTGGGAATGCCAACCGAACCGCCGGTCGAAGTGAAGACCTAAGTACGTGACGTTATCCAGCCATGGATTATTGCGGTGTCGATCTTAAGTTGCGAGACGCGCAGTGCGTAACGCTTCTTGTGGAAAATAACGGCCTGGGTTTTGAGGGGGTTGATTTGCAACCTCCAGAATTTGAACCACTTGACCGCATGATCGAGCTGCTTCTGTAAACGTTTATGAATTGTAACTTCGAACCTCGCGGCCGTGAATAAAGCAGTGTCGTCAGCGTAAAACGCGACGTCAATGTGCTCTTTTCTTGGCAGATCTGAAATAAAGAGGTTAAATAAGGCTGGGGAATAATCACAAAGAGCAAGGTCCGGAGAATACGGCGGGTGGGGTAGCACTTCCCATTTTAATGTTTCCAAGTATGTTGTCACATGTTTTGTAATATGTGGTGGAGCTTTGTCATGCTAAAGAAAAGCAATGTTGTGTCTTAGCTCGTATTTCGGCCGTTTTTTGCGCAGTTGTCGACTCGAACGCACCAGTTGTAGTCGACAGCGATATCCATTGATTAGGTTTTAGCAGATGATGGTATACTATACCAAGCTGATCCCACGAAATATAGAACATTAAGCTTTTATTCTTGCATACTCGACTGTGCCGTTGATGTTGATGCATGACCAGGTGGTCCTTTGATTTCCTTCGGTTTAGAATATCGTAATGGATCCATTTTTCATCACCAGTAATAATGTACGATGCAAAAAACCTTTCAGGTTATGCCGTTGAAGCATCATACATGACCAAACTCCTTTCAATGTATCTTGGCTTCATACGGCACAAATATCCAAGTTTTTGAATCATTACCATGTGTTTCAAGCGAAAGCTGGAAATTGTTTCTTGTATCATTCCAAACAATTCTGAATATTCTACTTGTTTTACATGCGCCATCATCAAGTAATGCATTTAAATCGTCGTCCTCAAAGTTTTTGGCTGTTCAGAATGCTCTTTATCTTTGTTGTTAAAACACCACTTTTAAAAGGTGGAAACCGGTGATATTTATATGTTCAAATCTTTGGACCATGCTTGCCATAAGCTTCACACAGCGTTCGACTTTTTTAACGCACTGAAAAAATTGTGTGTTCACATTTCAACGAAATGACACTTGAAGCTTCAACATGTAGTTGGTTGCAAATATACCCGATCCCAACTGATATACAGTAACATCATCTATTGTAAATCTTTTAAAATTAATTTATATTTATTTAGTAGATGTATTTTGAGCAGCGATACCTATTAGTGTAAATGGGAATTATCAATGTAAACCACTGTCAAAATTAAAAATATTACAACCTACTAAAACTAAACCAAACTATTACTGCGTAACAAATTCAAAGACGTATTGTTGAAAGATCAACAATACCAGTAAATATAATAATTGTTTCAGCTCGAATTAGACATTTTGACGCATCCACTATACTCACCAGACATAATGCCCTTCGATTAGCATTTAGAAACGAATTAACGGTATCGCTATGTTGCCAGAAAAATGAAGAAAAATAAATAAATCTCAATAAATGCACTTTTAATGTGAAATAAAATGTTATAATACACACAATCATTTAATACTTGGAAAATTAACATAACTATTTTCATTATATATATTCTAACCAAGTACATATCTAACAAAATAAAATGTCATCAAGAAAAATGTGATCATAGTTATATTTAACATAACAATAAAAGACAGTACTTAATGCAAGTGCATAATAATATGTTCTTCTTTCAATATTGTGATACAAGCACGTATTATCACTTGTTACCGAATGGAACTGTCATATCTAACTGGTTTGTTTTGAACGTGCAACCCAACGATAAATCATAGATAGAAAATAATGGTCCTGCGTTGAATTTCAGTATAGGATAATGAAGTTGTTACGTTACAAGCCCTAAGTAATCTACATATCTTTAAGATGCGTTAAAAGCGGTGATATTATTTCACTGACCCTTTTTGTCGGAAATGCCCATATAGGCGGGTCTTTTCGTCTGTAATAATAGAGTGGTCCCCGTGAAAGGGACTTATTGTAAAGCATACTGCAATTATCGGTAACATTTAGTTACTCTTGAAGCGGAAACTAATAACACCTGGTATTTTACTGTATACATTTGAGATAAAATGTATTTGACGTGTAAATATTAGCTTAAATCGAATCAACATCGATTTCGAGGAACCCAGGCTACTCAAACTTGAGACCTTTTTATTTTATCTGTGGCTATATCTTGAACAAAACATGTACAATAAAAATCCGATTAATATTGATCAATTTAGACATAGTAATAGGAATGAAAGAGTTGAAATCACACCAAGAATTATTAGAAACTATTTTTGTCGATTTCTAATCGCTGATTTAGGAATATCTGCAGCAGGAAGTCTGCAATTATTGAGTAAATTAATCGTTAGTTTTATATTAATTAATAAATGGTACCTGGTATATGACGAACTGTTGAAACCTAATGAAATAGTTAATAGTGATCGTTACCGACAACGAATGATCAATTTGAACCGTGCATTGATCGAAAAACGTGCAGAATGGACCCGAAGATACGGTAAAGTGCTTTAACCACACGATAACGCGATATCTTCTAAAGCAAAACAGGTCAAAGAAGCTCCCAATGCATGGACGGGACATACACCCGCCGTACTGTCCAGATCTTGCCCCGTCCGACTATCAAAGTTACGCAACAATGGGAATGGGAATGGCTCAAAGAACCAAGAGTTATTTGGGGGTGGCACCCATCAAGTTTCTGAAAGATGAGCAAAATGTATAGAATCAATTTTTCCATTTTCTTGAAAATCATGTAGATTATAAAAAATGATAATGACCTTTCGGTACATTTGGTATATCAATTTATAACATTAAAAGTTTCATAAACAGGAAAATAATTTCCGAGACACCTGATATATAACATTTTATTGTTATTTTTTATATACGCCGGCCGCCACTGCAGCATCTTGTTGAAGTCGTTCGAAGTGGTACTAATTAACGTTTAATCACGGTATTAATATATAAAAAAAGCGTTTTTCTGAATGATTCACGAGTATCATGATTGTCCACTTCCGTTAATAGAGCCCAAATGTCCAGCTCACCTGGTTATGTTAAACGGGATGGTTCAAATCAGATATGCGTTCACATAGAATAAATTTCACAGTTGGTTACTTTGGTCGCATCCCGACTAACACGGGGCAATCGATTCGTCTGTGTTCGTGTTTACGTACGTTTTTCTACACGCTTCTATCTGTACAATTCCATCTTAAAATTAATTTTCGTTTGTGTTCGTTGTTCTCCCCCCAAACAAAAAAAAATAAACGTGGGAAAAAATCCATTACGTGGTTTCGTGATGTGGATGCCGACTCTTCATCGGAATACATTAAAATATTGATTAGGACTGATGAAATAATCGCAGGTACGAATCAGATCATAATTGTCCAATAGGGGGGATTATTTCTGGTAAACCACCGTGAGAACATGTTAACCCTCGGCATAAATTCAAATTAAATTTAATTAATTAAATGTAATAGTGGTCAATGATGATTATACGGTACGTAATTTATCTATATCGGACAAACGTGATGCTTTACCAACTGATACATTAAACACCACCTTTCGAACAGCAGGAAACCATACATTTTGTAAATCATACCGCTATTACAACGCTTTAATTGAAAAAAGGGCCATAAAGTCATTTATATCCTATTATAGGCTATTTTTATGGACCTATTGCACATCTCACTTGACTATATCACGTATCGGCCCTTAAAATAACAATAAAATAGCTTAAAAGAACAACACCTTAAACTTATAGTGACATTTATTAGTCGGACTTTGGCGAAAAAATGCCATTGACAAATACGAAACTGACCATTCTTAGTTTATATGACTTGTCAATAAATTTCTATTGTTGAAATTATTAATAACATCTAAATACTTAATATATTTTCATTGTTCTTTGAAAAATCATGTTTTTTATTATATTATAATTATTAACTGTGAATCATCCTAATATATATTATAAAAAATTGTTTATATACAGGGATTTTCATAAAAATGTTTCGTAAAATTGAGTTCTGCATATTCAGACCATAAAATCGATCAAAATAGATGATCAAAAGGGGCAACGTCTGGCAAATAGGGTGGAGAGATAGATCTACTCATTTCTTTATTTCTATGTTTCGTTGTCATATTGCAAATTCAAAAACATTAAATCAAATGAATAGTGATTCCCAATGATCATTTCTAGGCATCAAAATCCTCATCAAGTCGATGAGCTTTTTTAAGCGAATTTTAGGTTACGTACGTATGTAATTATCCAGAATAGACAATAAATATATTGTTTAAACATGAGTATATGATATGAATGAATGAAGCTTCAGAAAAAGTTTCGAAGCACACATTGACGCCAGAGAATGTCATGGATCATCATGTGCGGTCTAAATTGGTCATATCATTAATTCGATTTTCTACTATCACTAAAAATACCACCACAACAAAAATCTTAAGTGATGCGGCAAAAATAGAGAGAGATTGGCTGGACATTTTTGATGTATCCACCATATAGCCCGGATCTTGTCCTCTCCGACTAAAATGTGTTCCTATATATGCAAAACTTAAGAATATATTGTTTATTTTTCAACAAAATTATACTTAATTAAAAAAAACCGCACCCTGGTGATGGAATTTTGAATCAGAACTATTTTTGCGTAACTACTGTTATTACTACTTTTAAAAAAATCCTCAATATTACTAAAGTATTCGACGTGATTGAGTAGCAATTATGTTAAATATTTCCACAATTTTCTCACTAAAATATATCTTTAAACGACCACTTTAATACATTTTAAATTACCATAACAAGTCCACATTAGGAAATAATTAGAAATTTATGAACGTTAAATGATGATGTAACAAACCACGAAACTAATGGTAATTTCTAATATGTAGAAAGAAAAAAAATTACCATTAAGTCAGTTTGCTATACGTCTCATAAAACTTTAATTAGTAACCAATCCTTGTTGTTACATTTAATAAAGCAAGTGGTTAATTTTGCATCAGATCAGAAAATTTACCTTTTTCTCCATATACTGTTGGCTTGACTGATTTATTCGATCCTTATAAGCCATTTATCTTCCTTCGACGCCAATGAGCTTTAATAATTCCTTTTCATTTGTACGGTGAAGAGTGGCATCGAGTGGGTCAATAACACATGATTAAACCGAATCGAGAAGATGCAAATCTGAAAGTCTTTCAAACAGATGAAAAAGAAGTTGACGCTCTATCTATAATGAGATTTCTTAACTATATCTGTGTACGAGGAGAGCGAAATGTTTATTTAAAACTTCATTACGTGCCACCACAGAGTAAATTTATGATAAATGAACAATAAGCTTAATGAGTTTTGGTTTAGGATAAACTATTCTCTTGTAATAGTTATAATAAATAATCAAAAAAAAGTAGTGTGCGTGATTTTTTATGGATTACTTTACCTTTACAATTACATTTCGTGGTCCTATATTCTCTGATTTTGGCCATCAGTATTTATCATGCGATTTGACCCAATTTGATTTATTTTAATGGAGTTATTTTGCTTCGAAACTCAATCACTCAGATCCTGAAGAAACTTCAACCCAATTTCGACCAAAAAAGTTTATTATACATAACCCACATCAAGTTAGATAAAAAGCAGAGCAGGTCAGACCCAAAATGAAGGAAATGTGTTGGTTAGTTCGTAGATACTCCCAACTTCATCTAAGACCAAAGAATAAATAAATTATGTTCGAATTTCGACTACAAGGCGACCACTAGTATAAACAAAAATACTTGGAAAATATACAAATAACTTGGGACAGATCATGTAAATCACGTTGAATAAAAAATGTAGAAAATAATATCGTAAATAGATAAATAGGTTTAGATAGGTATTAAGCTAAATTGTGAGTATATAGTAGAATATAAAATACGTGTAGTAGATACGTTAAATAATGTTTTTGTTTATTTTTATTTAGTTATTACAAGGATTATTATGTACATATTTTATTTTAGAACGTTTTTCTTGTGTTAGAAATCCAAGGTGATTAGTGAGTACTTATTTTTTGAAGTCGGTTCAGTTTTTTTATTAAACATATTTTTATTAATGACGTCACATTATCTTAATAAAATGGACTTGTAATACAATAATTCGTTAGATCAATTTGGATAAAAATCAAGTATCAAGTTAGCAAGTTAGATAAAAAGCAGAGTTCAGACCCAAAATGAAGGAAGTGTGTCGGTTAGTAGGTTCATCGAAGACCAGGGCGACCACTAGTATAAATAAAAATACTTGGAAAACGTATAGAGATCATGTAAGATACATAGAATCAATTGAATAAAAAACATAGAAAATTAAATGCAATTCTTAACAAAGCACTAACCGAATATTAGAGGTACGTTTATACGTTTAATTTATACATCAAAAGTTAAAAGGAATATTACCAAGAATAATAACAATTATAAAATAGGTTAATAGAATTTCAGTTTCTCATTTGTTGGTGAATTATAAATTTCCACGTGAGATATAAACAGTATATAAATGAAAGCCCTTTTGTTAAACATATTTTTATCAATGATGTTACATTATCCTAATAAAATGGACGCATAATACAATAATTCGAGTAAACTAACCGAATAGCGATAACACCATTGCCGCAAATAAACAAAAAAGATATTTGTACGTTTTACTTTATAAATAGCAGTGAACGTATCCATATTTAAAATAAACAGTGCTGCTGATGGGGTTTGTTTTCAATTATCGGGATAATGCAGACAGAACATTCGCAAACAATTATTCAAAACGTCGTAATTTGGTTTGAATGGAGTGGTAACAATGTACACGAAGACAGTGATTAGTGTTCCCAATCTCCTGTCAAATGACACACCCCTACCAGACATTACGTCGAACCAATCCAAAAATACATATGCACCCTCCTGATTTCAATAATTTTTTTTTCTGGACAGTATTAATACGTTAGACCCAAGTATTTCTATACCACCAGGATATTATGTCATTTATATTTTTTACTTTCACTGTCGTATACGAACTGATAAACATTTGTTTGCTTTATTTATACCCAAAGTGCACACAATCAGCATAGGAAAATGTCCACCATCAAATGGTCATCATCATTTTTATTGAATTTAATGAAGCGATACGATTCGGTTTTTTTTTTCCTTTTTCCTTTTACTTTTATGTCAGGGGAGATCCTAACTCGAACTGTGACACTTTAGGCGTTACAATTTTTACCGAATTTATCGTTCACGATTTTAATAATTGTTTTATTCCACAAAATTGGACGAAATTAGACTGGGGGACATCGTTTTCCTCTCTCTTTTTTTTCATTTTATTATCTTCGCTAGATAATTTATTGCGTGTTAGGACGACTTGCTTTTTATTTATCACGTTTCGAAATAAAGAGCTTTTAGGGGTGGTCTTTTTTTTATTATATTTTACGGAAATCTTGATACAGACCGAAATTGCTTTTGTCCGTTGGCCGATTTAACGGAAAAATTATGTCGCCTTACCATGAAATAGATAAATTCCTTTTTTATTATCTATGTCCCAATTTTGTTGTGACAAATATTAATTGGCCTATAAAAACAGTAAACCATAATTACATACACGCTCTTTTATCATTTTCTTCGCTTGGATATAGTCATATACGTATAGTCTATTCAAAGTTTTTTTTTAGTAATGCATCATGGATATTTGTGACGTCGAAATATTGTAATGTTGCCGAAATTCACTCTGAGTTTTAGTTCAGTTTGTCTTTGACATACAAAAGAATTCTAATCTAACTAAAATAATTGAACAAAAATATTATGAAATATAATTTATTTTAACATTATAGCATATCTAAAAACTACAGTTATTATACAGCCACAATAAGTTATAGGTAAGAGTTAAAATCTCTTATCACTATTACTTTCAAGAATTTTTTATACATCTGACAGCCGGTCGCCGTCTGGTTGTCAGATACACGCTATTATTCAAAATATTGGTTATAAATACTACAGGTTATAAACCGGCAAACATTACAAATATCCATGATGCATTACTAAAACAACTTTGAATAGACTATATATTTCAGATTACATAGTTATCCTATAATTGATCTTCCAATATACTAAAGTTTTACATGAAACTACAGTGTATGTTTTGTATTAGATACTTCATATTTATTTTATTTAGAGTTAATTAGAAAATATATTTGTACCAGAAAGCTAAATTTGACAATATGGTGATTTATATATTTATTAATTAATTGAACGATCAGAAACTCTTTCAAATAACTCTATTGAACTATAAATCTATTCACAATGTCGAAATTATATGAAAAACTTGTATTGAAAAAGATAAATCCAATTATTGAGGAAACGTATCTTACTACAGATCATTAATTTGGTTTCAGGAAACAACTTTCCAACTTATAGTGTAGTATTCATGATGGAAACATTATTGGCCCAATATGAGAATGACCAATGTGTTGCAGTTACTATTACTGCTGAACGGTACCAAGACATGATTCGAAATTTTCTTGTGCCTGAAATGGAAGAGCTAGGACTAGAGGACATATGGTTTCAACAAGATGGAACCACAGCTCGTTCAACAATTCAATTATTGAATGACATTTTTCCACGAAGACTAATTCGGCGATTTAACATGGCCAATCAGATACCCGAATTTAACAGCACTAGACGTTTTCTTATGGGGTTTTTTAAAATCAAAAGTTTATGTGAATAAGCCGTAAACTATTCAACATCTTAGGGACGATATTCGTCACGAAATTGAAGAAATTCAGCTTCAGATGCTGCAGGATGTCATGAAAAATGCCTTAAAAAGAGCATAACGAAAAAAAAATGTAAAGGCCTAATAAACATTTTATGAAAACCGAATTTACTTATCTTTTCTTTGAGCAAAGTTATAGGCAATCAAAACAGTAGCGGGACTTTTGCGTTGTATATATTATATTGTATAACATACGCATAAAACTCTGCTATTATGTTTTAATATGTACCATATTTTCTAGCATAATACTCAATTGTAAGCTAACAAAACTCAATCTACAAGAAGTTTTACAAAATGAAAAGCTTTTTAAAGTTATCATGGAAGATCTGAAAATTGAATGATCTCATAATTTAAAGTGAAAACAGTTGTTTTGTCTTTGCTTTTAATTGTTTTATCAATATAATACGGTTATGTATTTTATATTGTATCTCACATTAGACATTAGACATAAAGAGATAATGATCTGGTTGTTCGAAAAAAAATCAATGTGATTATGACTAATCATCAGAGATGTGTTTATAATTAAGGGATTTATCGATTTATCTCGTATGTAACTTTTCACTCAGGTATACTTTTGCAGGTATTTTTTTAATAAGGTATTAGATTTTACTTCAACAATAGAACACAATAGAGCAATTTGCATATTTAAAGAATGTCTTTCAATAAAAACTAACCGGTGTAAAACCACTTACAAATTAGCAATTGTCAGATTTTTTGTTGACTTTTAAAAATGCAGGTGAAACTGTTTTTTTTTCCTTAATTTTTTTCGATGCATTTTGAATAAAAAAAAAACCTGATGCATAAAGACCGACCCTTAATAAGAACGTTTTTAGGGGATACCGGGCGGAAAAAAAATCCTTACACAAACCAGCAAGCCCTTCAGGGTGTGACAGATACTTTACAAGGTCATTATAACAGCCCTCCCTATAATTTCGGTTATTGTGTCGTCGGCTTTCTAATGGTTGCAATTTTAAGAAGCTTATCTTTACTATTATTAATATAAATTAAACGAATCGAAGCCACGGTTTTGCATATAACGACTTCCCCGACTTCCCCATTGTCATTTTGATTTTATTATTTTTATGGTTGCCAAATAAATTGAATATATGAATACGAAATGCCACCTGATCGCTCTTTTCTTTTACAGCGCTCTGAGATAAGAACCTTTTTTTTCTTCATGTGGATTAAAAGATATTCATATCTGCATAGGGTGAAAAAATTCGATATATATATATATTTTTAGCGGTATTTTCGAACTCTATTTTTTAATATTATTTATTAATGTAATAATGTAAATAGAACAATATTTTTATTGATAAATAGAAAAATAATTTTTACTGCATTTGTTATCTTGCTCTCCAAGTATCTCCATATATATATAGATGTATATTAAGTTCAGTTTAACTCGCGTAATTAAAAGTAAAGCAAAAGGAACCAAGACCTGAAGACAGAAAATAAGATACCCAAACGTCGTCAAGATATTAAAGGTTCAAACTATTACATGGAATCTTTATCATTAAAAAAAACACCAACAAGAAAAACAATTCAAAGAATTTCATTCCATTAAATGATACTCTTACAGTGGATCTCTATTTACCTCGATTTATTTTGCCAGAAAAGGCAATAAAAGAAAAAAAAACTTAGATATGGAATAAGTTTTGATACCTTTACATAATATTAGATACCGAAAAAAGGCTCAATAAGGTTCTACATGAACTAATAGTTTATAATAGTCATATATGAGTTTGATCAAATTTTCATAACCATATGTAAATTAAAAAAATTAAACAATTAAGTAAACTTAAAACATAATGTTTAAAGCATATGTTTTGTTTGTAGTATCGTACATTAAAATAGCCGCATTTTGGAACTCTATTTTTTAATATTATTTATTGATGTAATAATGTAAATACAACAATATTTTTATTGATAAATAGAAAAATAATATTTACTGCATTTATGTTATCTTGCTCTCCAAGTATCTTCATATATATATAGATGTATATTAAGTTCAGTTTAACTCGTGTAATTAAAAGTAAAGCAAAAGGAACCAAGACCTGAAGACGGCAAATAAGATACCCAAACGTCGTCAAGATATTAAAGGTTCAAACTATTACATGGAATCTTTATCATTAAAAAAAACACCAACAAGAAAA
Source organism: Rhynchophorus ferrugineus (assembly GCF_030347505.1). Lineage (NCBI taxonomy): Eukaryota > Metazoa > Arthropoda > Insecta > Coleoptera > Curculionidae > Rhynchophorus > Rhynchophorus ferrugineus. The sequence continues at coordinate 22,403,501 of NW_027472584.1, read as the reverse complement.
GCAATTCAAAGAATTTCATTCCATTAAATGATACTCTTACAGTGGATCTCTATTTACCTCGATTTATTTTGCCAGAAAAGGCAATAAAAGAAAAAAAAAACTTAGATATGGAATAAGTTTTGATACCTTTACATAATATTAGATACCGAAAAAAAGGCTCAATAAGGTTCTACATGAACTAGTAGTTTATAATAGTCATATATGGGTTTGATCAAATTTTCATAACCATATGTAAATTAAAAAAATTAAACATTTAAGTAAACTTAAAACATAATGTTTAAAGCATATGTTTTGTTTGTAGTATCGTACATTAAAATAGCCGCATTTTGGAACTCTATTTTTTAATATTATTTATTGATGTAATAATGTAAATACAACAATATTTTTATTGATAAATAGAAAAATAATATTTACTGCATTTATGTTATCTTGCTCTCCAAGTATCTTCATATATATATATATAGATGTATATTAAGTTCAGTTTAACTCGTGTAATTAAAAGTAAAGCAAAAGAAAACAAGACCTGAAGACGTCAAATAAGATATTACCTAAACGTCGTCAAGATATTAAAGGTTCAAACTATTACATGGAATCGTTATCATTAAAAAAAAACACCAACAAGAAAAACAATTCAAATAATTTCATTCTATTAAATGACACTCTTACAGTGGATCTATTTGCCTCGATTTATTTTGCCAGAAAAAGCAATAAAAGAAAAAAAACTACTTAGATATGGAATAAGTTTTGATACCTTTACATAATATTAGATACCGAAAAAAGGCTCAATAAGGTTCTACATGAACTAATAGTTTATAATAGTCATATATGAGTTTGATCAAATTTTCATAACCATATGTAAATTAAAACAAATTAAACAATTAAGTAAACTTAAAACATAATCAAGAAATTAACATGACCAGATAGAGATTATCTGTAATCTATGACTTTTATAGACTAAATCGAATTTAACAGTTTGATTGAATTGTTTATATTGAAGCTTGATCAAAATACTTATTTACTAGACTTCATGTAGTAATTCCCAAAAAAAAACTAGAAACACAAAATTAGAAGATAGAAAAAAGTATTCAATGTATATCAACAATGTTTGAATATTGTTTATAAATTATTAAATGACCTGGTGAACTTAAAGTAAAGTAAGATCTCGTGAAAGAAAAAAAAATGTGAGTTTGTGACTAAATAATAACAAATGTGAAATACATTTATAAAATACGCTTTACCATAATCAGTCACTACATATTTAAACTGTATTCTTGGTAAATGTTTTCTCCACCGCAGTTAGAATACCATTAAAAATTACAGTTAGTACATGGTTGTTTCATATTTGATCTATAATGACATATGTCATATTTTTAACCTGCATTTCCGTTATTGAATTGATATACCTCTCAAAAAATATTTACATTTTTATGAAATATAAAACGGGGTGAAAAATAATTATGTTCAAAGTTTAATACATTATGCGACAGAGAAAATTGTTGTTTTTATTATTTTTCGCACAATTATTCTATATTTTCTGAACATATAAACCTTACCTGAACTTTCACAAGTATTTTAAAATCACAATTGGCCAAATCGGTCCGGTCTTTCTCGAGTTCTAGCGTGACTAACGAACAGCAATTCTTTTACGTATGTATTTATAGATTATATGCAATTTTTTAAATAAGATATTGGATTTTATTTCTCAAATTTATTCATTATTCATAATAGAGCAATTTTGCATATTTAAAGACTGTTTTGCAATAAAAATGCATCGGTGTAAAACCACTTACAAATTGCTAATTGTCTGTTTTTTTGTTAGATTTTAAAAATTTAGGTGAAATTTTTTTTATATTATTTTTACCTCTGAAGAAATATTTACATTTTTATGAAATATAAATCGTGGTACTGTATTAAAGGGTCGATGTCGAGTAATTTTCTTCAAATAATTAATCCAATACTTCCGGTTTGATGTTAATGTGTGGTAGTTTTTATCAGTTTTCAACATTATCAGCAACAAAATAAATTTTGGAGAGCATCCATAAATGTTTGACAGTCAGAAAAAATAATTCGAACCTTTGTGACAGTGAAAATTGTTGGTTTTGCCATTTTTCTCGCAATTATTCTATATTTTCTGAACATATAAACCTGCCCTGAACTTTCACACATATTTCGAAACCAAAATTAGTCAAATCGGTCTGTCCGTTTTCGAGTTTTAGCGGGACTAACGAACATCTATTCTTTTACATAAGAATTTATAGATTATTTTTGTTTTTTTCGTAAGTAAAATCGGGTATTAGCCGAACGTTGACCACGATAAGTACGAACGAAATGAAATGGAGTACAATAAATCTTAAAACGATAAACGTAAAGGGGGTAAAAGCCACCCTATCGCAGAATGGGCGTTCAAAAGCGTCTGCCAGGAAGTGCTACCGCAAACTAGCATTAGTAATGCATGTCTGTCTATAATAGTTTAGCGGGTGCGTGATGGGGTTGCAGCTCGCCTAAAAAATTCAATTCCGCTTTCGCCTGTCAAATCACTGTGCTGTGAAGAAATCGCATTGATACAATTCGAGTTTTAAATTTGAGGGTAAACGTGGCACGCATCGTCCCGCGAAAAACCATCAAAGGAAATACCATTTGATGACCATTGTTGCGCCTGTCACTACATCTGCCAGGAAATCCGACGACTTTCAATTTAATTATTCGTTTAATTTTAAAATCTCAACTTTAGAATCGGTGTCGCGTATACCATCACCACCCCCCTCTCGATATTTCACCCTCCTCCATTTTTTTTTTCTACCACGTAATCGTTCAACCGCAAACGATGCTTTGGATGTTGGAGATTTATAAGGCCGTATATCAAGGCGAACATATTTTTGGTACCGTATTTCGGGAAAAAGTTAAATTTATATCCTATATATTTAAAATGAGGCGTCGACTATGTTTTGTCGAAAGTGATCTTACACATTTTTTTATTCGTTAACCTAAAAACCTGTCTAACATCACCATTTTAATTAACAGAAGCATGAAATATTTATAAATACTAATTAATTATATTATATTTTGATTAATAATATGGATTTTCAAGCTAACTTGTTTCTAATGTAACAGATTAATTAAAAAGTCCCCGGCCTCCATATGTTTTTGAGTTGGCCCTAACCCTCACAAGATGCGTGTATAAATTTGACAGCTGTCGGATCACCACTTTATGAATTATAGCATTTTTAGTGAAGCAACTTCTATTATTGTAAAAAAACTGATAAAAAGGAATTTCGCGTGTTGATAAAATATTACAGTTAAAGCAAAAACTTGGCTTGATGCCGAGTTTCTGGACACTGCCCCAGGAAAATTAACCATCAAGGACTGGTATGCTAAGTTTAGACGTGGTGCAATGAGCACCGAAGACGGTGAACGTAGTGGACGCCCAAAAAGAGTTTGTTACCGACCAAAACATTTAAAGAATCCACAATGAATGACGGTAAATTAAAATTGAATAAAATAGCAGACACTCTAAAGGTATCAACTGAACCTGTACATTATATCACTCACGAATATTTGGGTATGAGAAAGCTCTGTGCAAGGTGGGTGCCGCGCGAGCTCATTTTTCACAGAAAACAACGAGGAGTTGATGATTCGAAGCAGTGCTTGAAGATGATTAAGCATAATAAATCCGAGTTGTGCGTCGATATGTGACAATGGATGAAACATGGCTCCATCATTCCACTTCGTCTGTATTTTGGGATGCGCATGGATAATTTTCATTGACTACCTTGAAAAAGGAAGGATCATCAACAGCGACTATTACATAGCGTTATGGGACCGTTTGAAGGACGAAATCGCCGAAAAAAGAAAGTGCTGCTTCACCAAGACAATGCACCGTGTCAAAATCCATGAATTGGGCTTCGAATGGCTTCCTCATCCACCGTATTCTCAAGATCTGGCCCCCAGCGACTATTTCCTGTTCTCAGATCACAAAAGGATGCTCGCTGGGAAGATATTTTCGTCGAATGAAGAGGTCATCGCCGAAACTGAGGCCTATTTTGAAGAAAAGTACAAATCGTACTACAAAAATGGTATTGAAAAGTTGGAGGGTTGGAAATTATGTCGAATAAAAAATACTAATTTTGCCAAAAAAAAATGTGTTTTACTATGGTAGGCCGGGGACTTTTCAATTGACCCATTATATGAAGTGTCATAAGTCAGTAAAAACGTTGGCAAAAATTAAAGAATTGGGCTTCGAATTTCTTCATCATCCACCGTATACTCCAGATCTGGCCCCCAGTGACTATTTCCTCAGATCTCAAAAGAATGCTCGCTGGGACGAAATTTTCCTCGAATGAAGAGGTGATCACCGAAACTGAGGCCTATTTTGAAGCAAAAATTAAATAGTATGCTATGAATATGAATCTGGATTTCATAGCCAGCAATATCTTTTAATAGAGAAGTGGTCGTATATGTTTTCTATTACTTTTTATATACTACTTACACGTAAATTTGAACGAAAACGAAACATTTGAAGCATTTTAGGATGATGTTATGATTTTAGTAAATCCTTTTTGGTTTATAAGTTATATAATGAAAAGTATATTTTTGACTGGATTGCTGGATTTCAGTTTATGTTACATATCTTAAAAATTATCGATCATAAAGGAATTTGACATGGATTTTTGTTTATTTTACATCAAAATACATACATTTTGAGAGTTTTATCGTTATTCGAGAAATTTACAAAAATTACACTTTTTTCACGTATATAGTCGTGAAATTTTGCGATTTTTTGTCATTTTCAATATATTTGCTATCATTTCCGTTCAAATAGTAGCAGAATAATGAAAATGAGAGATGTTATAGAGAATTTTATGGCAAATCGAACGGCGATATAGCCATTTTCGTACAACATTTAGTTCTTATATAATACAACGAAAAGTGTCTTTTCGAAAAATGAGTGTATTTCTGTTTATGTCATATATCCCAAAAAATATATATTCTAAAACATTTTAATATCGATTTTCATGTTCTTTACCCCAAATTACATATATTTTGAGACTTTTATCTTTATAGAAGGAATTTAAAAATGTGGCAATTTTTCTGTATATATAATCGTGAAAATTTGCGACTTTTTGCCAGTTTCATACCTTTTACCGTTCCACTTAAAAATATGTCCGCTTAAAATTATTGAAGAACTTACGGTGTGTCGATGAAGAGACATAGGAACCTGAAATCAAAAGAAAACCATCATGTACCATAGCCAACATCATATTCATTGAGCATTGTAAATAACAAAATTTGTTATACAAATTAAAATACATCACAGTCATTTTGCGTTACAAAATAAATAAAAATTACTTAAGATTGTACTAAACATATCTAATGTAAGATTTAATTAATAAAAATAAAGTAATTAATAAACAAAAACACTGATATATGATAGAAAATCATCAGGTATAGGTGTTAAAATACAACTACAATAAGTTTGCGGTTAACACCATTGACAGACTAAATGAGTTGCGAAAGGAAAGATCAGTGAACTTAAAGTATAATATCTCGGAACCGAAACCACAATATATCATTTTCAAATAACAGATACGTATTCCGTGCAATTGATGGCTATAATAATAAATGATGGGTAATTTGTTAAATACATTATGGCATATTAAGAACGTAATGTATGGTAATAAAATGTAAATCAACTGGGAAACTCGTAAAGTATAAAATTTGCAAGTCTGAGCCGAGTATGGCAATCTGCAAACTCGAACAAAATTTCTTTGTTACTGGAACAGAACTAGCGGGAACGTCGAGGTAATAAAATCCGCAAACTTTAATAAAATAGGAATCAGTCAAGTTTATTATCGGGGAAAATAAAAAAGCACATCCATAAATGGCACAGGAAAAATAAATAAGGAAGAAAATATGATTAATAAAGCACAGTATCACCAACGCATATTTTACCCAGTGCATAAGATCGTGCTCAGTGGCGTTACCATTCCACCCTTACTATATTACCCCATAACACATACATATAACATAAAACTCGCCATTCTTTCAACAAAGATATCAGAATATGAGGTAAATTACCACCTTGAAATTAAAGAAATTATAAAAGAAAGACTAAAAGCTAGAAGAGCATGGCACAGAGCCAGAAATGCTGTAGACAAAATAATATTTAATAAAATTAGTAATCAGACGAATCAAGTGCTGAAAGAATATAGAAAGAGTTGTTTCGAAGAAAAGAAAGTTCCATAGGATGCTAAAAACCAAAACTTTAATATACAGCTATAAATGTTTGCTACAGAACATCAAATATGGTCTAAACTCTACCTTTACTTCATGCCAAAGTCATTAAAAGACTTCTTTATTTTTTTAATAAATAATTTAATAATCAATATACAAAATTATTCTCAAAATCTCATCAAAAGAGCATGCTAACTTTTCGATTTTCAATAAAAAGTATAAAATATTATCCGTTTTCCAATAATATTAAAGGATATTATCAAATAAACGAAAAAAAAATTTAATTGATAAAACGAAAGGAAAAAAAACAATATTGTTATCAAATATTTAAAAAAAAACCAAGCACGACTCTGATATATAGCAGCACGAAATAAATTTTCGGGATATAAATTCTGTCAATGGGATAGATGACACATAAATATTTTATAAGGTCTGATGAAATATATCCAGGTTTTTAAGGTCTCCAAAGTTCTGGCATACATCTCTTCCTTAGACAAAAAAAAATAAATCGACATGAATTTTGTTTACCCATTTCCTTCAATAATTGATTAAATATTATTTTATTTTACTTCCAATATACAACAAATATAAATGAAAATGTATTTATTAAGGGACATTGTGTGTATTAAGAAACAAACGAAAAACCTATTAAAACAAAAAGATTTTACGCCTACTATAAAAACGTTAATGGCTTCTGACAAATTAATAGAATTATGTTTCCCACAAAAATGATTATTGGTTCTTATTTAGGCTACGTCTCGTTTAATAACGCAGGATCTAGCTGCCGGTAACATAATACGTGGGGAATCGAAGAAGAAAATTACACAAGCGATATGAAATGTGATGTTCCACATTCTAATCCACTCTATTATACGCTACGTCATTAGATTTATTTGATTTTCGTTTATATTTTGTTCCCATATGTTTTGATTGATATATCAGTTTAAGTAAGTAATTCTTTTTAATATTACAAATATAATCAGTTAGTTGGACAGTAGTCAGTACTAGGATAGTAATTATAAGTTTACGATTAAAAATACCCATTAAAAATTGGTTTAAATGAAACTTTTACACGAAGTTATTTCTATTTATATCATTTATCTTAAAAATTATGCAATAAGTACTAATGCAATTTAACACGAATTTTGAGTATTTCATCTATATCCAAAATAATATCAATATTTGCATTTTTTACTGTTTTCATATATTTTGCTTTTCCACTTTGTTGTATATCTTAAATATTATCAATCCTAGAGTAATTTGGCATAGATTTTCGTTTATTTCACCCCAAATTACATGTATTTTCAAAGGTTTATCTTAATCCGAGAGATAAAAAAAATGGCACTTTTTCCATGTATATAATCGTGAAAATTTGCGATTTTTCACTATTTTCATACATTTTGCTGCCGTTTCTTTCGAAATAATTAAAAATTAATGAAAATTGCAGGTTTTATAAAGAATTTTATGCTGAATCGAACGGTATTATAATAAATTTTATCCGACCTCCAGTTTTTAAGTTATACAACGAGAAATATATTTAAAAAAAAAAGTGGATTTCAGTTTACGTTGCACATCTTAAAAATTATCAATTCTTTAGCAATTTGACATAGATTTTTGTTTATTTCACATCAAATTACCTATATTTTCAAAATTTCATCTTAAACCGAGAAATAAAAAAATAGCACTTTTTCCATGTATATAATCGTGAAAATTTGCGATTTTTCACTATTTTCATACATTTTGCTGCCGTTTCTTTCGAAATAATTAACAATTTATGAAAATTGCAGGTTTTATAAAGAATTTTATTCTGAATCGAATGGTATTATAATAAATTTTATCCGACCTCCAGTTTTTAAGATATACAACGAGAAATATATTTTAAAAAAATTAGTGGATTTCAGTTTACGTTGCATATCTTAAAAATTATAATTCTATGGCAATTTGACATAGATTTTCGTTTATTTCAATTGAAATTACCTATATTTTCAAAATTTCATCTTAAACCGAGAGATAAAAAAAATGGCACCTTTTCCATGTATATAATCGTGAAAATTTGCGATTTTTCACTATTTTCATACATTTTGCTGCCGTTACTTTCGAAATAATTAAAAATTAATGAAAATTCCAGGTCTTATAAAGAATTTTATGCTGAATCGAATGGTATTATAATACATTTTATCCGACCTCCAGTTTTTAAGTTATACAACGGGAAATGTATTTTTTAAAAAATTGTGGATTTCTATTTACGTTGCATATCTTAAAAATTATCAATTCTTTAGCAATTTGACATAGATTTTCGTTTATTTCACATCAAATTACCTATATTTTCAAAGTTTCATCTTAATCCTAAAGGTAAAAAATTGGCACTTTTTCCATGTACATAGTCGTGAAAATTTGCGATTTTTTACTATTTTCATTCGTTTTGCTGACTTTTCTTCTTGCTTCTTGAAAATTAATGAAAATTGTAAGGTTTATAAAGAATTTTATACCAAATCGGACGGTATTACAACAAATTTTGGGCAATCTTTAGTTTTTGAGTTATAAAATAAAAAATATGACAAAGAATGAAACGAACAATGGAAAAATTAAAAATGAATAAATGAATTTTTTTTTATATGAAGTATGTTTAAAATTATCAATTTTAAAGCAATTTAGTGTTAGATTTTCATTTACCTTACATCAAAATACATATATATTGAGACCATTATCTTTTTCCGAAACCTATAAAGCCATGATCAAATAAAAATTAAAGATCACGTTCCCGTAATCTATACCCAAGAAAACATAAAAAAAAACAAAAATATATCGAGACAATAAGGAAAACTTGCAGATGTTGGATGTTAAAAAAAAAATCAACATATTTCATTGAATATTATTATTTCTTTATTCAATCCACTTTAGCATTATTTTGTCTGGATATATTGCTTAACTTGTTCTTTAAACTATATTATCATAAAATTTAAGAACCTTAATAAAAATAATAGATCAATTTAATATACTTTCTGAAGATATCGTATACATAGAGTGGCATGTGCTTTAAAAATTCACGAATTTATAATGATAAGTTACATCCCGATATAAAACTTATTATGATATACCTGAAATTCATCAAAATTTTATTACAGCGAACACTGTTGTAGATAGAACTCGACAGTAAATATAAAACTTGAGTAGACACGAACGTAGAGCATTGTTATATCAAATTAAATATGAAAGCGTTCATTTTATTGCTTAGAATGGTGCTACATTTAACGTATAGCGTGTATAAATGTAAAACTGTGTTACGTTTGAAAGAACGTAAATTTACTATAGACGACCTTTGTTTTTATTGTTTTCCACATCACCTGCGCTTTGAAAATTTCATCGCTTGTCCAATCGACGACATAAAACAAGAACAGCAGCATCTTTATATGTATCCGTTTCTTGATTATATAGGAGAATCATCTCTAATAACCCATCTTAATAAGTAAGAATGGAACAATATGTTCTAAATTGTGATATTCAGATGAACAATATTTAGGTAATTAGGAAGATTAGCTGTATTCGCCAGAAATGGCACCTTGTGATAGTTCCTTGCTTAGATTGATGAAGCACGGTTTGACTAGCGCATGCTGTATTGTCCATATTTAATATATAAAGTGTAAAAGTGATCAGGAAACCTAACAGAGTAGTTTTAAGAAATTTAAGTGCTTGCATGAACGTAAGGAAAGTTTGATATCAAATTTTGGACTGCATTAACTATTGTTAACCCCGAAAATATTACAGCAATGAAGGAAATTGTGGAAAAAGACAACAAAGTTATCTATTTCATGATAAAATCGAACCTGAAGATCACATTCGCACAATAGCGATCACAAATGCATTTGAAAGATGTGGTAAGTCGGTTTGTCATACTATCATCTGAGTGGTGTGCTTATTTGTTTGTCTACTATGTCCAATGAAGCTACAAGACATAGTATCATACTACATCATGACATGATTTAAAAAAACCCTACTTACTCGTCAGATCTAGCAATTTGTGGCTTCTAGGCATATTTCGTTATTATTATTCATTTGTTATTATTATGTATTCATTTATTAAGTCCTATATTGATAGTATTTCTAAAGATTGGGGGTAGATTGGCCCATGTAACTTTTACCTTGCATAGAAACAGCCTTTTAGATTTCCTCCATAGTCGCATAACTCCTGGTTTTTTTGGGCAAATATTATTTCCGGAATATATAGAACACACGTAGTATTATATCAGTTAAATACAGAGGGTGGTTGAAGCGAAGAATGCAATTTTCGGTAACAATAATGACTTAGTGCCTTGTAATAACTGCACAATTGCTTCTTCGCTATATTTTGAATGAACATGGTGAATACACATCGCCAAAATGCTTCAAAAGAGTGACAAACAATCATAGTTTCTGGTCTAGTTACTATTCTATATATAGACTTTATACAGTTTAATGGTTGTATATAAATATTGTCAATAAACATATAGAATGAATTGCTTTTTGACAAAAGATGTTTTTGAAAATACTGGTACAAAGCTTTTAGAAAGCCTTCGTAGTATCAGAATTTCTGATTATTATGAGTGTTAGATCAGTTAAATACAGAGAATGTCTGAAGCTGATGATGAGATTTTTGACAATAATGATGACTCAGTGCCATTCTACAGATGCACAATGGCTTCTTCACTATATTTTGAGTGAATATGATGAATACAGAACACCAAATGATTCAAAAGAAGAAGAACAAGAATTTAATACACTTTATGAACGTTTTTTTAGAATTGTAGCAAATAGGTTTTTATCCAGTTACTTGTCCTCTGAGCAATCCCATAGTCGATTTTGGTGATTAGTTTCTGTATCGTATTGAAGTTACTATCACCATCAGCTACAACGAATTTCACTATAGCATGAACATTTATCACTATATTTTAACAACTCATCAGCATTTTTACATAGCTTAAAACAGACAGATCAGATTTTGTTGAAATGTTGTCCTATCTTTCTGATGTCTGCAAACGTAATCAGATACTTTCCCATCCAGGCTTTGAACTTTGCGTTCAAAGACAAATACAAACAAGTTTTCTTGAGCGATGTGCAAGAAAACCCAATTCTGGAGATACTTTCTGGGTAATTTCGCTTCTGGTGGTGCTGCTGATGCCACATCCTTGTATTTCGTCTACCATCTTGATTTTGCCAGAACCAGATTGGCCGCTGACGTCGGTAAAGCCGCTGGTGAACGTGAATTATCTGGATTGGGCAACTGCCTAGTAAAAATCTTCAAGTCTGACGGTCTTGGCGGTCTTTACAGAGGTTTTGGTGTATCTGTTCAAGGTATTATTATCTACAGAGCTGCTTTCTTCGGTTTCTATGATACCGCTAAAGGTATCTTACCTGATCCCAAGAATACTACACTTGTCATTTCTTGGGCTATTGCACAGACTGTTACCACTGTTGCTGGTATCAATTCTTATCGATTCGAAACAGTTCGTAGACGTATGATGATGCACTCTCGACATACCAAGAGCGAGATCTTCTACAAGAACACAGCACATTGCTGGGTTACCATCGCCTAACAAGAAAGTAATGCGGCCTTCTTCAAGGGAGCCTTCTCTAACGTCCTCAGAGATACCGGAGGTGTCATCGTACTGGTACTTTACGACGAAATTAAGAACCTTATCGTTTAAGAACAAGTTGTATTGTCCTTTTCTAACACTCCATCAGTTCAGGCACTGATATACATACATACATACATATATACATATATACATATATATATATATATATATATATATATATATATATATATATATATATTTGTATATATATATATATATATATATATATATATATATATATATATATATATATATATATATATATATATACATATACATATATACATATATACAAATATATATATATATATATATATATATATATATATATATATATATATATATATATATACATATATATATATATATATATATATATATATATATATATATATATATCTATTCCAATAAATCCTTATAAATGAAAATCACTCGGTAGTCAATAAATAAATCAAAACGCCAAACATTTTTTCCTTTCTCTTTCGTGAAGTATATTAGCTCGAAGAGACAGGAAAGTCTGGAATTTATTACATTATTAGCTTCATTCCAGAAATATTGTATCAATATTGTGATATATAAATCCCCCGTGGATATACACAGATTGTGGCGCTATACGCTGTCGATAAACGAACAAAGTGCTTTCTAAATCAAGGAAACGTTTTTTTTGTCCCTAATAAAAACGACGCATCTTTGTTTTCGAGAATATAATATTGACAAATGGCCAACTCGATTATTTTCCCCCGTTCACCTAGAACGATAAAAAACAATGTGACCTACTGGGATTAACACCATCCCGAAGGAATTCCATTTTAAAGAACTTCTTAAACGACGTTTTCTTTCTTTTCTGGTGTTAACTTTTAAAAGGTATTTTAAACGAAACCACTTAAGAGTGTCCATTTGTTTTAATAGTGTTTTTATTTTTATGCTACATTTATTTTTGTTTCGAAAACAAACGTCAATTATATCAATTATTGCTTCTTTAAACATGTCTTATAACAACACATGGGCTGAAAAGTCCCTGGCGTAACAAAGAAAACGCATTTTTTTGTTCAAAATTAGCTTCATTAATCACCAATCATTCTAGCACCGCTCTACTATTTCAATACAACTTTTGTAGGGCGACTCATGTTTTGCCTCAATATAGGCCCCAGTTTCAGCGATAACCTCTTCATTGGAGCGAAATGTCTTATCGCTGAGCATTTTTTGAGGTCTGCGAACACTGGGAGCCAAATCTGGCGAATACGGTGGATTTGGGAGCAATTCATCTAGTTCTCAAGATAGTCGATGAATATTACACCAAGCACATCCCAAAATATATTCTTTTGATATCTTGACTCACACAACTTCACTTTTCGAACATTCAAAATGCTTTTGTGAATATTTTTGATGTTTTCTGGTGCTAGCACCTCATTTGGGCGTCCACTGCATTCTGCGTCATTGGTGCCTCTTCGACCACGTTTCAAGCTATTGCTTCGCTTGAACGGTCTTTTTCCCACCAAGAAACAGTGTAAAATTAAAACACGTAATTGTTTTTGATCCATTGTTTAGAAAATAACAAAAGTAGTGTCACTCTTAGCACAATAACTCACAAACTTATGAGAGGAATATCATGAAATTTTAATAACTTTCTTTTGAGGATTAGTACTAACTAAAAAAGCGGTGAATGCAATAAAACTGCCATCTATGTGGCCCGGGGCATTTCAGACAATGTTTTATTGTTATTTTCATTTAAGAGTCCATGGAAAAAATATTGTTAAGTATTTTTGATTATTATATTATTTTGATTAAAAATGAAATTATATTGCAAATGTACAGCTTACTATAAAACAAGATGATTTACATACTGAATTACTTTACATTCAGGAGTTATCTGATTTTTTGAAAGACTTTTATAATTAAATATTTTACACAGATCACTTACTGAAGTCATCTATCTACATGTCATGTAAATGATAATTATCATAAGAAATACTTAATTCCCACTGCATTGACAACTGGTAAAATAACAAATTATCATTAAAGAAATTAATTCTAAAAAAATGAGCAATTTTTAACCATTTCCTAAGCAACTAGTTAATAGATAGTTAATAGTCAGTTGGAATATTGATTTTAATTTTAAAAGTATATAAAATTAAATACGATACCATAAAATATTTGTACAACTAAGCTGCGATATAATTGTAACTATTTGCTGTTCATTGTAATGTGATAAATGCAAAATTGAATATTTAAACTCTTTAAATAACTCTAGCTATTTATATGTCTGGAGTTATTATGTGGCTATAATTAAATTAATATGGATTTCTCCATTTATTGCTAAAGAAAGTAGGCACGCAATCATAACAATCCCCTTAATGATATTAAGAAATACATTTGTCGTTTTCGTTACCATTAAATAAACTGAAATTGTCTGGGTAGTTGGCGAGGACAGAAAAAGAAAGAAAACTGAAGAACATCAAGTTTCTTTAATAAAAGCAATCTTTTACTGCCTTAGGTGTCTTCGGATTTTATAGCGGAAGTATGCTGATTTTAAAAATATTTAAAATTAAATACGATACCATAAAATATTTGAACCACTAAGTTGCGATATAATTGCAACTATTTGCAGTTCATTGTAATGTGATAAATGTAAAATTGAATATTTGAACTCTTTAAATAACTCTAGCTATTTATATGTCTGGAGTTATTATGTGGCTATAATTAAATTAATATGGATTTCTCCATCTATTGCTATAGAAAATAGGCACGCAATCATAACAATCCCCTTAATGATATTAAGAAATAAATTTGTCGTTCTCGTTACCATTTAATGGTCTGAAAAAACTGAAATTGTCTGGGTAGTTGGCGAGGATAGAAAAAGAAAGAAAACTGAAGAACATCAAGTTTCTTTAATAAAAGCAATCTTTTACTGCCTTAGGTGTCTTCGGATTTTATAGCGGAAGTATGCTGATTTTAAAAATATTTAAAATTAAATACGATACCATAAAATATTTGAACCAATAAGTTGCGATATAATTGCAACTATTTGCAGTTCATTGTAATGTGATAAATGCAAAATTGAATATTTGAACTCTTTAAATAACTCTAGCTATTTATATGTCTGGAGTTATTATGTGGCTATAATTAAATTATTATGGATTTCTCCATTTATTGCTATAGAAAATAGGCACGCAATCATAACAATCCCCTTAATGATATTAAGAAATACATTTGTCGTTCTCGTTACCATTTAATGGTCTGAAAAAACTGAAATTGTCTGGGTAGTTGGCGAGGACAGAAAAAGAAAGAAAACTGAAGAACATCAAGTTTCTTTAATAAAAGCAGTCTTTTACTGCCTTAGGTGTCTTCGGATTTTATAGCGGAAGTATGCTGAACACGTGGCTAAGAGAGTCCCACATAACTCGTGATGCCCTATGAAGTTGATCTAAAAATACTCATTATACGCACATTATGTGTTAAAACAAAACATACATAACGTTTTTTTAGCGCTACTCTAATCGTCGACTATTAAATTGGGGTGGTTAGTTTCTACCTAATCCAGTTAAGACGTAAAAATTACGCAGTAAAGATTTTATATGGGCCCGATAATGACACGTATTAATCTTAAAGTTGACGGTGGATGATCATTTCGGATGTCTCTTCCTGACTTACAACCCTCCCAGTAAAAAACGAGCCTTTTCATGTTTTATTTTCAGACTTTTATGTCGCCTTTTTTTAGTTGATCAAAAAAACATTTTTTTTCGTCTCTAGTGATACTTATTCAATGAAGTCATACTATATTTCAGATTTTTATGACGCCTTTTTTTAGTTAATAAAAAAAATCGTCTCCAGTGATACTTATTCAACGAAGTCATACTATAGCATGCTTGAAAACTTAACACTAACACTTTAAATTATACTTGTTATGGATTCTAGAGAGATATCAGGCCACATCACTTCATTAGGATAAAATGTTCAAGTTACAACAAAAATTCCAAGTTAGATGTCGTTCTAGATTCCTAGTGAAGTTGGATAGTGTTAATATTCACTGTTAAGTATCCTCTTTTACGCAGGGTAAACGTCAATTTGTTATTGGAAATACGATCAATAAAAAATAACGATATCAACATCTTGTTCTCATTAGAATTTTTTCTTTCAAAATATGACCATTTTTTAATTATTTCCTTTATTATAATGTTCAAACAAATTCTTCTTTCATATTATTTGACATAAATATTCCTGTATTCCATAGCAATCTATAAAAATTGCAAAAAATGTTACAAAATTGTAACATTTTACTAATAATTCATACCTTACACACTTATTCTCGCACTGTGGAGGAAAGATTTAATTCAAAGGACAGGACACTATCCATAAATGTATAGAATCAAATAGTTAATGCTTCGAATAAATAAATATTAACTATCCATTGTAAATAGCATTTATTTAGCGAAAAAGAACCAGGAAGGAATTACCGACACACCTGGTATAGAATAGGCGACTATAATGAATTAAAAATAAATAAAGAATTAATCGAAAGCGTCGAGCTTGAAAAACATTTAGTATTTACATGTATAATCGATGTAAATGGAAATTTAACAACATCCAAATCTTGATGCTTACAAGTACGTAATATTTTTAATTTGTCACGGAAAAGCCTGCAGTATTAAAATATGCGCGGTCATGTATAAATAAATAACGTAAACGTATACAATAGGTGTTGTTGGGCCGATAATTGTCGATAATACACGATGCCCATCAATTCGTTACCATAATGAAGCCGGCACATCATTATATAAATCGTGAAAACATCGAATCGGAATGCAAATGAATGTGCGCAGTAAACAAGGATTACTGTTTGTGAACAAATCCAAACTTAGACGTAAATTATGTCGGTGAACGATCATGTGGTGCCGTAGCTATTTCGACAGATTAACATGCAAGGAACTGCTCTAAATTCGACAATGAAATCTTAACTTTACTACCTATCTCTCCGTAAATACGTTTACTGCCCTTGCCTTCATCTCCTTTCCTCTAAATTAACCGTCTTCCCAGCCAGCTTTGCATTAGTTTACGGATTTAGTCGAATACGCGCATAACGAATAAGCGAAAAGGGTCATCTCGTTTTAATGGGTTAGCTAGTTCGTTATCTCGAAAGGAAAAGACTGTGCGACAACCCCCAACATCTGCTCTAAAACTATTTTTAGTTACCTTCTTACGCACATTCAACAATATTTAAATTCTTTCTTCATTCAAACATATTTTTCATATTTTATATCATGTGCATTAACATTCTTCATAACATTAAAAACCACTGATCAACATAACAACATTTACAGCTCGTTGAAACTTGCTAATGATAACAAAAACTTTGATAAATCAACATTGTTGACATATGAATAATGAGCATAATAGCCATAACAATAAATAACGAATATGTTAACTTATAATAATAATATAGCATAGAAGATTCTGTTTTTATAATAACAAGTTTGATTACCAATATTTTAGTTGAAATAAAAGCACAAAGATAATTATAAAATCAGTTTTGTGCTACTAATAGTAGGAAATACACTTATTCCTAAAAGTAAATGACTCATATTTATATGATTACAACGGAAACTAAACTCAAATTTGATTGACAATATATTTATTTAAATAGAATGTCAAAAAAACAACATTTACAGCAATAATTCTTTGTTCAAACTTACTGTAAATCAACATTGTTTGCATATAAATAATAAGCATGATAATTCTAAAAAGGAATAAAAAAATTAACTTATATTAATATAGCATAGAGGGAATCTATTTTTTCTAACAAGTGTGATTTTAGTTGAACTAAAATAAAATAATATTTATAAAATCAGTTTTGTTCTATTAATAGTACAAGTATTCATTGTAGCTCAAATTTATATGATTCAAATGGAACCTAACCTCAAATTTGATCCACAGTGTTATTAATTTCGATATAAACATGTCAAACATTATAAAGTTATTAAATGATGTAAATACTTACATCAAAATGGTGTCAAAACTAAATTACCAATTTTAAAGTAATAAAATAGCTGTTGGATCTCGCCTTGCAAAGTTAAGTCACGTATATCTAACATTTTTCCTCATTAGAACGTTAATAAATAATGTCTTCGTAGCCATAATTCGAATAAACAGAACAAAACCTAGTTACTTAAGATGGTTACACTATTTAAAAAAACGTAACCGTAAACGTAAAAATCATTTTTTAAATTACCAAACCTTTGACATGTTGTTTCTTTAATTGTTATATTAAGACAATTTATTTGTATTTTTTGCTTCGAATTTTCTTTCTTTCTTTGATGATTACGTAAATCCAAGAAGTAAAAAACAGGATATTACATACATATTTATTTTTTGTTTATGTTGCTGAAACCTATTTTATTACTTTTAATTAAAGGTTTAATTGGTAATCTCTCTGGTAGCCTGATCCATCCAATAAACATAGGGCGTAAATTTTTAATTCGGTTTATGTAAAGGGCTGGTAGTATTGTCCAACAAAACCGGTCAATTAACTCGTTTTTACGACTTAATCGCCATAAAATTAAACGAATTTTCCGCTGTGATTAAAAACTATAAAACAAATGAAAATTTGATAAATGCCACACCAATAAATTGCAACCGACAGGAAATTGATGTCACATCGCGTCAGCATTTATTTTATTTTTCGGTACAATGTTACAGTAATTTCGATATTTAATTTTCAAGAATTCCTTTTAGTGAGAAAAAATATATTTCCCTCGTTCTTTTATTTGCCTTTTTTTACCAACAGATGTTCTCTAGGTATTGTTATGGTAATAACTATAATAGGTGACAGTCAAAAGGAACCATGTCTGGCGAATACAACATATTGACATAGATGTGTTTTTTATGTTTTGATTTGTTAGATCATTTGGTATCATCTCACGAGAATGTTGCAAGTTGTAGGATTTCAGTATATTCCGTATTGAAATAATGTATTTTCTTATATATTTTGATATAAGTATTTATTCTAATATAAAAAAAGCTTGACAAAGATTTGAAAATTTGTATGTTGACAAGTTTATTGTGAATTATTTGAATTATTTTGAGTTATAATTACGGATTCCAATATATTCAAAATCAGTGTTTGAAGGCAGTAATCAAATTACCTCGCCAACAATCAAAGAAACAAACTATAAAAAGGTAGATTTAAATTTCGAAAGCTTCCTTTTACTTCTTCTATGTTATATTTAGACTTATATATGAAGGGAAAAATACAGTTGAAGCAAAAACACTTGGCTTGATGCCGGACACTACCCCAGGAAAATCAACCATCTAGCATTGTTATGCTAAGTTTAGGCGTGCTGAGAAAGGAAAGACCAGCAGCGATTATTACATAGCGTTAATTGGCCGTTTGAAGGACAAAATCGTCGAAAAACGGACGCATTTGAAGAAAAAAAAAGTGCTGGTACACAAAGATAATGCACAGTGTCTCAAATCAGTGAAAACGATGGTAAAAATCCACGAATTGGTTTTCTAATTGCTTCCTCATCCACCGTATCTGATCTGGCCACCAGCGACTATTTCCTGTTTTCAGATCTCAAAAGAATGCTCACTGGGAAGTAATTTTCGTCGAATGAAGAGGTGATCGCTGAAACTGAGACCTATTTTGAAACAAAGGACAAATCGTACTACAAAAATGATATCGAAAAGTTGGAGGGTCGCTATAATCAGTGTATCACCCTTGAAGGGAATTATGTTGAATCAAAAATAATTTTGCCAAAAAAATGTGTTTTACTATGGTAGGCCGGGGACTTTTCAATTGACCTGTTACATATATATATATATATATTATAATATTATATGTAAAATAAGTCAAGATGTAGTTTTTATTTTCATAGAAAACAAATCTGTTGGACCCCATGCGGTGGCATGTGAAAAAATTGGATGATATTCTCTGGAGGAAAGTTTTAAAATTCAAATCGAAAACGCAAATAACAAGGAAACAAGGTTTGCGAACGTGCGCATCCATCATGTCATGTGAGGCATCCACTTTAAATTCTAAATAAAAACAATTTCGAGCAAACATATTTAAAACCGGTTGCCCTTTAGCGTATTATGATTGACAGGGGTTGAAATTCGGCTGTATGGTAATTTTACCGCGGTACAGGAATTTGGAGAACGATCGGAAAATAACACATGCCTTATATGTCGTAAAAAGATAGAAACAAGTGTGTTTTTCTCCCATTTTTTTCTTTAATTTCGATAAAACATTTTATAACATTAAATTGATTGATTACAAGACCGTATAACAAACATAAATATATATATATATATATTTATATATATATATATATATATATATATATATACTTATACAACACTTATTTGTGTTATATACCTAATTTTTTAGCCATTAGGGTCTTTAATTTTCATCAAAGCTCCTTTAGCTTCAAGAAAACCCTATACTTTATAGTAACTAGCGTTATAAAAAGTGTTTTTTTGTTTAATTTCGATAAAACAGTTGCTATAGCAGCATGATATATATATATATATATATATATATATATATATATATATATATATATATATGTATATATATATATATATATATATATATATATATATATATATATATAATGTTGAAACTACAAGAACTCTACACACTTATTTTTATTATATACCGATTTTGTTAGCCATTATTATCTTTAATTTGATCAAAGCTTCTTTAACGTTAAGAAAATCCAATACTGTATAGTAACCAGCGCCGTCTTGATTCTTTAATTGTACTAATCACAATATTAAAACTCTGTATTACTATGATAAGCTCTATGCCAGCATAAGCTTTATTAATAATTGGTTTGAGACCTTTAAGATATTTATTTTTTAACGCAGCATAATATACTAAGACAAACTGCATTAAAGGAAAACATTAATCATTATTGTGTAAATTAAAAAAAGTAATGGTGTAGTTAATTTTCGAAATGTAAGGAGCAATTATATTTTAATGGTGCCATGGTTTTTGATGTTGAAAAAATAAACTGCATACTTTCATATTCGCTATAGTTAATCCCTTATCACTCCTTCTTATCTAACAATTAATTGTTACAATTTTATTCGTCAAACATGACGTGTCACTGGTCCTGGCGGTGATCTGATAATATAAACTAATGATATCAACAAGCTGTAATTTTTTATGATGATTTATTGCTAAATAATAATTTGCATAACCTCCAAATTTGACAGCTCTAGCTTCATAAACAATACATATCAAAGTGTGAGGGAAATGTCATTGCGTCAAAACATATTAAAACAAATAATATTGTTTCATAATTGTACATCAAGCAGCGATATACAGTGTCAATGCCTTTAACATAATATAAAGATAACAAAAGCAAATACATGAATAAATGAGTCAGTGGAATTTTATGTCACTGTGATAAAATTTGATGCGTATATTTAGTTAGAAACCGGTGTATATATTGGTAACAAACCACATTTACCGCCATCTATGCGAAAACATGTGTAACGCCGCAGAATGTTACACATGTATAATGCTTAATTTTTCGCATATGACTCGTAATTATAGCACTATTATTTAATGGGAATAGCTGAGGTCAGATAAGAAAAATCCCATTTACTACTACTAATCAGCCATTATAACTTGTAGAAACATAGAATAAAAGAAAAGAGAATATACTACACAGAAAACCACGCTGGTTCTATACAGGGTGATTATATATTAGGTCTTATTTACTATTTATTATATTTACTTTACTTATTTATGAAGTGATTCAAGATAATTCAGCTTAGATATCATTGTTAATACATAAAAAATATTTCTAACAAAACAAAATTAACCGGCTTCAATAAATAAATAAGGAACTAGCCGGCTTGGTTGCGCAGTCGTAAAGGCGACAGGAAGATCCTCCTAATGTTGCGATAGCCGCGGTTTCAAATTTATGTTTGTGATTGTTTAAAATTTGTGATTGTCCTAGGCAAGAGAGTCAAATCCGACAAGGAAAATGATTCCAGTCACGCCAGTAACCAGGCTGGGTAAGACCGGGTGTCTTCTGTGATGATTTCTAAAGTTGGTCACTCGCCAGTTTGTAAGCTTAATGCTGAGAACCGTGGTTCGGAGCCCACGTTAAACTGTAGGTCCAGTCCAGGTAAACCCCTAGTTGTTAAAAGGAGACTTTAAAATATATTAAAACAAAGTAACTCGATTCGTATCCTGACTTGGTTCCAATGGGACCACCTAGGAAATGCACTCTTTCGAATAAAAAAAGAATTTTGAAAATCGATGCACAATTAACGGATAATTGAATATTATGAAGTTTCCCTTTATTTCTATCACTTTAATTTTAATTCTTAACAAACTTTATACCGAAAAAAGCATAGTAATTTCCTGCAGGTATACATCCTGTAGCCATATTTAATGAGATATCAGAATTATACCAGTTACACCTTTGCAACATATATTAGCTGAACCGGTAAAGACTCTGATAAATTCTTATGTGGTATCGACAAAAGTATAATTTACATTGTAGTAAAACTACTTAGTGAAATCTACACAATTATTTTAATACACTATTAAATACATTTACTCCGGTGATAACTGTAAAAGGCATTCGTTGATCTTGACGACATGATGAATGGTAAAGATTCCAACTTCACTATTAGATGTATGGTTTAATTTTTAAAAAATAGTTGGAGGTATGTGGGTAAATCTTGTAAGGCTGTCATATCTTTGAATATCTTTTTTAGAAGATTATTTACTTTATTTACTTTGTTTATAAGGCTTTACATTTCTTGTAAACATAATATCGGTATTAATAATACTGTCGATCGAATTTGAAATTAGGTAGTTTTTTTTTAAATTATAGTCACTTCAACAGTGTTGTGTTATTTGGTGACTTAAACGTATATTTACTTTATTAGCACTGTCATAAATATTATTAAGTACGTCTAGTTGACAAAATCAAAACAGAATAAACATGTATCAAATACATATACGATACAAACACAAATTGTATAAATAAAATAATAATCAATCAATATATAAAACGAGATAAAACGAAAATAAATATTATACATTTAAAATATATTAATAGAGAGATAGAATATAAAAATAAATACATAAATGAAATTAACTTAAAAACACATATAAAATAATATCACTATAAAAAATTATAATTCATAATACATAATATATTAATATATTGAAACCAAAGCAGTAGATAAAATATAACGTAAAGGTTATAAATATAAAATAGTTTGGTTTCTCTAAAATAAAATTAAATATGAGATAAGAAATTAGATAGAATACTGTAAATGAATTTCATGTAAATAATGAAATATTTTATCGATGTGATTTGGAGTGAAAAGAGTTTTCAGTGGGGCTAAGAACAGAACGTTAGGTTGTTTTATTTATTGTAATCGTAGTACTATTAAAACAATTCTATATATGGACAGTAAAGAAATCAAGCAAATTGCTAGTTTACGGACTCAACCAATACCTATCTAACAATAACCATATAATGGTTGTAAAATCTGAAATAGAACAACGGAAAAATATTAGTGATTTAGAAGTGTTATATACAACTTCTCTAACTTTATGTTATAATAAATCCAAATCCACTTGTTATTGGCATAAACTTTCTGGAGTTAGTGAAGAAGTTTGAAGCTACTAGGAAGACTCTAGCAACAACAGCTTGCAGAGAACTTAAGGACTTTTGAAGAAAATTTTCAATTCTATATGAATCATTTGTCGTGATAATTTCAAAAGTAAGCAAAACGTTCGACACCAAAATATCCAAAACTGAAGAAAAACATCAGAAAAGGGCAATAAGCAATCAAGTGATATTGATACTTAATAACGTTCAATTTAACGTTTCTTTCTTGAGTCAGAAACTTAAGAGATTGATAGATGATACATCATTGATTGTGCTCGTCATATTTACTCGACTTATACCTCGGTGATAAATTAGTAAATAAGTTATATTTAATACATAACAATTATGGTTTGATTAATTTTTTGTAAATTACTAGTAATATTCCCACTTAATTATCTAAGTATTTCAAGATATTAATTATTCTTCTCTGTCTATATATATACACACACACATTTAAAAAAATCTTAGTTAAATCAAATGAATTACTGCAAACGTCTAGCACTGTACGCATGTTAACTTTCCTGATGAAAAATGAAACGATCTAAAAATAATCGGAAATATCTTACATACTGTTTAATCTAACAGCGAAAATTGGTGCGCTGTTCATAGCACAGTTAAAATTAATGACACGAAATTAGTTAAAGTCGTTATCTCGGGAATTGAGTGAAGTATAAGCCACACATTTATCTGGACAAGCTACGACGTTTTTATTCGGCTTTAGAGGAAAAAAATACACAATAAAATAGTTGCGGTTTTTTATTGGTATTAAACCACTTTATAATTGATATAGTAATTATTAAATATATTTTTAGTTAATATTAACCACAATTTGATTTTATTGTATTATGTGTGGCGTCTAATACAATTTACGACATGTCTAGCGCCATTAGACATTTTTATTGGAAATTTGACATAACTAAACATTCTTCGGAACATTCCGTAATTTGGACATAATACATAAAACCTTTAACGTACATTATTAGATATTAACATTGTATCCATGATCTTAATTCTTAAAGCATTACATAGTGACGGTAGTGCCATAGAGTCCTGATTTGGTACCTAATGATTTTTTATTATTCCGGCATATTAAAACAGCATTTACTTATTTTGGAATTATTATTTAATGCCATGATATGATAAACTAATTATTATTATTATTCTACAAATCTGCTGACTATTATATTCATATTAAACTACCAGAATAATAAAACCTAACAATAAAATTGAACTAAAATAGATCGTTGGCCGAACGCAAGACCAAAAAAAAACAGTCGCGAAAACAAAGACATCAATCATAGGGGTATGTGGGCTCTTTACGTAACCTAAAATATCAGCAGGCGTCATTAAAAGATTCATCCATCATTAACAAAAGAAATTGTTTCGGGGGTCAGCCTATTAGACAAAATGACAAATGAAAATCGTAACGCTTGCTTGGAAACATACCTTGAGATGGGACGCATGGCCTATCTGGAAAATTAACGATATTTTCGCAAAGAATAGTGCGGGATAATTAATAGGGTGGGGGTTATATTTTGGGAATACGGTGTATAGTCAGATAAACGAAAAAAAAACTTCACTAGCCTTATCTTAAGATTAATGGGGATGTAGATGAGAGTTTTCTGAGTGAAGATAGTTAAAATTACGGAATTCGTCAAAGATAAATGTGTATTTCGGTACAAAAACTATATTTCGTTGTTGTTGTAAGCTACATCCATCTACTCTTTCATGATTCTCATACCTGCAACTCAACGATAGTATTTAGTATTTACTCACTATTATTCAGTATTTAAAAAGACTTTTAAAATTAACATATAAATTGAAAAGTCTCCGGCGTAACATAGTGAAACACATTTTTTGGCAAAAGTATTTTTTTTATTCAACATAATTCCCCTCAAGGGTGATACACTGATTATAGTGACCCTCCAACTTTTCGATACCATTTTTGTAGTACGATTTGTCCTTTGCTTCAAAATAGGCCTCAGTTTCGCCGATTACCTCTTCATTCGACGAACATTTCTTCCCAGTGAGCATTCTTTTGAGATCTGAGAACAGGAAATAGTCGCTGGGGGCCAGATCTGGGGAATATGGTGGATGAGGAAGCAATTCGAAGCCCAATTCATGGATTTTTGACACGGTGCATTGTCTTGGTGAAGCGGCAATTTCTTTTTCTTCAAATGCGGCTGTTTTTCGGCGACTTCGTCCTTCAAACGGTCCAAGAATGCTATGTAATAGTCGCTGTTGATGGCCCCTCCTTTTTCAAGGTAGCCAATGAAAATTATTCCATGCGCATCGCAAAATACAGACGCCATAAGTTTGCCAGCCGACTGTTGCGCTTTCCCACGCTTTGGAGCGGGTTCATCGTGTGCATTCCACTCGAATGACTGTCGATTGGACTTCGGAGTGAAATGATGGAATCATGTTTCATCCATTGTCACATTTCGACGGAAGGACTCGGGTTTATTACGCTTGATCATCTTCAAACACTGCTCCGAATCATCAACTCGTCGTTGCTTTTGGTCAAAAGTGAGCTCGCGCGGCACCCACTTTGCTTTCTCATACACATTTGCACAGAGCTTTCTCATACCCAAATATTCGTGAATGATATGATGTACACATTCAGTTGATATCTTTGGAGTGTCTGTCATTTCATTAAATTTCAATTTACAGTCATTCAAAATCATTTTGTGGATGTTTTAAATATTTTCGTCAGTAACAACCTCTTTTGCGCGTTTACTACGTTCATCATCTTCGGTGCTAATTTCATCATGTCTAAACTTAGCACACCAATCACGCAAAATGTTATAATTTACAAATTAATGATCCGGCAGCTGTCAAATTTATACACGCATCTTTTAGGAGTCAGGGCTAACTAAAATATAGGAATCTAATTCTATTAGCGCCATCTATGTCCCAGACCGAGGACTTTTCAATTGACCTGTTATATCATAGCTCTTATAATAATGATAAATCTTGAGAAGTGTTACAGAAAACAATAATTTGTAAAAAATCGTATTGTCGATGAAATATAGTAATAAAAGCATTGCTTGTCGTGGCGTGTGATAGATATAAAGTTAATTGATACCAGGCAATTATAAATAAAATTGTTTAATTAATTTCAGTTATCGTAATTAAATTGAATGCACAGCGTTCCGATACGAGATAAAAAGGTATGCGATGTTAAAACTTTACGAGGTAGTTTCAACTAAATTTAATAGTACGGCTGTAATCCGTTTAAGTCCTTTGTCATTTGTGGAATTGTACGTGTTTTGATATATCGAAGCTCCCTTCCTAATATTCCATAATGTTATTAAAATTCGCGACATAAAATGGTTTATATGGCAGAATTAATGTCGCATAGTCATAAACACGGTAATAGTTTACGGTAGGCGTTTTGTAATTTGTTTGATTAATTTAGATAATGCATGCGAATGGACGAGCATTGACGCGCAACACTCCGAACCCATACCGCTCATTTATTTTATTTTTTTTCGTTGTTTTGTCACGATTTTTCAAGGAATAATGTCCACGCTATCGCGTTCTTTCTTCGCTTCGTGCCACCGTCTGACCACAAGTCACCGAATAGATCAGATTAGAGCCGTACCTATCAGAAAAGCATTTTAATCGAAACACAAAAGCTAATTGTGATATTTATTATTGTCGGATCTATTTAATATCTAAGCTGGTTCTTTAAAAATGAATTAATAAGCCCGCTGGTATTGAAACTAGATTTAAACTCGACATATATGTTGTCGTTTAATTTTCTTTCCACATTGTGTAATTGTTATGCAATTAATTCATAACTTATCTCATTTATCTAAAGAGGGCGGATAAAATAACATGAATAACTAACATACCAGGTGTACCGGAGAGTCATTACCGGTTTTTCGAAAAAAAAACGGCAAGATTTTCAAAAAAATGGAAAAA
Organism: Rhynchophorus ferrugineus; assembly: GCF_030347505.1. Taxonomy (NCBI): domain Eukaryota; kingdom Metazoa; phylum Arthropoda; class Insecta; order Coleoptera; family Curculionidae; genus Rhynchophorus; species Rhynchophorus ferrugineus. The sequence continues at coordinate 22,376,086 of NW_027472584.1, read as the reverse complement.
TATTAGTGTTGGGAACTATCGACTGTTTAGTAATTGGCTACTTTTTACTATCGACTGTTTTCAGCCGCTATTTTCGGTCCGACTGATTTTGTTATTATTTACTATGGACTGTTTCAGTCGTGTACTTTTAGTTACTATTTTTGGTTCTACTGGTTTCATTGGACTAATTTTTAACGTTCTGGCTCCGCGACCTTGACAAAACTGTACCCAATTTATGCTTACATAGATTTATATGTAATATATAAATTTTTTACGATATTTTTCAAGATTGCTAATGTAATAGGGTAGTATTTATGGTTATTGTACATCTTTAGTTTTTAGGTTTTGTTTAAGTTCTATTGTATTGTCTATATTTATTATTGTATATTATTTGTATATATAACTATCGACTATTTAGTAATTGACTACTTTTTACTATCGACTGTTTTTAGTCACTATTTTCGGTCCGACTGATTTTGTTATTATTTACTATCGACTGTTGCAGTCGTGTATTTTTAGTTACTATTTTTGGTTCTACTAGATTTATTGGACTAATATTTAACGTTCTGGCTCCGCGACCTTGACAAAAATGTACCCAATTTATGCTTACATAGATTTATATGTAATATATAAATTTTTTACGATATTTTTCAAGATTGTTAATGTAATAGGGTAGTATTTATGGTTATTGTACATCTTTAGTTTTTAGGTTTTGTTTAAGTACTATTGTATTGTCTATATTTATTATAGTATATTATTTGAAAATAGCAATTAATATATTAAAATAAGATAACAAATTTGTGGGGTATTATTCCATTCCATAAAATAATTCCATTCCTTTTTACAGATCCACAGAACATTCAAATATAAAAGTAATTCTACTTATTTTTTATATATTTATAGTTTTTTTCTTTTCTTTTTTAAAGTTAGTACGCGAAGGAATATGTACATCTCCGTCTAGCTTATACTACTGCTGAATAATATAAGCACACATAAAATTAATTGCTCCAAGCAATTATCTCCGTCCTTTCCTTTCTCACAATTCATACAGGAAAGGGTTTGTATATCATCGTCTGACATCACAAATTGTATAAAACCGTTGAACCGTGCATTTTTTTGAACCGTGCTAGTTTTTTTGACTATCGACAGTTTCGACTGTTTTTAGCCGATGGTTTCCAACGCTAGAAAATATATTTATTGAGAGTATTGGCTGTTTGATTCTATATATCTTGCTCATCTTTCAAAAAACTGTTTATTCATTGAGCAAAACTTATTTGCTGCTGTGTGAGCTTGTGTCCCATTGAAAAGTTGATATTCGGCCGGGGCAAGGTCTGGGGAGTGCGACGGGTTTGATAATATGTCCCTTCTTAGTGTTTTCAACGCTTCTTTGATGGGTTTTGTTTTATGACACGGCGCGTTATCGTGCTCTAAAATCAATTTACCGTGTCTTCCGGCCCATTCTGGACGTTTTTCGATCAATGTACGATACAAATTGATCTTTTGTTGTCAGTAGCGTTCACAATCAACAGTTTCACCATGTTTCAAAAGTTGGTAATACACCACGCCATTCTGGTCCCACCCAACACAAAGCATTGTCAAAGCAGGTGATAACCATGATTTTTTGAATCTAAGATTTTCAAAATAACTCTAGTTTTCACCAGCCGTCACTATTCAAAGTAAAAATGACTTCCCATTATTCATTTGAAGCAGCATTTCGCACGCGATTTTTCGATTTTCCATTTGCCTGTCATTCAATTGATGTGGCACGTATCTTTTCATGTTTTGGATTTTCTCCACTGCTCGCAATTGTCTTTGACTGTGGGTTAGGTCTTCATCTAATAAATCTTGTAGTTTCGCATCTTCAGACTTTTTCAGAGTACCAGAACCTTCTTTGTCTTGCAGAGTGAACTCAACACCTTTAGATTTTAAATATATTTAAGGTTAGAGTATGCTCTTCGTAAGTTTCTACTACCAAATGATGACATTCAGCGGCTTTTTCCTTCTGATTAAATAACAAAAGTAATGCGTGCCGCAAATGCAAGTTTTCAGGTACGAAAACCCTCTTTAGAAGTCTGAGAAATCGCCTTAGTTACACGGAAGAAGTGTTACCAATTCTGAATTCCATTATACGGTTTAATGTAATATTTCAATATCAAACCGATAACTTGTCAGACGATATGTTAGTCAACAGGCTACTATAATGAGGAATTAAATAAATTTATGTAAAAAAACGATAAAATTATTATATTAACACACATACTTTGTAACTAAAATTGCATGTAAACTGGACAAGAAATACAGTACAAGCGATGAATCGGAGTGAACTCAAAAAGATTTAATGGGGCATTACAGCTTTCAATATTTTTCATTCCCTCGGTAATTGTACATCGACCAATCTAAGCCCTCACTAGGTTGACACAGACAAATGCAAGAAGCAAAGGGCATAAAGTAGCTTCCCGTAATCAAATTTTGATGAGTAATTCAGACAAAACGAAATGGTGGTCATTAAACAACTTGCGGACTTATGACTTTATAGTTTGTAGGGTGATGCTATTTGATTTTCAGTCTTAACCTGCTGGGGCGATCATACCAGGCTTTATAGACTATTTTATGTTTAAGTTTAGTTGTATTTAATGATGATGTACAATACCAATTTTATTTACAACTCCGTCCCGTATATATATATATATATATATATATATATATATATATATATATATATATATATATATATATATTTAGGGTAAATGATGTGGCTCGGTGAATGGAGGTAAAACGAAATGAAACAGTGGTGTTTACAGTGACTATTTATATTACAGGAATAGGACAAAAAACAAATAGTTAAGCTGTGAAATAGTTTAAGTGTTCGTATAAAATCGCATATATGCTGGTGGAACTAATGCTTAGGGATGTCTCAATCTCACATTAGGTGACATGACGATATTGCTTAATCATTTCGGATACAGCATCGATGTTTTCTGGCGCAACAGACGATTTTGGACGACCTTCACGAAACTCGTCGAACAGCAAACTACGACCACGATTGAATTCACTAAACCGGCTGTACACGGTGGTTTTTAATAGTGCTTCATCGTCAAAGGCAAAATTAAGTTGATTGATGCACTCTTGTGATAATCCACGTCGAAAATCGTAAAAAATCATCGCATGATAATGTTCACTATTCAGTTCCCTTTTTTGCCGAGACGAAACTTTCAACTAAATATCAAATAAACAAATAGCGTCCGTGCGACAAAATGTTCTGAGTACGTAAATCTTCAAAAATGTCAAATTTTACGATGGAACGGTCAGATGGTCTCACATGACAACACTGTTGCCAATTCCCGAAATATAAATAGTGACCCTCATGGTAGAGTATAAAATACGTGTAGTATATAAGTGCAATAAGGTTACTGTTAATTTTTATTTCGTTACTACAATGATTATTATGTATATATTCTATTTTAAAACTTTTTTTTGTGTTAAAAATCTAAGTTTTATTATTTTTTACATTTAGTGAGTTCCCTTTTTATATTTTTTTTCTGAAGGCGGTTAAATTATTTAGTTTTTAATATTTTAATTTTATGCGACCATTTTATTTAAAATGTCAAATTAAAATATAGAAAATGGCAAAAAATCCCAAATATTCCGGACTATATATATGGAAAAATTGCACAACATTATTACCCCTCAAATAAACATAAAACTCTCAAAACCAATGTATTTTAGTGAAAAAGAAACAAAAATTCATGTTAGATTGTTGTAGAATTTATAATTTTAAAGATGTGTGACATAAACAGCAATTCAACCATTTTTGGAAAAAAAAGCTTTACTCTATAACTCAAAAACTAAAAATTATATTAAACTTATTATACCACCATCCGTTTTAGCGTAAAATTCTCTATAATCCTTGTCATTTTCATTATCTTGCGATTATTTTAATGGAAATGGCAGTAAAAATATTGAAAATTGTAAAAAATCGCTAATTTTCACGACTATATATATGGAAAAAATGCCAAAAATGTTGACTTCCCCAATAAATATAAAAGTTTGAAAATACGTGTATTTTGAGTTAAAAAAAAAACGAAAATCCTTGTTAAATTACTGTAAAACTTATAATTTTGAAAATAACTGACAGACAGTAAATTAACCGAAATCCAATTATTTTTGTAAAATTAATTTTCCGCTCTATAACTTAAAAACTAAAGATTGTATTACACTTGCTATACTACCATTTGATTCAGCATAAAGTTCTTTGGAGTTCCTGTTATTGTCTTTGACATGGGATTAAAAATTTTGAAAACTATGTCTTCATTTACCATATCAAAATCCATAGTATTTGAACCATTTTTCTACAAATAATTAGACTCATTTTAAATACAAAGTAAACCGACAGATCTATATAAAATGTTTGTTATCAATCACGGACAAAAGATAACATAAAATCTTTTATAAAAACGCTATCAATTATTTCCACTACCTAATACCGTAATTAACTAACTATCAAAAATAGTATCAGGAACAAAGAAGTAGTTTCCTTCCTAATAAAGGAACTCCGGTTAATAGTAAAAGCAAATGAAGTGGTTATCGCTTTGGTTCTAATCAAGGAATATCTGAGAAATTCTATTTTGCCGTGAGATGATGTGGTGGCTTTTATTGTGTAAAAATCTAAGTTTTATTATTTTTACATTTAGTGAGTTCCTTTTTTATATATATATTTTTTTTGAAGGCGGTTAAATTATTTAGTTTTTAATATTTTAATATTATGCGACCATTTTATTTAAAATGTCAAATTAAAATATAGAAAATGGCAAAAAATCCCAAATATTCCGGACTATATATATGGAAAAAGTGCCCAACATTTTTACCCCTCAAATAAACATAAAACTCTCAAAACCCATGTATTTTAGTGAAAAAGAAACGAAAATCCATGTTAGATTTTTGTTGAATTTATAACTTTAAAGATGTGTGACATAAACTGCAATTCAACCATTTTTGGAAAAAAAAACTTTACTCTATAACTCAAAAACTAAAAATTATATTAAACTTATTATACCACCATCCATCTTAGCGTAAAATTCTCTATAATCCTTGTCATTTTCATTATCTTGCGATTATTTTAATGGAAATGGCAGCAAAAATATTGAAAATTGTAAAAAATCGCTAATTTTGACGACTATATATATGGAAAAAATGCCAAAAATGTTGACTTCCCCAATAAATATAAAAGTTTGAAAATACGTGTATTTTGAGTTAAAAAAAACGAAAATCCTTGTTAAGTTACTGTAAAACTTATAATTTTGAAAATAACTGACAGACAGTAAATTAACCGAAATCCAATTATTTTTGTAAAATTAATTTTCCGCTCTATAACTTAAAAACTAAAGATTGTATTACACTTGCTATACTACCATTTGATTCAGCATAAAGTTCTTTGGAGTTCCTGTTATTGTCTTTGACATGGGATTAAAAATTTTGAAAACTATGTCTTCATTTACCATATCAAAATCCATAGTATTTGAACCATTTTTCTACAAATAATTAGACTCATTTTAAATACAAAGTAAACCGACAGATCTATATAAAATGTTTGTTATCAATCACGGACAAAAGATAACATAAAATCTTTTATAAAAACGCTATCAATTATTTCCACTACCTAATACCGTAATTAACTAACTATCAAAAATAGTATCAGGAACAAAGAAGTAGTTTCCTTCCTAATAAAGGAACTCCGGTTAATAGTAAAAGAAAATGAAGTGGTTATCGCTTTAGTTCTAATCAAGGAATATCCGAGAAATTCTATTTTGCCGTGAGATGATGTGGTGGCTTTTATTGACTGTTGCTATCTTCAACGTTAAATTGGTTAAAACCCAATATACTGCTGGGATTTTATGCCTGCTCTACCTTATCTCTTATATAGGTTCCGAAATGCCAACTGCTACAATCAACATAAAATCTTCACATGTATTGTCGGCGTCCTATTTTTTTTTTCTTTTGACGTTCTTTTGTGCAAATTTGGGGGAGTATTTATCCCGGTCCCACAAAATTTATGATAGTGATAAAGTTATTTGCATATAATTATATTTTATTGTAGCTAACAGCTACTGTTTCTTATCTTTTTTGTTTATATTACTCGTATTAATATTATTACTTTTATAAGCTTTATGTACGTATGTCATTATTTATGGCTAGGCTAAGATAAGAGTTTCTGTATTTAGTACCATATTACGCAGAATTAATTAAATTATATTATACAGTACCCTAATTTCATTTATAACTGTAATTATATTCCATATCTTTTTCTATAATTTTATTATCACTCAGAAAAGCCAAACTCTGATGCCAAATATAAGAAACCAATGAATTAATTAACTAGGAATAATTAATCGATATATTAGCCGGCCTATCGAACATTTTGCCCACTTCTTTGAGGAAAATAGGGCACTTGCAGATGCAAAATTCAGCATGGTTAAATCTTATATAAAACAAGAATTTTAGAGCAAAAATTTTTGCGTAAAAAATAAAATAAGTTTGGTTAAAAAACGATTAAGAATAGTATGATCACGTAAAATTATATTTGTGGCGACCGCCACGACCCTTTAGGCCACCACGAGTTCACTAACAAGTACAAAGGTTGGTAACGCCGGTGGATTGGTACCATGCAGTTCCAGGCTCTAAAAGACCATCACGACGACATCTCGATCCCTTGTCTTTTCTCCATCCCCTTGTAATAGTACCACTCCCACAGCGCTACCGTGCTTTCTCTACCTAACCAAATATCCTGTCAATTCTCCCGTCGACCACATGTATCATTTAACATTGAAATAAACAGTATTTCTTCAACCAGTGTTTTCAGCTCTCCTGAAAATTCCTTCCAAAAATAGTAGTGAGTGTTCTGACAAATAATCGAAGCGGCAGCCACACATTTCAACCGACTAACCGACCCGACGAACATTCCTACAATTGGTGACCCCGACGTGATCAAAGTGATCAACAGGTAAATCAACTCAACATAAGCCACTTGACAGGTGCTTGACACGTGCATGGAAGGATAGCACGACGAACGGAACTCATCAACATCACGTAGTCGACGACATCCCACGAGACTAGCCTGATGGACGAAAACCACAGAAGCCCATCATGTATACCAGCAACACATGAGCACCCTCGCATCACGAAACGGGACACGTAACACACTTATAGGTACCCTCAAACAAAGCTAAACGCCCCAAGACGAACGACGTCCTGCTACAGCTCCGATGGCAGCTGATCCCGTAAAACTCCTCGCTCAGGTTGGGATCCCCATCCCATCAGCAGTCCCCGGACGTTTGTTTGCGTGATTGCGGGTGTACTCCGGAACTTGCACCACATAGAGGTACGTTCCACGGCAGTTCCACTAGGAGGGGAGTTATGTGACGACCGCCATCACCCTTTAGCCCACCATGAATTCACCAACAAGTACAAAGGTTGGCAACACCGGTGGATTGGTACCATGCAGTTGCAGGCTCTAAAAGACCATCACGACGACGTCTCGCTCCCTTCTCTTTTCTCCATCCCCTTGTAAAAGTACCACTTCCACAGCGCTACCGTACCTTCTCTACCTAACCTAATATCCTGTCAATTCTCCCGTCGATCACATGTATCATTTAACATTGAAATAAACAGTATTTCTTCAACCAGTGTTTTCAGTTCTCGTGAAAATTCCTTCCAAAAATAGTAATGAGTGTTCTGACAAATAATCGCAGCGGCAACCACACATTTCAACCGACTAACCGACCCGACGAATATTCCTACCTATTTTACATTTTTTTTTGGTAGAGAGGAAAATCAAGTCCGCTTTATCGGAAGATATATACAACTATGAAATAAAACCCCACATATGCGAAAATTTCATCCCAACATAGCTTAACAAAATTGGATAACAACAATAATCATCTGTTCTCTTTTTTTACAATATATTTAGAATTTCGCAATCATGATATCTGGTGAGCAAAGAACAACTAAGACAAGTTGTTCTTGCTTTAAGGACTGATAGCAGTTGAAATGGTTCTGGAGACATAGTATATAGATAGTGTTAGAGATAATTCTAAAGGTTATTAAGATTTTTCTGTAAATTTTAGTGGTACTAACTTCTGTTTCTTTAGTAAATGCATTTCTTAAGAAAGCACTAACCGAAGATTGCAGGTACTAAATACGTTAACTTGAGCATCAGGACTTTAGATGAACGTTGCAAAGAATATTAAGAATTATAAAATAGCTTCATAGAATTTTAATTCCTCACTTGTTGTGATCTGTTCCCACATGATACACGACGCAAAGTAGAAAGCAGTAGATTAACGAAAGCCATAGAAGTCAAATGCTCAAATATTGGAGACATAAAGAAGATTTGGCAGTACTAGTGTTCAAAAGAGCTAGAATTTAACCTGAACTGTCATATTTTCTCTTAGATTAATCGATCCGATTTGTTACATCATCCATAGAGGTCACTTTGTTTCAATGTTTCGTACTATATGTTTTACAAAATACATATGGAGATAGCTATAACTGATTAGACACTAACTATGTAAATGATTAGAATTTTTTAACTCAATTTTTGTTTCCTTTCTGAGAAGTTAAGTGCTATTCAACTGGTCATAATTCAATCTCTGCAAAAATAGTACTCAAGTAAAACAATATCTGGTTAATAGAGCAGGTGGAATAATAATTTCCATTTAAGCGTTTCCGTGCCTTCAAACACTATCACACGTTATCTTTTTGGATTCGAAGCGAAATTCATAACTCTTAAGCTCTTGAAACCACTTACAGGAACTTACTACGTGTTTTTAAAAAGAATATTTGTTTTTCAAATTATTTTAATTTTAAAATTAAAATCGGTAATACTTGAGGATTATATTGTTGACAAACGAAAGAAGCTTAATTAAATTTTAAGTATATTTCGGAATATCCATTATAATTCTTAAAAAATCCCTATGATGATTTGTAAGCGAAAAAAACAAGTGAAAAAAAAAGGGAGAATTAACAATACTCTAGACACAGTCGACGTGAACTTTGCTTAATTCGTTCATTCCATTATCCTCTCGTTCCTAATATCCAAAGGATACTTTGTCAAAATAACACTACGTCCATCTAAATCCGACTGCCTTATTATTTACTCTGTCCAAAGTTAATCCTTCAAGAGAACAATTTTAATTACTCGCATACCCTGGGGAGAATTAAAATGCATTCGAAACTAGGGCCCTACTGGTATAAAGGGCGAATAATGTAGGTGAATTATCAAGTCCTACGTTGAGCCTTTCAAGATAGAGAATGCGTCTCGACGATTCTCCTTTATCCGTTTTATGGTTAATGTTTCAATTATATTTAATAGTTTGCTTTGTCCAAACTTCGTCCCATACGTCTTTATCTAATTACTAGCGACATCTAGGTCGATAATGGCAATATGGACCGACAGTTATGTGCTATATAGGTATCGTTCAGTAATATGGTTATGGATATGTGTCTGCATAGGAATTATTCCAATAATTAGATGATGGGAATGAAGAAATTAATCATGGATACAATCATATATATGCCATAAAAAAAACTATGGAGAATTGGACAATAAAGCACTAAAATATTTATTATTCACCCTTTAAATCATAATCTAGATGTATAACGGAAAATATTTCATAAAATGGGTCAGTAATCATTAAGGTTTGATACCTCCACCTAGTTTATTTAATTTTTTTTTGTAAATTGAAAACCACTACTTTCTCTGAGGCTCAAAATGATCAGCTGGAATTTGATACGTTGAGATAAGACATTTATCCACAATTCATGGTTATTACATTTGTGAGTTAGGCACAGCATAATATATTTAAACGACTAAACATGACAAATGTTGGATCCAACAAGCTTTGTATATATATTTTATATATATATTTTTATTATATATTTTATATATATATTTTAAAGTATCCTTTTACCAATGAGGGCTTATCTGAATTGGATCTACAGTTGGGCTCCGAACTTGAGAAATGATCCCAGTAGACGTCCGGTCTTACCCAGCCTGGTTACTGGCGTGACTGGGATCATTTTCCTTGTCGGATTTTACACTCTTGCCTAGAACAATCACAATTATTAAACAACCACAAACATAAATTTTACGACCATCTCCCAGCAGTGTTCGAACCCGCGACCATCACAACAGTAGGAGGACCGTCCGCTCGTCTTTACCACTGCGCCACCAAGCTGGCCAACAAGCGTTATTTGCTAAGCTAAAACATGTATAATGATAACAGATACATATATGGTGAGGCATGAATTTGCAGAAGAACATGACGAAAAGAGTTCGAGATATTCAAATAAAATGATTTCTCCATTGAAGATACAGAAAGCCCTGGAGAAGTGAAGAAGTTTGAAGATGGAGGAGCTGATCCCAAGCCATTTTCCATCAACTGAAGGTCTTAGGAATTGCTTAAAAAGGAGATAGATAGGATTTCTCTAAAGACATATGAAATAGTTTTTGTGTCATTTTGTATTCCTAACACATATTGATCTACAATGGAAATAAATGATACATAACAAATCTAAATTTCATAATATGAATTAACTTTTAAAACTATTTAATTTCACTCGATTCAGGATATATATATATATATATATATATATATATATATGCTGGGAATCTCATGATGATTATGATGATTGATATACCTATATTATTATTTTAAAACATTCAATTTTTTCTTATAATTTCTTATTATTTTTTCTTAAAAATTTTATTCCTTGATGTCAAATTTTAGTCCTGTACTAATTATAACTCTGACTTCAGAAACTCAACACATTTTCAACAAATTTTCTAGGGTTAAATGTAATATACATTGGATCGAAAACTCGAGAAAGTATGGAAATTTTGAAAAAAAATAATGAAAATGATCCAGGTACCGCTATTGTAGTTTTCTACTGATTTTGATTCAGCGATTCTTTAATTTATTTTATATTCACTGTAAATCCTTTAAAAGCCCAAAAGCTTAACCAAATTACTGACGCTAGTGCTTCATACATGTGTGAGAGCACACAAATTAGGCGAAATGATGATGTAATGTTATAATTAATAACATTATTAATAAATTACTTTATAATATTATTTAAACATATATATATATATATATATATATATATATATATATATATATATATATATATATATATATATATATATATATATATATATATATATATATACATATATAGATTTTGTCATCTCTACTTCGTGCTGTTTACTAGGTGAGAAGTGACGGAGGGGATAACTTACCAAGTGATAATAATTGATGTTATCAAGCTGGATAAAAAATGATAAAATTATTAAAATGACTATTAAAATGCTGGGGTTGGTGATAGAAAAGTGAAAAATTAGGGCTGTATGTATTTTTTAATACCACATTTTTTTCATTATTTAATAAATATATTGTTACTAGTCGTTTTCTAACCTACAATTCGTCTTTATGCTAACTTAAATCTAGGTATATAACTAGGAGGACCCATCGGCCCTAACTCAGTCTCTGGTGAAATAATGTTTATACATGTTACTGTTGAACTGTGTCCTGTTCTGGTGTTATCAAAAAGTTGCAATATTTCAATATTAGTATGAGAATGGAGTCTTCCCTCATGCCCCCTTGCAATTCTCTCTAATACCTCATAATAAAAAAATTTAAATAAAAAATGTTATCCAAAAAAAGAAAATTGGAGTGGACACCACTTATCACTTAGGGGTTTGAAAAATAGATTTTCAGATCTACTGAATATGCGTAAAAAATTTCATAACAATCGGTCAAGCCGTTTCGGAGGAGTATGGGAACGAACATTGTGACATGAGAATCACTACATAGTATAAAACAAAGTCGCCTTTTCTGTCCCTATATCCCTATGTGCGCTTAAATCTTTAAAACTACGCAACGGATTTTGATGCGGTTTTTTTCAATAGATAGAGTGATTCAAGAGGAAGGTTTATATGTATAATACATGCATAATATACTAAGACAACATTGCTAATTTTAGAGGTTTCTAACGTGATATCGTAAATTAACCTATTTTTTTAGGCTTATTTAGCAATTAGCAAAAACGCTGCCTAACCCTACGAGTTAGATCAAATTAATGTACTACAGTATTGTACACCATAAAAAGGTCTACAAAAAAGTCCACGATGGTATATGTTTATCTTTTAGGGATAACCCACATTAACCATTTTTATTGTTTACTTTTTACGTGAGAAAATGGCTTATTTACGAAGCTATTTTAAGCAATACGGCATTAATCCTTATCGAATTAAGTACCTTAAATACAGTGTGCAATTAATATAGATCAATATGGTTCCTCACAGCATGTAAATTAAACAAATATTTTCGGAGATATTACAAATTTAAAATTTGCGTTTAAAAATGTGTAATGTAATAAAAATTGTATGAATTTAGATATTCCAAAGATAGCAGGAAATCTTCATAGTAAGTATAGGGGTAGAGGAATTGTTTTACTCCAAATTTAATGCGTGTAGGCCAAGGGCAGTAATGAATGAACCAAAAATACTGGATTGATTTTAATCATGTTTTCATTGAGTGACATAGGCATATATATTTTGTGCCCGTGCAAATTCGGAGCGGGCCGCTATGTTTTTATATACAACGTTCATATTTTTTCTGTAGTGTATTTAATTTAGTATCAGCATTGCACCCATGCGAAGCCGGGGCGGGTCGCTAGTTTATATATAAATGTCTGTGTACGTAATAATTAGAACACGAGATAAAAGAAGAAATAAAATGGCTATGAAATTATGGACAAGCTATACGAGTCCGTTCTAATTGAGTCTAGGAAATAAGCAGTTTGGATGGATTTTATTTAGTACTCATTTTTATTGATAGTAATAAGCCCGAACACTTGTTAATATCTTCTTGTAGAGTTATAAAAATAATACCAACGACATATATATGATGATAATAGCCACGAATATGAGATATACCTATTTTGGCATCGAATATAATTATAAGGAAAAGATATTAATAATTTTATAGCGAGGCCATTATAGAGATAAAGAATTCTAACTTAGTTGCCCTTCTGATAAGGCATTATTGTAAGGGAAACCTTCCCTTTATTGAATAAGAAAAACGCGAAAATTGCACAGTTTATATACATGCACTAAATCGTAACGAATAAAATTTTATGCTTTATACGGGGCACAATACTTCTTCCTTATATCTAAATCCAAATAATAAAAACGGTTATTGTCAGAATAATCTTAACGGTAATATATCTTTTATTCTTTCAGGTTTTCATTATTAATAAAGCTTTTGATAAAAGGGAATGTATATATTTTATAGCTAAAATACATCTATTTTTTTTTTGTTTTCAGAAACGCTTGTGGCTTTAATGTTGCATTTTATATCTCTTCTGGTGTAACATTTTTTTATGGCCGGTTTTTTATGATTTCACTAAAGTGAATTGCCTAAAATTGTCCATTGTTTAAATGCTTTAATTTTAATTCTAATCTTTTTCGGTAGATCTAGGTATAAAATATTATTATAATGCAGTATATATATATATATATATATATATATATATATATATATATATATATATATATATATATATATATATATATATATATATATATATGTAAATATGATGATTAAACAATCTGCCCTATAGGCAATAAGTATTTCTTATGTCTATATTATATCTACATGGCATGTTGAAAATCACTACATTAAGCGATCTCCTATATAAAATATTATCTTAATTAATTAGTCTTACTCTAAAGCTTATTCTAAAGTCTATTATATGTCCAGTAATCAGATCAGGTGGTGTTAGACGTTTTAGTCTACGCACTTCACTATCATGTCGCCTATTTAGCTGATTAGCGATTACATTGGGATGCACTGACACTCTTTCGAAGTATTACACACAAACACGTTGAATTACACTCATTATAGGTTCTAGAGGAATATCGCGTTGTATCATTTTATTTGAAATATAGTACGGAACATCAACAATAACATGCAATACTTTATTTTGGAACCGTTGAATGATGGATATGTTAGATTTGCTAGTGGTACCACATAGTTGGATTCCATATGACCAAATAGGTTTGAGTATAGACTCATACAGCAATACCTTGCTATCTAATGATAACCAGATATTCCAGGTTAGGCGTCGATCTAAGTGCATACCAAGGTATTTAACATGCTCTGCTTGGGGGAGTTGACGATGATTGATATTCACAGGTGGACATGTTCGTCTACGCCGGGTAAACGTTATATGGGTGTATTTTGTTTCATTGGCTTTATAATGTATGTATGATGATTGAATAGTTGGTTAAATTTAATTAGAGAATAAATAATTAAATATAGTTTGATAAATTTTAATAACTGATATACATAATTGTAATAAAAATACATATTTGGCCTATGCCTTGAGAGAATGTTTCTAGGGTTGAAGATGACGTTAAATCATTATCCTGAGTCATCACACCGGAAAGGATGAAAATTCGATTTTCCACTCTAAATTATATTAAAAAATAAATGAAAAATAATATGAGGGCAAAAAGTCTTACTGACGTTATTATAAGCACCAGTCCCTTATCAGTTATAAACTTAAAATTCGGCTATATTCAATGAAGATATTGTTGCTACATTTGCAGATGATACTGCACTTCTAGCCACTGAAGATAGCCACATTGAATCAACCGAGAAATTACAAACAGATATTGCCAAAATACAATGTTGGACAGAAAAATGGCGCAACAAAATGAGTAAAAACATGCACTGATTTCGATTACATGAACAAAATAATTAAGCATAAGCCAGTACATATAAATCAGCAAGAAGTTTCGTATGGAAATACAGCCAAATATCTTGGTATGACCCTTGAAGTTAAACTCAGGTGGAAGCCTGAGTGTTAAGCAAAAATTGAGAAGAGCTCAAGCTGAAGTATAAAAAAATTTACAGGCTATTGGTCTTGAAGTCTTGAAACCAGTGTTCATTTATGGTATTAAATACTGGTGTAGTATCAGCCCAAGAATATCGTAAAAAGATTCCAAAACAAGGTACTGCGATTTATTTCTGATACTCCATGTTACATTCGTAACGACAACCTGCATAAGAACACAAACTTAGAGACTGTTAAATACCTTATCAAGGACTATGACCAAAGACATGAACAGAAACTTCATCAGAGGTTCCCCGGCTGCCAGATAATGATGACTTAGTCAGAAGATTAAAGAGAGTAAAACTATTTGATCTAGTTCAGTGAAGTTATTAATAAAACTCATTACATTCTAAAAACAGTGACAGAGATGTTAAGCTCAAAGTATCTACCGTAGTATATTTCAAATACACGATTTAAAAATATTGTTTTTCAAATTTTAGTTAAAGCAAAGTTTGTATTTCAGCTCTGATCACAATAATTTGATAGAAAAAAACCAAGCCAACTTGATGAATCAATATTAGATTACTCGTATCTAATGCCTAGCATCGTTTTAATATACCTAATGTTTCAATTTTCGATGTTGTCTTCGAAAAAAAAAATTGATATAATATGAAGTGTTCGTGTCGTACCAGCGAAATCCGACACGTAAAAAATAATTTATCACGATAAGAGCAGCGGGAAAGTCGGGAAAGCAACATATGGCCGAGTAATTTGTAATTCGACTTGGTATTGGCCTCAGTTTTTGTTTTACATCAGTGCTAATAATAGGGTTCAACCTGGCCGAATTGTTTCAACCTATCGCTCATAGAGGGGGTCATTAAATATTCATAAAATCATAATCCAATTTTTGACGTAACGCGAAATCATAAAGGTGTCATGTTTCATTTAAACAGATTGTCAATGAGCAGGTGTGAGTCATATGGTATGGCGTAATTCTTGTTATTGGGGGTGTTTTAATCTATTTTCGACTATTTTATTATTTTATTATCCATAATAGTTAGTTTAAGAAAATACTATACATCCGATTTCTCCTTCAACGGTGAACAGATTTTCAAAATTTTTTTTTATTCGAAATTCGAAAAATTCGAAAGTGCACTTCCGAGGTGATACCATTGGAACTGAGTCAGGAGAGGATGGCGGAATCCGGGGAAAATATCGAAGGAAACCCTCAAATTTTAAAGGCAATGTTTTCACAAATTTTTTTTATCAAAAATACACAATTCCTCAGAGGTTAGGAGTTAGAGAATATTTCTTTAAATATTATGGGAATGTATAGAGAAGTAATTGTATACTTTGAATATACAATATACAATGATAGATAAAACAGGGACCGAACCGCTATACCCTTCAAGAATTTTAATGAGATTTTAGTACGGGTTTGCTTACCAAAATCGTTCAGTGCAAAAGCCATTTGGTTTGCTTTTTAGGCATTAACTATATCATATGAGAAATCGTAAAAATATTACGGGCAACTGCTTCTATGGTGTAGAAGTTACAGCGCTCTACTCACACGCGGACGTCTCGGGTTCAATTCCCGGCGGGGCCAACGAATTTTTGTTGTTCTTTTAGGTTGGTTAGAACATTTTTCAAATCAACTCTAACATAATCGCTCTCTATTTTCAATCATTGTCTTTTTATTCAAATTTTTCCTCATACGTTCTGCACCTTTACTTGACCTACCCATTGTAATACTTAATTAAATAACGGCGGAATTTATAGAGTAAATATCTAACACTAAATAAAATATTTAAAAAACCGACTTCAAAAAATAAATAAGGAACTCAAACTTAGATTTTTAACACAAAAAAAGACATTTTTAAAATAAAATATATACATAAAAATCGTTGTAATAACTAAATAAAAATGAACAAAAACCTTATTTAACGTATCTACTTCAAGTATTGTTGGGCAAATGAAAATAAAATGAAGCAATAGAATGAAGGTGTCAAAATATCTAAATAAAATGATATATCTCATCTCTACAGAAGTAAACTCAACTCATAAGACCGTTCTGAACCATCTACATGTCACTGGATAACATGAACCAGCAGTTCAATTTTTGGAGTGAGCAATTACATGCGATGAAAAATGACTGACATACAATAGAAAGATACCAAAAGGATTATGGAAAAGAATCACAAGTGGTTACAAAATTCACACTATATCCATTGGTCAGCCAAACTATTTATTAGACTCTCTTCTGTCAATAACTAATGCAATGGAGGCAAACGTCCTAAAAGAAACGCGCTGCTCTCCATCACAACAATAATTTATCAAATTTAATACAAATTTCTAATGCTATGATATAACTTATATATCGAGCTGATAATTGTCTATTAAAAAGGCCCTTTTAAATTTACACTGTGTTAGATTTGAACGATAAATTTAAAATTTAATTTAACCACACACCAATGGACATTATTACGTAAGTGTTAACAATAAAAAATCCCAACTAAATAGATTTATCTTGACGATAAAGGGTTATTCTTCCGCACAATGAATTCTTCTAAAACGGTCTCCCCTAAAAAGTCAGGATGTACCACAACCACATCTGTTGAATTTAAAAAAAAATCCGACTAGATTAGAATTGTTATCGATATCAAAAATAAGAGCCGGACTAGACATATGGACCGACATTGCAATTTTACTGTACGGTAATCCAAAAATTTATAATACGCCTAAAGGTCATTTTTAAGCTTATATCTGACAAGATTAAGCGAGTTACCCCTCTAAGTTAAATACGGATTATATTGTGGCCCCTTTCGGTTTATTAATTGCTTATTGAAATTTATCCTTATACAAGTACATATGTGCATTATCTTTATTTTATTTTACTTTAAAATTTAATCCCTAACATTCGAAACATTAGCTAATTGATACTGTTTTAATTAAATGGACATAATCAGTTAGTATTTTAAAGACAAAATAATATTTTACTGCTATTAAATATATATGTTATTAGTGTCGAAATTCGACCACAGTTTATATAGTTAATTAGGTTTCCCTCATAATGAACTAAATAGAATAATTTTATATAAGTATATAAGTTTAAGTTACTGCATGAGTGAACATGCATCAACAAAAGTACAATGAGTAAGATTATTTTCAGAACTGAAACAAATTCAGGCCACCAAATATAACTATATATGATTTCTATTCATTTTAATCTTTAATCATAAACATGGAATATTAAATGATGTAATACATATTTGTATATTAATGAAAGTAATAACGAATTCTAAGCACTAAGTTTTTACAATAGAGATTATATTAAAACAATGTATTTATAATCATTAAATAAACTAAAAAGTTCTCAAAAGTTACGTTTATAAATAAATAACTAAATCAAAGAACAAATTGTCATATAGTTAAATATTTTTTGCATTAGTTATAAATAATATTTACCAACTTATAATTCATTACTTATTCTATTTGTCCCATGTGTTCGATCTAGACAAATTATGTAGTCAGTTTCACATTATCTACATATTTTCATTATTTCATTCATATATTAATATATTTTTTTGTTTTGTACATATCGTTTACTTAAAATACATATTAAAAAACAATAAATCTATCATCTATCGCACACCTGCTTTTCACCAGACGTTGTCCTTTCAAATTGTTACTTATTCTGATCCATATTACACAAATTCAAAAACGGATACAAGAGTAAACAGTGATCTATAAATCAAGAATCAAGATCAAGAATCTATAAAAAAAATTAGGTGCAATTGTTATCTTATTTCTTTGACAATACTATTCGCAACTATTGCTTTAAAGAAAAATAATTGGACTCTTTCAAAGAAAGAAAATATTTAATAGAAAAATATTTTTGTAAATGATTCACGGCATTTTAAAAATTTTATCAATGATACCAAATATTATCAAATTTTCAGGATTGACGAACGTAAATAAACATATGCTGAAAACTACGTGTAAACATTATCTCTGAATCATTTTAATATTCCCCACTAAATGTATTTACTAACGTTGGGAACTATCGACTGAAAACAGTCTAAACAATCGATACTAGCAAAACTGTCGAAACAGTCGATAGTCAAAAAAGTAGTGACTGAAAATAGTAATTACTAATACACGGCTCGATTGTTTGTTTTTTTAATTCGTGATGTCAGACGAAGATGTACGAACCCTTTCATGTATAAATTGTGAGAGAGGAAAGGACGGAGATAACTGCTTGGAGCAGTTAATTTTATATGAACTAATATTTTCCAAGGGTAATATAAGCGGAACGGAGATGTACATATACCTTCACGTACTAACTTTAAAAAAGAAAGGGACAAAATAATTACTGAATGCTATTAATATGAAATTAATAATTACATTTTAAACGAAGTAGAAATACTTTTATATTTGAATGTTCTGTGGATCGGTAAAAAGGAAACGAATTATATATATATATATATATATATATATATATATATATATATATATATGTGTAAAATATATAAATTCATATTACATATAAATCTATGTAAGCATGCATTGGGTACATTTTTGTCAAGGTCGCGGAGCCAGAACGTTAAAAATTATAACTATTAAACCAAAAATAGTAACTAAAAGTACACGACTGAAACAGCCGATAGCAAATACTAACAAAATCAGTCCGACCGAGAATAGCGACTGAAACAGTCGATAGGAAAATGTAGTCAATTACTAAACAGTCGATAGTCGATTTCAGTCGATAGTTCCCAACACTAGTATTTACCTTTTTAAGTGAAGTCATACATAAATATATATGACGTTTTACAACACACTAATAATTAGTCTGATTTCTTTAACAGTACTTTGCGCAAAATGTTGATTTATCGAAAAATAATGAGACAATTTCAATGAAAGAAAATATTTATTTGAATAGTTTTTTATTGATGATTCAGTTAATATATGAATGTTATCAAGTTTTCAGGATTGTCGAACATACTGCGATATAAGTAAACATGAAATTATATGTAAACGTTATTTGTGAATCATTTTAATATTCCCCACTATCTGTATTTACTTTAAAAGAAAATACATAGATTACATTATTGACAATAATAGATTTCAGACACATTAAGCGAGAGCTAAATAATATTCCCGCCTCATAAACGGACCTTGAGTTATGAGAATTCCACAGATTTTTTCCCAGCGTTTAAAAAATGGCATAACGAATTTACTTTTACAGCACCATTGTCACTTAACACAGTTTTTACGAGGAAATAAGGCGTGCAAATGACAGTAAAAATACAAGTCTAAATACAGTTAAGCACAAGTATAATTGATTAGCATTTAATATGTCACTAAAAATTTTTATTACTTTTTAACCATTAAAAGGCAGTATGCGACTTTAAATTTTGAATTCTATAATGCTCGGTGTGCGAACTCTTTCTTTGCCATTGCATTTTTGTTTTGCTTTATAATTCCTGGGATCATATATATATTATATATATATATATATATATATATATATATATATATATATATATATATAATACAACGAACAGACACGATGAAAATCCTTGTTTTCTCCTTCAGTGGATGACTCCTAGTGACCTTTTTGTATACAGATACATTAAATCAGTTACAAAGAAGTTTAATAAATATTCGCTATGTAAAAAATATCCGGATTCTTTGTACAGCACTTTGATAAATGAAGTTTACTTGTCAGATGATACGTTTCAGATGTAAGCAGTTACATTCGTACCTGATGGCGTCAAAATGATTAAAATAAAAAGTCCGTTCTTGTCGTTGAACCATTAATTTTCATAACAACAATAGGTTGCGATTGTATAGTTTTGTACAGATTGTACGTATCTATATAAATGCGCAAAACAATTGCTATGAAATATTTGATGAATCAGTAGAGATATTATATAGGGAAAGGTTTTTGTATTAAGTTTGTTAAAATGAAACGTTTTTGTCTATATATTTGTAAAAAATCGCTATGAAATTACTGACAAAACGTTAACAGGTCAACAATGTGAGCTAATTTTTAAATAAAAAAAGATAATCTGCGTATTATGAACTGTGTGATAATAAGAATTTATAAACTTACTGTACGCTATTTATGTAAAACAGTTTTGACTCGCTATGAAATGTCAAATAAATCGATAGAAAAACGTGATTACCATTGTGAATTAAGTTTGTAAAAAAGGGCTTGTAATATATTTTATAAATAATGTGATAATTGAAATAAGGTGATATATATAATAATAATTTTTATCTCGATATATATATATATATATATATATATATATATATATATATATATATATACATTGTAAATTTGCAAATAGCTACGAAATTCAATACAATACTCAATAAATACCAACAATATAAATTAAACATATAAAAAATTAAAAAACTCGCTACACATATATTTTCATAGTTTACATAATGTAAAAAATCGCTATGAAATAATGGTAAAATCTATAAAAAAAAGTAATAGGGCCATCATTGCGGATTCAGTTTATAGCAAAATGATCTTGCTTTATATATTTATGTAATCGTATAAAAAATGGCTATGGAATTATTGGTAAATCAATAGAAGAGTACTAGAATTCACATTGTGGATTAAATTTCTAATAAAATAAGCTTACGCATTATGAACGATGTGCTAATTTAGTATGTGTAAAGTTTTTCAATCTGCTTTATATATTTATATAAATATGTAAGAAAACTACTATGAAATAATTGGTAAATCAGAAAAAAAGTGATAGTATGAACAATGTGAATTAAATGCATAGCTTTTTAAAATTTACTTTTTGATTTTTTATAAATTTATAAGAAGGTCGCTATGAAACGATTGGTATATTCATGGAAAAATGATGCATATATTATGAATTAGCTTTATAAAAAAAACTATATGATCTGAACGGTGTAGTAATTAAAGCTTTTCAAGCTACTATATATATGTATGTAAATGTATGAGGATTTCTATGAAATGACTGATAAATTAATACAAAAATGAGAGCGCTAACATTTTCTACGAACGAAATAAAAGGAAACGCATATCACGAACAGTGTGGTAACTTAATTAAATTTGGGATGATCAAAATACAGACATTGGTCGGTTGGATGACGTTTCACAAATTCCTGCTTTGATATTAGGTTCTGTTATTGTTACTCTGACAAATACCGCGCCACAATGGACATGGAGCCGCCACCAGTCTTGAAATACCTGGCTAAAATTAGGTTTTATTGCCGTTTTTAAATTTTGATTTATTTTCTCTGACTAATTAGAATAACGCTGCCGTTTTTGTAACTGGTTAATTATGCGGGGGCAAATAAAAAAGCGGCGCATTCGTTTCAGTTCGCTCAACTGTATTTTTGGAAATAGCATTTAGACATTGTCACGTACAGGCGCATTTTAAGACCTTTTTTATTGTTCTGTAGTATTATTACTTTATCAAATCACATCACTTTCATATATAAAACCCAAAAAATAACATCCTAATCAATTAATTTACAAAAAGCATGAAGCTAATTTTATCATATTTTTCTGGAGATTATTTAAAGGAACATGAATTTCTTGCTATATATACAAGGGTCGCTATTTCTATTTCGGGAATTGGCAACATTGTTGTCATGTGAGTCCATTTGACGGTTCCATAGTAAAGTTTGACATTTTTGACGATATACGAACTCAGAACATTTTGTCGCACGGACGCTATTTGTTTATTTTATATTTAGTTGAGAGTTTCGTCTCGGCAAAAAATGGAACTGAATCGTGAACATTTTCGATCGATGATTTTTTACGACTTTAGACGTGGATTATCACAACAAGAGTGCATCAATCAACTTAATTTAACTTTTGGCGATGAAGCTCCATCAAAAACCACCGTGTATCGGTGGTTTAGTGAATTCAATCGTGGTCGTAGTTCGCTGTCCGACGAGTTTGGTGAAGATCGTTCAAAATCGGCTGTTGTGACAGAAAACATCGATGCTGTGTGCGAAATGATTAATCAAAATCGTCATCTCACCTATTGTGAGATTGAGACATCCCTAAGCATTAGTTCCACCAGCATATATGTGATTTTACATGAACACTTAACTGTGATTTTTCATTGGTGCAAATAAATGCTTAACAAATTCAATCGCGGTGCTTCGAAAGACGTTTATAAAATCGTGACAGGTGACCAATCATGGATATATTCGTATGAGCTCGAAACTGAGCAGCAGTCGACTGTATGGGTGTTCCAAGATGAACCAAATCCAACAAAAGTTGGTCGCGCACGAAGCCTTGGCCGAAAATGGTGGCCTGTTTCTTCGTGCCAGTGCCTCTAGAGGATCGTATAACAGTATATTCTGATGGGTAAACAACTATATGTTTGGCAGAAATCTTCGGTGAAATAAGGAAAACAAATAAGAGACGCCGGATTGTTCTTCATCATGACAATGCGAGTTCTCACACATCGGCTCAAACAAGAGACCGATAAACTGCGTGATCAACGATTTTCATCGTCCGAAGAAGCGTTCAAAAATCATGTTTTAAAGATACCTCATTCGGAATGAAATAAATGCTTTGAAAATTGGTTTTAAGCGTATGCAAAGGTGTATCGATCATCGTGGCTAGTACTTTGAAAAACAACAAAAATATATTCGCAGCTTAACTATTTGTTTTTTTTCCTATTCCCAAAATATAAATAGTGACCTTCGTATATATACATAGATATACATAGTATTTCAGTCAAGAGTTAAAGGACCCTATGAAGTGAGGTCAATGTTTGAATTAACTTTATAAAAAATCAACCTGGATATTATGAGGTATGTAGCAATTGAATTTTTATAAGCTACTATATGTATCTATGTAAATTGATAAAATAAAAATAGCTATAAACATTATGAAGTATGTGGCAATTAAAGCTGTTGCAGATTATAGAGCAAAGGTTGTTCAATAAGTTTTCTCATGTTTTCTGGAAGATATATGGAAATAAGTATGCATTTTTTAAGATATAAGAATAGTAAAATATTAGGGTAGTTATATCTGACGAATAGAGTGAATGCTGTGACAATTTGTACTTTAACATATTTATTTTCACTAGAGATGGTGCTGTTTCTATAAACAACTTCATTTCCTCTGTAAATCAGGTTCTTTCCACGAATTTTACAATTAGTTGACCCAAAAGGTTAGATTAATAAAACAAAATCGTTATTTTAGTAGTTTGATGGGGAAAAATAAACTTTGAAGCCTAAATTTTGACATAGATCTGATAAAATACTTTTAAAATATACATCAGACTGTCTAATGTATCTCCTAGAGGTTCTCTGAAAATATATCTCAGTTAAAAACTAAACAACTATGGTTATATCCTTGATTTAAATTGATTTGAGTAATTATGTTTTTCCTGATTCAATTATTGATAAGTAAAGAGGTCACTAACATGGCGAAAGCATTAAATATGACTAAAAACCATAAAAAAATCGAAGTTGTGTTTTACGGGATTACATAACCAGATAATAACTCACTTACTAATTACCAATGGCTGTGTTTATTTAAATTCTTATCTCAGCCATAAATAGTCGTTTGGTAAATAAATAAGCCTCTTGAACGTTTCTAACGGGTTATTCTATTTAACTACCTAGATATGGTATTTGGAGACAAAGAGTACGCTGTTTTAAGTTGCGTCTCCTATTTTTACAGTTCCCTTATCTATCGGCAGCCATGGCCACTTCAGAAATCATCGAAAAACATAAACATATTTTAGTTCCGTCCCGAAAATGGCACATAAATAAAAATTGCCCCAGAAAACTTTAATTCGTTTCTAAATGACCGCACAGTTAACAGTTTATCGTCAAAAACGTCGCCGTTTTCTTACTTTCATGATTCACAGTTTTTATGGACCTCTATACTCGAGCGAGGACGTGAAGATTTTCCTCGATACATTCGATGTCATCAATTTTCCTTTATTGCCTCTTCCCGTATTTTGTGATATAAAGTAGAGGTAATAATTTCAGTTCCGTACTTCATTCGAAGTTTTTGTTCCGAAGAATTCATTACACATGAAGTATATTTACTTTTTCTTGCGCGGTATTAAGATACTCTCGTTTGACGTACAACTAATTTTACGTCAGCGAAATATCTCTAATGCGTTTTAAGATATATGGAGAATTATTTTTCGTGTAGTTATTCTGTCCTCTTTATTAATCTAGAAATCTTCGAAATGTAGCCCTTTAAAAATATACCCTTAAGAGGATTTTTCTAAATTTAAATTATTGTGATGCCCTGAAGTTGCTACAGTTCTGAAAATAATCTTACTTATGATAATTTGTCATAATATTCAGTGGTAGAGTAATTTGAACTCATCAATACATTATGGATGATTGAAAGTTAACAGAAATTAGATTTAACTAAATGATAGTTATTTTAATATGTTTTAATATAAACATATTTATTATTTTATACATTTGTTATCTTAACAGGTGAATATTCCCAACCCTCAAAAGATGCGGGTATATATTTGACAGCTGTCGGATTATTAGTTTGCGAATTATAGCTTTTTGAGTGAAGCAACTTTTTTATTGTGAAAAAATAGATAAAAAGGAATTTCGCGTGTTGATAAAATATTGCATTTTGAAGAGAAAAAATACAGTTGAAGCAAAAACGTGGCTTGATGCCGAGTTTCTGGACACTGCTCCGAGAAAATCAACCATCTAGGATTGGTATGTTAAGTTTAGACATGGTGAAATGGGCACCGAAGACGGTGAACGCAGTGGACGCCCAAAAGAGGTTGTTACCGACGAAAACATTTAAAAAATCCACAAAATGATTTTGAATGACCGTAAATTTAAATTGAATGAAATAGCAGACACACTAAAGAATTCAACTGAACGTGTACATCATATCATTCACGAATATTTGGGTATGAGAAACTGTACAAAGTGGGTGCCGCGTGAGCTCACCTTTCACCAAAAACAATGACGAGTTGATGATTCGGAGCAGTGTTTGAAGATGATTAAGCGTAATAAATCCGAGTTTTTAAGTCGATATGTGACAACTGATGAAACATGGGTCCATCATTGCACTCCGAAGTCCAATCGACAATCATTCGAGTGGACTGCACACGATGAACCCGCTCCAAAGCGTGGCAACAGTCGGCTGGCAAAATTATGGCGTCTATATTTTGGATGCGCATAGAATAACTTTCATTGACTACCTTTAAAAAGCAAGGACCATCAATAGCGACTATTATATAGCGTTATTGGACCGTTTGGAGGACGACATTGCCGAAAAAACGGCCGCATTTGAAGAAAAAGAAAGTGCTGGTTCACCAAGACAATGCACCATGCCACAAGTCAGTGAAAACGATGGCAAAAATCCATCCATTCATCGTATTCTCCAGATCTGGCTCCAGCGACTATTTCCTGCTCTCAGATCTCATAAGAATGGTCGCTCGAAGTTGAGAATTCAGTCCTATTTTGAAGCAAAGAATAAATCGTACTACAAAAATGATATAGAATAGTTGGAGGGTCGCTATAATCAGTGTTTCACCCATGAAGGGAATTATGTTGAAAAAAAAAACTAATTTTGCCATAAAAATATGTTTTACTATGGTAGGCCGGGGACTTTTCAATTGACTTGTTATTTTGAAAATACTGTGAAAACTGAAATAATTTTTAAATTAATCCCTTACACTGTTATGAGAGAAAGTCTCAGATCATTAGTAATTATAAAAACAATATTTAAATAAGAGTAAAACTGAAATCAAAACGATATAAACTAAAATAAATAAAAACCTATATTCCCTATTATTCTAATAAGATTCGAACAGATGTTTAAATGAACAATAAACAGGATTTAGGTAACATCGTGTTAAATAATTGAGGAGGCGCCATTCTATATCCGACCGCTACAAACTCACCCCAAGTGGTTGTAAATTAGATACTCGAGCAAAGTGTTTTTGTCGTATCTCTCCTCGGAATAGAATTAATAAAAATCGCCTAGCCATTTTGTAGCGTCTCAATTGCATAAAGTGAAATATCATCGACATTAAGGCAGACGATCTCGGTAAATGTATTGTGCGACGGATATTTGTCTAAACATTTCCCGGGCCATTTCTGTTTTGATTTGTTCGTACGTAATGCACATACATTTTCGCCGTTGAGTGTTACAGGGAGAGGGAGAGAGAATCCATCCAAATACCTTTTCGAATAACGTACCACCACACGACCAATTTGACGTCAACCGACCGATTTATATTTCCCATTAACTCGTTATTGAAATATAATTAAAGCAGAGCTTTGGTTAGTTATTTTATGTCCTCTGTGACGACCAACAAAAGCGAAATTAGTTATCCGGAGCTTTTGACGAAGGGAATAATTTAACAGTTTTGGTGCACTTTATTTTACTTCGATTCAAATGGATTTCCATTTACTCTATTCATTATTACACCCTATTTGTGATATTTAACAAAATATTATATATAGGGTGTACAAATATATCCGAGATATTAGTATAATTTATTTTATTCAAAACAATATACATCGTTAGATGAGATATTTTCAAATCTTTTTAAAAGTCTGGTGAACACAGACGAAAAAAATTGTCCTAAATTAATCCTGAAAGGTTAATTATTGATAATTACGTGATACTGTTTATAATTATAACGTTGTCAACAACATGTTTACTATTTATTAATTAAAAATAGAAATTTTTATTTCAATCGTTTGAAATTGATATTTCAAGTAAACTGTTATGTGTTCAAAATAGTCAAGTGATATTATTTATAGTTATCAACAACATTGCTTGTTGTCAACAACATTTGTGTTTTTTATTTAATTTAAAAAAAATTAATTTAGTTTTAAAAATTCTACAATTTACAGTTTCTCTTTATACATAACAATCATTTGAAATTGACATTCGGAGTAAACTGTCATTTGTTCAGTCAACAGTAAACTGATATTGTTTATAATTATAAGGTTTTCAAAAACATTTGTACTTTATATTCATTAAAAAGTGGACATAACTTTCTAAATTGTATATTTTACTATTTTTCTTTATAAACTTAATTCATTTGAAACTGTCACGAACGGAGTAAACTATCACGTAATTACAACAATTAACAGATTAATTGAAAAGTCCCCGGTCTACCATAGTAAAACATATTTTTTTGGCAATTTTTTTTTTATTCAACATAATTCCTTCAAAGTGTGATACACTGATTATAGCGACCCTCCAACTTTTCGATACCATTTTTGTAGTAGGATTTGTCCATTGCCTCAAAATAGGCCTCAGTTTCATTTCTCCAGAACATTTCTTCCCAGCAAGTAAGAATACGGTGGATGAGGAAACAATTCGAAGCCCAATTCATGGATTTATGTCATCGTTTTCACTGACTTGTGACACGGTTCATAGTCTTGGTGAAGCAGCACTTTCTTTTTCTTGAAATGCGACCATATTTTGAGAAGTTCGTCCTTCAAACGGTCCAATAACGCTATGTAATAGTCGCTGTTGATAGTGCTTCCTTTTCAACGTAGTCAATGAATATTTTCTAGATAAATAAAATTCCATAAACTTGCCAGCCGACTGTTGTGTGTGCAGTCCACTCGGATGACTGTCGATTGGATTTCGGAGTGAAATTATGGAGCCACGTTTCATCCATTGTCACATATCGACGCAAAATTCAGGTTTATTACGCTTAATCATCTTTAAATTCTGCTCCGAATCACCAACTCGCCGTTGTTTTTGGTCAAAAGTGAGCTGGCGTGGCACCTACTTTGCACAGTGGTTTCTCATACCCAAATATTCGTGAATGATATGATGTACACGTTCAGTTGATATCTTTAGAATGTCTGCTATTTCATTCAATTTCAATTTACGGTTATTCAAAATCATTTTGTGGATTTTTTTTTGTGTTTCCGTTTTTGCTTCAACTGTATTTTCTTCCTTCAAAAAGCAGTATCTTATTAATACGCGAAATTCATTTTTATTAATTTTTTTTCACAATAACAAAAGTTACTTCACTCAAAATGCAATAATTCACAAACTAATAATACGACAGGTGTCAAATTTATTTATCTTTTGAGGGTTAGGGGTAACTAGAAAACATACGGATTTAATTCTAATAGCGCCATCTATATATCAGGCCGGGGACTTTTCAATTGACCTGTTATGTGGCATTGTTTATATTTATATTATTTTTAAGTTTTCTTCTTATGATTCATTAAAAATATATTTTACTTTGAAAACTATAAATTTTATACTGGCTGCAAAAAAAATATCGATATACTCATTATATCGTCATTTTTGTTTAAATATATTATATTGTTATAAAAAGTTCTGATCTGGAAAATATATCGATCTGTTAAATTGAAAAATATCATTTTCGATAGCTTTTCTATAATCGCAAAACATATAGATATATTTATATCAATTTTAAAAATATATCGATATTTTATCTGCGTTTGTGTAGGGCACGTTTGCACACATCTCTTAGAATTCGTAACTGACGTGTACATTAAATTAGTTTGATGCTTTCACACCTTACTTCATTGTTTACTATGTGTATACTGACGTTGACTATTATAGCCAGTTGATTTCAATGCCCTATTTTTAAAAAAATTACAACCATTTTTGTTTTATGTGACTCTATTAGACATACAAAACTGATAGATTTTAACCAGCAAATGAGGGTCTTAAGGGGCAATTTTAAATCAACTCTACTAGTCAATGAAATAAAAAAACTTGTTTAGTTTTATTTATATTCAAAATGACTAAGTATATAGATTATGACAAGCACTTTAACAAAGAAACATAACACATTAATCATCGATATATCCTTGAAAAACACTAAACATGTTATGAATAAGAGTTTTCCAATTGAAAACGTAATCATATAAATTATATTTTGCAGATGCTTAACCTTAAACTTATCTAACCACCCTTTTATAGCGACGCCTAAACCCTAACATGCTTTATTTCCATCCCTATCACCCTTACTTTAACAAAACCACACCATAATCATTGACTAAAAATGATTAATCGTTATATTCGTTAAATTATCCTAGAATATGAGTCCCAGTATTTCTCAGGTAGCTGGAAAAGTGCATTTAATAAAAACCGAAGTAAAATATTGATATAAAAATACTTACGCTCAATTAAACTGATCGCTGTAGTAATTTCGAACAATTACCGTCTCCTAGCCTGTAGTGAAAGTGTTAAAATTTTATTAGATCATGCAAATCAAACTGAATCATCTGATAATGACTGAGATAATGTTAACTAAAAATGAATGCCTGTGAAGAAAAGCCGGCCATAATTTGTTCTATTCAGTTAGGTGCTCGACTAAGTGGAACTAACAAGATTTGGTAAGGTTTTTACGCAATATACTGCTGAAAAATCCTAATAGCGTTTAGAAATTTTAATACTTATGTTATTTTAAGTCGAATTTATAAATATATCTTAAGTATATTTATGTTTCATCATTAGGTTTGCAGATAGTCAATCATACATTGCAATATCTGTGAAAATCCATGAAACAACTATATTATAAAAGTTAAAATTAGGTTAACAACGACTAGGAGAACCAAAAAGGATTGAAACCAAGACTTATTGGATGAAAACTCCAGAAAGAGGCGAAATGGCTACTACACAGTTTCAACGTTGCGGATTCATTGCTTTCCAGATCGGAAAGGAAGAGTTTTCTGTGTAGTATAGTAACAGGTGATGAAAATTAGATCTACTATATTAATTCTAAAGTCCTGTTGTGCATATGGTGAGATCAGCAAGATATATTATATTACGAGCTGCTAAAACTGAACGAAACTGTTACTGCAGATGTCTACGGACATTAATTGAACAAACTTAATGACGCATTATTACAAAGAAGACCTACAATAACAAGTAACAGACGCAAAGTCATTTTTGCATGATAATGGCATGAAGTTTATGTTTTCATTCACCCAGCGTTCTCATCAAATATAGCACTTTCTGATTCCCTCTTGGTCAGACCAAACAAATACAATTTTTTCGACACGGTATCACCATATTGTAAAAAAGATGGAGAAAATTGTTCTCAATAAAAAATATGTGCATAATAATCGTTATAATAACTAAATAAAAATATCCAAAAACATTAGCTTAATATTTTCCTAAACATATTTATCAATTTACAATTTTATTTTAATACAAAAATAATAATATAAATTAATTTAATTGTTAAAAATATTTTGTTAAAGTAACTTTTAAGCCAAAATCATCTATAATGTGATTATTCAGCTTTTATTGAGCAGTATATGACGACAAATCTTTAACCATCTAAAACTGACGATGCGACGAAGAAGAATAGAAAACAAGCGAAATAAAGTTATGGTTTATGCGGGTGCCAGAGTGACAAACACCCATTATACGTAATACTCGGTGAATTGTCAGTATTAAAAGGGAGAACGTCTTGTCACAACCTTATTGTTATGACTTACTGTTTATTCTACGATCTAATATAAATGATTCCTTTTAGGATAATAAAATCTGAGAGAGTCATTCTATAACTATTTTCCTGCCTTTGTTATTCCCGATTTTCGTTTTTATGATGCTTAAATGGTCGATGGAACTTAACCGAAGCGATTTTACCCAAGCTCTTGTTTATGGAAAATTTCCTAAAACAAATTTACCAAGAGCAGTTTCAATTTAATTTTTTTTCAGGTCTATTTATTTCAATTCATGATAAAATTAAGTAAAAATACACGTCAATCAAATATTCAAAAAACCTTCCCCCCCCCCCCAAGTGTTAGTCATTCTTTGTTCGCGGAAAAAAATAAAGATTACTACAAATTGCTGGACTATGATGTTTTCACATCCCCGAGAAAAGAGAAAATATCAGATAATGGGAAATGGCGAAGGAAAATGATATCGATATACTTGTGTAAGAGAATCTTCTCTTGATCTTTGTGATTGGGCGTGTTGGTTTTGATTGATATGGTTGTATCGATCATAAAATTGCATT
The DNA here is from genome assembly GCF_030347505.1 of Rhynchophorus ferrugineus. NCBI lineage: Eukaryota > Metazoa > Arthropoda > Insecta > Coleoptera > Curculionidae > Rhynchophorus > Rhynchophorus ferrugineus. Next base: position 22,344,209 of record NW_027472584.1, on the reverse strand, counting down.
GAAACATTTTTATCAATGACATTTCGTTTCAAACTCTTGTAAATATTAAAATATCAACAACAAAATTCTTGGAAAAGGTGCCAAACATATCTTATCATAACATTCATCTCTTCGATAAATATAAAACCCTCAAAATATATGTACTTTGTGATGAAATAAACAAAAGTCCATGCCATGTTACTGTAGAATTTATAGTTTTAAAGGTAAGTGACATAAACCGAAATTCACCTATATTCGAAAAATTAATATTTCATTATATAACTTAAAAACCATAATTTGTATGTAACTTGTTATACTACCATTCGATTCTGCGTAAAAATTTTTATAATCTTGAAATAGCAAAATAGAATTGAGAGCCAAAGCACTGAAAAATGGCACAAAGTCACAAATTTTCACGGCTATATTGTATATGGAAAAAGGGTCAAACATTTTTATTTGACAGATTAAGCTAAAATTCTCAAAATATATGTATTTTAAGGTAAAAGAAACGAAAATCCATGTTAAATTACCATAGAATTTATAACGTTAAAGATATGTGACATAAACAGAAATCCACTGATTTATGGAAAAAACGTTTTTCATTTTGTATGATGAAAACTAAATGATGTACTAAACTTTCTATACCACCATTCGATTCAGCGTAAAATTCTTTATAGTCTTTGTAATTTTTATTAACTTGCGATTATTTGAACAGAAATGACAATAAAAATATTGATAATATCAAAAAATTGCAAATTTTCACGACTATATATATGGAAAAACTGTCAAAAATTTTCATCTCTCCAATTATGGTAAAACTTTCAAAATATATATATTTTGTGGCGAAATAAACGAAAATGTATATTAAACTGTCGTAGAATTCGTAATTTTAAAAATATGTGTCATAAACAGAAATCTACTCATTTTTTGGAAAAACGTTTTCCATTCTTTTAGATTAAAATTAAAAATTTTGTTGAACTTTTCTATAGTATCATTCAATTCAGCGTAAAATTCTATATAATAACCGTTATTTTTATTAACTTACGACTATTTGAACAGAAATGGCAGCAAAAATACTGAAAATGGCATAAAATCCCAAATTTTCCTCACTATATATATGGAAAAACCGTAAAAAAATTTTCATCTCTCCGATTAAGGTAAAACTTTCAAAATATATGTATTTTGTGGCGAAAAAAACGAAAATCTATGTTAACTTACCCTAGAATTTATAATTTTAAAGATATGTGACATAAAAAGAAATCCACTGATTTCTCGAAAAAACATTTTTCATATTGTAAGATAAAAACTAAAATTTCTATACCACCATTCGATTCAGCGTAAAATTCTTTATAGTTTTTGTAATTTTAATTAACTTGCGATTATTTTAACAGAAATGACAATAAAAATATTGATAATAGCAAAAAATTGCAAATTTTCACGACTATATATATGGAAAAAGTGTAAAAAATTTTCATCTCTCCGATTAAGGTAAAACTTTCAAAATATATGTATTTTGTGGTGAAAAAAACGAAAATCTATATTAAACTGTCGTAGAATTTGTAATTTTAAAAATATGTGTCATAAACAGAAATCTACTCATTTTTGGAAAAACGTTTTCCATTCTTTTACATTAAAATTAAAAATTTTGTTAAACTTTTCTATAGTATCATTCAATTCAGCGTAAAATTCTATATAATAACAGTTATTTTTATTAACTTACGACTATTTGAACAGAAATGGCAGCAAAAATACTGAAAATGGCATAAAATCCCAAATTTTCCTGACTATATATATGGAAAAACCGTAAAAAAATTGCATCTCTCCGATTAAGTCAAAACTCTCAAAATATGTGTATTTTGGGGTGAAAGAAACGAAAATCTATATTAAATTGCCATGGAAATTATAATTTTAAAGATATGTGACATAAACAGAAATTCATTGATTTTTGCAAAAAAAATGTTTCACCCTGTAACTTAAAAACCAAACGACGTATATAACTTGTTCTAGGACCATTCATTTCAGTGTAAAATTCTTTATAATCCTGACTATTTTCATTAACTTGCGATTATTTAAACAGACATGACCTCTAATACACTTAAAATATATATTATGGAAAAGTGCAAAAAATGTAATCTCTCAGATAAAGATAAAATTTTCGAAATATATATTTTTTGGTGTAAAAATTCATGTCCAAAATACACACTCATTTTTGGAAAATACATCTTCCATTCCATAACCTAAAAACTGACAATTGTGTTGAACTTATTTTACTACCATTCAGAGTCAGCGTAAAACTCTTTAAATTCGCTATCATTTTCATGAACTTACGATTATTTAAACAGAAATGCCAAGTAATAATTAATATTAAATGTTTATTACATTAAACTACATATATGAAAAAAGTTCAGCAAAAGAATAAAAAAAAGTATTTGAAGATAACATCACGAATGAGGATTGTCGTGTAATTTAAATACAGTGGCTTAAACTATTCGTGAAAAAATTCAAATTACAATGAGATAGCAATTTTGTGAATGATGGCATTATAGAAAAGAATAAATATGCAATTATTTTTAATATGATTAGCGATATAAACTGTATATATATTTAACAAATTATTCGCTATCTTCCTCCCCAAAAATGATATTATACTGTGTGATGATGGTTTATATATCTTTTATAATAACCATACTAATTAATAAACACTGATGATGAATGTTTGGTATTCCTTAAATGAAAAATTATTAAACTTGTTTCCAAAATCATCAGAGTTTTTACTCAAACTGCCACCGATAAGTCAAACAACATAATTGGTTTAATGACGTGTAAAATTTAATGGAGTTTAATCTAAAACCATTTATAGACGACTCCAAAATAAATATCAATTGACCAATAAATTTATCGATGTTCGATTTGGACAAATTTGTCATCGAATACCGTAAGCAATCAGGCAAATAATAAAAAAAGTGCCGATTCAACCGTTCGAATGAACAACGACGCTCTGAAAATTTGATCGTTTTTATTATATCTCGACGGTTGAGTGATACATCTTCCCCAAATTTACCACCTCAACCCCTAAATAGAATCAAACATAGAGGGACCCTACGACTTTCGAAGGCAACAACTCGATTCAATAATATCCGTATAGTGCGGGGTGACACTTGTAATAAAAAGTGCCAGTTGTACTAAAATACAGGACCGTAATCGAAATTTTTTATGCTAGAAATATTCTCTGATTTTTTTTATGAAATTTATATCGTCTAAAATCAAAGAGGTTGATCTATAATACAATTATAAAGCCAATTTGGATCTATGGGGTGCAAATATGGGATTGCACTAAAAATTCAAATCAACTAGTCATAGAACGCTGTCAAAACAAGGTGCTTCGATTGATTACCAATGCCTATCGGTATGTAACCAACGAAAAACCGCACGATGACCTGGAAATCAAATGGATCTGCGAAGTTATCCAAGAATTCGCCTTGAAACACGAAAGAAGATTACTAAATTATACTAACTCGGAAACAATAGAACTGCTGGACAGCGCGCAGGATATCTGGAGATTGAAGCAAACGAAACCATACGAACTTACATAAAGTGTATACATTTAGTGTAAACTATAGCCATAAGTTAATAATTAATAAATAATTATAATTTTATAATTGAGGAATACATATTGATGTATTTTCTCGCACTCGTCTTGCTTGTTAATTAATCCAAGTACATAGGAAAGGTAGTAATAAATTAATTGTAAATTAAGATTGTACTAAGCATATCTAATAAGGGTGTTATAAAAAAATATATATCGTAAAAAAATTCAACAATATTACTTCGAGATGATCTAGTTTTGGAGTTAAAAAAAAATCGTGCTTTATTGACTGGAACAAATGGTAGTCACATGGGGCAAGGTCTGGTCGATATGCCACGTTCAGCAATCATAGTTGTTTTCAGCAGTTCGTGATAAAGTTACATCATCATTTTTCACAAAAAAAAATTGGTACAATATATTTTTATTTTTTTTTATTAATCTCTTAGAACGTCAACAATCAGCCCGTCGGCAATAAGTATTATTATATGATTTCCGTTATATAATATAACTATCCTGACATATAGAAGGTCACTTTAGTAAGTAATCTGCTGTACGACTTACAATCTAAATCTTATTCTAGATACTATTCTCACTTATTTTAAAGTATATCCTAACTTATTCTAAAAACTATTCTAACTTATTCTAGAGATTATTAAATCTCACTCTATGTGTCTATTAATCAGTTCGTATGGTAGTTTTCGTTTGAACCTACGCACTTTACTGTGATCGCGCACATTTAACTGTTTGGCGAGTGCATTGGGATGTACTCATAGTCTTTCAGAGTACTTCGCACGAACATTTCGAATCACACTCGTAACTTAGTAAATGGTTCTAAGGGTACATCGCGCTGAATCAGTTTGTTGGATAAGTAATATGAAGCATCGACGATGACTCGCAACACTTTATTCTGGAAGGATTTGATTTGCTAGTACTTCAACTGTGTTTTTTGCTTCAAAATGCAATATTTTATCAACACGCGAAATTCCTTTTTATTCATTTTTTTCACAATAACAAAAGTTGTTTCACTCAAAATGCTATAATTCAGAAACTAATGATCCAACAGCTGTCAAATTTATACACGCATCTTTCATACACTTCAGGGTTAGAGTGTCTGGAATACTCACTCACTTCTATTCTATAAAAATTTTACATAGCATATAGCATTCTTTTTAAAATTATTATTTCAGACAAATCGATTCCAGTTTGTTTATTAGCTCGTTATTCATATTTTCTTTCCGTTGGTCAAACAAAACCATTTTTAACCGTGAAATGTAAGATATAAAATCAAAATAAAATCGAAGCGCACTAAAGAGTTCAAATGTTCGATTGCCGAAATGATAGTTAGGGAATGGAAAGTGACGTAAATATTTCGTATGTAGAGCTTCTAATAGCAAATTTTGAATTTTTGTTTTTTTTTATTTCCGGTAACATCTTAGTAATCCTACCTTTATTTCAAAATCAATTTATTTTTAGTAAATTATCCATAGTATATTAATATTGTAAATCAATGTTTTGTGATTCTTTATTATATCTATTCATTTAGTCTATTATCTTTGAAATGTTTTACATCAAAATGGTTACTTTTAAATCATCGAAACCAAAACTGACAATTGGGATGTAATGAAACATACAACAGTATCAACATGATTTTCTAAAAGAGTCTGATCAGCCTCGGCATCAGAATCCCTCAAATCAAAGATAATGAATATCGAAAATGAATTTTGGGTATTCCATGATTAACACTGAATAATTACTCTCAATAATATACTCTGAATAATTTTACAGTTATTTTAGATAGATACACGTTAAAATTTTCGAATTGACAGTTAGGAAAAGTTGTAAAACAGTTGTTTACATTGATACGTCACATTTTCACTAATATATATCGCTGACCATAATACATGCAAGTACCTGATAATGTCATGAATATTATAATAAGAATGACATTAAGAACAAATTGGTGAAAATATCAGGCAGGAAAAAAAATTGTGAATTAGTTTTGAGGTATTTATACGAGATTATTTCTGGTTGAAAGAAAACCTCGTTACCGTCCTGTGTAGCGTTTAAGTTTACCCTTATGCGTTATCGCGTTTTACGCAATTAAATTTACTGTTAAATCAAATCGACGGTTCTCGTTCCATTGTAACTGTTCAAAATTCGTTCCCTGAACCTTTAATAATTTTAAATACGATCTTCACTCAATTCTCCAATATCCACCGCACATATGTCACCGAGATAATAGTCCCTCGGTATATTTTTTTAGTAAGTAATGACCGCACTTTCATTATTCGGTGCTGGTTGAAGAGGATTTGATTTAATTCTGGTCAAGGAAATTCCATTATAAAGAATGAACTGCTTTATGTTAAAGAAAATTTTAATACTGACGACTTTAACGGTGTTGGTGACATTAAACTAATGTTTTAGCTTAGAAAGTTAAGTGTTGGTTAAGATACTATCCAGAATACTTTAGAGATGAAACAAAACAAGAATAATGTCATGTTTTAATTGCAATTCTGTATAGTGGCAGTACATGGAACACAGATAATAAAAACATAAATAAAATAAATAAACAGGTGGTAAAAATACGTTAAAATCCCTTAATCATTTTAATCCAATAATCAGCATACAACATTTGGTGATGTTTAATGATCCTTTCAAAGTGTAATTTTCTCATTTAGTGTTCTATATTTCTTTATGGAAATGTTGAAACACCCTTTAGTTTTTTTAGCGTTGAATAAATTTATAATGAATGCATATTTAATTAAGATATTACGAGAGATAATCAAGAAAATGTTATAAAGAGTAAGCCCGTCATTGTTGAAGCACAGCGAGAACTGTATTGAATTGAATAAAAATCCCTGTAGTGGAGTATACCTTGATAACAGGAAGTACAACTGAAAGCCCTATAAATTTAAAAAGCTTCAAAGATTTTGATTGATGTTGCTTTTTACAAAAGAGTGAATTTTTCGGGGGATATAAATTTCAAAAGCGAAGCAGCGGAAAATTGAAAAGTCGCCGGTATCTGGCGACAGAATAAAAAGTAAAAGAAGAGGTCGAGATGCCGTCATGTAATTGATAAGTTGGAGAGTGTAAACTATATCTCTTCCGCTCTGTCTGTTCGACGATCAGGAAGTTTTTCACTCACCAATTAACTCGATGCTTCTATCTCGACCTGGTCATTATGAAACGCTTGTTTTAGAAACATTTTCTGGAGACGGTTTTTTAACTTTACTTCCTTCTTTTTTTAACACGGCTATATTGTGTAAAACACAATTAAATCTAGGAAGGGCGTTCGAGTATTTGAAGGTACCCATTATGCTTCGCAGTTCTTCATGTTGAAGAACAAAGGAAATCGATATTTTTTATTTGTAAGTTTTTTTCTTTCTTTTGTCTCCTTATTTCTTGATATAAAAAATATTCAATTTTAGTTATATACGACTGATAAGTTCTTATTAAATAAATAATCCTGACAAGAGTTTTAATAACTCGTACATTTTGAGACATTACCGTTCAAAAGATTGCGAGTAGATCACTGTAGTCATCACTTATTACACTCCATCTTCAACTGACGTTTGGTTAATATTAGTACACAATTTAGTGTTTTGAGTGTTAAAGAAGACATTTTAGGTTAATTTTTCGCTTAGTAAAAGAGTCCTGTGTCCACCATACACTTAGTAAACATTCTTAGAATTGCCCAAGCTTGATTGGCATCGATTCTTCATTTTTTTTCAATATCATCTCATATTAATTCGATAGGAGATAGGTCTGGCGGATTAGGAACTTGGTTTTATTTAAAAATTCCAAATGTTAAAATTAGTCCTATGTCCAGCAAAAATCTGTTTCATTTTATGCGCTTATGAATTATTATAAACTATTACGTGAACTGATACAACATGGCCACGGATGGTAACGTCTTCCTCCTGCCTTCCTAACTGTTTTGCAGATATGGCAAATGCATTAGCGAGAATGTAGTGATTAATCTAATTTTGCCAAGAAAAATACTCATAGGTACTAACAGGTACACTTTTATATCAGAATGATTTGACATGAAAAGACAGCAGTGAAGGAATATTTGATTTAGAAAAGATTTCAACATAAATATAATAAAATAACTCTAACCTACAAACTATTGTGGCTGTTTAATTAACTGTAGTTCAAGTCCTTGATATGTATTATAATGTTAAAATGAATTACATTTTAACATCTTTGTTTTATTCTTTTTATTTTTTTTCTAGTTTTACGTTCGTATTAAGTACGTTCAAAGAATATTAGTGCACCCCAATAAGCTCGCTAATTAACTAAATGTACGACGTGATAATGAAGTACATAGACAGAAATGTTTAAGACCATCCGATCTGGTTATAACATTTCGAACAGAATTAACTAATTAATACATTTTACCCAGGAAATCACTAAATGGAATGATTTTATATATGTCATGTATATATTAAAATCATTAGAAATGCTTATTGCTCACTGGACAGGTTTTTGAACTACTTTCTGAATAACTATTCTTTTTCTTGTTCTACTTTTGATTTGTTATATTGTTTACTTCTGTGGATGCTCATTTATCTATAAATCCACTAGAAATAAACCTATGCTTATTCTTAACTGGCCATCTTTCATCTTATTTCATCTTCACAATTTTTGATATTTTCTCACCTCTTGTAGTTTTACCTTTTCAAATTAATAGACGTTTCTCACCGTTTTCATATTTTCCACTCATTTTGAGACACCTAATGTATTCAACCTAATATATCAGAGCGTTATCATCCCATATCTACCATAAAATGTTTTCTACCCTTTTCGATATCACAAAGAACAATAATGCTTAAAAGTACAGCAAATGGAGTTATAAATCTCACTTAACTGAAACTAGTAATGATATATATTTGACCAGATTACATCAAAAGCTTTTAAAAAAATTACAAAGTTGTTTTAACATAGGCGTATAGTAATAGTCTAATAATCATTAATATTTGCATAAACCTAACAATGTTGAACATATATTATCTAATTGCGAAAGGAAGACGGAAGTTCGGAATATTAAATATCAAGCAACCCTTTGCCAGCTTGTATGTAAATACTGTGTAGAAACAAGAAGGAAAAGAAAATAAAAATTAATTTACAGTTTAAATTCTATCCATATTAGATAACAGGATAATTTTTTATATCGTTACCCACTGAGTTTTATTTTTTAAACGTATTTTACATGCATTTTTATTAGCTTTATGTTTATACTGTATAATATTGTCACTTTTATACAAAACACTCAGACGAATTGACCGAAATGCTTGATCATTCCCGAAAATGCGGTAAAAGAAAAAATGAAATGGAGAAGGAAGTCCTCAGATACGGCGATATAGCCCTTAGAAATAATTTCAGGCGGGAGTAATTTTAAGTAAAAAGACCGTATTCAAGTGTTGGACTCCTTTGTCAGTCACCTAAAATCCGTCCACCGCTCAAAATCACCCTCCTACTTTCACAATCTGAGAATGGTAATGGGTCCGTTAAGATACTCCAATATACTTTAAAATTTCGATGTATTTAATGATATATCGCTGAAATATTAGAGATGGTTCTCTTTCTGTTATTTAAAACTGACTTTTTATTATTTAATTATTACATTGTTAGTAGTCGTTTCCGTCTAACCTACAATTTGTATTTATGATAACTTAAATCTAGGTATATAACTAGGAGGACCTATCGGCTCTTTCTCAGTCTCTGGTGAAATAATGGAATTGGATTGGATGGAAGTTTTTCCTCATGTCCCCTTGCAATTCTCTTCATTTCTTGACTGACTATGGATATCTGAAGGTCTCGATGTAGGTAATCAGTCCTATAGTATTTGAGTGCGCCCACAATACCTCTTAGGACTTTGTTCTGAAAAATTTGTATTTTGTTTATGTTACTCCTTGCAGAACATAATAATTGATATTCGTATTTCCATATAGGTTTCAGTATTTGCTCATATAACAGCAATTTATTATGTACTGATAATTGTGATTTTCTTCCAATTAGTCAGTATATTTTCTTCTTTATAAGTTCCTTCCAGCGAAGTTGGTATATTTAAGATAGTATTATTTAATGTTATTGGTGCTTGTACGGCTTGTTTATAAGTGAACTGCACATGTACAGATTTAGTTTCATTAATTCTTACTTTCTTAAGCTTGTGTCCAATTATTTATATTGTCACTTGCCTGTTATAATTTTCGTGAGGTTTCTTCCCTATTGTCTCCGGCAGCTATAATGGCAATATCATCAGCATATGTAGCTATCGTAATATTCTCCAATTGTGGTATGTCACAAGCGTAGAGTAGATAACGGGGAATTATAAAACTCACCAACTTGATCAATACAGCATTTAGATTAAAACATGTCCCAGGCATTTGGAAGATGGTGGAAGTTATAATGATCCCAAAACCTGGGAAGTCCGAACTATTAAAATCATACATTACAACCAGAATGATTAGAGTCAAACAAGAAGAAGCTTACTCTAAAATAAAAGAAGCTAAAGCAGGTGTACCACAAGGAAGTGTACTGGGGACAATGCTTTATCTACTCTGCACTTGTGATATACCACAAATGGAGAATATTACGGTGGCTACAATTGCTGTAGATACTGCGATTATAGCTATTGGAGACAATAGTGAAGAAGCCTCACGAACATTGCAACAGGATAATACAACAACAGCTTAATAGATCCAAATCTGTCTATGTTAATGTTGCGTTGCGGCGAAATGACAAAAACCTAATTAAATCACATGACCGGTGCCCGATTCCTCTAGCAGAACCAGCTAAATACCTAGGAATATATCTGTATGGTACGTTCAACTGGAAACATCATGTTAGACAAAAAACAGAGCAGATTAGACTCAAAGTGAAGCAACTGTATTGGTTAGTCGGAAGATGCTCTTAACTTAACCTAAAATCAAAGAAATTGGTTTATCCGTCAATCATAAAGCCAATTAGGACCTATCGGGTGTAAATATGGCGTTGCACTAAGACATCAAACCAACTAGTCATCAGAACAAAGTTCTACGACCAACTACCAATACTTATAGCTACATAACCAACAAAAAGCTGCACAATGACCTCAAAATAAAATGGATACACCAAGATTTTGCCTTAAAACATGAAATAAGGTTGCTAAATCACAGCAACATTGAAGCAACTCAGCTACTGGGCAACACGCAGGAAATCAGAAGATAGAAGAGAACCAAACAACACGAACTTGTTTAGTGTATAAATGTATTCTTAACTTTAGCTTAAGTAGATAAGTTTTATTTTGATTTGGGATATATATATATATATATATATATATATATATATATATATATATATATATATATATATATATATATATATATATATATAATGATGTATTAATCCCGTACTCGCCTTGCTTGTGTATTAATGTAAGTACAACAGAACAGTAGCAATCAATAAATTTGTAAATTAAGAATGAACTAAGCATATCTAATATAACATATAATTAAAACAAAAACTATTGAGTAAGTAGTTGTTATATCATTTATTTTGATCTGTATTTTTATTTATTTAATATATTACATTATGTTATATTGTTTTAATAAATCTAACTGGTTTTTAAAATAACCCCTACACCTATTATAATAACTTTTTAAAATTTATAGAGAGATAATACATAGATATGAGACAATAGATTAACATTTTAATCAATTCATTGTCCGGTAAAATATCCGTGATATGCCCCGATGTATCGACTGAACATGTTTTGACGTAATTTAGCTAATTAGAGCTACCGAATTTACCACTATATTGTATAATGTTAAATCCCTTCGACATGCGTACTTGATCTAACGTTCAAACATGTGTTAATTAAGACAGGACATCCCCGAATCTGAACATGATACTTCGAAGCCTTACGACAAATAACCATCCACGACCGATATCCTGGCATTTCCACAATTCGAGATATTATATGGCTTACAGTAATTGCAGACTGGATGGGACAATGGCAACGTAATTCCTCCCCGATGTACGGTATCTGTTTGTTCCAATAAAACAAAATGACTTTAAATAACCTGCACCGACGGCTTTCTCTCCAAATCCAAACTGTCAGGTATGGCGAGTTTTCTTAAGTTCGACCGTAAAACTCGAAAACTCCCATCGAAAAGTGTGGTAGGACGATTTCGTTCCTTTAGCAACAGTTTGTCGGATATAAAGGTTTAAAGTTTTGATCGCAATGACGTAATCGTTTATGTTCTCAACGTCGGAAAGCATTTTAAATCATATTATATTCACTAAAAAGGTTTTTCAACAATTTAATTAATAATTACAGTAGGTGGTATAATTACACTGTGTAACAATTTTTTATGTTCTATAACATTAAACAAAACGGTTTTTTTTTGTGAAGTATATGTGACATATCTATTTATTTATATTATTAATTTCTAGCTAACATTCTAGCATTCCATCTTCTTTGATAACGCTCTTATATCTGTTCTATATCCCGGTGAAAGTGTTCACCTTGTTCGTCACTCATAATTCCAAAATAAGAGCCAAAAATCGAAGTGGGAAAACCAGAAATGTATTTTTAAAGACATTCTGCAACACGATTTAAATTTTTGTAACAAGTAATTCACTAAAAATTAATTACTTTCTTTAGAGATAATCAAGCCGCTAATTCAATGTTTTTATACGTTTTCTTATTTGTGGGTCTACGAAAATAGATTCTTTTAATTCATCATTACTTAATTTAGAGAAAACAGTGTTCAAATACAAATGTTTTACCATTTGTATCCATGGCCTTGACAAGATTTTTCCTTAAACCATGTTTTATATGTAAAAGTGGAGGAACCCCTTTTACTTGTGGAATAAGAGGTTCATATTTAACGCTTGATTTACCACAAGCAAAGTCAGTTCTTTTTGGCCAACCTTTAACTTCATAGAGGTTTTTGGTGTCTTTATTGTCCCATAAACAGAGAAAACATCAATAATATTGCATGAAACGTCCCTGTAGTCCAAGCAATATAGTAACAACGTTTAAATCAACAGAAACTTTCCAGTTGTATACTTTCTAAGTCTAAAAAAAGTGTGGTAGGACGATTTCGTTCCTTTAGCAACAATTTGTCGGATATAAAGGTTTAAAGTTTTGATCGCAATGACGTAAACGTTTATGTTCTCAACGTCGAAAAGCATTTTAAATCATATTATATTCACTAAAAAGGTTTTTCAACAATTTAATTAATAATTACAGTAGGTGGTATAATTACACTGTGTGACAATTTTTTATGTTCTATAACATTAAACAAAACGGTTTTTTTTGTGAAGTATATGTGACATAGCTATTTATTTATATTATTAATTTTATTTAAAGAAAGTTATATATTTAGAAATAGACATTGACTCAAAATAGCTTAGGTTTAAGTGGTCAATAGAAACAATGAGTCATATATTCTAAAAGAAAATGACGATATATTAACTTTTCTTCTTGTGAACAGTACAATCCTCTTTCGTTACAAACTAGCAGTAATCTGCTAACATTCTAACATTCCATCTTCTTTGATAACGCTCTTATATCTGTTTTATATCCTGGTGAAAGTGTTCACATTGTTCGTCACTCGTAATTCCAAAATAAGAGCCAAAAATCGAAGTGGGAATACCAGAAATGTATTTTTAAAGACATTCTGCAACACGATTTAAATTTTTGTAACAAGTAATTCACTAAAAATTAATTACTTTCTTTAGAGATAATCAAGCCGCTAATTCAATGTTTTTATACGTTTTCTTATTTGTGGGTCTACGAAAATAGATTCTTTTAATTCATCATTACTTAATTTAGAGAAAACAGTGTTCAAATACAAATGTTTTACCATTTGTATCCATGGCCTTGACAAGATTTTTCCTTAAACCATGTTTTATATGTAAAAGTGGAGGAACCCCTTTTACTTGTGGAATAAGAGGTTCATATTTAACGCTTGATTTACCACAAGCAAAGTCAGTTCTTTTTGGCCAACCTTTAACTTCATAGAGGTTTTTGGTGTCTCTATTGTCCCATAAACAGAGAAAACATCAATAATATTGCATGAAACGTCCCTATAGTCCAAGCAATATAGTAACAACGTTTAAATCAACAGAAACTTTCCAGTTGTATAGTTTGTATTTGATTAAGTCTAAAATTAGTTTCATGTTTTCATACGTTCCTTTTAAAATCACCAAATATGCAATAGGTATAGAAGGATATCGGCTGTCATTGTGGAATAATACACCTTTAAGCGTAAACAGTACTTTTACTAAAGAATATCAATAGACAATGTTTTTAACAAGTGAATAAGCAATTCAAAATACTTAATATAATTTATGTTGGAAAAATTAAGTGACACAGCGTTATTATTACTATTTCGAAGAATTTTGTAGACATTTGGCAACAGGGTCGTCCAGTTCTATCACTGAATTTTATAGATTGATTTAGTTATATATTCCGATGCAACAGAGAACGTTCTACCTAATTTTAATTAGGGTAAAATGAGAAGAAATAATCTGCTCCGAAATAAAATCATTTTTACATTCAACTGCATTTGGCAGTATATTAGACGTCATGTAGGACTGACATTGGCTGTTTCATTGGAAGTACTATAGCTTTCGATATTAAATTTTGAATGGTTTATATACATTTTTCCCTGTAGACATCTTTTAATACATCAAAAATTATCAGTTCAAATAACTCAGGATCAATGTCCACATATTCTTGTCGATGAACTACATTCATAAAGACTCACGACAGAGTTTTGATATTAATTTATAGAAAATGAAGGGATGAAACACAAAAAATTGGTGAATATACCAAAAAATTAGTAGATAATGGCAACATATCCACCCATTTTAATTAATATTTATATGATATTATATATAACAAAAAAATTAATACATAACAAACAAAATAGTGACGATTAAACAATTTTATTGGATAAAAATATTAGAATAGCACAATATATGAATTCATATTAGTAGTAGATAAAATTTCCGTAAAGAATAATTTATCAAAACCTAAGCTACTTCATGATCTAACACCGTAAGCCACCCGTATATCACGCTCAACCAAATAACCACGTTTCCTTCGTAGATCTACCGATATAACACGTATTATTTCAATTTGATTCCTTTTCCTCACCCCATCTAGTAGCTAGCCTGACGCCCATTCCGTTTACACTTCATGATATACTGACTGACTGTTGCGCCTGTTTGTCTCTTAATTTATTAAGAGAGTTCTTATTCACCCAACAGCCCATAAATCTATTGATTTATATTCGGGATTCGGCTTGATAATGAATTGCATAATTTTCACATTTTCTTTTCGTAATTAATTGTTTTATAATAGGCTTTTCTTTAAGGAAGTGATGAAAAATTGTAATATTCAATATTATATAATAGTGTCTCATTTATTATTCATGCTTTTTTTAGTTATTAGAAAGGATTAAAAAGGAAAATATAAGTTCGAAAATCAATATAAAATATAAAATAAAATATAAAAATAAATAAATAAAAATAATAATAATATAAATATAAACTATTCTCATATTCTCATGCTAGTGTATAGAAAATGTATGTGTACAGCATACATCAAGTAAAATTGATCAATTTTTATCAGGTATCTCCACTGAACATAACTCCATTAGTCCAACCAATGGACCAGAACATAATAAGATTTTTCAGACTATACTGCCTTTCGACCTTCATCTGTCCAATCAAAGAAACCAGAAAATATATTTGATATTTTGAAACAGGTGACACAAAGAAAACCTATTTCAAATAAAGAACAAGAAAAGTCTTTACGTTTTGTATTTGATACGATATCAATAGGAAAGTTAGTTGAGATTTTATTAAAATATTAAATTTAAATTTAAGCAGTCGAGGGAAGCGCTCAAATTTCAAAGGCATATAGAATGTTTTCACATATTTTTTATCGAAAATAATCAGATATTTGGGTATAATATTATTGCTAAGTTGATGTGATAGAAAATCGGAATATAAAAATATATATTACCTCATTCAATATTCCACGTATATGATTATACCATAAAAGTAAATAAAAATCATATTCTCGTTCTGAAAATAATCTTACTCATGATATATTTATTATAATGCTCAACGATGTAGTATTTTAAACTTCAAAAAAAGTTAGTGAGCATTAGTTGTTGAGACCATTTACATGTATATTAATATACAGACATTTTTTACTGCAATTAATATTATAAATCAAACATATTTTTGGTTTTATATTGAAAATATTGTCAAAACAAATTTTGGTGATATTAACACAGCATTTTTAATTTATTCTCTTTACTCTATTATGCGAGAAGCATTAAATAATAATTAATTATTGAACATATGTTTAGATAACAGGTTTAATATAACACTCAAGGCAGTTAGAGGGTTAACAAGTAATAAGTCTAGTAGATATAAGATAAAAACAGTAGTTCCGGTATAAAGGACACGTACATTACTCTTAGAGTCTTAAGCTGGGCTAACATTAAGGAAACATGGATAAGATAGTGTAAAGGGGCCGATAATAAATTAGTCAAATCTACGTAAAGCGTCCTAAAAATGTCTTATTTGCGGCCAATCTCGAATTCCCAGTTGCTAATAGATGCGATACACGGATTATCAAGGATCAGCGCGAGGCAGCGAAGCGGGCATAAGAGGCTTCCGGGAACTTACCAAGGAGAACGCGCTTTTGTCGAAAATGTCTAATTGCCTCCACCGTCATCGGGCTAAGAACGGGTCTTTACTTAAGATTTTCGCCGACTTAATAACTATAGTTACAAGAAGTTCAGGCCCAAATAGCAAGCAATTTTCCTGCCGGCAATAATTACAAAATCTTGAAGATGAGGGAAAAACAGAAAAAAGAAACTAATTAGGGAAAATCCTCCAAAGTTTTCGGCTCGAGTTTGAAATAATTGTCTAATTTTATTCTTATTAATATCAAATCAACTTATATTTGACTTTAATTGACTTCAACTTAATGTAAGATACTAAAAAACGACATGAAATGAAATTTAAATACAGATAAGTAGAAGTAAGTCTTGGACTTTGGAATAACAAAAAATCGTCTAATTTTGTTTTTAATAATATCAAATAAACATATATTTAATATATTTAATGTAGACTTTGGTAGAAAATACTTAAATATCATGTGGTATCCAAAAGCAATGAAATAAAATAGGAAAATATACATTCAATATTACATTAAAATTATGTATAGATATTCTAAGTAATCTGTTTAAAATAAAAAAAGACAATAACACAACTATTTAATTACGCACCCATTAAAAAAACTACAATTTTATTTATCGTTAATTTAGAATATTTTAAAATGTTTCATTCAAAAGAAATGAATGAGACATCAAAAAGAACATTACCTAATGGCTGGTAAGGTAACATAAATACTGTTTAAAGCGTTTTACTATTAATTAATCAAAACTTTGTTCTTTTTAATATAACAAACAAAACAAAACATAAAACCATATATTTACATATGTCTATATAAGAAGATTTTTGTTACATATCTTCAATGTCACCGCTAACACGACAAAGCCAGAATACTAAAAATTAGTGAGATATAAACAGTCAGCTAAATCTAGTCTAAAAATGTAGTCAACTAAAAACTAGTCATGTAAAATCTAAGCACCTAACAAATAGTCAGCTAAAGACAAGTCAGCTAAAAAATGGCCAGTTAAACATTAGTCATTAAAAAATTATCAAAAAATTAATCAGCCTAAAACTAGTCAGCTAAAAAATAGTGAGATTAAAATTAGTCAGGTAAAGGAAGGAAAATTAATTCAGCTAAAAACTGTAGAAAAGTACTCAGTATAAAATAAATCGAATGAAGTAGTCGTAACTGAAAATACTAAAAACAATAACAAATAAAACTTCGACTAGATGTAGTCGAATGAAGCAATCGATGATTAGAACTAGTTAGTTACTGTCGACAGTCGTTTCCATTCGCTTGGTTACCAACGCTAATTAAAATATAAAACATACTTTTCAAGAATTATTTTTTAGAGATAATAATCAAACACTTTAAGATAAAAAAAATCGCGACATTATTTTAACATACACGTATACAAATTACCTAATAAACTGCATGTTAGCTGCATGAAGTTGTATATATGTTTTAATGGCTAAACCAAGACGGAAACTCGGAATATTAAAACAAACTGTGTGTAAATCTGATGTAAAGACAAGGAAAAAGTATATTTACACTTTTATAGAGCGATATATCCCAGTAATTATAAAAAAATCGAGCAGTGAAACTGAAAAACAACCATCCAACTCTGAGACAATTAAAAGTCAATTAAATGGTGCAAGTCTCACACATGTACCGAAAAATATGTAAATTTAACACGACATAAGGACATAACAGAATTGCCTAGCACGAGCTGAACAGTCTTCAAACAGATTTTTTATGTTACCGGATTCGTTGCGTGTTACCTACACATTAAAAAAGCCAAACGATAAGGACCTAGGCTCGATGGGTTTTTATTAGTTTGCCCTTCTGTTTATTTCTTTTTTGTGCTCGAATAAATGTCGCCTTTTTGCCACTTAATTCCTACCTAGGAAATACCTAACAGAAAATCGTAACATATTCGGTCATTACGTAAATATAATTAACTTTTCTCTCATTAGAATTACCCAGTAATTTATATATATTTATTATTATTATTATAGTTAGCCGGTGTTAGTTTAGAGGCAAAACATTACCTTTTCTAAATTGATCACGCAAGTCTAAGCATTATATCCTATGCTTAACATTTTTTTAAGATTATTCTCATGTCAAAAATATTTTATTTGAAACCAACATTCAACTTCCTCAACATTCCTCAACAAAGTAACTTAAGAAACTCATCCACAAGCTCCAGAAAATGTTACTGAAGTAACGCAGTGAATTCCCACACTGTTCACGATTTATACAGAATATTTAAAGTCAAATAGAAGGAAGCCTGCTACTATAATATGATATATATATACTGAGCACTATACCATCTAATTAATGTTTTTTTTTGTGTTACATGCTTATAATGTCGAAAACATTTTAAAAAATCTACAGGGTCTAATTGTGTATCTAAACCATTACTGCATCTACATAAACACATACAAAACATTTCCTCAAAATTGGTTCACTCGATTTGTATATATATATATATATATATATATATATATATATATATATATGTTTTTATATATTAAAATATAACCACAAGAGACCGAGAACAGAGAACATTTTTACCAAATTGTCCAGAGAAAATCTATCATATCAGAAAGACATGGCAAGTTAAGTAAACAAATCTAAGATTTTAGGAAATTTTAAAAAAAGAAAAATGAAAGAAAAGGAAGAAAAAAGAAAAGATTTTGCTAAAATTTAATCAAGTACACCTCTTTTTTAAGTATTTATGAATTTCCATAAATACAACTCATCAATAATATAGAACCCCAAGAGCTATCATAAATCCTTAATACTCGAAAAAATGACGTTTATATCAAAGAAAACAAAGAACTTACTGATCAGTTTCTTATAGAAAAGTAATATTGAATTATAATGACTTTATATGAAAAAGATTAATTGAACTTCTTCTTACAACTCCTGTTTTAATTTGTTTTACAGGCCACCTTATCGTAGTAAGATTTCCTTATTCCATCATGGACGTTATATAGCCTGAAAATCAAATTTAACGGATCTACGATGGCAATATTACTTTTCGGTATATTGTTTTATAAGCGGATTGCCTTGTCAATCATTTAATACAGAGCAAAAATATTAATTCCCTTTTTATATTATTAATAGATATTTCGTTTTAATTGCGCCTTTAAAAGAAGTTTATTAAACAAGAAGAATATCCATCAAATGAAATCGAAAAAAGGGAGAAAACTATTTCTTTTATTTCATAATACATCATTATATAACAACCGTTTTTTTTTCAGATTTGGCGTTTTCTTAAACACGAACATAGGCAAATTTAATACGATCAAAGGAAAATGTTTTTGACCATCCTCCTCACTTGTCAACTAAAATGGGGCGTAGAGATTTGTCTTTGTTATAAAAGAAAATGCCTGCATAGGCTTTATATTTCGTTGGTTGTCATTTTCATGTAAGCATCTTGTCTGATATATGCATATTGTGCAATATACAGCGTTTTTTTGTTGTTTCAGGGATATTAATTATTATTTACAATTCCACTTTACTTAGTGTCAATAATTAAGGGATACTTTTATAGAATACCATTGAGATATTTAGCGAATCCTGCTTGAGGAATTCGGCATCCGTCAAGTAACATATTTAGGTTTTTGTCATTTATTTGCAACACAAAATTAACATGGATAGATTTGGAGCTATTAAGCTGTATTTTACAGTTTCTATTCCATTTGTAGAACTTGTCAACCACTACTTGTACTTCTTGTACAGCCTTAGGCAAAGATATATATTTTGCCATGACAACTGTGTCGTCAGCAAATGTTCCAAATACTGTGTCTTTCGTTGTTGGAATATCAGCAGTTTAGAGCAGATACAGGAATGGTCCCAAGACACTTATCTGTGGAACTCCAGCCAAAATAAGCATAAGTGCTTTAAGTGTTGAGAATTTTTTTCAAAAAGTATCATACTCGGTTAAAAGCTTGTGAAACGTTCAGGAATATTGCAAGGCAGCCCTTTCATTAACCCAGGTGTAATATCTTTAGTTACAGGGGCCTTTTTAGGATTGAGGTTGTTATCAATTGCTGTGGCAATTTCCATTAGAGAAATGAGCTACATCAGTAGATTCTATACATTCAGTTGGAATACATCAGAATTAATGATGATCAGAAGGAATGATGTCGGGTGAGTATGGAGGGTAGGGTACATTTTCCCATTTAAGATTTTCCAGGTATTTTTTCATTCAGCTTTTCTTAAATAATATTCGGTTTTTAACTAATCAACTCAACGTTTACCTTAACCAATGGTCATTTAATTTAGTTTGAGTTTCGAATTTATCATTTTCGAATATTTTCGAATGGCCAAAAAGTTGTATTTCAACTGAACTCACAAGAAAAACTGACAACATATTTTTTTCATCTAAAATAACCACAATTACATATTATATGGATGCCTTTTTTAACATCCAAAAGTCCTCAATTTGAGACATGGATATCAACACTGTTGACGAATTCATGTAATTTCTGAATAGTATTAAACTTGAAGCCATATGTCTCAAAATTGCATGCCCTCTCAACTATTGGTTTATAATTTAGAGTTGTTTTTATGAAGCATCTTTATTTATTTTCGTAAAGATTTTGTTTTACAACAAAATGGTTAAAATCTGGAGATTTATAGAGTGTTTTTATAAACACTAAAATAACGCTGATGAGACGCAAAATGACCACCCGTACAACATGTATTACTTTAATAACAACGAATATTACATATAACGACTGATATTTTCAAACCAGACACAACAAAGCACCGTCAAAAGTATGCGTACGGGACAAAAACAGAATTCATATTAAATGGTGGCGTAATATGAAATTTTACCGATCATCAGTTTACCCAATTCAATACTCCCGTCCAATTTTCATCCAACCAGCGCCGCTATTTATAAATTTAAATATGCAAAATCAAAACCGGACACGACAGCGTGATGTTTTTAATTAGATTTATTACGGCAGACGAAAATAAATGTTATTTTATTAAAAATTTACCTGTATAATTTCTACGTGATCGGTACAATATTAAATTAAATTTGTTCGCGGAAAATATGCCTGATCGCATAATTATTATCTAAACTCAAACGATTATTTTATCATATTAATTGGATTTAGAGTATTATTCAATAAATACCTATGTATGCTTTCATTATTATTCATTTCCTTTTCATAATATTATAAATAGAACCACTGTAAAATGGTTTTAAGTAGCGTTGGGAAATATCGACTGAAAACGGTCGAAAGAGTCGATACTCAAAAAAACTAGCAAAAACTGCATTTATTAATTTGATTTTTAACGAAGTAGAAATTACTTTGATGCTTAAATGTTCTGTGAATCCATAAAAAGGAATGAAATGTTTCTATGGAATGCAATAATACCCCACAAATGTTTTATCGTATTTTAATATGTTAATTGTTATTCTTAAATAATATACCATAATAAATATAGACAACACAATAACACTTAAATAAAACCTAAAATCTAAAAATGTATAATTATCATAAATACTAAATAAAAATTAAACATATACCTAATCACAGAAAAAAAAGTAATGCATAACATAATTAAAAATGATCACAAAATAACTACTAGAGCTTTTCTAAACATAGTAAATGCTTTATTTATTATTGAGCGGAAATATTTTTTAAGAAAAATCCAGAGAGTAATCGAAATATTACCTATTATTGACATAAAAAGAGTCAAAAGTATTTTACTATTTATCATTCAAAGTTTTAAACTTTTTGCCCTATTACAGTAACAATTTTGTAAAATATCGTTCCAAAATGCTGCTATATTAATATACAATATATTGTTATTTACAAGTAAACTACAAAAAAAAATCATAAAACTATTTATATTACGTATAAATCTATGTAAGCCTAAATTGGGTATATTTTTCACTCATCACTGGTAAAAAGTAGTAAAATTAGTCGAACCAAAAATAACGACTGAAACAGTCGATAGTAAGAAGTAGTCAGTTACTAAACAATCGATAGTCGTTTTCAGTCGATAGCTCCCAACGTTAGATTTAAGATATTTACTACAATAATGGATAATGGTCATATGGAATCCAACTATGGGAAACCGTTAGAAAATCTAATATATCAATCGTACAACGGTTCTAAAATAGAGTGTTGCGTGCTATTGTCGATGCTCCGTACTATGATTCAAATGAAGTAATAGAACGCGATATTCCTCTAGAAACAATAACGAGTGTTCAACAATTCAACGTGTTTGTGTGAAGTACTTCGAAAGAGTGTCAGTGCATCCCAATGTACTCACCAATCAGCTAAATATACGAAGTGACAATGAAGTGCGTAGATTAAAACTTCTAACACCATCCGACATTATTATTGGACATATATAGACTACAGAATAAGCTTTAGAATAAGTCTGATTAATTTAAATAGTATTTTATACAGGAGATCACTTAGTGTGACTTAAGAAGTGATTTTCTACATGTCATGTATATATAATAGAAACATAACAAATACTTATTACCCTCTAGGCAGATTGTGGAACTATTCAAAGTAACAAAAAAGTTATTTTTTACATACAACAAATTAACCTACTACATTCTGATAAAAGTAGACTATAAAACTCATCGAGAAATTCCGTGTTTAGGCTTCTTATCTAGTAGTTTCACATGTTTCATATGTTCTTGTTGTGTATTGTTCTTTTTTGATCTACATGATGGGATCAATAGCTGATGGTATAGAGTTTCATTGATTTTAGAGCAAGTATATCAATGCCTATGATTCCAATTTATATCGAAAGCTAGCCCAGCTAAACTAGAGGTTCATCGAGGAGAATTTACTTTGAAATATTAAAATAGATCTTTCGCTTTACTTGCACAAGTTATGGTGAAAGGCTCACAGTTAAACATATACTGATTGATTGGTCAGTGTCAACTCAATTACATTTTGTATATGTCCACATTTGAAAGCATTATTTCATTTGTCAAAGAAAAAGTTTACACTATGATTAATTTCATGTAATCTATGTACTAGGTTACTCCACCTATAAAAGTAAACCCCTAAGAAGACAATAAAGAACTCTTGGAGGCTGATTTTAGCAGAAAATATGCAGCAGTTAAAATGAAACTAACTACATAATTTGCATAGATGTGACAGATATGATAAATTGAAGACATTATGAATTATTAACAGTTATTAATTTGTAAACATTTTAAAGCATTGATAAATATTAAGATATTTAACGATTAACAGGTCAATTGAAAAGTACAGGACCTACTATAGTAAAACACATTTTTTTGGCAAAATTGGTTTTTTTATTCAACATAATTCCCTTCAAGGGTGATACACTGATTATAGCGACCCTCCAACTTTTCGATACCATTTTTGTAGTACGATTTGTCCTTTGCTTCCAAATAGGCCTCGGTTTCAGCGATCACCTCTTCATTCGACGAAATTTTTTTCCCAGCGAGCATTCTTCTGAGATCTGAGAACAGGAAATAGTCGCTGGGGGCCAGACCTGGAGAACACGGTGGATCAGGAAGCAATTCGAAGCCCAATTCATGGATTTTTGCCATCGTCTTCACTGACTTGAGACACGGTGCATTGTCTTGGTGAAGCAGCATTTTCTTTTCCTTCAAATACTGCTGTTATTTGGCGATTTCGTCCTTCAAACGGTTCAATAACCCTATGTAATAGTCGCTGTTGATGGTCCTTCCTTTTTTAAGGTATTCAATGAAAATAATTCCATGCGCATCCCAAAATACAGACGCCATTACCTTGCCAACCGACTGTAGCGTTTTCCCAAGCTTTGGAGCGGGTTCATCGTGTGCAGTTCACTCGGATGACTGTCGATTGGACTTCGGAATGAAAATGATGGAGCCATGTTTCATCCATTGTCACATATCGACGCAAAAACTCGGGTTTAGTACGATTGATCATCTTCAAAAACTGTTCCCAATCATCAACTCGTCGTTGTTTATGGTCAACAGTAAGTTCGCGCGGCACCCACTTTGCACAGAGCTTTCTCATACCCCAATGTTAGTGAATGATATGATGTACACGTTCAGTTGATATCTTTGGAGTGTCTGCTATTTCATTTAATTTCAATTTACGGTCATTCAAAATCATTTTGTGGATTTTTTAAATGTTTTCTTCGGTAACCACCTCTTTTGGGCGTCCACTGCTTTCACCATCTTCGATGCTCATTTCACCACGTCTAAACTTAGCATACCAATCCGTGATGATTGATTTTCCTGGGGCAGTGTCCGGAAACTCGGCATCAAGCCAAGTTCTTGCTTCAACTGTATATTTTCTCTTCAAAAAGCAATATTTTATCAACACGTGCAATTCATGTTTATCTATTTTTTCAAAATAACAAAAGTTGCTTCACTCAAAATGCTATAATTCACAAACTAATGATCCGATAGCTCTCAAATTTATATACGCATCTTTTGAGGGTTAGGTCCAACTAAAAAATATATGGATTTAATTCTAGTAGCGCCATCTATATGCCAGGCCGGGAACTTTTCAATTGACCTGTTAATGTAACAAGATATATGACAATATATTTTATTCTTTGAACTTTGTATTAATTATTTTAATTTTTTACTTTACAGAGCCTAAGTTTAGGTTCATATCTTAATTACAAAATCAAGCAGAGTTTTTTTAACTTTGGCTTTACCTCCATTGGGTTAAGTTTACTTTAAATATACTTTTATGTCAGACTTTATCGAAGACTTGTACTAGGTCCAAAATATAAACTTTTTTCCATTGGTAAGCTTTTTTAATAATGTCTATGATCCTATGTACCTAGTCAATTGTTAAATGTTAGCGCAAAGCCAATAGTTAGCTCATAGTAATTGAAAATAAGGGTAGCCATTTTGACGAGGCCAAAATTAATCCAAAAATGTATTAACCTTATTTGAGTGTAATAACTGTAAACTTAGCGTATATATTGTTAAGAATAGAACATCAACAAATTGGTGAAGTCGCCGGGGTTGAAGTTATGGGTGTAATGAAGACGATTATCCCCCAGTTCCGGGTAAAGTCTTGGAGTTAAACACGAACACCACCCGCAGTGACAAGACTAGCGAACTGCGATAGTATCCGCGCGCATTCCCCAACGCCGTTACAATGTTAGGTGCCCGATGATGGATGGCTTCCTCTCCCGAAGCCAGGCGTCGGTCTGAAAACGCGCCCCCACCGTAATCTCCTCTATTTGTCATCCGAAATTCACCACCTTTTATAAAGTGGCGATGCGTTCTTTTAGACCCCAATAACCGGCAGACTACTGTCTCTCCGTTTCGACTTTTGTTACGCCGGTATAATAACTCCGGATTTTATCTTGGTCTAGAAGCGAGTGCTGATTAACTGAGCCGCAGGGGGCGCTGTAGAATTTCACACCAATTGCCTATCGCGCTGTTGCCGTGATATTTATGACTGTTTCCCGACTGGCCGAATTATCAGATGCTTTTTTTCCTCTTTTACGTAACATTTTGGATGGAGACGAGTAGAGGGACTTATTTAGGGGACACACACACAAAAAATACGAGAAAAACAAATTGATACATTCGAGTAATAGCCTTAATCTAATGTTTTAGTTAACTAAATGCGAAAGTATCTGTCGGCTGTCAGATAATTTCTGATAAGAAAACTTGCAACATATAATACGATAATAGTAAACAACAATCACTAAAATAGTGTAATTATTTTATTAAAAAATTATATATATATATATATATATATATATATATATATATATATATATATATATATATATATATATATACTAGCGACTCGCCCCGGCTTCGCACGGGTGCAATGCTGATACTAAATTAAATACACTACAGAAAAAATATGAACGTTGTATATAAAAACATAGCGGCCCGCTCCGACTTTGCACGGGCATAAAATATATATGCCTATGTCACTCAATGAAAACATGATTAAAATCGATCCAGTATTTTTGGTTCATTCATTACTGCCCTTGGCCTGCACGCATTAAATTTGGAGTAAAACAATTCCTCTTCCCCTATACTTACTATGAAGATTTCCTGCTATCTTTGGAATATCTAAATTCATACAATTTTTATTACATTACACATTTTTAAACGCAAATTTTAAATTTGTAATATCTCCGAAAATATTTGTTTAATTTACATGCTGTAAGGAACCATATTGATCTATATTAATTGCACACTGTATTTAAGGTACTTAATTCGATAAGGATTAATGCCGTATTGCTTAAAATAGCTTCGTAAATAAGCCATTTTCTCACGTAAAAAGTAAACAATAAAAATGGTTAATGTGGGTTATCCCTAAAAGATAAACATATACCATCGCGGACTTTTTTGTAGACCTTTTTATGGTGTACAATACTGTAGTACATTAATTTGATCTAACTCGTAGGGTTAGGCAGCGTTTTTGCTAATTGCTAAATAAGCCTAAAAAAATAGGTTAATTTACGACATCACGTTAGAAACCTCTAAAATTAGCAATGTTGCCTTAGTATATTATGCATGTATTATACATATAAACCTTCCTCTTGAATCAGTCTATCTATTGAAAAAAACCGCATCAAAATCCGTTGCGTAGATTTAAAGATTTAAGCGCACATAGGGATATAGGGACAGAAAAGGCGACTTTGTTTTATACTATGTAGTGATATATATATATATATATATATATATATATATATATATATATATATATATATATATATATGGTCTACCCATTGTAATATTAAATATCGTAATTTATTGAGTAAATATCTAACATTAAAAAGTGAAAAATACAATATTTTTAACAAAAAAATTGAACCGACTTCAAAAAATAAATAATGAACTCACTAAAAATTATCAAACTTAGATTTTCAACATAAAAAAAATATTTTGGCCTCGGCACCTACCTCAAAGTAGTCATTTGATAGTAGTTAACATAATATCGTAAATACATAATATAGGTTTAGGTAGGTATTAAGCTAAATTGTTGTTTATTTGTTGTTTTACAAAATTTTCATTATTTTTTAATTTTTAGTGTGTTCCTTATCAATTTTCTGAATTCGGATCAATTTTTTTGTAAAAAATATTTGATTAATTATATATGGTAGCAATTTAGTAAATTAACACAATAATCCTTAAAATAAAATGGCCAATGCACGTCATCAACACCTTCGAACGTATTGCCAACTTCAGTTTATAAACACGTAAAATCCCTTTTAAACCCGTACAATTTTCCTTTCTCATTTTACTAATTAGCATTATTCTTGTTAAAAGAGACAGAATGACGTCTGATGCTTTCGAACATACAACCAAATGGTCTATAAAATTCGATTTGTCTTGGTACTGACCGACACCGTTGTCCTATGTCCATATCAATATAATAAAGTAACTCTAACCTACAAACTATTATGGCTATACTGTAGTTTAAGTCCTTCAATAAATAGGCATTAGAGGTACTATTGTATTAAAATAACTTATATTTTGTAACGTTATTTTTGTTTCATTATTTAATTTATACTAATATTTTGTTGGCAGATCAAAAATAAACTTAACTTTGGTGCGGCAACGTTGCATTATAAATTTTGATGACGTACATTGGCCTTTAAGTATTAACGTTTTTTACATAGATATGACGTCATATGATAGCAAGGATAAGGAAAATCTAAGGCTTTTAAAATAAAAAGCCCTTTTTCCTGAAGAAATAGCATATATTTAGGAAATTTTAAGTACATTATAGAACAACTTTTCCAAAATGAACAATCATGTCATTGTTGTAGTAAAACAAATATGAAAAACTAACTAAAAATAATCTGTTTTTATAAATTCTTCATTTTTATGAACTAAAATTATCGATGTACTGAGCGAGATTCGAACCAGCGACCATCGTTCCACCAAACCAGTAAAAACAATAATGAAAAATCAGAGTCTTATATTTTTATTCGTTAAATAAACCTGTTATTGACCAGTGATGATGTTTACAAGCTAGGAACCCATAAAAAGTCGAAATAACCTACCCTATTCTGACATTTCCCCCCAAATTGCAATATATGTATTGATACATCCCCAGAATTAGGTACAGGACTTTACAATTTACCTCTAGAAAATACTGGGGGAATTATTTGACGTCACATAGGTAAATAAAACGATAAACATGTCATATAACAAAGAGAATTAAGATTAATTACCATATAGTGGCATACTTATATCTATATTTTAAAATTAGCTTAATATCACTGGAATTTAATGTAGGATAATTTGTACCTGATATTATTGCTTCAAACCTTCTCCAATACAATGTTAATAATCTTAGTTGTATTTTAGTTATATTTTTAATGAGTCAAATCTAATATACTATAACAAAACAAACATATCAAAATATTATTTATAAAAATTACATTATAAGTAACGTTGGGAACTTTCGACTGAAATTGACTATCGACTGTTAGTAATTGACTATTTTTTACTATCGACTGTTTCAGTCGCTATTTTTGGTTCGACTGTTTTTACTACTTTTTACTAGTGACTGTTTCAGTCGATTGTTTTCAGTAGCTATTTTCGGTCCGATTGATTTCATCTATTTACTATCGACTGTTTCAGTTGTGTGCTGTTATTTTTTTGGGTTCTGCAGTTTCATTCGATTGATTTTTAACATTCTGGTTGTCGTCCTAACCGCGACCTTGACAAAAATATGCCGAACTTGTATAGATTTATATGTAATATGTATAGTTTTATGATTTTTTCGGTACTTTGCTTGTAAATAACGATATATTGATGATATCAAGATGAAACTATATTCAATATTTATGCTAAATATTACGAATAAATAAATTTTCTAATAGTAAAACTCCTCTTTAATGTTCAAGTATTTATTTTCTTGGCTGTTAAGAAATACAAGAAAATAATGATGGCCGCGAAACTTTTTAGTTAAGATTAATTTTATCAACAGGTAAGGCAGATAAATCTTTTTATAATCTATTTTTTTTATAATGATGCATTCAGCTAAACATTGTATGTTTTGAGAATATTTTGAACGAGAATACTCAACTTCTGCTGTCTACAGTCCCCGATTTCAGAAGAATCAGTGTTTGGTATTACAAATAATGCCGAGGCGATACAAGAAATTGTCACAAAAGAGATATAATCCATTCTAACTTCAAAAAGAACAAATACAGTACTACAACTCGAAATTCAAAACGCAAATACCGACAAAGAATGTATTTCATCTGAAGACATTTGGATAAAAAACTAGCTAGAATGAAAGAAATAATTACACCAGGTGCTACAATAACTTTAAAAATTAAGCAGTATACTCAGTATCGATTATACTACCGTTGGAAAATATAAGCACAATAAAAATGAAATGCTCCAAGCCGTCTCCGTCCTTTCCTCTCTCACGATTTATATAGGGAAGAATTCCTACATCTTCGTCTGATATCACAAATGGAACAAAACAGTCGAACCGTTCATTTGACTGAAAATAGTAATTGCTAGTTTTTTGACTGTCGACTGTTTCGACTCTTTTCAGTCGATAGTTCCCAACGCTAATTATAAGTAATAAGAATTAACGCGGAATATTTGTTTCCAACGAATTTTAACGAAGTGAGCCATGCTCTCGACCCAATTATAAGTTTTGTGACATTTCATACAGCTTAACATCCGGTTTCAACAAAATAATATTACTTATTACAATAGATAATCTACAAGATCAAACCAACCCCCCCACCCTTAATGAATGAACCCCGTATTCACCGTACTCTTCTAAAATCGAGAATGTTTTATGTTTATATATTCATTCACCCATAACGCTGAATACGATCTATAACCTGTTACTGACATTACCGAACTAACACAGGAAGCTCAAACAAATCGTCGATTGCAAAGATTGTTTTTATGAGGGTGCCCCAAGCGATGTGGCAACAATTATGTCGACGATCAAAAAAATCACCAAAGTTGCCGTGAATCGAGGCATTTCATGCGTGAAGAACATTATAAATAAGCGCGGGATACCGCCTTCAGATATATCAACGTTTGCAGACTTATATAGTAGACGAGAATAATGATTTAACTGTGTTTTTTTGCTTGTTTGTGCGAACTAAAAGGGATATATCGATGTTATTATGGAAGTGGTGATGGGGAAAACATGATTTTATGATTTAAATCATATTTGATTTAATATATTTTGATTTTTCTGAGTTTTATGAACAACGCTATAATATATAATTCACATATGAACTATATACAGATTCCTAAATTCCAATGAAAATATTGTATTAGAGGTAAAATTTATTGGTATTACCTTGTAATCCGTTTTGATATTACAACAGTAAAAGCATTTCATAACAAAGCGGTAACCAAATATTGCCGGTAATAACAGGTAAATTGAAAAGTCCCCGGCCTACTATAGTAAAACAAAATTTTTGCCAAAATTAGTTTTCTTTATTCAACATAATTTCCTTCAAGGGTGATAAACTGACTATAGCGACCCTCCAACTTTTCGATACCATTTTTGTAGTACGATTTGTCGTTTGCTTCAAAATAGGCCTCAGTTTCGGCGATCACCTCTTCATTCGACGATTTTTTTTTCAGCGAGTATTCTTTTGAGATCTGAGAACAGGAAATAGTCGTTGGGGGCCAAATCTGGAGAATACGGTAGGTGAGGAAGCAATTAGAAGCCCAATTCATGGATTTTTGCCACCGTTTTCACCGACTTATGACACGGTGCATTGTCTTGGTGAAGCAGCACATTCTTTTTCTTCAAATGCGGCCGTTTTCGGCGACTTCGTCCTTCAAACGGTCCAATAATGGTCCTTCCTTTTTCAAGTTAGTTAATGAAAATTATTCCATGCGTATCCCAAAATACAGACGCCATAACTTTGCCAGCCAACTGTTGCGTTTTCCCATGCGTTGAAGTGGGTACTTCGTGTGCACTCCACTCGGATGACTGTCGACGCAAAAAATCGGGTTTATTTCATTTGATCATCTTCAAATACCGCTCCGAATAATCGTCATGTCGTTGTTTTTGATCAAAAGTGAGCTCGCGCGGTACCCACTTTGCACAGAGCTTTCTCATATCCAAATATTCGTGAATGATGTTATGTACACGTTCATTTGATATCTTTAGAGTGTCTCCTATCAAGCCAAGTTTTTGCTCCAACTGTATTTTTCCCCTCAAAAAGCAATATTTATCCAGTTATATATCTTTTATCCATTTTTTTTGACAATAACAAAAGTTGCTTCAATCAAAATGCTATAATTCACAAACTAATGATCCGGTAACTGTCAAATTTATACTGGCATCTTTTGAGGGTTAGGGCTAACTAAAAAACATATGGATTTAATTCTAGTAGTGTCATCTACGTGTCAGCATTTGGCATGAAGGCCTTGTTCATAAACTACAGAAAATGCTACCAAAACAACACACCGAACTACTAAAATCATACATTACAACCAGAATGTTTAGAGTCAAGCAAGAAGAAGCTTACTCTACAGTAAAAGAAGCTAAAGCAGGTGTAGCACAAGGAAGTATACTGGGACCAATGCTTTATCTTATTTACACTTGTGATATACCACAAATGGAAAATATCACGATGACTACATTTGCTGATGATACTGCGATTATAGCAGTCGGAGACAATAGTGAAGAAACCTCACGAAAATTACAACAGGTAAGTGACAATATTAATAATTGGACACAAGCTTGGAAAATAAGAATTAATGAAAGTAAATCTGTACATGTGCAGTTCACCTATAAACAGACTGTACAAGCATCAATAACATTAAATAACACTATCATTCCATATAGCAACAACGCTAAATATCTCGGAATGAATGTCGAAGCAAAACTTCGCTGGAAGGAACATATAAAGAAGAAAAGAAAAGAACTGGAATTGAAATATAGGAAAATGTACTTGCTAATTGGAAGAAAATCACAATTATCAGTACCTAATAAATTGATATAATAGCATAAAGAAAAACAAGAAAAACAAACTAACCTAAAAAAAGAATATATTATATTAAACAAACTGTAAATATCCGTATTGTTTTCTGTCGTATCATTTTAATTAAAAAAATATCTACCGAATGCGAAGTGAATTCAGTACGCAAGCGATATGATAATCTTTTGTGTTTGACGTTACGTCGACACAGACAAAGGCCAATTTAAATTAAGGCAATTAATTACGTATTCTGGTCAGTAATAAGTTTGTCTAGGTTAGTGGTGGTTTAGTGGATCGTTTGTTTTATTATGGCGCTGTGTTTGTTATTGTTTAACTATCAGCGAACCTGTAGACCTCGTTAAAATTTAATAGAACCAGGGTGGATATGAAATTTTATTGTATTGTGCACATTTAATTAATGTGCGCTGAAATGGTCTGTCCGTGACGTTCTGAATAATCTTCCCTCAATGTTTGGGATTCGTTTAATTTTCTTTTCTAGTAGATACTCTACGATCTTCGAAATATAATACACCTACACATATATAACCGTCTACCTCTAACTGTTTTAATTACTCCATTATATTACCGATAACAATAAAGCTAAAGCTAGCTTATACAATTTATATAGTTAAAATAATATACAGATAAAACCAAATCTGTCAAACTTTATATAATAGAAACCTCAATAGTCATACTATTGAGTAGCGATACAATTTCAATAAAATCCCGAAATATAAAAGGCATCCGATTTTTAAATATTATACAGATAACACCAAATCTGTCAAATTTTATACAATAGAAACCTCAACAGTCATATTATTGAGTACCGAGGCTATTTCAATACAATTCCAAAATATAAAAGGCAATCCGATTTTCGACTCAAAATCTATTTTTTACTAAATTATCTTTTTTAAATACTTGAGATATATTTATATATACCTTATATTAAAGCGAATGGAGTAATTATTTAATATACCAATATTTAAATTTTTTTAATGAAACTTCGGTACATAAAAATCGGTACAATGTATTTGATTCAACGTATTATCCATCATTAGCCGTTACTTTCTCCCTTTTTTCAGGAAATTTACGTATTTCATCTCGAAAGAACGATGTATCTTTTGAGGCTATGCACGAAACGACACATTTTTTGGCATCTTCATAGGAAATGATGCTCAGACAGGTCACGACTCATGTCGTAACAAATAATAATCAGAACGAGCTAGGTCTGGAGAATACGGCGGGTGGGTTAGCACTTCGCATTTTAATATTTCCAACTATTTTTCACCTGTTTTGAACACATGGTTGGGCATTATCATACTGAAGAATAACATTGTTGTGTCTTTGCTCGTATTGTGGCCGTTTTTTGCGCAATGTTCAGCCCAAACGCATCAATTATGGTCTATAGCGATCTCCATTGATGATTTCATTAGGTTTTAGCAGCTCATAGTATATCACAACAAGCTGACCTCACCAAATACAGAGCATTATTTATAGCCATGTGTATTTGGGATATTTGGCATCATTTTTTGTCTCTCCGGCTGTAAAAATCGCAAATTTTCATGGTTGCTATAAGCTCTACTCAGCATTCAAGTACATAAGTAAAATTTCCCTCAAATGCGACTTACTCAGTACAAACTCAGACATTTTTAACGCACTGAAAAATGAGTGAAGCCTTTTACCAAAGACGTGATTTAATACACAGTAACACCATCTGTTGTAAATCCTTTAAAATTAATTAATAGGCCTGATAAATTGTTAATATAATCAGTATAATTTCTAATTAACGGAAATAAAATTACTGTCTCCCTAAATTCGCCATTTCAAATAGTTCTAATTGACGGAATAATTACTAATAAGGAAGTTAAAGAAATAATAATAATAATAAGCCCCTGGATAGTATCTAATGACAATTCTACAAAAAGTATCAGAAAAAAGTATAAAACCTTTATAGTTAATACAATATTACAAAAGCATTAGTGCCATAGAAAGTTGTTAAAATCATGGCAATTTTTAAATCCCAAAGAGGAAACAAAAGATGTCATCTCCTACCAGCCTACAATAAGGCCAAGAGACAGAATCTGACAATAGAAACACTATTTCACTATAATCCCGAAACATAAAAGTCATCCCTATATTTTATTTAAAAACCTTCTATTATAAAATGATCTTCTCTCGAATGCTCACAACGCTTTCGGACTAATGTATTGATTATTAAACCTAATTCAATTAAAGCAAATGAATTAATTAATTAATTTGTTAGTGTAATTAGTTTAGTTTCTAACTACATTACAGTTAAATCAAATATCGATCGAATATGTATGATACACATTATTTTAGCATAATTATTTTCGTAAAAAAAAAACAATTTTACCCCAGGTATATTTTAATATTCTAAAAACGATTCTTTTAAACTCATTTGGACAATGAAATTGTCGTCCCAGGACACCAGAACACATCCCATTTACATCAAAAGATCTTTTTATATTTTAAACATCAAAGTTTAATATTAATCCATCTTCGTGATATTGTGCAAAGGAATAAATGTTTCTTCTGGGACATTAAATATAAAAAAAACGGGATGTTTGTCTGGATAGAGTAAAAAACGTGCAGGAGAAAAGGGCACATCTTACTTCCGGATTGTTAATATCGACATCAAAGGCGATTCGCGGGCTTTAAAAGCTCATTTCTTTTCATATATATTGTTATTATTGTCATTCCGCATGTAAAATTTAATCTCAAGGGTGGTTCGACATGAACATACGTACATTCTTTCCCCCCAGCAGGAAGTTTTAGGGTATACGGATGCCTCTCAATCACCCAATGTTCTTTTTAAATTAGACAAATGAATATTCCTAACGTTGGAGGTAAATATAGTATATGGTGAAACACAATAAAAACTCCCACAACAATGAAAGATGTATTAATCAGTTTTATTACATTATATCTGTCTGATATTTGAAAAAATAATTCATATTTTATTAAATTGTAATAGGTTGAAGTAATTTTTTTTTAAATATATTTTAAAGTCTCATTTTACCCACTTTGGGTTTATCTGGAGTGGACCTACAGTTTAACGTGGGCTCCGAACCACGGTCCTCAGCATTAAGCCTACCGACTGGCGAGTGACCAACTTTAGAAATCATCCCAGAAGACATCCGGTCTTACCCAGCCTGGTTACTGGCGTGGCTAGGCTATCACAAACATAAATTTACGACCACGTCCAAGAGGACCATCCTATCGCCCTTACCACTGCGCCACCAAGCCAGCTGAAGTAAATTTTAATAACCGATTAAATAATTTCATAAAAAACATTGTAAATATAAATTATGAGTTAACATTAAGACGGAATTTTGGCATCATAAGACCTGGAAGATGTAGAGAAAAAGCTTTTTATTTTCTGTAGTCGCTGTAGCAAACCTTTTGAACATCATCGGTAGCGACAATAATACCAAATGGCTGAGAGAGAAAGCAATTTTGGCAACTTATCATTATAATTCAAAATCGAACCTTTGACACTCTGTATTCATTCAAATATGTCGACGAAATTCCCCCTCCTCGCTTGCATTACTTCCGATTTATATACCAAAATACTTTCGTTCCATTTTATTCATTATCATTCCATCTGTTCCAAGATTTTCTATAAATGTTCTGATAACTGATATTCCTGTTGTTATTACGACATTTTTTATAAAATCTCCTACAAACATTTCTATTTTTTACATATTTTTATACCGTATATGTAGTCCTGTTTGGTCTCTTTAACATTTTTTTATTATTTCATTCATTCATAATATTATAAACAAGACGACTATATAATCATCATAGTACAACATAATTATCAAAATAATTTAGAAAATAACAGAATCATTAAAAATATAAATAAATCATCATGTCATTGAATGAGATTGGGATGAGTACCGACTGGTACTTGACAGTTATATCAAGACCCTTTTACACTTAATGTCAACACGCGAAATAACAATCACCATTGTTTTGCCTTAATGGTTATTTAGCCCAATCAATATTTAATAAGTGACTGATATATTCTCCAGTGGGGAAAAACTACATAAGAAAAAAATCTTTCCTATATTTTCTATATATAAATTCTACTTTCCACACAACATATTTAAAATGAAACAAGATAAATTGGTTTTCATTCCATATTGATATCAAAAAGAAGTATACACTTAAAAATGAATATTTCAGCATTTTCTAGCTTTAATATATAACAATCATTTCAATATTTTTCAATATTTTTTAATATTTTTGCTGCCATTTTTGTTCAAATAATCGCAAGTGGATGAAAATGACACGGATTATATAGAATTTTACGCTGAATCGAATGGTGGTATAAGGAGTTAAATACAACTTTTAGTTTTTAAGTTATAGGGTGAAAAATATATTGTTCAAAAATTAATGGATTTCGGTTTATGTCACATTATCTCTAAAACTATACATTCTATAGAAATTTAACATGGATTTTCTTTCCTTTCGCTCCAAAATACGTATATTTTGAGGATTTTATCTTAATCGGAGAGATGAAAATTTTTGGCACATTTTCCATACATATAGTCGTTAAAATTTCCGATATTTTAACATTTTCAGTATTTTTGCTGCCAATTTTGTTCAAATAATCGCAAGTGAATGAAAATAACAGGGATTGTATAGAATTTTACGCTGAATCAAATGGTGGTATAAGGAGTTAAATACAACTTTTAGTTTTTAAGTTATAGGGTGAAAAATATATTGTTCAAAAATGAATGGATTTCGGTTTATGTCACATTATCTCTAAAACTATACATTCTATAGAAATTTAACATGGATTTTCTTTCCTTTCGCTCCAAAGTACGTATATTTTGAGGATTTTATCTTAATCGGAGAGATGAAAATTTTTGGCACATTTTCCATGCATATAGTCGTTAAAATTTGCGATATTTTAACATTTTCAGTATTTTTGCTGCCAATTTTGTTCAAATAACCGTAAGTGAATGACAATAACAGGGATTGTATAGAATTTTACGCTGAATCGAATGGTGGTATAAGGAGTTAAAAACAACTTTTAGTTTTTAAGTTATAGGGTGAAAAATATATTGTTCAAAAATGAATGGATTTCGGTTTATGTCACATTATCTCTAAAACTATACATTCTATAGAAATTTGACATGGATTTTCATTCCTCTCGCTCCAAAATACATATATTTTGAGGATTTTATCTTAATCGGAGAGATGAAAATTTTTGGCACATTTTCCATACATATAGTCGTTAAAATTTCCGATATTTTAACATTTTCAGTATTTTTGCTGCCAATTTTGTTCAAATAATCGCAGGTGAATGAAAATAACAGGGATTGTATAGAACTTTACGCTGAATCGAATGGTGGTATAAGGAGTTAAATACAACTTCTATTTTTTAAGTTATAGGGTGAAAAATATATTGTTCAAAAATGAATGGATTTCGGTTTATGTCACTTTGTCGTTAAAACTATACATTCTACCGAAATTTAACATGGATTTTCGTTTCTCTCACTCCAAAATATGTATATTTTAGGAGTTTAATCTTAATCGGAGACATGAACATTTTTGTTACTTGTTACATATTTTTTGTCTTTTTCCATTAAAATAATGGAAAGTGAATAAAACTGACAGGGATTATAAAGAAATTTACACTGAATCGAATGGTGGTTAGTAAGTTTAATTCAATTATTGGTTTACAACTTATGGAAGGAAAAATTTATTTTTCAAAAATGGCTAGATATCTAAACATGACATCTGAAAATTTGCTTTTTAAAAGTATTTTGCTGTCATCTCAGTTGAAATCGTATTTACCTAGACATTTCGTATTTCCACCGATAGATATTGCTGATCAAAATACATGCAAGCATCTAATAATATACTTTTTTAGTTAATAAATAACGTTATCTCAAATAGAATTATTTCAGTATTTATCAGTTATAATTAGTTTTGTGTATCGCACAAACAGTAACATAAAATACTGCTTAATAGACAGGATATAAATAAAACCGTTGGGAGTTTGATATTTATCGCAAAAGAGATAAGGAAAAATGATTTCACGTAACCCTCCCGACAATGATTTTTTATTTGATGATTATGAAGCCCATTAAATAACCTTACTACCAGCGGCAACCGGATATGGAGGTTTTATTATTTTTCCCCTGTTCAAAAATTGCCTTCGGTCACATTTAGCTCAACCAATTTCGAATCGTATTGACTACCGGCTGGTTTATATTCAAAAACCTAGGCGCGTCTTTGGTAATTGTAAATAAGGTGACACAACATCCGAGAAGATATTATCGTTTCGGTCTCTATGCCTACTTAATAACGATTTAAATGACCTGCGAGAACCATTGTTCCCTTTCTAAATAGCTTTGTAGGTCTACTATGAGTCGGTATATACTTTACCATGCGACAATAGGTCATTTGATAAATGTCTTGAAGGTTCGGGCATGCCGTGTCACATTGACTTTCAACCATCTTCTTTGTTACATCAAGATTCTTCACTAATATAATTTTTTAAAGAAAATATCAAGTAATTTTCATTGTACCAGCTGACAGTCGTGTTATATTTTTGCTAAACGTTTTATAGGATTTCATTAACGGTAATAAATTGAATAAAATATATATATATATATATATATATATATATATATATATATATATATATATATATATATATATATATATATATATATATATATATACAGGTGAATTAAAAAGTCCCCGGCCTACAATAACAAAACACATTCTTTTGGCAAAATTAGGATTTTTAATTTAACATAATTCTCTTCAAGAGTGATACACTGACTATAACGATCCTCCAACTTTTCGATACCATTTTGGTAGTACGATTTGTCCTTTGCTTTAAAACAGGCCTCAGTTTCGACGTTCATTCGACGAAAATCTCTTCCCATTGGGAATACTTTTGAGATCCGAGAACAGGTAATAGTTGGTGGGGGCCAGATCTGGAGAATATGGTGGGTGAGGAAGGAACTCGAAGCCCAATTCATGGATTGCCAGCGTTCTCACTGACTTGTGACACGGTGCATTGTCTTGGTGAAGCAGCACTTTCTTTTTCATCAAATGCGACCGTTTTTCGGTCCAATAACAGTCCAATAACGCTATGTAATAGTCTGTTGATGGTTCTCCCTTTTTC
Organism: Rhynchophorus ferrugineus; assembly: GCF_030347505.1. Taxonomy (NCBI): domain Eukaryota; kingdom Metazoa; phylum Arthropoda; class Insecta; order Coleoptera; family Curculionidae; genus Rhynchophorus; species Rhynchophorus ferrugineus. The sequence goes on along the minus strand of NW_027472584.1, from coordinate 22,304,840 downwards.
AAGGTATTCAATGAAAATAATTCCATGCGCATCCCAAAATACAGACGCCATAACTTTGCCAGCGGACTGTTGCGTTTTCCCACGCTTTGGAGCGGATTCATCGTGTGCAGTCCACTCGGATGACTGTCATCGGGATAACGGATAACTTCGGAGCGAAATGATGGAGTCATGTTTCATCCATTGTCATATATCAACGCAAAAACTCGGGTTTATTACGCTTGATCATCTTCAAATACTGCTGCGAATCATCAACTCGTTGTTGTTTTTTAGTCAAAAGTGAGCTCGGACGGCATCCACTTTGCACAGAGCTTTCTCATACTCAAATATTCGTGAATGATATGATGTATACGTTCAGTTAATATCTTTAGAGTGTCTGCTATTTCATTCAATTTCAACTTACGATGATTCAAAATCATCTTGTGGATTTTTTAAATGTTTTCGTCGGTAAGAACCTCTTTTGGGCGTCCACTGCGTTCACCGTCTTCGGTGCTCATTTCACCACGTCTAAACTTAGCATACCAATACTTGATGGTTGATTTTCCTGGGGCAGTGTCTGGAAACTCGGCATCAAGCCAAGTTTTTGCTTCAACTGTATTTTGTCCCTTAAAAAAGCAATATTTTATCAACACGCGAAATTCCTTTTTATCAATTTTTTACATAATAACAAAAGTTGCTTCACTCAAAATGCTATAATTCACAAACTAATGAATCGACGTCTGTCAAATTTACAAACGCATCTTTTAAGGGTTAGGGCTAACTAAAAAACATATGGATTTAATTCTAGTAGCACCATCTACGTGTCAGGCCGGGGACATTTCAATTGACCTGTTATATGACACACAATTATATTATTATTTTTGTATTGTTTGGGTTCGGCACCGACTTCAAACTGATCAGTTTGTAGTTGTTAAAATAATAATGTATATAGATAAATATGTCTAGGTGTAGTAGATAGGTTAAATAAAGTTATTGTTTATATTTATTTAGTTATTACAACGATTATTATGTACATATTTCATTTTAAAACGTTTTTTTTTTTGTGTTAAAAATCTAAGTTTGATTATTTTTTACTTTTTAGTGAGTTTCTTATTTATTTTTTGAAGTTGGTTCAATTTTTTTAAAATATTTTATTTTTCTCTTTTTAGTGTTAGATATTTACTCAATAAATTACTCAGTTATTTTATTAGGTATTGTAGTGAGCAGATCAAGTAAAGATACAACATGTATGAAGATAAATAGAAATAGAGAAACAATGATTAAAAATAAAGTACGATTAGAGGTGATTTGGAAAGTGTTGAAAAAAAAACTAGAACAACGAAAAGTCGTTGACACCGCCTGAAATCGAACCCGCGACCTCCGCGTGTGAGCTGAACGCTCTAACCACTACACCACAGAGTCAGTTGGCTGCAATATTTCTACGGCTTCCCCTTGAAGAGTTGTGTTCCGTCACAGCTCAGCAAAAACATAATATACAAATATCTGTTTATTTTAGATACAAAAAAAATGTGTGAAAACTTTGCACGCGCCTTTAAAAGCATTCTTTCGAATTAAAAAGTATCTTAAAAATCGGTCCACAATTGACGGAGAAATCGGTGAACATATATAAAAAATATACACTCGAACATAGAACCTCCTTCTTTTTTGAGGTTGGTTAAAAATACATTACAGTTCATCAAATAATACTATACTAAACAAACTACTAAACCCATATTATAGATACAATCAAAGGTTGTTAATACAAAATAAAATAATAGTAAAATCAATGTATAAGGAGCTTTTAGCCAAAATAAATACCACACCGTAAAACGCATAATAAACTCATCCTCCGTTATGATACGAATTCGAACAATACGTCTATTTGGATACAATAAAACAGTAAAGGGAATGTCAACAAAAATAATGTGAATATCCTATTGACATTATTGACGTTTAATGCACGTTTTCGAACACCCTCTATTTGTCGAACCATCTAGATTTCAGTCAGCGTATAAAGCCTTTGTGGCCGAGGTAGTATATAGATACAAAAGGAAAAAGAACGGCAGAGAGGAAAAAAGAACCTCCATGATGAGAGACCATACATTCGAAAACAAAGGCGACGGGTGAATCTATTTTCTTCCACAAACTAATTTGATTTGTAGTGATAAATGCTCGATAGAAAAGTCGCCTTAGATAAGATGATTTATTAAAGAATTTCTTTAGTTGGAATTTTTTTTTCTTGCTAGTTAAGATTTATTTTCTTGGTGTTTTAATGGGATTGGATTTCGTTTGATAGTGCCAATTTATTATCAAAATTTATGATAATTTCTTTTTGTAAAATTGGGTTTTATATTAGTTTTGTTTTTAATATAATTTAGAGCCTTATTTTCATCAATTAGTATTTAAATGCATTTAAAGGTGTAGACCATGCCTTAATGGATTCAAACCTGCGACAATCTCAACAACCTCCCAGTTGTTGGCTTGACCACTGCACTACTAAGCCGGCAATATCAAAATGCACATCATATGACCTTAACGTTAAAAAATATATGAATATGAATTAATTTGAAAAAATAATAAATTAATACTTATTAGTTGTATCTTCGAACAACTTTTTGCCATTTTCACACATCACATGAGTTCAACTTCTAACAATATATAACTACAAAGAAAATAGTAAAACTGTTAAAAATAGTAGTAGCTAAGAGTTACCTTCTTAATATATGTTATTAATTGGATAGAGTTGGATTGCTAATTATTGCCAATCTATTTTCTATTTTTATGATAATTTCTACAATTGTTTTTATATTAGTTTTGTTTTTAATATATATTTTTGCAGTGATATAGTATTACAAAAACATCCTCCTTGGCAGAAAATTGTTAAAATTCTTTCCTTTAAATTTTTATAGAAATATTGGAAGCATCACGTTAGACAAAAAGCAAAACACATTAGAACCAAACCAAAGAGGTTGATCTATAATACAATTATAAAGCCATTTTGGACCTATGGGTTGCAAATATGGGGTTGCACTAGAAATTCAAATCAGTTAGTCATACAGCGCTGTCAAAACAAGGTTCTTTGATTGATTACCAATGCCTATCGCTATGTAACCAATGAAGAACTGCACGATGACCTGGAAATCAAATGGATTTGCGAAGTTGTGCAGGATTTCGCCTTGAAACACGAAAGAAGATTACTAAATCATACTAACGTGGAAGCAATACAACTGCTAGACAGCGCGGGATGTCAGGAGATTGAAACGGACAAAACCATACGAACTTGTGTGAACATTTAGTGTGTATTATTAGTGTAAACTATAGCTATAAGTTAATAATTAATAAATAATTATAATTTTATAATTGAGGAATACATTCTGATGTATTTTCTCGTACTCGTCTTGCTTGTTAATTAATCCAAGTACATAGGAAATGTAGTAATAAATTAATTGTAAATTAAGATTGTACTAAGCGTGTCTAATAAAGATGTTATAAATTTTTTTTTATAGAAATGATTAGAAAAAACATCTGAAATTTTTGTATGTTAAAAATGATATCGCATATTATTTAACAATTAATTAATTTTGAGGGATCTTCAGTAGATGTAAAATCAAATTAAGTGCTAAGAAAACCGTTCAATATTAATATTATATGCTTGCATGTATTTTAACTTTTAGGCCAACACGGCGATACTATATCAATAATTGCTGCATTCATATTACTTCAGCATTATATCAGCCAAGACATTCTGCTTCGATCTGAACAAATGGTGATCAGAAACAGTCTAGAAATAGTCGGTTCATCAACTGCTAAGCTGTCTGAAAATTATTTCAATTTGAGTTAAGTTTTTGTCCAATAAGTCTTGCAAATCATTGACTTCAAACTTGTTTGCTCCTCTAAGGTGTTCATTGACATTGACATCAAAATGACTATTTTTAAATCATTAACAAAAAACCGACAATTAGGATATGATGGGCTATATAGTCACTGAACAACTCAATAATACTGAATGGAGAACAATTATCTATATAACATGTAGAAAAACAGTTTCACCATAGACATCACTGATCAAAATATATGAAAGCATAATATAGCAAAAAACAATACTTCGAATATAAATTTTACAAAAAAATACAATCATTATTAATCGAAAATCCTTATGAAAACAAAACATAAATTGTGATGCCGGATAATCATCGTGAAATATCAACTTGAAGCTTTTAATTTATTTTATTGATACGGTTGTTTACCGTGGATATATCCGAAATAATAAAGGTTCCAGAAAATATTGCGGAGGCTGCATTCGAACGACAGGAAAACGAAGAAATAAACCGATATGTCTTTGTCTAATCCGAATGCCCTCAGCCAGTAGTAGAATTTAATCTTCCTAAATGACAGAACAAGACAGAGATTTGCGCCAGTTCGGTTTTACGACACACGAACCATTAAATTTTCAGAACAGTATAATGCGTTGTTTTCAACACACAAACTATATAATTAAAATGTGCCCTGCACTTTGGACCCGCTTATATAAATCGAGTCCTTAATTAAATGCGTTCTGGTCTTTATAAATCTCCTCATATTTGTCAACCGTAGTTTAAAGTCATTTTAAGAAAATCAAGGATGCGTGTCGCGTTATTCTATTGTTACCGTAACTATTTTGTTTCATATCAAGGCTGAAATCACAATAATATTGCTGGACAAAGTGCTAAAAATCTAAATTCAAGTACATTCCTGCAGGATTTTTTATTTTAAACTCAAATAGATATCCTCTAGATTTTGGAAAACATATTTTTCATTCACATAATACAAAACATATTTATCACTTAAAAAACAAAAATTATATTCAATCTATTGCATTCGATTCAGCGTAAAATTCTTTATAACCCCTGTCATTCTCATTCATATAAAATTATTTCAACGGAAATGACAGAACAAACATTGAAAATGATAAAAAATCGTAAATTTTTACGGCGAAAGTAAAAAAAAATTAACTCATTTTTGGAAAATATTATTTCCATTGTATATCTTAAAATTCAAAAACTGTATTAAACTTATAATACCACCATTCGATTCAGCGTAAAATTCTTTATAATTCTTATCAATTTCACTCACTTGCAATGATTTGAGCGGAAATAATAGTAAAAATATTAAAAATTACAAAAAATTTTCACGATTATATACATGGAAAAAGTGCCAAAAATGTTAACATCTCATATAACCATAAAACGTTCAAAATACATGTATTTTGATGTGATAGAAACGAAAATCTAAATTAAATTGTTGCCGAATTTATAATTTTTAAAATATGTGACATAATCAGCAATTCATCCAATATTGGAAAATTCATTTTTCACCCTATAATATTAAAACCAAAATTGATATTAAACTTATTATACCACCATTCGATTCAGCGTACAATTCTTGACAATCCTTGATATTTTCATTGACTTGCGATTATTTCAACAAAAGTGACAGTAAAAATATTGAAAATGACAAAAAACGCAAATTTTCACGACTATATACATGGACAAAGTGCCAAAAATGTTCACATCTCAGATAACCATAAAACGTTCAAAATACATGTATTTTGATGTGATAGAAACGAAAATCTAAGTTAAATTGTTGCGGAATTTATAATTTTTAAAACAAGTGACATAATCAGAAATTCACCCAATTTTGGAAAATTCATTTTTCACCCTATAATATCAAAACCAAAATTGGTATTAAACTTATTATACCACCATTCGATTCAGCGTAAAATTCTTTACAATCCTTAATATTTTCATTGACTTGCGATTATTTGAACAAAAGTGACAATAGAAATATTGAAAATGACAAAAAAAACGCAAATTTTCACTATATACATGGAAAAAGTGCCAAAAATGTTCACATCTCAGATAACCATAAAACGTTCAAAATACATGTATATTGATGTGATAGAAACGAAAATCTAAGTTAAATTGTTGCGGAATTCATAATCTTAAAGATATGTGACATAATCAGAAATTCACCCAATTTCGGAAAATTCATTTTTCACTCTATAATTTCAAAACCAAAATTGGTATTAAATTTATTATACCACCATTCGATTCAGCGTAAAATTCTTGACAATCCTTGATATTTTCATTGACTTGTGATTATTTGAACAAAAGTGACAGTAAAAATATTGAAAATGACAAAAAAACGCAAATTTTCACGACTATATACATGGAAAATGTGCCAAAAATTTTCACATATCAGATAACCATAAAACGTTCAAAATACATGTATTTTGATGTGATAGAAACGAAAATCTAAGTTAAATTGTTGCGGAATTTATAATTTTTAAAATACGTGACATAATCAGAAATTCACCCAATTTTGGAAAATTCATTTTTCACCCTATAATATCAAAACCAAAATTGGTGTTAAACTTATTATACCACCATTCGATTCAGCGTAAAATTCTTGACAATCCTTGATATTTTCATTGACTTGCGATTATTTGAACAAAAGTGACAGTAAAAATATTGAAAATGACAAAAAAACGCAAATTTTCACGACTATATACATGGAAAATGTGCCAAAATTTTTCACATATCAGATAACCATAAAACGTTCAAAATACATGTATTTTGATGTGATAGAAACGAAAATCTAAGTTAAATTGTTACCGAATTTATAATTTTAGAGATATGTGATATAATCAGAAATTCACCCAATTTTGGAAAATTCATTTTTCACCCTATAATATCAAAACCAAAATTGGTGTTAAACTTATTATACCACCATTCGATTCAGCGTAAAATTCTTGACAATCCTTGATATTTTCATTGACTTGCGATTATTTGAACAAAAGTGACAGTAAAAATATTGAAAATGACAAAAAAACGCAAATTTTCACGACTATATACATGGAAAATGTGCCAAAATTTTTCACATATCAGATAACCATAAAACGTTCAAAATACATGTATTTTGATGTGATAGAAACGAAAATCTAAGTTAAATTGTTGCGGAATTTATAATTTTTAAAATACGTGACATAATCAGAAATTCACCCAATTTTGGAAAATTCATTTTTCACCCTATAATATCAAAACCAAAATTGGTATTAAATTTATTATACCACCATTCGATTCAGCGTAAAATTCTTGACAATCCTTGATATTTTCATTGACTTGCGATTATTTGAACAAAAGTGACAGTAAAAATATTGAAAATGACAAAAAAACGCAAATTTTCACGACTATATACATGGAAAATGTGCCAAAAACTTTCACATCTCAGATAACCACAAAACGTTCAAAATACATGTATTTTGATGTGATAGAAACGAAAATCTAAGTCAAATTGTTGCCGAGTTTATAATTTTAAAGATATGTGATATAAACAGAAATTCACTCAATTTTGGAAAATTCATTTTTCACACTATAATTTCAAAACCAAAATGGCAAATATGACAGTCACTATATATTATATACCATATATTTTAAAGAATTTTGAATTTTAAAGATATGTGACATAAACATAAATCCAGTCATTTTTGGAAAACACATTTTTCCTTTTATAACTTGTCCAGAAATTATATTAAGCTTACAATACCACCATTCATACAATTCTTTGTACGGAAATGGCAGCGATAATATTGAGAATGATAAAATAATCGCAAATTTTCGCGACAAACTTTACGGAAATCAAGGATGTGTGGCGCGTTATTGTATTGTTACCGTATTTCTTTTGTTTCGTACCAAGGCTGAAGTCGCAATAATATTGTTTATGATATCCTTGCGAATGCTTTCGATAGTGGAGACCTTGAGGAACTTTTACCATCTTACGGTTATAGTACAGGCGTCAACTAAGTAAGTCCATTATAGTCGACGAATGCATTTTGTGCAATTTGGAAAACTCGTCCTTCCGTTCATTCCGCTGCCGATGGAAAAAATCCGCTCACCTTGAATATACATATATATATTTATATTTATAAAGGTTGGAGCTAGGGCGATATGACCTATATCTCACCAAACAAAGCAAAATCGATATCCCTATGATAACGCTTTCTTGAACTCAATTTAATTATATAGTTTATTAGATTTCCTTTGTTCTTTGTTTTGTCAGCATCCATATACTACTCGCTTCTTATTTTATGGACGTGCAACAAGTATTTCAGAAGAAGACAGTTCAATTCACATGGAAGTTTTATTAGATGCCACTGAACTCGTAAACAGTTCTTTATTTAGTTTTCAACCTATACAGGGGTTATACCATTTCTTTTCACACATTATTTACACATCCTAATAATAAATTGTACGTATTTTCGTTTCTTTTTTCATTGTTCTTTCCACAGAGATAAAAGTTTGAGAAAATCAAACATCATCAATCATCCAAAATATATAACTTAAACCATTTAGTCTTGTAATTACTATCAATCATATGAGATTAAAATTATCATCATGACATTTTCAGTAAATTCGTCATCGATATAATTTTGATATATCTCAGCAAATATGGGCCCCTAGTATTCAATTTTGATAATTCTTTAGACTTATTACCTTCACTTATGAATTGTCTTACATGCCTTGATGGCAGTTCTGCCTATTCAAGATTAAATTTATGAAATGTATAAAAACGGCGAGTAGTTTTTTTTTACATAAAAATAATTTAATACTATTGCTTCAGAGGTAACTATTAGTATGGAAAGTTTCCATAGAAAACTTAAGAATATGCAGGTCTTTAGGGGAAATAAGTCATCACTTCCAACACTGTTAAGAAATATTGGATTTAAATAGTATAAAGATAACCCACGAAATAGGTCTGAAAAAAGATACAGTAGATCAGATGTATATTCAATCAAATTGAATTGTTATGGAATGTAGCAAAGAATTACTACAGTAGATATGCAGGTCGAGAAAAATATACAGGCAAGATCTGTTTGGATATGTGGAAAGGATTGTCTACAATAACTCCCTTTGGTTTGGATGAACTTTATCAGATACACAGAAGAAGAAATTGACATGAATATAGTGCTGGAAAAGGAAATTAACATTTTAGTTATTGACTTAATGAATAATGGCTCAGAATGTAACAGTGAGTAAATGAAACTTTCTGAATATGGGATTATGATTCAATGCAGACAATATCAAGACACGGCAATAAGAATGGAAACAACTGAAATTGAGCATATAATTAATATAGATAATCGTATAATATAGAAAATCGTATTGTAAAGTGTTAAAGATATATGTGTATAGATATGTGTGTAATTAATAGTAACTGCTTTGCAGACATGGTAAATGCATTAGGGAGAATGCAGTGATATCAGAATGATTTCACAAGAAAACCCAGCAACGAAGAACGAAGACAACGAGAACTCTAATGAAAATAAAATACATTATTTGGATGTACAATAATCAACTAGGTGAATTCACCTGAAAACCTTCAGGGCATACCATAGGTGGTTTAGAAAAGAGTTCAATTTAAATATAATAAAGTAACTCTAAACTATAAGCTAATGTGGCTGTATAATTAATTGTAGTTTAAGTCCTTCGATAATATATGCATTAGATGTACTATAACATTAAAATAAATTATATTTTATAACATGTTTGCTTCACTGTTTTATTTATATTAGGATTTTGTTATATATCGAAGCTAAAATAAACTAAAATTCGTAAAACTTCAACGTTTAATACGGCCACGTTGCACCGTTTTGACGTCAAAAATAGATGGAACTTGTCCATATACTTTAATAATATTGTGAATAGTCAAATGATTGAGCACAAAATAAAAGAAACTATAGGAAACCACTCTAATATTTCTATAAATGTCTATTTTGTTTTAAATAAAAATGTTGTTAATAAAAATCGTGTCTCTATTTAATCGAAACATAAACCTTTAATTACATCTATTGTTCTCTAACAATAAACATTTGTTGGAAGACATTAATCTTAATACATAACGTAAGATGGATATTAAGCATTCAACAATTCCAAACAACGAAAAGGCCCAAAAAAATATTGACGAATGAAGCTTAAAAATGTCATGACGCAGCTTGTTTGTCGTTTAAGTCAGTGCCTCATCCATCACAGTCCAACCAAACCCAACGCAGAATTATCACTTTTTGACATCTCCCCATATGATAAGATCTTCAATAATACAACTGTTGAAATAACAGTAGTTTTGATGAAAACATAAAGCTTTTTTTAGTATAAAATCTCAAAATATTGTTAATTTTATTTTTAATTTATTTTAATATTGTGAATAATAATAAATACCTATTGAGGCATTATAAAATTAATATTTTTATCTCGTATAATGAAAAATTTTGCAATAGCAGATGTTTTTGATGTCTGGGAATTAATTCTGAGGCGATTATAGTAGATGAAGTGTTGCTCTATGTCATCGAGCACTGTTTTTTTGGCCTGGGGCGAAATTTTGCGTCAATAAGAACGTGCTAGTATTGATATCAAAGTTTTTCAGGTCAAATCAAATGTAGCTATTGTTGAAACTGAAATAATTGATTTAGTATTGAAAGAATAATATTGTTATATATTGAGAAACACGTGTAACTCTACATGAAAACTCTACGGGCACAAAAATTTATTATATTGGTGTATCCTTACAATATTTTGAACGAATTTCTTTTAAACATTCAAAAAAAAACAAGACAATAATAACTGTGCTGGAAATGAAATGAACAACAGTAGTTTTGATGAAAACATAAAGTTTTTTTTAGTATAGAATCTCAAAATATTGTTAATTTTATTTTTAATTTATTTTAATATTGTGAATAATAATAAATACCTATTGAGGCATTATAAAATTAATATTTTTATCTCGTATAATGAAAAATTTTGCAATAGCAGATGTTTTTGATGTCTGGGAATTAATTCTGAGGCGATTATAATAGATAAAGTGTTGCTATATGTCATCGAGCACTGTTTTTTTTAGCCTGGAGCGAAATTTTACGTCACTAAGAACGTGTTAATATTGATATCAAAATTTTTCAGGTCAAATCAAATGTAGCTATTGTTGAAACTGAAATAATTGATTTAGTATTGAAAGAATAATATTGTTATATATTCAGAAACACGTGTAACTCCACATGAAAAACTCTACGGGCACAAAAATTAATTATATAGGTGTATCCTTACAATATTTTGAACGAATTTCTTTTAACCTTCAAAAAAAACAAGACAAAATAACTGTGCTGGAAATGAAATGAAAATAATTGACGTAATTTCGCGGAAAACTTGAGTTATGCCATCGTACATTTTTCACTTTCTTAGAGACACTTTTTTGCGATTCATATTTGAAGGAATATTAATTCCGACAGACACCATTATGGTGATTAAAATATTTCTCGAGCTACTACCATGTAATTTGCATAATGTCCATTAATGAAAAAATACTGTTTCCTATTTTTTCGTCTCGTCATTTTGCTAGATTATCCAATAAGTTTTGTGTTAGATAAATGATGGCTTTATAGTCGATTAACCAATTCTAGTTGAAGTATTGGTTAATGGTTGCTGCATTTATTAAAAATGGCCCAAAATACATTCAAAAACTACTTTCAATTGTGTTAAAATTATGTTTTCCGTCGTATGGTCTGTATGGATGAAACATTAGTTTGCTAATGTCATGGTCAATCAAAACCAGAGACTATAAAATGACGTGAATCTAACTGTGAATCTGTAAAATAACACATTCTGTCACACAGCCGAAAAAATCTTAGTGAAGATCAGTTGCTTAAACAACAGATTATTTGTAAGATCCACCCTATTCGCTAGATTTAGTTCTTATTACAAAATAAATGCATTGTTCGAAGTAACTATATGGAATAAAAATATGTTAAAAACATCTTGTTTCTGTGATTAAACCTCGAATTAGAATCGAAACTTATGGATGTAGTTTCTCATGCACAAAATGCTAGTGACTGTGAGGTGACTTGTGTTCAAGATTCTGTATCTTGCTTTATAAAATTCTGTATCCTGCTTGGATGAGTGATCGATCTTAAAACTAGATAATATGATGAGTGAAGAGTCTGATGGCTTCACCAGGACATAAAAAAGATGGAAAAACCATGGCAAGGCTTGATGGCATATCAATATATTGGGAAATTACTTACAATCCTTAATAATTTTAAAGATATGTGACATAATCAGAAATTCACTCAATTTTGGAAAATTCATTTTTCACTCTGTGATTTCAAAACCAAAATTGGTATTAAAGTTATTATACCACCATTCGATTCAGCGTAAAATTCTTTACAATCCTTGATATTTTCATTAACTTGCGATTATTTGAACAAAAGTGACATTAAAAATATTGAAAATGACAAAAAAAAGCAAATTTTCACGAGTATATACATGGAAAAAGTGCCAAAAATATTCACATCTCAGATAACCATACAACGTTCAAAATACATGTATTTTGATGTGATAGAAACGAAAATCTAAGTTAAATTGTTGCGGAATTTATAATTTTAAAGATATGTGACATAATCAGAAATTCACTCAATTTTGGAAAATTCATTTTTCACTCTGTGATTTCAAAACCAAAATTGGTATTAAAGTTATTATACCACCATTCGATTCAGCGTAAAATTCTTTACAATCCTTGATATTTTCATTAACTTGCCATTATTTGAACAAAAGTGACAGTAAAAATATTGAAAATGACAAAAAAACGCAAATTTTCAAGACTATATACATGGAAAAAGTGCCAAAAATATTCACATCTCAGATAACCATAAAACGTTCAAAATACATGTCTTTTGATGTGATAGAAACGAAAATCTAAGTTAAATTGTTGCGGAATTTATAATTTTAAAGGTATGTGACATAATCAGAAATTCACTCAATTTTGGAAAATTCATTTTTCACTCTGTGATTTCAAAACCAAAATTGGTATTAAAGTTATTATACCAGCATTCGATTCAGCGTAAAATTCTTGACAATCCTTGATATTTTCATTAACTTGCGATTATTTGAACAAAAGTGACAGTAAAAATATTGAAAATAACAAAAAAACGCAAATTTTCAAGACTATATACATGGAAAAAGTGCCAAAAATATTCACATCTCAGATAACCATAAAACGTTCAAAATACATGTCTTTTGATGTGATAGAAACGAAAATCTAAGTTAAATTGTTGCGGAATTTATAATTTTAAAGGTATGTGACATAATCAGAAATTCACTCAATTTTGGAAAATTCATTTTTCACTCTGTGATTTCAAAACCAAAATTGGTATTAAAGTTATTATACCAGCATTCGATTCAGCGTAAAATTCTTGACAATCCTTGATATTTTCATTAACTTGCGATTATTTGAACAAAAGTGACAGTAAAAATATTGAAAATAACAAAAAAACGCAAATTTTCACGACTATATACATGGAAAAAGTGCCAAAACTAGTCACATCTCAGATAACCATACAAAGTTCAAAATACATGTATTTTGATGTGATAGAAACGAAAATCTAAATTAAATTGTTGCCGAATTTATAATAAGTTATAATATTTATAACTAGATAATATGATGAGCGAAGAGTAAGTCTGATGGCTTCACCAGGACATAAAAAAGATGGAAAAACCATGGCAAAGCTTGATGGCATATCAATATATTGGGAAATTACTATTAATTAGTTCATATAGAACAAGGAAAACTTCTACTACCTAATATTCACATTTTTGTAAGTAAAAAGTATAAATTGGTTTACAGCATTTTTACAACCATTTTTCTGTAAACGTGTGTAATCTGAATAAATAAAAACCTTCATTAATACATACGCTAGCTAAAATTGTAGCCAGTAGATAGATAATCAAAAAATAATCTTCGGTGATAAAGTTAGCCAGCGGTTTTAACTTAATTATTTTAATTAAAATTGACTGGACTTCGCCGGATCAAATTGGGGCTTCCTGAGGCTTCGGTAAATTCACCCTCGGTGGATTTTCAATTTTTAGCTTGGCTGATTAAATAACGTTGACCATCAGTTCAGTAGAGTGAAAAATTCACAGTCCCATGTCGATATTTTTAATATCCAAACATTCCTAATCCTTATCGGGATATGTAAGCTAATATTATGTTTTTAAATTTAAAATAAATAATATTTTGATTATGTCATTGGACCTGACATTTAATTCCCAATTAAAAGCATATTTCAAATAATTTCGATGTTCTTTTGTTGGGAACTGTCAGATTATTCTCGTTCATATGGGATACGTTCTTGATTTTTATGACTTGAAGTTCAATAAAGAGCTCGGATGGCTAAAAGAATTCCCACAAGCGTAACAAAGACCACAAATTACTATGCAGGGCGTTTTAAGGCATGCACACAAGAATGTTTATGCATTATAAAGAACCATTGGTACAAGATGAGTTCGGGTCTACCCTTCATCAAAATCGGACAAATTAATCCGTAATGTAAACATCTCGGGTCGTATTAACTTGTCATTTTCGATAAATAAAAGGAAAACAAGTGAAAGAAGATGGTTCTAAAGGCACGAACAAAAAACTATGTCATTTGATAAAACTCTTGATGTCTCTGATATAATTTATAGTGGGTCGCCCTGTGGACCACAATTTATTTAGATTAATCATGTTTCTTGTATAACAGAGCAAAGGGAATACTTTTAAAATAATAGGTTACTAAAACTTATTTTCACAGTATTTTCAGTATAAGACCAGAAATGTATTTGATATATAATAAAAATAAAAATAATAAACGTCCAAATGATTGATTATTAAATGATAGTATATTAAAGCATACTAAAATAACTAGTTCAAGAACTAACTCCCACATTTTTACAATTTTTTTAAATGCCGTTTATTTAATTCTAAATTCCATTAAATTTCAAAAATGAACCACATACAGTGAATATTATAACAAAATATCAGGGCATCATATATAAGTATACATGATTTTTCCTTACTTTTGTGTTATAAATATAAATATAGAACAACAAATGAAATGAATGAATGAATACTGGTTAGTCGGAAGATACTCTCAACTTGACCTAAAATCAAAGAGACTGGTTCATCAGTCAATTAAGCCAATTTGAACCGATGGGGTGTAAATATGGGGTTGCACTAAAACATCAAACCAACTAGTAATCCAACGCAGAGAAAATAAAGTTTTACGATTAAATACCAATGCTTATTTTTATTATCCAAATTAAAATAAGAAATAGGGTTGCTTAGTCACCGCAACGTGGAAGCAA
This sequence comes from Rhynchophorus ferrugineus, assembly GCF_030347505.1. NCBI lineage: Eukaryota > Metazoa > Arthropoda > Insecta > Coleoptera > Curculionidae > Rhynchophorus > Rhynchophorus ferrugineus. Next base: position 22,289,661 of record NW_027472584.1, on the reverse strand, counting down.
TACAACTAATGAACAACACGCAAGAAATCAGAAGATCCACCGTATTCTCCAGATCTCCCCCAGCGACTATTTCCTGTTCTCAAATTTCAAAAGAATGCTCGCTCGGAAGAAATTTTCATCGAATGAAGAGGTGATCGTCGAAACGGAGGCCTATTTTGAAGCAAAGGACAAATCGTACTACAAAAAAGTTGGAGGGTCGCTATAATCAGTGTATCACCCCTGAAGGGAATTATGTTGAATAAAGAAAACTAGTTTTGCCGAAAATAAGTGTTTTACTCTGGTAGGCCGGGGACTTTCCAATTGACCTGTTATACTGATGTATTATAATCCCGTACTCGCCTTGCTTGTTTATTAATGCAAGTAGAACAGAACAGTAGTAATAAATTAATTTCTATATTAAGATTGTACTAATCATATCACTACATAGTATAAAACAAAGTCGCCTTTTCTGTCCCTATATCCCTATGTGCGCTTAAATCTTTAAAACTACGCAACGGATTGGTTTTTTTCAATAGATAGAGTGATTCAAGATGAAGGTTTATATGTATAATATATGCATAATATACTAAGGCAACATTGCTAATTTTAGAAGTTTCTAACGTGATGTCGTAAATTAACCTATTTTTTTAGGCTTATTTAGCAATTAGCAAAAACGCTGCCTAACCCTACGAGTTAGATCAAATTAATGTACTACAGTATTGTACACCATAAAGATCTACAAAAAAGTCCGCGATGGTATATGTTTATCTTTTAGGGATAACCCACATTAACCATTTTTATTTTTTACTTTTTATGTGAGAAAATGGCTTATTTACGAAGCTATTTTAAGCAATGCGGCATTAATCCTTATCGAATTAAGTACCTTAAATACAGTGTGCAATTAATATAGATCAATATGGTTCCTTACAGCATGTAAATTAAACAAATATTTTCGGAGATATTACAAATTTAAAATTTGCGTTTAAAAATGTGTAATGTAATAAAAATTGTATGAATTTAGTTATTCCAAAGATAGCAAGAAATCTTCATAGTAAGTATAGGGGAAGAGGAATTGTTTTACTCCAAATTTAATGCGTGCAGGCCAAGGGCAGTAATGAATGAACCAAAAATACTGGATCGATTTTAATCATGTTTTCATTGACTGACATAGGCATATATATTTTATGCCTGTGCAAAGTCGGAGCGGGCCGCTATGTTTTTATATACAACGTTCATATTTTTTCTGTAGTGTATTTAATTTAGTATCAGCATTGCACCCGTGCGAAGCCGGGGCGGGTCGCTAGTCTAATATAAGATCTGAATGACTAAAAAGAAACATTTTATTTACGTTAGAATTATGTTCATAGAAATTGAGTTGATGCGGCAACATTGCGATGTTTTGATGACGCGAGTTCACTGTTTTATTAAATAGACTACAAATAGTATTAATAAAATAATTTAACCTAGTTTATGTGCTCCGAAAATGATGGAATCATATCAAAAAATATTTACGGAAATCAGTTAAAAACGTCCGCACGACAGACATCTTTAGAAAACACTCTACATGACAAAGCAGAAGAGAAGATGTGCGATAAAAGGGCTTTTCTAAGCTCGTTTTAAATCAGGTTGTAAAATTTCAGCGCTAGAGATAAAAATGCATCATATCAATTTCGCATTATATGCCAAAATCTATCACCGAAAGAAATTGAATTGTCGTTTCTGAAGGCCCTTGCATTGTTATACGCCAGACACTTTTGACCGTCCCTTTTCCCATCCTATTACGGCGGCATTTTCCTCTTTTTTTTTTCCTTCTTTCGGGGGTGACGAGTGACTACTTGTCAATGGCCAGCATTTCAAAACTAATTTAACACGCCTCATATGTCCCGTACGAAACGAAAAAAGATAAAGTTTTGGCTTTAAAATTTATTGGGCCCCAGACCAATATACACACATTCGCCGAAACCGATAGCAAATAAAATTTTATATCTCACAGCGCTTTCCCAATAAAATATAATCTAATTCAATGCGAGTCTTACTTACTTCAGATATAATATCAATAAAATATGACAATAAAGTTCGTTTTATCGCTTCCAACAACAATAACATATTGCTTTACAGCTGAAAAGAATTGACAAAATGAAGATAAAGATATACAACTGCGAAATGAACGGACGCTACATTATATTTCTGATTATGACTTTCATTAACATTCTTTTGCGGACTCGTCCATTTTATATTTGCGCTCTATCGCACATAAGGACTCGATCATTTAATTATTACCGACAGAAGCCATCATTTACACTTCCCGACTTGCTACACTGTAAAACTATAATTATAAAACATTAAAATTCATTAATTAACAATCCTAGATGTACAAAGAAGATTTACTGCGTTGCCAGAATTATCTACCCAAAAATTGCATCACAGAAAAAAGTAAAAATGGCAAAAAATTAAGAAATAAGTTTCTCATATTTCATCAAACACATCATCTCGATATTTTCATTCAGAGTATTTTAATTTTTACTAATTATTTACTTCAATATTGGTAAAAATCTTTTAAACAAAATCTACACCAAAAAAAAGTTTACTAAAACCAATTTAATTTAAAAATAAAATAGGCTTAGGTAATAATTTTTTTACCAACTATGGGTTTATCTGGACTGGGCCTACAGTTTAACGTGGGCTCCGAACCACGGTTCTCAGCATACCGACTGGCAAATGACCAACTTTAGAAATCATCCCAGAAGACATCCGGTCTTACCCAGCCTTGTTACTGGCGTCACTGGGATCATTTTCCTTGTCGGATTACACTCTTGCCTAGAACATTCACAAATCTTAAACAATCACAAACATAAATTTACGACCATGCCCCAGCAGGATTCGAACCCGCGGCTATCGCAACAGTAGGAGGACCGTCCCATCGGCTTTACCACTGCGCCACCAAGCCGGCTTAGGTACGTATTAAGCTAAACGGTGTGTATATAATAGAATATAAAATACGTGTAGAAGATATTTTAAATAAGGTTTTTGTTTATTTTTATTTAGTTATTACAACGACGATTATGTACATAAATCTAAAAACGTTTTTTTGTGTTAAAAATTGAAGTCTGATTATTGTTTATTTTTAGTAGTACCTTATTTATTTTTTGAAGTCGATTAAATTTTTTTGTTATAAATATTTTGTTTATCTCTCTTTACTGTTAGATATTTACTCATTAAATTACGCAGTTATTTTATTAACTATTACAATGGATAACCCATGTAAAAGTACAGCCCGTATGAGGATAATTGGAATAAAGATTGAAAATCAGGAACGTTTGGGGCCTTGTGGTCCGCTAACTTGTCTAGATAATTTGACAAATGTTTCAATCAAACTAGAACAAAAATAGTTTCTGCCCTGTTGGGAATCAAATCTGCAACCTTCGCGCATCAGCTCAACATTCTAACCATTACACTATAGAAACTATTGGTTACAATGTTTCTACAACATGTCATATGATATGGTTAGTGCTTAAAAAGCAAACCGACTGACTTTTACGCTGAACTACTTTCGATTTTTCATCACATCAGCTCACTAATAACACTGTACACCAATATCTGATTATTTTAGATGAATAAATTGTACGTGCCTTTGAAGTTTGAATTTATCCCTAGACCCCCCCCCCTTTTTTTTTCCCCATCAGATTCTAACCTGCCTCTAATGGGACTATCTCAGAAGTGCAAAGAATTTTGAAAAATTGGTCCATAATTGACGGAGATATCGACGAACGTAAATTAAAAAAGTATATAGCCGAATATAGAACCTCCTCTTTTTTTGAAGTCGGCTAATAAATAACCCAATGAAAAACGCTATACTATTTTCTAAACTTAATATATATTTTTTTAATATAGTCACTTTATAGTTAAGGTACTGACTTCAAACTGATTTTTATTTAGTTATTGCAAGGATTATTACGTACATATTTTATTTTAAAACGATTTTTTGTATTAAAAGTCTAAGTCTGATTATTTTTTTACATTCTAGTGAGCTCCTTATTTATTTTTTAAAGTCGGTTCAATTTTTTTTTTTGGAGTAATATTTTATTTATTTTTTATTCCGTGTTTATGGTTATATCATAAAAGTTTATAAAGATTATGCATACTTAAAATATATATATTTATATACCAATAGTCAGTGTCGATTACTAAAACATAATGGATTATTATTAATAATTAGATTTACCTAAATGCCATTTAAAAAATATTAACTATTAGTTCTTGAGATAGTTTGCATATATTTAATAGATTTTAATATACAGATATTTATTATTTTAATTAGTGTTGTATATCAAATACATTTCTGATCTCATATTGAAAATACTAGTAAAACAAGTTTTGGAACCATATCATTTTTCAAATACTTTATTTACTTTATTATGAAAAAAACATGATTAACTTAATAAATTTTGGCCGAATTTCGATCATTAGTTTGAAATAGTAAGAATAATTAATCTTTATTAACAGTTAAAATACTATTTCCGTTAAAAGATTATTCCTATCGTCGTAAACCAATTGAGCACGATCTATCAAGAATATTTACACAGACTTTTACCTAATAACCTCCATATATCGGGCAGCACGTGTCATTCGACGTAGAAAAATTGAGTCTTGATCCAACAGGGCTCGTATAACGAAAAAAGAATGTAAACAAAACGAGAGAAGAGAGAAAGAGAACTAGCCGACCAATATTTACAATGGACTAAGCATTATGGTTTTGAACGTGCAAAGAATGACGGTTCGAAACTGAGATGTGTCGCACTAAATCTTCGGAACTCGAGAAAAACAAAACACGCACGGACTCCTTAACGACTCGCCCATATTGCGAATTCCAGTAATTCGATCTACAATTCGATTGAGTTACACATTTTCAGGTCTCATAAGATTGGATTACGACCTTTCCACCTATGGTTACGTACTCGCTCTTTTTGATATTCAAAATTTACGATACGTGGTTAGGTTCAGAACTGCTCTATCACATTTCACCACTAAACTCAACCCCAGTATCCTATTTTTGTTTTTTTCAAACCCAAAATAATATTTATAAGTTAATGAAAATCTATTTCCGAAATTCAGAATCTGATATCGCAAATTTTATGTTTTTTTTTCAATTAATCGGTTATGTGAGTATGTTAATTAAGCGAACTTACTCAATTTAGAAGGAGAATAATCGTCAAATAATATATAATAATAAAAATATGAGAATAATGCTGAATCAAATCCACCGGGAATAATATCGTCCTGGTGCTTGACATACGACAAATAAACTTGAACTAAAAACAACTTGAATTGAAAACGTGAAACTAAGTTTAGACTTAAAAAATACAAAGAATACAACTGAAAAGTTTGTGCAGGGACGTTTCACGAAATATTGTTGTTTTCTCTGTTTGTGTGACGGTAGAGACACCAAAAACCATTATGAAGTTAAATATTGACCCAAAAAGATCTGACTTTGTGGTAAATCAAGCGTTAAAAATGACCCACTAATTCCACAAGAAAATACAATTCTTCCATCCTTACATATAAAACTTGGCTTAATGAAAAATGTTGTCAAGGCCATGGATAAAAATGGTAAAGGATTTTTGTATTTAAAAACGATTTTCCCTATATTATTAAGAAATAAGAAAACTAATAAAAAAACAATCAATTCTATGAAAAATGCCGTCAAAGAATTGGTGGCACGGTTATCTTTAAAGATAATAATTCATGGATTTTTAGGAAATCTTAAAGCTGAAAATGCCGAATTTTTAGTGAATGAATTTCTGAAAATACATTTCTTGTATACCCATTTCGATTTTCCCCCCTAATCTTGCCTTAGTGAATGACGTACGAAGTGAACGTTTTCTCTAGGATATTCAATACTGATAGATGAGCGTTATCAAGGAAGATGTAATACTAAAATATTAGCAGATTACTGCTGGTTTGTAATGAAAGAGTATTCTACTGTTCACAAGAGTAAAAGTTAATATTTCATCAAATTCTTTCAAAATATATGGCTCATTTTTTCTATTCAACACCTAAACCAGAGCTATTTTGTTTCATTGTGTATTTGTACATATATATTACTAATTTTTTATAAAACTAATTACTTATTTATAGTATTTTAATTTATAATAACTTTAAAATGGCAAGTATTATAAAAAATCCGTTTAATTTTTTGTGTTCGGCAGGTATAATTTCACAAAAAAAGTCGATTTTAACTAATGTTATCGAACAAAAAAAAATGTCACACAGTGTTATTTACTTCAGCATGTATTTGCGAAAATTCTTTAAACAAAATTTACACTAAATTTAAATTACTAACCCATTTTAAATTGAAAATAAATATATCAATCAAATTCTCAATAATATATCCAGGATTTAATATAATTTTTTATATATATATTTTAAAGTCTCCTTTTACCAACTATGGGTATATCTAGACTGGGCCTAAAGTTTAACGTAGTCTACGAACCACGGTCCTCAGCATACCGACTAAAAGCCTATCGACTGGCGAGTGACCAACTTTAGAAATCATCCCAGACGACATCCGGTCTTACCCAGCCTGGTTACTGGCGTGACTGGGATCGTTTTCCTTGTCGAATTTTACACTCTTGCCTAGAACATTCACAAATTTTAAACAATCACAAATATAAATTTACGAAGAATTGTCTAAGCAGGATTCGAAATCGCGGCTATCGCCAAAAACTAATTAGCGTTCCTTAAAAAGTGAAACAAATTGTTTTACGTAATCCTATACAGCTCCTATCCAGAACTCATATACATTTGTTGATAATTGTTTAATACTCGATATGTCTTATTAAAACGATGACCGAAAATTAGAAAAAAAACGTTAATAAAGTTTTGAAATTATAAAGACATTATAGGCAGGTTATTCCTGGATGGAAATAGTTTTTTGAGGTAAAACCACTACCCTAACTACGAAAAGAGACTAAAATCATAAATATTAATGTAGATAGGATCACCATTAAGTGCCTTAACGATATCAAACTAACACAATAAAAAGTTTCCGAACTTCCACTAATAGAACGGATACTTCGCCTTCATCCCTTTTTATCGACCGTTGGTTGAAAACTAGCCCCGTTCGTCTCGCTCTAAAAGCAAATAAACGAAATATATCATTAAGCCTGGTGGCGATTCAATTAGATTAGGTTAGGCTGTCACGTCAGAAAATTTGTTACACAGACATTCTTTCCACCTCTTCCTCCTCCTCGTCTTTCTCCTCCTCAAACGTTATATGGTTCAATACATTAAAACGACGACAAATGCGATCACGAAAAAAGAAAAAAAAAAAGATCGCCTCTGATAACAAACAAGATTAATGATTGAAACAGTATTTTTTCCTCCACATATAGCCGAAACTTAATAAATTTATCTGAGCTTTTTTCCTTTCCTCCATCTCCCAAGAAAAAATCCTAATTGTATTCCATATATTGGGTTTAGGAGATTTATTATTGTTACTTGCTAATTTAATAGTGATAATTAAATCGCCGGCTTAAGAGTTGTGAAGAATTATGTACTGATTAATGTGTCTACTATAGTTTACATGTTTATGTTTTTACTAATAATTATTAAGGGCCTATTCCAGTCTAAAAATTTAAATAAAATTGATTTTTAGAAATTGACAGAATGTTTGGAGAAGGTTAACATCAAATTTCAGGTAAATTGGTTCAAAATAACTTGAAATACTAAATAAAGTTTGGTGAAAAACAAGTTTCGTTTTTGGATGCCGCGTCACTAAAAGGGTTATTAAAATTATTTAAATTTTGAAAAATCCTTTTAGAGACATATTTTTGAAAGGCTAAGCCTCAAAAATATTTTTAAAAAATCGATTTTTTCATATTTCTACCTTAGAATACCCTCTTAATAAATATATATTAAGGTAACATAAGAACTAAAACATAGTATCATCATTATTTCATACAAAAATTAATTGGCATTGCATTAATTAAATGTGGTACATACAACTGCAAAGAAAACAAAATTAAAAAAAAAATAAAACGCAAAAATAAGCGAACATTTATTCCGTTGGCAGGATTTTCTGCCCAAAAATACCATAACAGGAACAAGTAAAAATGGTAAGACGGTGACTTGAACTATGTAAAAATATTAATTATGTTTCTCATATTTTATAAAATACAATAGCTCAAAATTTTCTTTCATAGAATTCTAATTTTGGCTAATTATTTAGCTCAATATTGGCAAAAATCGTTTAAACAAAATCTACACCAAATAAAGATGTATTAAAATCAATTTAAATCAAAAATAAATACACCAGTGAAAATACAATACTATTTTTAAGTATTAATATTATTTAATATATAGTTCAATGAGAGATAAATAAAAAATTCAATTCAATGTTCGTCAAAAAAGGAATATTTATTAATTAAAATCATACCTATCAGAAATACCTACTAAAACAATATAAAGCATATAATACTTGAAGTACACAACAGCACCTTATAACATACGAGAACAGTCTAAATTACAATTTTTATAGACAAAATAACAAAAAAGCGAGAAATAAGATCAAGAAAATACCATATTCTATTCATATAAATGGTATATAAAATGAATATATGTTCAAATATATGACAGACATCCGGTTAAAAATAAAATTAATATAAAAATGGGACAAATTAAGCGTTTTAAATAAACTCTAAATTATTTACTAACCAGTATTAACTGGGACCCATGCTTTAAAATTATTATTACTTATGGTTTAATAAGATTTTAAAAAATATCTTGAAATAGTGCCACCAATTGCAAGGAAAATAAAATTAAAAAAATAAAGATAAAATAGAAAAATAGAATTTAAATAGAAAATAAATATATCAATGAATTTAGTATATTTCCTAGACTTAGTATTATTTAAACTTACTTTAAACCAAAATTAATTGATATTGCTTTAATTAACAAGTTCTTATTAACAATTTGACGCTACAAACTCACTGTATAATTTAGTAAGAGGTAAGTAAATATTGTCGTTGCAAAACGCATGTTCTAATAAATAAAACAAAAGTTGTATGATTTGAGTAAATGAACAAGAACGTTTATATAAAGCACGACTAACTGCTATTGATTTAATTAACAACTTCTTATGTAAGTTAACCTATTTAATAGGAACTAATAACCGCCTTAACTTTGGTTTAGTTTAATGTACACGTTCACCCAATATTTGATGTAAGTTCGACTAATAGGACTCACCCAAGCAAACAGTAATGATACGGATACAAACATTGCTGAAGGCCAAACTGTAAAGGGTAAACGTTTTACGTATTCGCATAAGCATAAATAATATCGGCACGTTAATTAATTGGCAATCAGGAATGATGATTTAATTACTACTTACCGTTATCAGCTAACGCCGACAGAACTATAGCGGGAGGTGTTTGAGTTGCCGAATCTGTCCTGGTTCTTTGCCGCCTATCTTCAAGCTCGACGTTTTGACCATTTAAACTTTCTGACATGCAAAGATGGAATTACGAACGATTACCCACTAAAACAACAAACGAAATATTTCGTTAAAACTGACAAAAAGACATATCTGACGTTATTCAAGCTTGAAATAATAATATTTACCTAGTTTTAACAGCTTTAAATATATTTAAACTTAGATACCAATACCAACTCTGATATATTATAGAGAAATGAGGCTTTAATTAATTAATATTGGTAAATATCCCGAGGATATTTCGAACACCTGCAGCTAAAAATAGCACGGTTCAACTAAATCGATTTTAATATTCTTCCAACAAAAATAAAAAAACCCGATTTCTTATCAGTACTTTGTGTTGATGTTGTTTGTATATATTAACGTTTTTTTTCTTTACCTTAATAAGTCGTATGCAGTAAACTGACATTATCTAGTTAAATTTGGTTATAAATTCCATAGCTATAGCGATTATTATTTAAAAAAGGGAACGAATTAATATCGGGAATTTTGTTTTGATTAAATAAACTGACTTTGCATATCACTTACCTTAATTGCGCTCTGTTGAAACATTAATGTTTTAAGCAATATGACAATAAATCCTCTATAATGTTATTTTATTGCCGTTTGGATTTAAAAAGGGCCTGTTTCCATTGTAAAAACTAAGCAATATTTCAAAATTGCCTGGAAATATAAATTTTAAAACCATTTTTATTAAGAAAAAATATTGCAGTCGACGTATATTTTCCGATTAAATATTTCGAAATAACTATAAAAACTCCGATAAAGTCCATATTTGGTAATATAACCGATATTAGGTAATATATAAATGGAAAGCTTTATTGCTTAAAAATTAGAAAACGCTTTTAAATTTCTTCTAACTGAACCCAGTAAGTTTACTTCAATCTTATAAATATCAAGAAATGGTCCATATATTTCCCAAAAATTATGTTTTACAGCTTAGATTATTTTACCTATTGACTTGAAAGCTATCCAGAATTAATCCGGCCTTAACCAGCCTGGTTAGCAGTATAATTCGCATGGTTCTTTAATTTCTTGGGGTTTAAAATATACTTTTGGGATGGTCCTCCTACTGTTGCGATAGCCGCGGGCTCGAATTCCGAACGCCGAGGACCGTGGTTCAGAGCCCACGTTAAACTTTAGGCCCAGTCCCGATAAACCCATATAATAAGAAAATGTATAACGGTTAAAAGATGTTTTTATTTTTATTTAAAAAAAGTCACTGCATCGAAGGTATATTTTTTCCATTAACTTAAGTACGAGGAAATAAAAGTAAAACGGCCATAAAGGCATAGTAATTTGATACAAAGCAATAAAACTTAAAATATCTATAAAATCTGAAAAAGGGATAAGAGTACCATTTAAAAAAATAGATGAGCTTGGTTTAGAGGCCTATAGGAGTTTGCTATAAGCGTGTGAATATTGATACTTGCAAGTTACTACCCATCCAGCCCTTTAGGACAGTAAAATTCGGCTACTAAAAAATAAATACAATCGTGATTTATATTCTTCTTATTCAAAGCTCGATCGTATAAAGCATTTTATGGCTTATAACGAATTTTGCTAGGACAGGGGAGCTCCTGATTTCCTTTCTCTCTATCAGTTGAATGGGTCATAGTTTATGGTAAACGAAAATATAATTTATTACGTTCGCTACATTGTTGTGCCTCTTCATCTCTTTGACTAGTAATGTGGGGCAAGAAGTTTTATTGTTTATTTTGGCATCTATTAGTTAACTTACACGGTCAAGTATGTGAGAAACTAGCCATTAACTAGTCAACAATGTATTTAATTGTGGGATGAGATATAATTTCTCATTCATTACTTTTGAGGTCACTAAAAGTGGATGATTTTGCGTGGATGGATTAACCCATAATATTTTAAGCTTGAGATTGTTATAATAGAGCTACTTTTTATAGCCAGTTCCAATAAGCCACAGCAAAACTCTTCGTTTTGTCTAGTAGGCTTCGAAACCGCAAATTTTAAAAGTTATGAATATTGAAAATACAACTTTTTCCATGATTAGCATCTACATTTTGATTAACTCATTAATAGGGAATGGAGTACTATTATTCTCTGCACAGAAATGTCAAAACCATCGTATTTAACTGTAAAGTTAGGTTGTTCAACAGTTTTTTTTTGGTTGTTGTCTCGATTTTCATCAATAAATATCGATAATAAAAATACATACAAACCTAATATAATATTTCAAATATTTCTTTTACTTTTAACCAATTCCTTACGTATTATTTTATGTGTTACTAGCGACCCGCCCCGGCTTCGCACGGGTGCAATGCTGATACTAAATTAAATACACTACAGAAAAAATATGAACGTTGTATATAAAAACATAGCGGCCCGCTCCGACTTTGCACGGGCATAAAATATATATGCCTATGTCACTCAATGAAAACATGATTAAAATCGATCCAGTATTTTTGGTTCATTCATTACTGCCCTTGGCCTGCACGCATTAAATTTGGAGTAAAACAATTCCTCTTCCCCTATACTTACTATGAAGATTTCCTGCTATCTTTGGAATATCTAAATTCATATAATTTTTATTACATTACACATTTTTAAACGCAAATTTTAAATTTGTAATATCTCCGAAAATATTTGTTTAATTTACATGCTGTAAGGAACCATATTGATCTATATTAATTGCACACTGTATTTAAGGTACTTAATTCGATAAGGATTAATGCCGTATTGCCTAAAATAGCTTCGTAAATAAGCCATTTTCTCACGTAAAAAGTAAACAATAAAAATGGTTAATGTGGGTTATCCCTAAAAGATAAACATATACCATCGCGGACTTTTTTGTAGACCTTTTTATGGTGTACAATACTGTAGTACATTAATTTGATCTAACTCGTAGGGTTAGGCAGCGTTTTTGCTAATTGCTAAATAAGCCTAAAAAAATAGGTTAATTTACGACATCACGTTAGAAACCTCTAAAATTAGCAATGTTGCCTTAGTATATTATGCATGTATTATACATATAAACCTTCCTCTTGAATCACTCTATCTACTGAAAAAAACCGCATCAAAATCCGTTGCGTAGTTTTAAAGATTTAAGCGCCCATAGGGATATAGGGACAGAAAAGGCGACTTTGTTTTATACTATGTAGTGATGTATAAAAGTATTTATAATATTGTTATTAACTCAAACATTTTTGTTGGTTGGAATTTAAGTTTAATTTTAAATTTAAGTTGGCGCTGGAAATATTTTTAAAATAATCATTTTTATTTTGACAGTGTCTTCACCGCCTGCTCTGTATTTCGATCAAATATTAACGTTGCTAAATCGAAAGACATGGCTCTGAAATGCGTATATATAAAACATAAATCGTTTATATTTATGTTAGGCGAACTAGTGCTGAATAAGCAACAATTCCCTTTAAAATAAGCTTTATTTCCATTGTTCCGATAAAAATAGAGTTATTTTATGCGCGCGATAAGAACAGCGAGACATAAATTATGGTACGCATTACATCGTTATGGTCATTTTCATTGAGACCACAGTAAAGCTTGTACTTTTAAATTGTATCCTTTGTTTAGAACCCCTCACTATTAGTAATACGAATTCACTATTTGTCATCAAATATATTATTGGGTAGGTAACAAAATTACCACAGTTTTATAGGGTGAAATAATTTTGATTGTTTTGGTTTAATCTTCTTTTCTCCGAGTTTTTTTATGTCAGATATCTAGATTACGGTGAAACAGACCTTATGGCATTGATCAAGAGGGACAATATGTGGTAAATACGGCGGGTGGGCTAAGAGTTATCATTTAAAACGTTTCCATGTTATTTAAAATTAACTTCCTGAATAGAATAAACCATAGAAAAGGGTAAACTATATTGTCTTCGATTTTTAATGGCGGCATATTGTTTTCGAGTATATCCACACAATCGATCAATTAAAATATGTTATTATTGGTGGTTTAATATACATTGGTTTTAAAATATGGTAGAACAAAAGCAAGTGCAGAATGTGCAATATGTTAACTAAAGCTCGAGGTAGTCAATTCATTAATGGGGTTTGTGGATCAAGAATAATAGCAAAAATTGCAGTAGGTCATAGTCGATCATATTTGGAAATTTTAAGACAATTTCACCGCTTTTATATATGGTGGTGGCTCTTTCGTTTGATTTCAACTGTATGAGCTGGATTTGATTTAATGATTTTGGTTTTGTTTATTTTAATATTTATGCATATGGTTCTTGGAGTTCATCGTAGTTGTTTAAATTTGTAGATTAATTTAAATATGGTGTTTTTATTAAAATAGAAAAGCTGGACATATAGTAATTATGTTTTTATTATTTCATTTTATCCAATTTTTTTTTAATAAAATCTTATTTAAAAAATTTTGCATTTACTTCCTTATATATAAAAATTTGTGTATATTTATTTATAAAAAATAATTCACGTATAAAAAAGGAGTAAGTAAATGGAGCTCAATATGCGCATGCGCAGGATCCGGAGATATTTGTTAACTAATGTATCCTGAAAAACAGTCGATGGTTCCCAACGTTACTCTAGAGCATCATTAGCAACCTGAGAGCTGTTAAAAACCGCTATCTGAAAACGTTGATTCTGACCTAATATTCTGTACCTTCAAAAACACCATTTAATTTTATAATATTTAATATAAATGAACAATTATTTAATATAAATATTCATGCAAGGCATTTTCTGTTGATATAGTATAGATAGTAAATCACAAAAGCCGACTGAAATATCAATGGAAATATTAATAATACTCGGTTATTATATGACGGGATATGATATTTAACTGTGCGAACTGCAATTACAATATTATTAACTAAGGTGCTGAACAGTTAATCCCCTATTGTATTACATCATTAACCATATAATATGCTCTAGCTGCACAATCTCAATGTAACCACAATATAGATTAGTCTCAGACTGTCCGACACAGATTGGTCCCCAACGGATTGCTATTAATGTTATAATTACTCCAAATCGTAATGATCTGTCGACTGAATACTTTCATAAACAAAAGTCGATACGTCTGAATTTTGATCCCATTTGATTGGGCGCTCTAGAATTTTTTATGACAGTATGAAATTATCAAAGTATGTCATATATGTTGAAAGTTTAGATAAAGATTTTTGTTTGTCAATCAAAATGTTACTTTTTTCATATATATCGTTATTAGCGTTGGGAACTATCGACTGAAAACAGTCGAAATAGTCGATAGTCGCAAAACAGTCGAAACAGTCGATAGTTAAAAAAATAGCGACTGAAAATAGTAATTACTATTTTCAGTCGAATGCACGGTTCGACTGTTTTTTTTTCCATTCGTGATGTCAGACGAAGATGAACGAATTCTTGTCTGTATAAAATGTGAGATAGGAAGGGACGGAGATAAATGCTTGGAGCAGTTAATTTTAAATGTCTTTATATTCTCCAATGGTAGTATAAGTGAGACAGAGATGTATATATATTCATTCCCGTGATAACTTTAAAAAAGAAAAGGAAAACAAAATTACTAATTTCTATTATCATGTTATAAATAATAGAATTTTAAAGGAAGTAGAATTACTTTTATAGTGAATGTTCTGTGGATGTGTAAAAAGGAATGAAATAATAACACCACCACCAATGTTTTATCGTGTTTTAATATATTAATTGCTATTTTTAAATAACATAGCATAATAAATATAAATAGTACAATAAAACTTAAATAAAACCTAAAAACTAAAGATTTTTCAATAACCATAACTACTAAATAAAATGTAAACGTATACCTAATTATTGAAAAATCTCATCCATGATGAACCTAAAAATGATCGTACAATAACTACCAAACCCTTTTTAAATAAAAGTTTTATTTATTTTTGAACGGAAATATTTTTAAATTACTGTGAATTATCACGTTCAACTTTTACGTTTAATGTTACTTTTATGTTTTTTTTAACTCTTTCTATTAATGGTCATAGTTCATTATATTAACACGAATTATAAAAATAATAATGAATAGATGACCTTTGTTGTTTGTTTTAAATTTACGTTGTTTCTGACAGGATAAGAATACAGATACAATGATTTAAACACTGCAATATTATTAAAACAAGCATTGTAACATAAAACTATTGATTTCAAAAAGTATTTCTACAACTAGAATATTCGAAGCCAATATGGTACGTATTGTGGAAGTAAAAACGTAAGCAGACAGATTTTTTTAGCCTCCGCCATAGAGATAACGAAATTTACTAAACGACACCGCATTTAAGTGACAAAGTTTGGCGCCCTAAGTTTCAGACAAAGAAATAATACGGCAGCCGTCTAATTTTGCCCCGTTTAGAATTAGATGGCGACATTTGACACCGGTTTTCAATAGTCATTTATTTTTATAAGAAACCGTATTCGAGTTAGAGTGGATATTTATTTTCGTTCTTTCTCCGTCATCTAATACGGTCGCAATAATTAGAGGGCATACTGATATAATCCTTGCTAATGGGCACTCTCAATTTATCTTTTGTTCTCTCTCTCTCTCTTGTTTATTTTTACACATTCCTTTATCTGTTCCTAATTATATTATCATCCGAATGTTTTATTATTTTACTAATTCATATCTTAATTAACTTCATAAGATACAAATATTAATAATATTAATTTCCTGATACTTGTTTTTATGTTTCTTTAAATTATCACTATTTTAACTATTCATTTTTAAAGTAAAAATCCCTATTGTATTTCCGAGCATAACTTTTATATTATCTAATTTTATATTACTTAATCAATTTAAATGTTAATTCCACAGTACAGAGTTAATATTTTTGCAGCAATACACACAGACATATCTTTTCAAGATTCTTTCTATTCTCGGTTATAGAAAATTCACATGGAGCCATGTCTGGCACAATGGAGGTTTTTGTCCATTAAGCAGAATTTAATTGAGCCATAACATTGGTTAATTATAGTAACACATATTTTAAACAATTATGAATTTATTAATAGTATTTAAAAACTAAATTATAAATTAAATTCAGCCGGCTTGGTCGTCCTACTGTTGCAATAGCCGCGGATTCGAATCCTGCTGGGGCATGGTCGTAAATTAATTTTTCGTTAAATTTGTGAATGTTCTAGGCAAGAGTGTAAAATCCGACAAGGAAAATGATCCCAGTCACGCCAGTAACCACGCTGGGTAAGACCGGAAGTCTTCTGAGATGATTTCTAAAGTTGGTCACTCGCCAGTCGGTAGGCTTAAGATGCTGAGGATCGTGGTTCGGAGCCCCCGTTAAACTTTAGGTCCAGTCCAGATAAACCCATAGTTGGTAAAAGGAGTCTTTAATATATATATATATATATATATATATATATATATATATATATATATATATATATATATATATATATATATATATATATAAATAAATAAATAAATTAAATTCATAAATATGTAATTATTCTTTTTAAAATAAAAAGTCTCCGTTAGGTTGATCTGTACTAATACTAATTTTAAAGATGCATTAGTCACGCCAGTAACCAGGCAGGGTAAGACCGGATGTCTTCTGGGATGATCTCCAAAGTTGGTCGCTCGCCAGTCGGTAGGGACTTAATGCCGAGGATAGTGGTTCGAAGCCCACGTCAAACTGTAGGGCCAGTCCAGATAAACCCTAGTAGGTAAAAAGGAGACTCCAAATTACGTTTTAATTTTAATCGATATATCGATATTTTTCAGCATCCCTAGGATATGTGTTATGTTATACAGTGTGTCTAAATTTGTAGTTTTATATTAATTAATAAAAATAACATTGGCAGCATTTGATAATATTTCGAAATATTGTCATTATCATATTAGTGATTTAGTGATATTTCGTCTACATTCCTGTTGATTATAACTCGAAAAGTTACATATGTTATATGTTGTACATTTATTTCAATTATGTCTTCGAGGACGATACAAATGACTAAAATGTCATTCCTGTTAATATTCAGATAAAATATATAACTAAATATTTATTTTTCATACATAATATACCTATTAGGAAAAGAGGCTTTTTGTTTCTTTCCTGCTGTTAATAAAAATACTTAATATGTATGTTGTATAAACTTGTAGCGAATTGAGGCATGTCGAATTTTACATCGTGGAATAGCGGTCTACAAAATACCCAGAAATATAATCCCAGATGTTGAACACGGGCGGGGTGCCAACTGGAACCCGACAACGAATAGCTGGCGGCAACCCCGAGACGTTTATCTGGGATATTATTGAAGGGTATTTCGGTCATTCAGTGTTCAACCCTCGTTTGGTTAAGACGTGCCACCATCGACTGCCCAAGCCTCGTCTTCAGGTAACTCCGCTGCCATCCGTTTTATTATTTGGTATTTTCACATTTTTTTTATATTGCCAATAAATAACGGTCACATTATGTAAACACCACTGTTTCATTTCGATTTACCTCCATTCACCGAGCCACATCATTTTACCCTACAGTGGTGACCCCGACGTGATCTTTCGCATAATTAGGTTTGGACTCGTGAATGGAGGGTACGTAGAAAATGGTGTATTTTACATGACCGTTATATTCTTTTTTTGTTTCAAAATTTTAAATATTTTTAATTCGATTCGTTTTCAATTTTACCTTCAAGATTCATTTTCATTTTATTCCGATTAATTTCATTATTTCCAATTAATGTTTTAAAATTTTTTTTTGTCAAAATTTTTATTTCACAATCTTTTGGAATATTTTTACACCACTGCTTAGTCATCAGCGTCTCGGCTAAACATTTCTTTCGGCGCTATGTTTAAATCATAATGTCTTCCTTCGCTCGCCGTCTCCGTCATAATGGCAGATATTTTGATTTAAAAGGCTTTGGGCAGCTTCGGTCGGATACCGTCGTTATTTGTTTTTTTCTGAATTAACCTAACGTATGTGACTACGGATTAGTCACAGAGCAGCTCCAGAAGCTAGGTACCGATTGCAGTCACCGTAGACTCGTTATGTCTTCGCCGAAGTACCAGAATTGCTAACGTCTCGTCGTCGAAGAAAATAAGCTACCACGTCGTCGAACAGTCGATCCTCCCACAGCGTCGATTACGGGAGCCCTGTCTGAAGAATAGCTTGTTTTCAACGTCGTCGATGGACCACATTCAAGTGCAAAAGCGACGATGATGCAACGGTATCTGTAGGACCGGAAGATATCAACAGCCGTACCAGATCGCAACCGTACCAACCACAACCGTTTCGAACTGTCATATTTTTTCAAAGCCCATTTTACACAGCACATTTTGTTTGGTATATGTTTTTTTTTGTATTTGATATTTTTTGCAAACATTTTTGTATTTTTGTTGAAGTAATTTTATGTAAAATTCTGGCAGGGGAGTATTGTAGCGAATTGAGGCATGTCGAATTTTACATCGTGGAATAGCGGTCTACAAAATACCCAGAAATATAATCCCAGATGTTGAACACGGGCGGGGTGCCAACTGGAACCCGACAACGAATAGCTGGCGGCAACCCCGAGACGTTTATCTGGGATATTATTGAAGGGTATTTCGGTCATTCAGTGTTCAACCCTCGTTTGGTTAAGACGTGCCACCATCGACTGCCCAAGCCTCGTCTTCAGGTAACTCCGCTGCCATCCGTTTTATTTATTTGTATTTTCACATTTTTTATTTTGCCAATAAATAACGGTCACATTATGTAAACACCACTGTTTCATTTCGATTTACCTCCATTCACCGAGCCACATCATTTTACCCTAAAAACTTAAATACAACACAAATTGATATCTCAAGATGTGATAACTCTATATGAGAAGGCGTCAGGTATATTACATAATTTTTTACGAAAACGAACCAAACAATCACAATTTGAACAATTATTGTTTATACAAGGCGTCTGTTGGGTCTGCCACTATTCTTATACCGTTCGTGATACAATATTGTCGGTAATATATTTCCGCTGATACCGTATTCAAACATATAACAAAAAAAAAGAATACGACACAAAAAAAATTGCAAACCTAGATATCCCCAACTGATTGTAAAAAAGGCAACTTATCCCACGTTTGGTTATTGTATTTTTTACGATGTCAGATTAGGGAGTTGCCAGGACGGCATTCCCTTGAGACGGCATGAAGAAATATTCTCGCGATCAGTATTATAACTTATATTTGCATATCTCCGTCCTAAATGGATCTAAATATATACTTATCTTTTCGGTTTTTCGACGCCGTTTTCTTTGCATATATTGGATTGAATTCATCTCGTTGCTTTTGTACGTCTCTCTGCTGATAAATTCGTTATCTTGCATATTTTTATATTCTTTGTTTACTTAAGGGCAGCAGAAGAGCGCCGAGACTTACGTAATGTTCCATTTTCTAATTTCGAAACCTTCAAAAAGAACGGCTCCTTTTTATTTCTTTCCATTTACATATCTTTATCCGATTAATATTTCTCTACGGGTTTCGACAGAAATATGTGTCTTAATTATTTTACTTATGTTAGTTGCTCGCATTTATTTTAATCAATATTCACTTTAAGAAGTCATAAATTATTTTTAATTGTTGATTACTTTGTTACTAGTCGTTGCCGACTAACCTACAATTTATATATCTAGGAGGACAGATCGATCCTATCTTGGTCTCTGGCGAAATAATGTTTATGTTAGCGATGGGAACTTTTGACTGAAATTGACTACCGACTTCAATCGCTATTTTTGGTTCGACTGATTTTACTACTTTTTACTAGTGACTGTTTCCAGTCGTTATTTTCGGTCCGACTGATTTTGTTACTATTTACTATCGACTGTTTCAGTCGTGTACTTTTAGTTACTATTTTTGGTTCTACTAGTTTCATTCGACTGATCTTTAACGTTTTGGTTCATCCGAGAGTTAAAAAAAGTCAGCATTTTTCCTTATATATAGTCGTGAGAATTTACGATTTTTTACCATTTTTATTTTCGTGGCGTTCAAATAATCATAGGTTAATGAAAACTGCAGGTATTATAAAGAATTTGATGTTGAATCGAATAACTTTTATATAAGTTTTTATTTCTAATTGTAACATTAATAGAGAAAAATAAATAAAACTCTTTCTATTTTTGGTCATAGTTCGTTATATTAACACAAATTATAAAAATAATAATGAATAGATGACCTTTGTCGTTTGTTTTAAATTTACGTTATTTCTGACAGGATAAGAATACAGATACAATCATTTAAACACTGCAATATTATTTAAACAAGCATTGTAATGGAATTTTACCAGTTACTGTTTCCAGTCGTTATTTTCGGTCCGACTGATTTTGTTACTATTTACTATCTACTGTTTCAGTCGTATACTTTTAGTTGCTATTTTTGGTTCTACTAGTTTCTTTCGACTGATTTTTAACGTTTTGGTCCTGTCGTCCTAGCCGCGATCTTGACAAAAATGTACCCAATTTTTGCAATGTAAGCAAACTCAATGTAAGCAAAAATTGGATACATTTTTGTCAAGATCGCGGCTGGAACGACAGGACATATACATATATATATATATATATATATATATATATATATATATATATATATATATATAAAATACAATACAACATTTGTGGAGTATTATTCCATACCATAGAAAAATTTTATTCCTTTTTACAGATCCATAGAACAAACAAATATAAAAGTAATTCTACTGCCTTTAAAACATAATTATTAATTGCATGTTTATAGTATTCAGTTTATAGTATTTTTTTCATTTTCTTTTTTAAAGTAAGTACGTGAAGGAATATGTACATCTACGCCACGCTTATACCACTGGTCTTTACTAGATTATACAATTGCTGGTCTTTTTGCACCAATACATCATTCACCTGCTTAAGTGGCGTCGATAGACATCTGCAGTAATGTACAATAAAACCTTATGACCCTAAATATTTCGCTTCAGTGTCAATATAAAAGGTTTTCTTGAACTAACTCATTCATATTTACACTTAATGTTGAAATGCTTTTAAGAGTATCATGGTAGATTAAATTTTCATCCACATTCACAATACGCTACAGTAAATTGTTATTTTTTGCCTGGTATGAAAGCAACTATTCAAACAAAAACAAAAACAGTTCAAAGTGTAATTTTCAGTTAAAGTTGGAAGATACTCTCAGGTTGACAAAATCAAAGATATTCTTTTTTCAATCAATCATAAAGCTAATTTAGACCTATGGGGTGCAAATATGGGGTTGCACTAAAACATTAAACCAACTATTAATCCAAGTACCAAGTACTAATGCTTATCGCTAATAAATGCTAGCTTACGTAACCAACGAAGAGCTGCACGATGACCTCGAAATCAAATATATATACAAAGTGATTCAAAATTCCGCCTTAAAACATGTAATAAGTTTGCTAAATCACAGCAACGTGGAAGCAATAGTGCTACTAAACAACACGCATGAAAATAGAAGATTGAAGCCAGCCAAACTACACGAACTTGTTTTGTGTATAAAACTATTCGTAACTTTAACTTAAGTATTTTAGTTTTATTTTAATTTGGGAAATACGTACTGATTTATTAATCCCCTACTAGTCTTGCTTGTGTATTAATGCAAGTACAACAGACAGTAGTAATAAATTAATTTTTAAATTAAGACTAAAGTAAGCATATCTAATGTTATATATAATTAATAATAAGATAAATCAATTCGTGTGGTAGCCGTCCCTTCAGATCT